>NC_067248.2:255688433-256893985 GCF_019359855.2 Lolium perenne | reverse complement strand
ATGATATGTATGCTTGCATCCAAGGAACTTCTACCATCATCACAAGCTCTTGGTCCTCTTCATCCTCCGCAGCTTCTTTGAGGGACGCCGAAGCTTTTCCTTCCTTTGCTTTTTTCTGCGACTTCTTCGGCTTTGTGGATCTCTCCGCTATCTCCTCCCAAAATACTCCTGGCGGGATTGGGAGGCACTGCGACCCGATGTTTGCGAGAACGTCGGCTTCATCATTGCTCAACCTACTGATGTGGTTTACCTCGCATCCATCGAACAGCTTCTCCAGCTCATTGTACACCTCCTTGTATGCTATCATGCTATCATTGACTGCATCACATTGGTTCATAACTTGCTGAGCCACCAATTGTGAGTCGCCAAAGATTTTTTATCGAGTTGCACCGCAAGCTTTCGCCATCTTCATCCCGTGTATGAGGGCTTCATATTGTGCTTCATTGTTGGATGCGTTAGGGAACGTCATCCGGAGGACGTATTTTAACTTGTCGCCTTCAGGTGATATAAGTATCACTCCTGCGCCAGCTCCTTCTACTCTCTTGGACCCATCAAAGTTCATGGTCCAAGTTCTCCACAAATCTGGGGGTCCCGTGTTTTGTAGCTCCATCCACTCTGCAATGAAATCTGGCAAAACTTGCGACTTGATTGCCTTTCTTTTTTCATACGTGATGTCCCGAGGGGAAAGTTCTATTCCCCAAAGGGAGATGATACGTCTCCGACGTATCGATAATTTCTTATGTTCCATGCCACATTATTGATGTTATCTACATGTTTTATGCACACTTTATGTCATATTCGTGCATTTTCTGGAACTAACCTATTAACAAGATGCCGAAGTGCCAGTTGCTGTTTTCTGCTGTTTTTGGTTTCAGAAATCCTAGTAACGAAATATTCTCGGAATTGGACGAAATCAACGCCCAGGGTCCTATTTTGCCACGAAGCTTCCGGAAGACCGAAGAGGAGACGAAGTGGGGCCACGAGGTGGCCACACCCTAGGGCGGCGCGGCCCCCCCTTGGCCGCGCGGCCCTGTGGTGTGGGCCCCTCGTGCCGCCTCCTGACCTGCCCTTCCGCCTACTTAAAGCCTCCGTCGCGAAACCCCGATGCGAGAGCCACGATACGGAAAACCTTCCGGAGACGCCGCCGCCGATCCCATCTCGGGGGATCCAGAGATCGCCTCCGGCACCTGCCGGAGAGGGGATTCATCTCCCGGAGGACTCTACGCCGCCATGGTCGCCTCCGGAGTGATGTGTGAGTAGTCTACCCCTGGACTATGGGTCCATAGCAGTAGCTAGATGGTTGTCTTCTCCCCATTGTGCTTAATTGTCGGATCTTGTGAGCTGCCTAACATGATCAAGATCATCTATCTGTAATCCTATATGTTGCGTTTGTTGGGATCCGATGAATAGAGAATACTTGTTATGTTGATTATCAAAGTTATGTCTATGTGTTGTTTATGATCTTGCATGCTCTCCGTTACTAGTAGATGCTCTGGCCAAGTAGATGCTTGTAACTCCAAGAGGGAGTATTTATGCTCGATAGTGGGTTCATGCCTCCATTGATATCTGGGACAAGTGAGAAAGTTCTAAGGTTGTGGATGTGTCGTTGCCACTAGGGATAAAACATTGGTGCTATGTTCAAGGATGTAGTTACTGATTACATTACGCGCAATACTTAATGCAATTGTCTGTTGTTAGCAACTTAATACTGGAGGGGTTCGGATGATAACCCGAAGGTGGACTTTTTAGGCATAGATGCATGCTGGATGGCGGTCTATGTACTTTGTCGTAATGCCCAATTAAATCTCACTATACTCATCATGATATGTATGTGCATGGTCATGCCCTCTTTATTTGTCAATTGCCCAACTGTAATTTGTTCACCCAACATGCTGTTTATCTTATGGGAGAGACACCTCTAGTGAACTGTGGACCCCGGTCCAATTCTCTATACTGAAATACAATCTACTGCAATACTGTTCTACTGTTTTCTGCAAACAATCATCTTCCACACAATACGGTTAATCCTTTGTTACAGCAAGCCGGTGAGATTGACAACCTCACTGTTTCGTTGGGGCAAAGTACTTTGGTTGTGTTGTGCAGGTTCCACGTTGGCGCCGGAATCCCTGGTGTTGCGCCGCACTATATCCCGCCGCCATCAACCTTCAACGTGCTTCTTGGCTCCTCCTGGTTCGATAAACCTTGGTTTCTTTCTGAGGGAAAACTTGCTGCTGTGCGCATCATACCTTCCTCTTGGGGTTCCCAACGAACGTGTGAGTTACACGCCATCAAGCTCTTTTTCTGGCGCCGTTGCCGGGGAGATCAACACACGCTGCAAGGGGAGTCTCCACTTCCCAATCTCTTTACTTTGTTTTTGTCTTGCTTAGTTTTATTTACTACTTTGTTTGCTGCACTAAATCAAAATACAAAAAAATTAGTTGCTAGTTTTACTTTATTTGCTATCTTGTTCGCTATATCAAAAACACAAAAAAATTAGTTACTTGCATTTACTTTATCTAGTTTGCTTTACTTACTGTTGCTAAAATGGCCAACCCTAAAAATACTAAGTTGTGTGACTTCACAACCACAAATAATAATGATTTCTTATGCACACCTATTGCTCCACCTGCTACTACAGCAGAATTCTTTGAAATTAAACCTGCATTACTGAATCTTGTTATGCGAGAGCAATTTTCTGGTGTTAGTTCTGATGATGCTGCTGCCCATCTTAATAATTTTGTTGAATTATGTGAAATGCACAAGTATAAAGATGTAGATGGTGACATTATAAAATTAAAATTGTTCCCTTTCTCATTAAGAGGAAGAGCTAAAGATTGGTTGCTATCTCTGCCTAAGAATAGTATTGATTCATGGACTAAATGCAAGGATGCTTTTATTGGTAGATATTATCCCCCTGCTAAAATTATATCTTTGAGGAGTAGCATAATGAATTTTAAACAATTACATACTGAACATGTTGCACAAGCATGGGAAAGAATGAAATCTTTGGTTAAAAATTGCCCAACCCATGGACTGACTACTTGGATGATCATCCAAACCTTCTATGCAGGACTAAATTTTTCTTCGCGGAATTTATTGGATTCAGCTGCTGGAGGTACCTTTATGTCCATCACTCTTGGTGAAGCAACAAAGATTCTTGATAATATGATGATCAACTACTCCGAATGGCACACGGAAAGAGCTCCACAAGGTAAGAAGGTAAATTCTGTCGAAGAAACCTCTTCCTTGAGTGATAAGATTGATGCTATTATGTCTATGCTTGTGAATGATAGGACTAATATTGATCCTAATAATGTTCCGTTAGCTTCATTGGTTGCACAAGAAGAACATGTTGATGTGAACTTCATTAAAAATAATAATTTCAACAACAATGCTTACCGGAACAATTCTACTAACAACTATAGGCCATATCCTTATAATAATGGCAACGGCTATGGTAATTCTTATGCGAATTCTTACAACAATAATAGGAATTCACCCCCTGGACTTGAAGCCATGCTTAAAGAATTTATTAGTACACAAACTGCTTTTAACAAATCTGTTGAAGAAAAGCTTGGGAAAATTGATATACTTGCTTCTAAAGTCGATAGTCTTGCTGCTGATGTTGATCTTTTGAAATCGAAAGTTATGCCTAATGAAAATCATCATAATAAAATTGTTACTACAGCAAATGCCATCCAAGTTAGAATTAATGAGAATATAAGATTGATGGCTGAACTGCGTGCTAGGTGGGATAGAGAAGAAAATGAAAAACTAGCTAAAGAGAAGAATGTAGCTAAAGTTTGGACTATTACCACGACTAGTAATGCTAATGCTACACATGTTGCTGCACCTCCTACTATTAATAATAAAAGAATTGGTGTTAGCAATGTTTCCACTTCTAATGCAAAGCGCGAGAAACTACCTGAAACTGCTAAAAGCTGAAAACTGCTGTGATAAAGCTGCTGAAATTTTTTCCAACATTGGGGATGATGATCCCATTGCTTTAGATTATAATGGTTTGAATTTTGATGATTGCCACATCTCTGAAGTTATAAAGTTCTTGCAAAAACTTGCTAAAAGTCCTAATGCTAGTGCTATAAATTTGGCTTTCACGCAACATATTACAAATGCTCTCATAAAAGCTAGAGAAGAGAAACTAGAGCGCGAAGCCTCTATTCCTAAAAAGCTAGAGGATGGTTGGGAGCCCATCATTAAGATGAAGGTTAAAGATATTGATTGTAATGCTTTATGTGATCTTGGTGCAAGTATTTCTGTTATGCCTAAGAAAATTTATAATATGCTTGACTTGCCACCGCTGAAAAATTGTTATTTGGATGTTAATCTTGCTGATCATTCTACAAAGAAACCTTTGGGGAAAGTTGATAATGTTCGCATTACCGTTAACAATAACCTTGTCCCCGTTGATTTTGTTGTCTTGGATATTGAATGCAATGCATCTTGTCCCATTATATTGGGAAGACCTTTTCTTCGAACTGTTGGTGCTATCATTGATATGAAGGAAGGTAATATAAAATATCAATTTCCTCTCAAGAAAGGTATGGAACACTTCCCTAGAAAGAGAATGAAGTTACCTTTTGATTCTATTATTAGAACAAATTATGATATTGATACTTCGTCTCTTGATAATACTTGATACACACTTTCTGCGCCTAGCTGAAAGGCGTTAAAGAAAAGCGCTTATGGGAGACAACCCATGGTTTTTACCTACAGTACTTTGTTTTTATTTTGTGTCTTGGAAGTTGTTTACTACTGTAGCAACCTCTCCTTATCTTAGTTTAGTGTTTTGTTGTGCCAAGTAAAGTCGTTGATAGAAAAGTTCATACTAGATTTGGATTACTGCGCAGAAACAGATTTCTTTGCTGTCACGAATCTGGGCTGTTTTCTCTGTAGGTAACTCAGAAAATTATGCCAATTTACGTGAGTGATCCTCAGATATGTACGCAACTTTCATTCAATTTGAGCATTTTCATTTGAGCAAGTCTGGTGCCTCGATAAAATTCGTCAATACGAACTGTTCTGTTTTGACAGATTCTGCCTTTTATTTCGCATTGCCTCTTTTGCTATGTTGGATGAATTTCTTTGATCCATTAATGTCCAGTAGCTTTATGCAATGTCCAGAAGTGTTAAGAATGATTGTGTCACCTCTGAACATGTTAATTTTTATTGTCGCTAACCCTCTAATGAGTTGTTCTAAGTTTGGTGTGGAGGAAGTTTTCAAGGATCAAGAGAGGAGTATGATGCAACATGATCAAGGAGAGTGAAAGTTCTAAGCTTGGGGATGCCCCGGTGGTTCACCCCTGCATATTCTAAGAAGACTCAAGCGTCTAAGCTTGGGGATGCCCAAGGCATCCCCTTCTTCATCGACAACATTATCAGGTTCCTCCCCTGAAACTATATTTTTATTCCATCACATCTTATGTGCTTTGCTTGGAGCGTCGGTTTGTCTTTGTTTTTGTTTTGTTTGAATAAAATGGATCCTAGCATTCACTTTATGGGAGAGAGACACGCTCCGCTGTAGCATATGGACAAGTATGTCCTTAGTTTCTACTCATAGTATTCATGGCGAAGTTTCTTCTTCGTTAAATTGTTATATGGTTGGAATTGGAAAATGATACATGTAGTAAATTGCTATAATGTCTTGGGTAATGTGATACTTGGCAATTGTTGTGCTCATGTTTAAGCTCTTGCATCATATGCTTTGCACCCATTAATGAAGAAATACATAGAGCATGCTAAAATTTGGTTTGCATATTTGGTCTCTCTAAAGTTTAGATAATTTCTAGTATTGAGTTTGAACAACAAGGAAGACGGTGTAGAGTCTTATAATGTTTTCAATATGTCTTTTATGTGAGTTTTGCTGCACCGGTTCATCCTTGTATTTGTTTCAAATAAGCCTTGCTAGCCTAAACCTTGTATCGAGAGGGAATACTTCTCATGCATCCAAAACACTTGAGCCAACCACTATGCCATTTGTGTCCACCATACCTACCTACTACATGGTATTTTCCGCCATTCCAAAGTAAATTGCTTGAGTGCTACCTTTAAAATTCCATCATTCACCTTTGCAATATATAGCTCATGGGACAAATAGCTTAAAAACTATTGTGGTATTGAATATGTACTTATGCACTTTATCTCTTACTAAGTTGCTTGTTGTGCGATAACCATGTTCACTGGGGACGCCATCAACTACTCTTTGTTGAATTTCATGTGAGTTGCTATGCATGTTCGTCTTGTCTGAAGTAAGAGAGATCTACCACCTTATGGTTAAGCATGCATATTGTTAGAGAAGAACATTGGGCCGCTAACTAAAGCCATGATCCATGGTGGAAGTTTCAGTTTTGGACATATATCCTCAATCTCATATGAGAAAATTATTAATTGTTGTTACATGCTTATGCATAAAAGAGGAGTCCATTATCTGTTGTCTATGTTGTCCCGGTATGGATGTCTAAGTTGAGAATAATCAATAGCGAGAAATCCAATGCGAGCTTTCTCCTTAGACCTTTGTACAAAGTGCATAGAGGTACCCCTTTGTGACACTTGGTTAAAACATGTGCATTGTGATGATCCGGTAGTCCAAGCTAATTAGGACAAGGTACGGGCACTATTAGTATACTATGCATGAGGCTTGCAACTTGTAAGATATAATTTACATGATACATATGCTTTATTACTACCGTTGACAAAATTGTTTCATGTTTTCAAAATCAAAGCTCTAGCACAAATATAGCAATCGATGCTTTTCCTCTATGGAAGACAATTCTTTTACTTTCAATGTTGAGTCAGTTCACCTATTTCTCTCCACCTCAAGAAGCAAACACTTGTGTGAACTGTGCATTGATTCCTACATACTTGCTTATTGCACTTATTATATTACTCTATGTTGACAATATCCATGAGATATACATGTTATAAGTTGAAAGCAACCGCTGAAACTTAATCTTCCTTTGTGTTGCTTCAATGCTTTTACTTTGAATTATTGCTTTATGAGTTAACTCTTATGCAAGACTTATTGATGCTTGTCTTGAAGTGCTATTCATGAAAAGTCTTTGCTATATGATTCACTTGTTTACTCATGTCATATACATTGTTTTGATCGCTGCATTCACTACATATGCTTTACAAATAGTATGATCAAGGTTATGATGGCATGTCACTCCAGAAATTATCTTTGTTATCGTTTTACCTGCTCGGGACGAGCAGAACTAAGCTTCGGGATGCTGATACGTCTCCGACGTATCGATAATTTCTTATGTTCCATGCCACATTATTGATGTTATCTACATGTTTTATGCACACTTTATGTCATATTCGTGCATTTTCTGGAACTAACCTATTAACAAGATGCCGAAGTGCCGATTCTTTGTTTTTCTGCTGTTTTTGGTTTCAGAAATCCTAGTAACGAAATATTCTCGGAATTGGACGAAATCAACGCCCAGGGTCCTATTTTGCCACGAAGCTTCCAGAAGACCGAAGAGGAGACGAAGTGGGGCCACGAGGTGGCCACACCCTAGGGCGGCGCGGCCCCCCGCCCTTGGCCGCGCGGCCCTGTGGTGTGGGCCCCTCGTGCCGCCTCCTGACCTGCCCTTCCGCCTACTTAAAGCCTCCGTCGCGAAACCCCCAGTACCGAGAGCCACGATACGGAAAACCTTCCAGAGACGCCGCCGCCGCCGATCCCATCTCGGGGGATCCAGGAGATCGCCTCCGGCACCCTGCCGGAGAGGGGATTCATCTCCCGGAGGACTCTACGCCGCCATGGTCGCCTCCGGAGTGATGTGTGAGTAGTCTACCCCTGGACTATGGGTCCATAGCAGTAGCTAGATGGTTATCTTCTCCCCATTGTGCTTAATTGTCGGATCTTGTGAGCTGCCTAACATGATCAAGATCATCTATCTGTAATCCTATATGTTGCGTTTGTTGGGATCCGATGAATAGAGAATACTTGTTATGTTGATTATCAAAGTTATGTCTATGTGTTGTTTATGATCTTGCATGCTCTCCGTTACTAGTAGATGCTCTGGCCAAGTAGATGCTTGTAACTCCAAGAGGGAGTATTTATGCTCGATAGTGGGTTCATGCCTCCATTGATATCTGGGACGGTGATGAGAAAGTTCTAAGGTTGTGGATGTGCTGTTGCCACTAGGGATAAAACATTGGTGCTATGTTCAAGGATGTAGTTACTGATTACATTACGCGCAATACTTAATGCAATTGTCTGTTGTTAGCAACTTAATACTGGAGGGGGTTCGGATGATAACCTGAAGGTGGACTTTTTAGGCATAGATGCATGCTGGATGGCGGTCTATGTACTTTGTCGTAATGCCCAATTAAATCTCACTATACTCATCATGATATGTATGTGCATGGTCATGCCCTCTTTATTTGTCAATTGCCCAACTGTAATTTGTTCACCCAACATGCTGTTTATCTTATGGGAGAGACACCTCTAGTGAACTGTGGACCCCGGTCCAATTCTCTATACTGAAATACAATCTCTTGCCAATCTTGTTCTCTTGTTTTCTGCAAACAATCATCTTCCACACAATACGGTTAATCCTTTGTTACAGCAAGCCGGTGAGATTGACAACCTCACTGTTTCGTTGGGGCAAAGTACTTTGGTTGTGTTGTGCAGGTTCCACGTTGGCGCCGGAATCCCTGGTGTTGCGCCGCACTACATCCCGCCGGCATCAACCTTCAACGTGCTTCTTGGCTCCTCCTGGTTCGATAAACCTTGGTTTCTTTCTGAGGGAAAACTTGCTGCTGTGCGCATCATACCTTCCTCTTGGGGTTCCCAACGAACGTGTGAGTTACACGCCATCAGGAGACACGCCCTGTAGCTTCTGGATTGTTAAGTATATTAGAAAGAGGTGCTTCGTTGACTACTATTATCGGGTGTGCCGAAAAATAGTGGCGCAACTTTCTTGTCGTTGCAATTACTCCATATGCTAGTTTCTGGTACTGCGGGTACCGTTGCTTCGAAGGCGATAAAACTTCAGTGATGAAATATACCGGCCTTTGCACTCCATGGAGTTTTCCTTCTTCTTCTCTTTCGACAACTAGCACCGTGCTAACAACTTGGGGTGTGGCTGCAATGTACAGCAGGAGGGGTTCCTTTTCCTTCGGCGCCACCAAGATTGGTGGTGTTGAGATTGTGCGTTTCAAATCCTCAAAGGCTCTATCGGCTTCTTCGTTCCACTGGAATTTCTCCCCTTGCTTTATCAAAGCGTAAAATGGTAACGCTTTTTCTCCCAGCCTGGCGACGAATCTGCTCAAAGCTGCGACTCGCCCAGTTAGTTGATGTATCTCTTTCAACTTTGTTGGCTTCCTCATTGTTACGATAGCTTGTATTTTGTCGGGATTTGCTTCAATCCCTCTTGCTGAAACTAGAAAACCAAGAAGTTCTCCTGCTGGGACGCCGAAGGAGCACTTCGTCGGGTTCAGCTTGAGGCAGAATTTGTCGAGGTTGTCAAAGGTTTCCTTGAGATCCTCGATCAGTGTCGCCCCCTTTTTTGACGTTATGACGACGTCGTCTATGTATACTTGCACGTTTTTTCCAATCTGTGTCGCCAAACACTTCTGCATCATCCTCTGATATGTTGCTCCCGCATTTTTCAGACCAAAGGGCATTGTTCTATAGCAGAAAACTCCGTAAGGTGTGATGAACGCTATTTTTTACTTCATCTTCTTCTTTTAATCTGATCTGGTTATAACCAGAATATGCGTCCAGGAAGGAAAGACGTTCACATCCTGCCGTGGAGTCGATAATTTGATCGATCCTCGGGAGGGGAAAGTGATCCTTTGGACAATGTTTATTGAGACACGTAAAGTCGACGCACATGCGAAGGACCTTAGTGTTTTTCTTCGGCACCAACACAGGATTTGCTACCCATGTGGCTTCTGTATGCAACTCCTTGATAAAACCAGCTTCTCTTAGTCGATCGATTTCTGACAGCATAGCCTTGCGATTTGGTTCCGAAAAACGTCGCAAAGGTTGTTTGATTGGTCTCGCTAGTGGATCCAAGTTTAGGTGATGCTCGGCAAGTTCCCTGGGTACTCCTGGCATGTCAGCTGGACACCATGCAAAGATTTTCCAGTTCTCAAGGAGGAACTCGACGAGCGCGCTTTCCTATGCGAGGTCCATGTCGTTTGCGATGGACGTCGTCTTTTTTGGGTCTGTCGGGTGAATCTGCACCTCCTTAGAATTTTTCTCAGTATTGAAAGTTGATTCTTTATTTGGCCTTCCAACGTCTGGCAGCACGTCGTAGTCAGTCATACTCCTTGACGCCAAATACTCAGCTTGCATCCCGAAAGTTTTCTGATATCCGGTGAAAATCCTTGTCACATTTATCGGCTAAAGCAAAGCTTCCTTTGACTGTGATTGGTCCCTTAGGTCCAGGCATCCTCCACAGCAGGTACGTGTAATGTGGTACCGCCATAAATCTAGCATATGCTGGTCGTCCCAACAGAGCGTGGTATTGTGACGGAAAATCTACGACTTCAAACTTCAACTTCTCGTTTCTGTAATTTTCTCGAGTCCCAAACTGAACGTCGAGATTGATCTTCCCCAGCGGATAACTTGGCTTCTCCGGTGTGATACCATGGAACCTCGTGTCCGTTGGTTTTAGGTTTGCTAGGGATATATTCATCTTCCTTAGTGTATCTGCATACATAAGGTTTAAGCTGCTGCCGCCATCTATGAACACGCGAGAGACGTCGAACCCTGCGATGACTGCTGGTAGGATAAGTGCTGACTGCCCTGGTCGAGGAACTTGCTGTGGATGATCTGCTATGGTGAAGCCAATATCTTGCCCTGACCAATTAAGGTACTCAACTGTTGGTGGAGGCATTTTTTCTGCCATGAACACCTGCTGCGAAATTACTTTCTGAGCTCTATTGGATGGCCTTCCCTTCTGAATCATCGAGACCGCTCCATTAGAGTTAGGATCAACGTAGGGCGGCGGTGGAGGTGCTGCCGCTATTCTGAGCTGATGTCGATTGTCGTCTGTAATCGCGGGAGGGGGTGGCAAGTGAATCTCACTCCTGGGTTCTCGAGGATTTCTCTGTGCTGCCCGAGCATTGGCATGCTCTGCCCATCTTAACATTGCCTGGAAATTGCGACAATCTTTCTGCAGATGTCCTGACTGTCTTTTTCCGTTGCTATCGAGGAAAAAATGCATCTGACACGGCCCATTCATCATCTCTTCAGGAGACACGAAAGGCCTCGGGAACCTTGGCCCGCTATTTTGCCTATTGCTTTGAGAGTCATCTCTATTGTCGCCTCGCTGCTCATTGCTTCTCTGATAATCATCTCTGTTGTTTCCTCCGGTGTTTGCTCGGAAGCCTGCCGAAATTTGTCCTGGAGCATCATAGCTCGGGTACTGCCGGGGGAATCGTCGCCTTGGCTGATAATTTCGACCGCGGTCTTCCTCTGGCGACCTGTGCCGTTTGTTGTGAACAGCATCTTCTCCATCTGCCCATCTGTTTGCTATTTCCATTAACGCAGATACTGTCTTTGGGTTGGTCCGCCCCAAGTCCTCGACAAAATCTCCACGCCTGATTCCTGCGACAAACGCATCTATCGCTCTCTCGTCAGATATATTTTCTGCCGAGTTTTTGATGATGTTCCACCTTTGGATATATTTTCTCATTGGCTCGTCTGGCTTTTGTCGGCACGCTCTCAACTCCTCTAATGACGCAGGTTTCTTGCACGTGGACCGGAAGTTCTTGACGAACACGTCCTCGAAGCTTTCCCAGCTGTCGATTGATCCTGGAGGAAGTTTCTTTATCCAAGATCGTGCGGCTCCACTCAAATGCACCTGGATGCTTTGCATAGCAGTTGCTCTCGTTCCTCCTGTGAGCTTCACCGTCTCGAGATAATCAACTAGCCAATCCTCTGGATCTTGAAGGCCGTCAAATTTCTTGAAGTTATCGGGTAACTTGAATCCCGAAGGGACTCGAGTTTTTCGCACTCTCCTCGTGAAGCACGGCAAGCCGCACATATCCTCATCGTTTAATTCTGGGGACTGCCGATGTTCCCTCCTACTTTGTCGCGCTCTGTCGACCCTTGCTTGTGCTGCCGTGTCCCTTGCT
The DNA here is from genome assembly GCF_019359855.2 of Lolium perenne. Lineage (NCBI taxonomy): Eukaryota > Viridiplantae > Streptophyta > Magnoliopsida > Poales > Poaceae > Lolium > Lolium perenne. Next base: position 256,881,868 of record NC_067248.2, on the reverse strand, counting down.
CCACTTGGTCCTTCAGGAACTGCTGCTGCTGCTGCCGCAGGTCGTGGACTATTTTGCCTTGCTGTTCCTTCGGGAGGTGTTGTCGTCGTGGCGAACGAGCAGATGCCATGGGATGGTTTAACTTGGGGCCGAATGGGCGCTAGAGGATTCGGGGGAGGGTTTGCGACTAGATGGGATGAACTTCCGGATGCTTTCCTCAAGAACTCAGCCGAAGGCCGGTACGCAAGAAGAGAGACAAGAGGAAGAACTCTTTACTAGATCGCTAGCTTCATTGATCTTAACATGGTTACAGGGTCTTGGATACAAGGTCTATCGTCTAATCTCCTCTGTGAACCCGCGCCCGTATGAGGCAGTGCCCCCTCTCCTTATATAGGGGAGAGGGTGGCTTACAGAACAAGAAACCCTAATGGCATCTTTGACTGGACAAACTACTTTATAAAGCTACTTTAATCAGGGATGACGCCGGGGTCTTCTTTAATCAGGGACGCTGACGTCCTCCGGCTTCTTTCAGCGTCACCTCTCTCTTTGGCGCCAAGGCTCTAATTAAAGCCACTTTGCTTAGCTCATCCTTGTCTTCTAGCTCTGAAGAGAATCTTTGACCAGTCCTGCCGACAGGCCCTTCTTTCCGGTATCTTCTTTACCAGGTTTCGGTATACCCCTCTTGGGGATACCGGCTTAGCTTCACTTAGCCAAATTCTTACCTTTGTGTTCCGGTAAGAATATTAAACCGGTATCTCGATGGCTCAAACCATCCGGTTTGGCATGCCTTTGGCATACCGGGGGTCATCCCCCCAACATTAGTCCCCGAAGCTGGTATAGTCTAGCGGATTCTATCCCACAGACTATGCCAGGTTTTCCTGTTTCTAGGATACCGGTTTAATTTCTCCGGCTTTGAGCTTGGATCCGGTATCTTCGGCCTGACGTACATTTTCTCTCTTTGCAAGGTATTCCCCGGCATCTCTTTCCCCGGTATCTTTCGCATTTACTCTTTCCTCGGCGAAGTCGAGAATATCTCGGGCCCCGCGCCTGTCAGTGACATGCGCACTGTTAACTGGCGCGCCAGTGTCAGTTGTCATTTCGCTTCGACTCCCGCGTGTACATTAAATGCAGCACTGTGGATCCCACTAGCCACTTCGGATCTGTGTGTGCCTCCGTGTGTCTTCTTGTTTTTTCGCGTGTACCTCCTTGCCACGTGGCGGCCCGTGGTGCGAACCGTCGCGGCCCGCGAAGCGAACCGCCGCGGCCCGACGGTTTTCGGCCCACCTTCTCTTTTCTTTATAAGGAGAACTGCCCCTTCTTCTTCCTCTTCTTGCATTCTCCATCCTTCGCGCATAGTGTTCTTCGCTCGCTGCGCCTCTGCCGTTCTCCGCTCGCCGCCGTTCGCTCGAGCTCCACCGCCCGGCGAACTCACGCTGCTTCTCCGCCGGACTTCCTTGTGCGGAGATTCGTCGCAGTGCCCTCGCTGCGAATGCTGCATTCAAGCTTCTTCGCGCCTTTCTCCGCTCTACCGTCGATGGCGCTCGTCGGCGACCGTAGGCCCGCTCCTTCGCCGGTGAACGTCCTCCCCAGCGACCGCGCCGCCTCAGGTTAGTACCAATCTCACTTTGCTTGCCATTTGCTTGTTTTCTAGATCTTGGGTCGACAGTGTTCTTATTTTCTCTTTTTCTTCGATTTTCTTCTTACTCGTAGATCTTCGCGCGGGGTTCAACTGTGGGATTTCTATTTTTTCGCCTCCAATCCAATGTCTAGCGAGGAATCTTCCTCTGCTTCTTCTTCTGCTTCCTCCTCCAGTAGCTGGCGTAGACAAACTTCCGGTAGATCTACGGCTTCAGATCTGATGGATACCGATTCCGGCAGCCAGCAAGAATCCGGTAGCCTCCAAGAATCCGGTAGCCAACAAGAATCCGGTAGCTCTAGCCAAGCTTCCGGCGTAGAGCCTTCCCCTATCACTCGTGGAGCCTGGATGGGCTCCAATGTTACCAAATACGAGATCGATTGGCTATACCGGCCCCGCAGGATTCCGGAAGGAGTAACCTGCCGGCTTCCCGGTGACGAAATCGAACCGGAGCTCCAGCCCGGTGAACATGTTGTTTTCCTTGCTCATTTTGAGCGTGGTTTTGGCCTTCCTGCTTCGCCTTTTTTCCGGGAGTTCATGAATTTCTATGAACTCCAACCTCATCACCTCCCTGGCAACGCCATTTTTTATCTTTCCTGTTTTGCCACCTTCATGGAGGCCTATATTGGCATTCGTCCCACTCGTGAGACGTTTGCCCGCTTCTTTGCTCTGCGGATTAATTCCGTTCAGGGCAAGGAGATTCCTAAGCCCAAACCGCCCGTGCAGTGCGGGTCTTGCATCGTCGGCTCCCGCCAAGGGAGCACTTTCTTCAAATTCACCGGCCTCGAGTCTTGGCAAGGGACCTTCTTCTACGTGAAGAACAACGGCCCCGCGAACCTCATCGATCTGCCGCCCTTCAACGCGGCGCCGCCCAGCAGAGCCAATTGGAGCTACAACCCGAAGACGGATCACATTGAAACCAACCGGGTGGTACGCTTCATGGCAACTTTGAAGAAGGAGACCAACATCTGCTCGGATGATATCATCCACACTTTTATCTCGCGCCGGGTGCTTCCTCTCAAGCGCCGGCAGCATAGGATGAGCGAGATGTACGGTCCTGGCGATCCTACCAAGATCACCGGTTGTCCTCTTAGCAAGAAGGACGTCGTCCGCAAGGCTAGGCAGATCTGCCAAACTGCCATGCCGTTTGACTGGGAATGGGGCTTCCTTCCCCTCAGCACTACTAACCCTCCGACCCAAGAAGTAAGAGATTACGCAATTAGGGTCGGTTTGCCGGTAACTTTCTACTCTTATTAACCTTCTTTTTTCTTGTTTCAGGCCAAGGACCGCTTCCCCACCATTCACGCAGAGCGGCGTTGGATCTGCGTGAAGCGCGCGCTTGATTCCTTCGACCCGGATCCTTACATCCGTTGGAAGGATCTGAAGATGGGCAAGACTCCGGCTTCGCGCCTTGGCAGATCTCCGCCGAAGCCAACCGGCTCTTCTGATGATCTGACCATGCTTGAGGTACTTTTCTTTTCCGGTTTCTTATACTTCTTTCATTATCGCTTTTTTGCGAATCTTTTCTTAGCTATCTTTAACTCATAGATCCACGAGCACGCGCCGCCCTTGCGCGCCGAGGCCGGTCATGAGTTTGTGGACAAGCTCATGGCCCAGGGCCAGAAGCACAAGGTGCCGACATCTGATGCCGGTTCCAGCCAGGCCCCTCCCTCTAAGCGCTTCCGGACGGAGCCTTTGGGGGAGAAGGAAGTGGGCATGCGGCGCTACGGGCGCAAGCAGATGCCGACCGCCTCCGGGTAAGTTTCTCGTTTTCTTGCTTGCCTCTTTTTGCCAGGTTCTTTTGCCGGTTTCTTTTTTTTCAACTGTTTTTCTTTCTTTTTCTCAGCCCTGCGCTCAAGCTTGGCTCAAAGCCATCGGGCTCTGAAGGTTCCGCAAGGACCTCAACCCCTCCTCCTCGCTCAAGCCCGGCACCATCTGGTGCCGGCAACACCTCTGCCTCCCCTCTGGGGGGCACAACAAGTTCGGGGCGTGCGGCCCCTACACCGCCAGAACACCGCACGGAGGAGGATTCTTTCTTCCCTCCAGAGAACCAGGATACCGGCGCCAGCAACATCGGCGCCGAGGAAGAAGCTGCCGGGCGGGCGGAACCTTTGGTTCCTCCCGTCCTTGAAAAGAAGACAACTTCCGTGCCGAAAACTTCCGTGCCGGAAAGTTCCAACTTGGGTGGTGCTCCTAGCGCACCCCCTTCTCCAAGAACCGCTCCAACGCCACCGCAGGGTGCGCCTCGCACCAAGCCCACCGGGGCTGCTCCCACTGCGCCGCCGCCCAAGCTCTCCAAGCTTATCAAGGGGAAGGCGACAGCCTCCAAGGCCCCCTCTGACGGTCAGCAGTCCCTGGTGCTGCACGTCTCCAAGGCTGCTAGCGATGTCAGCGAGAAGGACACCGGCTTGCTCGGCCGCATTACTGAGTTTCGGAGCAAGGGCCGGGAGCTGGGGCATCTGCTGCCCTATGCCCAAAAGTGGAATGCCGCGGATGTGACCCCGGCGACCCGCGGTGTGGGCAAGGACAGGCAGCCGGCACCAGATCCCGCTGGGGACCGATGCTTCGAGGAGCATTTCATGCTGCTCCGCCGAGCCGTGAAGGAGCTCGACAATGCGTGGTTTGACACCACGAACAATCTGAGGGTAAGTTTCCAGCAACTCTTTTCAACTTTTGCCGGTTCCCTTACTTCCGGATTTTTTCTATCTTTTCTTCAGTTTCATGCTGGTTTCTCTCTTGTCTATCTTCCCAGTCCCCGAGTTTTGTGGTGAGAGCGCAGCTCTTAGCACAAAACTTAACTTAAAAAACTTAGCACGAAACCGGCACTGCCAGTCCCCGAGTTTGGGGTTAAGAACCTTGTTCTTAGTGCAAAACTTGGCTAGAAACGCGCGAAACTAGCACTGCCAGTCCCCGAGTTTCGGGTTAAGAACCTTGTTCTTAGCGCAAAACTTAGCTTAAAAATGCGCGAAACTAGCACTGCCAGTCCCCGAGTTTCGGGTTAAGAACCTTGTTCTTAGCGCAAAACTTAGCTTAAAAACGCGCGAAACTAGCACTGCCAGTCCCCGAGTTTCGGGTTAAGAACCTTGTTCTTAGCGCAAAACTTAGCTTAAAAACGCGTGAAACTAGCACTGCCAGTCCCCGAGTTTCGGGTTAAGAGCTTTGTTCTTAGCGCAAAACTTTAACTAATCTCTTTTTCTTGAACAGCTCACGGCTGACGCTCGGAAGGTCCTCTTTGAGGAACTTCTATGGGAGCATCGGGACCTCGCTGAGGCACATGACAAGTGCCAAGGTAAGTTTTTGTACCACCGGCATCTTTTTACCGGAAATCTTTCTTCCTCCTAACACTCATGACTTTTGTTTAACAGTGATCCCGGAGGCTTCCATTGAGGCTCTCAAGGAGCAGCTCGCCGCCGCCCAACGTACAACTTTCCCTCTTTCCTGTTGGCTTGTTTTTCTTTTCATCTTGATAGTACAACTTTGTTAACACCTTCTTTTCCGGGTTTCAGGGGAGAAGGACCAGCTCATCCGGCAGCATCAGGAGGAGCTGAGCGCCCAAAAGACCAGCTACCAGGAGCTCAAGTCCCAGTTCATCCAGCTGGGCCTTGACCATGCTAAGGCTCTGAAAGCTGCTGAAGCTGACGCAGCGGCCAAGATGCATGAGGCTCTTGAGGATGCCGGCAACTCCAACATGGTGTTGCAGGCTGAGCTGGAGGAGCTGGCCAAGGTGCGGAAAGCTGCCGAGGAGAAAGCCGCGCGGCTTGAGGCGGAGCAGAAGGAGTACGACCGGCTGGTCGTGCAAACTGATGCACATGCCTTTCGTAAGTTTCTTCCTTTTCCCTTTTCCGATTTCCGCTTATAAGCTTTTTTCTCCCGATTGCATTTTCTTCCCGTTATCTTTCCTTCGGGTTACATTTTCTTCCGGAAGCCTTTTCTTAGCCTCTTTCTTTCTTTGCGTAGGCCTCTTCCCAGACTCTCAGAGGTTCGCCATCAAGAGGGTTGAGGAGCATCGCGTTGGCCAGGCCCAGGAGAATCTTGGCGTGCCGTGGACCCCCTATGACCATCTGGTTGCGCTGAACGCGCGGGTGTCTCACATGCGCGCCATTGATCGTAACCTCTCTGACATTCCTGATGTAGCTACTCAGCTCTTCAGGACTCTGTGGCCTGGCGAGGTGGTGCCGGATACCTTCTCGCTGATCAGCGACCGCCTCAAGGGTGCCGGCAGGAGGATCCGTGAGTGGCAGTGCTCCGCTGCCCGCGCTGGAGCAGACTCTGCACTCCGCGTCGCCTGTTCGTGGTATCCGGAGCTGAACTTGGATGCCCTCACCGGAGTGCGCGAAGGCGCGGAAACCGATTTGGACCCGATCCTCACCGCTAAGCGGCAGGATCGCGCGTACCACATCGCGGAGTACGCCGATATGCGCACCTTCATCCCTCCCCCTCCTGACGTCCAAGACTATCTCGACGAGGAGGAGGATGAAGCCGAGGAGGAGCCTCTGGACGATGCCGGTGCTGGAGATGCTCCTCCAGAAGCCCCCGCTGCCTGATCATCTACTGTTTAATGTTTGCTTGTGATATGCCCTTCGGTCCTGTTTGTCTCAAAACAATGTCCCGTTAAATTCTACCCCGGTATGCTGGGGTTTATGATGTAAAACACTAAGTTTGCTTTTGGTTGCTGCACAACATTTTATGCCGGTAAGTTATACCGGTAGTTAATTATCTTAAGTTTGCCTTAGCATATTTGCTCATGGTTTTGATTTTATCCTGCACTGCAAAGATTTCCAAATTGTTTCCGCATCCAATTCGATGCACACTTGGTTCTTTTGCCTTGGCTCTGCCTGCCTTCTCTGGGCGTTCTTTGGCGTATGAGCACAAGGTTCTCTCACCAAACAAGCATTTTCTTGAACTTAGAAATAACTTCGAAATTTTGCAAAAAACCGGTTTGACCGGGGTTAGCTAAATTTTCCGGATTGTTTGTTCCCACTCTCTCTTTTCGCAGTTCGCGTGCTTAGTTGCTACTGGTTTATCTTGCTTGCCATGAAGCCAGTTTGCGGACAGCAGCAGAGTCGAAGACTCCGGTAGGTTTAGCACGCTACTAAACCGGAAAGAAAAAATGTTCACCAAGCAACCGGTGGACTGAAAAAATAAACATGTTGCATGCAACTTAGGTTGGGGTAGTCCCCGAGATTCATTTGAGATTCCGACATCTTTTTATTCATAGCATATAAGGTACAAAAAGGAACTTCTTACTCCACAACTTCAAGAGTAGAAAGGACGCAACAGAGCTACGTTCCATGGACGCTTGCTCTCTTCTCCGGACCTGTCCGCCTTTCCTTTTTTCCACTCCTGTGCATCGATCAAGTAATATGCATCATTGTGAAGCACTTTGCTCACGATGAAGGGACCTTCCCATGGTGGTGAGAGCTTATGCCGGCCTTCAGTGCGCTGCACTAGGCGTAGCACCAGATCTCCTTCCCGGAAAACTCTCGGGTTAACCTTCCGGCTATGATAGCGTCTGAGGTTTTGCTGGTAAATGGCTGTTCTTGCCAAAGCCAACTCTCTTGCTTCTTCTAGCAAGTCCACATCATTTTCTCTGGCCTCTTTGACCTCTTGCTCAGTGTAGAGCTGTACCCTTGGTGAATCATGAATAATGTCGGTTGGTATGACCGCTTCTGCTCCGTATACCATGAAGAATGGAGTGTACCCGATGGACCGGTTTGGAGTTGTTCTTATGCTCCATAACACCGATGGTAGCTCATCAAGCCAACACCCCGGTGACTTTTCTACCGCTTCAATGAGCCTTGGTTTGATACCGGAAAGTACCAAAGCATTCATTCTTTCCACTTGGCCATTGCCTTGTGGGTGTGCCACTGAGCACAAATCCAACCGGATGTTGTTGTCCTCACAAAACCTTTTGAACTCACCTTGAGCAAAGTTGGTTCCATTGTCAGTGATGATGCTATGCGGGTATCCATACCGCAAAATGACATCCTTTAAGAATTTCACGGCTGTGTGCCCATCACACTTTGCGATGGGTTTCACTTCTAGCCACTTGGTGAATTTATCCACCATAACCAAGATGTGAGCCATGCTGCTCCTTGCAGTTTTGAATGGGCCAACCATATCAAGGCACCAAACAGCAAACGGCCATGTTAGCGTTATTGTTTTTAAACCGGATGCTGGGGTATGATTTTGCTTGGCGTACCTCTGGCACCCGTTGCATTTTCTTACCAAATCCTCAGCGTTTTCTAAAGCAGTGGGCCAATAGAACCCATGCCGGAACACTTTTGCTACCAGCGCCCTTGATGAAGCGTGATGCCCACATTCTCCTTGGTGAATCTCCTCAAGCATTTCTTTTCCTTCTTCCGGTTCCACACATCTTTGAAGGACACCGGTAACACTTCTCTTGTACACCTCACCATTGATGAATGTGTATGCCTTGGACCTTCTTTGGATTCTTCTTGATTCATTTTCGTCATCCGGCAAAGTGCCGTTGATCAGGAATTCCTTAATAGGTTTGACCCATGACGGTGTCTCTCGAACTAGGAATACTGGTGCATCTATCTCCATGCTATCCACCAGCATTGTTTCTTCCGGTGCGGCTGCAACAGTCCCCGAGTTTACCGGAGCAGTCCCCGAGTTTACCGGAGCAGTCCCCGGGTTCCCTTCATCAATGTCCATGGGTACTATGTGTGATTCCGGTACGAAAATTGATTCCGATTCCGGGCTTGGTTTGATTGATGGTACTCTTAAGTGTTCCAAGGCTATTCCGGGAGGAATTTCCTGCCTAGATGAGCCCAGTTTGGACAAAGCATCCGCGGCTTCGTTTTTCGCTCGCGGTACGTGGTGAAACTCACAGCCCTCAAAGAAGCCGGCAATCTTTTGCACGTGAAACATGTACAAAGCCATGTTTGCATCCTTGGTGTCCCAATCTCCGGAACATTGCTGCACCACAAGATCTGAATCTCCATAGCAAATGATCCGGTGCGCACCGATTTCATTTGCGACCTTTAACCCATGGATCAAGGCCTCATATTCAGCGACATTGTTCGATGCCCTGAAATGCACTTGCAAAACATACCGGAGATGATCTCCTTTTGGCGAGGTAAGCACCACACCAGCACCTAGACCCTCTTTGAGTTTGGATCCATCAAAGTGCATTTTCCAGTATTCTATCTTCTGATCTGGCGGCTTGTATTGCATCTCCGCCCAATCGACGAGGAAATCAGCCAAAGCCTGTGATTTTATGGCATCTCTCCTTTCGTACACTGGTACATATGGTGATATCTGGATTGCCCACTTTGCAATCCTTCCGCTAGCGTCCTTGTTGCACATGATATCGGAAATTGGTGCTTCACTCACCACCTTCATAGGATGTTCTTCAAAGTAATGCTTGAGCTTTGTGGCGGCCATGTACACACCATAAGTCATCTTTTGGAAGTGTGGGTAGTTTTGCTTTGAGAGGGAGAGCACCTCGCTCAGGTAGTATACCGGCCTCTGGACGGTTTTTCCTTCCTCTTCTCTTTCAACCACAACCACTACGCTCACAACCCGGTTTGTTGCTGCTATATACAACAGCATAGGCTCCCTTTCTAGAGGTGAAGCCAGTATAGGTGTTGTAGCCAACATTGTTTTTAGCTCTTTAAACGCTGCGTCTGCCTGAGGGGTCCAAACGAACGTGTCAGATTTTTTCATGAGAGCATAGAGTGGCAGAGCTTTTTCTCCCAACCTGCTTATGAACCGACTTAGCGATGCCAAGCTACCGGTAAACTTTTGCACGTCTTTTAGATCGCGCGGTATTGTCATTCTTTCGATTGCCCGGATTTTTACCGGATTTACCTCAATGCCTCGGCTTGATACGAGAAAGCCAAGCAACTTGCCGGCAGGGACACCAAAGGTACATTTCGCCGGATTGAGTTTCATCCGGAATCTTCTCAGGTTATCAAATGTTTGCATGAGGTCATCGATTAAGGTTTCTTTTACCTTAGTTTTCACCACGACATCGTCCACGTAGACTTGCACATTTTTTCCAATTTGATCAAACAAGCATTTTTGCATACAGCGCTGGTACGTTGCACCAGCGTTGCGCAAACCAAAAGGCATAGTGACATAGCAATAAGCCCCGTGCGGGGTAATGAACGCAGTTTTTATTTGATCTTCCTTTTTCAAGGGAATTTGGTGGAAACCGGAATAAGCATCCAAGAAAGACAACAGCTCACATCCTGCAGTGGAATCAATCACTTGATCGATCCTGGGTAAGGGGAAAGGGTCTTTCGGGCAAGCTTTGTTCAAGTTGGTGTAGTCGATGCACATGCGCCACACCTTTGGAGCTTTTGCTTCCATGTTCTCTTCTTTCTTCTTCTCGACCAGCACCGGATTGGCTAGCCACTCAGTGTGCAGTACTTCCACGATGAAACCGGCAACCAGTAATTTTGTCACCTCTTCTCCAATGATCTTTCTCCTGTCTTCAACAAACCGGCGCAACGGCTGCCTTACCGGTTTTGCATCTTTCCGGACATTTAATGAGTGCTCAGCCAGCTCCCTCGGAACACCTACCAAGTCATCAGTAGACCAGGCAAAGATATTCCGATTCTCACGGAGGAAGCTGACGAGCGCGCTTTCCTATGCCTCATTCATACCGGCACCAATACGAACGGTGCGCTCAGGGTAAGCTGGATCCAGTACAATGTCCTTTGTCTCTTTGGTTGGCTTGAACGCCGGTGCGCCCAGGTTTGCACTCATTGCCGCTAAGCTCAGCTGCAAGGACTGAGCTAGCGCAACCGCGGTTTGCATCCTCCTCTTTTCTTCAGCAATCACCAGTGATTCTGCCAGGTTTGATCCGGCTGATGCTGTTTCCAGCGAGACTTTGTAATTTCCCACCACAGTCAAGGGTCCACGAGGTGCCGGCATCTTCATCTTGAGATACGCCGTATGAGTTGAGGCCATGAAAGCAGCCAATGCTGGTCTCCCCAGCAAAGCATGGTAAGGACTATCTAAGTCCACCACCTCAAACTCAAGATTTTCAACCCGGCAATTGTCACGTCCTCCAAACGACACATCCACCCGGACTTTTCCAACTGGCGCGCAGGACAGTCCCGGAACGATTCCATGGAACGTTGTGCGCGTTGGCTGAAGCATATTTTCTGTTATGCCCAGCATGTTCATGGTGTGCCTGTATATGATGTTTATGCTGCTCCCATTGTCTATCAGCACCTTGCTGAACTTGACTCGAGCGTTTGGCCCTTGCATGATTGGGTCCAAGACGAGAGCATAGCCACCCGGGTTCGGCATGACCTTAGGGTGATCCTTGAATGACCACGAGATCTCTTCATCAGACCACAGCATATATTTTGGTATTGCCGGCATCACCGCGTTCACTTCCATAGAACGGCGATACAGGCTTTGTTTGTCGGTTGGCTCAGTTACGAATACAACGCAGCACATATCTGGATCTTTGTAAACATTCCGGCCCAAAGGTGCCGGTGGAGGTGGTTGGTCATTGCCTTCCATCACCTGGTTAACTTGCTGGTACTGCTGCCGGTTTGGCTGCACCGGTAAGGCGTTTGCCCCGGTAAGCGGCGGTGGTGGTGGTAGCTGTTGTTGCCGCGGCATGTCTTGTGGTGGTTGTGCATCTTTTACCGTTCCCTTTTGCATCAAGTACTTGGTCCAGGTACAATCCTTCGTCAGATGGTTTGACGGGTGCGCCGGATTTGGCGTGTGCCATCGGCAAGGTTGGTCCATGGCAGCTTCCATGGTGTACTTTGCGGGCTCTTGCCAGTTCTTTTTCTGAACCCACGGCTTCTTTTCTACCCACTGTTTTTTAGGACCCGCCCATGGCTGCGATCCGGTTCTCTGCCTCTGACTGCCGCTGGCCTCAGAGTTTTCCTGCACTGCAGCAACTTGCTGCGGACCGTACCTTCGATCCGGAAAATCTTCCCTTCTTTTGTTGTTCCGGTTATCCCGGTGTTGCTCTTGGCGCTGCTGTTCCGGCTCAGGTTGTACTGTCGACTGCGTTGGGTCTCCCAACGCATAGCTATCCGCCACACGTATCATCTCTGCCAACGTTGTCGGCATGTTCCGCTGCAGCTTTTGCCACAACGGTGAACCTCTCCTGCACCCACTGCTAAACAAGCAATGGCTTGTGCCTCGATTACCCCTTCACAAGAGTTCCTTGTAGTGTTCCACCGGGCCAGATAATCCCGGTCTGTTTCGTTCTGGCGCTGTATGCACAGAGCGAGCTGCTGCGGCCTGTTTGGCCTCTGATAGGTGCTGCTGAAATTGCTCACGAAAGCCTCCTCAAAATCCAACCAGCCATTTATGCTTCCTGCCGGCAAGTTGTTTAGCCAGATTCTTGCCGGTCCAACCAAAAACGATGGTATGATTCTCACGGCCCATCGCCGGTTTCCTCCTCCAGCTACGGTTCCTCCGCCGCCTGCGACGTATACCGCGGTTACATAGTCCGCGAGCCAATCTTCCGGCTTCGTGGTGCCATCATATGTTTTTGTGTCACGGGGCAACATAAAGTTGCGAACTGGTGGTTTTTCTTTCATGATCCTTGGGCCAAAGCATTTTGGGCCTGGGGGACCTTCTTCCTCGATCATTTCTGACAAGTATACTCTATCCAGACGGTGCCTCACATCCCGTTCCGGTAAGTATCTTTCTCCCAAGCGTTCTCCTAATGGGTTCCGGTATGCTGCTGGTCTTGCGGAATCAGTCTCATCGTAACATTCCGGTACCGTGGCCCTTGCCTGCCGGTACCTTGGGGGATCTATTTCCTCCTCATCGTACGCTGCCCTTGCAGCTCGATAATTTTGCCCGGTTTCTTGTCTACCGGCATGATTGTTTCCGGCATAGCCCTCTTTGGCGTAGCCTCTGTTTGCCCCTTGGCCTTTTCTGCCGGCATCATATTGCCCGGCTTGTTGCTTTCCGGCAAGAACCGGATCATACACAGTCATCTGCTGCGCGCCTGCGCATTCACTTCTTTTTCTCTTCTTCTGTCCGGATGAGGGGACGAAGCCTGCCCATGGGACTTGCTACCGGCATTCCTTGTCGAACGCGCGGATTTTGAAGCCACAGCCTTGTTTAGCCTATCAAGCTGTTCAGCATTTTGCTGCTCGATAGTTTCAAGAAGTTCCCGGACACGCTCTTGTTGTTTTGCCAGAGCGTCCCCGGAAAGCGAGTCACAGAGCGCTACGGCAGCTTTGGCATCTTTTATCGTTTTATCCAGGCTACTGTACTTAGGTTTCTCTACAATGCTCACAGATGCAGATGTGCTCTTGCCGGCAGCAATTTCTTTGCGCAGATCCTGATCTAGATTGCGAGCCTTAAGCCGGTTTTCCGGTATCCTAGCAGCATGAGCGCTAACAGAAGAAAAGCCATGGGCAGCGTTGTACTCACGTAGGGTTAGGTTCAGCTCGCGCTGCGCCCTGGCGATGTCCTTGCCGCTCTCGAGCATCTTCTGGCGCTGCGCTTCCAGCTCCTCCTGAGCCGCTGCCGGGTCGATGTTCTGCGCGATGGGGGTGGCGAGGACGTTCATCGCCGCTTGGAGCGGTGTTTCCGGTGGCGCGGATGATGCTCCCGCAGCGCCTGCGCCTCGTTCCAGCGGTGGCTTGGCCGCACGGGTCGAAACCGCACGCCCAGCGCCTTCTTCCGCAGCTTCTTTGCCGGCGTCGACCGCGCCTGCCATCATCACCTCCACGCTGCCTGGAGCGCGGCCAGCATGTAGCCATCTTGGCGGATCCGGCGCCACCAGTACCGGCGAGAGGCACTGGCGCACAGGAACGGTGCCGAAGTAGATGCGGTGGCTGCCGAACTCGACGATGCGGCCGTTCTTGGGGAAGATGCCGCCGTTGGCGAAGCAGCCCGCGTTGTCGTTGATGAAGTCCATGGCGTAGATGCGCTGCACCAACGCGGAGACCGTACGCTGGCCGGCAACGTCGAGGATGCCCGCCCGAATGTGAACTCCAGCAAGCGCCACTTCATGCCCCACGGTGGGCGCCAACTGTCGTCATGGCGAACGAGCAGATGCCATGGGATGGCTTAACTTGGGGCCGAATGGGCGCTAGAGGATTCGGGGGAGGGTTTGCGACTAGATGGGATGAACTTCCGGATGCTTTCCTCAAGAACTCAGCCGAAGGCCGGTACGCAAGAAGAGAGACAAGAGGAAGAACTCTTTACTAGATCGCTAGCTTCATTGATCTTAACATGGTTACAGGGTCTTGGATACAAGGTCTATCGTCTAATCTCCTCTGTGAACCCGCGCCCGTATGAGGCAGTGCCCCCTCTCCTTATATAGGGGAGAGGGTGGCTTACAGAACAAGAAACCCTAATGGCATCTTTGACTGGACAAACTACTTTATAAAGCTACTTTAATCAGGGATGACGCCGGGGTCTTCTTTAATCAGGGACGCTGACATCCTCCGGCTTCTTTCAGCGTCACCTCTCTCTTTGGCGCCAGGGCTCTGATTAAAGCAACTTTGCTTAGCTCATCCTTGTCTTCTAGCTCTGAAGAGAATCTTTGACCAGTCCTGCCGACAGGCCCTTCTTTCCGGTATCTTCTTTACCAGGTTCCGGTATACCCCTCTTGGGGATACCGGCTTAGCTTCACTTAGCCAAATTCTTACCTTTGTGTTCCGGTAAGAATATTAAACCGGTATCTCGATGGCTCAAACCATCCGGTTTGGCATGCCTTTGGCATACCGGGGGTCATCCCCCCAACAGGTGTTGATACAAACGCCGTCCCCATGGCTCCGACTCCTGCTATCGCCATATTGTACAGTGTTTCCCTTGGATCTCCTGGAAGTGGTTTAGATGCGAGGATAAAAGCTTGTGTTGCCATATACCCAGCCTCTGGTGTCTTAGGGATGATGTTTCCTCTTGTGTCTATCGACATAAAAGACATGTCGAGGTTTTGGACCAAGTGCTCTCTTTCTCCTTCGGGTACGTGTTGTAACCTCGATCTTGCTCTATTCCGAGCCTCCCTATGGCTATCACCCAAAGTTCTAGATTGTCGACTCAGCTCTGCCCTTCGCCTGCTTGATGCAGAGGCTGCCTCCTTTCTTCTGTTTAACTCAACTGTCTGTTTTTCCAATTCCCTTGCAGCTCGTGCGAGCCTATATTGATATGCTTGTAATTCTTCTGGTGTGGCTGTGGTAGCCATTGGCTCTGAGCCATCCATAGCCCTTGCGGCTCTATCCCATGCTGCTTGCGGGAGTCGAACTCTGTCTCGCGGCTGTGGCCCGATATATTTATTGCCTAGGCCTCGTCGCAAATCAGAGGGATCAACGTATGGATTTCCCAAATCGTCGAAAGCCTCAGATGTTTCCTCCTGATCATGACTTGGCTCTCCGATGGCATAAATCTGATGATATTTTGTTTTCAGATCTATGCTGGGTTTGGTGACACCATCATGAGGATTGGTGAAGACCTTGCCCACTGTAGTAGATTTGTCGATGAAGTTGTAGCTGTCGACACTGCTTGAGCCATCGCTTATATATGAGTCCGCAGATGACTCAAACGACATGTCGCTGAAGATCTTGGCGAGTTTTTCTCTTGCCCTGGTGCTGATGAAGCGTGACGACGAAGTTTCTTCTTCTCCTGATTCGGTTGACGATGTATAGCTTGAAAAATCGGAATCGACCGCCGACGATCCCGACGAAATCGGAATTTCGACACGATACGATCCTTCTTTCTCAACGCGAAAGTGAAACCTTCCGAACGTCATCTCCATAGGCTCCTCCAGATACGCATATGCATCCAAACGGGAGGGCGGGTGAGGAACAAAATCAACAGGACCAGTAGCGATCTGTTTACCTTGATCCATTGCGTTGCTTGCGATTGATGAAGTCGATGATTTTGCGGTTGATGAAGTCGATGATCTTGAATGTGCTATCGAGACCAGATCCTTGACGCCTCTAGTCCCCACAGACGGCGCCAATTGACAAGGTATTAACTTGTCAATGCCTACGGGTTGTAGACTAGGGTTTAGTTGGAAGTAGAGGGCAAGTAGATCTCGAAGGTTTCAGCCGAAAAGTACTCGACGATTATGAAAACTAGGTTTGAGAACAATGATTCGATGATTTATGCGTCCCTCGACTCCCCCTTATATAGGAGGCGGAGCCGAGGGATTCGTGTAGTACAAGTTACAGAGTCCGGGAAGGTTTCTAACTCATCCCTCAAGATTACAAATAACACTTCCTATTACAACTCTAACTTTTCTTAATAATATCTTGGGCTTCCGAATCTTCTTATTCTTCGGGTAGTGGGCCTTCAGTAAACCCCGGGTACTATCTTCGGTAGGCCCATTTGGGATGCCTATGTCACAACGGTCGCGTGCTGTACGCGTATCAACCCCCTCTGTCTGCAAATAGGCGGAGTATAGTTCAAAAGGTCAATCCTTTGAAAGTTTCGGGGTATCAAAAAATGTGACACTACAAAATAAGTTATGAAAATATATCTTATGATATTTCTATATTAATTGGGTGTTGTAAATTTTTATATTTAGTTAAACTCGGATAGTATTTGGGGGCCGAAGGAAATATAACAAGTCACCTCGTGACCACAAACTCGTTGCAGAGTGAGAGTAAAGAATTCCACGGCGACAAATAAGTCAAATGTTTTCTTAAGAGTTTGAAACAAGTTAGTTTATTTATGGATAGCGCATGCTTTTATGAGGCGGGCATGAGGAGTTCGAAACGAGTTAGTAGTATTGTGGTTCTGAAGAAATATATGAGGGTGTGACGCTATCGGACATCACCAAGTTTAAAACTAGTAACTTTTTGAATATTTTGAAGTGTCTAATATTTTTTTTCCAAAGTCAAATTCAAAAAACTTTGACCAAGTTTCTAATATTTTTTCTACAGATTTAGAAAAGCTCTTTAAAGTTAGACTAAACCAAGTAATTTAGAGTGAGAAGGGGACATTATTTTTCGGATGCAAACATGAAACATCTAAAGATTGATTGTGAACGGAGCAACAAAAAGTTTCAACGGAACGGCGCAATTTTTAAGTTTGGAGTACTCCTTGTGGAAGTGAAGAGGTTTTTCTCCCAACGTGTTCCTTCCTTCTCGAGACGATTCTGTTCCCAACACTTTGACTGTGGCTCTTCGTCTTGTCGTCTCGTCTTCCGCCCACGCTTCCCGTCCCGGCTCGAGGCGACGTATTAATGGCGGGTATGATATGAATGCAGAGGGGTCGCTCGGGAGGCGATGTGATGCGGTGTCTGGTGGTGATATATATCCGTCCCCCGTTCGTCCGTCGCCTTCCTCTCCACCTCCAGCACCAACCGAGAATCGAGTTGGCTTAGTGGAGGGCTCACTTGGCGCTCGGCCGGAGAAGGGATCTCTCCGACGAATCGGAACACTCGGACCTTTTGCGCGGAAGCCGGATCCTGGAGGCGGCGAAGAGAGGTACGAAACGTAACGCGGGGCGAATCTTGAGTTTCTTTGCCCATCTTTCCCGCCTGCCCTGGAAGCTGATCTTGCTCATTCCCTCGGAAGCTTCGGCGCAGGACAGCAGTTCGGCTAAACGGCCGAGGGACTCTGCAACATGGGTGACAACAAAGTGGCTGTGGCTGGTGGCGAGGACCGCCTGAGCGCGCTCCCGGACGATGTGATCCGGCTGTTCCTGTCGTTCCTGCCCTCGCGTCAAGCAGTTCAGACGTGCGTGCTCGCCACCCGCTGGCGCACCCTCTGGAAGTCCGTGCCGTCCCTTCGCATTGATATGCGGTATGACAGCGCTAAATTTCTCAATAGCCTGATTCGCTACCGTGACCCAACACCTCTGCGTGAATGCGATATCCTTTTCGTTCATCGTGATTATACGAGTGAGGCTCGCCGGGAGGCTGAGCTGTGGCTCCGTTATGCGCTATCGTGCAAAGCGAGGCTTCTTCGATTTGATATCCTCAATCATTTCATTCAGCTATCCCTATCAGCCGGGGTTCTAGTCTCCAAATACTTGACAAGTTTAAATCTTTGCGGTGTTGTGTTTGAGGATTTCTCTCTAGATGTTTTGGGTTGTAAATCACTTGAGGTGTTGGACATGCACGACTGTGTGATCAACATTGGGGCTGAGTTTCCAAAATCTTTACGACTTTTGAGAATAAGAGACGCACGTTGTATCCCTGAGGATACACGGTCTTCTATTCACGCACCAGGTCTGATTATCTTGGAACTAGCTGACCCTTTTGGTTGGACTCCAGTGCTTAAGAGACTGCCATCATTGGTAACTGCATTTATCAACATTGGATATGACTGCATGGATTCTTGTCGAAAGAGTTCTTATGGGGATTGTGGACATCAATCATGTATGGCGTGCTATGGTGTACTAGATAATTGTGTGCTTCTCCAAGGTTTGTCAGGTGCTACGAATTTAGAGCTGATAACTCCTAGCTCTATGGTATGCTTGCTCTTTTTCTCCAGTCCCATGTGCTTGCTGTTTTACTGTCTCGTTTTGTTGTTTGCTGCTACTGCCTCCATTCTAAAATAAGTGTCTCACTTTTCTCTAGATAGTGATGTGTCTATATATATTTTAGTGATAGATGCATCCCTGTCTAGAAGAAGTTGAGACACTTATTTTAGAATGGGGCGAGTATTTACCTATACATCATTAAATGAGTTAACCTAAGCATGTTACAAATTCACTCTTTTTAATAATTTTGTCTCTTTTTTCTGTAAAGCGCATCATAGCAGGTGTAATTTTGTATCAGAACAAATGCCTACAAGGCCCCGACACTCACAAGACGACAAACCCCAAATCCCAGAACAACTCCAGTAAAAGTAGCAAAAAAAGTGCTTAACTTAGAAAAACCTTTGCTGAGCAAACAAAGGCATGCGGCAGAGGTTTGGAATCCTAGCCAGCCGCTAGTTCCAGCATGGTAGCATGCTGGGGTGGCCTTCATGTTCCTATCAAGACATCACTGTAGCTGGTTCTTGAAAAAAAAGGCATTATGCATATTGGTTCCAACCAATTGTGTAAAATATTATCCAGACATGCATCGTTTTCTCTGTTTATGCTTGATTATTAGGAAAATAAGAACTCTCAAGAAATCTTGTAACCAGCTCAGTATTGTTAATTAATTTAATTTAAGTTAGAGCTTCAGTTGTCCTTTAATTTTTGACTTTGTCCAGATCTTCAGAAAGGAGATCAAATGGTGCCCTATGTTTAGCAAGCTCAAAGCATTGTTGCTTGGTGACTGGTGTATGACTTCTAACTTCAGTGGACTAGTTTACTTTCTCCAACATTCACCAGTACTAGAGATGCTTACTCTTCAACTTAGTGGATTCAACAAGGTATATTTGTTTCCGTGTTTGATGTCTTAATCTCTAAAATTCCATGTATTGCTGATTCATTTCAGTAAATTATTTTGTTTGCAACAGAAGTCTATCATTAAAACGAGTGTCTACAAGCCCAAGGAACAATTTGTGGTGACAAAGCATCTCAAGGCAGTGAAAATCACATATTTCAAGGAAAAGGGCATGGATGAAAGGGTTAACCAAATATTAAATGTTCTTGCTTACCATGGAGTACATCAGGAACTAATAAACTTTGATTGTAAGGACTATATACGCCGTGCCTATCCTTACCCTTACTGTAAGTAACTAATACAACATTTTATTATTATAATGCTTATGTAGTCTGGATGTGTGCCAGTTGGGAAATTTTATTATTGTTGTAGTCAAGTAAATCACGAAAATTTCTTTATTGCTGACAAAGTAAAACAAAACTAATACTGAAAGTTGGTAAACAAAAAAATTGTCCATTGGGTGAGCTTGAAATAAAAAATTGATCGAACGTATTCCAATGTAAATAGGCAAAAGCATAATTACAAGCACCATTTTTTACATCTTTTGGCTTGTCAATGCCATACAATACCTTGCATCTACAATGCGCATCTTGATCGATCATTTAGACAACTCATGATCATTCGTACCTAACAGCCAAAATGTGACTGCGTATCATGTTGGTTCGATAACGATTTTTTTGTACTTCAGTGCCACCAGCTAATTGGGCCATGCAGAACCTTTCTCTATTAGCCTGGACTTTGATGTGCAGCATGTGCTCATTGTGTCTCCTGTTGTTTCCACAGGCTTCAGTTTTGAGTGGATATAGTAGTTCAGACATTCTACTATGGCTCCTCTGTTCAGGCTCCCATGTCCCCTGTATCTTTCGCCATAAGGTACCTGCGTTTTGTCAACTGAGGCTGTGCGCCTTGCCCATGTCCCATTCACATGAAGTATGAACTCCTGCTGAATTATTCTCGTGTGGCCTGCCTGGATTCTGTTGCAAAAGCTTTAATGCCATAGAGCAGTCCTGCTGCACCTATTTGCTCGTTTCCTGAAGTCTGTCTGGCCTGAACTGAAAAACCTGCTTAAGGCCTATGTTTTATTTAAATGTTTTTTAGCAGTACAACTTATGCAATATATCCAGTTCTATCATGTAAACTTTCATGACCAGGAAAGTTGTTTTGTTTTCACTATGCATATGTTCTGTTGGCTGAACTTGTTGAGCATGCCTTCTGCAGTTGCTGATTGGGTTTGTCCGTCTACCTAATTAAGATGGATGTGTCATGTTTGCCATTTCTTATCCACAAATATAAGATGTTATACATGTGACCGTGAGTACCAATAATGGTGAATGCGCATGCCATCACATAACTGGGCAGACTCTTTGGGTGAGCCTAGCCCTAGCCTGAAGCAGGAGATGGAGTGATGGCGGAATAGAATTTGCATACAAGTACACATACCCAGTTTTGTAAGTCATGCATAGTTAAACCATAAACGAGATGCATGAATACATTTCTTCAAATGTCTTGGTTCTTTTGCTGGGAATAACTTCAGGAATTATATCGAAATCTGTTGTATTTTGTTCCAATAACCGCATACACAGTTTTTTGAACTGACTGCAAGTTTTGAATGAACATTGAGGATTTGCTCTTTTAAAGTGATCTGAAGTAACATATCTGGGATTGGAGTAATCCTACACCTTGAGTAAATTTTAAGGATCTTTGAATTCATTTTGAACTTATTCTAAGAATGAATTGAAAGCTAGTTTTTGGCAAAATAATACTCCATCCGATACATAGTGTGTGTCAGGTAGGTTAAATTTAAACTAAAACTCTGATACTTGTTTTGAATCAGAGGGAGAAGTAATAATAATTAAAATCTAGTTTTTAGCAAGAAAATGAAAAGCTTGAGTTTGGTACTACAAACGATGCACCCTCCTTCGCAAGATCAGGAGGCACATTCGAGTCACTCTGCATGGTAGAACATGTCGTCTGTAATTAGGCTTATCTTTGCGATGATTTCGAAAATAATATTACTATATGAGAGCAAATTCTTCTCCGTGATGCCCAAGCAGTACGAAGAACCAAATTGAGGAATAAAACCTTGCTAGAAACTATTGCTAGTACCATTTTTTGAAAATTTGAAATGTAATTTTAAAGTTTCAAAACATTCTGAAATAAAATCTTAGATGTTGATAATCTTGTATTCTATAAATGTGCAAAATCTCAAGCCTAAACACGAACAAGGATTCCAGCACCTGGGCAGTGTGTCTGGTCTTTGGACAAACTGAAATCAGTAATGTGAAGTTTCAAAAACTAATCGTGTTTTTACTGCAAATACATGTTTGTATTTTTGCAATGTTTTGGTAGAATATCTGTAGTATTTTTATCTACATGAAAAAAAACAAAGTGGTTGTATATAGGCATAAAAAACTCCTATTTTACCAAAGATATCCTATCTGTAGCCCAAAATACAACATATTTTACTAAGAAAATTGTAGCGACCATAGTGGATATACTTGAATATTTTTCGGTTGAATTTTTGGAGACCCAGAAATACCATTTGGAAAATTTTAAAAATCAACTAAAATTTTAGGTAAACAATTAGATTTTGGGCCACACAAAAATGACAAAATCTAACGGATTTTGGATGTTTCAAAACTTGCACCATTCACTACGCTTTTATCATTTTTGCATGACCTAAAATATAAGGTATTTCGAGGCCCCAGATGGCCGCGCATCTCCGCCTCTCCTTTCTCGAGGCAGTGGTGTAGGTGGCCGCCGAAGAGGTCGAGCGAGGCGTCTCTCGAGGCAACGAGGGCCTAGGAGGAGTGGCGGTCAGGGCCGACGACATGTGGTGGCCCAACGATTGGAGATGGCTATGGCGCGACGGTCTAATGGGAGGCCGCGACGAGAAGGGAGCCCAAACCTCCAAACTAGTTCTCCCTATGGGAGGAGGCGTAGTGGTCGACGTGCCCACCTCATCCCCACAACCCCCGGCAGCCAGGATCCACGGGCCTATCGCAGGGTTTGGGTTTAATGTAATTATTAATTTGGTTAGTTTATCTCGTCCATTTTGGGAAAATTATGTGGAATCTCCCTCGTTTAGGGCTAATATTGATGCAAATCCACTTTAAAGCATTTTGAATCAAACTAAAAGAAATTTGGGTGCCCGATTTAGTGGTCAACTTGCGACTAAACGAACAATAGGAGGACACTCTGTCCATGCTTGTTAGTGCGGCCACCCAAACGGATGGATTAGGGGACGGATCGCTTTGTGCTCTGCTCGGAGAAGCAGTCGACGACGGCAGAGCGAACCCACTCACCAGGAGCGTTCGGCCCTTGTCCGCGGCGGCCTTCTACCCGCCGAATCTTGGGGTGACGCGGTGCAAATCTTGGGGTTCTCTATCCATCTTTCCCGCCTGGTAGTTTGATCTCGCTCATTCGGTGTCCACCGCCTCTGCAGCTTCCCCCACCGGACACCTGTTCGACGAAATGCCTAGGAGGCGCCGCAACAAGGGTAACAAGAAAGCAGCTGTGTCTAGTGGCGAGGACCGCTTGAGTGCTCTGCCGGAAGATGTGATCCTGCTGTTGCTGTCGTTCCTCCATTGTTGGACTGTGATGGTTCCCTGCATGATCTTGTAGAGCTTGTTCCTAGCTTTAAAACAAGCCCAAGATCATCAAAATCGGAGTCCGGATGCTAAAGTTATGTCTGTTTCAGTTTGATGTTTCTGCCAGCTTTCGGGGGGGGGGGGGGGGGGGATATTCCAGCCCCTGGAAAAATCCGGGCAAATATCCGGCCCCCCATCCAGGGGCATGTTTTTTTGGCTCCTTACCCGTTTTTCGGCCCCGGATAATCCGGCCTGAGCATACCCAAACGGTCATATTTCGATGGGAGGGGGGTAAGCCCCCTTCTGAAAGTGCATGGAGCCCCCATGTGTGGTTTTGGTAATTATTGACAATCCCTATGTACTAATGTTTGCATTGAGTTATATTTGTAGGAGTTGTTCATAGGCAATGCTTGAACCATATGTTGGCTTCAAGATTGCAATAAGAAGCAAATGAAGAAGATCAAGTGTCAAGTATGTCTTGAAGATGAAGATGAAATGAGCTCTCAAGGTTAACTTCAAGACATCAACGAAATGAAGTGCAAGTTCAAGATGAGCCAACTTGAAGAGATCATATGCTTGAAGCTTGCCATGAAGAAATTAAGTACAAGTTCAAGATGAGCCATCTCGAAGAGATCCTTTGCTTGACTCTTGCCATCCATATGGTGATCATGGATATGTGAAGATGCGCCGAAGAAGAAGCTCTCCCATGGTGGATTATGGGGGAGCAATCCAAAAGACTTCGTCAAGCAAGCACAATCAAGAAAGGCATTCCATCTTGTTGCGGTCAAGATCGTCATCATCGAGCTCAAGTGGAATGCACAAGTATAAGGTTTTCTCTTGATAGGGTTTATTTCTCACCGGTCTCATAGTGTAGTTGGAGACCGGTTTATAGTTTAGTTGCCGTATGATACGTCTCCAACGTATCGATAATTTCTTATGTTCCATGCTACTTTTATGATGATACACACATGTTTTATACATACTTTATGTCACATTTATGCATTTTCCGGCACTAACCTATTAACGAGATCTTTGAAGAGCCGATTCTTTGTTTCTGCTGTTTTTGGTTTCAGAAATCCTAGTAAGGAAATACTCTCGGAATTGGACAAAATCAACGCCCAGGATCTTATTTTTCCACGAAGCTTCCAGAAGTCCGAAAGGGAAACGAAGTGGGGCGACGAGGCGCCCACACCACAGGGCGGCGCGGCCAAGGCTTGGGCCGCGCGGCCCTGGCGTGTGGGGCCCTCGTGGCGCCCCCTGACCTACCCTTCCGCCTACATAAGCCTTCGTCGATAATAGTTCCAGTACCGAGAGCCACGATACGGAAAACCTTCCAGAGACGCCGCCGCTGCCAATCCCATCTCGGGGGATTCGGGAGATCGCCTCCGGCACCCTTCCGGAGAGGGGAATCATCTCCCGGAGGACTCTTCACCACCATGGTCGCCTCCGGAGTGATGTGTGAGTAGTTCACCCCCGGACTATGGGTCCATAGCAGTAGCTAGATGGTCGTCTTCTCCTAATTGTGCTATCATTGTTAGATCTTGTGAGCTGCCTAACATGATCAAGATCATCTATTTGTAATGCTACATGTTGCGTTTCCTGAGATCCGATGAATATGGAATACTATGCTATGTTGATTATCAATCTATTATCTATGTGTTGTTTATGATCTTGCATGCTCTCAGTTATTAGTAGAGGCTCTGGCCAAGTCATTACTTGTAACTCCAAGAGGGAGTATTTATGCTCGATAGTGGGTTCATGCCTCCATTAAATGCAGGACGATGTGAGAAAGTTCTAAGGTTGTGGATATGTTGTTGCCACTAGGGATAAAACATCAATGCTATGTCTAAGGATGTATTTGTTGATTACATTACGCACCATACTTAATGCAAGTGTCTGTTGTTTGCAACTTAATACTGGAGGGGGTTCGGATAATAATCTGAAGGTGGACTTTTTAGGCATAGATACATGCTGGATAGCGGTCTATGTACTTTGTCGTAATGCCCAATTAAATCTCACAATACTCATCATAACATGTATGTGCATGGTCATGCCCTCTTTATTTGTCAATTGCCCAACTGTAATTTGTTCACCCAACATGCTATTTATCTTATGGGAGAGACACCACTAGTGAACTGTGGACCCCGGTCCATTCTTTACATCGAATACAATCAACTGCAATACTCGCTCTACTTTTTCTGCAAACATCATCATCCACAGTATACATCTAATCCTTTGTTACAGCAAGCCGGTGAGATTGACAACCTCACTGTCACGTTGGGGCAAAGTAATTTGGTTGTGTTGTGCAGGTTCCACGTTGGCGCCGGAATCCCTGGTGTTGCGCCGCACTACACTCCGCCGCCATCAACCTTCAACGTCTTCTTGGCTCCTACTGGTTCGATAAACCTTGGTTTCTTACTGAGGGAAAACTTGCTGCTATATGCATCACACCTTCCTCTTGGGGTTCCCAACTGACGCGTGCTGTACGCGTATCAAGCTCTTTTTCTGGCGCCGTTGCCGGGGAGATCAAGACACGCTGCAAGGGGAGTCTCCACCTCCAATCTCTTTATTTTGTTTTTTTGTCTTGCATTATTTTATTTACTACTTTGTTTGCTGCACTAAAACAAAAACACAAAAAAATTAGTTGCTAGTTTTACTTTATTTACTATCTTGATCTCCATATTAAAAACACAAAAAATTAGTTACTTGCATTTATCTTATCTAGTCTGTTTTATTTACTATTGCTAAAATGAGTAATCCTGAAGTTGAAGTTCGTTCGTTTAAGCAACAATGGGGAGAATGTTTAAAAGATGCTTGGTATAGAATTAGTGATTCTCATAATAGGTGCACTAAGAAACACTCCACCACTATCCTACTCAGGAATTTTTATGTTGGTATCTCTAGCTGGAATAGGTATGTTCTTGATTGTCTTGCGGGGGGTAATTTCCTAGGCACTCCCGCTTTAGAAGCTAGTTGCATAATTGAGAGTCTATTTGGAATACCACCTATCAATAAAGTTAAAATTGAAATCTCTCTTGAAGATGTCATGAAAAAGTTGGAGACCATAGAGCAAAATCTTCCAAGTATTGAGACCAATTTGGGAGTATTACTTAATAGCACTGATAAACTTGATAAATCTCTAGGTGGAATGAATGAGAGAATTGCCATCTTAGAAGCTTGTGCTATTCATGATAATCAAACCCAAAGGATTAGTGAACTTGAAGAAGCTATGGGAACCTTAGGTTCAACTTTTTCTTCTCTTAAGTTTAAGGAGAAAGCTTATGTGGGTAAGGAGCAAAAGCTCATGTATGTCTCTAAGGTACCTAAACAGAAATATAGGCCTAAAATTGAAAAAGCTCTTAACGCCACTAAAGATAATGGAGCATCCAATGCTTCATCTCTTGATAATACTTGATATACACTTTCTACGCCTAGCTGAAAGGCGTTAAAGAAAAACGCTTGTGGGAGACAACCCATGATTTTACTACAGTACCTTTGTTTTATATTTGAGTCTTGGAAGTTGTTACTACTGTAGCAACCTCTCCTTATCTTAATTTTGTTGCATTGTTGTGCCAAGTAAAGTCTTTGATAGTAAGGTTCATACTAGATTTGGATTGCTGCGCAGAAACAGATTTCTTGCTGTCACGAATTTGAGCAGTAGTCTCTGTAGATAACCCAGAAAATTCTGCTAATTTACGTGAGTGATCCTCAGATATGTAAGTTTCATTCAATTTGAGCATTTTCATCTGAGCAAGTATGGTGCACCTAAAAAATTCGTCTTTACGGACTGTTCTGTTTTGACAGATTCTGCCTTTTATTTCGCATTGCCTGTTTTGCTATGCTTGATGGATTTCTTTATTCCATTAAATTTCAGTAGCTTTGTGCAATGTCCAGAAGTGTTAAGAATGATTATGTCACCTCTGAACATGTGAATTTTGATTATGCACTAACCCTCTAATGAGTTGTTTTGAGTTTGGTGTGGAGGAAGTTTTCAAGGATCAAGAGAGGAGGTTGATACAATATGATCAAGGAGAGTGAAAGCTCTAAGCTTGGGGATGCCCCCGGTGGTTCATCCCTGCATATTTCAAGAAGACTCAAGCATCTAAGCTTGGGGATGCCCAAGGCATCCCCTTCTTCATCGACAACATTATCAAGTTCCTCTAATGAAACTATATTTATTCTATCACATCTTATGTGCTTTACTTGGAGCGTCTGTATGTTTTTATTTTTGTTTTGTTTGAATAAAGTTGGATCCTAGCATTCATTGTGTGGGAGAGAGACACGCTCCGCTGTTGCATATGGACAAATATGTCCTTAGGCTTTACTCATAATGTTCATGGCGAAGGTTGAAACTGCTTCGTTAAATTGTTATATGGTTGGAAACGGGAAATGCTACATGTGATAATTGGTATAATATCTTGAATAATGTGATACTTGGCAATTGTTGTGCTCATGTTTAAGCTCTTGTATCATATACTTTGCACCTATTAGTGAAGAAATACATAGAGCTTGCTAAAATTTGGTTTGCATGATTGGTCTCTCTAAGGTCTAGATATTTTCTAGTAAGGGTCGAACAACAAGGAAGACGGTGTAGAGTCTTATAATGCTTACAATATGTCTTTTATGTGAGTTTTGCTGTACCGGTTCATACTTGTGTTTGTTTCAAATAACCTTGCTAGCCTAAGCCTTGTATTGAGAGGGAATACTTCTCATGCATCCAAAATCCTTGAGCCAAACACTATGCCACTTGTGTCCACCATACCTACCTACTACATGGTATTTCTACGCCATTCCAAAGTAAATTGCTTGAGTGCTACCTTTAAATTTCCATTATCCGCCTTTGCAATATATAGCTCATGGGACAAATAGCCTAAAAACTATTGTGGTATTGAATATGTGCTTATGCATCTTATCTCTTATAAGTTGCTTGTTGAGCGATAACCATGTTCCTGGGGACGCCATCAACACTTTGTTGAATATCATGTGAGTTGCTATGCATGTTCGTCTTGTCTGAAGTAAGGGTGATTTACCATGAGTTGAATGGTTTGAGTATGCATATTGTTAGAGAAGAACATTGGGCCGCTAACTAAAGCCATGATCCATGGTGGAAGTTTCAGTTTTGGACAACTATCCTCAATCTCATATGAGAATATTATTTGTTGCTAAATGCTTATGCATTAAAGAGGAGTCCATTATCTGTTGTCTATGTTGTCCCGGTATGGATGTCTAAGTTGAGAATAATCAAAAGCGAGAAATCCAATGCGAGCTTTCTCCTTAGACCTTTGTACAGGCGGCATAGAGGTACCCCATTGTGATACTTGGTTAAAACATATGTATTGCGATGATAATCCAGGTAATCCGAGCTAATTAGGACAAGGTGCGGGCACTATTGGTATACTATGCATGAGGATTGCAACTTGTAGGATATAATTTACATAATACATATGCTTTATTACTACCGTTGACAAAATTGTTTCTTGTTTTCAAAATAAAAGCTCTAGCACAAATATAGCAATCAATGCTTCCCTCTGCGAAGGGCCTTTCTTCTACTTTTATGTTGAGTTAGTTTACCTACTTCCTTCTATCTCAAGAAGCAAACACTTGTGTTAACTGTGCATTGATTCTTACATACTTGCATATTGCACTTATTATATTACTTTATGTTGACAATATCCATGAGATATACATGTTACAAGTTGAAAGCAACCGCTGAAACTTAATCTTCCTTTGTGTTGCTTCAATGCCTTTACTATGAATTTATTGCTTTATGAGTTAACTCTTATGCAAGACTTATTGATGCTTGTCTTGAAAGTACTATTCATGAAAAGTCTTTGCTATATGATTGATGTCTACGGGTGCTTCTATTCTTGTAGACAGTGTTGGGCCTCCAAGAGCAGAGGTTTGTAGAACAGCAGCAAGTTTCCCTTAAGTGGATCACCCAAGGTTTATCGAACTCAGGGAGGAAGAGGTCAAAGATATCCCTCTCATGCAACCCTGCAGCCACAAAGCAAGAAGTCTCTTGTGTCCCCAACACACCTAATAGGTGCACTAGTTCGGCGAAGAGATAGTGAAATACAGGTGGTATGAATAAGTATGAGCAGTAGTAACGGCGCCAGAAAAGTGCTTTGCTGTCCAGGACTGGCGTGTGGTTGATGGTGGTAATATTGCGGACAGTACAGATGCAGTAGAACAGTAAACAAGCAGCGATAGCAATATTGGAAACAAGGCCTAGGGATCATACTTTCACTAGTGGACACTCTCAACATTGATCACATAACAGAATAAATAAATAGATGCTAGACTCTACACCCTCTTGTTGGATGATGAACACCACTAACTGTGTAGGATTACACGAACCCTCAATGCCGGAGTTAACAAGCTCCACAATATTCGATGTTCATATTTAAATAACCTTAGAGTGCACGACAGATCAACATAACCAAACCAAGTACTAACATAGCATGCACACTGTCACCTTCACACTACGAAAGGAGGAATAGATCACATCAATACTATCATAGCAATAGTTAACTTCATAATCTACAAGAGATCACAATCATAGCCTACGCCAAGTACTACACGATGCACACACTGTCACCATTACACCGTGCAGGAGGAATAAACTACTTTAATAACATCACTAGAGTAGCACATAGATGAATAGTGATACAAAACTCATATGAATCTCAATCATGTAAGGCAGCTCATGAGATCATTGTATTGAAGTACATAGGAGAGAGATTAACCACATAGCTACCGGTACAACCCTTAGCCTCGATGGAGAACTACTCCCTCCTCATGGGAGACAGCAGCGGTGATGAAGATGGCGGTGGAGTCGATGGAGGAGCCTTCCGGGGGCACTTCCCCGTCCCGGCGGCGTGCCGGAACAGAGACTCATGTCCCCCAGATCTTGGCTTCGCGATGGCGGCGGCTCTGGAAGGTTTCTCGTACCGTGGCTTTTCCGTCTCGATGTTTTAGGTCAGGGACCTTTATATAGGCGAAGAGGCGGAGTCGGAAGGGCGACGAGGCGGTGACACAATAGGGGGGCGCGGCCCAGGCCCTGGCCGCGCCGCCTGCATGTGTGGGCCCCCTGTGGCCTCTCTCTGGCGGCTCTCGGGTGTTCTGGAAGCTTCGTGTGATTCTAAGATGCTGGGCGTTGATTTCGTCCGATTCCGAGAATATTTCCTTACTAGGATTTCTGAAACCAAAAACAGCAGAAAACAAGAATCTGCCCTTCGGCATCTCGTCAATAGGTTAGTTCCGGAAAATGCATAAATATGACATAAAGTATGCATAAAACATGTAGATATCATCAATAATGTGGCATGGAACATAAGAAATTATCGATACGTCGGAGACGTATCAGCATCCCCAAGCTTAGTTTCTGCTCGTCCCGAGCAGGTAAACAATAACAAAGATAATTTCTGGAGTGACATGCCATCATAACCTTGATCATACTATTGTAAGCATATGTAATGAATGCAGCGATCAAAACAATGGTAAATGACATGAGTAAACAAATGAATCATATAGCAAAGACTTTTCATGAATAGTACTTTCAAGACAAGCATCAATAAGTCTTGCATAAGAGTTAACTCATAAAGCAATAATTCAAAGTAAAGGTATTGAAGCAACACAAAGGAAGATTAAGTTTCAGCGGTTGCTTTCAACTTATAACATGTATATCTCATAAATAGTTGTCAATGCAAAGTAATATAGCAAGTGCAATATGCAAGTATGTAGGAATCAATGCACAGTTCACACAAGTGTTTGCTTCTTGAGATGGAGAGAAATAGGTGAACTGACTCAACATAAAAGTAAAAGAAAGGGCCCTTCGCAGAGGAAAGCATTGATTGCTATATTTGTGCTAGAGCTTTGGTTTTGAAAACATAAAGAGAGCATAAAAGTAGAATTTTGAGAGGTGTTTGTTGTTGTCAACGAATGGTAGTGGGCACTCTAACCCCCTTGCCAGACAAACCTTCAAAGAGCGGCTCCCATGAATTATTTTTATTTTTGGGTGGCACTCCTTCCAACCTTTCTTTCACAAACCATGGCTAACCGAATCCTCGGGTGCCTACCAACAATCTCATACCATGAAGGAGTGCCTTTTTATTTTAGTTTTATTATGATGACACTCCTCCCCACCTTTGCTTTCTCAAGCCATGGCTAACCGAATCCTTCGGGTGCCGTCCAACAATCACATACCATGGAGGAGTGTCTATTTAGGTTAATTAATTTGGGACTGGGAATCCCATTGCCAGCTCTTTTTGCAAAATTATTGGATAAGCGGATGAAGCCACTAGTCCATTGGTGAAAGTTGCCCAACAAGATTGAAAGATAAACACCACATACTTCCTCATGAGCTATAAAACATTGACACAAATCAGAGGTGATAAATTTTGAATTATTTAAAGGTAGCACTCAAGCAATTTACTATGGAATGGCGGAGAAATACCATGTAGTAGGTAGGTATGGTGGACACAAATGGCATAATGGTTGGCTCAAGGATTTTGGATGCATGAGAAGTATTCCCTCTCAATACAAGGCTTAGGCTAGCAAGGTTGTTTGAAGCAAACACAAGTATGAACTAGTACAGCAAAACTTACATAAGAACATATTGCAAGCATTATAAGACTATACATTGTCTTCCTTGTTGTTCAAACACTTTACTAGAAAATATCTAGACCTTAGAGAGACCAATCATGCAAACCAAATTTTAGCAAGCTCTATGTATTTCTTCATTAATAGGTGCAAAGTATATGATGCAAGAGCTTAAACATGAGCACAACAATTGCCAAGTATCACATTATTCAAGACATCATACCAATTACTACATGTCGCATTTCCCGTTTCCAACCATACAACAATTAACGAAGCAGTTTCAACCTTCGCCATGAAAATTAAAAGCTAAGAACACATGTGTTCATATGAACCAGCGGAGCGTGTCTCTCTCCCACACAAGCATGAATTTATTCAAACAAAACAAAAATAAAAACAAACAGACAATCCAAGCAAAGTACATAAGATGTGGCCGAATAAAAATATAGTTTCAGGGGAGGAACCTGATAATTTGTCGATGAAGAAGGGGATGCCTTGGGCATCCCCAAGCTTAGACGCTTGAGTCTTCTTGAAATATGCAGGGATGAACCACCGGGGCATCCCCAAGCTTAGAGCTTTCACTCTTCTTGATCATAGTATATCATCCTCCTCTCTTGACCCTTGAAAACTTCCTCCACACCAAACTCGAAACAAACTCATTAGAGGGTTAGTGCATAATCAAAAACTCACATGTTCAGAGGTGACACAATCATTCTTAACACTTCTGAACATTGCCTAAAGCTACTGGAAGTCAATGGAACAAAGAAATCCGTCCCACATAGCAAAAGAGGCAATGCGAAATAAAAGGCAGAATCTGTCAAAACAGAACAATCCGTAAAGACGAATTTTATTGAGGAACCAGACTTGCTCAAATGAAAATGCTCAAATTGAATGAAAGTTGCGTACATATCTGTGGATCACTCGCATAAATTGGCATAATTTTCTGAGTTACCTACAGAGAATTAGGCCCAGATTCGTGACAGCAAAGAAATCTGTTTCTGCGCAGTAATCCAAATCTAGTATGAACCTTACTATCAAAGACTTTACTTGGCACAACAATGCAACAAAACTAAGATAAGGATAGGTTGCTACAGTAGTAACAACTTCCAAGACACAAATATAAAACAAAATTACTGTAGTAAAATAAACACATGGGTTATCTCCCAAGAAGTTCATTCTTTATAGCCATTAAGATGGGCTCAGCAGTTTTAATGATGCACTCGCGAGAAATAGTATTTGAAGCAAAAGAGAGCATCAAAAGGCAAATTCAAAACAAATTTAAGCCTAACATGCTTCCTATGCATAGGAATCTTGTAAATAAACAAGTTCATGAAGAGTAAAGTGACAAGCATAGGAAGATAGAACAAGTGTAGCTTCAAAAATTTCAGCATATAGAGAGGTGTTTTAGTAACATGAAAATTTCTACAACCATATTTTCCTCTCTCATAATAACTTTCAGTAGTATCATGAGAAAACTCAACAATATAACTATCACATAAAGCATTCTTATCATGAGTCTCATGCATAAAATTATTACTCTCCACATAAGCATAATCAATTTTAGTAGTTGTAGTGGGAGCAAATTCAACAAAGTAGCTATCATTATTATTCTCATCATCAAATATAGGAGGCATATTGTAATCATAATCAAATTTATCCTCCATAACAGGCGGTACCAAAAGACTACTATCATTATAATCATCATAAATAGGAGGCATATCATAATCAACATAAACTTTCTCCTCAATACCCGGAGGGCTAAAGAGATCATTTTCATCAAAACCGACCTCCCCAAGCTTAGAACTTTCCATATCATTAGCAACAATAGTGTTCAAAGTGTTCATATTAATAACATTCCCATTAGCATGCATATAAAGTTCCATGGGTTTTTTAATTTTCGGATCAAACCATCCATGTCTTAAATCAGGAAATAGAATAAGAAGCTCATTGTTGTCCATTATGCCTAACTAGTGTAAAACAAGAAACAAAAAGATGCAATTGCATGATCTAAAGGAAATAGCTTCGAGCACACACACAATGGCGCCAGAAAAGTACTTAGTTACCTGGAACCGAAGTATGAGTGCCTTTTACCTTTCCTCCCCGGCAACGGCGCCAGAAAAGTGCTTGATGTCTACGGGTGCTTCTATTCTTGTAGACAGTGTTGGGCCTCCAAGAGCAGAGGTTTGTAGAACAGCAGCAAGTTTCCCTTAAGTGGATCACCCAAGGTTTATCGAACTCAGGGAGGAAGAGGTCAAAGATATCCCTCTCATGCAACCCTGCAGCCACAAAGCAAGAAGTCTCTTGTGTCCCCAACACACCTAATAGGTGCACTAGTTCGGCGAAGAGATAGTGAAATACAGGTGGTATGAATAAGTATGAGCAGTAGTAACGAGCGCCGAGAAAAAGTGCTTTGCTGTCCAGGATCGCGTGTGGTTGATGGTGGTAATATTGCGGACAAGACAGATGCAAGAGAACAAGAAACAAGCAATGATAGCGATATTGGAAACAAGGCCTAGGGATCATACTTTCACTAGTGGACACTCTCAACATTGATCACATAACAGAATAAATAAATAGATGCTAGACTCTACACCCTCTTGTTGGATGATGAACACCACTAACTGTGTAGGATTACACGAACCCTCAATGCCGGAGTTAACAAGCTCCACAATATTCGATGTTCATATTTAAATAACCTTAGAGTGCACGACAGATCAACATAACCAAACCAAGTACTAACATAGCATGCACACTATCACCTTCACACTACGAAAGGAGGAATAGATCACATCAATACTATCATAGCAATAGTTAACTTCATAATCTACAAGAGATCACAATCATAGCCTACGCCAAGTACTACACGATGCACACAGTGTCACCATTACACCGTGCAGGAGGAATAAACTACTTTAATAACATCACTAGAGTAGCACATAGATGAATAGTGATACAAAACTCATATGAATCTCAATCATGTAAGGCAGCTCATGAGATCATTGTATTGAAGTACATAGGAGAGAGATTAACCACATAGCTACCGGTACAGCCCTTAGCCTCGATGGAGAACTACTCCCTCCTCATGGGAGATAGCAGCGGTGATGAAGATGGCGGTGGAGTCGATGGAGGAGCCTTCCGGGGGCACTTCCCCATCCCGGCGGCGTGCCGGAACAGAGACTCCTGTCCCCCAGATCTTGGCTTCGCGATGGCGGCGGCTCTGGAAGGTTTCTCGTACCGTGGCTTTTCCGTCTCGATGTTTTAGGTCAGGGACCTTTATATAGGCGAAGAGGCGGAGTCGGAAGGGCGACGAGGCGGTGACACAATAGGGGGGCGCGGCCCTGGCCCTGGCCGCGCCGCCTGCATGTGTGGGCCCCCTGTGGCCTCTCTCTGGCGGCTCTCGGGTGTTCTGGAAGCTTCGTGTGATTCTAAGATGCTGGGCGTTGATTTCGTCCGATTCCGAGAATATTTCCTTACTAGGATTTCTGAAACCAAAAACAGCAGAAAACAGCAACTGGCCCTTCGGCATCTCGTCAATAGGTTAGTTCCGGAAAATGCATAAATATGACATAAAGAATGCATAAAACATGTAGATATCATCAATAATGTGGCATGGAACATAAGAAATTGTCGATATGTCAGAGACGTATCAATGATTCAATTGTTTACTCATTGTATTTACCATTGCTTTGAATCGCTGCATTCATTACATGTGCTTACAATAGTATTGATCAAGATTATGATGGCATGTCACTTCAGAAATTATCTTTGTTATCGTTTACCTACTCGGGACGAGTAGGAACTAAGCTTAGGGATGCTGATACGTCTCCAACGTATCCATAATTTCTTATGTTTCATGCTACTTTTATGATGATACACACATGTTTTATACATACTTTATGTCACATTTATGAAGGAGATATGCCCTAGAGGCAATAATAAAGTGGTTATTATTATATATCTTTTTGTTTATGATAAATGTTTATATACCATGCTATAATTGTATTAACCTAAACATTAGTACATGTGTGATATGTAAACAACAAAGAGTCCCTAGTATGCCTCTTAACTAGCTTGTTGATTAATGGATGATTAGTTTCATAATCATGAACATTGGATGTTATTAATAACAAGGTTATATCATTATATGAATGATGTAATGGACACACCCAATTAAGCGTAGCATAAGATCACGTCATTGAGTTATTTGCTATAAGCTTTCGATACATAGTTACCTAGTCCTTATGACCATGAGATCATGTAAATCACTTATACCAGAAAGGTACTTTGATTACACCAAACGCCACTGCGTAAATTGGTGGTTATAAAGGTGGGATTAAGTATCCGGAAAGTATGAGTTGAGGCATATGGATCAACAGTGGGATTTGTCCATCCCGATGACGGATAGATATACTCTGGGCCCTCTCGGTGGAATGTCGTCTAATGTCTTGCAAGCATATGAATAAGTTCATAAGAGACCACATACCACGGTACGAGTAAAGAGTACTTGTCAGGAGACGAGGTTGAACAAGGTATAGAGTGATACCGATGATTAAACCTCGGACAAGTAAAATATCGCGTGACAAAGGGAATTGGTATCGTATGTGAATGGTTCATTCGATCACTAAAGTCATCGTTGAATATGTGGGAGCCATTATGGATCTCCAGATCCCGCTATTGGTTATTGGTCGGAGTGGGTACTCAACCATGTCCGCATAGTTCGCGAACCGTAGGGTGACACACTTAAAGTTGGATGTTGAAATGGTAGAACTTGAATATGGAATGGAGTTCGAATATTTGTTCGGAGTCCCGGATGAGATCTCGGACATCACGAGGAGTCCCGGAATGGTCCGGAGAATAAGATTCATATATAGGAAGTCATTTTACAAGATTTAAAATGATCCGGAAGGTTCTATGGAAGGTTCTAGAAGGTTCTAGAAAAGTCCGGAAGAAACCACTAAGGAAGGCGGAGTCCCGGTGGGACTCCACCTCCCATGGCCGTCCAACCCTAAGGGGGAGGAGTCCCAAGTGGACTCCCCAAAGGGGGCCGGCCTCCCCCTCCCAAGGAAGGTGGGAATCCCACCTCTAGTGGGAGTCCTAGCTTGGGTAGGTTTCATGTGTTATGGAAGGTTTTGGTTTGGGGTCTTATTCGAAGACTTGTAGACCAACTCTTGGGTGTTCGACCTATATAATGAGGGCCAAGGGGAGGGGGTCGGCCACCCCAACAACACCAAGGTGGCCGCACCACCTAGATGGCCGGCGCCCCCCTATCCCAAACCCTAGCGGCCTCTCTCCTCCACCACATCCCGCACGCTTAGCGAAGCTCCGCCAGATTTCTCCACCACCACCGACACCACGCCGTCGTGCTATCGGATTCAAGAGGAGCTACTACTTCCGCTGCCCGCTGGAACGGGGAGGTGGACATCGTCTTCATCAACAACCGAACGTGTAACCGAGTACGGAGGTGCTGCCCGTTCGTGGCGCCGTGATCAAGATCTTCTACGCGCTTTTGCAAGCGGCAAGTGAACGTCTACCGCAGCAACAAGAGCCTCATCTTGTAGGCTTTGGAATCTCTTCAAGGGTGAGACTCGATAATCCCCTCGTTGCTACCGTCTTCTAGATTGCATCTTGGCTTGGATGCGTGTTCGCGGTAGGAATTTTTTTGTTTTCTATGCAACGTTATCCTACAGTGGTATCAGAGCCGTGTCTATGCATAGATGGTTGCACGAGTAGAACACAATGGTTTTGTGGGCGTTGATGCTCTTGTTATCTTTAGTTTGAGTACTTTGCATCTTTGCGGCATAGTGGGATGAAGCGGCTCGGACTAACTTTACATGACCGCGTTCATGAGACTTGTTCCTCGTTCGACATGAAACTTGTATTGCGTAAGAGGCTTTGCGGGTGTCTGTCTCTCCTACTATAGTGAAGATTCAATTTACTCTTCTATTGACAACATTAGTATCAACGTTGTGGTTCATGTTCGTAGGTAGATTAGATCTCTATAGAAAACCCTAAACCACGTAAAATATGCAAACCAAATTAGAGACGTCTAACTTGTTTTTGCACGGTTTGGTGATGTGATATGGCCATAATATGATGATGAATATGTATGAGATGATCATTATTTTATTGTGGCAACCGGCAGGAGCCTTATGGTTGTCTTTAAATTTCATGTTGAGTAGTATTTCAAAGTAGTTGTAATAGTTGCTACATGGAGGACAATCATGAAGACGGCGCCATTGACCTTGACGCTACGCCGACGATGATGGAGATCGTGCCCGAAGATGATGGAGATCATGTCCGTGCTTTGGAGATGAAGATCAAAGGCGCAAAGACAAAAGGGCCATATCATATCACATATGAACTGCATGTGATGTTAATCCTTTTATGCATCTTATTTTGCTTAGATCGCGACGGTAGCATTATAAGATGATCCCTCACTAAAATCTCAAGATAATAAAGTGTTCATCCTTAGTAGCACCGTTGCCAAGACTTGTCGTTTCGAAGCATCTCGTGATGATCGGGTGTGATAGAATCAACAAGTGCATACAACGGGTGCAAGACAGTTTTGCACATGCGGATACTAAGGTGGCCTTGACAAGCCTAGCATGTACAGACATGGTCTCGGAACACGTGATACCGAAAGGTAGAGCATGAATCATATGGTTGATATGATGAACACTTTGAGTGTTCACCATTGAAATCACACCTTGTCTCGTGATGATCGGACTTAGGTGCGGTGGATTTGGTTCGTGTGATCACTAAGACAATGCGAGGGATATTGTTTTGAGTGGGAGTTCACCTAGATTTTTAATTATGTTGAATTAAAATTTGAACTCAATTTGTCATAAACTTAGTCTAAACTTTTGCAAATATATGTTGTAGAGATGGCGTCCTCAATCAATTTTAACCAGTTCCTAGAGAAAGAAAAACTTAAGAGCAACGGTAGCAACTTCACCGACTGGTTCCGTCATGTGAGGATCTTCCTCTCTGGCGGAAATCTGCAATATGTCCTTGATGCACCGCTAGGTGACCCTCCTGCAGAAACTGAAACCGATGAAGTAAAAGCTGTTTACGAGACTCGGAAAACTCGGTACTCTCAAGTTCAGTGTGCCATCCCGTGCGATCTGGAATCCGATCTTCAAAAACGTTTTGAGCACCACGATCCTCATGAGTTGATGAAAGAGCTGAAAGCTATTTTTGAGACTCATGCGGCCGTGGAATGCTATGAAGCATCGAAACATTTCTTCAGCTGTATGATGGAAGAAGGCAGCTCCGTTAGTGAGCACATGCTCGCCATGACCGGGCATGCGAAGAAATTCAGTGACTTGGGAATAGTGATTCCTAACAGACTGGGGATTAATCGTGTCCTTCAATCACTGCCACCAAGTTACAAGAACTTTGTGATGAACTACAATATGCAGAACATGAACAAGGAGTTACCTGAACTCTTTGGCATGCTAAAAGCTCTTTGAGATTGAGATCAAGAAAGAGCACCAAGTGTTGATGGTCAACAAGACCACCAGTTTCAAGAAACAGGGCAAGTCTAAGGGAAAATTCAAGAAGGGTGGCAAAAAAGCTGCCACGCCTCCTATGAAACCTAAGAACGGCCCTAAGCCTGATGCTGAGTGCTATTACTGCAAGGAGAAGGGACACTGGAAGCGTAATTGCTCCAAGTATCTGGCTGATCTGACGAGCGGCCTTGTCAAGAAGAAGAAAGAAGGTATATCTGATATACATGTTATAGATGTTTATCTCACTAGTTCTCGTTCTAGTACCTGGGTATTTGATACTGGTTCGGTTGCTCATATATGTAACTCGAAATAGGAACTAACGAATAAACGAAGACTACTGAAAGATGAAGTGACGATGCGTGTTGGAAACGGATCCAAAGTCGATGTGATCGCTGTCGGCACACTTCCTCTACATCTACCTTCGGGATTAGTTTTAAGCCTAAATAATTGTTATTTTGTACCCGCGTTGAGCATGAACATTATATCTGGATCTTGTTTAATGCAAGACGGTTATTCATTCAAGTCTGAGAATAATGGTTGTTCTATTTTTATGAATAATATCTTTTATGGTCGAGCACCTGAAAAGAATGGCTTAATTCTGTTAGATCTCGATAGTAGTGATACGCATATACATAACATTGATGCTAAGCGAATTAAATTGAATGATAATTCTACTTATATGTGGCACTGACGTCTTGGTCATATTGGAGTGAAACGCATGAAGAAACTCCATACTGATGGATTACTTGAATCACTTGACTTTGAGTCACTTGATAGATGCGAAGCATGTCTAATGGGAAAAATGACTAAGACTCCATTTTCTGGTATGATGGAGCGAGCTACTGACTTATTGGAAATCATACATACCGATGTGTGCGGACCAATGAGCGTAGCATCGCGCGGTGGTTATCGTTATGTTCTAACCTTCACAGATGATCTGAGTAGATATGGGTATATCTATTTCATGAAACATAAATCCGAAACTTTCGAGAAGTTTAAGGAATTCCAAAGTGAAGTAGAAAATCAACGTAACAAGAAGATTAAATTTCTACGATCTGATCGTGGAGGTGAATATCTGAGTTATGAGTTTGGCATGCATTTAAAGAAATGCGGAATACTTTCACAATTGACACCGCCGGGAACACCACAATGAAACGGTGTGTCCGAACGTCGTAATCGAACTCCCTTAGATATGGTTCGTTCTATGATGTCTCATACTGATTTGCCGTTATCATTTTGGAGTTATGCATTAGAGACAGCCGCATTCACTTTAAATAGAGCACCATCAAAATCCGTAGAAACGACACCGTATGAATTATGGTTTAATAAGAAACCTAAGCTGTCGTTCCTGAAAGTTTGGGGTTGCGAAGCCTATGTAAAGAAGTTACAACCGGACAAGCTAGAACCCAAAGCGGAGAAATGCGTCTTCATAGGATACCCTAAGGAAACTATAGGGTACACTTTCTATCACAAATCCGAAGGCAAAATCTTTGTTGCTAAGAACGGAACCTTTCTTGAGAAAGAATTTCTCACTAAAGAAGTGACTGGAAGAAAAGTAGAACTCGATGAGATTGATGAATCTATACTCGTTGATCGAGTAGCACGATGCGGAAGTTGTACCTGTACCGCCTACACCGGCAACAGAGGAAGCTAATGGTAATGATCATGAAACTTCGAACGAGGAAACTACTGAACCTCGCAGATCGACAAGGGAGCGTGCCACTCCTGATTGGTATGATCCTTGTCTAAATGTCATGATTGTGGATAACAATGATGAGGACCCTGTGACGTATGAAGAAGCGATGATGAGCCCAGATTCCAACAAATGGCAAGAAGCCATGAAATCCGAAATGGGATCCATGTATGATAACAAAGTATGGACTTTGGTAGACTTACTTGATAGACGAAAGGCTGTCGAGAATAAATGGATCTTCAAGAGAAAAACAGATGCTGATGGTAATATTACTGTCTATAAAGCTCGACTTGTCGCAAAGGGTTTCCGACAAATTCAAGGAGTTGACTACGATGAGACTTTCTCACCTGTAGCGAAGCTAAAATCTGTGAGGATTTTGTTAGCAATAGCTGCATTTTTCGATTATGAGATTTTGCAGATGGATGTCAAAACGGCGTTCCTTAATGGAGATATTGAGGAAGAGTTGTATATGGTACAACCCAAAGGTTTTGTCGATCTTAAAAATGCTGACAAAGTATGCAAACTTCAGCGTTCAATCTATGGACTGAAGCAAGCATCAAGAAGTTGGAACCGACGCTTTGATAAGGTGATCAAAGACTTCAGGTTTATACAGTGTCATGGAGAGGCCTGTATTTACAAGAAAGTGAGTGGGAGCTCTGTAGCATTCCTGATATTATATGTAGATGACATATTATTGATTGGGAATGATATAGAACTATTAAGCAGTATAAAAGGTTATTTGAATAATAGTTTTTCAATGAAAGACCTTGGTGAAGCATCGTATATATTAGGCATCAAGATTTATAGAGATAGATCAAGACGCCTAATAGGGCTATCACAGAGTACATATCTGTACAAGATTCTAAAGAAGTTTAGAATGGACGAAAGTAAGAAAGGGTTCTTACCTATGTTACCAGGCAAGGTCTTGAATAAGACTCAAGGACCGGCTACGGCAGAAGAAAGAGAAAGGATGAGTAATATCCCCTATGCCTCGGCAGTAGGATCTATCATGTATGCCATGCTATGTACTAGACCGGATATAGCGCATGCTGTTAGTTTGACTAGCAGATATAAAAGTGATCCAGGAATGGAACACTGGACAGCGGTCAAGAATATCCTGAAGTACTTGAAAAAAAAACTAAGGATATGTTTCTTTGTTATGGAGGTGACCAAGAGCTCGTTGTAAGCGGTTACACCGATGCAAGTTAGAACACTGATCCTGA
Source organism: Lolium perenne (assembly GCF_019359855.2). Lineage (NCBI taxonomy): Eukaryota > Viridiplantae > Streptophyta > Magnoliopsida > Poales > Poaceae > Lolium > Lolium perenne. Next base: position 256,840,339 of record NC_067248.2, on the reverse strand, counting down.
TGACTCTAAGTCACATTCTGGGTACGTGTTTATATTGAATGGTGCTGCGGTAAGCTGGGCAAGCTCGAAGCAGTGCACGGTGGCGAAGTCTTCAACAGAATCAGAGTACATAGCGGCTTCAGAGGCTTCATCAGAAGCGGTATGGATGAAGAGGTTCATTGTAGAGCTCGGTGTGGTTCCTAGTGCATTGGACCCATTAATCATCTACTGTGATAACATGGGTGCCATCGCCAATGCACAAGAACCAAGGTCACACAAGAGGCTGAAGCATATCAAGCTGCGTTACCACTCGATTCGTGAGTACATCGAAGATGGAGAAGTAAAGATTTGCAAAGTACATACTGATCTGAATGTAGCAGATCCGTTGACTAAAGCTCTCCCTAGGGCAAAGCATGACCAACACCAGAATGCCATGGGTGTTAGGTATATTACAATGTAATCTAGATTATTGACTCTAGTGCAAGTGGGAGACTGAAGGAGATATGCCCTAGAGGCAATAATAAAGTGGTTATTATTATATATCTTTATTTTTATGATAAATGTTTATATACCATGCTATAATTGTATTAACCTAAACATTAGTACATGTGTGATATGTAAACAACAAAGAGTCCCTAGTATGCCTCTTAACTAGCTTGTTGATTAATGGATGATTAGTTTCATAATCATGAACATTGGATGTTATTAATAACAAGGTTACATCATTGTATGAATGATGTAATGGACACACCCAATTAAGCGTAGCATAAGATCACGTCATTGAGTTATTTGCTATAAGCTTTCAATACATAGTTACCTAGTCCTTATGACCATGAGATCATGTAAATCACTTATAGCGGAAAGGTACTTTGATTACACCAAACGCCACTGCGTAAATTGGTGGTTATAAAGGTGGGATTAAGTATCCGGAAAGTATGAGTTGAGGCATATGGATCAACAGTGGGATTTGTCCATCCCGATGACGGGTAGATATACTCTGGGCCCTCTCGGTGGAATGTCGTCTAATGTCTTGCAAGCATATGAATAAGTTCATAAGAGACCACATACCACGGTACGAGTAAAGAGTACTTGTCAGGAGACGAGGTTGAACAAGGTATAGAGTGATACCGATGATCAAACCTCGGACAAGTAAAATATCGCGTGACAAAGGGAATTGGTATCGTATGTGAATGGTTCATTCGATCACTAAAGTCATCGTTGAATATGTGGGAGCCATTATGGATCTCCAGATCCCGCTATTGGTTATTGGTCGGAGTGAGTACTCAACCATGTCCGCATAGTTCGCGAACCGTAGGGTGACACACTTAAAGTTGGATGTTGAAATGGTAGAACTTGAATATGGAATGGAGTTCGAATATTTGTTCGGAGTCCCGGATGAGATCCCGGACATCACGAGGAGTCCCGAAATGGTCCGGAGAATAAGATTCATATATAGGAAGTCATTTTACAAGATTTAAAATGACCCGGAAGGTTCTATGGAAGGTTCTAGAAGGTTCTAGAAAAGTCCGGAAGAAACCACTAAGGAAGGCGGAGTCCCGCTGGGACTCCACCTCCCATGGCCGGCCAACCCTAAGGGGGAGGAGTCCCAAGTGGACTCCCCAAAGTGGGCCGGCCACCCCCTCCCAAGGAAGGTGGGAATCCCACCTCTAGTGGAAGTCCTAGCTTGGGTAGGTTTCATGTGTTATGGAAGCTTTTGGTTTGGGGTCTTATTCGAAGACTTGTAGACCAACTCTTGGGTGTTCCACCTATATAATGAGGGCCAAGGGGAGGGGGCCGGTCACCCCAACAACACCAAGGTGGCCGCACCACCTAGATGGCCGGCGCCCCCCTCTCCCAAACCCTAGCGGCCTCTCTCCTCCACCACATCCCGCACGCTTAGCGAAGCTCCGCCGGATTTCTCCACCACCACCGACACAACGCCGTCGTGCTGTCGGATTCAAGAGGAGCTACTACTTCCGCTGCCCGCTGGAACGGGGAGGTGGACGTCGTCTTCATCAACAACCGAACGTGTGACCGAGTACGGAGGTGCTGCCCGTTCGTGGCGCCGTGATCAAGATCTTCTACGCGCTTTTGCAAGCGGCAAGTGAACGTCTACCGCAGCAACAAGAGCCTCATCTTGTAGGCTTTGGAATCTCTTCAAGTGTGAGACTCGATAATCCCCTCGTTGCTACCGTCTTCTAGATTGCATCTTGGCTTGGATTGCTTGTTCGCGGTAGGAAAATTTTTGTTTTCTATGCAACGTTATCCTACAATTTATGCATTTTCCGGCACTAACCTATTAACGAGATGCCGAAGAGCCAGTTGTTGTTTTCTGCTATTTTTGGTTTCAGAAATCCTAGTAAAGAAATATTCTCGGAATTTGACGAAATCAACGCCCAGGATCTTATTTTTCCACGAAGCTTCCAGAAGTCCGAAAGGGAAACAAAGTGGGGCGACGAGGCGCCCACACAACAGGGCAGCGCGGCCAAGGCTTGGGCCGCGCGGCCCTGGCGTGTGGGGCCCTCGTGGCGCCCCCTGACCTACCCTTCCGCCTACATAAGCCTTCGTCGATAATAGTTCCAGTACCGAGAGCCACGATACGGAAAACCTTCGTGAGACGCCGCCGCCGTCAATCCCATCTCGGGGGATTCAGGAGATCGCCTCCGGCACCCTGCCGGAGAGGGGAATCATCTCCCGGAGGACTCTTCACCGCCATGGTCGCCTCCGGAGTGATGTGTGAGTACTTCACCCCTGGACTATGGGTCCATAGCAGTAGCTAGATGGTCGTCTTCTCCTAATTGTGCTATCATTGTTAGATCTTGTGAGCTGCCTAACATGATCAAGATCATCTATTTGTAATGCTACATGTTGCGTTTGCTGGGATCCGATGAATATGGAATACTATGCTATGTTGATTATCAATCTATTATCTATGTGTTGTTTATGATCTTGCATGCTCTCAGTTATTAGTAGAGGCTCTGGCCAAGTCATTACTTGTAACTCCAAGAGGGAGTATTTATGCTCGATAGTGGGTTCATGCCTCCATTAAATGCAGGACAAGTGATGGAAAGTTCTAAGGTTGTGGATGTGTTGTTGCCACTAGGGATAAAACATCAATGCTATGTCTAAGGATGTATTTGTTGATTACATTATGCACCATACTTAATGCAATTGTCTGTTGTTTGCAACTTAATACTGGAGGGGGTTCGGATGATAACTGAAGGTGGACTTTTTAGGTATAGATGCATGCTGGATAGCGGTCTATGTACTTTGTCGTAATGCCCAATTAAATCTCACAATACTCATCATAACATGTATGTGCATGGTCATGCCCTCTTTATTTGTCAATTGCCCAACTGTAATTTGTTCACCCAACATGCTATTTATCTTATGGGAGAGACACCACTAGTGAACTGTGGACCCCGGTCCATTCTTTACATCGAATACAATCAACTGCAATACTCGCTCTCATCGTTTTTCTGCAAACATCATCATCCACACTATACATCTAATCCTTTGTTACAGCAAGCCGGTGAGATTGACAACCTCACTGTCACGTTGGGGCAAAGTAATTTGGTTGTGTTGTGCAGGTTCCACGTTGGCGCCGGAATCCCTGGTGTTGCGCCGCACTACACTCCACCGCCATCAACCTTCAACGTGCTTCTTGACTCCTACTGGTTCGATAAACCTTGGTTTCTTACTGAGGGAAAACTTGCTGCTATACGCATCACACCTTCCTCTTGGGGTTCCCAACGGACGCGTGCTGTACGCGTATCACCGTACTATCAAGAGGGCTCTCGAGTGAGTAACTCGATCGTATCCTTCGGAGAGCTCAAACCTTTGCATCCTTGCATCATATTTCTTGGTTGTTATTTGGATCTTATCCATGTGATGTTTTAGAGCTTGTGCTTATTCTCATGACAAGCTCTAGTTCATCAAGAATGGTTGTTGCACGGGCAACTTGTTGCATTTTCAAGGTTGGAGGTTTTTACCGGTATGTCTTTTTTAGATAGGTCAAACCTTTTATCTTTTGGTTCTATCCTACATTGTTGGATTATGATGGTTCCCTACATGATCTTGTAGAGCTTGTTTCTAGCTTTAAAACAAGCCCAAGATCATCAAAATCGGAGTCCGGATGCTAAAGTTATGCCCGTTTCAGTTTGATGTTTCTACCAGTTTTCAGGGGGGCGGATATTCCGGCCCAAGTTTGGGGCGGATAATCCGCCCCCCCCCCCCCCCCGAAAAATCCAGCCTCTGGGAAAACCCGGCCAAATATTCGGCCCCCCATCCTGGGGCATGTTTTTTCTGGTCCTTAGCCGTTTTTCGGGGGCCGGATATTTTGCAAATATTCGGCCCAGAAAATCCGGCCTGAGCTTACCCAAACGGTCATATTTCGATGGGAGGGGTATTTAAGCACCCCCTTCTTCCTCCTTGAGCTGGTTGGTTCACTCTCTCTCTCCCCTCCATTGTTGTCCTTCAAAGCTTTCCCTAGTTCTTGATTCCTCCCATGATTCTTGCATATTCTTGAGGGAAAAGAGAGAGGAGATCTAGATCTACATCTTCACCAATCAAATCCCTCTCTTTGTGAGGGGAACCCACTAGATCTTGATCTTGGAGGATTTTGTGTTCTCCTCTTTGTTCTTCCTCTTTTATTCCCCCAATAGCTTTTGTAGCTTTGTTGGAATTTGAGAGAGAAGGACTTGAGCATCTTTGTGGTGTTCTTGCCATTGCATTTGGTGCATCGGTTTGAGTTCTCCACGGTGATTCGTGGTGGTGAAAGCAAGAAGGTTGTTACTCTTGGGTTCTTGGAACCCTAGACAGATTATAGGCCTTTGTGGCGATTTGTTGGGAGCCTCCAATTAAGTTGTGGATGTGTGCCCCAATCTTTGTGCACGGCCCGGTTTCCGCCTCGAAGGAAATCCCTTAGTGGAACCGTGACCTAGGCCTTTGTGGCGAGGTTCACCGGAGAATAAGGTGAGGCGCCTTCGTGGCGTTCGGTGTGTGGTGTGAGTACCACATCTTGGGGTGAGGCCTTTGTGGCGTTGGTGTGCATCGAGCAACCACACCTCAAGGTGAGCCTCTTGTGGCGTTCGGGAGCACTAAGCCACCGCACCTCTCCAACGGAGATTAGCACTCGCAAGAGTGTGAACTTCGGGATAAATCTTCGTCTCCCGCGTGCCTCGGTTATCTCTATACCCGAGCTCTTTACTTATGCACTTTACCTTGTGATAGCCATCATGCTTGAAGTTATATATCTTGCTATCACATAGTTGCTTGTATTGCTTAGCACAAGTTGTTGGTGCACATAGGTGAACCATAGTATATAGGTTTTGGGTTTGACAAAGTAAACGCTAGTTTTATTCCGTATTTGTTAAGCCCATCTCGTAAAAGTTTAAATCGCCTATTCACACCCCTCTAGGCGATATCTGTGTCCTTTCACCTTCTTCCTCCTTGGACTGTGATCTCTTCCCCCATTTGCTCTCCACCATTGTTGACCTTGAGAGCTTGCCATATCCCTCTACTCCTCCTATGCTTCTTGAATCTTTTTGAGGGAAAAGGAAGAGGACATCTTGATCTACATTTTTACCAATCAAATCCCTCTCTTTGTGAGGGGAATCCACTAGATCTAGATCTTGGAGAAATTTGGTGTTCCTCCTCTTATTTGTTCTCCCTCTCTTATTCCTCCAACAGCTTTTGTAGCTTTGTTGGAATTTGAGAGAGAAGGATTTGAGCATCTTTGTGGTGTTCTTGCCATTGCATTTGGTGCATCGGTTTGACTTCTCCGCGGTGATACGTGGAGGTGAAATTTCGTGAGCTATTCACTTCGGGAGATTGTTCCCGGAGCTTGTTCCTCTTGGGTCTTTGAACTCTAGACGGCTTAGTTGTCTTTTTGGTCTTTGTGGTGTTCTTGGGGGCTCCAATTAAGTTGTGGAGATTCTTCAAGGGTAAGGCCTTTGTGACAATCCTTAGTGGTATTTGTGGTGTTCTTGGGGACTCCAATTAAATTATGGAGATTCTTCAAGGGCAAAGCCGTTGTGGCATTTTATTGGAAGCCTCCAATTAAGTTGTGGAGATAGCCACAAGCTTTGTGCGGGTTCGGTAACCTCCCTAAGGTTACATAGTGGATCGAGGACATCCCTCTTGGTGGGAATTCTCGAGGAGAATACGGTGGCCCTCGTGCATTTGGAGTGACTTGTCCTCCACACCGCTCCAACGGAGAGTAGCACTCGCAAGAGTGTGAACTTCGGGCTACATCATCGTCTCTCGCGTGCCTCGGTTATCTCTATACCCGAACTCTTTACTTATGCACTTTACTTTGTGATAGCCATCGTGCTTGAAGTTATATATCTTGCTATCACATAGTTGCTTGTATTGCTTAGCATAAGTTGTTGGTGCACATAGGTGAACCATAGTATATAGGCTTTGGGCTTGACAAAGTAAACGCTAGTTTTATTCCGCATTTTTTAAGCCCATCTCGCAAAAGTTTTAAACCACCTATTCACCCCCTCCTCTAGGCGACATCCGTGTCCCCTCCAGTTGGTCTCCTGGACCAACGCCTCTCATCACCGTTGTATCAACTAGCTCCCGAAGCTTACCTATCAGGGACCCTACGTTCCAGCTACCTAAACGAAACCTCATAGGCTCGGCTAGCTTTGTTACCATTCGCACTCGTCGAGTCAAATGCGAAGACCCTTGCTCATTTTCCACTACACCCGGGCGCCGATGTAGCGCGGCATTAAGGATGCGACGACCCGATCCTTGCTCACTTGCCACCGTATCCAGATCAAGATACGGCACGCCACCTAGGGGGCGACGACCCAGCCCTTGCCCATTTGACATAACACCCAGGTTCCGATATGGCGCGTCGCTAAGAGGGTTACGCCCAACGAAAATCTTTTGGGTTTCATCTCCATAAGGGTGGCTGGGTTTTTTTATGTTGGCTCGTCAAGCCTATCACAACCCTCCTCCTTTACCTGGGCTTGGGATAGGCTATATTGGGACAACATAGGCAGAGCTACTCTAGCTCTAAACATTTACCGCAAATTTAGATAAAATATAGACTAAAATATGTCTGAACATGTTGAATCTGCGACAAGTTAGTTTTAAAGGCCGGAGGGGTAATAAAACCTTTGCTACAAGCTATTGCCTCTAGTGGTTTGAACAGTAAGACCCTCAACTAGTACCGACGACGGTCACTTGAGGAACTATGACAAATGACGGAATCTTTCTCGTCGAGGTTGAGCCGCGGACCTCAAACGTGACGGTCCATGTTAAGAGCATCTCCACTCGTCCCTCCGACGAGGCCCCCGAGCGACGTTTTTCCCATCCGGACGGCGAAATTCAGCCCAGTCGCGCCACCGGTTCCTCGTTTTCGTCCGGATTTGGCCCTTCATCCATCCGGCGAGCCCACGCCATCCCCGGCCCCCCGGGGAGCGCTCGGGGACTCCGGACGAAACGAAAGCGCGCGAAACATTCCCGCGCGTCTGGTGGCCCCAACTTGTCGGCGAGAGACACCGATCGTCGTCCTCATCGCATCGTCTTCCGCGCGCTGTAAGCCTGCCGCCGGTCAGCATTCGCCGGACACGTAGCTTCCATGCGGCGAGTTAATGTCGTCGCCTCGGTTTCATGCGCGCCTACCGCTATTTATCGCCGAACTCCCCCGGCTGCCCCGCATTCACCTCCTCGCTCGTCTTCCCCCAAATCATCCCCGAACTCGAAGGAACCAGGGGCGAACGACGGTGCGGCCAACAACGGCTTCGGCCGCCGCTCTCTCCACCAATGGGAGGGGCGACTCCTGCACGTGGCGGGCTACCCTGCGCCGCCGGACTTCCGCGCGCCGGGAGGCTGGAGGCTGAGCGCAGGCGGCGTGCCGATCCCGCCGCCGCCAACCGGTGGCGGCGCACTCAGGGAGGCGATCGACGAGGTGCTCGTCACTCTCAGTGACGAGCAGCGCGCGGGTCCGCGCTTCTTCCCCGACAACCACGAAGCGTGGATCGCGTTCTTTCGGCGAAGGTACGAACGCGAACTCGCCGCTTACGACGGCCCTCCTCCTCCTCCGGCAAGGAACAACGCCGCCGGCCGCCGCCGATGGTGGAGCGCACCCAACCGCACCCTCGAGAATGTGCTCGCGCACATCGAGGACGGGAACTCCCCTATCCTGGGGATGCCGCCGCCGGTGGCGGCTACCGTGTCGCGCCGGCACGGTAGTTCCTGGATACCGAGGAGGATGGCGCCGTCCTCTTCGTCGTCGGGCTCGAGGTCGGCGTCTAGGTCCGGCGGGTCGACGCCGGCCACCGTCAAGAAGGAGTGGCCGTCTCCAGCCACCGTGAAGAAGGAGCCGGTGTCTCCACCGCCGACCAGAGGGCACAGCAGCGGCGCGTTCGTCATCCGCGACCAGCCCTCCTCGCCGCAACGCGGGCGGAAGAGGAAGACGGCGAAGAATGAGGCCGCCGCGGCCGCCGCCAACCAGCTCGCCGAGGAGGAGGCGAAGCGCGCGGAGGACGCCGCGGTGGCGGAGGCGATCGCCAGGTCGCTGAAGGACCTGGTGCCCGCCGACAACAGCCTCCCCATCGACGCCGCGCTGGAGTGGTCCAGGCGGCGGGAGCGCCCGGGAGGCGGAGCAGCAGCGGCGGATGTTGGATCTGGCCGCCGCGCGCGACAACTCGCCGCCGCGCCGCCGCACCGTCATCCTCGCGGAACGCCGCGCCCGGGGAGGTGATCAAGCTCGAGGAGAGCAGCGACGATGACATCTACCGGCCGTCGCCTCCACGCGCCGGCGACGCTGGCCAGGGCACGAGCCGCTGGTACGAGGCGCCGCCGCCCCAGGACGACGCCGGCTCCAGCGACGACGACGACGGCGGCGACTACACGACCTTCTACCGCCATTTCGGCATGTAGGAGGCCGCTTTTAGTTTTAGTATTAGTTTGCCAATCGCCGAATTCAAATATATGTACGAATTCGGCCTATTTATGTATGAACTCGCCTCTATATGTTAAATATCATTAAATTTCGCTTATGATTGAACGAATTCGCCTATTTTGTCTGAATTCGTCGTATTACGTTGCATCCATCCTGGGCTCGCAGCTGGGAAAATGGGCCTCCCCACGCCAAATCTTTCTCCAATCCGGACGAAAATTTCGCTGGATTTGGGCGTGAGGAGCCCAAACGAGTGGGGATGCTCTAACGAATTCATGGATGTGGTTGATCGAAAGGCCATTCGTCAGCTCAAGCTGACTAAGAGTTCAAGTTCGTAGATTGTTGTACAGTAGAAAAATAGAGCTAAAATTAGTCTGATACAGAAAAGAAACTACCCATCATCCTAAGATCATAATGGTAAAAGTACCAATTCAGAGGTTTGGCGCGATCCTAAGGACATCTCCAACGGGGCGACCCAAACCGCGCCCGCGCGTCCGGATGGGTCCAACCGGACAAAAACGCGGCCCAGTGCGCGGACCCATCCCTAAAACGGATGGCCACGGCGTCCGGGACGACCCAAACCCGGCCCAAATCTGGGACGAGTTTGCGTGGCCGCGGACGCCGAATGCTGGTCGCTCGCGTCCTCCCCTGGCCCGCCTGTTTGTCTCCCAAAACAGAAACACTCCACTCCACTCCCAAAACCTAGAGATGGCCGACGAAGCGACTGCCGCCGCCACCGCCAGCACCGCCACCATCGGAGACGAGGCACAGCTCGCGGCCGTTGCCGCTCCTCCCGTGTCGGAGGCTCCTGAACAGGACGCTCCGGTGGTCGTAAAGCCCGGGCAGGCGACGAAGAAGGCGAAGCCCGACCTCACCGCGGAGCAGAGGAAGATCGAGAGCAAGAAGCGGGGCGAGCGCCGTAGGGCGCTCGAGCAACGGAAGAGGGATGTCGCTGCCGCGGAGGAGCGGCAGCGGGCGGCGGAGCAGCTCCTCCAACTCAAGACGGAGGCGAAGGCGAACGTCATGCAAGAGCAAGCCTTGCTCTTTTACGGCCACGCAGCGCTCGCTCAACACTTGATCCTCCCGGGCGCCGGCACGGTCTCGGGGGGGGGGGGGGGGGAGGGGGGAGCTCGGCCTCGTCCGTGACCCGGCCCCTTCCTCCAAGGTCGACTGCCCCGTTTGGGTACACGCCCGGCACGCACGAATTGGGGGCGCAGTCGGCGCAGTACGCGTACCCGTCACGGGATGGGTCACCGGAGGTGGGCGAGTCCTTCACGGGGCCGTCTCCTTCGTCCATTGACCTGAACCGTGCGCCGGCGAACTCCAAAGGCCCCAAGCACATGGGATCAGCAGCGATGGCCGGAGCACGCAACCTGATCGACGATTTGTCGGCCGAGCGCGCGCCGCCTTCGATGCAGGCACCGTCCACCGTGCAGGCCCCTCCGTCCTACACGCAGACAATGCCGACCACCATGCCCTATGCTTCAACCGAGCAGGCTCCCCAGCCACCTCCCATTGACACACAACACGACAACACTGCCTGTCCCGGCAGCATTAACATCGAGGAGGAGCCGTTGTTCGCTCAGGAGCTCACGCAAGCCGCAGCTGCACATGCTCGAGATCGCCGTGTAAGCAAAAGAACCAGAAACTACACAGAGAAGGAGGACAAGGTGCTCGTCGATGGATGGTTGACCATCGGGCAAGATGCATTGACGGGTGCCGAGCAGAAGGGGACCGCATTCTGGCGCTGGATCTATATATGATTACTTCCATGAACATCGCAAATACGGACATGAGCCATTTGAGAGCGACCGCAGCGAGACATCGCTCCAAAAGAGGTGGGGAGCAATTCAAACGGAATGCAACAAGTTCCAGGCGGCGTATGATCACGTGAAGCGGATCCCCGTTAGTGGCATGGGTGTGAAGGACTTGGTATGATTCTTAACCTCAACTTAGTCATCCAATATTTGCACATATGTTTATCATTGTTGTCTTGCTTTGCTCTAGGTGTGGCAAGCTTTGGAATGGTACAAAGCCAACAATGGAGAAAAGACCTTTGCCTTCCCTCATTGTTGGAAGGAACTCCATGGCACCCCCAAGTTCCAGGAGGGGTACGACAGGTACATGGCGACCTTGACTAGCAACAAGACCGCCAAAGATCCCACGGTCATTGACCTTGATGGTGGGCAGCCTTACGGTAGCTCCGCTTCTCGTGCAAGTCGTCCTCGCGGCCACAAGGCAACCAAAGCCGACATGAAGCGTGATGCCTCGTCCATGCTATTGTTTGGCACTTTGAAGGAGATGCATACCGACAGAGAGGTGTCCACGGACAAGAGGGATGAGAGAAGGCACCGGGAGAAAGATGAGGGCAGGAAAAACTACTTCGATGTCCAAAAGAAGAAGCTTGAGATTGAAGAGGTCAAGGCCAAGACCAAAGCTAGAGAAATTGAGCTCAAAGAGAGAGAAATTGAGCTCATAGCAATGGCAAGGGCCCAAGAGGTGGAGTTGAAGGCGAAGGAAGTTGAGCTCAAACGGCAAGCCGAGGACAACCTGATCATGAACGCCGACTTGACCAACATGAGCGAGGTGAAGAGAGCTTGGTTCGAGAAGAGGCAGAAGAAGATCCTAGAGCGCCAAAATTGAGTTGACAATCTCAATTTGTAATTTTTATATTTGTTCGAACTATGGCACATTTCATTTCTTCATCATGCAACATTTTATTTGATATTATTTTATGCTATTTGATATTATTCTATAATTGTTAGATATTATCCTATATTTGTTAGATACTATTTATAAGAAATATGCCAAATGGCCAAATGGGTGGCCGCTGCGTTGGGCGCAGCGTGCGACCCAAACGAACACATGGACGCGGGGCGCTGTCCGGGTGTCCGCGCGGCCACCCAAACGGCCCAGCGCGTCCGTTTGGGTCGCCCGGTTGGAGATGCCCTAAAGGCATGATCTAGCGATGCAATGGGAGGATGATTGCCGTGGCAGGCCGGGGAACAACTCGAAAACAGCATAGGCAACTACTGTCTGAACAGATAAAAAAAAAGCTACTGTCTGTGAAAAGAGACCCTCCGGTGGGGAGTGATGTTTTGGCACATGGGAGCGTATGCTCTCTTTATTTTGAAATACATGTTAGACACATTTTAAAATATCAAAAAATTTGAAACAAAAATTTCCCACGTACATCTTCATGTGCTACTATCTCACAAAGTCGTTTCATGAAAATACGACATGTCATGTGGCGTGTGTAAAAAGACAAAATTTGGTACTGAAACAACGACTTGTCACAAGATAAATTTTCTCTTTTTCGCTTAGACTACAAAAAATATCATTTTTTCGTGAAACTTGACGAATACACATATATTATGGAAATGTATATGTACATTTTTTTATCAAAATTTTTTAACACTTGGAAATATGTTTTTATGGTAGAGGGATCATACGCACCCGGGAGTCGAATTGAGTTTCTGCCCCCCAGTGTGGCTGCGATCTTTCTACGGTCCGGAGCTCACCTTTCTCGATCGGCGGAGAATAATTTGAGGCGGCCGGTCCGTAGTACTTTGGCAAAGTTCCATGCGTGTATCTTGTTGGCCACTTACATACGTAGGCATGGGCGTGCGTGGGTTTGCAAAAACCAGCGATCTGAAGAACATTATTGTACATCAACTGAAACATGCATGGAGCAGCAGCAGCAATCTGAATTAGCGAAGGCAGCTGCTTTAGACTAGTCGATTCTTTGTCTCCCCCTTTTCAGGCAGAAGCCTAGAAACATCAAACATGTCTGCCCTAGCTTAAACATTCCTCACGGTTGTAATTCCAGTGTGTTGTGATTCGGCAAGCTTTGCTATGCAAAGCAAAGCAAAAGTCCTATCTCCATACCCTGGCCGTGGCTGCCGAATGTAATTTGTTTTTAGCAGATGCGGACGAAGAATAAATATAGGCAAGTGCCGAGGACGAAGATTTGGTGCACATGAGCTCCAGTGCTCTCGGTTTTTCAAATATTTGAAAACTGTATTTTTATGTTTCAAAAAACCATAAAAAGTATTCCATGAATACATATACATATGCCATGAATACTCGTGCGAAGTTTCGGTAATAATAATGCTGAAATTTAAGCTAAAGAAAAAAAAAATTTATGGCTGTATATAGGGACAATTTTTGTTAGAAATTTGTCTTTATTATATAGTTCACAATACAACATATTTTCTTCGGGAATTTTCAGAAATTTTTAAGCTCAATTTTTTAGGATCTCACAAATATATATTTTTTAAAACGGGAGCACTAGTGCTCATGTGCGAAAGTCACTTTTCCCAAGTGCCCATCGCCCAACAAGTAACAAACAGTCGACTTATGGTTGGTGAGGAGTGACACCCCCAACCCACCAGAGTTTAAATCCCAGATTTGACACTTTGGTGTCCCATTAAAAGATGGATGTTTCCATCGACAGCGAGACGCATGTGGTGACTTGGTCAATTTGAAGACCCGCTTGATCAATTCCTTAAACTCAGTTTATCGGAGGTGCTAATAGGCATAGGATGTGCGTGCTTGCATCTTGTAGAGGCTTCGCTTCTGGGCAATTTAGACAAAAATAACCTAATGTTGAAATAAATTTCAAAAGTAAACCTTTCGTGAAAGAAATTCACGGTTCTAACTCTTTTGTGTCATGCCGGTCTCCATGGCGTGGCACCTCATTGTGCCACGCCTTGGGTTGGGGCGCGGCAAAAAAACAAGTGCAACGCCATGGTGTAGAGCGTGGCATCCATTGTGCGGCGCCGCAGGCTAGGGCGCCACACAATGGGGTGCCACGCCTTAGCCTACGGCGTGACACAGAGGGGTTAGATTCGTGAATTTGTTTGGCTGATAGTTCATTTTTCGGAATCCTTATAATTTTAGGTTAGTTTTGTGCAAGAAAAAAAAAGTCCAGTCCCATCGTCATGTTGTGCCCGATCCGTTGGTCCGGTGGGGACCATCAGGGCATCTCCAGCGGCGCGACGCATTTGGGACATCCAAACGGACGCGTCGTGTCCGTTTGCGTTGGGCAAAATAGTCAAAATCGTTCCGTTTGCGTCGGGAGGTGGCTCCAGCGGCACGACGCATAATTTTTTTTTCATTCATGAAGCCATAATTTACATTAATAAAAAAACATAAAAAAGCCAGAAAGGAGTGCTAAAAGTAGGTGCTGCCTACTGGTCATCATCGCTGACGAGGTCAATCAACTCCGGCGTCGGCCATGGAAGCTCGTATACCGGCGGTGGAGGAGGTACCGCCGCATGGAAAGGAGGCTGTGGCCAGGGATCCCACGCCGGAGCAGTGGGCGGAGCGCGGTCGTTGGAACGCGTCGGCGTGGCTGGAGGAGTCAGCGGCCTCCCCTGCGCGAGCGCTGACTCGCGGAGCTGGATTGCGAGCCCGTCCCACAAAGCGAGCTCGTTGAGCTCGTCCTGCTCGTTGTTAGCCAGTGCCATGGCAATAGCCTCCTCCTCGGAAATGTCCGGCGGCTGGGTCTCCGGATCCCACGCCGGCCCGCCGTCGTCGCGGTCATACTGTGCCATGGTCACATCCTCGTCCTCGTCCGCGTCCTCCTGGTCGTTCTCTTCTTCTTGTGCGGCGATCTCGCACTCGAAGTAGTCTACGTCGGCGAGGTAGCCAGCGAGGCAGCGTCCCTTTAAGAGGCTCGGATGCCATCTCACCTTCAATGGCCTGCTACTGCAACGCCGCGTCGCTGCGCACGCTCGCGGAAGCCGAGGCGCGCCATTAACGGGGCCCCCCTGCGGGCTGCAGCCAGTACCGACGAGTTTTAAAGGCTCCTGCACCTTAGGGTTCTTTTTCTTTTATCACACGAATAAGAGTACAAAGGACCGAGCGGACACTTTGCTCGTCCGCAGAGACACAAACCTGACACATATTTGGACCAGATTTGCGTCTCCGCAGACGCCCGGTCACTATGCATTGCACCGTTAGAGGTAGTACCAAACGCATTTTCGGTCACGGTGGGCGTCGGTGGACATGCCCTCACTCCAACGGGAAACTCTCCCAAGTAGTCGCCCACCGACAGAAAAAGCCACCCCACGCGTCAGCCAGCACCTCGCTGCCCGGTGGGGCCCAGGAGCATCTCTTTCTCGCCGATGGGTCGAATCAATGTGACCGTTGGACACAGCACCGACCGGCGCAAGCAAGCACGCGAAACCCCAACAAAATTACACAAAACCCCCAGCCCAGCCCAGCTCCTCCACCACCCCGCACCACACCACTAGTGTACCACACGCGCCACGCCGCCGCCGAAGCCGCCGCCTCCGTCCTCGGCGACGAGCGGAAAGAAGATGATGATGCCCACGGCCGGCGAGTCCCGCTCCCCCGTGCGCGCGCTGCGCCGGATGGCCGGCGCCCTCCTCGCAGCCGCGCGCCTCCGCGGATCCTTCAGCGCATCCAAATGGTGCGTCCCCTCACCCCCGCCGTTTCCGATTCCTCGCGTCGCGTGGCGGCGCCCGGCCACCGGAGACTGACGATTTCAGACGGACCCTGCTTGCAGCAAGACGGAGGCGCGGATGGCGGCGGCGCGGATGAAGCTGCTGCGCAACCGCCGCGACGCGCAGCTGCGCAAGATGCGCGGGGACGTCGCCGCGCTGCTCCGCGACGGCAGGGACGACACCGCGCGAATCAGGGTACGCGTCTCCTCCCCCTTTCTCCCACTCCCAAATGCTCGCTCGGTCACATGCCACGGTTCCTTTCCGGGTTCGCGTCCTCGCCGCACCGGTTGCTCCCCGCCTCGCCGCCGTTGAGTTTAGGGCGTGCGTCAGACCGGACCGCTGGCCGCGTGTGTCGCCTTTCCTCCTCCTGCTGCCGCGCGCGGTGCTGTGAATCCCGCGGCTCGCGGGCGAATCCAGATTTCGTTCGTTAGCGCCGGTATGGCATAATGGCAAGAAATAGTTTGGCCGATTTTTGGACAAACAGAATCGGCCAACAGATTTCAGGCATCCATAACTTCGATGCGCCGTCTACTCTAGGCGTAGCTCTGCTCGAGTTGCCTTCTTCCTGCTGAGATGCTGCTGAATCCCGCGACTCGGGCCGAATCCCGCCGTCTACTCTACTCTATGGCAACAAATAGTTTGGACGATTTTTGGACAAACACAATCGGCCAACACTTATTCAGGCATACATACATAGATAACTTAGATGCGGAAGGAGATTATAACTGCCTTAAATTTGGCGTTTCCACTTTTGTTTACTATACCTGTTGTATCACATCTCAGATAAGGAAACATTTAGTTCCAAAAACTAAGATAAAGAAACATTTCAACCATGCTTTAATATTTTCCTTATAAGCAAAGCAAAGCAAGATTTTTCGTTTATACCCACCCAACCAGCAGTTAATTCGTTGTCAAATCAGGTAGGCTACATTGCTGTTACGCTTCAGTCTAAATTATTTCCATGATTATATACCTTTGTAAGCTAGCATATGTGCATGTACATTTGAGAAAAAAAAGGATATGGAGATGTAGGAGAATCTCTGTAGACTGCACTTCGGCTTGTTTCTCCTGCCTGCAGTGTGGCCCGCACATGCTCAGTTGTGTGCTTCGATTTGTTTCTCCTGCACCAGGCGCCAGTTTGCCCTACCTACAGATTAGGGCTGCTGCTGTTTCGTGCAGGCATTGGAGCTTTGAGTTGCCTTTGTTGTGCCCATTCTGAATCTCGAGACATGTGGTATATTGGTAGGTAGATATCTTAGCACATCAATAGTTCAATACTAGCAAGAAAAGGAGACATTGAACATATATATGCATCGAGAATTTCGTTAGGTGCTTCTCCAGTATTCAGAGTATAGCCCAGATGCAGGTTGATAGCATGCTACTACTCTATTGCAATCCGGATTACAGAAACTCAGGAACCACTATAGACATTTCGTTTGTAGGACCTCCTTCACTTCAGCCAAGGCAATGCAAATGCGAAAGACCATCCTTTTTCACCCTCCATGGCTGCTCCAGCACCAGAAAGTTGATTCCCGTCAGAGTTCCAGACCTACTGACTTGTTAAACATCAAAATAGCATCTGTATTAGGGCAGAAGAGATGGATGGGCGTAAATATACTCTATATGAAAACCCAACATGACAGGGATCACACGTTTAACTAGCGTTGAAAACAGTTAGGCAACTGTTTCCTATTTTGTCTAAATTTGACCTTACATCATGTAAAAAAGTTGAGAATAATTCCTTATCTTAGCCATAGTTTAAATTATCTGTCAGGATCTTATATCATGCGAATTTTTATTGTCTCTGGCAAAGCACATGCATTTTACATGCATTTTCCTCCAAAGAGCAAATGGTTGCTGTTACATTTGACTATAATCCAACATTGAAGTGTCTCCTCTGCTTTATTAACCTTTGTAAACTAGAAGACGCACACTTAAGAAAAGGATAAGCACATTGTTACATAACAAAGAGGAAATATCTGTAGACCATTATGGCCACATATTCAAACCAAGGTATTTGGTGTTTTGCAGGTGGAGCATGTAATTAGAGAACAGAACACTATGGCTGCAAATGAAATCATTGAACTCTTCTGTGAGCTGATTGTTACACGTCTTCCCATCATTGCCAAGCAGAAGTATGTACTTTACAACATTTCTTGCTTCCGGAATTGTTTGTGCTGAAAAACGAGGTCCTAAATTTGTCCTACTGGCCAACTTTCTGTAGGGAATGTCCAGCAGACCTGAAAGAAGGTATCTGCAGTTTGATATTTGCAGCTCCAAGGTGCTCCGAACTCCCTGAACTCAGTCGGATGCGCGACCTTTTTGAAAAGAAGTATGGGAAAGATTTCGTAGCTGCTGCAGTTGACTTGCGCCCAAATGCTGGTGTTAATAACCTTGTAAGCGTGTGTATTATATTTTTTTTCCAAAGTCATTCTTTGTCACTGCTGCATTTGTTTTCTGCTAACTTCTGGAATTGATGTCCTTCTGAAGCTAATTGAGAAGCTGTCAGTCAATAAGCCTTCTGGGCAGACTAAGCTGAAAGTTCTCAAGGATATTGCAAAGGAGCATCAAATCGATTGGGATACTACTGAGACTGAGCAGGATCTTCTCAAACCTCCTGCAGAGCTGATTGTACGTGCCAACAGAACTCTATTGCGCGTACTTTTAAACCTTGAGCTAATTGGTTTAACTCCTTTGCAGCAAGGACCTAGTTCATTTGTTGAAGCTTCCAAGATGCCCGTGAAGACTACGTTATCAGCTAACTTTGCCCAACCCTATCCATCGAATTACAGGTTTCTAAGTTCTTTCTTTGAATATACATCTGTATACAATACAAATGACTTAAACACGAATAACATTGGTTTCTCATCCATTCCTTCTTGTTACTCATTAGCAGGTCTGAATATGCTGATGAATATGATAATGGGAGTGCTATGCAATTCAAAGATGCTCCTTCAGCTGTGGAGTCTGCTGCTCAACACTATCCATCGAATTACAGGTTTCTAAGTTCTTTCTCTGAATATATGTCTGTATATAATACAAATGACTTAAACACGAATGGTTTCTCATCCATTCCTTCTTGTTCTCATTAGCAGGTCTGAATACACTGATGAATATGATAATGGGGGTGCTATGCAATTCAAAGATGCTGCTTCAGCTGCTCGAGCAGCTGCGGAGTCTGCTGCTCAAGCAGCATCTGCTGCCAAGGCTGCAGCTGATCTTGTCAATAAGAACACCCGTTCATCCGATGGATCTACCCATTCATCTGATGACGATGAAGATGAAGACTGGAAGACTACTCGTAATGAATCTACTCATTCTAGCAGACGCCAAACAATGAGCAACACAAGCAGATCCTCCAGGAAAGAAAATGTATCCACCTTTGATGAACTAAGGCCCCGAGGAAGCACAGGGAGAAGGTTCAGTGCATCGAACCACACAGAAGATAAAGACATAGACCTAATGGATTTGGATACTGGGAGGATGCGCAAAAGGAACAGCACTGGCCGTGCTGCTCGCAAGGTGCACTCGGAGATAAAGTTTGATGATTCAGAGGCAGAGGATGAAAGCGATGCCCGCAAAAGGGGTAGCCGTGCTGCTCGCAAGGTGCACTCGGAGGTAAAGTTTGACGATTCAGAGGCAGAGGATGAAAGCGATGCGCGCAAAAGGGATAGCCGTGCTTCTCGCAAGGTCAACTCGGAGGTAAAGTTCGACAAATCAAGGGGATGGAATTCAGAGGCAGAGGATGAGATACAGTCCCTAGAAAGGCCACCTCCTCGAAGAGAACATTACCAAGGAAATGGTCACTCTGATGAGAAAGAACCAGATGACGACTTCCCTGAGCCGCCAAAGGCAAGCCTTGCTTCCCGTGTTCATCCGAGCATGCCCCTGGATTTCGAGACCCTGACCGCACGCTTTGAGGCGCTGAGATCTGGGAAGCTTCCTTAGGGGCGTAACCATGATGTTACTTCCTTGCTGCGTCTATATAATACCAGAACTTACATACCAGTAGTAGGTTATAGTACTTCTCTTGTGCATTTTATTTTGTACTGCAAGTGTTTCCGTACCACCAAAAATATTATTCTTGTACTCACCCAACCCCCAGTATATATCTTTCTGAACTTCTGAAGTGAATGAGAATGGAAACTTTTTCTGTAATCTTCAGATGGTTGAATGAAAGTTAACTCTGCACTAAATTGTTAGTAAGGATCTGCCATGCTTTTACGTACGTCTTTATTTTCAACGTTTGTTGCTGCGTCTACTGCAAGATATTTGAGCTCCTCTGTTCCCAATTCGTGTTGTACTACAAACCAGTAAGCAAACAAGAGGAAACTAGTCCGATATCATCCCTAATATCCCGCCAGAGTGAACAGATCTGTGAAACATTACTTCGAACGCATTACGATACAAGACTAGGCTGGCTGGACTCGTTAGACAAGCTCTAGCAGATCCCAGATATCCCCAAACTTCGGATCAGGTACCCGGTACATGTCTTCCTCCGCCCCGCTGAACCGCTGAACAGATCCCTAAATTCGTACCAGATAAGTTAACCGGTAAGAGTTTGGGGCACGTGTTTTACCTTGTAGTAGCATGGAGTGTACGAATCCTGCCAATTGTCAGCTCCACTGCTTCCCGGTCCTTATCTCCTAGCCACTGGCTTCCACACTTGACATTTTGTATACGCAGTCAGCAGGATGAGATGGGAAGCGCCCCTCGATGGAAAACTTGTTCCGCGTGTTCCATAAGGTCCAGCAGAGCGCCGCACAACTAACCTAGAGGACTCTTTTCGTTTGACCCGCGCACTGTTGTAGCATTGTATAGAGTATAGACGTATGCGAGGCAGGAAGGGTTCCAGCCCAGCCTGCGCTCCACATAAATTTTGCTAGGACGCTGAAGAATATGTGGTTCATGTCTTCTTCCTCTCCACACAGGGCGCATCTCCCCGAAGATGGCACATCAACATACTCCCGTACCCTATCACCGCCGCCGTGCGTGGCGGCACCAGCTGCGAGGTGGTGCGCTCCGGCGTGGACTCCTCCCTCGCCGCGACGGGCGACACCATGCATCACGTGCATCTGCTTGCTGGATAATTTTAGCGACTTCCTCCTCACATCGCTGTTCATCCAGAACGTCCCCGACGAGATCTACGCTCCCTGCGGAGGCCAGTGGGTCAAAGAAGCCCGGCTCCTCGCCGCCAAATGCGAGGGTAATTAATCTATGATGATCGATCGGCTCTCACCTCCTGCTCCATCGCTTCCACGCACCTATGTTTTTATCAGTTGGTTTGACACACTACATTGCATTGCGCAGGGATCAAGCATCTGTGGTCGCCGTCTCCGGCCAAGAACAAGGGCCACGGAGTCGAGGCCATCCAGAGCCTGATCAGGCCATCTACCAACTCCACCAACCAGTAGCAGCCACCGTCGGCGAGGGAGGCGCCGTGCCGCCGTCCGGTAGAATAAGCCAGTACGCGCGTGGAAGACGTACCCTTTCGTTGCAGCTCTTGAGTAGTAGCAGTAGTTGTGTCCGTGGCGCGCGCAGTTCATTTCCAGTGTAGTTTTTGTTAAGTAGTCTAGCCTCTTGTATAATTGTATGTATACGTGTATTGTACATGTACTGATCCTTATATATAGTGGAAAGACGTGAGGGCTGTTTACCCCACGCAAAACCCTAAACCACGTTTTCTATCTTGGTATCAGAGCACGCCGCCGCCGCGAGCCTCTCTCCGCGACGCGCGGCCGTAGATCCGATCGGAGCACGCCGCCGCTCCTCTCTCACCGCAAGCCCCTCCTCGCGGCATCACCATGTCGTCGTCTGCTCTCACGACAACGGACATCGGCGCCCTCACCTCTTCATCGACGGCCTCAACTCCTGCCGCGATCTCGCTCTCCGTCCCTGTTCGTCTTGACCATGGCAACTTCCTGTTGTGGAAGGGCCTCCTACTGCCCAACCTCTCCGGCGCCGATCTCCATGGGCATCTCGATGGAACCAAGCCCGCGCCGGCGACGAAGATCACCACGGGGGAGGGAGACAAGGCGGTGACCGTCTCCAACCCCGCTTACCACCACTGGTGGACTCAGGACCAGAAGGTTCTGGGCTTCCTTCTCGGAGCTATGGAGCTGTCCATCTCGTGTCAGCTGATTGGTTGCAAGACGGCGGCCGCGGTGTGGACATCCGTTCACGCCATGTTCGGCGCTCACAGCCGCGCCAACGTCAGGAATATTCGGCGTCAACTCCAGAGCCTGCGGAAGGAGGATCGATCCGCAGCTAAGTACATGCACATGATGAAGGCTCTGGCAGACTCCATGGCCGCCGCCGGATCGCCCATCTCCGACGATGACCTTGTTGATTACATCATCACCGGGCTCGGCTCCGCGTACAACGGCATCGCAGCATCACTCACCGTTGGTAACAAGTCCGTGCCTTATGTTGATTTCTACTCTCACATCCTCTCCTTCGAGGCACTCCAGGCACAGCAGGCCCAAGTCGAAGGATGGACCTCGTCGGCTAATGCCGCCTCTCGACCACCACCTCCGGCCGAGCACCGCCCTCGTGCGCCCGACTACTATGCCCCGCCCGCTCCAGGTGCATATCGTCCCAATGGCGGGGGCAACCAACACGGTGGCGGAGGTGGCAACCCCTACGGGGGGCAAAACCCCTACGGGGGGCACAACACCTATGGCGGCGGCAACCCTTATGATAACCGCGGAGGCGGGAACAACGGCGGTGGCCGCAACGGTCGCGCCGGTGGTCGCGGCGGCGGTGGACGCAACGGAGGAGGACGCCAGCACTGGCGTCCACGCTGTGACTATTGCGGCTATTGGGGGCATCTTGCCCCTGACTGCCGTCGTGCTGCAGAGGACCAGCGCACCAACAACTACATCACCCAGCGCTCCGGCAACGCTGCT
This sequence comes from Lolium perenne, assembly GCF_019359855.2. Taxonomy (NCBI): domain Eukaryota; kingdom Viridiplantae; phylum Streptophyta; class Magnoliopsida; order Poales; family Poaceae; genus Lolium; species Lolium perenne. The sequence continues at coordinate 256,818,062 of NC_067248.2, read as the reverse complement.
TCGACTAGCGGTGGCGGCAACCCTCAGTGGCACCTGGACAGCGGCGCGACGGACCACCTGACAAGTGAACTAGAGCGCCTTCAGTTCTATGAACGTTATGGTGGCAAGGATCAAGTGCAAGTGGCAAATGGCTCAGGTTTGTCAATTTCGCATATTGGCTATTCGAATCTAGCTGGTTCATCTCTTCGTCTTAAAAACATCCTCCATGTACCCTACATTAGCAAAAATCTCCTCTCTGTTTTTTGCCTTGTTTCTGATAATGACGTGTTCGTTGAATTTCACCATCATGCTTTCTTTGTAAAGGACAAGGTCACGAGGAGAATCGTCCTGCAAGGTAGAAGCCATGGAGGGCTCTATCCTATTCCATTCGCCAAAGCGACGTTAGCCTCCACTCGCCATGCCTTCGCTAGTGTCAAGGTCACCCCATCACAGTGGCACCAACGCCTCGGTCATCCATCCAATAATGTAGTTCAATCCATCATTAGAACAAATGAACTCCCCTGTTCATCGTCAGACAATTTATCTCTTGTGTGTGATGCTTGTCAGCGTGCTAAAAGTCATCAGTTGCCTTATTCTCTGTCATCTCATGTTACTACTATGCCTCTTGAGTTGATACACACTGATGTTTGGGGTCCAGCACGTGCTTCTTCAGGGGGGGATACAAATATTATGTTAGTTTTGTTGATGACTATTCACGATTCTGCTGGATTTACCTCCTTAAAAACAAGTCTGATGTTGAGCAGATCTTTTATGCTTTTCAGGCTCATGTTGAGCGTCTTTTGAATGCCAAAATTAAATCTGTTCAATCTGATTGGGGCGGTGAGTACCATCGCCTTCACCAGTATTTTCAGCCCACGGGTATCTCTCACCGTGTTTCCTGTCCACATACATCTCAGCAGAACGGTATTGCGGAGCGTAAACACCGTCATCTAGTGGAAACAGGCCTTGCCTTGCTCGCTCATTCTTCACTTCCTCTCCACTATTGGGATGAAGCTTTCCTTACGGCGTGCTACCTTATAAATCGTATGCCTACACCCGTCCTTAAGAATGAGACGCCCATGTTCCGACTCCTTCAGGTCCAGCCAACCTACTCTTCTCTTCGCATTTTTGGGTGCCCATGTTGGCCTAGTCTCTGCAAATACAACTCCCACAAACTAGATTTTCGCTCTAGAATGTGTGTCTTTCTCGGGTACAACCCGATGCACAAAGGGTACAAGTGCTTGGATAAATCAACATCGTGTTTGATGAATTGGTGTTTCCTTTCGCCACACCCGGAGTCTCTGTTGATGTTTCCACCTTAGAGCAATCCATCACATTTCCCTCCGATGAACCAGTTACGAGTATGCCAATTCGAAATTATGAGCTGACCTTTTTGTCCACTAATGCTCCTGTTTCAGACGTCATTTGTTCACAGGTGCCAGATTCTGCAGGCGACGTCACTTCTGCGTCGCCGCCTGTCGCGTCGCCCGCGTTGCCGATCGACGTGCATGGCACGGCCATGCAGGGCATGCCCCGCGTGGCCTCTGCTTTGCCCTCGCCTGGGGCTGCGTCGCCCACTGACCCTGCATCGCAACTGGCACCGGAGCAGCTCATGCCGCCTACTGCCGATACCCTGGCCGCGGCACCTTCGGCTGCTCCCTCTACTGGGTCTACGCATGCTATGGTGACTCGTGCACGCGATCACACAAGAACGGAGAAGGTCTACACCGATGGGACGGTTCGTTACGACCCTCGACGACGAGCATTCTTTGCTGCCCCATCCTCTCATCGGGAAGCATTACAGGAGCCTGCTTGGTCCTCCGCCATGGCAGATGAGTTCGCTGCTCTCACACAGACGGGCACATGGAAATTGGTCCCGCGCCCTCCTGGAGTTAACATTGTTGGCAGTAAGTGGATTTTTAAAACTAAACACCGTCCTGATGGTAGCATTGACAAACACAAGGCTCGATTGGTCGCACGAGGTTTCACTCAGCAGCATGGCATCGACTATGGCGACACCTTCAGTCCGGTTGTGAAGCCAGCGACAGTCCGACTTGTGCTCTCTCTTGCAGTATCTCGTGGCTGGTGTCTGCGTCAAGTTGATGTTAGCAATGCCTTTCTTCATGGATTTCTGAATGAAGACGTCTATATGCAGCAGCCCCCAGGCTTTGAGGATGCATGATACCCTTCCCATGTCTGCAAGCTCCAGCGGTCTATCTATGGTCTGAAGCAGTCGCCACGCGCCTGGTATGCTCGTCTGAGTCAGCGTCTGTATGAGCTTGGTTTTTCGGCATCTAAAGCCGACACATCTCTGTTTTTCTTCTCTCGAGATGGTGTTGAGATTTACATGTTGGTTTATGTCGATGACATTGTTATCTCTGGCTCTACATCTGAGGCAGTGGATCGCTTGGTACATGCTCTTGCTGCTTCGTTCCCCATTAAGGATATGGGAAAGCTGGATTATTTTCTTGGATTAGAAGCATCTTACAATTCAGGGGGCATGACATTGACTCAGCGGAAGTATGCACTTGACCTTCTTCATCGAGTCAATATGGAGAATTGTAATTCAGCTCCTACTCCTCTGATGACATCAGAGAGGCTAGCTCGTGATACAGGAACTGCTCTTAGTACTGATGATGCTTTCAGGTACCGCAGTGTTGTGGGAGGCTTACAGTATCTGACTCTGACACGCCCAGATATTTCATTTGCTGTAAATAAGGTGTGCCAGTATCTCTCTCAGCCTACTGACGCTCATTGGGAAGCAGTGAAGCGAATTTTGCGATATGTCAAGGGGACTCTCCAAGTGGGCTTGCAGATTCGGAGATCTCCGTCATCCATCATTAGTATTTTTACTGATGCAGATTGGGCTGGCTGTGTGGATGATCGCCGTAGCACGAGCGGATTCGCCGTGTTTGTTGGTTCGAACATTATCTCGTGGAGTTCGAAGAAACAGCCAGCAGTTTCAAGGTCCAGCACCGAGGCAGAGTACAAAGCCTTGGCAAATGGCGCTGCTGAAGCATTATGGGTTGATTCACTTCTTAGAGAGCTTGGCGTAACTCAGCAACGTCCTCCCATATTATGGTGCGATAATCTTGGGGCTACATACCTGACAGCTAATCCAGTTTTCCACGCTCGCATGAAACACATTGAGGTAGATTTTCACTTTGTGCGTGAACAAGTCGCAGCAGGCTTATTGGATGTCAGGTTTATTTCCACTAATGATCAGTTGGCCGATGTATTTACTAAACCGGCTACAAGACAGATGCTAGATAGATTTAAGAACAATCTCAACCTAGTTATCAGAGGTTTAGATTGAGGGGGAGTGTTAAGTAGTCTAGCCTCTTGTATAATTGTATGTATACGTGTATTGTACATGTACTGATCCTTATATATAGTGGAAACACGTGAGGGCTGTTTACCCCACGCAAAACCCTAAACCACGTTTTCTATCTGTTTTTTCCTCCTCTCAGTCCTATGTGGAAATCTGCATCTCTAGTCAGATCGTATCCCCGCTACTCTGCTCCTGTGGCTCTGTGACTTGTTTCAGTACGCGTTCGTGAGCTCAACGTAGACCACCAACTATGTTCCTGTTTTTTTTTTCTTTTTTTTCTTTTTTTTGGAAATACAACTATGTTCCTGTTGCTAGTTTGCTACACATGGTTTTGCATTACTCTCCTTTTAATCAGGTTGCACAGAGTGACCGGCGTGTACCGTTTTCTACGAATTCCTTGTGTCTCATCATTGTGCACTCAAGCTCTCGACTACTTCTAATGAGATGGTAAAGTGCAAGAGATTCAGTTTCGAATCCTATTAGGTCCATCCATAAGGAAGGTTTTGTTCAGGTCGTACGTGGACAGAGCTTCAATAACAAGCTGAGAAATCTTTACCTACTAATAAAGGAAGTAATGTTTCTCCCTAAATTTTTCGTCCGTTATGAAATTGCTCCTGTTATTATGTGAAATTTACCAGACCTGCCACCGCTGAGGAAAAACGGTCGCTCCGGTCGTCCCTGACTTGCGAGCGATCGCCCGTCGCCTGGTTTGCTCGGGTCCAGCAACCCAAACTAGAAAGGCCGGGCCCAAATCCATCTCAACGTCAACTCAGTCCGCCTACCAAGTTTGGCTTGGTGCAGTTTCTCGTGGAAGTATAAAAAGAGAAGCCGATATTTTGTATTGAATAGTCCCACATCGCCATGTTAAGCCGACTCTGGCCAGTTTATATGCCTATGCTACGGTTGAATCACAAGCCACCACAGAATCAACAAGTAATAGCACTGATCAAAAAGGAATTGACTTGGACGCAGCCAGCAGACTGAATCCCAGCTAAACGAGATTGTGGGGTGGTGACGTGGAGACCGACCCGATCAGAATGACCCATCAAAAGTTTAACGCGGCGAAGAGGATCGCCGTCGCACACGGACTGTTGCGAGTTGGACGACCGGCCGAGGACAGCAGGCGCCAGGGTCGACCTGGACGCAGCGGCGAGCCCTCTTTTTTTTCAGGCGCCAGGGTCGACCTGGACGCAGCGGCGAGCCCTCTTTTTTTTTTTTTTGAGAAACACAGTACAAACGCAGACGCTCACATACACGCGCATATACTCACCCCTATGAACGTACACACGCACACCCTACCCCTATGAGCACCTCCGGAAGACTGAGCCGGCGGATTGGATCTTGAAATTAACGAAGTCACCACAGGCGCCTCGCTGTCGACGGGAACGTCGCCTCCCACTGAATGAATATTCCGCCTTTATGAGACACACAGATGTCAAACCTGGGGTTTAAACTCTGGTGGGCTGGGGATACAACCATCCTCCTAACCACCCAACCTCAGGTTGGTTCTCTTCGCAGCTCCCGCCACCACGACATACAGCGATACGGCGCATGGTGGACGAGAGGTGCCAGTCGGGGCTGTAAGGATGCCTGGCGGAGTAGTGAAAACATGGATGGACGGGGCCGTGGCCGGAGGGAGGGAAGGACAGCGCGCGGGTGGCCTGTGGAGTTGCTGCGCGCGGCCAGCCCAGGCCACAATCAGGAAGTTGGTACTCTGTCTAGGGAAAGCAAGCAGGTTCCGGCACCTCCGATGCCTCAGTTTTTTTTTTTAAGAGAAAGATGCCTCAGTTTTTGTTCTCGAAGGGAAAGGGCGGTGGTGGACAAGGAAAATACGGAATGGAGATGCTCCTTTAGCCTAGGCGTTTCTTAGTTTTAGATGAACTTTACCCATGGATTTGGACAATGCATAGCAGCATAGTTATTTCGTGATTTGTTCACTTGCATACGCCTCAAATTCAAAAGAATTTAACTCAGTATAATTTACAGTTTCTATCTTTTTAGAAGAATATAATTTTTGTTTCAATCAACTCGTAAACATAACTAGGAAGGGATGCATGTGTTTGCTTACGGAAAACAATGTATTTAATTGATATTGCAAGATCTTAACTAACTGTTTACTATCAATGCAACAAAGCTCGACGCGTTTCTTGGCGTACCCTAATGATGTTGTCGATGCGCCGTTCGCCACATGTTGTTGCGCAACTTTTGATATGCCTTCGACAAATTCATGCCAGGTGGGATTCAGTCCGTCTAGGACTATTTATCCCTTGGAAAAAGTAATTTTTAGTAGTGTGATTGATTGCAGCATAAGAATGTTTAATAAAAAATAGCCGTAGCAACGCACGGGTAAGTGTGCTAGTTTATACCTATACTAATAAAGAAAGTAAGATTTTTCCTCAAAAAATTTCGTCTGTTTTGCAACTGCCCTTACTTTTCAGCCGAATTTACAAGCAATGCCACCGCTTATGTTACGAACGGCTGGCTTCGTCGTCGCATAAAACGAGCTTGCTCGCGCCGGGCCCTGCCACGGCCAAGTCAATCGGTACACCGCGTCACCCACCAGGCAGACCACGCGCCTTGCTAGCTCAGGGACTACCCGAGCTCAACATCCTTTGCCCTCCAGCGAACTTCCGCATCGTCCATTTACCCTCAGACCCGGGTTCCGGCCCACCTCGCCATGCTCTGCATAAAAATCGCTAACGCGCCCCGCCTCCATGGCCGATCGGCTCCGCCCCGAGATCCCCAACACGCCCCGCTTAACCGGCAAGCTCGCTCGCCAGGCTCGTCCGCAACAAGGCGCCTTGTGGACTCTTCGCCGACACCGCCGTCGAGCTCGCGCAGGTGGGAGAGGTGGAGGGTGACAGGGAGCGGCGACGGGGAACAAAGGAGCCACCGGTGGTCGGTGTCTACAGGCATAGCAGCAGCTCCACGGGTGGCGGAACATGACGGCAGAGTTCATGCGCGGCTTTGGGCAGAGCAGGCGCGGCGTGGCCCCAGAGGAAGTTGGGACATCGACGGGCAGCGAAGCTTTGGCTACATGCGAAGATAGCAGCGGCGGCGGCAGTGAAGCATGCGTATGTTTTTTTTTTGACAGAAAAGCATGCGTCTGTTGTGAGCGAGTGGAGATGATAGGTTAGGGCGCGTATGTGGCCTAGCATGGGCATTGGGCTGGTTTGGCTGGACCTAGCTTAGTTGCTGGGCCAAATAGGTATGGCTACCTCCTCTGATGGGCTAGGACAAATTACAACCTCAGGTGCATGAAATAGGGGAGCTCCTATTGGCCGCTTTAAGCGGGAGCGACCATCCAGCCCGCCTGAGCAGCTAGTCTATGGGCCTCCCGTTCGCGGCCCAACAAAAGGTACTCTCTATTTTTTCGTTTGTCTTTGTCTTTTTTCTTTTTTCTGTTTCCTATTTTTTTTGTCTGTGAACCATTTTAAATCTTTACTTTTAAGAAGCCGAATTTTTTTTAAATTATTTTTTAAAAAGTAAACATTTTAAAACTGAATATTTTTTACAACTAAACAAATTTTAAAAGTGAACATTTATTAAAACTGAACTTTTTCAAAATCTAAACAAATTTCAGATTTGAACAAATTTCAAATTTGAACAAATTTTAAATTTGAACAAATTTCGAATTTGAACAATTTTATAATATGAACATTTTTAAAATCAGAACAAAAAATAAATCTGAACAAATTTCGAAAACAGCAAAACCAGCAAAATCGAAAAGAAAAAAACCAGAACCGAAAAAAACACGGGAAAGCCAAAAAAAAACCGGAAACCGAACAGGGTAGGCGCTAATGGGCCGGCCCACCCATCCGTCGCTTCAGGCGGGAGCGAATCGCTCCCGCTCTGAGCGGGGAATAGGGATGGCGATGAAATAGGACCTCGTTCAACACTACCAACGGCCTCATCATTGTGCACTCATGAAAGTCAATGAGGCGAGTGTAAAAAAGCTACAGAGTATCCTCAGGCTGTATGAGGGGGCTTCTGGGCAGATGATAAATAAGGAGAAGTCTGCGGTTATGTTCAGCAAAGGGACCGCAAATGCTGGGAAGCGCCGATTCCTAAATGGGCTCCAAATCAGTGCTGAAGCTCACAATGAGCGCTATCTCGGCCTCCCTGTCTATCTAGGCAGATCTAAGAGCAAGGCCTTTGCTTACCTCCTCGAGAAGGTGTGGAAGAAGATCCAAGGATGGAAGGAAAAGTTCCTCTCAAAGGCTGGAAAGGAGATCCTTGTCAACGCAGTGGCACAGGCAATCCCTATCTTTGCTATGTCGTGCTTCGACCTGACAAAAACTTTTTGTGATGAGCTGAGTTCTATGGTGTGTCGGTATTGGTGGAATAACCAGGATGAGGAGAGGCACCACTGGCTTGGATGGGAGCTGCTGTCAAAACCAAAGGATGAGGGAGGGTTAGGATTTAGAGACCCCCATACTTTCAACATGGCAATGCTTGCTCGCCAAGGCTGGCACCTGCTTCTTAACCCTGACTCCCTTTGCGGCCGGTTACTTAAGGCGAAGTACTTCCCGGAGGGAAGCATTCTTGATGCTACCCCGAAGCACGACATATCCTACACATGGCGTAGTATTTTGAAAGGTGTCGCTCTGATGAAGGAGGGTCTGGTCTGGCGCGTGGGGAAGGGGGACATCATCAACATCTGGGACGACCCTTGGCTTCCTGTTGGTGATACGCGCAGGCCAAGGAATGGGTCGAGACATGTGGAGATAAAGCTCGTCTCTCAACTTCTGAATTCTGCGACGGGTGGCTGGGATGAGCAGCTGGTCCATTCGCTGTTTGAGGCGGAGGACGCCAAGACAATACTTTCCATTGGCATTGGGGAAGGGATGGAGGACTTGCCGGCCTGGCATTTCGATGCATGGGGTACTTTCTCGGTTAAGGCTGCATACAAGGTGGGTGTCAAAATCAGGGATAGAAAGAAAGGAAAGGATGCGACTAGCTCCAAGGCTGCTAGGGGGTGCAGCGGTGTCAAGTTTGAGTGGAGGAAAATCTGGGATCTAAAAGGAACAAGCAAGCTGAAGATGTTTGTGTGGCGCCTTGCCCACAATAGCCTGGCAAATCGTATGAAGATCAAGCGGGTGGGAGTCAAGCTTGACACCAAGTGTCCCGTCTGCAATCGTCTCGATGAGGATGGCGGCCATGTGTTCCTCAAGTGCAAAAAAGTAAAAGAGTGCTGGGTGCAATTAGGCCTCAGTGGTACAAGATGCAAGCTGCTGGAGTGCAACTCGGCTCAAGCAATGCTGGAGTGCTTGTGGACCTGTGAGGAGGAGGTGCAGCTCAAGGCTCTCGTGCTGATGTGGGAATGGTGGGGCGCCAGGAACAAGGTTAATGCGGGCGAGTCGATCAAAAGGGCCTCTGAGATTATCGGCAATGTGGAGAGGCATCTGCTGGACTTCAGCTCTCTCCGTCCACCACCCAAACCTCCAAAACCACCTGATATATCTATATGGGAGAAGCCGAAGGAGGACTTCATGAAGGTGAACTTTGATGGAGCCTTTCATGAGGCTACAGGCACTGGTGGCTGGGGTTTTATAATCCGCAATCACCGGGGGGAGTTTGTTGCAGCAGGGGCTGGGAGGCTGAGTCATCTCCGGGATCCCCTGCACACTGAGACTCTGGCCTGCATCGCCGCTGTGAAGGGTGCTGCTGTGGTGGGCGCAAGAAAGGTCATTTTTGAATCAGACTGCTCAAATCTGGTTCGAGTGCTGAGAAGTGAGGAGCTGGACCGGTCCGCCTTATGGCCATCGACGATGGAGGCAAGGAAGAAATGTGCTGCTGAGTTTCAAATTTTTAGCTTCTCCTTTTGCCGTCGTGCGTGCAACTCTGCAGCTCATGAGCTTGCAAAGGTTGGTGTTAAGTCAGCTGCGTCTGACATTTACTGGGTGGACTCTGCCCCCAGTTGTGTAACAAACATTGTTGCCAGTGATCTTGCTGTGCAAGTTGAGTAATAGATCTCTATTCCCCCGTCAAAAAAAAAAAAAAACACTACCAACGGCCTGAGTGATTTTGCAAGTTTGCAAGACAAGCTTAGTTCAAAATTCAGTCGAGCTATCCTCTTATTTCTTTTCATCTAAACACGTTCCGTAGCGAAGCACGGGTTTTGTCCTAGTACTACATCAAAAGCGGTTCAGAGTTGGAGCACAATATCCTCGCCAAGAGACGTGACCCATTCTGTATGTACATTCCAGATGAATAAAACCCACGTTTGACTACAAAAATCAAGCTTTTGATTTTCCTGCTGAAATAAAAAAACTAGCTTTTGATATGTGCCTAGAAAAACAAGCCTAAAGCGAATTCAGCTATGATGGATTACTTCCCAAGACGTATAGGATTTACTCCCAGCCAAGATAAATTTCCTCGGATCAACTTTAGCAGGCCAATTCCTGACAGTTGAACAATGGTAGAATTTACATCGGCAGCCTAAGAAATGGTGAACAAAATACGTCCATCTAAGTTAGGTACCCACGCAGATGGACTAACACAATCAGCAACAAGAAAAGGCATGCTAAACAAGTTCAGCCAACCAAACATATGCAGAGAACTCGAACAATCACCACAGATCACTAAAGCAAAACAACATTCCAGGTCATGAAAGAAATGGATACGCAACATACTACATATTGCATAAGTTGTACTTCTAGAAACATGTAACTAAAACTAGACCTTAAGCAGATCATTCAGTTCAGGCCAAACAGAGTTCAGGAAAAGAGCAATAGGTGTAACAGGACCGCGATGGCCTTTAAGCCTTTCCAACTGAATCCCAGTGAGCCACATCACGAAATCGGCAGGAGTTCATGCTTCACGTGAACCGGATATGAGTTGCACGCACGGCCTTGCTTGACAAAATGCAGGAACCTAGTGGTGAAAGATCCAGGGACATGGGAGTGTGAATAGAGAAGCGACCGTAGATGTCTGAACTACTCCTTGCGCTTGAAACTGAAGCCTGTGGAAACAACAAAGGACAAATTAAGCACATGAAAGTCTAGGCTAATAGAAAAACAAGGTTTGGTATGGTCATTTAGTGAGTGGCACCGAAGTGCAGAAATTTAGTAGCATGATTGAACAAACATGCGAGCTGGAATATTTATGATAGCTCTCACAAATGTGCCATTAAAATGAAGGAAACCAATCAGAAGGTCTAACTTACCATTCGACAAAGTGCAAACATTCGTTAAAGTGTTTCATTAATCAATCCTTATCCTCTACTTAACAGCATAGACATGCAGTTACAACCACCAAGCACATCTTGCAGCTGTAGACCTGTAGCTGGTGCCTCACAAGATGCAGTCGTGACGGTTGCTGTTAGGGCTTAACCATGAACAGTCTAAATGGTTGATCAAGGTGCCACATTGTGGATACAAGGTACTTTATGGTACCACAGTGGTATTGACATTCAAAGAATGAAAAAATAGTGCATAGAATTCTCCTCTGCCCTAGGTTTGCATTTTCATTGAAATAAGTTATGTCATTTTTTCCATTTTGGAACTCAGAAAAGGGTCAAATGTTTGATTACCAAATTTCAGAATTAGTTTGTGATACAGTTTATCTACAAAAAAAACTTGTGACTTACATGAATAGAATAATACGATTTCCCAACTGTGAAGCATACATACTACATAAACATTATAATAGTAGTATATGGTTGTAGTTACTTACAGTCATCATAGGGCTTCCTTTCGATGTTTATGAGTTTCGGATGTACTCCATGGTACGCAAGGAAGTTTACTATTTGGTCTACCCTTACATCTTTCTGGAAATATGTTATTTCAATTGCCTTGAGATGCTTTGACACCATGAATTGTTCCTTTGGATAGACTTTATGCATTTGAGTTTTCTGTTGCAAACAAAATGATTTACTGAAATGAATCAGCAGTAAATGGTAATATCAAGCAGTGAGGTATCATACATAGAATTTTTTTTATACCTCACAGTATCTACCAAGTTGAAGCGTAAATCTCTCTAGAATTGGTGAGTGCTGCAGAAAGTAAACTAGTCCAGTGAAGTTAGAAGCCATACACCAGTCACTGAGCAACAATGTCTTGAGCTTGCTAAATGTAGGGTAACATTTTATCTCCTTTCTGAAGACCTGGAGAGAGTGAAGAATTAAATGACAATTGAATCTCTGACTTCAATTGCATGATTTACTAATACTGAACACAATACAAGCTTTCTAGAGTTCTTATTCTTCGAGTAACAAAACATAAGCATACAATGTTTCATACCCTGGAAAAATGTTACTTTTGGTTTATTCAGAAACATCAAACATATTTAATTAAGCCACACAATTTAAGTGTTACATAAATTGACAGAATTAAAGGACAATTGACAGTTAATATATGCTTCTGAATAGTACAGTGTAAGTATCAAGTAGCCTTATAAACCGCATGCATAAAGCCTTTTTCCACGAACCAAGTATAGGGGGTGTCTTAATAAAAACATGACAGCTGCCGCTGCATGCCAGGCCTCCGGGGCTAGCGGCTGCTGGCTTAGGCTTGCAAACCTCTGTTGCATGCCTTGCTTTATCCCTTTCTTATTGATTTAAGTTGGGTAAACACTATAATGTGTGCTCAAGAGAAGAATAGAAACATGGTGATTAAAAAGAGTGAATCGGTGGCAAAAATGCAATGCACATCAGAAACCAGTTTACTATGGTTAGAGATGGAAAGGGGAATAGCAGCACACAAGAGAAGGAGTCAGCAAAACAGCAAGCATATCCACTGAAAAAAGATGGAGCATACCATTGATCTCCAGCTCCTCGAGCGATTGGCAGCTCGAAACATGCACATAGAAATCGTCGAGCCAAACGCAGCAAAGAGTTAGCCTGGTCAGGTGCGCGCAGAAGAAAGTCCCGGCCGATAGCTGGAAGTAACGTCGAGAGTAGATTTTGATTCGAAGATCCCTCACTTTGCACGATACAGCGTAACGGAGACACATGTCGACATCTTGGCTGAACCTGTCATCGGACAGAATCTCGCACTCAAGCAGGGGCGTTGTCGGGTCACGGTAGCGGATCAGGCTCTCGATAAAATGGAAGCTCCGGGAGGTGTGGTCAAGTCCCATGTCGAAACGGAGGGACGGCAAGGACTTCCAGAGGGCGCGCCAGCGGGGGCCGAGCACAGACATCTGCACTGCTTGACGCGATGTCAGGAACGACAGCAGAAGCAGGATCACATCTTCCGGGAGCGCACTCAAGCGGTCCTCGCCACCGGACACGGCTGCTTTCTTGTTACCCTTGCTGCGGAGCCTTTTAGGCATTCTGCCGAACAGGTGTCCTGCGCGCGCGGAAGCTGAAGAGGTGGAGGGCAAGGAATGAGCTAGCAGGCGGGAACGATGAGCAAAGAGCTCGAGGATTCGCAACGCGTCGCGTACCTCTCTTCGCCGCCTCCGGCCGCCGCGGACCAGGGCCGAATGCTCCTTCCGCTCGCCGGCGTACATACGAGACACACTCGCGGTTACAACAGAGTCGCCTCACTTTGTAAAATCCCCCGATTTTGCACGTAGGACACTCGAAGCAGTATGTATTTACAGTTTACCCACAGAGTTGCCGGATGGCGTCGTTCTCGCCTGCCTGGAAGTCGCCGCCGTCGCGGGGCCCGAGCTACGAGTCCGCGGCGCATGTTCGGGGGCCTACCTCTGGGAGATTGGCGGTGGCATCGGGCGCGGGGTTGGTCTACGCGGCGCGGCGGCTCGAGCACCTCCTCTCCTCGCCCGCTGCACACTCCGGTGAGGGTTTTGAATCTAATATGATGGCCCCTTTAATCATCAGCAGATAGTTGCGCACATGATTTTTTTCTTCACGATTACTGGTTCACGGGTATTTGATGATTTTTTGTGTGTAGATTTAGCACACCTGTTTAGACTCGGCAATACGTCGCCCAGTTTCTGAAAGCGCAGTGGAAGATTTTTCTGATTGCTGCTCTTCTGCTTCGACGATATTAAGATTCAGAGTCGTGTAATTATACACTGATAGCGAGAATCATGCTTAGTAAGTCATCATTTGGCAGATCTTAGTACAGATTGAATGCTACCTAACCTAAGAGTTGTGCTCGAATGGCAGCAGGTTATTTGACATGGGACGCCACGCGCAGTTATGAGCTGCTGAGGGCCAGAAGCCACTCCCGCAATGCTTGTAAGTTGCCATTACCTCTGAGTGCTCCCGTGCTTATGGATACGTACATTGATTTCAGAATGTCCCCTTGTTTAAACTACAATCATGTAGATGCCGCTAGAATGTGAGTCTATTCAGGTGTTATAGGATGGCGAGGAATTATCTTCCTGCCTGCCCCATTTGAAAGGTGAAACCATGTACATCCCATAGAAAAATACAGAACCAGGAAACACGGGTCGAATGAAACATATCACATGGCATGCTGCAATTGAAAAATAGAACATATCTCTTGATATTGCAGCACGTTGTCTGTGTTGATACTTGCCAAATGTTCTAGATATGAGTCAGATAGCTAGTGGAATGAATTGAATTCATTGGTGGCCGGTGCTTTGAAAGGGACGGAATTGACTTCATTGGTGCTTTGAAAGACATTTGCATCAGTTGAAAAATGGATGGCTAGGCATTGTTCAGCAGGAGTAAACCTCTCTTTTGTTTGCCTTGGGTCGGTTGTTGTGTAAGTCCTGCTTTAATCAATGAATTTAGCAGCCTTCCTTCAATTTTTCAGAAAGAGATATGATTGCTCAAGTTATGGTCCAGTAGTACTGCTTACAACTCTATAATGACATTAGGCTAGTTTTAGTCCAGTAGGTCCATATTGGAGATTGTATGAAGCAACAACGAAATGGAGCTCACATGAGATGCTGATAATCAAACAGTCAACCAACAACAGCGCTTTGTGAAATTTTCTGGCAAATTGTTCACTTATTTGAACCACTAATCACATTAAAACTGGTTATTCAGAAACAATGTGTTGTGGGCATGGACAATCGTCAGACTATGCATCTCATTCTCAGGGGATATCCAGATCTTTAAATAATTGGTATCTCAGTGCCAACAGAACTGTCCCTCACTATTCTCATGTTAGACCCGACTTTCACGTAGTTCTCATGAAGCATGCCCGTGAGCCACTAAGAAGGCCAGTTTGGCAGCACATTGTGATATCCAATCACACAAACACTACCACCACTGTCCCCAATAAGTACCAAAGAGGTAGCCTCTAAACATTGCATATTCAAAGCTCATGGCCTTGTCCCTTGCCAGCTTGCTTTGATAGCTGCATGCTTATCGTTCCCCCCACCTATAAATGCATCAGCTCTGAACCACCGGTTCCATCCACAAGCAAAGCACTACATCTAGATTAACACTTGACACAAAACTCTGAGTTATCTGCCAAGAAAGAAGGAGATATACAACCATGGTCAGTGCGAAGAGACTTTCTCAAATGATAAAGAAGTGGCAAAGAGTGGCAGCCATCGGGAGGAAGAGGCTTATGTGGACGGCAGCGAATGAAGTCGATGAGTGCTGCTCATCTGTGGTAGTGAAGGGCCACTGTGGTACACTGCCGACGGGAGGCGGTTCGAGGTGCCATTGGTGTTCCTCAGCACAACGATCATTGAAAAGCTCCTGAGGATGTCTCAGGATGAGTTTGGCTTCACAAGTGACGGGAGGATCAGACTGACTTGTGATGCAGCAGTGATGGAGTATGTCATGTGCTTGCTCAGAAGGAATGCATCAGAAGAGGTAGAGACAGCTTTCCTGAGCTCCGTGGTCAGACCCTGCCACCATGGAAATGGTTTGGAGCTATCCATGGGAGTTAGCCAGCAAATAGCTGTTTCTAGCTTCTGATGATTCAGTATTTGTTTTACTTTTTTTTTTCTCCGTCCATTTTTTGGGATGATGTAAAAAGTTCTATATGGAACATAGGAAATGAAAAAAGGGTACCACAAGTTGACTATTTGACTTCGTCTTGGCTCCTGGCTGCTTGGTCCCGCTACTCTTTTGTGTGAATTAAGTTTATGTTTGGTTGCAATACTAATAATCATTTCTTAATGATCAGGGGATCTTAGTATGTTGCACATTTCCCTTTGGGCATTTTCAGGCCCACTTCCTTTGAAGTTTTAGGACGTTCAGTTTATCTGCAAACATAACCCACATATTTTACTCTAAAAGTTTGCTCTGCAGCTTGTACTGCTAATTTCTCTTCCATTTTTGGATTTTATGCAAAATATATGATATGTCCACTGATAAGTTTTGCCTGACTAGTGATCATTTTTGTATTTTGAACAAGAACACCCTCAGTAATTGCAGAAAATTTGCTTCTATAATATGTATTATCTGAGAGAACTGCATATATATTATAGATCATGAAACAATTGAAGAGTTTTGGTGGCTATTATTTTTCTCGAAACTATCACTTCATCAATAAATAAATATGGATTTATGGTTTATTTAGCATATAATAATTTAACATATTTGATTCTCTCATTCGTAGTGTTGCTTGTTAGGCTTATCTTCTGTTGTATCTTCTGTGAGCTATACATTTGTACTCTGAAGCTCCAGGGTTGAAGTAAATAGCTTTCAGGGACCCTATGACCCAATGCTATGTAGTTGTAATTAAAAGGAGTTCATATCATAAAACAAGCTGGTATGCTAATAAGTTATTTCCTCTCTAGCGCTGAACTCTTTTATGTCATACTGGATAAGACATGCAAAATGGAGAATAATGAGGCAAAAACTTTGCATATATTCAGGAGCTACAAACTGCAAGCTGCTGGTGCAGCACTACATGTGGTGCCATACAACTTGGATATTGGCACAACATCACTACGGAGCTCAGGAATGCCCTCTCTACTTCAGGCGATGCATTTCTTCTGAGCAAGCACATGACGTACTCCATCACCACTGCATCGAACGGCAGTATGATCCCGCTGTCGCATGTGAACCCAAACTCGTCCTTGGACATCCTTAGCAGCTCGCCGAAGACTGTCGTGCCGAGGTACGCCAGCGGGACCTCGAACCGCCTCCCATCGGCTGTGTACATGGCACAGTGACCTTTATCTGCGACCGGCGATGCCGTGCAGCATGCTTCGTCGTCTCTGGATGCTGTCTTCACCCGTTGCCACTTTCTCACGAACTGAGCAATCCTCTTGGGATGGATCATGGCCATGGCTGGGTGTTCTTGATTCTCAGGTATTTTTCTTGGAGATGCTTGGTTTGTGAGTTTGTTGATGAAGTGCTGGTGTCTTAGCTCATGAATATATAGGCACAGAGATATGAGACTTACTAGCAGTTAACAGGGGACAAGGTGCGTGCAATGTTGGCTCTGAAGGTAGGCAGACAGATTCAGATCAGATTTTGCTGGGCCATGGCTTGCTCTGTAGAGGCAAACGTAGTGGACTAGTGGCTGGGCAATAGATGCATGCTACAGCCATTGATATTAATTGGGTAGAGGAATTATGCAACCTTCTGGGGCCCAGCTTTTATTGATCCCATTTGGTTCGGTGTCCTGTATCATGAGATTGAGGTTAGCTAGTTAGCCTTGTTCAAAAGCAAATCATTTCTTAATGGTTCGATGACCCAGTCTTTGTACTTTTGCAGCAACCCAGTGATTGCAATCAGGTGAGGTGAAGAGACAGCATCACAGGGGACACTGCGTATGATGGTCAGGAGCCCTTTGTGTCACTGCTTTTGGTTGTGTACTTTGCACATACAGCTGCATTCTAGCTGTTTGTTGGTCGCTTTAGCAGTGTTTTGATTGCTTCAAATCTAGCAAGTTGCATGACAGCTCCATATCTCATGGTCTGCATGATTTCTAGCATTGCATGTGTCAGCCATTCCCTTGTATCTCCCCTGCTTTTCCAATTTGCCTACAACTAGTTGCTAAGAATCAGGTCACGAGGTTCAGCCGGAAAGTCTAGTCCTGGGGCTTCAGGGCATGACATTGATTCCGTCTGTACAGAGCTGTCATTCGTTCAATTCAGTACATTTTCTGGTGGGCAGGACTGCAGTAATCCAAGTTGCAATGCAGGGCTCATTTGTTAATACCTGATAGCTATTTGCATTTCCATGACAAATTAATTAGGAAGTAGCTAGTCTATCAAATTTCTTTTGCCAAAGACAAGTCTTAATGGGCTCATGCTGTGTCACGGACCTAATTTCTGTACATTCATGGGCTTTCCTGTCCCAGTTTCAAATATAATCCAACAATTTTATCGTTGTTGAACAAGACACAGCAACTTCTCGCCAAAACGTCTTCCCTTATCCATTTGTGAAGATTAAGTCAACGTTTCCTTGCAAACTTTTGGGTTTGAGGCCATATAACTGTGCAGAAGAAATTTGTTGATGCATCTTGCATAGGCCCCAAAAGGCTTTGATAACTCATTTATCTCTGCAACAAAGTATATGAATCCAAAGAACCCTGTCTAACTACTGGTTATCTTCCTTGTCTGCTTCCTTGCTTTCAAGATCAAAATGCTTTACTTAAACAATTTAACCTTTTTCCTATTCGTAAGCCGATAAGTGCACTCAAGAGTAGAAAGTCAGGTGGTAATCATGCGCTGCAGAGAGAAGCAATCTGGGCAACACACGGACGTGGCGCCCCACAGCTTGTATCTTAGTGGGACATCGCCATGGAGCTGAGGAGCGCTGCCTCCATCTCTGCGGAGGCGCCTTTGTTTTGGTTCTCAGACAGGAATGGCTACAAAGTGAGCCTCTTTCTCCCGAGGACTGTCATCCTCTCCCACTTCTTGGCCAACTGAGCAAGTACCAAACATAGGGAAGAAGGGAAAACATGGCTCCATCAGCTCCCCTATAGCCTCCCTCTAAATATTGGTGTCCCCAACCTAGCCCCCTCTCTCCTCTATGCATTGGGGTTGTGGAGGTGTCCCCTACACATGCCCCAACCTATGTTATGTCTTGTTATAAATCTTACATTTGGCTCTACATTATTAATATACATGTGCAGATGACATTGGGGACGAAATATAGGGGAGCTGCTAGAAAGAAGAAAAATATAGGGGAGGAATCTTTTTAGGGGAGAAAATGTAAGGGTCCTGCTGGACTTGTTCTAACTGAAGAGATTCTACTGTGTGTTGGAAGCTGGAACGCTTTGTCCTGTGGACGGAGCAATGGTGTTTGGAGGCATGTAGGTTGTAGCCATGGATTTATATCTCTGGGCTGCCACGCAAGGAGACAAGACCATGAGCAGCCAATATTATGCTGGGACAAGTGTTGGGTGTGTGCCGGAGCTTGGATTGGACATTGGCTAGTAGCATGCTGATTGGTCTAGGGACCCCATGTTAATTGTGAGTCTGCAATGCTCACGCGGAATGCAGCGCAAGTTGCCAAAGTTTGCGCAGTGGCTGATCACCCTGACCCAAAATATGGTCCCACAGAAATCTCGTCAAAATCATTCAACACATTGTCTACAGCTAGCTGCAACAACATTGCATCCAGAGCACTAATGGCATTGTCTCCTGCCCACCGCTCTTGCTGATAGCTATACATGACCCACACATATACATTGCCCTGAGTCCTCTCTTCCTTCTACTATAAATCCTTGGCCTGCTCAACACAAACTGCTTCATCTCATCTGCAAGCAACATCACAATCTACACCACACCTTCAGACTTTCAGAACCAAAGTAAAATTTTAGCTAGCCAAGAACACATCAGACTCAACCATGATCCATCCAAAGAAGCTTGCTCAGCTGGCCAAGAAGTGGCAGAGGAAGGTCGCATCTGGAGCTGGTGGCCAGCAAGCTGACGAGTGCTGCAGCACAGTCGCTGACAAGGGCCATTGTGTGGTGTACACTGCCGACGGGGCACGGTTCGAGGTCCAGCTGGCATACCTTGGTACAACGGTATTCGGCGAACTCCTGAGGATGTCCGGGGAGGAGTTTGGCTTCACGAACAGCGAGGGAGGCAGGATCACTCTGCCATGCGATACCGTGATTATGGAGTATGTCTTGTGCTTGGTCAGGAGAGACGCCTCCAAGGAGGTCGAGAGGGCGTTCTTGAGCTCCATTGCTGGGCACTGCCATGGCCAAGATGCACCGATGGGACTCGCCCATCAATTGATTCTTTGTACTTAGCTTAGCTACTGAGAATCTATTTTTCTTTGGGTGAAATTGCAATGTACAGACTGATATAAGATTGAATTATCACAGGAAATGATACAAAACATATCTTTGTTTCTGAGAGAAATTTTATTATTTGCCACTCCAAGGTCAAAGTGCAAGCACATTATTTGTTGTAGTTTGCCAAAGTCCAAACACATTATTTCCTTATGTTCTATACCACCTGCGTTGAGTACAATGTTCCCAGTTGCTAGAGAAGCTAGACTATTATATATCTTTATGTTACTCCCTACTTCTTTTGATCTTCTATTTCGTTGACATCACCCAAATCTAGATAAACCCTGTTACTACATTGAGAAGTTCTTTAACACGAGAATGCTACCTTTCTACGATCCACGGTAACTTGCTAGTTTGATCTCTGAAAGCATGTGCCATTCTTGTATGCAACTTTAATACATTTTACAATACATCAGCCCTTCTAGAGTTTTATCCTGAGGGTTTATCATTGAAATTGTTCATGAAACTTCAGCTGATTTATCTTGTCTGACTAGTGATTCTTTTTTGCATTTTAAACAAAAATACCCCAACCATTGCAGCACATTTCTTCTGTAACACGTACTCCCTTCGTCCACAAAAGGATGTCTTAGATTTGTCTAAATTTGGATGCATCTATACTGTCTACATACGTCCAACTCTAGAAAATCTAAGACATCCTTTTATGGACGGAGGGAGTATTACATTAGGGAAGTGTATATGAGAGATCATGAAACAATGTAAATCTTGGGTACCTGTAAATTTTCTTGAAATTGTTTCTCATCAATGAATGCAAATTAGCTTTTTACTATCATAGAATAGAATCACATCTTTCATTCTTTTAGTGGTAGTAGTGCTTGTTAGCGTCAGCTATGAGCTAGGCATTTGTACTCTTATCCCAAGGTTGAAGTAAGTCGCTTTCTTGCACCCTAGGTCCTAATGGAACACAACTGTAGTTAATTATAGTTCATATAATGCAACAAAATGGGTATGCTGACGTATATTTTCTATTTTCCAGTATTGTTTGGATAGGGCATGCAGGAGAACACCGAGGGAAGAACTCTGCATGTATTCAGGAACTACAAGCTGCAAGCTGATATGCAGAAAATATGACTAATCTGTATTTGGTAGGGGGCAAGGCCATGAGCTTGGTGCGTGCAATGGTGGCTCCCGAAGGAGGCAGTGAGATTCAGATTAGATTTTATTGGGCCATGGTACTGTTGAGGCAAGGATAGTGGACTAGTGGCTGGGTAATCAGATGCATACAAGATATACAGCAGCCTTTGCTGCTGAATTTGGGCAGAGGCACTGTGCAACCATCCAGGGTCCAGCTTTATGGCGGTGTTCCAGTTCTGTCTCCTGTATCAAGAGATTAGAAGATATGTGATATTCATGTGCACCGGTCGCCGTGGTTTTGCAGAAACTGTGTGATTGCACACTGGTTAGGTGAAGAGCTAGTGTCATTGGGTACAAGGCATATGATGGTCCAGGAGCCTTTCCTGAGTAGATGCAGAGTTCACTTCATTGCTTTGGGTGTAACTGCATGTTAGGTGCTTGTTGGTTCAACAGTGCTTTGATTGCTGCAGATCTGGCAAGTTTGCTGGGCAGTTCCATATCTCATGTCCACCCATGGTCTGCATGGTCCCTAGCAGTACCATTTTCTGGTATCTTCCTTGCATTTAGCTGGGCAGTTGAATCTATCGAAGGAGTTTCATTGTGGTATTTTTGTTTTGGGAAGTGAGCATGCTGCAAAGTGAGTTGCTATAAAAAAAGCTTCTATATATTAGTTTATGACTGAAAAATTGTCTGACCTAATGATGTACTTGGGTCCTGATGAGCTCATGCTGCATGACAGACCTGATTTCTTAACATTTGCAGATCTGCCAATGCTGACTTGAGCATAATTCGATGGTTTTACCTATAGTTGAACAGAACGCAGTAGCATCCAAGAGGTCAGCTTCCCTTTCCATATGTAAAGATTTGCCTGCCCTCCTAAACTTTTATTTGTAACATTTTGTGCCTGAGGTCATATAGCAGAAGGAATTTGACGACGCCTACTGCTTAGGTCCTAAAAATTCTGTGATTGATCATTTATCTTTGCAAAAATCATATATATACATTGAAATAATAATCTCTAACATAAACAATTTCCTTGATTGCTTCTGTGCTTGCAAGACCAAAATGCTTCACATAAACAATTTCCTCTTTTCTAATTCTCCTATATCTTCACAGTTGGTTGGTAATCAGGAGTTGCAGACACTGAAGTGCTGGATAACTCCCAGATGAGGCTCCGCATGATAGTTACATGACATCGCCATGGAGCGGAGGGATGCGGCCTCCATCTCTGCGGAGGCACTTCTCCTGAGCATGAACATGGCGTACTCCATCACTGAGGCATTACATGGCAGCGTGATTCTGCCACCGTTGGTGCCTACGAAGCTGAACTCTTCTTGGGACATCCGCAAAAGCTCACTGAAGACCGTCGTCTCAAGGAGCACCAGTGGCACCTCGAACCTCATGCCATCAGCGGTGTACATGGCACAGTGGCCCTTGCTAGCCACCGACGAGTACGACGTGCCGCATGACCCTTCGGTTTCTTCCTTCGACGTTGATGACAACCAGGTGAGCCTCTTCCTCCTGGTGGCCGCCACCCTCTGCAACTTCTTGGCAAGCTGAGCGAGTGCCTTGGCACTCATCATGTTGGTTTCTTTTGTTCTTGGAAATGTGAGAAACTCTTCTGCTAGTTGGAGATTGGAATGCCTTTGTATGTTGATGAAGTGATGTTTTTTGGAGGGCACTTAGCCATGGATTTATAGCTCAAGGGTAAAGCAGGCGCCCACACGGTGGAGTGTGATGGTTGGGCAGGAGACAATCCCCATGGGCACATCACATGTGGTGCTGCGGTTTTGGAGGCGTCAGGATGTGATCTGGATTGGGTTTTGATGAGCCAAGTGTTTCGCACTCACCAGAGCTGTGGCTGGGAGCCACTACAGCCGTGGTGATTTGTTTGCTGAGGAAATGGCATGAGGACCCCATGGGGCTCTGTAGCCACAAGCACATTTCAGACATGGATGGTGCTTGAAAATCTCATCAAAATCATTCATCATAATGTCTGCAGCTAGTTGCAACAACATTGCATGCAGAACACTTATGGCCTTGTCTCCTGCCCACCGCTCTTGCTGATAGCTACACACAACCTGCACGCATATGCACTGCCCTGTGCCCACTCTTCCTTTTACTTCTACTATAAATCCATGGTGTGTCCAACACAAACCTCTTCATCTCATCTGCAAGCAACATCACAGTCTACAACACAGCTTCAGGCTTTCAGAGCCAAAGTGAAATTTAGCCAGCCAGGAACACATCAGACTCAACCATGATCCATGCAAAGAAGCTTGCCCAGCTGGCCAAGAAGTGCCAGCGGATGTTGGTGCCTGGAGCCGGTGTCCGCCGCCAGCAGGCCCTGGATCCCGAGGACGAATGCTGCAGCACAACATCATCTGTTGTTGCCGACGAGGGCCACTGTGTGGTGTACAGCGCTGATGGAGCACGGTTCAAGCTCCCTCTGGCTTACCTTGGAACAACAGTCTTTGCTGAGCTTCTGAGGATGTCTGAGGAGGAGTTTGGCTTCATGAGTGGCGGCAATGGAGGCAGGATCACACTGCCCTTTGATGCCACAATGATGGATTACGTCTTGTGCCTTGTTAGGAGAGACGCCTCTGAGGAGGTCGAGAAGGCATTCTTGAGCTCCATTGCTGGGCACTGCTGCAGCTACAACTCTAGCTGCATGGTGCCATCAATGGAAATCAGCCATGAATTAGCCCTTTGTACTTAGCTTTAGCTTCTCTTTTTTTTTTTTTGGTTAGGACAAGAGGAGCTCTGTATAGTTTCATGTAAGATCCGATTATCACAGGAAGTGATATAAAAGAGACACTTTTTCGGGGAAAAATGGATTGTTTTGACGCATCCTTTAACATAGTTCATATAGAGTACTGAAGAAAGTACAAAAAACCATGGGTTTATAGTTCGCCGTCATGATTTCCGGGGGCAGGAAGTAGCGACTAAAAGGGGAGGATGGAGATGACTGGAAATTGTCTGAACTCGGTAACAGCACGATGAAGGAGATGGCGATGGGGAATAAATAAACTGGTGTTCCTACCTCTGACAGTCAGACTGAGATTGCCTATCTCAGATGGAGGTGGGTTGAGCAGTTTGTAGGTTCTGGTTAGAGGTAGTAATGACATTTTGCTGCCTAGGAATGGACGCTTCCACTGTCGTTGCCGGAAGTGGCCAATTCTGGATCTCCATTCCTCACATCGTCTCACCACACTCTGGTGAGAATTCCATATCAGGATAAGCACTCTAATCAGTAGCAATATGTAGGAAAGCAAGTGAATTTCTGATACATGTCTCTGGTACTTGCTTTTGATCTTCTGTTCTGTAGACATTACACAGAAATTAAATGAGCCTTGTAGTTGAACATACGTTAATATGACTTCATTTTTACTATTTTCTTCTAGAATGGGATCTATTCACTATTTTTATATGCAAATTCATTATCTTCTTTTGTGAAGAAACTGCAAGAGAAAAATTGATAAAATTGTGATGGCAGGTTCTGGATTGATTAAAGCCTCGCACCACTGAAAAGGCGTAGATTGCATTAACAATTTAACATTAAGAGAATAACAATTTCCGTTATTTTTCTATCTATGTAAAAAAAAAACTGCTGTACTAACAAGTAGTACTAAACAAAAAAAAACATTAGGAGCTGAAAACAGTCACTTGTTGGTTAACACACATAGATGGTGCCATGCAACTTGTATAGTGGCATGGCATCACTATGGAGCTGAAGAATGCCTTTTCAACCTCCACTGAAGGATTTCTTCCAAGCAAGCACATCGTGTATTCCATCACCATGGCGTCACATGGCAACATTATCCTGCCATCATCACTGCCAAAAGTAACTTGAGTTGCAGTTCTTTGTTCGTGTTGAAGGATGGTGTTTAGAGGGCACTGAACCAAGATTTATGGCTGAAGAGAAGCAGGAGGCCTGTCAAGTGTCGTTGATGATTGGGTAAGGGGACACGGCCATGAGTCTGGTGTGTGCAATGTCGCAAGCAGATCAAGGCAATGTTATTGACACTACATGTTGCTTTGGGCCTAACTGTTTGGTGTGTGCCGTCACCATGCACCACCAGTGATGTGTTTAGTGGATAAGTAGCACGAGGACCCCATGCAAACTAGGTTGAACGCGTGAGGGCTAATTCTTTAGCTATTGTGCAATGATGTGTTGGCAGACAATCTTTGTGACTTGTGATAGGGATATCTTTTTTTTTTTTTTTGCGGGGGAAAGGGATCCCCAAGTTACACAGGGCCATTACAATCAGCTAGGATTGCCTCAGCAACATCTGGCGGAAAGTCTTGTAAAGTCTTGTAGCCAAAACTCTGTTCTTCCCTGTGTTCTCCCTAAAGCAGCAAGGCGATGGCTGACTCCGTTTGCATCCCTCCCGACTTTAGTGACAGATATCTCCCTTTCCCTAAGAAACTCACGGATCTGGGACACTCTCGTGGCGTAGCGCGACAGGTTCGGAGTACCCTTGGCGACAAGCTTGATAGCATCCGAACTGTCAACTTCCACCACAAAAGGCTCCGTCGTCCAGTGCAGGGCTAACATCAGCCCTTCCTCCATAGCAGCTAGCTCCGCGTCAAGGGCGTCCGCACATGCAATAATGTTTCTGCATGCGGCAAAAATCGCCCTGCCACCAGCATCCCTTATCACCATCCCTGCGCCAGCTCGACCATCAGCCGTGAAAGCCCCGTCGGTGTTCAGCTTCAGTTGGCCATCATCAGGCGACTTCCATTTCTGCTTGACCTGCGGTCTTTCATCAGGGCGTCTTACTGTCTTTCCAAAGCCCAGACTATTGTCGATCACATGCTTCCCCTTTCCAACATCAGCGTTGGGGCATTGTTTGATCGTCAGCAGCGAATCCATGTAACTAGTCAGGAAGCGTTTCGATGCCTCCACCGGCGCTGGCTTCTTTGCGTGTGTGAGCTCATTATGTATGTGCCAAATCCGCCATAGGAGCATCAGTAGGGCTGCACGTTGGTCAAGGTTCAGGCGCGGTATTACATGCAGAAACCAATCGGGATTCTGCTCCACGAGCAACTCGCTGGCAGGAAGGTCCCAGACTGATCGCATCACATTCCAGAGGCCCCGAGCATGAGGGCATTTTATCATAACATGGAAAGTACTCTCCTCCTCCATACCACATATCAGGCATGTCGCTGGTGTTTTGATGCCCCTCCTGTGCTTGTTGACCTGGGTCGCCAGGGCATTGTTGGCTAGTTTCCACGCAAAGATACGAATCTTAGGTGGGACTGGACATTGCCATATCATCTTCCACTCTGGGCTATCGCCGCTAGGACGAGTACTGGTTGTGAGCCTGCCATTCTCCCTCTGCTGCAACTCAAAGGCTAGCCGATATGCACTTTTCACCGTAAAAACCCCAGTTGGTTCAGGGTTCCAAGCAACAAAGTCATGCTCATTTCTTGCAGAGGTGCGGATTTTGACAATCTCCGTAATATCGATCGGCAAGAACCACCTCATGAGGAGCTGCATGTTCCAGGTACCATCAGGGTTTAAGAAATCAGAGACCCATCGCAGTCTACATCTTCCTTGCCAAGTAATCGGTAGGAGGTGGGATTCTCTGGGAATCCATGGTTGCCGCCATACACGGATGCTGGCCCCATTACCGATGCGCCATATAGCCCCTTTCTTAAGCAGCTCCAGTCCATACTCAAGGGCACGCCAGGTTGGGGACGCATTTCCCGGGAACGCTGTGTCGGTGAGGAGCCCTTGTGGGAAGTACTTGGCCTTCAGTATTTGCGCACATAAGGTATCAGGGTTTTGGAGGAGGCGCCATGCCTGTTTTGCAAGGAGGGCCTGGTTGAAGAGCCGCATATCTTTGAACCCCATACCCCTCTGATCCTTTGGCCGCAGCATACTATCCCATGACATCCAGTGTGCCTTCCGCTTGCCTTTCTCAGAGCCCCACCAGAAGTCCCTGATCATCTGCGTTATTTCATCAAGCAAGCCAAAGGGCAGCTTAAACAGCCCCATGACATAAACCGGGATCGCCTGCGCAACTGCCTTTATCAGCACTTCCTTCCCTCCTAGTGAAAGATAAATCTCTCCCCACTGAATAAGCCGCTTGATTAACTTCTCCTGTAGGCTCTTGAATTTACTTTTACTCATCCTGCCATCGGGTGTGGGAAGACCTAGGTATTTAGGCTCGAAAGTTTCCTGTGTCACCTGCAGCACTTGTTTCACCGCCTCGCGCTCCTCCATTCTACTAGTCTCACCAAATAAGATGGAGCACTTCCCTGGGTTAATAAGTTGTCCAGTACTCCTTGCATATATGTTCAGTACCTCTTGAATCTGGCCGGCTTCCTCCGGGTTCGCCCTGAAGAACAAGAGGCTGTCATCGGCGAAGAGGAGATGACACACCCCAGGGGCCCTCCTACATACGCGCAATGCCTGAATTCTCTGCTCCTGTACTTTCTTTTGCAATAAGGCCGACAAACCATCAGCGACAAAAAGGAATAAGAAGGGGGACAGGGGATCACCTTGCCGAAGTCCTCGGGAAGGGGAGAATGAATCCAGAAGGGTTCCATTAAATTTCACACAGTAACTCACAGTGGTGACGCATGCCATTATCCAGTCCACCCATCTGTGAGAGAAACCCAGTCTTTCCATCGCTCTCCTCAGAAAGCCCCAGTCCACCCTATCATACGCTTTTGATAAATCCAGTTTGTAGGCACAGAAACTCTTATTCTCACTCTTATTGTGTTCGATGAAGTGCAAGCACTCAAAGGCAACCAGGGCATTATCTGTGATGAGCCTTCCTGGAACAAAGGCACGTTGGTTAATAGATATGATGTCGCCAAGGATTGGTCGCAGCCTATTGACAAGGCACTTAGCAATAACTTTATACAACACCGAGCATAAACTGATCGGACGAAAATCCTTTAGTGTTTCTGGCTGTTCGGTCTTGGGGATGAGGACGATGGCTGTGTCATTGACCCCCTCCGGCATAGACCCAGTGAGGAAGAACAACCCCACGGCATTCACCACTTCAGCTTTCAGAGTGTCCCAATTACGCTGATAGAAACGCGCCGGGAAACCATCTATTCCTGGCGCCTTCAAGGGTCCGATCTGGAAGAGTGCATCACTAATCTCCTCTTCTGAAAAGTCCTTGCATAGGTTATCATTCATCTCAGTAGTGATCTTTGCCTGCAACAGATTAAGGAGGTCTTCATAATCTAGATTAGGGTCCCTGGTGAATAGCTCCTTAAAGTAGGAGGTAGCCATTCTCTCCATATCTGATGGCACCTCTCTCCAGACACCGTCTTCATCCTTCAGCCTTTTAATCTTATTCTTCCTCGCTCGCCAGACTGCCTTTTGATGGAAATATTTGGTGTTCTGGTCTCCTTCCTTAAGCCAGTTAATACGTGATCTTTGCATCCAAAGCATCTCCTCCTTGTAAAGCAGCTCATTCATTTGATCAGAAACTCTCCCGATCGCCTCACGGTCATTCCCAGTTTGCAACAAAGTTGTAAGATGTTTCCTGCATTTCTCCAATTCAGCAAGGAGATTGCCAAACTTCTTTCTGCTCCAGGATTGCAAGACCTGCATAGTTTTATCGAGGCCATCACGGACACTGCGCAAGTCACCCTTGGGCCCAGCCTCCTGCAACGCTTGGGCAATAAGCTCAGGGAGCTTGGCTTCCCGCTCCCACCAGACCTCATAATGGCGACGGGGTTGTCGCGCCGGTAACCTTTGTTCCTGCAGGAGACGAACAAGGATAGGGGTATGATCAGAAACAGGGGATACAAGGTGTTCAACAACAGCCTCACCGAACATATCACGCCAATCGGCCGAGGCAACAGCCCTATCTAGACGGACCCGAACATTTGCTCGACCCTTCCTCTTATTATCATATGTGTAGGGTAGGCCAGTAAACCCAAGATCCACCATATTACATACAGCCAGGGTCTCTCGGAAGGCAGCCATCTGCCCCTCCGGGCGGGGGGGTACAGGACAAGTGTTCCTGCTGCCATAGAGCCTCATTAAAGTCTCCCATGATCATCCAGGGCAAGTTTGAAGTTGCTTTTAAATTTTTGATAGTTGTCCACATCTGGTGGCGGTTTTCAACTCTGGGCTCTCCGTACACACAAGTGAGGCGCCATTGGGGAGCATCCAGCGACTCCCTAATATAGGCATCAATGTACCGTTCATTAATATCTTTTATTTCAACACAAAGACTCTCATGCCAAAACAAAGCTAGACCACCGCTAAGACCATCACTACTAAAACCAGCAAAACCCTTAAGACCTAAACGAAACCGAAGACTCCTAATCTTATCTTTATTCTGTCTAGTTTCACATAAGAAAAGCAACCGAAGATTTAATGACTTGGAGAACTGGGCTAATTCTCTAACTGTCGGGGCGTTCCCAGCTCCCCGACAGTTGAAACTCATGCAATTCATTGCTCCTGACGAGACCATACATTCGATCTCGTCAGTTTCCCGGAATGCTTATGTCCGGTGGCAGCCATGCTCTTGGTCCTCGTGTACACCTTTGTTTTGCTTTTTTCATCTGTCTTCCCTGTTGGTGCACTTGTTTTCCCCTTCTTCGGCGGTGTAGCCACCTCCTCTCCTGCATAGTCCAGTCCTGAAGACAGCTCACGTCTTTCCCCTTGGACTTCCTGCTCCTCCGCGGCTCGTTTGCCCAAAACAGTATCTGCTGGTGTCATGGCTGTATCACTCACGGAACCAAACGAAACATGCAAGGAAGACAACCCATGAAGCGCTGGTATCATGTCGCTTGCCCTTGGCTCGCCTCGCCAACTGCTCCCGCCAGATGCAGCTCCGTTGCCCGCATACATACGATGGAAGTTTGATAGCATATCCTCCGTCATGGTTACACGTACTGGATTGCCCTGGGTATGGTGTGCATACAGCCCTTCGTCATCTGGGAACTCAATGATCGGGGATGCTGCGGCCCTCCTCTGGCCAGCTGGTGGCTGCCCGCTTGGCTGTGTCTGCGTGCACTGCCCCTGCTCAACCAGCATTGCATCTACTCCTGCCGCCAACGTCGTTTCAACCTCCACGGGCACCTGTTTCTCCTGCCTATCAATCTCGGCCTGCATCATCGCAGCTACATAATCTGGGTCATCCTCAAGGGGCGGCATCACGTTGTCATCTGCAGACTCTGCCGGCGATTGCACCCGTCCCGCTGAAGTGCTAGACCGGCGTTGATCACGGCGGTGCTGGTACATGCCCCCCTTGTGAGATTCCGCACTACCAAAGCTCGCAAAGCTGAGTCCACGCTTCACAGGTGGAGGCGGTACATACCTCGGCCGGTGCTCGAACTTTTTCTGCGGGCTACATCGGAGTTCATGTGCATCATAGTTCAGAGACGGTATTCCCCTAATTTTCTTCTCGCAATGATCAGTCTTATGGCCCATAAAGCCACAATGTGTGCAGTAATATGGTAGACGCTCATACTTCAGTTTAAAAACTTTTTTCTCCTGGGGTTTCCCTCTCACACCCGTAGTGATGTGTGTCTGTAGCCGTCTGTTATATGGTAGCTTCACCCTTACACGGAGGTAATCCTTTTTGTGTTGTTCACTGGCTGGCACGTCGACCTCCATGGCCTCACCCAAGCCATCTCCATATCTCATGCCCCAGTCCCTGTCCTGCTTCCCCCATGGCACATCATATATCTTCACCCAGACCGGAACAGAATCGAGCACCGTCTCCGATGGGCATTTTACTGGATCCAGGTCAGTCACAATGAGGGCGTTCTGGTTAAAGATCCAGGGGCCTCCTCGTTTCACAAAGTCATAGTCCCCCTTTGAGAAAAGGGTGATCATGAAATAATTCTTCCCCTTCTCCGAATACTCGATGCCTGCCCTCGGATGCCAAACTTCATCAATGAAATAAGCAAACATAGCCCTTGTATTCGGTTTGAACGAATCCATGTACCGAGCTAGCAGATCCCATGATTTTTGCTCACTCGGTGCCTTCTTCACGTCATCGTCCTCATCAAATTCCAGATACACATCATCATCGGCCTCCACATTGCCGTCGATCCGTGTCTCTGTGCGTTGCCTAAAACCAGCCTCACCGGACCCATCACCGTCCTCCCAATTGCCACCGTCTACCTCCCTCTGGCCTGACTCGAGGAGCGCCTGGTGCCATGGCCGCGTGCCCGCCGACACACCGCCAAGAAGCTTCGGGTGGGTAGGTCTCTCACCGAGGCGGCGAGGCCCCCTTGTTCACCCCCACTTCTCGGCGGCGCAGTCAGCAGGCCAGCCGTTCTTGGAGGCAACTGCGCACGCTCGACCCGGCCCTCTCCAGAGTGGGCACTATCGCGACAGGCATGATCTCTGGCGGCTGCACTCGCCTGTCGTCCATCACGGCCGGAGCCAGCGTTCGACGGGCCCCTCATTGTTCCCCCCACAGCATCCATCGTCCACGCAGGGGTTTGAGTTGCACCGATCTTGGTAGTGCTCTCCGGCCTGTTCAGGTTTTGGACTTCACGATCTAGGTTACCCAGGCGAGGAGGTTTTAAAGACTCTCCCACCGCCTCAACCAAATCGTATCTGGGAAGGACTCTCTCCCGATCTTCCTTTCCTACGCATCTCGTAGCACGTGCTGCCTCTCTCGCCGCTTTCCGGCGCTCCGAAGGACTCTCATAGGCCAGCGGCGGCGGTGGCAGGGCGAGATCGCCCCGATCGCCCCAATCGCCCATGCTCCATGGATATCGGACCTAACTTTCCTAATCTCCACCCAGATTCGGTGCTATTTGTGATAGGGATATCGAGCCAGCATGTTAAGTTGTCAATAGTTTTCCTTTGGCAGATGATAAACTGACTTAGTTGGATTTCTGGTTGCACTTTAATGCGTGTTGTTAACATTTTGATTAGGTGCCAAAGAGACGGTGTTAATTGTCGCAACACATGCAACTTGCTGAACAGTGTCATATCTCAGTCCTGTTGATGACCTACCTTACTTGTAGCATTGCATGTGGAAGCCATTCCTTAGAGCATGTCTAACACACCCCTTAAGGGCTTGTTTGGTACTAGAGTTTTAGTGGGGATTAGCGGAGATAATCCGCTCCAAACTTTAAATCCCCTCTTATCCCTAATACATGTTTGGTGCTAGAGTATGAGCGAGTTTAATCCCCACTTTTCCCCAAATGTTAGTGTAATTTTTTCAATCTCCAATACTCTATCCTTACCTAGTGGATTGGGGTTGGGGTTTTGTGGGGATTGGGTGACAAAAGTGATTCACCCAATACTCTAGAGTATTATCCCCACTAATCCCCACTAAAACACTAGTACCAAACAAGGCCTAAAAGGGCCAAACCCGTATAATAACCACCGAAATACGGGGTAGGGCTCTACCCGGCCGTCTAGCAGACCCCGTTAAACAGGCCCCCGCATCGATTTTTTTCAGTTTCGGCTAAGGGGTGGCTTCTGCCCCCCTACTTGTGCGGGGCGGGAGAGGAAATACAGGGCAAACCCAGCATCCCATTTCAGCTAGGGTGGCGGACATTTCAGATTTCGCACCCGTTTCCCCCGTGCCGCCGCCGTAGCCACCCGCGCACTGCCGCCGGAAACCTTTAGATCCGGCCCCCTCCGCCGCCCGCCGAGCCGCGCCACGCTGCGTCGATGCCCGCCGCACCCCCACCGCGGTCTCCTCCGCCGTCAAACCCACGGTGAGTACTATGCCGCGTTTCTCTTCTTTTCGCCGGTAGAATCGATATGCTTGGAGGTTGATCTATGATTCACGGTGGTAGATGACTTCGGAGGATGTGCATATGGAGGATTTGGTGGATTCGTGGACCGATTGGTCCTCATCGGAATCCGACAATTCGAACCTCGACGAGCTGCTGAACAACGACGACACGGAGATGCTGCTGCTCCTATTCGGCATGACATGGAATTGTATTGTGGCAAAAGCCGTGATGCTACCATTGTTCTTGAAGCTGTGGCCTCGCAAGACTTATGGATTTGGCATGCTTTTTTGGACTACCGAGGACACTCAACGACATCAACATCTTGAATAGATCCCCTTTGTTTGCAAGACTAGTTAAGGGTGAAGCTCCAACTTGTAACTACAAAGTTATGAACAATGAGTACACCATGGGGTACTATCTCATAGATGGTATTTCCCTAACTATGCAACTCTTGTCAAGTCTATTAAAGAGAAAAAAGGCAAGGCTTTGACAAGAAAAGAAGCTTGCTTCACCAAAAATCAAGAGGCGTGCCGCAAGGATATTGAGAGAGTTTTTGGTGTTTTGCAAGCAAAGTTTGCCATTGTTCGTGGACCTGCAAGGTTTTGGGACAAGGAAACTCTTGTTGAAATCATGAAATGTTGTGTGATTTTGCACAACATGATCATTGAAGATGAGAGAGGGTTGAACTTGCCATGTTTCTATGACAATGTTGGCACCCGAGTGCAGCCCCAGCGGAACCCTGATCGGATTGAAGCTTTTCTTGCAGCGCATCGCAGCATTGAACATGCCGAGACTCATCACTAGCTCACCCAAGATCTGATTGATCACCACTGGCAGTTGCATGGCCAATGAGTTTTTTACATTCATTTCCTATTGTTGTATGTGAAACAGTTATCTTGATTGTTTGATTGCGGGAACATTTGTTATTTGTTTAATTCTTCCATTAGAACATTTGTTGGCAGTTCCGAAAAACATTATTGTAATAATTATGACGATTATTGTGTGATTTAAAACTTCTATTCAATGTGAATGTTGTATTGGTTGTAATATCCAATTTGTCAAAAACCCTGTTTTGAGGGGTTGAAAACTCGTGCGAGCTAGCAGACCCCGTATCCCCAACCCGTAAAACAGAATAGCTCGGACGAGTTTTCGGCCGGTGGAAAGTGAATACAGAGCCTCTACTCGCGTTTTATGGGGCAGAAATAGGGGGTCTGTTATACATGCTCTTAGCTCTTTCTCTGAACTTTCCTATTGGGCCTTCGACCAGCTGCATGTCTGAAGCGAATAGCAGGCATATACTTCATCTTGCACCGACACTACCTTCTGTAAAGTTTTGTGGATAGGAGATTCAGTTTTTCAGTACAGCAACAACAACAATCAAGCTTTTTGTCCCATAAAAGCTAGATATGAAACCCCCAAAATAAATATGCCTTATAACCCTAAATACTTTTGGAGTAAACCCTGTCTTTTCTTCTATTTTCTGTCTTTTATCCTACTTTGTTACTTGTATTGATGGCCTTCTAAATTTTTTCCTGACAATTTATCATTGTAAATGGGTACTTTACTACCGAGTCATTTCACAAATTCACAATTTTGGAGTAAACCCTGCCTTTTCTTCTATTTTCTGTCTTTTATCCTACTTCGTTACTTGTATTGATGGCCTTCTAAATTTTTTCCTGACAATTTATCATTGTAAATGGCTCCTTTACTACCCAGTCATTTCACAAATTCACAATTTTTTTATATCCTCTTATGGCCTGCTTGGATGATAGATTGTAAAGAAACTTGGTTTGTATTCTTGTTCACCAGTATGCAACTTTCGATATCTAAAAATAGAGTTGCAACAATTACTGGTTCATTTTGTAGTCTTCTACAACTAAAATGTAAGAAAAGAATGGTTATCATGATTTGTTGTACATACAGTCTCCTATTATCTGTTATCTAACTATCTTACATTACCCAGGAAACTACACAAAACAAAAGACAGCATCAGGGTCCCTGCATGCATGTTCTTCAGAAGCTACAAACAACAAATTTGTTGGCTGGCTCCAACAGCTGGCATCACACAGCCAGTGTAGTGGCAAAAGGTCACCATAGAGTATAGCAGCGCATTCTCGACTTCAGTGGAGGCATTTCTCCTGAGCAAGCTCATGACATACTCCAGGACTGTGGCATCACAAGTCAGTGTGATCTTGCCATCGCTTGCAAAGCCAAACTCCTCCTGAGACATCCTCAGGAGCTCGCCGAAGACCGTCGTGTTGAGGTACACCAAAGGGACCTCAAAACGCCTCCCATCAGCCGTGTACATGATGCAGTGGCCCTTGGCTGGTACAGAAGTGCAGCAACCTTCATCTTCCTTGGCTGACACTGTGAGCCTCTTCCCCACGAGTGCTTCCACCCTCTGCCACTTCTTTGCCAATTCGGCAAGTCTCTTTGCGCCAGCCATAGTTGGTTCTCGGTCTTTGTGTTTTCAGCTGAAGTGAGCTATGGATGTTGCAATGCTTAGTTTGTGGATGAGCTGATGAAGTGATGGGTGTTGAACTAGCCGTTTGCTGAATTTATAGGCGAGGGTAAGGACATCTTGACAGTGAACTGTGGTTGTCATTGAGAAGAGTTGGCAGCTGGCTAGGGACAAGGCCATGGTATTGGTGCATGCAGTGTTTCAGTATGATCAATTCAGATTAGATCGTGATGGGGCTAAATGTTGGGTGTATGCTGGAGCCTATAGTTGCAACCTGTAACCTGTTGATTTGCCTTATCAGTTGTGGCAGCCATACCAAACCGTGCAGGGAACAAGAGGTGTGTCGAGAACATGGCTATTGACAACGTGCAAGGAGAGTACATCGAATTCAGAGATTGAATAATTTAGGCGAGCACTGATCGATTACGCCATCTACGCACTTCTCCTGACAGATACCTGACATTGTTATGTGCTTTGTTCATTCTCTTTAGATCAGTTCTGCTCTTTGTGAAGATTCAGTCCAAAGCCTGGGTTGGTCTAGCACATAATCCGTTTGATTTCCAGCATCTCACATGGTGGCTGCTTCGGGTCTTGCGGTCTCATTTCTTCTAGGGTACAGGAGTACACAGTACTAGAACCAAACAGATTATGAAGCCAACCTTTGTTTCCTCTGAAAGTGGTAGATACGTCACATGACCAAACTGAAGCTGATGTCTCTCGTAGTCTGATGTGTGTTGTGTTTGCTGTTTGGTTCCAGTGCATAGTGATCTTTCCAGTAATGGTACAGCATAAGAAAAATTCAGAAAAAGAAACCTCTCACTAAGAATGCCATGGCACATGTATTATTAATTCATTGTGGACTGGTTCAGCATTGACTTATCCAGCTTCTCTAATCCTTTTCGTTCTGAAGCTGTATACGTTTGGGAAAACATGTTTTGGTACCTGGTCTTTGTTGCATTGAGCTTTGACTGCTTTTTAGAATCATACAATCTGGTTGGCTTGATTAGTTTGACAATTGCGACTGAAACAGATGTTAGCTTGGATCTTGATGTTGCAATTCATCTTCAATGCCTGAATTTGTAGGGTCAAGTGTAGTGCATGCACCTGTCAGTGGCAAGCTGGAAGGGACTGGTCAACGAGCAAATAGCATGCATAGCTGCTGCATACAAGCCCAATGGATACGCGCCGTGTGTGTACATTCTGATCGACGGGGCCAGGTAAGTGCCGTATCTGGTAGTAGTAGTCTTAGTAGTAGTATAGCTAGTGTGGTTCGTGTGCTTTGGTTGCACAGTTGATGCAGCGTGCCATACTGACCGGTTCAGTGTGGAACCGGCATGTGGGATGCATGCTAATCAGGCACAACGTGTGTGATGATATTATCAATCTTCGGTTCCATTAGCAAGCAACCACAACGATTTGTATCGTGCATATTAAGCAGGCCAGTATGGCATCGCATTGTGATCCCAGTCATCCAGACACGCACTACTATGGTTGTCTCTGAGAGAGATCCACTACAGGAATCGACGTAGACGCCGACGGCCGGCTGCCCTCGGCGTAGCCACGCCTGGCCCTCGGCGTAGGCTACGCCGACGGCAGCCCTCGGCATAGCCCCTCGGCGTCCAGGTCCCTCGGCACCTGTCATCGTGCCGTCGGCGTAGGGCCGGCCGTCGGCGTATGCCGCCTATACCGACGGTGCGACTTCCCCTCGGCGTAGCTGCCCTCGGCGTTTGGCCACGGCCAGCCGTCTCCGTTAACGGTGCTCCGTCAGACGCCGACGGTAATCCCCTCGGCATAGCCCAGCCATCTGCGCGCCGTGGGGGCGACGTGGCGCATCGCCTGGCTGCCACGTGCGGTGTCTATGCCGACGGCCCGGCCCTCGGCGTCTGCATGGCGCATGCAGCCAGGCCTCCTCGCGGGTGGGCGACGTGGCGCGTCGTGGCGCCGCCAGCTGGGCATCTACGCCGAGGGCAACCCCCTCGGCATATGCTTCATCCATGCAGCCAGGCCGTGGACACGCGGCGAGACACAGGCGCGTCGGGCTACGCCGAGGGCAACCCCCTCGGCATAGACCTGACCATATGGCCCTATGTCAGGGTCTATGCCGACGGCCTTACCCTCGGCATAGGGGCCTGCCATTTTTTTTTCTGTTTTCCAGTTCCAGTTGCAATGCAATCCAGTTCCAGTTCCAGTTCATATAATCCACCAAATTCACATAAATATCATATAATCGACCAAATTCATCCAAAATCGACCAAATTCGTCATAATTCACGTAAATAGCATGAAATCCACATAGTAGCATACAAATACATCCAAATTCATCCAAAATCACCATAATTCACATAAATAGCATGAAATCCACATAGTAGCATACATGGTGTATGTAGTAGCATACAAGAGGAGAGTGCCATGTCATCCAATACATAGTAGTAGGTAGCAAATGATGGCAAGCAAGAAGCCCGGTGCTGACTAGCGGAGGAAGGACCCGGGCGGGGTGTGTCCGCCCACATCGTTGGCGAAACGAGCAGCCCGGGGTTTCGCTCCGGTAGAAGCTGCAGAAGAACCACCTGGAGAAGGACCGGTAGCACGCCCAGGAGAAGTCGACGGAGAGGCACCGGGAGTAGTCCCAGGAGTAGTCGACGGAGAGACACCAGCAGAACGCCCAGGAGACCGACCACCTTCATGAACCGGTGTGACCTCGCGCCCACCCGGCGATGCCTGGTTCCCGGACCATCCCGTTCCCTACGTGTTCCCTACATGTTAGCAACTTGCGAGGCAAAGGAAAGTGGTAACTACCGGTTTGGCAAAGAACTTACCTCCGGTGTGGATCCGTAGTAAGTCGCAGCGAAAGCTGCCCTCGATGGCATGATAGGCATGTCCCCCGCCACGGCAACTCGATCCGGTGGCGGTGTACCAGTAGACATAGAGATCATCATTTCCTGCAAGATAGGTTACAAGTTAGGCTTTGCAGAAATAAAGCATCAAACTGAGACTTGTCATCTACTTGCGCGAGAAGGAAGATTCAGACTTACTGATATATACGTGATATAGGCCGTATTCTGCCTATTCCACTGGGCAACGGCCTGCTGATACGCTTCATTGCAGGCTTCGAAGGCCGCCTCGAAGTTAGGCTACAATTTCAGAAACAATGAATCTCGTAAACACTTAGCCATGTAGGAAGGAAAACCGGAAAGAGGATGAAAATGAGGAAACTTACATCGTAGGCGGGAGGACGAGCAGGCCGTGGACGAGGCTGGGGGCTGTCGGCGGTGAGGGTATGCTTGAGGCGCGTGTAGCTCGTGGAGTGGGTAGGCTTGACCGCCTTATTCATCCAAGGGAAATGGCCATGCGGACGCCCGTGCCCCGACAGGACCAACGACTCCTCGTCGACCGGAATGCTCAAGGGGTCATCCACCTCGGGGTGACGAGACTTGACCATGTCGCAGTAGTCCTCCTTGGCGGCCTTGGCATTGCCGTAGTACCGTGGGCCGAGGCAATGCGGGATTGGGCTTCTGCCGTCCGCATCATGTCATATATCTGGGCATCATGAAGCACCACCCCGTGGTGCCTCGGCCACCTGCATCGCGAAAAGAAAAGTTAAGCGTACCACAAATGAGACATGGCGGGAAATGAATGAAGGTCGTTCCATGTATATACATACCTTTTTCCCCTTGAAGCGGGTGTAGTCGCGGTTTCCCGCGCAGTGTGTGCCACCGGTGCCTCGGTTCTCCATGTTACGCCTCGACACGGCTGCAAACTCCTCGTCCTGCCTGAGCCACCTCGCCCTAATCAGCTCCTCCCATGCCTCCCTATGCTGCTCGGCCCACTCCGGACAAACCTGAAAACGCAATACTCAGCTCAAGATAATTCAATGAAAACTTAGCAAGAATGTAGAATCTCATTGACATTTTACTCACCGACATGTACTCCTCAATGGTCATTGCCCATTCCTCCGTAGGCTCGTTACCAACATAGTACTCCTTCTTGACCCTCTTACCCTTGTTAGCCCAGAAGGCACTAGCGCTGGTGAACTTTTGGTTGTACCACTTTGCGGTGTCAACCTCTCGCAAGCGCCACGCAAAGTGAGACGCGCTGCGTGTCATGCTCCGGGTCCACACGATAGAAGCACTTCAATCATGCATAAATCAGTTGTGAAAGTCATGAGTTAGCACATTAGGGTCATCAACTATGAACGGTGCTCAAGAAATATATGCCTTACCCGAACTTGGTGGTCACGGCCTCGGCGGTGTCGCGAAGCCTATGGCGAGGGCATCCTCATAGTCCGCCCAAGTAGTGGCTAGCTTCGTCGGGCCACCGGGGACCGTGCTAAGGGGAGTGTATCTGCCGGGCCAGAACTTCTTAATCGTAGCCCCAAGCAAGCCGTTAGGCATGCGGGGGGCTTGGCATCCCATGTCCGATTCTTTTGCAAATAAATCACACATTAGTACACATGCCAAATTGTTTATTATGCCCAAGATGAAAATACATGTTCGAAATTTCTGAAGTAGTACACTTACTCATCGCTCGAAGGAATGATAAGGGCCTTGTCATCATGGGTCTTCGGCTCCTTCCTCGCATCGGGGACTCTAGCTTCTCCACGAAGCTTCAAGGGCTTCGGCGCACCCCATCCTCCATCACCTCCAACTCAGCCCTAGAGTCCGACTCGTGTGTAGATTCCGTCTCCATCTCCACCTCCCCACTAGACGGACCCTCTAGGTACAACTCAGAGCCACGTCGCCAGAAGCGGAGGGTGGCTCGTCAAAGTCCATGTGTACCCCGCCGCCACCTCGTCCTCCACCTCGTCCTCCTCGTCCTCGTCCTCGACCTCCACCTCGTCCTCCTCGTCCTCGTCCTCCATCGGTACCATCGGCGTAACGCGGATTTTGCACCGGGGCTCGATCACTCCGTCTAGTGGGTCTAGGAATATTCCTCTTCACCTGCGCCAGCGTCTTAAGCAAGCTCTCGGAGTCTGCCTTGCCGCTGCTCATATTGTCCAGTCACCTGCATTGAGAAGAATAAAACAATTAAGCACAAAGACATATTATATGAAGATACTAAGAATAAAAGGCACAATGCAATTAAGAAGCATGTTGACATAATAAAATGAAGATACTAAGAATAAAAGGCACAATGCAATTAAGAAGCATGTTGACATAATAAAATGAAGATACTAAGAATAAAAGGCACAATGCAATTAAGAAGCATGTTGACATAATAAATACTAAGAATAAAAGACCCTCACCAGCCATCATCGCTCTCATGCTCACTCTCATACTCCATCTCTTTCTCTTTCTCTTTCTCTGGACCACTATCACTATCACAAACTTGTGAGTACAAAGTTGAAGGGTCGACGGGTGGAGGCTCATCATAATTGTCATTCGCCTCAAGTAACTTCTCGAGCATAGATATGTCCTTTAGATCCACCACCGACTCACCACGAAGTTTCGCATCGTTCCCGAGGTCTTCTTGAACAAACGGTTCTAAAATATATTCCCGAAGTCCTGTTCCTCTTGATAGAAAATCCCCTCGTATGTCACGGGGTCAATGTTGTTGTAATCATCCTCAGAGGGAATCGGTAGGTTACCATGTGGCGATACCTGGAAGACGACTTCCCAACCCTTGAGTTCCGCTTTCTGGCATGGGTAGGGCAAATAATAAACTTGCTTGGCTTGGTGAGCCACAATAAAGACATCGGCTCCGCTATAGGTGGTTGAAGGCTTAACTTCAACTAACCCAATGGACTTATCACTTCTCTGTCCACCTATTGGGTCGAACCAATGACACTTGAACACGACGATATTGAGTTGCACGTTCGTACGATTGAATGTCAACTCGTATACACTTTGTAACCTTCCGTAGTAATCAAAGTTGTTGGCTCCTTTGGTGAAGACCCCAGTATTTATCGTTTTGGGATTCGCCCGGCCCTTCTGGTGCGTCTCTGTGTGGAAGCGAAACCCATTCACATCATACTTCTCATACTTGGTCACCTCACGGCTACAACCTTGGGAAACACATTTCAACTCATCTATCATATCAACGTTTCTCTCACGGCCCTACAAGAACATTTCAAATTTGTTGTGTGCATTAGTTACGTGTAATAAGAGGGACAAGTCACGTGTTGCAATGTAAGAGGAAAGGTTAGAAATTACTTTTTCCATGAACCATGTCACAAAGTTTTTATTAATTCCGGGAGCACCGTCTTTCAGTAGAGTGTCCATCTCCGAGGTTTCGGGCAATTCATCATACGGCCACATTTCATCCGTGAATTCGCTGAAAGGAGAAAATAAGCATTAGACCGAGACGAGGTTACTAGCTGCAAAGTAATTTGTTCACCATTTTACCTTACGAATGGGATCACTTCCTCCATGTTCATAAGCACATATAGCATTATACAATCCTTCTCTTCGTTCTCCAATTTATATTTTGTTCCTTTACCAGCCTTGCCACCGGGGAATTGGAATAGTTTTAGCTTGGGGTCATTCTCGGGCACGTCGACATTGTAACGAGTGACCGGGTTATGCTGAGTGGGAACATCATCGGGATAGTACGTTGTCGCGGCATCTGCCATCTCCCGAAGGCATATTGCCTCAGCTATGCATGCTTCAATCTTGGCCTTGTTTCCGATTATCTTTCGAATATACTTAAACTCTCTCTCAATACGTAACTACCAACGAAACCGCACCGGACCACCCAAGAGTGCCTCGTTGGCGAGGTGCACAATGAGATGTGCCATCGGAGTAAAGAAGCCTGGCGGAAATATCATCTCCAAATTGCATAGCAACTCCGCCTTGTATGTTGTAGCTTTGCAATAACCTCGGGACATATCTGCTTAGCACAGAGCGTGCGGAAGAAATGGCTCAACTGCGCAAGCACTCGCCAGACTTTCTCGGGAATATACCCTCGAAGCATCACCGGCATGAGCCGCTGAATCCATATATGATAGTCGTGACTCTTGAGCCCGGTGACTTTTCCCGTCGAAAGATTAACTCCCTTACTCATATTCGAGCAATAACCATCCGGAACATCACGACGTATTTGAGCCACCCGAATGCCTCCTTCTTTTGGATGGAATCAAGGCAGTAAGTTGGCATGCGGCTTGAACCAATTCTTTTGACGGCCAATAGGACGCTTCATGTGTAATTTTTCCCTATCACGAGAGGATCTC
This sequence comes from Lolium perenne, assembly GCF_019359855.2. Lineage (NCBI taxonomy): Eukaryota > Viridiplantae > Streptophyta > Magnoliopsida > Poales > Poaceae > Lolium > Lolium perenne. The sequence goes on along the minus strand of NC_067248.2, from coordinate 256,776,241 downwards.
AATATCGACGCGAGCCTGGACAATATCCTTTGACATCCCGGGAATGTTCAGGCATGTGTGAAAGACGGACTCCGCGACATTCTTTACGATGTGCATCACATCGATGTTATGGGGAAGTTCGAGGTCCTTGTAATACTCGAGCTTCGTTAAAGCCGCCTCGTGAGTCCAGTTGTGCGTTACACCATATCCCTCAAATTGATGGCCAGTTGGCGTCGCTGCCGGCACGAGAGCACGTAGCTCGGCTTCAACAAGTGTACCATCAAACTTCGGCACATCTTTTTTTTCATGCCCAACTTTGCCCTTCTTGAAGTTCTTTTTGTCTTCTCTAAACGGATGCCTCCTTTTGAGGAACTGTCGATTCGTGTCAAACGCAACATACTTGCGACCCTTCTGTAGCCAAAGGAACTCAAGCCGATGCCTGCACACTGGGCATGGCCACTTACCAGCTGTACACCATCCACATGTTAGGGCGTACCCGGGCATGTCATGCATGGTATCGCAACCAAACTCTCATGCAGAAGTTTGTCTTCGATGCTCGATCGTACGTCAATGTCCCGTGGTGCCAAGAGTGGTTCAAATCTTCCACAATCGGCTGCATGTAGACACTCAAATTCTTCCCGGGTAATGAGGGCCTGGAATGATCGGCGACAGTAAACATGGTCTTCCTCGTCATTAGGACTCCGGGAGGGAGATTGAGCGGAATAACAAACACGGGCCAGCAACTGTAATTGGCATTGGACATACCATATGGATTGAAGCCATCTGTTGCTATCGCAATTCTGACATTCCGAGCCTCGGCTGCCTTAAGGCGGTGTTTTGTATCGAAGTTCTTCCATCCCGTACCATCGGATGGATGTCCCATCTTCAACTTCTTGTTTTCGTCCATGAATCTCTTCCCATACTTGTGCCACGTCATCTGTTTGGCTGTCTCCTCGTGCATGTAAAGCCGCTGGATTCTTTTTATGAATGGGAGATATCGAAGAATCGACTTTGCGGTGCTTGATCGCCTCACCTGACCATCCTTTCCCGTTACCTCTTCATACCTAGATCGCTTACAGATGGGACAGTACTTGTCCTCCGCATACTGTCTCCAAAATAGAACGCAGCCTTTCGGACAACGATCTATCCTTTGATAATCCATGTTGAGGTCCTTCATAATTCTCCTCGTCGCGTGCAGGCTTTGAGGCAGACAATGATCTTTGGGCAACATGTTACCAGTTGTTTTCAGACTTGCTTCAAAGCCCTCACGGGTGGTGTTGTACCGGGTCTTGTCGGCTAGACATTGGGAGATGGCATCGAGCTGAGAAATCGCGGCGCCCTCGTACAGAGGCCTCTTAGCCGCGGCAATCATATCATAGAAGGCCTTCGCGGTTGGCTCTGGTTCCTCCGGTTCTGGCGGCGCCTCCGGTTCTGGCGGCGCCTCCGGTTCAGCGGCGAATCCGGGACATCGGCATGGACGAGATCATCTAGAAAGTCTCTAACTCCATCGTACGCATTGCCATTGAGCCGCTGCCGCATCACCTCACCTCTGTCACGTTCGCGCTCATCAAAGTCGATTTCCGTGACGTACCCATGCATATACCCATATTGCAGAAGGTGTCTATACATTTCATACTTCAAACGACGTTGACGCTTCACGCAGCGAACACAGGGGCAAAGTTCCCGAACCAGCCCCTTTGTACAACGCGCTAACTCATTCACTAGAAAATGGTTCTTCCTTGTCAACACATCTTTTTTCTCGATCGCACTAACACGCTCATTGTACATCCATCCATTATCAGCCATCCTCTGCTTTATTGGGAGCCAAACCACAGACATAGCATTTATATCAAATAGGAAATTAAATGCATCATATTTTTATTTATTTTACCGGGCGAACCGCATGCATCAACCTACATCTCTACTAGGTGGGCTCCTAGCAGCCGCCGGATCCGTAGTTGGCTACGTTCTCCATGCTCTACCCCGGTCCAAGTCAGAATTTCGGCAGCACCTCCCCGCTGCTCTCCCGATACACGTCTCGGCAAAAAGCCGAGAGGATGTGCATCCGGAGAACAACGGGGAGGCGCCGCCGAAATCCTGACTCGGACCGGAGTAGAACATGGAAAACGTAGACAACTACGCATCCGCCGACTGTCCCGTAAATGCCGCAAGCGTTACGGTTCAAAATATGCGGACCACTAATGCATATTTATCCGCGTAACGCTCGCGGACGGGAAGTGACACCTAGGTTACGCAACTGGACTTGGAAAATGAATCTAGTGACATAAGAAAATGCGGAGAAGGGGAGGCGATGTTTTAGCTCACCCTCGGCGGACGGAGAGAATCGCGTGGCGATGTCGAACGTGGAGGTGGCGATGTCGGTGGCCGGAGCGAATCGCGTCAAGATCCCGGGTCGTCACGTCGGGGTGCTCACGCCGGTGCCTATTTAAAACAATAAACAAAATAGTCAATAAATCTGCAACTAACAATTTACCCTAAGTAACATTTTTATTTATAAGTACCAATTTATCCTAACTAACTAACTAACTACCAATTGGTTACCTAACTAACAACACTAACTAACTAACAACTAACAAATTAACAAAAAAAAATGCATACCTTTGAGCTCTCCATGGAGCCGGCCGGTGAGGGAGGAGAGGCTCGGCGGCACGGCTGCGGAAGGAGGGGCCGGGCGGTGTGCTGCGGGAGGAGGGCAGCTGCGGCGTGCTGCGGGAGGAGGAGGGGCGGCGCGGCGCGGTGTGCTTGCGGCGAGGGGCCGTGGCGGGGCGGCCGGGAAGGAGGCGAGAGGAGGAGGGCGGCCGGTGGAAGGGGAGGGTCGGGGAGGAGGGCGGCCGGGGAAGGGCGGGGCAGGAGGAGGGCGGCCGGGAAGGGGAGGTGCGGGGCGGCCGGCGGCGACGGGAGGTGCGGGCGCGGGCGGCCGACGGCCAGTGCGGGGCGGCCGGCGACGGGGAGGGGCGGCGGCCGGCGACGGGAGGTGCGGGGCGGCCGGCGACGGGGAAAGGTGCGGGCGCGCAGGAGGGTGGCGGCGCGCGGCAGGAGGAGGGTGGCGGCGCGGGGCAGGAGGGTGGCGGGCGCGGATAGGGTTGGGAGCTGGTCGAGCCAGACCAGCTCCCTTGTAACACGGGTCGGAGCGGCCCCCCTATGCCGAGGGCCGGCTATACGCCGAGGGTGGCCCTCGGCATAGACCCTTTTTTCAATTTTGTTTTTTATTTTTTTTGTTTTTTCTCTTATTTAATTTTCTGACTACATTATACTAATATATATATATAATAATTAGTTCATATAAAAAATTGACCGCGTCGACGTTAAATCGATCGCGCGGTCCACCCCTTTGCTGTGCGGTCTACCTCTTTGACCGTGCGGTCTACCCCTTTGTCTGGCCTCCAACGGCGCTGCCCCTATGAACTTTAATGTACCTTTGCGTTTATTTATGTCATAGGAACAAGTAAATGGGAGTGGGTCGGGCTCGGGCGCGTGTCATAGGAATAAGTTACCATCTTAACTTAACATTTTCTCCCATAGACGAAACCCTAATCCGGTAGCCCCGCAGATCTACCCCTTTGACCGACCTCCGATGACAGTTGACCCATGGACTTTTCTCTTACTTTGTGTTTTGTTAGGTCATTGTAACATGTAGTATCAATAATTACCCTATCTTACATCAATATTCCCCCCGGTAGACGAAACCCTAATCCGGGAGCCCCGCAGATCTACCCCTTTGACCGGCCTCCGATAACAGTTGAACTATGGACTTTTCTCTTACTTTGTGTTGTGTTAGTTCATCGGAACATGTAGTACCAATAATTACCCTATCTTACATCACTATTCCCTCCGGTAGACAAAACCCTAATCCGGTAGCCCCGTAGATCTACCCCTTTGACCGACCTCCGATGACAGCTGATCAATGGACTTTTCTCTTCCTTTGTGTTGTGTTAGGTCATAGGTACATGTGGAAACAAGGATCATCCCATATGATCTCAAGTTTCTCTCCGGTTCAACTCCGAGGGAGTTCCCCCCTATACATGCAGAATCTGCCTAAGTGTAGGAACCCCCTGTCCGAGAAGCCGACACACACAGGGGTAGCCTTGGATATAAAACCATCTCAAATCACTTTTGTGCATTCCATGTGGACACACACAAGTTTTGGGGCCATTCCCTAGATCCGATGCTCGATTTCCGACGAAACCCTAGTTCTGTTGACCGCGCGGTCTACCCCTTTGACTGCATCCCATCGGGGGTCCCCCGGTGGGCATATGCCTCCATTTGAGCTTGGTTAGGTCATAGGTACATGTGGAAACAAGGATCATCACATATGATCTCAAGTTTCTCTCCGGTTCACCTCCGAGGGAGTTCCCCCCTATACATGCAGAATCTGCCCAAGTGTAGGAACCCCCTGTCCGAGAAGCCGGACACACCTGGGGGGGTAGCCTTGGATATAAAACCATCTCAAATCACTTTTGTGCATTCCATGTGGACACACACAAGTTTTGGGGCCATTCCCTACATCTGATGCTCGATTTCCGACAAAACCCTAGTTACGTTGACCGCGCGGTCTACCCCTTTGACTGCATCCCATCGGGGGTCCCCCGGTGGGCATATGCCTCCATTTGAGCTTGGTTAGCTCATAGGTACATGTGGAAACAAGGATCATCACATATGATCTCAAGTTTCTCTCCGGTTCACCTCCGAGGGAGTTCCCCCCTCTACATGCAGACCGCCCAAGTGTAGGAACCCCCTGTCCGAGAAGCCGGACACACCTGGGGGGGTAGCCTTGAATATAAAACCATCTCAAATCACTTTTGTGCATTCCATGTGGACACACACAAGTTTTGGGGCCATTCTCTACATCTGATGCTCGATTTCCGATAAAACCCTAGTTCTGATGACCGCGCGGTCTACCCCTTTGACTGCATCCCATCGGGGGTCCCCCGGTGGGCATATGCCTCCATTTGAGCTTGGTTAGGTCATAGGTACATTTGGAAACAAGGATCATCACATATGATCTCAAGTTTCTCTCCGGTTCACCTCCGAGGGAGTTCCCCCTATACATGCATAATCGCCTAAGTGTAGGAACCCCTGTCCGAGAAGCCGGACACACCTGGGGGGGTAGCCTTGGATATAGAACCATCTCAAATCACTTTTGTGCATTCCATGTGGACACACACAAGTTTTGGGGCCATTCCCTTGATCCGATGCTCGATTTCCGACGAAACCCTAGTTCTGTTGACCGCGCGGTCTACCCCTTTGACTGCATCCCATCGGGGGTCCCCCGGTGGGCATATGCCTCCATTTGAGCTTGGTTAGGTCATAGGTACATGTGGAAACAAGGATCATCACATATGATCTCAAGTTTCTCTCCGGTTCACCTCGGAGGGAGTTCCCCCCTATACATGCATAATCTGCCTAAGTGTAGTAACCCCCTGTCCGAGAAGCCGGACACACCTGGGGGGGTAGCCTTGGATATAGAACCATCTCAAATCACTTTTGTGCATTCCATGTGGACACACACAAGTTTTGGGGCCATTCCCTACATCTGATGCTCGATTTCCGACAAAACCCTAGTTCTGTTGACCGCGCGGTCTACCCCTTTGACTGCATCCCATCGGGGGTCCCCCGGTGGGCATATGCCTCCATTTGAGCTTGGTTAGCTCATAGGTACATGTGGAAACAAGGATCATCACATATGATCTCAAGTTTCTCTCCGGTTCACCTCCGAGGGAGTTCCCCCCTATACATGCAGAATCTGCCCAAGTGTAGGAACCCCCTGTCCGAGAAGCCGGACACACCTGGGGGGGTAGCCTTGAATATAAAACCATCTCAAATCACTTTTGTGCATTCCATGTGGACACACACAAGTTTTGGGGCCATTCTCTACATCTGATGCTCGATTTCCGACAAAACCCTAGTTCTGATGACCGCGCGGTCTACCCCTTTGACTGCATCCCATCGGGGGTCCCCCGGTGGGCATATGCCTCCATTTGAGCTTGGTTAGGTCATAGGTACATGTGGAAACAAGGATCATCACATATGATCTCAAGTTTCTCTCCGGTTCACCTCCGAGGGAGTTCCCCCCTATACATGCATAATCTGCCTAAGTGTAGGAACCCCCTGTCCGAGAAGCCGGACACACACGGGGGTAGCCTTGGATATAAAACCATCTCAAATCACTTTTGTGCATTCCATGTTGACACACACAAGTTTTGGGGCCATTCCCTTGATCCCATGCTCGATTTCCGACGAAACCCTAGTTACGTTGACCGCGCGGTCTACCCCTTTGATCGCATCCCATCGGGGGTCCCCCGGTGGGCATATGCCTCAATTTGAGCTTGGTTAGGTCATAGGTACATTTGGAAACAAGGATCATCACATATGATCTCAAGTTTCTCTCCGGTTCACCTCCGAGGGAGTTCCCCCCTATACATGCATAATCTGCCTAAGTGTAGGAACCCCCTGTCCGAGAAGCCGGACACACCTGGGGGGGTAGCCTTGGATATAGAACCATCTCAAATCACTTTTGTGCATTCCATGTGGACACACACAAGTTTTGGGGCCATTCCCTACATCTGATGCTCGATTTCCGACGAAACCCTAGTTACGTTGACCGCGCGGTCTACCCCTTTGATCGCATCCCATCGGGGTCCCCGGTGGGCATATGCCTCCATTTGAGCTTGGTTAGGTCATAGGTACATGTGGAAACAACGATCATCACATATGATCTCAATTGTAAATACGGTTCACATCCGAGGGTGTTCCCCATATACATGCAGAATCTGCCTAAGTGTAGTAACCCCTGTCCGAGAAGCCGGACACACCTGGGGGGGTAGCCTTGGATATAGAACCATCTCAAATCACTTTTGTGCATTCCATGTGGACACACACAAGTTTTGGGGCCATTCCCTACATCTGATGCTCGATTTCCGACGAAACCCTAGTTCTGTTGACCGCGCGGTCTACCCCTTTGACTGCATCCCATCGGGGGTCCCCCGGTGGGCATATGCCTCAATTTGAGCTTGGTTAGGTCATAGGTACATTTGGAAACAAGGATCATCACATATGATCTCAAGTTTCTCTCCGGTTCACCTCCGAGGGAGTTCCCCCCTATACATGCAGAATCTGCCTAAGTGTAGTAACCCCCTGTCCGAGAAGCCGGACACACCTGGGGGGTAGCCTTGAATATAAAACCATCTCAAATCACTTTTGTGCATTCCATGTGGACACACACAAGTTTTGGGGCCATTCTCTACATCTGATGCTCGATTTCCGACGAAACCCTAGTTCTGATGACCGCGCGGTCTACCCCTTTGACTGCATCCCATCGGGGGTCCCCCGGTGGGCATATGCCTCCATTTGAGCTTGGTTAGGTCATAGGTACATTTGGAAACAAGGATCATCACATATGATCCCAAGTTTCTCTCCGGTTCAACTCCGAGGGAGTTCCCCCCTATACATGCAGAATCTGCCTAAGTGTAGGAACCCCCTGTCCGAGAAGCCGGACACACCTTGGGGGTAGCCTTGGATATAGAACCATCTCAAATCACTTTTGTGCATGCCATGTGGGCACACACAAGTTTTCCAGCGATTCCGACGCTCCGGTGGTCTGTAACTTGGAAAACCCTAGGGCGGGGACCCCACACATCTACCCCTATAGCTTTCTCCGTGCGAGGGTTTACCAGTGGACTTTTTTATTTAGTTTGCTTTGTTTAGGACATATGTACATGGAACCGATAGGTTGGGCATACTTTACCATAAAATAGGCTCTGTTCGAGCCATGGCGGGGGTTTCCACATACAGATCCTGGATTTTACCAACTGGTAGCCCATTATGCGGAAATCGTCAACGCCGGGTACATCCAAGGTTAGCCAAACCTTACATCACACTTGTACATGTATGTTAGGGGCAGAAGCAAGTTTTCCAACAATTCTGACGCTCCGGTGATCTGTTTCTTGGGAAACCCTAGGGCGGGACCCCTAGGGTTAGGGTTTTACCAAGTGATCTGTTAGGGTTATAGTTAGGGTTAGCAATGTATGTGGAAACCCTAGGGTTAGGGTTAGAGTTAGGGTTAGGTTAGGGTTAGAGTTAGCAATGTATGTGGAAACCCTAGGGTTAGGGTTAGGGCTAGAGTTAGGGTTAGGGTTAGGGTTAGAGTTAGGGTTAGAGTTAGGGTTAGAGTTAGGGTTAGGGTTAGGGTTAGGGTTAGAGTTAGGGTTAGGGAAACCGTAGGGCGGGGACCCCGCGGATCTACCCATATGTACATCGATAGCAAATGTTGGGCCTAGTGGCTCCGGTTGACCCGTCTGCGAAGAGCGTCACCCGTGGGACCTACATATGCCATCTACGAATTCTTAAAAAATAGAACCATTTTTTACATAATTCATACTAGTAAATAAATAATAGAAACATATTATAAAGTAATATGAGAGAGAAAAAAAAATTAAAAAAAACCCTATATGCCGAGGGTGGCCGTCGGCATAGGGTGGCCATGCCCTATGCCGAGGGTGGCCCTCGGTGTCTGGCTGACGCCGTGAGCGGGCGGTGACGGCGCGGCCGAGTGGCGATGCCGGTGCTACGCCGAGGGCCAAGTTGACGCCGACGGCTGCCCTCGGCGTAGCCTCCTCTACGCCGACGGTATGTGTACGCCGACGGTCGTGTTCCGGCGGTGCCCTGGCGAGGAGGTACGCCGACGGCCCCGACAAAAAGCCCTCGGCGTAGAGCTTGGCCGTCGGCGTCTGGCTCCATTCCTGTAGTGATCAAACCAAGGTCACATTGCTATATTTTCCTGGCCGTCTACCTTCAGTTAGCACTGCACGCAGTATTACTGAGAAAAGTTTGAACTGCGTATTTTTCCTGACCAGAAAGATTGCAAATTTCATCATGAATCATTGTTCCATTTCAATATTGCTAACTTCATATTTACATCTTGCATCGAACAAAAATGGTGCCTGGAACAAAGGATTCTAGCTTGTCATTCTTCATAAGCTAACAAACAGCTACATGCTGGCTAAGCCCTACACCGCCGTCAAAGCGGCATGGCCTTGCAATGGAGCTCAGGAACGCCATCACGACTTCAGCAGAGGCATCTCTCCTGAGCAAGCACATGGCGTATTCCATGACCTTGGCATCACAGGGCAGCGTGATATGGCCGTCATAGCCACCTGTGAAGCCAAACTCCTCCTGAGACATGCTCAGGAGCTCTCCGAAGACCACCGTGCCGAGGTATGCCAGTGGCACCTCGAACCGGACCCCATCTGCAGTGTACAATGCGCAGTGTTCCTTTGCTGACACTGAGGTCGTCGTGTGGCACTCCTCGGCAGCTCTTTTTTCCATCATAGTCTGGGTGATCCTCTTCCTCCCCATGGCCGCCATCCTCTGCCACTTCTTTGCTAGTTGAGCAAGCCTCTTGGCGCTGACCATGGTTGCTTCTCTTTCTTTGTTGGCTCAAAGTTCAGAAAAACTCTTGCCTCAGGTGGTAGTACTCAGCTAGGTATTGTAGTGGTTGGCTTGTGGATGAAATGATGATGGTATGGTAGTGCTAAGCTGATAGATTTATAGGCGATGAGGGAGAGACGCATCATGCAGTGTAGGTGCAGCTGATCAATCTACCATGACAAGTTGGCAAGGGATAGAGCCATGAGGGCAGAACGTGCAGTGCTGCAAGAATACAGGAGCAAGCAATGTGATCTTGATTTGATTTTCTTGGGGCCATCAGTTTGCCACTTGTTAGGGACTGTACTAGCAGATGTAGTGTTGGGTGCCTGGATATCACAATGCTGAAACTGCAGGATATCAATGTGATCTTGATCTTGATTTGATATCTCAGCTAGGGCCAATCCATTTGTTTCTTGTCGGGGACAACGATAATCGATAATGCTAGCAGAGTGTGTTTGGTGACTCGAAGATCAAATCAGAGTGTGTTGCGTTGCGGCTTGCTTAATGGCTGATGATTAGGACGCATGCTTTATGAGAACTTGAGAAGTTATTACGTACGTTGTAGCTTATTAACATGTGGCCCACATGCCGGTTCCCCACTGAACCGATCGATATGGCATGCAGCCGCACACGGCCTGCGCCCGTGGTGTGCAAAATGCACTACTAGATCCGGCCAAAAAAAAGCCTAAATACACTCACCGCGCACACAGTTTATAGACCAGGCAGTTCATGCATCCATTCATTGGGTACACAGTTCGCGACTGGCCATACACTTGCAGTTAGCACTGCATGTTCAGAGTTCATGGCCCTGTCCCTTGCCAACTTGACATCTATGATAGTGTTGCTGCACCTAGACTGCATGCATTGCTCTCCTTTCTTCATCCTCGCCTATAAATTATCTATCGGTCCAGAACCATAGTTTCCATCCACATCCAAAGCACCGCATCTACCACAACTTCCATCACCAAGCAAAGCACCACAGCGAGCAACACACAAAACTCTCTGAACACCATGGTCAGCGCCAAGAGGCTCGCTCAGATGGCCAAGAAGTGGCAGAAGATGGCGGCCATGGGGAGGAAGAGGCTCACTCGGACTACGTCGACAGCAAAAAGAGCCGCCGATGAGTGTTGCACGACATCGCCCGTGGCAGTGAAGGGCCACTGCGTGGTGTACACTGCCGACGGAGCGCGCTTCGAGGTGCCGCTGGCATACCTTGGCACGACGATCATCGGCGAGCTCCTGGGTATGTCCCACGAAGAGTTCGGCTTCTCCAGCGATGGAAGGATCACCCTGCCATGCGATGTGGCGGTCATGGAGTACGTACTGTGCCTGCTTAGAAGGAACGCATCGGAAGAGGTGGAGAGGGCTCTCCTGAGCTCCATGGTCAGGACTTGCCACCTGGACAGTGGCTCGGAGCCGTCCATGGGAGTTAGATCAGTAGCGGTTTCTAGTTTCTGAAATCCACAAAGGGATCTTTTTAGACTTCTTAGCCATTAGTTACGAACTACTTACGATGATCCAAGGCCAATGAACTTTTGGGAAATTAACCAATTTTCCCGATGTAAATACGTTAGGTTGAGACTCTTATAAACAATCTTATATAAATATATGTTCTTTTTCACATCAGAGATGAGACCCCTGAACGCTGAGTTCTGCAGTTATGGTGTGACAAGTTAAGGCTCAATTGTATAACGGTGTGTATCTATAATGTGTTCGAGTTCACCAAAGATCACAGTATGCATAGCCCGGGAGTTAATCTTCCTTTACATATCAAAAAGTACACCAAAGATACGAAGAGGATGTGGTACAAATTGTCCCTGAAAAGGATTGTGGCACTGATTTGCCTAAATCACAGCGAATCTCTGATAGATCATCAAATCTTGTTCTGGTAACTCAAAACTTCTCTTCTCTTTTTTCTTTTCTTTTTCTGAATAAATCCTGTAATCAAAGTTCACGTCGTAACCGTAGCATGTAAGATAGCAACTCCCCATCTTTGCTCCTACAGAAAAAAATGAAGATAAAGTTGGCCATCTCGATTATCAACTGATAAATGTGGTCCCTTACTTGATAATATAATCATCAGCTACTTGTAATCTTCAAACAAATGTCATCAGGAATCTTTGTTCCATTTCCAGTCTACTAACTTCATATTTACATCTTCCATGGTACAAAAATGGTGTCTACATGAGGGATCCTAGCTAGCTGTCGTTCTTGAGAAGTTAACAAACAGCTACATGCTGCCTAAGCCCTACACCACCGTCAAAGCGGCACGGCCTCGCAATGGAGCTCAGGAATGCCTTTACAACTTCCGCAGAGGCATCTCTCCTGAGCAAGCACATGGCGTACTCCATAAGTGCGGCGTCACATGGCAGCGTGATACGGTCATCATCGCCGCCTGAGAACCCGAATTCCTCATGAGACACCCTCAGGAGTTCGCCGAAGACCGCATTGCTGAGGTATGCTAGTGGCACCTCGAACCGGACCCCATCGGTGGTGTACAATACGCAGTGTCCCTTCACCTGTACTGAGGTCGTCGTGTGGTCAGCGACTCTTTTTGCCGTCATAGTCTGGGTGATCCTCTTCCTCCCCATGGCTGCCATCCTCTGCCACCTCTTTGCCGATTGAGCAATCCTCTTGGCATTGACCATGGTAGCTTCTCTTTCTTTGTTGGCACAAATTTCAGAAAAACTCTTGCCTCAGGTGGTAGTTTACTCAGCTAGGTGTTGTAGTGGTTGGCTTGTGAGTGAAATGATGATGAGATGGTATGCTAAGCTGGTAGATTTATAGGCGGTGAGAGGGAGGGAGAGATGCATCATGCAGTGTAGGTGCAGCCGATCAATCTCTCATGACAAGTTGGCAAGGGACAGAGGCATGAACTCAGAACATGCAATGCTGCAAGAGTGTATAGACAAGCAATTAATGCTATCTTGATTTGATTTGATTTTCTTGGGGCCATCAGTTCTCCACTTGTTGGAGACAATCGACCGATACTAGCAGTGTGATCTTGCATCCTTGACATTACAATTTGCTTCCATACTCACCTGTTTCAAGTAGTGGCCAAAACAGAGGACCACATGTAAATTGGTCAATTGGGTCCATTTCTGTTTCGATTGCACAACGAGAAACCAATTGATTATTTTGATGTTGATGGGGTCCTAATGGTAAGAAGTATATAGAGTGGCCCCTGAGATGGAGATGTCTTGTCTAACAGTTTGTCACGGATCCTTACGGGAGTCATGATATGCAATTGTTCATGCTCCTTACAGTCTACACTTTTCTGCACATTCAGTTGTGAACTTGTGCTGGTCTAGCATATGATCTGTGTAGGTTTCCGTGTCTCGCATGGTAGCTGCTCCCTGTCGCATCTCATATCTGTTAGGTACATGAGTACATGACCAGAACCAAACCTACTGTGATTTGTGAAGACACCTTTGTTTCCTCTGAAAGTGGTACCTCGCATTTCCATGCTGAAGCAGTCGCGTGTTGTGTTTACTGCTCGACTGCAATGCAATGTACTCTGTATTGTATTTGCAACGTGATGTTTCCGGTTATAGTCGATATCCTCATACATGACTATATAGATGATCCAGAAGAGGAAACCTCTATAAGGATGCTGCCTGGGGCAATGTTCTTAATTCCTTGATGTTCAGTAGCATGTAATTATATGTACAGTGTTGGCCCTGTGCCCTTGTATTAATATAAAAATTACACCGTAGGGGATTCCCCTACAGTACAACTGTCAAAAAATGTTCAGGAGCATCGAGCTGTCCAGCTTCTCTCTGTACTTGTATAGGGAACATGTATATTCTGTACAGAGCTTTAAGGCTTGGTCAAGTGAATGTATGCACTTGTGACTGCAGCCGGCAACCCAAACCGATGGATCATGGATGCATGCATCCGAGTCCTAGCTTGCACATCACTGGCACAGGGCTTACAGCCATTGCCATACTGAGCGGTTCAGAGGAGGAGAAGCAGCATATGGGCCACATGTTAATCTGGCACAACGTGCGTGATAATCCTGAAATCCATTAGGAAGCAACCAAAACGATTAATCGGTAGTTCTCATGATGCACGGGTCCTAATCATCAGCCATTAAGCAGGCCGGACAGTATGGCAGCACACTCTGCTTTGATCTCTCCAGTAGTCCAGTCACCCCCGACAACAGGCAAATAGGTTGGCCCCAGAGAGATTGAATCAAGATCACATCGATATCATGGCCATACACTTGCAGTTAGCACTGCATGTTCAGAACTCATGGCCATGTCCCTTGCCAACTTGTCTCCCATGATAGCGTCGCCGCACCTAGACTGCATGCATTGCCCTCCTTTCTCCCATCTCACCTATAAATCCATCGGTTCAGAACCACATCTACCACAGCTTCCATCACAAAGCAAAGCACCACAACAAGCTAACTTCCATCCCTGGCATACCTCACACACAGAACTCACTGAACACCATGGTCAGCGCCAAGAGGCTCGCTCAGATGGCCAAGAAGTGGCAGAAGATGGCGGCCATGGGGAGGAAGAGGGTCACTCGGACTACATCGACCGCAAAAAGAGCCGCCGATGAGTGTTGCACGACATCGCCGGTGGCCGTGAAGGGCCACTGCGTGGTGTACACTGCCGATGGAGCGCGCTTCGAGGTGCCGCTAGCATACCTCGGCACGGCGATCATCGGCGAGCTCCTGGGTATGTCCCACGAAGAGTTCGGCTTCACGAGCGACGGAAGGATCACCCTGCCGTGCGATGTGGCGGTCATGGAGTACGTCATGTGCCTGCTTAGAAGGAACGCATCGGAAGAGGTTGAAAGGGCTCTCCTGAGCTCCGTGGTCAAGAATTGCCACCAGGATAGAGTCTTGGAGCCGTCCATGGGAATTAGATCAGTAGCTGCTTGTAGTTTCTGAAATCCACAAAGGGGTCTTTTTAGACTTCTTAGCCATTATTTAGGATGATGTAAAAAAAAAATTTCATATGGGAGATAGTGAATGGAACTATAGTACGTAAATGTATGTTCTGTTTTCACAGCATAGTTGAGACTCGAGTTCTGCGGCTACGGATGTGATAAGTTAAGCTAAGGCTCAATTGCATAATGGTGTGTATAAGCGTGTCTATAATGCGTTTCAGTTCATTAAAGATCATAGTGTGCATAGCCCGGAGTTAATCTTCCATTATATATATAAAAAGTAGACCAAAGATTCGAAGTGGATATGATACAAAATGTCCCTAAAAAGGAATAGTACTGATTTGCCAAAATGACAACAAATCTTGTTCTGGTCAGTCAAAAATTCCTTTCTCTCTCATTTCTCAGTTTTTTGATTAAATTGTGTAAAAAGGTCCATACCAAACATGTAAGAGAGCAGCTCTCCACCTCTACTCCTACTGAAAAAAATGAAGATAAATATGGACATCTCTAGTATCAACTTATGACCGTGGTCCCTCGCTTCATAATAACTTTTAGGTGTTTGGGCCACTGAAGAGATTTAATCTGGTTTTTCATCAACACTCTGTCATGGGCATGAGGTTAGACTAGATATCTTCATCCCAGGGGCCACTCTACATATATCATTTCATCAGGATATGATTGATCAAGCACCCAAAATATCAGAAATGGACCATCATCATCAATCAGTCATATGCCTCAGGTGAGTTATTCTCAAAAAGAAAAAGGAAAGCAGGTTAGTATTGTTAGAGATGTATAGCACACTTTACTGTACATCCTAATGTATTATAGGTTTCCTCTACTTTTCTATACTTGTACATGTATTGGGTATTTTCCTGTGAAACTTGGTATCAGAGTCCGTCCCCTTGTACCAACTCAATGATTCTCCAGCACGCCGCCGTGAGGCTTTTTGGCCGCTGCTGCTACTCCCATTCTTTCTCGTCGTGTTTTGTGCTCTAAGGGCTCGATTGGTAGCTTGCATGGAGGCCAACCAGGTCTTGGAGAGCAGAAAATGGCATGATTAGATGATTGGGCTGCGGCTACGTTGTAGTTGGCACGCGCGTCAAAACACCTCTGGGCCAGACCTATGGGGAACGCCCGACTGTTTCCCAGAGCCAACCTTGTCGCTGGCTCCCAACATCCAAAAAATGTCAATGCCGGCATGCTTTGGTCCGACCAGGGAGATGGCGTGAGCTCCTGCACACAAGCGAAAAAGGGGGCGGGAGGATTTTGTCACCTTCTGCCGAGACTGCCCCCTTATTTCTACCCCCTCCTATCACCTCAGATTTTGAAACCACCATTTCCCCCCCTTCCAGCACTCTTCTCCAGTCTGCAAGCAAGGTAAGTAGGCAGTGTCGACAGCTATGGCAGCGGGGCGACTCCGACAACTTCATCTAGCTCGCCACTCCTTCGTCCACCTCGAGCGATGACTGTGAGTAACATCACCATGACTTCTTCTTCACCTTTATGTGGTTAGGGTTAGATATCTATCCACTTTAGGTTAGATCTATCACCAATGTAACCTTGTAGGTTCGATTCGTGGCATTACACTGTTAGTTCTTTGATCTTTTACCTCAACGAGCATGGTTTGTCTTGTCCTATCATGTTGGTTGCCTATATTGTGCAATCGTAGTCTCATATGATCTAGTTGTTTCTATGCCTTGATCTAGTTTTATATAGGCTTATGATCTTGTATTACGTCGATTGTACCATCATTTAATTAGTTTGTAGATTCTTGGTAAATGTAGGACTCGTTGTGCCAGGATTTTATTAGCTAGGCTCTTGTCCGCTTTGAGGACTCGCAGATCCTTTCTTTTGTCGACGATTCTCAAGCTCACGTGGGTGAGAACTCTGTGAATGTGGAGGTGGCTTAGAGTTCTAAGAAGCCTCAACATGTGCAATTCGGATTAATGTCGCAAAGCAGTGTGCATAGCCTTGTTAGCATCATGGCATTGAAGGTTGCCCTGAACCTTGGTAAGGCAAGGCAGGAGCAAGAGCTGCATGATGCTCGTGAAGCGCGCAAATTAAGTCCACGGTGAGCAGATAAAGGGCGCCATGGTGTCTGCCATTCCAGTCCTCCTTCGTGGTAGAGAAGATGTGGGATATCATCAGATCCGGCGTCCGTACTGACGAAGGGTTCAAGGAGGTCCACCTCACTGTTGTTTCCGGCATGAGCAAGGTAGAACTTACCCTGTGGGACTTGGAGGCCATCATGTCTCTCCAAGCTGTTAATCGTTGCACCATGGGCTTATTCTTCTCATCCTGCTAGAACATACGTGAACCTCATATCAAAATCAACAGCTACCAACACATCTTGGCTTGTGTAGTATTTCCTCTCCATGTATGCATGCGACATCTCGCTTCTTGGCACTCCTGTAGTTACATGAGTGCCATCAATCGCACCAATGCAATCCTAACATGAAAATTAGCAACTTGTGAGGGCTTGCTGAAGTAGAAAAGTGTTATGCACAATGATGTTCGCTTGCTCACTTTGAAATATGGAAACCATCGGTAGCTGTCTTTGATCTTGGTGGGAGTGCGGGCATATGGCGGATTGATCATCTCTTCTATGAGCTTCCTAATAGCATACAAGACTTGCTTGAAATAGCGAGATATTTTTCCAGTGGATCTCCTCCCTGTGTTGTGAATTACTCAGAATATCTGGTTATGTCCAAGAACATGAAGAGACATTGCCACTTGCTCTTTGATACAACAGTGGATGCTATCTTTGAGCAACCCCTAGCCCTGAATGTGTTCATCAGGTTGTTAAAGGGACCCTTTTCATCCTCAGCAGCCTCTACATCGTTGTTGTTATAGGTGTAGTTCAAATTGTTCATCCGCTTTTTGTCACGTTCGAACAGTGGACCATAGGTGAAAACCGATATGGCACTGCAACGAGTTGCTCGCTCTAACGTCACAAACATTTAGGCATGAATCACAGCTATGAGCGTAGCCGCGTGAATGCAAATCTTCTACTGTTCGTCATGATTTATTCGGTGTTGCATACAGAGAACGGAAAATTCAGCTAAGTAACGGAAAATTGGCTTAAGTTCTAATGGTTTCGGCCAATAGAGGGTTAGAGGTGATTACAACCTTTCTTGAAGGCGGCGCCATGGTACCGTCGGTGGAGACGACGGGGAAAAGATGGTGCCCGACACCAAGCAAGGTCGCCGCCGCCGCAAATCTGCGAACCCCGCTTCCCAAGGGAGTCGGTGAGGCCGATCTGCCTAGTACGACCTGCTGGTGCCGCAGATCTTAAACGCCACTGGCGCCTTCGTTGTCCGAGAGGGAAAATGGGGAATGTTGTCTTCTCCAGCGGAGGTGACCCCCTATGTGGCGGTGAGCCTACTTTCCGTGCCATATCGGGCGGCCAAATTTCCCCCTCCCTCCATCTCCCTCGACACGCATGTGCTCCCCCCGCGCGCTCAACTTCCCTCCTTTTGCACCCGCCAGTGTGTCCCAGCGACAACAGACCAATCGAGCATGCCTAGCGGGTCTGTCCTGACCCTGCTTTAAAGTTCACGCGAGCTAATAACAAGGAACACGGATGCCTTCCAATCTCACGATTTTTGCATCCCTGGAGCCAGGGTACGACTTTCCGAGCAACCAAACTCGTCCTAGATGCATGCGTTTGCCTAAATCCACTTGCCCAACAGAGGTCATTCTTTCTTTAGCATCTCACGTGGTCTCCAGTTCATTATTGTTTCCCCCATTTCGACTTTAAGTCAGTTGTAAAAAAAATATAGTATGTTTTCAAAGGTATATTCTTTAATTTAATTCCTGACGAAACTGGTAATACTTATTTAGGAGGAATCAATGTTTTGGTAATTAGGTCTCATTCAGTTGCTAAATTTTCCAGGGTCCCCTATTTATTTAGCTGAGTTTTTTGTTTAGTGGAAGTTTTTCTTTCATCTAATTCCAAGATGCTAACATGTGTAAAACTCATGTGGCATGCATACTCGAATGTATCACCCTTTGCTTTTCTCTTCAATTATACGAAAGCTCTTGCGTCGTTTTATAGTTCACAAAATAGCAGCATTAGTTATAGTTTCAAAGCAATGTGTTAACACACAAATATAGCTGTGTTGCTGAAGCTCAGTGACTATATACGGACTCTGCAATAAACGGTTGAACTCCATATTTTTTATGACTAAAAAGATTGCAAATTTCATCACGAATATTTGTTCCATTTCAAATCTAATAACCCCATATTTACATCTCCGATTGAACATAAATGGTATCAACAAGATCCTAGCTAGCTGCCATTCTTCAGAAGTTAACAAACGGGTACATGCTGGCTAAGCACTACAGATGATGCCATCAGGCCACAATCAAAATGACACGGCCTCACAATGGAGCTCAGGAATGCCTTCACAACTTCCATGGAGGCATCTCTCCTGAGAAAGCACATGGCGTACTCCATGACTGCGGCGTCACATGGCAGCGTGATATGGCCATTGTCGCTGCCTGAGAATCCGAACTCCTCATGAGCATCCTCAGGAGCTCACTGAAGACCGCATTGCTGAGGTATGCCAGTGGCACCTCGAACCGGACCCCATCGGCGGTGTATAATACACAGTGTCCCTTCACCGGTACTGAGATTGTCGTGTGGCACTCCTCAGCGGCTCCTTTTGCCGTCGTAGTCTGGGTGATCCTCTTCCTCCCCATGGCCGCCATCCTCTGCCACTTCTTTGCCAATTGAGCAAGCTTCTTGGCATTGACCATGGTAGCTTCTCTTTCTTTGTTGGCACAAATTTCAGAAAAACTCTTGCCTCAGGTGGTAGTAAGTACTCAGCTAGGTTTTGTAGTGGTTGGCTTGTGAATGAAATGATGATGAGATGGTATGCTAAGCTGGTAGATTTATAGGCGGGGAGGGGGAGACGCATCACTGAGATCCAGTGCCTTGCTTAAGACAAGGCACGGATGAACAGTATCATGCCTTGACCCCCTTTTTTTGCCACTGGATTGAGAATCAATGGCTAGATGACCGCACACAGTGCATAAGCTACAGTACTATCTACAGTGCGCTTGCTACAGGACATCTGCTACAGTATTGTGCACAGTGCACGCGCTACAGTGTGTTGCTGCAGGGCTCAGATCTTGTTCGTCCATTTTCGATCTAACGTCCAGGAGAGCAAGGCATGGTACTGTTCATCCGTGCCTTGTCTTAAGCAGGGCACCGGATCTCAGTCCGACGCATCATGCAGTGTAGGTGCAGCTGATCAATATCTCATGACAAGTTGGCAAGGTTGTGTGAATAGTGGCATTTTGAGTTTTTGTCTTTATGTGACACTATTCATGCTAGATTTCTCTTTTTTGTTTCTCTAAGGATATTTCGAATTTGGTCATGAAAGTTACAAGGTATGTAAACACACATCTTGTGAACACCCAAAATTTTAGTTCCGAAATTTTTGACATTTACAATTTAAATTTTAAAGAGTGGTATCATGGTATCAAATAAGGTGTGGTATCACTAGATATGTTCTCAGGAACAGAGGCATGAACTCAGAACATGTAATGCTGCAAGAGTGCATAGACAAGCAATTAATGCGATCTTGATTTGATTTGATTTTCCTGGGGCCATCAGTCTGCCACTTGTTGGAGACTATCGACTGATACTAGCAGTGTGATTTTGCAGCCTTGGACATTACAATTTTCTTCCATACTCACATGTTTCAAGTAGTGGCCAAAACAGAGGACCACCTGTAAATTGGGTCCATTTCTGCTTGTGATTGCCCAACGAGAAACCAATTGATTATTTGGATGTTGATGATAACCTAATGATAAGAAGTATATAGAGTGGCCCCTGAGATGGAGATGTCATGTCTAACAGTTGTTCATGGATCCTTACGTGAGTCATGATATGCAATTGTTTATGCTCCTTACAGTCTACACTTTTCTACACATTCAGTTGGGAACTTGTGCTGGTCTAGCACATGATCTGTTTAGGTTTCCGTGTCTCGCATGGTGGCTTCTCCCTGTTGCATCTCATATCTATTAGGTACTCCAGTACTTGAGTACATGACCAGAACAAAACCTACTGTGATTTGTGAAGCCACCTTTGTTTCCTCTGAAAGTGGCACCTCGCATTTCCATGCTGAAGCAGATGTGTGTTGTGTTTACTGCTCAACTGCAATGCAATGCATTGTATTGTGCAACGTGATGTTCCAGTTATAGTTGATATTCTCATACATGACTTTGAATATAGATGATCCAGAAGAGGAAAAAACCTCTCTAAGGATGCTGCCGTTCTCTGTACAGAACTTGTATAGGGGAACATGCATGTTCTGTAGAGAGCTTTGAGGCTTGGTCAAGTGCATGCATTCACCTGTGACTTTTTGAGCGTGGCAATGCTATGAGCACGTAGCATGCAATGCTGCTGAAACTGCAGCCGGCAACCCAAACGGATGAACCATGGATGCATGCATCCCAGCTTGCACATCACTGGCTTGCAGCCATTGCCACACAGAGCGGTTCAGAGGAGGAGAAGCGGCATGTGGGCCACATGTTAATCTGTCACAACGTGCGTGATGATCCTAAGCAACCAAAACGATCAATGGGTAGCTCTGATGTAACACGCGTGCTATCATCAGCCATTAAGCAGGCCGGACAGTATGGCAACACACTCTGCTTTGATCTCTCCAGTCACCCCCGACAACAGGCAAATAGGTTGGCCCCAGAGAGATTGAATCAAAGATCACATCGATATCATGGCCTTACACTTGCAGTTAGCATCATAGCATGGCATGTTCAGAGCTCATGGCCATGTCCCTTGCCAACTTGTCACCCATGATAGCGTCGCCTCACCTAGACTGCATGCACTGCCCTCCTTTCTCCCCCCTCACCTATATATACATCCATCAGCTTAGAACCACAGCCTCCATCCACAACCAAACCACCACATCTACCTAGCCAGCTGAATACCTGACACACAAGACTCTGAACTCTCTGAACACCATGGTGAGTTCAAAGAGACTTGCTCAGATGGCCAAGAAGTGGCAGAGGATGGCGGCCATGGGAAGGAAGAGGCTCACACGGACAACCACAGCTAGAGCCTCTAATGAGTGCTGCGCAACGTCGCCATCGTCTTCGGTGGCAGTGAAGGGCCACTGCGTGGTGTACACTGCTGACGGAGCGCGCTTCGAGGTGCCGCTGGCATACCTTGGCACAGCGATCATCGGCGAGCTCCTGAATATGTCCCACGACGAGTTCGGCTTCGCGAGCGACGGAAGGATCACCCTGCCGTGCGATGCGGCGGTGATGAAGTACGTCATGTGCCTGCTTAGAAAGAACGCATCGGAAGAGGTTGAGAGGGCTCTCCTGAGCTCCGTGGTCAGGACTTGCCACCAGGATAGTGGCTCGGAGCCATCCATGGGAGTTACTAGATCAGTAGCTGTTTCTAGTTTCTAAAGTCTACAAAGGGACCTTTTTAGACTTCTTAGGCTCTTAGCCATTATTTAGGATGATGTAAATATGTAGTTTCATATGGGAGACAGATTTTTCCACAGCAGAGCTGAGACTCCTGAACGCTGAGTTCTGTAGCAATGGCTGTGATAAGTTAAGGTAAGGCTCAATTGCATAATGGTGTGAATCTATAATGCATTTGAGTTCACGAAATATCACAGTATGCATGGCTCGGGAGTTAATCTCTATTTTCCCTCACGCATAATCAAATCTGTGAAATATATAAAAAAAGTACACCAAAGATTCGAAGAGGAACGTGGTACTGATTTGCCAAAATGACATGGAAGGAAGACCAATTGGCCAAATCCAACTTCGCAGGAATGATTGGTATCTTAATCGCTCGCATCAAATCTTGTTCTAGTCAGTCAAAACTTACTCTCTCTCATTTTTCACTTTTTTGAATAAATCATGTAAAAAAGTCCATGCTGAAACATGTAAGATAGTAGATCTCCACCTCTGCTCCTACGTAAAAAATGAAGATAAATATGGCCATCTCCAGCATCAACTGATGAATGTGGTCCCTCACTTGATAATAATCTTGTAGCTAGGTGTTTGGGCAACTGACGAGATTTAATCTGGTTGGTCATCAACACTCTGTCACAGGCATGAGGTTAGACTAGATATCTTCATCCTAGGGGCCACTCTACATATATCCTTTCACTGGGATATGATTAATCAATAACCCAAAATATCAGAAATGAACCATCATCAGTCAGCCATATGCCTCAGGTGAGTTATTCTCAAAAAGAAAAAAGAAAAAGAAAAGCAGGTGAGTATGGCAGCACAACGGATTGTCCAACAACACACAAGACACTGCTAGTACTGTTCCCAACAAGTGGCAAACTGATGGCCCCAGAGAGATCAAATCAAGATCACGTTGCTTGCCCTGCAGCATTACATGTTCTGCGCTCATGGCCATGTCCCTTGCCAACTTGTCATGATAGCTGCACCTAAACTGAATGGTTCCCTTTTCATTCTCCCTCAGTCCCTCGCATATAAATCCATCAGGCTAGCACCACCATCCCCTCATCAGTTCATCCACAAAACACAAGCTAAAGCAGCACCACTACACCTAGCCAAGAAACGAGTAGCGAAACAAACCATGGTTAGTCCCAAGAGACTTGCTCAGATGGCAAAGAAGTGGCAGAGGATTGCGGCCATGGGGAGGAAGAGGCTCACCCGGACAGCGGTAGCAGCGAAAGGAGCAGCCTACGATGAGTGCTGCACAGCATCATCGGTGGCGATGAAGGGCCACTTCGTGGTGTACACTGCCAATGGGGCACGGTTTGAGGTGCCGCTGGCGTACCTCGGCACGGTGGTCTTCGGAGAGTTCCTGAGGATGTCTCAGGAGGAGTTTGGCTTTGTGGGCAGCAAAGACGGGAGGATCACACTGCCCTGTGATTCCGCGGTCATGGAGTACGCCATCTCCTTGCTCCGGAAAGATGCATCCACGGAAGTCGTGACGGCGTTCATGAGCTCCATTGTGAGGCCATGCAGCTCTGATGGCTGTGTGGTGGCACCATACGTAGATCTTAACCATCAAGTGGTTGTTTGTTAGCTTCTGAAGAACTGCCGCTGTATTGCTAGCTTTAGCCCTGTTTTGTTTCTAGCATGATGTGAATATACAGTTGCAAGTGGTAGAAATGGAAACGGAAACAAAGATTATTTTGCAGTTTGCAACATGGTGATATTTTTAACAATAGAAAACCACGAGCATGTAGAAAAGGAATTAAGGATACTGTTATGGTGCTGCTACATACCTTGTTGCAAAAGGTACGAAATGTTTTGAAACTACAGACCATACAATACACCAACAGCTCATCATTTCATCTCTCTCTGATTCAAGAGACCAAGCTCATTTACGCAGCCGTTTGCTTCACTGAACTGAAGTAGCACTATCATGATGACGTACAGATGAGTCCGACAGCATACTAAGATGGTCATCTGCCCCTTAACAGCACAGGATGGACAATCAATTGAGATCACGAAGAAGACTCTTTGAAGTCTCATATTCTTTGATATTAGAATCCAGTCCTTATCCAAACTTGGTTGGACTACACATATTTTTCTCTTCTGGCTGTGTTTACATGCATCATGATGATATATAAATATGACCTCTACATCATACCAAGATGGTCGGGTTGCTCCCTCAGTGAACGGATTCATAACTGCATAGAGGAATTCGAATGGACGATCACTTCAAGCCGCGAAGAAGACTCTGAAAGACGCATCTTCTTGAGACCAGAATCTAAATCTGAACTTGATTGCACTACGCATATTTTCCGTTTTTCTCTCATGGCAGAAGCTTCTTCATGCCCTGGTCCCTCACTTTCCATTGGATCACCATTTTTGAACAACAAGAGTCTAGGCCTATTTGGGTGGTTCTTTGTTGCTTCTTCCCAATCTGTTCTTGTTTGGTCAGACACTGCACGGTCAATTGTGACCTCCTTAAGATGTCTGAGGTGTCTGATTTGGATGCCAGAAAGACCAACTAGACCGGGGCAGAGAAGTTGGAGTGAGACAATGTTTGGAAGAGCTCCTTGTTCGATTGCTGGCAGAGGTGAAGCAAGACTTCGCACTACAAAGCACAGACGCCGCAGGCTTGGGAATGCCCCTTTTCTCATTTCAAAATTCTCAAGCTGATTCGCGATCAGCTTGAGGTAAAGCAGGTTACCCAAATTGATCAGAGAAGATAGAAGATCCCGTGTAAGGGTAGCTGATGAAATAGACAGTTCCTTGAGACCTATCAGCAAGGTAACAAATGGAGGTAACTGGAGTAGCTTGCCATGTAGCTTCAGCGACCTTATATCATATTTGGAACCTTCAGGGCATGGCTCGAAATCAAGCGAACTCAACATGTCTTCAGAACATACTTCTGAATCAAGTGATAGAGAACGAGCACCTGCATTGTCAATGGGAACCTTGCTGAAATCCTGAATGGCCTCGGAAAGCTCAGTGGTGTAGCTGCTACCATTTGCAACTGGCTCACACCATATCTTGACCTTTCTCAGATTTTTCATATGACCCATAAGTTGCATAAACCCTTGGCTCTCGCTTGTGACAAATCCAGCTAAGGTCTTTAGGTTGCTCTTATTTCCAGACAAGAACTTCACCACCTTCCTCATCTTGTTTGCATTCCTCAGATCATCTTTGTCAATCGTGAACTTTCCGAACAGATGGGTTAAGTGGTAGAGCATAATGGCCTCAATGGGCAATGTCTTTATCTTGGTTCTCCTCAGATCCAGGGTCTCTAAGCAATGCAGTCCTTCAATGCTGCTCGGAAGTTTCTCAATAGTGCCCCCAACACACAGATATTTCAGATGCCATAGCTTGCCTATGTGTTTGAGGTGATTGTCTTCCAGATCATTGCATTCATCCAGATCCAGAACTCGTAGCAGTTTGCACTTACGAACATAAGAAATAGCATCACCTGCTTTCCCAGAGACTGTCAGAGACCGGACACGGGATAAATCCTCCTCAGATGCCTCACTATCTGTCAAACTGCCACCGTGGACAGAAAGGTGGCAAGCATTATTAAGATAGGCACAGGGTCTTGGGTGGTTCCAAGACGACGTCGCGATGAACCCCTTCGACATGGACTTGTGCAGCAGAAACTCATGCATGATGGCATGAGTCTTGAAGGTCTTCACTTGTGCATCGTTTCTTGTCTCAATAGACTGGATGATATTCCGATCAATAAGCGTCTTGAAAGTCTCACCTGCAATGTCCTCTTCGCTGCGAAGAGAATCGCTCCGCGCGTATCCTTCAGCTAACCACCGCCTGATCAGAACTTTCCTCTTAAGGAGGCGATTGCTTGGGAATACACTGAGATATAGCAAGCAGGTCATATCATACACAGACAAACTGTCATAGTTATGCATCAACACCCTTCTTAGTTCTGCGAAGTTGTCATGGTCATGCTTCTCTCTCAGATGATACCCCAGGCTGCGGCATAGCTCTGCGCACTGCTCCCCCGTGGGCTCAACTGAACTTTTCATGAAATCGGAGACACTGACAAGAGCAAGTGGAAGACCACCACATTTCTGCAGCAGCGTCGTCGAACCCTGCTCCAGCTCAGGCGATCTCACCGCCCCCTGAAGAGCTATCTCCATGGAGTCCTCTTCACCAAGTGTGTCCAGTTGGTACACATAGCCACTGCCATGGCTGCAGTTTTTAGCTGTTTTGTGAGTAGCTGTGGTCAGTAGGATTCTGCTGCTTTTGCCATTGTCTTCAAAGATGAAACTTATAGCGCTCCACTGCTCCATTGCAATGTCATCTATGACAATTAGGTACCTAGCAATCAAATTGGTTGATGGAGGTTAGAAGATGGCATTCCACTAAAGGAAGTTCTTAAAACATTTCAGTAAAATCTGGAAGAACTGGACAAATATGATTTGCAATGCTAGAATTCTGGGATCCCAAAATTCAGACTTTACAAGAAACGATCTAAATTATTATTTGGGATAAGGATAAAAGAGGAGTATGGAAGATGCAAACACCTCGTGTCCTTGAGGTATTCCGTGAGCAAGGCTTCAATACGTTGGCCATCAGTAACAGCAACATCCATGGCGTCCTCCGGACGAACTTGCCGGAGTAGATCTCGTAGGATCTCACTGACCCTGTCACCATTGGTCTCCAGTGACGGCCGACCGGCGTCAACCCAGGCACGGCGGTGGAATTTCTCCACGGCGTGAGGGCTTTCATAGACCGCCCTGGCGAGGGTGGTCTTTCCCAACCCGCCGAAGCCCACGACAGAGATCACCCTCAGCTGCTCCGGCTCGCCCTCCACCTCGTCCAGCAACGAGAGGAGCTCCTCCACGGGCTTTCCGATGCCGACCGGGTTGCGCGCCACGCGGCACGACGCCGAGGATGCCGCCGCCGATTCTTGGCAGGCGGTGGCGGGGATGGGGATGCCGACGACCCGGTCGTGCGCCTGCTTGAGGCGGGCCTTGAGCTTGTGGATCTCGTCAGCGAATCCCGAGCGGCACTGGACCTTCTTGAGCTCGTGGGCGACCCGGCGGACGAGCGCCGACGGTGACACCCCGCCGCCGGCGCTGGAGCGGGAGGGCTTGCAGGTGAGGCGGTGCACGATGCGGTCGATGCAGTCCTGCGCGTCGTGCGCCAGGCCGAGCATCTCCTCGCTGTACAGCCGCGCGACGGCCGTGCGGGTGCGGCGGTCGCCCCGGCCCAGGGCGTGGATGCGGTCGTCCATGGCGGCGGCGATCATGCGGAGGTCCTGCTGGATGGAGAGGGTGTCCTGCCTCAGGCCCTTCTGCTTGTTGTACTCCTTCTCCAGCACCTGGAACAGCCTCCCCATCACGCTCTTCAGGAAGGCGCTCGCCGCCGCAGACTCCATGGCCTGCCTCCTTCGACAGCAGGATCCGCTCTACACCACCGTTGACTCACCAACTACTGAGTACTGACGTAGGAGGAGGGATGCAGGTGTCACGGAACAATAAGGGCACTCCTCCAGCGGCGCGACAGTTTGCCGAAAATGCGTCTGGCATCACCTCCAGGAACGCCACGTAAAGTGACCGGCCGTTCGCGAAGACGTAAATCTGGCTCAAATATGCGGCAGGTTTGCGTCTCCGCAAACACTTCGCGGTCGCGTCTGGCGGACGTTTTATCTAGCCCACCTGGCAGTGACTCAGTCGATGCGTCTTCACCGCTAGTACTGACGCCGAGGCATCGCTTCGGCAGTCTGCGGCCGCGTAAATGGCGATGCCTCGCGTGGCGTGCGGCCGTCGCCTACCTCTGCACGCATAGTAATGGCGATGTCACGCGTGGTGTGGCCGTCACCCTGCCTCCGACCTATATAAACAGGGGCGCGAGCATCTCATCTCCTCCCCACTAAACCCTAGCCGCCGCTGCCGTAGCGCCACTTCCGCTCAGCCCTAGCAGATCCACCATGAGCAGCGCTGGACGCGGCCAGGCTGCCACGCCTCCACCTCCACCTTCACCTCCCACTCCACCTCCTCCGGCCTCGAACTCCGACGAGGAGTTCGACTCCGAAGACAGCACTGACCTCCTCCACCCGGTCAGGGACGCCGCGGCCCTGGCTGAAGCGGAGAAGGAAGCGGAGGAGGAGCGGGCGGCCCATGCGGCGGTCGACGCCGAGCTGGAACAGCGTAGGCTGGCGGCCGCTGCATCCGCAGAGGACTCCGACTCGGAGATATCTTGGTCTTCCGATGACCCTGATGCGCCTACGCCCGAGGAGAGGGCGGAGGAGCAGAGGGCGATGGAGGAGCGACGCAACGACGGGGCCGGCTCGTCAGGAAGCAAGTAGTCTAGGCCTATAGATCTACATTGTATAGTTTTTATGCATTTTTATATGTACTACTTTCTATGTTTTTAACTATGTTGCAATTCAAAAAATGGGTCGTCCCGGTGGGAGCACACCCAGACGCAAACGGACGTGCGGACAATATATGACCGCGAGGCGACGCAAACGGACGCCCGCGACCACTTTTGGGCGTCCGAAATGTGTCACCCCGTTGGAGATGCCCTCAAACGTAAGAGCATCTCCAGCCGTTGGGCTCCCCAGATCAAAATCTAGCGCTGGATTGGACGAAAGTTTGACCTGCGGAGGACCATTTTCCCTACGGCGAGATGAAATGAAAGTTTTTGACAAAACTAGGCGAATTAAGATAAAATTATCCGAAACTCGTTCAAACATAAGCGAAATTTAGTGATATTTAACATATATAGGCGAGTTCGTACATATATAGGCCGAATTCGTACATATATTTGAATTCGCCCAGATGCAAACATAAACTAAACCTAATAGCGGCCTTCTACATGCTGAAATGGCGGTAGAAGGCCGTGTAGTCGGCGCCGTCGTCATCATCACTCGAGTTGTCGGCGTCCTCGGACAGCGGCGCCTCGTACCAGCGGCTAGAACCCTGGGTTGGGTCGCCGGCGCGTGGCGGCATCGATCGGTATAGGTCATCGTCGCTGCTCTCCTCGAGCTTGATCAGCTCGACGGGCGTGGGCGCGGCGTTTCTTGCTGAGGCCGGTGGGGCGGCTGCCGCGCGGCAGCCAGGTCCAGCTGCTGCTCCGCCTCCTACCGCTCCCAGTCCCGCCTGGACCACTCCAGCGCGGCGTCGATGGGGAGGGTGTTGTCGGCGGGCACCAGGTCCTTCAACGATCTGGCGATCGCCTCCTCCACCGCGGCGTCCTCGGCGCGCTGGGCCTCCTCCTCGGCGAGCTGGTTCGCGGTGGCGGCCGCGGCGGCTTCCTTCTTCGATGACTTCCTCTTCCGCCCGTGCGATGGAGAGGAGGAGGGTTAGTCGCGGATGACGAGGGCGCTGCCGCTGCGCCCTCTGGTCAGCGGTGGCGATGTCGTCTCCTTCTTGACGAAGCGCGGTGTCGTCGGAGACGCCGGCTCCTTCTTCACGTAGCGCGTAGGCGCCGACCCGTCGGACCTGGACGCGGACCGTGACCCAGACAAGGAGGAGGACGGCGCCATCCTCCTCGACGTCTAGGAACTACCGTGTCGGCGCGACACGGTAGCCGCCTACGGTGGCGGCATCCCCAGAACGGTGAAGTTCCCACCCTCGATGTGCGCGAGCACATTCGGGAGGGTGCGGCCAGGCGCGCTCCACCACCGGTGGCGGCCGGCGGCGTTGTTCCTAGCGGGAGGTGGAGGAGGGTTGTCGTTGCCTAATCGACGGTACCTCGGAGGAGGGATCCTCACGAGGGGGAGAAGAAGTAGGGGCCATAGGGCGGAGTGCTCTCGGGACGGTGGTACGCGATTTACCCAGCTTCGGAACACCTGCACGATGACAGGGCCTACTGCTGCTTGTCTGGAATTATCTGGGCGCTTTCGTGTTGTTACAATGAGTTGTGGTTGTGTCTCTAGGGCCCCCGGGATCCGGCTTATATAGGCGCACGGATCTAGGGTTTACATGGAGAGTCCTAGCCGGAATACAAGTTGCCTAACTACGGTACAATGTCTTGCCGTGTATGTCAAGGATCCGCCTTCCTTCTAGGCCGTGCTGGATCCGGATACTCCATGGGCCTCCACGAATCCGGCCTCCTTCGTAGGTCGGTTGAGATCCGGCTTCCTGTTCCTGGGCTGGACTTCATCCTTCATGATCCACAGCAACTGGGCCGCCCGATGGGCCACATGCCTCACCACCAACTATGGGCCACCCGGGCTTGCCGGATCTACGCCATGCCGTTGATATACCCATAAAGTATACCCACAACAGTAGCCCCCGAAGTTCTCCGAGATTCATCATTCCTCCGACTTCATTCAGCTCGGATCCGAAGAGAATCTTGAAGAGCTTCAAAACTTTTACTTGATTCCGGGTTCATTCACTCGGAAATCCTTCATCTTCAGATCACGTATAACAACGGAGACTCCGCTTTTCCCGCGCACAACCTCCTTATTTCCCGCGCTAAATTTTCGCAGATGCAAATCTTTAACCGGAATTTTCGGGAGTGCATGGTTAAGTTACCTCCACGTCGTTTTACCGCACTTGACCTAAGACACGTGTCATCCATCCAACGGTGTGACCGTTCCATTTCCACCGTCAGATCCGAATCCCGAATCTCCGCGTGTGGCCTATAAATACCCCGCGGCTCGGTAATTTTTCATTCTTTCACCTCTCATCACAACTTCATCTTCCTCCTCGCGCCGCGCCGCCCGACGAATCTGAGCTCCGGCGAACCTCGCCACGGTGAACTCCGCGCGCCGCCAGTCCAAGCCTCTCCTCGCGCCAAGATCCCTTCGGTTGAACGGGAAATCCTTCCCGCCGCCGATTCGTGGTCACGCGAGGTGATTTCCTGCAAGTCCGGCGACCTCGTCTTCACCGGAGCTCCGTCGAGCCACCGCGCCATTAACGGTACGTGCGCCGGCCTTGTAGAAGACAAACTTAGTGTAGATCCGGATACTCAAATAACTTGCATGGGTGCAGCCGGAAGCATGCCACTTGATTCATCGCACTGTACTGGTAGCTCTCCGAGTAGCCCGGATCCCAATCCATTAGAACCAATATGTCCGGATCCCATAGCATACCTGCCACCATATGTTTCCGACATCAGACTAGCTCAACCTTTTTCCGCATCTTCCAGCACCACTCCAGGCCGGATCCCCTCCCTCAAAGAGCTTCAAGAAGAACTCGAGGGACAAGCTAGGATGGCAGCCAAAGTACAGGAGGCGGAAAACAAGAGGGCGTCCAAGGCCCGGATCCGTGAAGGAGAGCGGGGTCAGTGGTGGCCTTGCGAAACTACTGATGTGGAGCTTAGAGAGCTCCAGAACGAGGGTATGATCTCCACTCACTGGAGCTTCACACGCGATTCCATCGTCCCCAAACCCGAAGCCGGAGAAATCGTCATGACTAAGGCTTGGGTGGAACGCGGATTATCGCTCCCCTGCTCGGAATTTTTCCTCTCCATCCTCAACACATACGGGCTCCAGCCCCACAACATCTGCCCAAACTCGTACCTCCTCCTTTCCAACTTCGTAACTCTTTGCGAAGGGCACCTTGGGATCCGACCAGATGTCAAATTATGGCAGTTCTTCTTCCGGGTGAAGAAGGAAACAAAAGACAAAGCAATGGTGAACTGTGGGAGTATGACGTTCATGCTCCGACCTAGCCGCATGTATCCTCCCCACGACTCGCACGAATCCGTCCGGTACTGGAACGCCGGATGGTTCTATGAAAAGAACGCCTCAGTTCCGGACATCCACGATGGCTTGCCCAAGTTCATCAACGAGCCTCCGGAAGAGCTCGCGAGCTGGAGCTTTGTTCCTTCGCTCGCCCAAACCCCTATCTTGGAGAAGGCAGCGCGGAGAATCTCCTGGCTAGTCCATGACGGGCTAACCGGAGCTCAGCTTACCCTCAGCTGGTTTTCCCGGAGAATCCAGCCTCTGCGCTACAACGCACGCCTGATGTGCGCTTATACTGGGGCGGACGATCTCCTCCGGGTCACTCGCCACGATCTTCCGGCCGACTCCCTCAAGAGAAGGTTCAAGACGTTGGTGAAGATCCCCAGGGGCCAACAAGTCCCGGAACTGATCAAGGATATCTACACAAACGACCAGTGTCCTCCGGTAAGCTCTGTTCTTTTCGTTGCTTCAAACTTCACAAGTCTTTGGATGTTAACTCTAACTTTTATTTCATATTCCTCCCAGCTCAACACTTTGGCGGAGGAAAACTTCCGCACCATTCTTCGTGTCCCTGTCAGCGGCGACGCGGCGGAGGAGGTTCCGGAAGACGAGGAGGAGGAAGAGGAACAGGCACCCCGCAAGGCGGCCCCTCGACCTTCGAAGCGTCCCCGCGCCATAGCTTCCGGCTCAGAAGCCGGAGCCAGCGGCGAGACCTCCGCCAAGAAGTCCAAGACCGTAAGGCCACCTCCGCTAGACTCGAGGAAAGCGGAACGTGCACGCCTGAAGATGCTTTCAACTGCTGGCAAACGCACGCGCCCCATCATCCCCGGCGCCCCGTAAGTTTCCGAATATGGTGCACCTCTATTTGGCGAAATTATTTCTTATTCGATCCCTTTCACTTGTTTGCAGGAATCCGAGTACCACTGCCACGCGGACCATCAGCCAAGAGCCTATTACTAAATACATGAAAAAGTCTCCGGCAGTTGGTCCTACTACCCCAGCTCCACCAAGCACCTCCCACCCTACTCCTCGGTCGTCTCCCCCTCAAGCTGATCAATCTCCCCCTCCTGCCGCAAACACTCCACCGGAAATAATTCCGGTTAGCAGCGAGAAAGTGGGCGGAGAAGATCCTAAGGCCAAAGGCCCTGCCCAAGAAGACGCGGAAGAACAAGGCCAAGGAGAGGCTGAAGTCACTTCTTCTGAGAAGGCCGGAGACGGCGCTGGCGACATCGTCGTTTTTCCGAAAAACTTTGGAGATCCGGCTGACACCACTTCCACCCCCAAGGCATATGCTACCAAGTTTTTCAACAAGTTAACCGAGGCGGAGAAATGGGAGCTTGAACAAGACTTGCTCAACGCCATGCTGAACAACGCACAGGGAAGCCTGACACCGCGACATCGGAAATCCAGGACTTTAAGAA
The DNA here is from genome assembly GCF_019359855.2 of Lolium perenne. Taxonomy (NCBI): domain Eukaryota; kingdom Viridiplantae; phylum Streptophyta; class Magnoliopsida; order Poales; family Poaceae; genus Lolium; species Lolium perenne. The sequence continues at coordinate 256,743,376 of NC_067248.2, read as the reverse complement.
GAATGTCGGCCAGTTCTTCGACAAACTCATCTGCAAGCAAAAGGTACTCCCCAGTAGCCCCCAAGCATGTAGGCGGAAACTCAAATAATAGTTGGCGCTTAGATGCTTAGAGAAAGATTACTTCCGGGAAAGTTTGTAAATTGGATCAGTAGCCCCCAAGCATTATGGCGGAAAGTTTCCGGCAATAATGCTTTGAAGGAAACCACTGTTACAAGCCGAATTTTTACTCCTGCCCTGTCTATGTTTTACAGGAACAGCAGGCGCTGCATTATGAGCTGCACAAGAACATTGCCCTTCAGCGCCGCGTTACTCTGAACCAGGCGGAAAATATCCGAACTCTGAAAGATGCGAATGCGGAACTGAACAAACAACTGGTGGACGCCCAAGGTTGGTTTTCGTCTTCTTCGTCATTAGTTCATATTCCGGCTTTGAACTTGCTTTTGACTGACGTTATTATAGGCGCATCCTCTTCCCTTTCTACAGCCTCGTCGGAACTTGAGAACCTGCACTCCTCGTACCAAGAATTGGAAACGAAACTAAAGGAGGCGGAACTGAAGAGGGAGCAGGCCGAGAAACAGCTGGCGGAGAAAAACTCCGAGCACATCAGGGAAAAGGGCGAATTTATATTGAAAAGAAATGCTGACAGCGAGACCATCAAGAGGCTGCAGAAAGAGCTCAATGGACTCCGGAAATATATGGAGACCGCGGAACATCACTGGGACTTGCTCAACGAGAACATCTTGGGTACTATGCTGAAACCTTGTCTAGATGTTTGCTCCGACTTTTTTTCTTTGTGCTCAAATCGCATGCTTATATCCTGATTATCTTATGCAGAGCCGCTTGGGTATCCGGAGAAGCGTCGGAATTTGTTCCCACGAGATGACCTTCTTCAACTAGCAGGCGATGATTGCAAAGATCTCATCTCCGCCTCCCGCAAGATATGCTACAACTTATCCATCAAGAGGAGTCGCACTTGCAATGTTCACAAACTTGTTAGAAAAGTGGACGTTCTTCCGGAGCTGGTGACGGATCTACAAGCATCATCAGCCAGAGGCGCAGCTGCAATGACCTTAACTATGTGCTTAGCACATAACCCGGAGCTTGATCTTGAGCAGGTAACCGCGGGCGTTCCTCCGGATGAGGATGTTAACGCGCTCCTGGATGCAGTGAGCGGCTACGACACCCGTATCGCGCGCAGGATCCGGCATGATGAATTCTACGACAAGGTCGTTCTTCCTGCGGACGAGCCCTTGGAAGCCGAACTTCAAAAGGAGCGCGACGCGGAGGCACGACCTGCGGAATCCGGAACCCAATTTACCTGGACCAGCTCCAAGGACGCTCCCCAAGAGGAACCCAAGACCAGCGCTGCAGCTTCTGAAGAAGAGGAAGAAAGTGATGAAGACGTGTCATCTCCGGCCGAAGGCGCCAAAGGAAAAGATCCAGAGGGCAAGACTTCTCCGGCTAAGGGGGAGTGAAAACTTTTATTCCTGCGGGAAAAACAATGCATCATTTTGGCCCCAGCGAGGGTTTGTAATATAACTTTAAATTCTTAAGTATCTAGGGACGAAACAATTATGCGTGGGCGGAAAACTTATCCTGCTATCCGTTAGAATTATTTTGCATGTTTCGTTTGTTAAAAGCAAGTGCTGGTTTGTTAATTTTCCGGCTTACTCGTTTGACCTTCCACGAGCCGGAAAACCTTTGGCCGGAAACGCTCGCCTGCGGTGACGAAGCCCAATGGCGTCCGTCCATAACCGCGGAAACAAGCCCCCCGCCTAGGTGCCGGAAGTCGCTACCAGGAATCCACGAGTTCGCAACGAAAAAAATTTCCACCAGAAAACTTAAGCTTACGTCCTAAAGGACGATTTTGAAAATCACAACTTTCATACACGCCTAGGCGGAAACATCCAGCTCTGCGGTTTTAGTCGGAAAACATACACGATCTAAAATGAACAAGTAAAGGAGGTAAAAGACTCAAAGAGTGAACCATAAGCTTTATTTCATTGATCATGTATAACTATTACAGAGTTTGTAACTCGGAAAAAATATGCTAAGTGTAGAAAGGACGTAGCTGTGCGATGTTCCAAGGGCGATCTGTCTCGTCGTAGATGTCATCCGGATCCTCACGCTTGCGTTTTCGGTGCCAATTAGCAGGTCTATCCTTCAGCTCACGGAAATCAACAAGGTAGTACGACCCGTTATGAAGCGCTTTACTAACGACGAAGGGTCCTTCCCAGGGAGATTGCAGCTTATGGTCTTTCACCTGTCGAAGGCGGAGGACCAGGTCTCCTGCCATGAAGGAGCGATTCCGAACTCGGCACGGCGTGATAGCGTCGGAGCTTCTACTGGTAGATGGCGGAGCGCTGGTCAGCTAAGTTCCGGGCTTCCTCGATCAGGTCCACAGATAGCTGTCTGGCCTCGTCAGCTGTTTCTTCATTGTAGGCGGAAACTCGCGGTGAATCGTGGATGATGTCGGAGGGAAGCACGGCTTCGGATCCGTATACCAGGAAAAATGGGGTGAACCCTGTTGATCTGTTAGGGGTAGTTCGTAAACTCCACAACACAGCTTCCAACTCGTCAGCCCAAGCTCCAGCTGCTCGTCGCAGCGGTTCTTCAAGGCGCGGTTTAATTCCTGATAATATTAGGCCGTTAGCCCTTTCAACCTGACCATTTGACTGTGGATGAGCCACAGATGCAAGATCCAGTCGAATCCCTACTGTCTCACAGTAATCCTTCAATTCTCCCTGTGCGAAGTTTGTGCCATTATCTGTGATTATGCTGTGTGGGATGCCGAATCTCATCACGAGGCTGCAGACAAATTTTAGTGCCGTAGCACCATCGGCTTTCCTCACTGGCTTTGCCTCGATCCACTTGCTGAATTTGTCAACAGCGACCAGAAGGTATTCAAAACCGCCAGGAGATGATCTTTTTAACTTACCAACCATATCGAGCCCCCAGACCGCAAATGGCCAGGTGATAGGTATGGTCTTCAGCTCTTGGGCTGGAGCGTTTGGTTGAGTAGCGTAGTACAGACAACCTCGGCGGGTCTTGACTATTTTGTCAGCATCTTCTTTAGCTGTGAGCCAGTAAAAACCTAGCCGAAAAGCTTTTGCAACGAGTGACCTGGAGGCGGCATGATGCCCGCAGTCCCCTGCATGGATCTCTCTGAGGATTTCAATGCCATCTTGATTGGAGACGCATTTGAGAAATACCCCTGTTGCACTTCGTTTGTAGAGCTGTCCATCAACAATTGTGTAGGATCTTGCTCGTCTGACGATCTGTCGCGCAAGGACCTCGTCCTCTGGCAACTTCTGATCGATGAGGTAGTCCAGGAAAGGTTGTGTCCAAGCCGGAATGATAGCCATCACTTCCCTAGCCGGAGATACTGCCACTTCTGGGTTTTCCGGGTTAGCGCCCTTCACCGAGGGTATCCGGAGATGCTCCAGGAAAATGCCAGGCGGAATTTGCTTCCTGCCGGATCCGAGCTTGGATAGCATGTCTGCCGCTGTGTTATCGTCTCTCCTGACGTACTTGACTTCGTATCCGAGGAAGCACTTGGCGATCTCGTCAACTTCGTCTCTGTAGGCCGCCATGACGGAATTTCTGGCGTTCCAGGTTCCGGCTACTTGTTGTGCCACCAGGTCGGAATCTCCACAGCATATAATGTGCTTGATCCCGATTTCCTTAGCGATGCGCAGACCGTGTAGTAGAGCCTCGTATTCCGCCATATTGTTTGTAGCTTCGAAGTGGATCTGCAGAACATACTGCAGTTCTTCTCCGGTAGGGGACTTCAGGGTGACTCCGGCTCCTGAGCCTTGATGCTGCTTGGATTCATCGAAGTGCATGACCCATGTTTCTGGTTCCGGCTCCAGACTTGCATCCGGAGCTTCTGTCCAATCTGCGACGAAATCTGCCAAGACTTGGGATTTAACCGCAGTCCTAGGCTTGTAAGCGATGTCGAAGGCGGATAATTCGATGCCCCATTTAGCCGTACGTCCTGTTGCGTTAGCGTTGTTGAGAATTGTTGACAGCAGAGCCTTGCTCACAACTGTTACTGGGTGCTCTTGGAAGTAGTGTCTCAACTTCCGGCTGCCTAGGAACACTCCATAAGCCAGCTTCTGAAAGTGAGGGTATCTTTGCTTTGACTCCGTCAGCACCTCGCTAATGTAATAGACAGGTCTTTGGATGTCATATTCATGACCTTCTTCCTTTCGCTCCACCACGATGACGAGGCTGATGACTTTGTTGGTAGCTGCCAGATAAAGGAGCATTGGCTCTGACTCTGCTGGGGCTGCCAAGATAGGTGGGGAGGTGAGTATTTCCTTCAACCCCCGAAGAGCTGCGTCGGCTGCGTCGTCCCAGACGAATTTGTCTGTTTTCTTCAGCAGCTTGTACAGAGGTAGCGCCTTCTCGCCAAGACGGCTAACAAACCTACTGATTGCTGCGACGCAACCAGTTAGTCGTTGCACATCTTTGAGACAAGTTGGCCGTTTGATACACAGGATTGCCTTGATCTTTTCCGGGTTAACCTCAATGCCTCTGTGAGAGACTATGAAGCCAAGGAGTTTTCCGGCTGGCACGCCAAAGACGCACTTCAGCGGATTCAACATCATCTTGTACCTGCGGAGGTTGTCGAAGGTTTCTGTGAGGTCGCTGATCAAGTCGGATCCTTTCCGGGTCATGACCGCGATGTCGTCGACGTAAGCGTGCACATTCCGGCCGATTTGGTCCTTCAGGCACCGCTGCATCGTACGTTGGTAGGTGGCACCTGCGTTTTTCAAACCAAAAGGCATGGTAACATAGCAGTAAGTACCAAACGGGGTAATGAATGAAGTCGCCTTTTGGTCGGACTCCTTCATCCGGATCTGATGATACCCGGAATACGCATCAAGAAAACACAGAAGTTCCGCCCCCGCCGTCGAATCAATGACTTGGTCAATGCGCGGCAAGGGGAACGGATCCTTCGGGCAATGCTTGTTCAAGCCGGAGTAATCGATGCACATTCTTAGTATTTCAGTGTTCTTTTTGGGTACAAGGACGGGATTTGCGACCCAATCGGTGTGGATAACTTCTATTACAAAACCTGCCTCTAGTAACTTTGCTAGTTCCATTCCTATGGCGCGGCGCTTCTTATCTCCAAAGCGTCGCATAGCTTGCTTCACCGGTTTAGCCCCCGGATTTATGTTGAGGTAGTGCTCGGCGAGTTCCCTAGGTACTCCGGACATGTCAGAAGGTTGCCATGCGAAGATATCCATGTTAGCGCGGAGGAACTCGATGAGCGCGTCTTCCTATTTGGGGTCCATGTTGGCTCCGACTGAAACCTGCTTGGAAGAGTCGCCTTTGATGAGGTCGTGCTTCTTGGTTTCTATCGCGGCCTTGAAGGAGGTTTTCTGTTCGGAGATCTGCTTCTTGGTGGTCTGCATCTCAGTCGGATCCACCGCGGCTCTGTAGCCTTTCAGCTCCTCTCCAGATATCACAGACTCTGCGAAGGCGGCTTCGCCTAACTCGCACTCATGAGCCTTTTTGTAGTCTCCGGATACGGTAATCATACCCTTAGGACCCGGAATCTTGAGCTTGTTGTAGATGTAGCATGCTCTTGCGTGGAACTTGTGGTAGGTGGGCCTGCCGAAGATGACGTGGTAGGAGCTCTTGAAGGGCACAACTTCAAACGTGATCTTTTCTTCGCGGAAATTGTGAACATCGCCAAAAGCCACGGGAAGTGTGATGCCGCCGAGGGAATTCGCCTTCTTACCCGGAACTACGCCGTGAAACTCAGTGTTGCTATGTTTGAGCTGTTCCTTGGTGAGGTTCATCCGCTCTAGAGTCTCCAGGTACATGATGTTCAAGCTGGCTCCACCATCCATGAGGCACTTGGAGAAATCATACCCATCTATGCGGGGACTTACAACCAAGGCGTAGCATTCTTTGGGCACAATGGCAGGGTGATCCTTCCTATCAAATGTGCACGGGATTTCCGACCACCTGACATACTGCGGCACAGCCGGAACTATGGCGTTCAGGATCCGGGTAGCTGACTTGGCAGCGCGGACTATTGGGGTTCCGAGGAAAGTGTGGTAAGCCCCCACGCTCTTTTTGTCGAATGGGTTGGATTTACCTACGGATCCTACCTTGGGATCCGGCGAGTTATCATCCTCGTCCATCGCCTCGGAACTATCTTCATCTTTGTCCTTGTTTTTGCCCTTGCCTCCCTTGCCGCGTGGGCGGTGCTTCCGGGCTCGCTTGTATCCTGCCTCCGGGTCGTTCTTTAGATCATTGACCCATTTGCAGTTGCGGTTGGTGTGAGTGGACTTCCCTGTAACCGGATCCAGGTGGGCCAGGCAGGGCATGTCTCTGTACTCCTCGTAGGTTTGCGGGGCGCGGGATCCGCCAGCTGTGACCTCAGTGGCATGCTGCTGACCCCTGCCGGCTCCGCCTCCACGACCGCGTCCTCTTCCGCCTCCTGAACCTCCGCGTTGAAACGCCATGGCGACCATCTCGGATCCGCCACTCTTCTGGTCATCAGGGTTTTTGCGCTTATGGCTGCTGCTGTTGCCATTATCACGGTTCTTCTTTTGTTGATGTAGGGGGATTGCTGTAGCTGCGAGATCACCGCCTGCGTCGTCATCGGCGGCAGTATGATCACTGGCAATGGAGATCATCTCATCCAAAGTCAGCTTGTTTGAGTTAGCCAAACAAGTGAGCGTATGCCGCAGCAATCCTCCCCTCTGCAGTCCACCAATGAAGGCATACATGGCGGTGGTGTGGTCGACGTTTTCGCACTCGTTCCTGCATGCCAACCATCGTGTGAGGTAGTTTCTTGAGGTTTCTCCCTTCTTCTGGATGCATGCTTGCAGGTCGCTTGCCGTGGCAGGTCTTTTGTAGGTGCCTCTGAAGTGTTTCTCGAAAGCGGTCTTCAGGTCGAACCAGCAAAAGATGGAGTTCTTCTCGAGGTCACTGAGCCAGATCCGGGCTGGACCTACAAGGTACAACTGGAGCATGCGGCAGGCGATGTTAGGGGTTCCTCCGGCAAAGGTTACTGCATTATAGTAATCCTCAATCCAGGTATCCGGCCTTTCGGTGCCATCATAATGCTTCAGGTTTCCGGGTAGCTTGAGGTTCATCCTTGGCTTTGGTTCCTCTCGAATCATCCTGCCGAAGCACTTCGGACCAATGTAGTCGGTTCTGTATTCGTTAAGGCGGTCCCGTGCGTCGCGCAGGCCATGGCGAGGAGATTGTGAGCGAGAGCGAGATCTCCGGCCGTCGCCTCCGCCTCCACCTCCGCCGCCGCCGCTAGGTGGTGGTGAGGGAGACCTTCGAGGTGGTCGGTCCGATTTTTTGCTTCCGCCTTCCGATTCTCCTCGGCCTTCCCGGTGCTGACTCCGGCTTCTGTGGCTGCCTTCGCCATAGCGTTGGCTGCCCTGGTCGTTCCGGCGAGGCTCCGGGTCGCGGCTCCGGCGAGGCTCTGGGTCGCGCTCCTCATTCCGACTCCTCCTGGGCTCGGGCTCACGAACGTTGTTCTGGTTCCGGCGAGGTTCCGGCGAGCGCTCCCTGTTTCTGTTTCTTGGCAGCTCGTTGTCGCGGATAACAATCCCACCATGCCCTGGGGGCCTGGTGTTTCCGGCTGGACTACGGCGGCGAGGGGGTCGCGGGTAACCCTTAGGTGGAGGAGAGGGGTTGCGATATTTGTCTCGTCCAGAGTATATTGCATCCTTTCCCTTTCTTGGATCTGACGAAGGCGTCTTTGACGGAACGGGGATCGGATTTGGGTGTTCCCTGGTTCTTCTTCTGCGCTCCGAGGATCCGGTGTGTGATTCATCATCAGGATGCCGATTGGCGCGGGCGTCCTTCTGCGCGGTAGATACACAGTTATCCGGATTGGATTCTAACCTGCGCGAAGTATCCGCCTTGCTTTGCTGCTGCATTGCTGAAGCGACAAGTTTGCGGAGGTAGTTGATATCAACCTCTTCGTCCTTCTTCTTTAACAGCTCCGCAGCTTTTAGCATGTTGTCCTTTGGGGTTTCCAGCGGCTGCTGCTCTGCGGGCGTGGCAAAGTTGATTCTGCGAGGCGGAATTGCTTCTCTAACAATTCGATCGGCCTCCGCCTGCGCATAGGTCATCTTTACTTCCCACTCTTGCGCCATGCTCTTGACATGCTCGAGTGTGGCAGCAATTTCGCGATCCTGTCTATCGAATTGGTCCACCAATCCTGCAGCTTCTGCCCTTTCCTCCCTTAATGCGGCTTCGGCATCGGCGAGCTTCTTGGCTGTGGCCAGCATTTCCTTTCTAGTGGCCTCTAGAGCCTCCGGATCTGCGGCGTCGCCTGGGGTTATAGGTTTGTTAAGAACTGCTCGTGCAACCATCTCTTCAGCTGACAGGAGTTCCTCCGAGGAAGACTCCCTGCGGGGTCGCTCCCGCGACATTGGAGATCCTTGGTGGGACGGCTGAGGGTCAGATTGGTCGGTTGCCTCTTCTGATCCGGGTTGCCCCAGCGCCGCTACGGTTGCGAGAACCTGCTTAGTCTGGGCGGATTCAACTTCAGGCTGATCACCGTATCCGTATTCCCTTATCTTGCGAACGAAGTCATCAGACTCCATGGAGGGGGTATCTCCCGAAATTGGGCTCAGATTGCCCAAAATCGACTCTTCAACCGGAGTTTTGCTTTCTCCTACAGGCTCAGCCTGATCCGGATCCGCGTCGTTTTCCGGTGCCTCTACCTGCTCAGGACCAGCTCCGTCTTCTTGAGGGGCGGTTCCGGCGGTATGGGCCAAGAAGTGTACGAAGTGGCACCTCTGCTTTTCTAACACCTGGGAGACCCAGGCGGATCTGCATTGGTCTTCCACCGTTTTTTCCTGCTCAGGGGCGGATTGGGTGGGCTTTGAAATTTCCAGATCCGAGGCGGAATCTTCCTTGGGAAGCTCCTGCATCTCAGATCGGATCTTCGCGACAGCGTCCAGCTCTGCGGCGGTCGCGTCTGCGTTACTTACCAGTGGGTTTCCGTCGGAATCGACGGTTTCCCCGATGAAGATGTGTATGCCGCCAACTGGGACGATGGAGAGCTTGACGGGGTTTGTCCTAGCCGGAATCCAACACTCATCCGGAGGGACGATCGGCAGATTTCCGGCGTAGAGGACGCGCCCCACAGCGATGGTGTCGTCGTAGCTTCCCACGGCGGAACCCTCCCGGTTCCGGCCTCCAGACGCCACAGGCCCCGCGGTGGGCGCCAACTGTCGTTGCCTAATCGACGGTACCTCGGAGGAGGGATCCTCACGAGGGGGAGAAGAAGTAGGGGCCATAGGGCGGAGTGCTCTCGGGACGGTGGTACGCGATTTACCCAGCTTCGGAACACCTGCACGATGACAGGGCCTACTGCTGCTTGTCTGGAATTATCTGGGCGCTTTCGCGTTGTTACAATGAGTTGTGGTTGTGTCTCTAGGGCCCCCGGGATCCGGCTTATATAGGCGCACGGATCTAGGGTTTACATGGAGAGTCCTAGCCGGAATACAAGTTGCCTAACTACGGTACAATGTCTTGCCGTGTATGTCAAGTATCCGCCTTCCTTCTAGGCCGTGCTGGATCCGGATACTCCATGGGCCCCCACGAATCCGGCCTCCTTCGTAAGTCGGTTGAGATCCGGCTTCCTGTTCCTGGGCTGGACTTCATCCTTCATGATCTACAGCAACTGGGCCGCCCGATGGGCCACATGCCTCACCACCAACTATGGGCCACCCGGGCTTGCCGGATCTAGGCTATGCCGTTGATATACCCATAAAGTATACCCACAACAAGGGTCGTCGTAAGCGGCGAGTTCGCGCTCGTACCTACAACGGAAGAACTCTGTCCACGACATGTAGTTGTCCGGCCAGAACCGCTCCTCCGCGCGCTGATCGTCACTGATACGTCTCAAACGTATCTATAATTTCTTATGTTCCATGCTAGTTTTATGAAAATACTCACATGTTTTATATACACTTTACATCATTTATACGCATTTTCTGGCACTAACCTATTGACAAGATGCCGAAGCGCCAGTTCCTGTTTTCTGCTGTTTTTGGTTTCAGAAATCCTACAAAAGAAATATTCTCGGAATTGGACGAAATCAATGCCCAGGGTCTTATTTTTCCACGGAGCTTCCAGAAGACCGAAGAGCATACGAAGTGGGGCCACGAGGCGGCCAAACCATAGGGCGGCGTGGCCAGGGAGGGGCCCGCGCCGGCCTATGGTGTGGGCCCCTCGTCAGCTCTCCGACTCTGCCCTTCCGCCTACTTAAACTCTCCGTCGCGAAAACCCTATTACCGAGAGCCACGATACGAGAAAAGTTCCAGAGACGCCGCCGCCGCCAATCCCATCTCGGGGGATTCAGGAGATCGCCTCCGGCACCCTGCCGGAGAGGGGAATCATCACCCGGAGGACTCTACATCACCATGATCTCCTCCGGACTGATGTGTGAGTAGTTCATCCTTGGACTATGGGTCCATAGCAGTAGCTAGATGGTTGTCTTCTCCTCATGTGCTATCATGTTAGATCTTCTGAGCTGCCTATCATGATCAAGATCATCTATTTGTAATGCTACATGTTGTGTTTGTTGGGATCCGATGAATATGGAATACTATGTCAAGTTGATTATCAATCTATCATATATGTGTTGTTTATGATCTTGCATGCTCTCCGTTGCTAGTAGAGGCTCTGGCCAAGTTGATACTTGTGACTCCAAGAGGGAGTATTTATGCTCGATAGTGGGTTCATGCCTCCATTGAATCTGGGACAGTGACAGAAAGTTCTAAGGTTGTGGATATGCTGTTGCCACAAGGGATAAAACATCGATGCTTTGTCTGAGGATATTTGTGTTGATTACATTACGCACCCTACTTAATGCAATTGTCTGTTGTTTGCAACTTAATACTGGAAGGGGTGCGGATGCTAACCCGAAGGTGGACTTTTTAGGCATAGATGCATGCTGGATAGCGGTCTATGTACTTTGTCGTAATGCCCTAAGTGAATCTCATATTACTCATCATGATATGTATGTGCATTGTTATGCCCTCTCTATTTGTCAATTGCTCAACTGTAATTTGTTCACCCAACATGCTATTTCTTATTGGAGAGACACCACTAGTGAACTGTGTACCCCGGTCCATTCTTTTACATCTGAAATACAATCTACTGCAATCATTGTTCTCAACTGTTCTTTGCAAACAAACATCATTTTCCACACCATACGTTTAATCCTTTGTTTACAGCAAGCCGGTGAGATTGACAACCTCACTGTTAAGTAGGGGCAAAGTATTTTGATTGTGTTGTGCAGGTTCCACGTTGGCGCCGGAATCCCTGGTGTTGCGCTGCACTACACTCCGCCACCAACAACCTTCACGTGGCCTTCATCTCCTACTGGTTCGATAACCTTGGTTTCTTACTGACGGAAAACTTGCTGTTGTACGCATCACACCTTCCTCTTGGGGTTCCCAACGGACGTGTGCTTTACCGTCACAAGCAACTCTTTTTCTGGCGCCATTGCCGGGGACCTGAAGAAAAGTTACACTACAGAGATCTCTAACTCCCACGTCAACTGCACGCCAGCAACTCTTTTTCTGGCGCCGTTGCCGGGGAGCTCAAGACACGCTGCAAGGGGAGTCTCCCACATCCAATCTCTTTACTTTGTTTTTGTCTTGCTTTACTTTACTTTATTTTCTATTTTGTTTGTTTTCCTTATATCAAAATACAAAAAAATTAGTTACTTGCATTTACTTTATTTACTATCTTGTTTGCGTTCTTTATATCAAAAACACAAAAAATAGTTACTTGTTTTACTTTACTTTATTTAGTTTGCTTTATTTACTACTGTTAAAATGAATACTTCTGAGAACACCAAGTTGTGTGACTTTACTAGCACAAATAATAATGATTTCATATGCACACCTATTGCTCCACCTGCTACTACAACAGAATTTTATGAAATTAAACCTGCTTTACTAAATCTTGTTATGAGAGAGCAATTTTCTGGTGTTAGTTCTGATGATGCTGCTGCCTATCTTAATAATTTTGTTGAACTTTGTGAAATGCAAAAGTATAAGGATGTAGATGGTGACATTATAAAATTGAAATTGTTTCCTTTCTCCTTAAGAGGAAGAGCTAAAGATTGGTTGCTATCTTTGCCTAAGAATAGTATTGATTCATGGACTAAATGTAAGGATGCTTTCATTGGTAGATATTATCCTCCTGCTAAAATTATATCTTTGAGAAGTAGCATAATGAATTTTAAGCAATTGGATAATGAGCATGTTGCCCAAGCATGGGAAAAAATGAAATCTTTGGTAAAGAATTGCCCTACCCATGGACTAACTACTTGGATGATCATCCAAACCTTCTATGCAGGATTAAATTTTTCTTCAAGGAACCTATTGGATTCAGCTGCTGGAGGTACTTTTATGTCCATCACCTTGGGAGCCGCAACAAAGTTTCTTGATGATATGATGATCAACTACTCTGAATGGCACACTGAAAGGACTCCACAAGGTAAGAAGGTAAATTCTGTTGAACAAACCTCCTCCTTGAGAGATAAGATTGATGTTATTATGTCTATGCTTGTGAATGGTAGATCTAATGTTGATCCTAATAATGTTCCTTTAGCCTCATTGGTTGCTCAAGAAGAGCATGTTGATATGAACTTCATTAAAAATAATAATTTCAACAACAATGCCTATAGGAATAATTCTTGTATCAACTATAGGCCATATCCTTCTAATAGTAATGGTTATGGTAATTCTTACAACAATAATTGGAGTGTACCCTCTGGTCTTGAAGCCATGCTTAAAGAATTTATTAGTACACAAACTGCTTTTAACAAATCTGTTGAAGAAAAGCTTGGTAAAATTGATATTCTTGTTTCTAAGGTTGATAGTCTTGCTGCTGATGTTGATCTTTTAAAATTGAAAGTTATGCCTAATGAAACTAAAGATATTAAGTCATTTGCTACAGCAAACGCTATTCAAGTTCGAATTAATGAAAATATTAGATTGATGGCTGAATTGCATGCTAGGTGGGAAAGAGAAGAAAAACTAGCTAACGAGAATGATGTAGCTAAAGTTTGGACTATTACCACCACTAGTAATGTTGATGCTTCACATGTTGCTAAACCTCCTACTATCAATGGTAAAATAATTGGTGTTAGCAATGTTTCTACTCCTAATGCAAAGCGTGTAAAACTGTCTGAAACTGCTAAAACTGCTGAAACTGTTTGTGATAAAACTGCTGAAATTTTTCAAAATATTGGGGACAATGATCCCATTGCTTTAGATCATAATGGTTTAGATTTTGATAATTTTCACATCTCTGAAGTTATTAAGTTCTTACAAAAACTTGCTAGAAGTCCTAATGCTAGTGCTATAAATTTGGCCTTTACAAAACATATTACAAATGCTCTCATTAAAGCTAGAGAAGATAAATTAAAACTTGAAACTTCTATTCCTAGGAAGTTAGAAGATGGTTGGGAGCCCATCATTAAGATGAAGGTCAATGATTTTGATTGTAATGCTTTATGTGATCTTGGTGCAAGTATTTCTGTTATGCCTAAGAAAATCTATAATATGCTTGACTTGCCACCATTGAAAAATTGTTATTTGGATGTTAATCTTGCTGATAATTCTATAAAGAAACCTTTGGGGAGGATTGATAATGTTCGTATTACGGTTAACAATAACGTTGTCCCCGTTGATTTTGTTGTCTTGGATATTGAATGCAATGCATCTTGTCCCATTATTTTGGGAAGACCTTTTATTCAAACTGTTGGTGCTATTATTGATATAAAGGAAGGTAATATTAAGTATCAATTTCCTCTCAAGAAAGGTATGGAACACTTCCCTAGAAAGAGGATGAAGTTACCTTTTGATTCTATTATTAGAACAAATTATGATGTTGATGCTTCATCTCTTAATAATACTTGATTCACACTTTCTGCGCCTAGCTGAAATGCGTTAAAGAAAAGGGCTTATGGGAGACAACCCATTATTTTACTTCTGCACTTTTGTTTTATATTTGAGTCTTGGAAGTTGTTACTAATGTAGCAACCTCTCCTTATCTTTATTTTATTGCATTGTTGTGCCAAGTAAAGTCTTTGATAGTAAGGTTGATACTAGATTTGGATTACTGCGCAGAAACATATTTCTTGCTGTCACGAATTTGAGTAGCCCCTTCTGTAGGTAACTCAGAAAATCTGCCAATTTACGTGAATGATCCTCAGATATGTACGCAACTTTCATTCAATTTGAGCGTTTTCATCTGAGCAAGTTAAGTGCCGCTAAAAAATTCGTCTTTAAATACTGTTCTGTTTTGACAGATTCTGCCTTTTATTTCGCATTGCCTGTTTTGCTATGTTTGATGGATTTCTTTGTTCTATTAACTTTCAGTAGCTTTGTGCAATGTCCAGAAGTGTTAAGAATGATTATGTCACCTCTGAATATGTGAATCTTTGATTATGCACTAACCCTCTAATGAGTTTGTTTTGAGTTTGGTGTGGAGGAAGTTTTCAAGGGTCAAGAGAGGAGGATGATACAATATGATCAAGGAGAGTGAAAACTCTAAGCTTGGGGATGCCCCCTGGTTCATCCCTGCATATTTCAAGAAGACTCAAGTATCTAAGCTTGGGGATGCCCAAGGCATCCCCTTCTTCATCGACAACTTATCAGGTCACCTCTAGTGAAACTATATTTTTATTCCGTCACATCTTATGTGCTTTACTTGGAGCGTCCGTATGTTTTTATTTTTTGTTTTTGTTTGAATAAAATCGGATCCTAGCATTCTTTGTGTGGGAGAGAGACACGCTCCGCTGTTTCATATGAACACTGGTGTTCTTAGTTTTACTTTTAATGTTCATGGCGAAGGTTGAAACTGCTTCGTTCATTGTTATATGGTTGGAAACAGAAAATGCTTCATGTGGTAATTGGTATATTGTCTTGAATAATTTGATACTTGGCAATTGTTGTGCTCAAATAGATCATGTTTAAGCTCTTACATCATGTACTTTGCACCCATTAATGAAGAACTACCATAGAGCTTGTTGAAATTTGGTTTGCATGATTGGTCTCTCTAAAGTCTAGATATTTTTCTGGTGAGGTGTTTGAACAACAAGGAAGACAGCGTAGAGTCTTATAATGCTTGCAATATGTTCTTATGTAAGTTTTGTTGTACCGGTTCATACTTGTGTTTGCTTCAAACAACCTTGCTAGCCTAAAGCCTTGTATTGAGAGGGAATTCTTCTCGTGCATCCAAAATCCTTGAGCCAAAAACTATGCCACTTGTGTCCATCATACCTACCTACTACATGGTATTTTTCTGCCATTCCAAAGTAAATTGCTTGAGTGCTACCTTTAAAATTCCATTATATGTCTTTGCAATATATAGCTCATGGGAAAATAGCTTAAAAACTATTGTGATGAAGAATGTGTCGTTTATGTATCTTATTTCTTATAAGTTGCTTGTTGAGCGGTAACCATGTTTCTGGGGACGCCATCAACTATTACACCTTTGTTGAATATCATGTGAGTTGTTATGCATGTTCGTCTTGTCTGAATTAAGGGTGATTTATCATGATCAAATGGTTTGAGTATGCATATTGTTAGAGAAGAACATTGGGCCGCTAACTAAAGCCATGTATCATGGTGGAAGTTTCAGTTTGGACATTAATCCTCAATCTCTTATGAGAATATTATCTGTTGTTGAATGCTTATGCATTAAAGAGGAGTCCATTATCTGTTTTCTATGTTGTCCCGGTATGGATGTCCTAAGTTGAGATCTATCAAAAACAAGAAATCAAATGCGATCTATCTCCTTGGACCTTTGTACAGGCGGCATAGAGGTACCCCTTTGTGACACTTGGTTGAAACATATGCTATGCAATGATAATCCATGTAAATCCGAGCTAATTAGGACAAGGTGCGAGCACTATTGGTATTCTATGCATGAGGCTTGCAACTTATAGGATGTCTTATGCATAACACATATGAATTATTACTACCGTTGACAAAATTGTTTCTGTGTTTTCAAAATAAAAGCTCTAGCACAAATCCATGCTTCCCTTTGCGAAGGGCCATTCTTTTACTTTATGATGAGTCAGTTTACCTACTTCTTTCTATCTTAGAAGCAAACACTTGTGTCAACTGTGTGCATTGATTCCTACATACTTGCTTATTTTCATTCATCATATTACTTTGTGTTGACAATCATCCATGAGATATACATGTTGAAGTTGAAAGCAACTGCTGAAACTTATATCTTCCTTTGTGTTGCTTCAAAACTTTCTACTAAGAATTTATTGCTTTACGAGTTAACTCCTATGCAAGTCTTATTGATGTTTGTCTTGAAAGTACTATTCATGAAAAGTCTTTGCTATATGATTCAGTTGTTTAATCATTGTCTTTACCATTGCTTCGAATCACTTCATTCATCTCATATGCTTTACAATAGTATTGATCAAGATTATGATAGCATGTCACTTCAGAAATTATCCTTGTTATCGTTTACCTACTCGAGGGCGAGTAGGAACTAAGCTTGGGGATGCTTGATACGTCTCAAACGTATCTATAATTTCTTATGTTCCATGCTAGTTTTATGACAATACTCACATGTTTTATATACACATTACATCATTTATACGCATTTTCCGGCACTAACCTATTGACAAGATGCCGAAGCGCCAGTTCCTGTTTTCTGCTGTTTTTGGTTTCAGAAATCCTATAAAGGAAAAATTCTCGGAATTGGACGAAATCAACGCCCAGGGTCTTATTTTTCCACGGAGCTTCCAGAAGACCAAAGAGCATAAGAAGTGGGGCCACGAGGCGGCCAAACAATAGGGCGGCGCGGCCAGGGAGGGCCCCGCGCCGACCTATGGTGTGGGCCCCTCGTCAGCCCTCCGACTCTGCCCTTCCGCCTACTTAAACTCTCCGTCGCGAAAACCCTATTACCGAGAGCCATAATACGAGAAAAGTTCCAGAGACGCCGCCGCCGCCAATCCCATCTCGGGGGATTCAGGAGATCGCCTCCGGCACCCTGCCGGAGAGGGGAATCATCACCCGGAGGACTCTACATCACCATGATCGCCTCCGGACTGATGTGTGAGTAGTTCATCCTTGGACTATGGGTCCATAGCAGTAGCTAGATGGTTGTCTTCTCCTCATGTGCTATCATGTTAGATCTTGTGAGCTGCCTATCATGATCAAGATCATCTATTTGTAATGCTACATGTTGTGTTTGTTGGGATCCGATGAATATGGAATACTATGTCAAGTTGATTATCAATCTATCATATATGTGTTGTTTATGATCTTGCATGCTCTCCGTTGCTAGTAGAGGCTCTGGCCAAGTTGATACTGTGACTCCAAGAGGGAGTATTTATGCTCGATAGTGGGTTCATGCCTCCATTGAATCTGGGATAGTGACAGAAAGTTCTAAGGTTGTGGATGTGATGTTGCCACTAGGGATAAAACATCGATGCTTTGTCTAAGGATATTTGTGTTGATTACATTACGCACCCTACTCAATGCAATTGTCTGTTGTTTGCAACTTAATACTGGAAGGGGTGCGGATGCTAACCCGAAGGTGGACTTTTTAGGCATAGATGCATGCTGGATAGCGGTCTATGTACTTTGTCGTAATGCCCTAAGTGAATCTCATATTACTCATCATGATATGTATGTGCATTGTTATGCCATCTCTATTTGTCAATTGCCCAACTGTAATTTGTTCACCCAACATGCTATTTCTTATTGGAGAGACACCACTAGTGAACTGTGTACCCCGGTCCATTCTTTTCATCTGAAATACAATCTACTGCAATCATTGTTCTCAACTGTTCTTTGCAAACAAACATCATTTTCCACACCATACGTTTAATCCGTTGTTTACAGCAAGCCGGTGAGATTGACAACCTCACTGTTAAGTTGGGGCAAAGTATTTTGATTGTGCTGTGCAGGTTCCACGTTGGCGCCGGAATCCCTGGTGTTGCGCCGCACTACACTCCGCCACCAACAACCTTCACGTGGCCTTCATCTCCTACTGGTTCGATAACCTTGGTTTCTTACTGAGGGAAAACTTGCTGCTGTACGCATCACACCTTCCTCTGGGGTTCCCAACGAACGTGTGCTTTAGCGTCACAAGCAACTCTTTTTCTGGCGCCGTTGCCGGGGACCTGAAGAAAAGTTACACTACAGAGGTCTCTAACTCCCACGTCAACTGCACGCCAGCAGTCACTGAGAGTGACGAGCATATCGTCGATCTCCGCCTCCAGGGCGGAGCGTGTTGTCGGCGGCGGCGGGATCGGGATGCCGCCCGTGCTGAGCCGTCATCCTCCCGGCGCGCGGAAGTCCGGCGGCGCCGGGTAGCCCGCCATGTGGAGGAGCCGCCCCTCCCACTGGTGGAGGGAGCGGCAGCCGAAGCCATTGTTGGAAGCGCCGTTGTTGTTCATCATTGTGGTCGCCGAGCTCGAGGTTGGGGAAGATTGGGGAAGATTGAGGGAGACAGAGGCGTGGTTAATGCGGCCAGGCGCGGTAGTTCGGCGATAAATAGAGGTCGATGCACGTGAAACTGAGGCGACGGCATTAACTCGCCGCATGGAAGCTACGCGGCCAACGAAGACTGGCCGGTGGCAGGCTTTTACAGCGTGCGGAAGACGATGCGATGAGGACGACGATTGGCCTCTATCGCCGACAAGTTGGGGCCACCAGCCGCAGGAAGGTTTCTCGGTGTTTCCGGCACTTTCGTTTCGTCCGGAGTCCCCGAGCGCTCCCCGGGGGCGGGGATGGCTTGGGCTCCCCGGATGGATGAAAGCCCAAATCCGGACGAAAACGAGGGTCTGAGGGCGCGACTGGGCCGTTGATACGTCTCCGACGTATCGATAATTTCTTATGTTCGATGCCACATTATTGATGTTATCTACATGTTTTATGCACACTTTATGTCATATTCGTGCATTTTCTGGAACTAACCTATTAACAAGATGCCGAAGTGCCAGTTGCTCTTTTCTGCTGTTTTTGGTTTCAGAAATCCTAGTAAGGAAATATTCTCGGAATTGGACGAAATCAACGCCCAGGGGCCTATTTTTCCACGAAGCTTCCAGAAGTCCGAAGACGAAACGAAGTGGGGCCACAGGGTGCCCAAACCCTAGGGCGGCGTGGCCCCCCCCTTGGCCGCGCTGGCCTGTGGTGTGGGGCCCCTGTGCCCCCTCCTGACTTGCCCTTCCGCCTACTTAAAGCCTCCGTGACGAAACCCCCAGTACCGAGAGCCACGATACGGAAAACCTTCCAGAGACGCCGCCAACGCCGATCCCATCTCGGGGGATCCAGGAGATCGCCTCCGGCACCCTGCCGGAGAGGGGATTCATCTCCCGGAGGACTCTACGCTGCCATGGTCGCCTCCGGTGTGATGTGTGAGTAGTCTACCCCTGGACTATGGGTCCATAGCAGTAGCTAGATGGTTGTCTTCTCCCCATTGTGCTATCATTGTCGGATCTTGTGAGCTGCCTAACATGATCAAGATCATCTATCTGTAATTCTATATGTTGCGTTTGTTGGGATCCGATGAATAGAGAATACTTGTTATGTTGATTATCAAAGTTATATCTATGTGTTGTTTATGATCTTGCATGCTCTCCGTTACTAGTAGATGCTCTGGCCAAGTAGATGCTTGTAACTCCAAGAGGGAGTATTTATGCTCGATAGTGGGTTCATGCCTGCATTGACACAGGACGATGTGAGAAAGTTCTAAGGTTGTGTTGTCTGTTGCCACTAGGGATAAAACATTGATGCTATGTCTAAGGATGTAGTTGTTGATTACATTACGCACCATACTTAATGCAATTGTCTATTGCTTTGCAACTTAATACCGGAAGGGGTTAGGATGATAACTTTGAAGGTGGACTTTTTAGGCATAGATGCAGTTGGATGGCGGTCTATGTACTTTGTCGTAATGCCCAATTAAATCTCACTATACTCATCATGATATGTATGTGCATGGTCATGCTCTCTTTATTTGTCAATTGCCCAACTGTAATTTGTTCACCCAACATGCTGTTTATCTTATGGGAGAGACACCTCTAGTGAACTGTGGATCCCGGTCCAATTCTCTTTACTGAAATACAATCTACTGCACATCTTGTTCTCTTGTTTTCTGCAAACAATCATCTTCCACACAATACGGTTAATCCTTTGTTACAGCAAGCCGGTGAGATTGACAACCTCACTGTTTCGTTGGGGCAAAGTACTTTGGTTGTGTTGTGCAGGTTCCACGTTGGCGCCGAAATCCCTGGTGTTGCGCCGCACTACATCCCGCCGCCATCAACCTTCAACGTGCTTCTTGGCTCCTCCTGGTTCGATAAACCTTGGTTTCTTTCTGAGGGAAAACTTGCTGCTGTGCACATCATACCTTCCTCTTGGGGTTCCCAACGAACGTGTGAGTTACACGCCATCAAGCTAGATTTCTGGCGCCGTTGCCGGGGAGATCAAGACACGCTGCAAGGGGAGTCTCCACTTCTCAATCTCTTTACTTTGTTTTTGTCTTGCTTAAGTTTTATTTACTACTTTGTTTGCTGCACTAAATCAAAATACAAAAAAATTAGTTGCTAGTTTTACTTTATTTGCTATCTTGTTTGCTATATCAAAAACACAAAAAAATTAGTTACTTGCATTTACTTTATCTAGTTTGCTTTATTTCTTGTTGCTAAAATGGCCAACCCTGAAAATACTAAGTTGTGTGACTTCACAACCACAAATAATAATGATTTCTTATGCACACCTATTGCTCCACCTGCTACTACAGCAGAATTCTTTGAAATTAAACCTGCTTTACTGAATCTTGTTATGCGAGAGCAATTTTCTGGTGTTAGTTCTGATGATGCTGCTGCCCATCTTAATAATTTTGTTGAACTATGTGAAATGCAAAAATATAAAGATGTAGATGGTGATATTATTAAACTAAAATTGTTCCCTTTCTCATTAAGAGGAAGAGCTAAAGATTGGTTGCTATCTCTGCCTAAGAATAGTATTGATTCATGGACTAAATGCAAGGATGCTTTTATTGGTAGATATTATCCCCCTGCTAAAATTATATCTTTGAGGAGTAGCATAATGAATTTTAAACAATTAGATACTGAACATGTTGCTCAAGCTTGGGAAAGAATGAAATCTCTGGTTAAAAATTGCCCAACCCATGGACTGACTACTTGGATGATCATCCAAACCTTCTATGCAGGATTAAATTTTTCTTCACGGAATTTATTGGATTCAGCTGCTGGAGGTACCTTTATGTCCATCACTCTTGGTGAAGCAACAAAGCTTCTTGATAATATGATGATCAACTACTCTGAATGGCACACGGAAAGAGCTCCACAAGGTAAGAAGGTAAATTCTGTCGAAGAAACCTCTTCCTTGAGTGATAAGATTGATGTTATTATGTCTATGCTTGTGAATGATAGGACTAATATTGATCCTAATAATGTTCCGTTAGCTTCATTGGTTGCACAAGAAGAACATGTTGATGTAAACTTCATTAAAAATAATAATTTCAACAACAATGCTTACCGGAACAATTCTAGTAACAACTATAGGCCATATCCTTATAATAATGGCAACGGCTATGGTAATTCTTATGGGAATTCTTACAACAATAATAGGAGTTCACCCCCTGGACTTGAAGCCATGCTTAAAGAATTTATTAGTACACAAACTGCTTTTAATAAATCTGTTGAAGAAAAGCTTGGGAAAATTGATATACTTGCTTCTAAAGTCGATAGTCTTGCTGCTGATGTTGATCTTTTGAAATCGAAAGTTATGCCTAATGAAAATCATCATAATAAAATTGTTACTACAGCAAATACCATTCAAGTTAGAATTAATGAGAATATAAGATTGATGGCTGAATTGCGTGCTAGGTGGGATAGAGAAGAAAATGAAAAACTAGCTAAAGAGAAGAATGTAGCTAAAGTTTGGACTATTACCACCACTTGTAATGCTAATGCTACACATGTTGCTGCACCTCCTACTAATACTAATAAAAGAATTGGTGTTAGCAATGTTTCCACTTCTAATGCAAAGCGCGAGAAACTGCTAAATCGCTAAAAGCTTTAAAACACTGTGATAAAGCTGCTGAAATTTTTTCCAACATTGGGGATGATGATCCCATTGCTTTAGATTATAATGGTTTGAATTTTGATGATTGCCACATCTCTGAAGTTATAAAGTTCTTGCAAAAACTTGCTAAAAGTCCTAATGCTAGTGCTATAAATTTGGCTTTTACACATCATATTACAAATGCTCTCATAAAAGCTAGAGAAGAGAAACTAGAGCGCGAAGCCTCTATTCCTAGAAAGCTAGAGGATGGTTGGGAGCCCATCATTAAGACGAAGGTTAAAGATTTTGATTGTAATGCTTTATGTGATCTTGGTGCAAGTATTTCTGTTATGCCTAAGAAAATTTATAATATGCTTGACTTGTCACCGCTGAAAAATTGTTATTTGGATGTTAATCTTGCTGATCATTCTACAAAGAAACCTTTGGGGAAAGTTGATAATGTTCGCATTACCGTTAACAATAACCTTGTCCCCGTTGATTTTGTTGTCTTGGATATTAAATGCAATGCATCTTGTCCCATTATATTGGGAAGACCTTTTCTTCGAACTGTTGGTGCTATCATTGATATGAAGGAAGGTAATATAAAATATCAATTTCCTCTCAAGAAAGGTATGGAACACTTCCCTAGAAAAAGAATGAAGTTACCTTTTGATTCTATTATGAGAACAAATTATGATGTTGACACTTCGTCTCTTGATAATACTTGATACACACTTTCTGCGCCTAGCTGAAAGGCGTTAAAGAAAAGCGTTTATGGGAGACAACCCATGTTTTTACCTACAGTACTTTGTTTTTATTTTGTGTCTTGGAAGTTGTTTACTACTGTAGCAACCTCTCCTTATCTTAGTTTTGTGTTTTGTTGTGCCAAGTTAAGCAGTTGATAGAAAAGTAAGTACTAGATTTGGATTACTGCGCAGTTCCAGATTTCTTTGCTGTCACGAATCTGGGTCCACCTCCCTGTAGGTAACTCAGAAAATTAAGCCAATTTACGTGCATAATCCTCAGATATGTACGCAACTTTCATTCAATTTGAGCATTTTCATTTGAGCAAGTCTGGTGCCACTTTAAAATTCGTCAATACGAACTGTTCTGTTTTGACAGATTCTGCCTTTTATTTCGCATTGCCTCTTTTGCTATGTTGGATGAATTTCTTTGATCCACTAATGTCCAGTAGCATTATGCAATGTCCAGAAGTGTTAAGAATGATTGTGTCACCTCTGAATATGTTAATTTTTATTGTGCACTAACCCTCTAATGAGTTGTTTCGAGTTTGGTGTGGAGGAAGTTTTCAAGGATCAAGAGAGGAGTATGATGCAACATGATCAAGGAGAGTGAAAGCTCTAAGCTTGGGGATGCCCCGGTGGTTCACCCCTGCATATTCTAAGAAGACTCAAGCGTCTAAGCTTGGGGATGCCCAAGGCATCCCCTTCTTCATCGACAACATTATCAGGTTCCTCCCCTGAAACTATATTTTTATTCCATCACATCTTATGTGCTTTTCTTGGAGCGTCGGTTTGTTTTTGTTTTTGTTTTGTTTGAATAAAATGGATCCTAGCATTCACTTTATGGGAGAGAGACACGCTCCGCTGTAGCATATGGACAAGTATGTCCTTGGTTTCTACTCATAGTATTCATGGCGAAGTTTCTCCTTCGTTAAATTATTATATGGTTGGAATTGGAAAATGATACATGTAGTAATTGCTATTAATGTCTTGGGTAATGTGATACTTGGCAATTGTTGTGCTCATGATTAAGCTCTTGCATCATATGCTTTGCACCCATTAATGAAGAAATACATAGAGCATGCTAAAATTTGGTTTGCATATTTGGTTTCTCTAAGGTCTAGATAATTTCTAGTATTGAGTTTGAACAACAAGGAAGACGGTGTAGAGTCTTATAATGTTTCCAATATGTCTTTTATGTGAGTTTTGCTGCACCGGTTCATCCTTGTGTTTGTTTCAAATAAGCCTTGGTAGCCTAAACCTTGTATCGAGAGGGAATACTTCTCATGCATCCAAAATACTTGAGCCAACCACTATGCCATTTGTGTCCACCATACCTACCTACTACATGGTATTTTTCCGCCATTCCAAAGTAAATTGCTTGAGTGCTACCTTTAAAATTCCATCATTCACCTTTGCAATATATAGCTCATGGGACAAATAGCTTAAAAACTATTGTGGTATTGAATATGTAATTATGCACTTTATCTCTTATTAAGTTGCTTGTTGTGCGATAACCATGTTCACTGGGGACGCCATCAACTATTCATTGTTGAATTTCATGTGAGTTGCTATGCATGTCCGTCTTGTCTGAAGTAAGAGAGATCTACCACCTTATGGTTAAGCATGCATATTGTTAGAGAAGAGCATTGGGCCGCTAACTAAAGCCATGATCCATGGTGGAAGTTTCAGTTTTGGACATATATCCTCAATCTCAAATGAGAAAATTATTAATTGTTGTTACATGCTTATGCATAAAAGAGGAGTCCATTATCTGTTGTCTATGTTGTCCCGGTATGGATGTCTAAGTTGAGAATAATCAATAGCGAGAAATCCAAATGCGAGCTTTCTCCTTAGACCTTTGTACAGGCGGCATAGAGGTACCCCTTTGTGACACTTGGTCAAAACATGTGCATTGTGATGATCCGGTAGTCCAAGCTAATTAGGACAAGGTGCGGGCACTATTAGTACACTATGCATGAGGCTTGCAACTTGTAAGATATAATCTACATGATACATATGCTTTATTACTACCGTTGACAAAATTGTTTCATGTTTTCAAAATCAAAGCTCTAGCACAAATATAGCAATCGATGCTTTTCCTCTATGGAGGACCATTCTTTTACTTTCATTGTTGAGTCAGTTCACCTATTTCTCTCCACCTCAAGAAGCAAACACTTGTGTGAACTGTGCATTGATTCCTACATACTTGCATATTGCACTTATTATATTACTCTATGTTGACAATATCCATGAGATATACATGTTACAAGTTGAAAGCAACCGCTGAAACTTAATCTTCTTTTGTGTTGCTTCAATGCCTTTACTTTGAATTATTGCTTTATGAGTTAACTCTTATGCAAGACTTATTGATGCTTGTCTTGAAGTGCTATTCATGAAAAGTCTTTGCTTTATGATTCACTTGTTTACTCATGTCATATACATTGTTTTGATCGCTGCATTCACTACATATGCTTTACAAATAGTATGATCAAGATTATGATGACATGTCACTCCAGAAATTATCTGTGTTATCGTTTTACCTGCTCGGGACGAGCAGAACTAAGCTTGGGGATGCTAATACGTCTCCGACGTATCGATAATTTCTTATGTTCCATGCCACATTATTGATGTTATCTACATGTTTTATGCACACTTTATGTCATATTCGTGCATTTTCGGAACTAACCTATTAACAAGATGCCGAAGTGCCGATTCTTTGTTTCTGCTGTTTTTGGTTTCAGAAATCCTAGTAAGGAAATATTCTCGGAATTGGACGAAATCAACGCCCAGGGGCCTATTTTTCCACGAAGCTTCCAGAAGTCCGAAGACGAAACGAAGTGGGGCCACAGGGTGCCCAAACCCTAGGGCGGCGCGGCCCCCCCTTGGCCGCGCCGGCCTGTGGTGTGGGGCCCCTGTGCCCCTCCCGACTTGCCCTTCCGCCTACTTAAAGCCTCCGTGACGAAACCCCCGCACCGAGAGCCACGATACGGAAAACCTTCCGAGACGCCGCCAACGCCGATCCCATCTCGGGGATCCAGAGATCGCCTCCGGCACCCTGCCGGAGAGGGGATTCATCTCCCGGAGGACTCTACGCCGCCATGGTCGCCTCCGGTGTGATGTGTGAGTAGTCTACCCCTGGACTATGGGTCCATAGCAGTAGCTAGATGGTTGTCTTCTCCCCATTGTGCTATCATTGTCGGATCTTGTGAGCTGCCTAACATGATCAAGATCATCTATCTGTAATTCTATATGTTGCGTTTGTTGGGATCCGATGAATAGAGAATACTTGTTATGTTGATTATCAAAGTTATATCTATGTGTTGTTTATGATCTTGCATGCTCTCCGTTACTAGTAGATGCTCTGGCCAAGTAGATGCTTGTAACTCCAAGAGGGAGTATTTATGCTCGATAGTGGGTTCATGCCTGCATTGACACCTGGGACGGTGACGAAAGTTCTAAGGTTGTGTTGTCTTGTTGCCACTAGGGATAAAACATTGATGCTATGTCTAAGGATGTAGTTGTTGATTACATTACGCACCATACTTAATGCAATTGTCTGTTGCTTTGCAACTTAATACTGGAAGGGGTTCGGATGATAACCTGAAGGTGGACTTTTTAGGCATAGATGCAGTTGGATGGCGGTCTATGTACTTTGTCGTAATGCCCAATTAAATCTCACTATACTCATCATGATATGTATGTGCATGGTCATGCTCTCTTTATTTGTCAAATGCCCAACTGTAATTTGTTCACCCAACATGCTGTTTATCTTATGGGAGAGACACCTCTAGTGAACTGTGGACCCCGGTCCAATTCTCTTTACTGAAATACAATCTCATGCACATCTTGTTCTACTGTTTTCTCGCAAACAATCATCTTCCACACAATACGGTTAATCCTTTGTTACAGCAAGCCGGTGAGATTGACAACCTCACTGTTTCGTTGGGGCAAAGTACTTTGGTTGTGTTGTGCAGGTTCCACGTTGGCGCCGGAATCCCTGGTGTTGCGCCGCACTACATCCCGCCGCCATCAACCTTCAACGTGCTTCTTGGCTCCTCCTGGTTCGATAAACCTTGGTTTCTCTCTGAGGGAAAACTTGCTGCTGTGCACATCATACCTTCCTCTTGGGGTTCCCAACGAACGTGTGAGTTACACGCCATCAGCCGTTTTCGTCCATCCGGATGCAAAAAAGGCGTCCTGGGGGCCTCGTCGGGGAGACGGCTGGGGATGCTCTAAATGCATGGCGTAAGGGCATCTCCAACTAAGCTACCGTTTGCATCCGCCCTAACCGAAAATCTGTTTGGGCCCTGCTCCAGCGGGGCGACGCAAAGTGACCGGGCCGTCCGCGGCGACATAAACCTGGCCCAAATATGTGCCAGGTTTGCGTCTCCGTGGACGCTCCGCGATCGCGCCGAGTGTCCGCCAAAAATGACGTACGACCCGCGTGTTAGTGGCAGGAGGCCAATAACATTCCCGCCAGTGGCTATTCCCCGCGCGAAAAATCAAAGTAGACCGGCGCGAGCAGTCCAGAATCGATGGACGTCCTCGCCGCCGCATCCACCACCATGGATTCCGAGGTAACCCTCGCACCCGCCGCCGCCCCACACTCCGCCATAGCCACGACCATAGCCAGAATGGAGGCTGCAGCTCCGGCGGAGCAAAACGGGCCGCCATCAGCAAACGGGACGCTAAGCCGAAGGTGGCAAAGAAGGTGTTGTCCAAGGAGGAGAAAGGCGTCGAGGCCGCGAAGCGTCGCGACTGGTGCAGGAACCTGAAGGAGAGGAATGCAGCGGCCGCCGCCATGGACGCCGACCAGTAGGCGTGGCAGATGCATATGAAAGTCGGCGTCGCGCAAGTAGGCCTCCATCCGACCTTAGCGGAGGCCTACATGCTCGTCAAGCGAGATGGGATCGCCGGCGTCGCTCCTCCGGCCTCGTCCGTGAGCTCGGTAAGTTCCCAGCTGCGTCCTGGAACTCCCGCTCACTTGCAGGTACACCTGACATCGCGGTTCGCCTCCGGCGTGGCGGCGGTGTAGTTCAACAGGGCGCCGGTTCCCGACCTCAACCGGACGCCTAGAAGCAGTGACTCGTGCCCGGGCGCGACACACAAGACGCACCAGCTGCCGGAGGAGAGCATGCCGGTGCCCCGCATCCTGTTTGACGAAATGGCACCGACTACCCCGACGATGGACGACCCGGTACGTGAGCTCTCTCAACGCGTGCGACTACCGTGTATCATGCGTCTGACGTTCGGTCATTCGTAGGCCTATTGGAAGGACCGGAATGACAAAGACATTGAGGCCATGATCTTTGGCGGCGGCTTCGTTGGCGACGCTGGGACCGGGACAGGAGTGGGCACCGATGCAAGATGCGGAGGACATCGATGGCGCACAGCTGTTCTCCACCCAACCCGCGCAGCCAACACCCGTGTGCGTCGACGACTTTGAGGACGCCCCAACAGGGCCTATCCTCACCACGAACAATGCTACCAAGAAGAAGGGGGAGAGCCGCAGGACACAAGGATTCATCGACGACGAGGACAAGTGTTTGTGCGATGCGTGGCTGGCAACAAGCCATGACTGTATTAGTGGCGCCCAACAAAAGTGCAAGGTGTACTGGGCCAAGGTCATGCAGGAGTACAACGAGACGAAGAAGCACCCACCCTACCACATCCAAAGCCCTCGCAGGGAAGAGTCCTCTAGAAAAAGATGGAACTACATCAAACAAGAGACAAGCAAGTTCTGTTCGGCCGTCGAACATACTAAGAGCCACCCGTTAGCGGTGCTGGCGTGATTTCAGTGGTAAACAAGAGACAACCATCATCATTCTATTCTATTTACATCATTGTATGTACATCATTAGCGGTGTTGGCGTGATTGCAGGAATCCCGGGACTTGGAGAGGTTCAAGGTAGTGCATAAGAAGGGCTACCATATGGTCTATTGCTGGAAGAAGCTCAAGGACGCGCAAAAGTGGAAGACAAGCTTTGCGGCCTACAATGAAGTTGTGAATAATGGTACAGTAGTTAACCTCGATGGCAAAGACGATGATCATGGCCGTTAAGCCCTTCCACCTCGTCCCAGAGGCCATAAGACTACCAAGGCCGATCTAGCCCGGGAGGCACATGCCATTGCGTTCACCTAGAGCCTGGAGCAGATGATGGCCGAGAATCATGCCGCCTTGGCTGCTAGGGACGAGAAGAGGCGTATGGAAAAAAGAGGCCGCAACTGCCATCTACCTCAACCTCACAAAAGAGGTCATTAATTGAGATCCAAAGGATGGACGTCAAGGCCAAAAAGGCAAACGGCGAGGCCAAATTGCGTGACGCCGAGCCTAGGAGGATGGACGCCGAGGCCAAGACCCGTGCAAAGGACACAAGGATCATGCTAGCCAACTTGAGCAGCGTCGACAACGACACCAGGGCCTGGTTCATGAAGAGGCGCGCCAAAATCCGCGCGCGAGACGCCTGATTACCGGCGCCATGCGCCCAGCACCATGGCCTCCTTTGGACTTTTTATGTTGTTCAGGCCTTGTTGTGCCCCTTTTGGACTCCACTTTGCGATGTACCATGTGCAAAGTGTGATGAACTTATTTCAGACCTCAATTTGACGTAATTTGAGACTATAATTTTGTGCAAATTTGAGCTAATTTAAGGCTACAACCTCTTTTATGAATTTTCTGAAACTAAACTGGCCCACGCCGGAAATGCATCGGCCCGCTGGAGCCACCCCGACGCCAGGGGCGGAGCCACACCCCTGGCAACAGGGGCCATGGCCCGGGGTGTGAGGCTGAATTCCCTCCTTTACTTTAGCACCAGCACCAAGCAACATATTTAGTACATTTTGACATTGTTTGCACTATTTTGCACTCTTTGGCCCTGGAGTTGGTTAGATCCTAGCTCCGCCCCTGCCCGATGCAAACAGACGCTCGACCATTTCCGCGTCCGCCAGGCGACGCAAACAGATGCCCGCGGACAATTTGAACGTCTGAAATGCGTCGCCCCGTTGGAGATGCCCTAAGAGCATCTTCGTTAACACTAGTTATAGTGGGAAGTAACATGGAGTAGTAATACAAAGGAGCTCTCGGGTGCCACACACCCCTATACTTGAAAAAATAATATTAAAAAAAGTTTTAAAAAATTCAAACTTTTTTGGAAATCAAAGATGATAAGGTATTGCACTTGAAACAAAATATTTTCCTAGGAAATTACCTTTATTGTATCGAGAGCTCCTTTTATTGTGGCACCCGAGAGCTCCTTTGTATTTCCCCATTTTGATGCGGACTTGTGGCTCTCGGGTGCAATGTACCCCCATAGTTAAAAAAAAAACTCTAAACGCCCCATGACCAGGTATTATTCACTTTATATTCGTCATAATTTTGTATTTTTGATGTGGAGTCCATGGGAATCATTCGGGTCTAAATATTTTTTTACGAGGACAAACTTGATCATCCTTGGTTTTCAGGAAGATTCAAAAAAAGTTGACCTTTTCAAATTACTATATTATTTTAGTCTATGGGGGTGTGTTGCACCCGAGAGCCACAAGTCCGCTTCAAAATGCAAATGCTACTACTCTATGTTACTATATTCATAGTGGTTAGTAACATTAAAGTAGTATCATAGATGGATTCATTAATTATATTATAGACTTATTGTATTTTGGGAAGTGTGATGTTACAGTAACTAGCTATGTTACTTCATCATTCTCTCTCCTCATTAACTTATTGCCACATAAACAAATTTGCTGAGTTGGACACGAAGTTAGTCCTAAACTACTTGTACTATGACTAGTCTAAGCGTCCACAAAGGTTTCTTTGGGACTACCATACATATTTTCGTCCCCAGTCACGTACCCTGAAGCCTACTACCCTTCTACGTGCAATACAGCGTACGGCGCCCCAAGCTCGTTCCCGCTCCAAAGGGGACGCTTTGAGCACGCCTAACAGTGTGAGAAGCGAGGCGGACGCCCACATGTCAGGGACCACATCCAGAACAGTTGGTTCCCGCCTTTTATTTCTCGTGGCGCCTCCCCTCCCAGCCCTCCGCTGCCGCTCGATTTATCGGTCATCTAGACGGCCAATCTCTTGTGAGTCGGGCACCGTCGTGGCGGTTGGCTTCCTCACCGTCCATTTCGCCGTTTTCGCTTTGCCAACGCGTCCCAGAACGCGCCAGCAAATCCGCCCTCCTCCACGCACAGAAGGTGTTCGGCGCCTTGTCTAGTAGGCATGATAGGTCGATGTTCTTTGACTCCTCTTCCGCAGATGAATTTTAACCATTTGTTTTGCTTCAGACATTGATAACGACGATGAGATGATTGTCCGAATGTTGGAGGAAGAGCAAGCCTTCGACGACGACATTCGGAGCATTTTTCAATCATCGTGTCCCTCCAGAACATGCTTGACGCCGAGGTGGAGAAGAGGAAGAGGCCACGCCATGGAGGTTCAAAGGGGGAAAGAAAGAAGTCGAAGCCCTGGCAGAGGATGGAGGGGCATACCATTCTGCACAACGATTACTTCGCAGATGAAGCAACACAAGCCAACAATTTTCGGAGCCGGTATAGGATGAGCAAGGGTTTGTTCATGAATATCCTCCACAACGTTCGAGAGTTCGACCCCTACTTCAAGTTGAAGCACGACGATGTTGGCATTGTCGGGTTCTCGTCAATTCAGAAGTGCACCACTGCCATGAGTATATTTGCATACGGAGCACCTACCGATACACATGACGACTACCTTCGCATGAGTGAGTCTACTGCCATTGAGTGCATGTACAAGTTTTGCCGAGCTGCGGTGAGAAAGTTTGGAAAATACTGCTTAAGAGGGCCAACTGAATAAGAGACTGCAAGGATCATGGCACAAAATGCAGTGAGAGGATTCCCTGGGATGCTTGCAAGCATTGATTGTATGCACTGGTCATAGCAGAACAACCCATTTGCTTGGCAAGGTATATACAAAGGGCGTCATGGATATTGCAGTGTGGCGTTTGAAGCTATGACAGATTATGACCTATGGATTTGGCATTCTTTTTTTAGCATGGCGGGATCACACAATGCCATCAACGTGTTACAGCGGTCTCTGGTGTTCAGCAAACTAGTGGAGGGTCATGCTCCACCATACAACTATGAGATCAATGGCCACCAATATGCCAAAGGATATTATCTAGCCAATGGTATATATCTAAAATGGGCGAATTTTGTCAAAACAATTCTAGCTCCATCAAGTTAGAAGAATTGCCACTTTGGTTCGCAACAAGAAGCTTGCAGGAAGCATGTGTAAGGGTACATTCCCCTATGTGTGGTTTTGGTAATTAATGACAACCCCTATGGACTAATGTTTTCATTGAGTTTATATGAATGAATATTCCATAGGATCTACTTGTAGTCCATGTGTTGGATTCAAGTATGGATGCCATGAAGATAAAGATATACCTTGAGTATTTGCATCAACATCATCGATCTAATGATATATATGTGATATGATCAAGAAGAAGAAATGAAGATGGAGTTCCTATGTGGAACTCAATATTAGCCATGCTCTATCTTATGTGATAAGCAATGAATGATCAAGATCTTGAGAGCTTGATTCCAAGTGAAGACTTCTTTATACACCTCAAGATAGTATGATAGAGCATGAGAAGATACAAGGTTGACCAATACAAAGAGTGAAGAATAGATTCAAGTTTGGTCAACACATGAAGCATGAAGAATGTGCCACGTGAAGTCACATGGTAGCTTTCCATGGGCATGCATCAAAAGTGAGATCTCATATAGCCCATTAGAGGATGACGGCAAGTGGTGATCGTCATCAAGGTTGAGTTGGGCAAGTTCAAGTTGAGCATCTCAAGAGGATCATATGCTTGAAGCTTGCCGTCCATTTGGTGATAATGGACACGTGAAGATGTGCATCAATGGAGCTTTCCCATCATGGTGTACGGGGGAGCATTTGTGAGTCTTCACGAAGTAACAATGATCAAGTGAGGCATTCCGGCTTGAGTGGAGCTTGAAGATTTATCATCAAGATCAAGCGGGATGCGCAAGGCAAAGGTATGACCTTGATAGGTTTTCCTTTTACTGGTCTCAAGGTGGTTGATGGGAGACCGGATTATAGGATAGATAGTCACACTATCAAGAGGGGCTTTCGGTTGGGTAACTTGATCACATCGTCTTAGGGAGCTCAATCCTTTGCATACTTTGCATATCCCTATTGCTTCTTAGTGTTTCTTTGTGAGAGGTTCTTGAGCTTGTTGCTAGCTTTACAACAAGCCCAAATTCATCAAAAACGGAATCCGCATGCATCTTCTATTGTGTTTTCGAGTTTGGACGTCTTCACCGTTTCTTGACGGTGGGAGACTCCCTCTCTAAAAACATCTAAAAATATCCTGTGAGGAGTCTCCATATTTCCAACAAAATTGGTTTCATGTCAATCGGGGTCCGGACACAAAAGTTATCACAGTTTTTGTATAACATGTTTTCCTGCTGGCCCGGTTTCTCGCCCGGCGTGACCGGCCGTCCCACCGGATGGCCTAGTTCAAACCAGCCCCTGGACTGGTGCCAACCGGGCACTATCCAGTAAGGTTTCCAGCTTCGCCCGGTGCTGGTCCGGCCTGAGGTCCGGTTTGGACCGGCTGGGTCCGACCCCTCGTCCGGTCTGACCGGGAGGTGGACCGGCCTCCCCGGCGTAGGTTCTGCGCGACAAAGACCCGCCCCAGTCACGACCCGGCGCCAGGTCCGGTTTGGACCGGCTGGTCCGGTCTATGGCCCGGTCTGACCAGGTCCTGCACCGGACGTCCCGGCCCCAGGCCCGGTTGACCGGGCTCCTCGAAGTTTTGCTGAGCTGGACATTTCCCCAACGGTTATTTTTCGGCTTGGGCTATAAATAGCCCTTCTTTCACCTTGGGCTGTATAAGTTCTTCCACTCTCTCTCCTCCATTGTTGACTTTGAAGAACTTGCCCTATCTCTTGATTCCCCCCATGATTCTTGCTCATTCTTGAGGGATCTAAGAGAGGAGATCTAGATCTACAATCCCCACCAATCCATCTCTCCTCTAAGTGAGGGGAACTCTTTAGATCTAGATCTTGGAGTCATTTGTTGATTTCCTCTTTGTTCTTCCTCTCTAATCTCATCCTAGCATTTGTTGCTTTGGTGGGATTTGAGTGTGAAGGATTTGAACACCTTTAGTGTTCTTGCTTTGCATCATTGCATATTGTTGAGCTCTCCACCACGATTAGTTCGAGTGAGAGACCGTGAGCTTGTTACTCTTGGAGGGAGACCTCCTAGTTGGCTTGGCGGTTGGTGCTCCGGTGATCCCTTCAAGGAAGATTGTGAAGAGGCCCGGGCTTCTCCTTCGTGGAGCTTGTGAAGTGGTGTGGAGCTTGCCATCTCCGGAGTGGAGGAAAAGCTAACCATAAGGAAAGGGCCATTATCCTTCGTGGGTGTGGCTCGGAGAATAGGGTGAGCCTTCGTGGCGTTGGAGAATCCTTCGTGGGACCTCCACTCCTCCAAACGTGACGTACCTTCTTGCAAAGGAAGGGAACACGGGAATACATCCTCGTCTCCGCGTGCCTCGGTTATTTCTATACCCGAGCTTACTTTCCTTGTGATAGCCATCGTGCTTGAAGTACATATATCTTGCTATCACTTGTGCTTCATATATCTTGTGCCTATCTTGCTTAGCTCTAGTTGTTATTCTTGCACTTAGTTGAGCCTAGAATATTTAGGACTTGTTCTTGTAAACTTTTTTTTTCGAAAGGGGGAACAAGTCCCAGCCTCTGCATCAAAGTGATGCATACGGCCTTTATTTCATTATTGAAAAATATAGCCACGGACCCTACAACCAAGAGTGCTTATTACAAATCATGGATCACACAAAGTCTCAATCCGCATTCTTGTAAACTAAACGTTAGTTTAATTCCGCATTCTTACAAGCCAAATCCGCAAGAGTTTTTAAACGCCTATTCACCCCCCTCTAGGCGACATCTCGTCCTTTCAGCATGTCAAGCGAGTATTTGATGTGCTTCAAGCTTAATTTGTTATTGTTCGGTACCCTACTCTAAGCTGGTCTCACAAATAAATGTGGGAGGTGATGTAGTCTTGTATGATCATACACAACATGATCATCGAGGATCACCACAAGAATCAGGTCAGGAGACATGTTAGTCCCTATGAGTGTCAGATCCCTCTTGTGGAGGTTGATCATTAGGTGCTTGTAGATTTTACTGATTTCCTCACCATGCATGCAGAGATCCGTGAGCAATGTTCGTGAGCAACTTCAAAATGATCTCGTTGAGTATATGTGGAGGGTCAAAGGATTATCAACAAATGTGGTGGTGCCTTGATATATCCCCACTTATTATATTTGTTTAGTTATTTATTGTGTGTTGTATTTTAATTTGAAAACAATTTTAGCAAACATAAACATATTTATTTGTATGGTATGTTTAATAAAATGGTTATGTTTTCGAACACCGTATCAAAAAAAATTAGGGCCTCGTTTGGGGGAGGCGGCTGGGCAGTGACGGCCCCAAACGCGACATGAAGAAAAAGCGTCCCCCAAACGATTGATCCGGTGCTGTTTGGGGGACGATTTGGGGGGACGTGACTGGAGATGCTCTTAGACAACCCCAATCGTTTTGGGGCAACTTATGGGGGTGCCGGCGCGAAATGCAAAATAGGAACTTGCCAGCGCCCAGCTGTGCACCCCATAGACATCCCCAATACAATTTCATATATAATTTAATTTAAACAATAAATAAACTGTGATAATTTATTACAACTTAAATAAATGATGGGCATAATTCAACAAGTTCAACATATCACATAAATAATTTGGGTTCATCAAATCACACAAATTTAAAAGTTTAAATCTCAATGGCAAGGAAATAAACAAACTAGACGACGCCTTTGAGAATCCACAAATGCTCCACCAGATCATATTGCAGTTGGTGATGAGTGTCCTCCTCGGTGATCACATGGCCAAGAGGGACATGAGGATTGCTAGATGTTTGTCGTCTCTAGCGTCGTCCCTGGTAGCAGCCACAACAGTGAGATCCTCGTCCATGAGTGCGGACATGACGTCCTCGTCATCCGAGTCCATCGCCTTGGCAAATAGCCGAACACCTCGCGTGCAATGTGGGAGTGTGGTGGAGATATGGAGGTAGCAGTGGTGGCGGGAGCGGGTGAACGACGACGGTGGGAAGTGGCGGCGAGGTGGCGAGGGTTGCGGCGGATTGTATGCGGTGGTGGAGTGGGTTCCTATTGGCGGCAATAGACCGTCGCGGTGACGGGTGGTTACGGCAGAGACATCGGGGATGGGAGGTGGTCGCCGAGACGAAGGAGCAAAATATTTGTATTTTTTTGGCTCTAGTCGCCGATAGGGCTGGCATGCGGAATTTTCTCGCCACGCGGCGCCCCTTAGCCCCATGTAGAATGGTTCGTCCTAGGGGCACCGGATGGAGAGTTGCGCCGCGCCGGCGGAAAAACAAATTTAGAGGCTGTGGTTGAATGTCTGTTTTTTAATCTCACATAATACATAGGAGCACATGCTAGAGCTGACTATTGCACAAGAGCCAATTTC
Organism: Lolium perenne; assembly: GCF_019359855.2. Classification (NCBI taxonomy): domain Eukaryota; kingdom Viridiplantae; phylum Streptophyta; class Magnoliopsida; order Poales; family Poaceae; genus Lolium; species Lolium perenne. The sequence goes on along the minus strand of NC_067248.2, from coordinate 256,706,974 downwards.
CCTTCTCTTTTTTTTAACTAAGCAAATTTATACTATTTTATCTCTTATAGCCAGCTGACTACTTGCTCTAAGCAGCAAACTGCTGATTTAAAGGTTTCAAGTGGGTTGGCTAGGAGGTGTTTTAATTGCGTGCCTCACAACATGAGGTGATCCAACCATTGGATCACCCAAATTTAGCTCAGAAAACCTTTTGCGAGGACATGCATTCTACTAATCACACGAGGATTCGAGAGCCTTCACGGGACAGGTGGTCTAGCGGAAGAATCAGTCATAAATAGGAGAAGTGTTTTAGCTTTAGAGCATCACTAATCCTTTTATTTAACTTTTTAAAAATCAGATTTGTAATTTTTAAAAATCTAAATACAAATTTGGATATAGTCACTAATGTAACCTATGAGCATGCAAAATCTCAATGCCATATTCTTCGTGTCGTTGGCAACACAAAAGAACAAAACCCGATTTAATATAGAGTTTTGCAGCATATACACATTTTTGTTATTTTTTATAGCTCAGAATGCAGAGTAGGAGCATTTGAAACTGATATTTTGCACCTTAGTGGATACATCATTATGGATACAAATTTATTTATATTTATAAAGCTTTTAATTTTGATTTTGATTTTTTTAAACAACAAGATCATTAGAGGCTGAGAGCCAAAATCTATGCTCCAATAAGAGCATCTTTAGCAAACTTCTTATAACGCGGCTTTTAAAAACATTGGTAAGGGCTCGGAAAATGGGTTTTAAGAGCCCGCGTGGCCAGCAACCGAACTATCTAGCTGTGGACAAATCAAACACAAGCACGTCGAGCTAGCTCTTGTCAAGCCAAAATGATCGACACCACAACTAAGGTTGAAAGATCAAGCATCCGTGGAGGCATCTCCACCGTCACTCATTAGATCATCATGAACACCACCACCATCACCTCCACCGCCACCACCACTAGCTGGAGAAGCAGGTGAAGTAGACGCTTCCCTTCTTTGTTGCAACATCTCCATCCTAGTTAAATCCCACCATTCTTTTGTAGGCGTCCATGATAGTTGGATCCATCACGAGTGTTTTGTTATCCTCGGCAATGAGCTTCGCCATGGCCCTCTTCTCCTCGCCACTTTCCTTTCTCGCCTCCACAACGGCCTTGCGCATCTCATCTTCATGTAGTGTTTTCCACCTTGCTTGCTTCTCTTGCTTCTACATCTTGGCCAAATACAAATTTGCTTCTAGTATTTTATTCACCAACACCTCCTTGGATTTCACTATGACATCAATTTTGCCCCTTAAACTTGATGCATCGACAAGCTTCTTGAGCTTCTCTTTTGCCTTCTTGTTTCCATCGGGCTTGTCTTTGTTTCATCCTCCAAGTGGCACACAATCATATTCATCATCCAATTGGAAAAATGCACCCCCTCTTTGGTGATGCTTATTGCTACCTCAATTTCCACTTCTCGCTATGCAATTTCTAACAATGTTGGAGGTTGAACGTTTTTTTTTTCTGTGGAGGAGAGCATTTGATTGTACCTTTCCAATGCAAGATTGTCCTACAAGTGGACAATTATTTGTGAGCAAAACATATGAAGCAAGTGATTCAACTGAATCAATGAAACAATGCACAAATATCACATATATATTCATCAACTGTACAACCACTTGGAGGTGCATTACTTAATTTCTCCAAACATACATTCCAACGGATACAAGCCGTTTTGATCACGTTCCAACGACCTTGGAATGATCTGTAGTTGTGTGGTGGTGCGGGAGCAAGACGAGGCAAGAATTGAAAAAATTGTCATAAAGGCCATGGGTGTTGCGACAACGGTGTTGTTTTGAGCGTAGTTTGTTGGTATTCGGTGGTGCTACGAGAGGCTGGCAGGGGTGCTATCGGAGGTCTTCGGTGGTGCTACGAGCAGCCGGCAGCGATGCTATGACTGACCAGCGAGGATCCTACCGGAGGTTGTCGGGGGAGGGTGGGGGTGCTACCATAGGTTATCGGTGGTGCTATGAGCGGCCTGCGATGGTGCTAAGATAGCGAGGGTGCTAAAAGAAGTTGGCGGTGACGATGCTCAGTGGCGTTGCCACAAACCATCAGCGGATGTGATGGAAAACGAAGGTGATGGAAGAAGAAAGTGATGGTCATGTCACCCGGATTGGAATGCTGCCGGCGGGCATTGACGACGAGTAGCTCACGACGCTACACCAGTATAATATTTTGCTATCACATTGTATTGCTTACCATAAGTTGTTGGTGCACATAGGTAAACCCTAGTTATATAGGTTTTGTGCTTAGCAAATTAAATGCTAATTTTATTACGCATTTGTAAAGCCATATTTGTAAAAATAATTAAACCGCCTATTCACCCTGTAGGCGGTATCCATGTCCTTTCACAAGTGACGGTCATGTCAGCCGGCGGTGCATTGGCGAGGAGTAGTTCACACTGCTACAATAGTATAATCTTTTGCAACAAATATTTCGTAATTCTTAGTCAGATGCTGAAAGGAAATTAACCTCCGGAGGATTGTCAGCGCTATTCTTCTAAGCGGAGTTACGTTTCCATATTCCAAATTCAAAGATTTTAATAAACTACCTACACCAGTTCGTTTTGACCCAGATTTTAAACTATGTTCAATGGTTTGTGTAGTAGCAATAACTTCTATTACATTATTGGTGTTGCCTCAAAGTAGTTCTTGTAAATTATTTTGTTTTCTTGTGGTTTTGTTCTCTGTATTATTTTTGGAAACAAAGTACTCATTTCGATCCAAATGAATTGATTCTACTTTATCTACATACGCATATGCATGTAGTCTAGAAACTTAACTAGATAAATAGAAATTTAATTAAATCAATTAACATGAATGAGAGGGAGTACTACTATGTATTGTTGATGGGCTAAACTTGATAGTTGAAGCGCTGCAGCAACAAGGTGTCTTTTGCAGTATGTTCAAAAAAAAAAAAGGTGTCTTTGGCAGTTGAAAAATAATAACCACAGCCCCACTTGCGTCCTTCACTTTAGACTGCTTATAGTGGGAGTAACATAGCTAGTAACATCACACATCTCAAAGCATTTTGGTAACATGACATGCGAATAAATGAAAAAAAAAAGTGAGATGGTAACTAGCTATGTTACCATAACATCACACACATCAAGGCAAAATGAGTCTACAACATAATAAATGACACAATGCATGACACCCCATATAAGTAACTACCCACTATGAGGGTAGTAACCTAGACTAGTAACATGGCATATGTTACTAGTCTAAGTTACTCCCCACTATGAGCAGCCTTAGAAAAGAGTAAAGTCATTGACAGCCTACTTGAATTGATTGATATCACGGGTCGATTGTCCCTGACTCTGAAAAGCGTTCATGAATAATTCCGCTACTAGAGGAATATTTCTCAAGTTTCCGACTTTACCCTCACTGCTCCAGTCAGCGTGACGCTTCTTTCTCCTCTTACATCAGATCCAAAACAAAACGAAGCTCCATTCCCCATTCTCGCTGCAATCGCTGGCGCCTCGCCGCCGCGCCTTCCTTTCTCACGTATTTTGGGGTCCAGACGTTCTCTGGCAGCAGGAGGCCAGCGCGCGGGAGCTCGAGAACCACGGCGGCCGTGGAGGCGAGGCTTCTCGAGCTCAAGGTATTCTCGCAGCCGGAGGAGAACGGCAGGCTCAAGGCCCAGCAGGCATCGGAGCCGCGCCAAGGAGAAGCTGCGGGTGCAGTGCAAACCTGAGGGAGGCGGCAGCGCTCCGGGAGAGGGTGAACGAGGTGGCGGCAGAGGCGGCATCGCTGCAAAAGTCAACCGCCGGGCGTGAGGAGAATTAAATAGGCCTCTACTGCTCTGTCCCGCATTCCATTCCTCTCCGTTTGTCCAACTCTTCTTCCACCTTCATCCAGGTTAGGCAAACACCATCCCTGTATGCATCCACGAGAAAGCTGCTCCTCCCGTTTCCTTTCTTCTTGCTCCATTCTTTTTCATGTCATGGAGCTTACCTCTCTCAATATACCATGCTATATGGACATGTCAATTCTTCAACATGTCCTTAATTATTATTTTTTGACCAAGTTGTCCCTAATTATTAGCTGCTGCTAGATTTGCCTTAATTAATTGCTGCTGAATTATTTCCTTTTTAAGCTATATGGAAATGCCAATTATTTGTTACCCATATCTTCCAACAATACATGCATTTATCTGTTCTTTGCAAACGTTATGCTTATCCATACACAGCCACTTACTGTGTGTTATTACTACTAGGAGATGGAGAATACAACGTTGAACAGGTTACACCACACAAGTGGGGCGACATCCCAGTTCGAGTTCGCGTTGTTAGAACAGATTACTGACAATTTTTCCAAGGACCGTGTAATTGGTCGTGGTGCCTATGGAGTGGTTTACAAGGTATCATTGCTATTTGCATCTATTACTTGAGCTTTTACTTGTCAAACAAGACGACCGCTAATTACAAGTGCCCATGGACAGTATTAACGAAAAGATCTTTAACAGGGAGTCATGGACAATGGGGAAACGATTGCCGTGAAGAAGCTCAGCTACATGCCTCCAGATCATGTCAGTGGGAAACAATTCCATAATGAGTGTACTAACCTTATGAGGGTCCAACATCAAAATATTGTTCGGTTAGTTGGCTACTGCAATGAAACACATCACAAATCTATTGAACTTACTGGAGAACTTGTTTTTTGCAAAGAGAATAAAAGAGCTCTCTGCTTCGAGTACTTGCAAGGCGGAAGCCTGGACAAACACGTCTCTGGTGAGATCATGCATTGCATAGGAAATATTATTATGCATGAAGAACAAAAATCTCACTAAACTTATTATCTATTTTAATCAATCCATCAATTGTCGTCTTTGTAATAACCCATCATGTTTACTTCTACAGATGAGCCATGCAGACTTGATTGGGACACGTGTTACAAAATAATTAAGGGAGTCTGCGAGGGCTTAAATCACCTCCACAATGGATACAAAGATCCTATTTTTCATTTGGACTTAAAACCTGGAAATATATTGTTGGACAACGACATGATTCCGAAAATTGGAGATTATGGTTTATCGAGACTTTTTTCTACAACCAAAACATGTACCACAACAACACCTTTGGGAACAATGTGAGTTCATACCTGATGTGAAGTAATCAACTTCTTATATTATTTTGTTACAAAGTAATAGTATTTGATACCATGCAGGGGATACACACCACCTGAATTCGCCAGCAAACAAGAAATCTCATCTAAGTATGATGTATTCAGTTTGGGTGTTGTAATAATACATATGATAGCAGGACGCAAGCACTACTATGACCATGTGGATACTCCTTCCAAAATCATTGAGCTTGTAAGTGATAAGTTTCTGAATCATGAACTTGTCTTTCATGAAGTTATGCTGTGTTTTACCCATGCTCTGTATGTAGGTAACATGTCAACATTTTGCTTCCATTTTGTAGGTATGTGAAAACTGGGAAAAAAGGCTACACGCAATGATGTGGTCACATGCATCACAAGAAATTAAGACATGCATTGAAATAGCGTTAAGATGTGTGAAGTCTGACCGACAAGAAAGGCCTACTATAAGCAATATTGTTGATGATCTTAATAGGATTGATATTGCAAAAAATTTACCGCTTACATGGAAGGTAGATCAGTGATATGTATTCACTCTATTTAGTGCTTATGTGACAGGAATGCAGCTATATTCTGGATACTTAGAATTGTGGCTGTTTTTGGTTTGTTTCAACTTCCTAAACATATCTAAGCTGCATGGTTTAGAAGAACCATGATGTTGGACACTTCACCTATGCTAAAGAACAAGTATCTGGTTACTCGTTTAATATATAAAACCTTCAGTGATGTGAAAATTGAGGTCCACTGTTTCCACTGTAATTAATTATGGGTTAGCTCAAGAGCTGATATGTGCTTCGTTGCAGTTCTGTAATCGAATCCTATTCAGTTTCACAGTAGACGTTTTTTTCTCTCTTTCATTAGCATATTTTGCATCTTTTCTACCAGATGCATTACAAAATTCGTTTGTTTGCTATTATATTTTATTCAGGGAGATATTGCGCCCAAACCTAAGATGGTTGGTGTATCTCAAAGAATACCGGTGGTGATACCTGCAACTGATATACTTACTTCAGCACAAAGGGAATCAAGAAATGTACCACCCACAAAGGGTATTCTTCACTTTATTGCTCTTATTTTAGCATTTTCCTCTGTAGTCGCTATGACATTTCACATAGCGGTGTCACTAAGTTTTCTTTGCGATCCACATGTTCTGCAGGTATAACAAACATTGCCAACCGTGAATGGAAAGAAGGAGGAAATCAAGTTGATGCTTTAATGAAAGTGAGTCATCTGTGCTTTTGACTTGCCAATGCAAATAGTTCAACTGGGTTACCGGAAACTGTTTGTTTTTTAGGAACTTCACCACTGAGAACATATACATAGAACTTCCCTAGGAGGGGAGATTTGCATCATTATGAGAGATCTCTCACTGAGTTGACTTTTGCGGAGGGATATTTTGGAAAGTTATGTTTCTTATATAACATGCCCCTCTTGATTCTGAGTATAAGCATCGTACTCATGATTATAGAAACAAATTTCAAAATTAGCAATGTTGCTAAGCCTAAGTGTGTTTGCATTGAAAGCTCTGCATATTGCTTGAGTTATTATGATGTTGTTGGTAGTGCTCTGACAGGTGGACGAGTGGATGCTCTCAGAAAAAATGTAGAACTTCTGTTGGGAAGCTACATGCTTCTGTGCAAACTTTTGTGAAGAAACAGTAGAACTGTAAACCAGTGAAAATCTTTATCATTGTTCATTGAACTGTGCCAACTAGTAAACCCTACTATATACTGTAAATGCCAAAAAATATTTCTGTATGTTTGCCACTAAAATATTTCGTAATTGGTGCGGTAGAAATTCTTTCGTGCACTAACTCCCGATCAATAATTGGTTATTGAGATCAGTTTGTTGCTGTTATTCGGCATATCTCTTAATTGGTGTATTGATCCATGATGTATAATGGAGGCTCCTGTCTGTGCTTTGATTTCAGGGAGATCTAATGGAGGCCCCGGTTTGCGCTTTGGTGGACGCCATGTTCAGACTTCCCAGAAAGCTTAATGCGCTACTTGTCTGTCACGGCCACATGCTGCCCCGGGGTGCAGCAGACGAGATATCTCTCATCAAGCAAGATCTTGAGAAGATGGTAGCCATTCTCCAAGAGCACGGTGAATCGAGAGTGCAGGATCATGCCATGATGGTCAAGTGCCTGACCAAGGAGGCACGCGAGCTGACCTATGACATGGAGGACAGCGTCGACCAGTACGAGAATGCCGCCGGCACCAGGAGATGGATATTATCTCCCTTCCGTAAGAAGTACAAGATCACTCGCCGTAGGGAGAAGACCATCAGGCTCCCAGAGAAGCTCAAGTGGCGCCTATGGATGGCCAGCAAGATCAGGGAGTTCAGCATGCGCTCGCAGGAGGCGCTTCAGCGGTACAGCTTGTTTAACCACCCTGGTGGCAATGGCATCAGCAGCAGCACTGCTTCGACTTCTACTAGATGTGACCCGTCTTTTGGCTCTTGGCTTCCCACACCGTATGGTGAGCCTGTTGGCATCATTGCCCCTCTGAAGAAGCTTGAAGAGTGGCTAGATAAGAATGGGGAGCAGAAGTTCAAGGTGGTTTCTGTTGTTGGATCTGGAGGGGTTGGTAAGACCACGCTCGCTAATGAGCTGTACCGTAGAATCAGTGGGCAATTTGAGTGCCGGGCATTTGTACGTACATCCCGAAAGCCTGATGTCAGAAGGCTTCTCATCAGCATGCTATCACAAGTTCGTCCACACCAGAGCCCCCACAGTTGGAAGATGCATAACCTGATTGCTGACATCAGGACACATCTCCAAGATAAGAGGTATACATTTTTATCTCTTGATTCATAAATCTTGCATAGCATGTTAATACTTTAACATATAAAAATTTCAGTGGTGTTTTCCCCATGTTTCTACTTCAAGAATAGTAGTCTCTAGAGCAGGTCTTTTGTGTATTTTTTTCATTATACAAACATGTTACCGCGCCATCTTAGTGCATGAGAACGGTCTGTGGTTGATGTTAATATTAGTTGCATGATTTCAGGGTTGGTGAAGAGTTTAAGCAGTTTTTCTTTTAAAGTGAGAAGTTACTGTAATTTTCTGAATCTTTATATCTTGTAGCAAGAACAATATTTATGTATGTAGTTATGCTGAACCACTTTCCTCTTCTATTCCATTAAGGATTGAATGAAATATTTCTGACTTGATATTTGCTTTTAGGCTAACAACTGTGCTAAAACATTCCTCAGGTACTTGATCGTAATTGATGATATATGGGATATGCAAACATGGGATATCATCAACCGTGCTCTGCCGGATGGTAATCTTTGCAGTGGGGTACTAATAACAACAGAAGTCGAGGATGTAGCTCTGAGATGTTGTGGTTATGACTCCAAGTATGTTTTTACAATGAAACCACTGGGTCACGATGATTCAAGCAAATTATTTTTCAACACAGCTTTTGGTCCAAAATATGAATGTCCATCCGAACTCAGTGAAGTTGCTAACAATATTATAAGGAAATGTGCTGGTTTGCCACTAGCAACAGTTATTGTTGCCAATATTTTAGTAAGCCAGATGGGCAAACACGAGCAATGGGATTATGTAAACAAATCCTTAGGTTATGGTTTGAGGACAAATCCTAATCCTGAAGGGATGAAACAAGTACTGAACCTTAGTTACAATAGTCTTCCTGAGTATTTGAAGCCATGTGTGATGTATCTCAGTGTATATGAAGAGGACTACATTGTTCAGAAGGATGATATGGTCAAGCAATGGATAGCTGAAGGTTTTATCCGTGCAATAGAAGAGAAAAACAAGGAGGAAATATCAAGGAGCTATTTTGATGAGCTTATCAGTAGTAGAATGATCCAACCTGTACATGTAAATGACAATGATGATGTTTTGTCCTGCAGTGTGCATTACATGGTACTTGATTTTGTCACGCACAAGTCCATAGAAGAGAATTTTGTCACTGCATTAGATCATTGTCAGACAACTGCAATAGTAGCTGACAAGGTTCGTCGACTGTCTCTTCACTTTGGTAATGCAGAAGCAACATCACCAACAAATATGGGTCTATCACAGGTTCGAACTCTTGCATTTTTTGGGGTCTTCAAGTGTTTGCCTTCCATTATGGATTTTGGGCTACTTCAAGTTCTAATCCTACATGTTTGGGTCGATGATGAGAGCATCAGTTTTGATCTCACTAGAATATCTGAGCTTTTTCGGCTGAGATATTTTCACGTCACATGTAATGCCACCTTAGAAGTACCACAAACCCGGATGCGAGGTCTGAAATATTTGGAGACATTGAAAATAGATGCAAGAGTAAGCGAGGTTCCTTCGGACATTGTTTATTTGCCGAGCTTGTTGCACCTAAGTCTTCCTGCTGAGACAAATCTGCCCAAGGGTATTGCCCGCATGACATCGCTTTGCACACTTGGATATTTTGATCTAAGTGTTAACTCAACAGAGAATGTGCAGAGCATCAGCAAGCTGACTAATATGCAGGATCTTCGGCTAAGCTGTTCCACAGTGCCTTCCTCTCATCTAAAGAGCAAAATGGATATTATGTGCTCCGTTATCGCAAAACTCTGTGACCTCAGGTCTCTAATTCTGGAGCCTTCAAGTGTTCTGGCCTTTGGATCTTCAAACATGAGCATTTCCTGTGAAGGCATGACCTCTCCTCCAGCATTTCTTCGGAGATTTGAGTGGTTGCCACAAATATGCACATTCTCCAGCCTCCCCAAGTGGATTGGACATCTGGTCAAGATCTGCATTTTGAAGATTGGGGTTACAGAACTTGTGAGGAATGATGTTGATCTTCTCAGAGGATTGCCTGCACTTGCTGTTCTGTCGTTGTATGTCCGAACAAATCCTATAGAAAGAATTGTCTTCAGTAAGACAGGATTCTCGGTTCTCAAGTACTTTAACTTCCAGTGCAGTATACCTTGGCTGGAATTTCAGGTAGGTGCGATGCCTAATCTCCGGACCCTCAAGCTAGGTTTCGATGCCCATGGAGAGAATCAACATGGAACCATGCCTGTTGGCATTGAGCACTTGTCAGGCCTTAAGGAAATCTCTGCGAAAATTGGGGGTGCTGGTGCTGATGACCCTGATAGAACGGCTGCAGAATCAGCATTGAGTTGTGCCATTAAAATTCATCCGGCACGTCCCACCTTCAACATACAGTGTGTTGATCGGATGTTCACCGGTCAGGATGATAATAATGGCGGGGTTCAAGAGGAAGAAAACATGACTCTGGAAAAACAATATGAGATCATGGAGGAAGACTCAATTGAACAGCATGAAATCCTTCACAGCGACTCCGGGGCGCTGGCTGGTGGCAGCCAATTAGTGAGGCAGTACCGCGGGGTGCGGAAGCGGCCGTGGGGCAGGTTTGCGGCCGAGATCCGGGATCCCGCGAGGAAGCAGCGTCTCTGGCTCGGCACCTTTGACACCGCTGTTGAAGCCGCGCGGGCCTACGACGTCGCTGCATTACACTACCGTGGCCGCTCCGCGCGTCTCAATTTCCCCGAGGTCGGCGTACGCGTCGACACGCTTCACTCCGGTGGCGGCCGCCCTCCAGTCGCCCCATGCCCACCGTCGACAGCGATGTCCAAGAGTCAGGTTACTTATGAAGAGATCAGCGGAAGTGTGACTGGATTCCGCGAGGCAGCAAGGGGAAGTGGAAGTGTGACTGGAGTCCGCGAGGTGGCAAGGGGAAGCGGAAGTACGACTGGATCTGGCTCTGGCCTCGTGTCCCCTGCGATGTCAGAGAGTGTGGTTACGTACAATATGGCCAGCGGAAGTACGGCTGGTTCTTGGAGTGCCCCTCCTGAGGCAGACACGAGCTCGACGACGGATGACCTCTTGGACCTGAACCTCACACTTTGATGACTATGCCGAGAAAATCTATCTTAACCGTGTCCAGTCCACAAAGGCCTTGATATTTGGATCCCATGTACTCCGTAGCACCTAGTTCACCTAAAAGACGGAACTATGGCCATGCATTATATTTTAATTCTTTACTGCGACTACTATCTGAAGGAAGATTTAGGTCGCCTGATTTTATCTGAAGCTGTCTGAGATTCCAGACCTGGATGTGTGCCTGCCGTCGCAGATCAGCTTGAGAATTTTGAAATGAGACAAGGGGATTTCCCAAGCCTGCGGCGTCTGTGCTTTGTAGTGTGAAGTCTTGCTTCACATCTGCCAGTAATCGAACAAGGAGCTCTTCCAAACCTCGTCTCACTCCAACTTCTCTGCCCCGGTCTAGTTGGTCTCTGGCATCCAAATTAGACACCTGAAACATCTTAAGGATGCCATGATCGACCGTGCAGTGTGATGTGACCATTACCTTCGGTACTCGATATTAGTCTACCTTTCTTAGTCCAACTAGGGGCACACAAAGCTTACCCAAGATCAAGATGTACCCATATGCCGGTTGCAATAAATGAGACCAATTAGAAGATGGATTCTTGATGAATAAGATAAGAAGGTGTTAATAAAGGAAAAGATAGATTAGATTTTAATGTACCCTAGTCGAGTTCAGACATGACTCTCGAGACCTAACCTACTATACAAAGGCTAGGAGAGAACCTGCCGAACTCAAAAGAAGAAGAATACTCGAAACCACGTAACTTAGCACACAAAACCCTACAATCCTTGCCTCCCGGCGAGTCGACCATAGTAGTCTATCGGCTACCCCATTGTAACCTATTTTACTCGATAAATTAAGATTAGACAAGCAGGAAGTAAGAGTTTTTACCTCATCGAGAGCCTCGAACCAAGGTAATCTCTCTTCCCGTTTATTTGGTATCTGATGTTTCGTGTTAGCCTGCAAGATTCCATCAACCCTAAGCCCCTAATGGTGGGCATTGTCGAGGAGCTCCCTCAACAATTGACGCCATCTGTGGAAAACCTGCTAGTACAAGGCACTACATCGGCTGTCACGATCATGTTGGCTACAACTTCGCCGGCATCTACACCACCATCGGCTTCATCGTCGCCGAACTCGGGGAACTCGATTTGTATTGGGTCCTTCGAGGTCACTCCGCACACCGATGCGTCGCGTTCGCCCTTCTCGGGCCTACGTGGTGGGATGGACATGGCATTCGGGAGCATCCACTTCCGCGTCGACTCCGGGGCGTTGTTCGGCTCCCAGGTCCGATCGCTCCTGGCGTGGCAAAAATTACGACTTCATCGACAGCTACGTCTACTGCTTCATCGGCAATCGCGGTCGATCTATAGGCTATGCCATCGGTCTCGGCTCCGGCGGCTTCATCATCATCATCGTCGCGTTGTACCATGTCCACTACGTCAGCTGGGTCTGATGACTCCGGGTCATCGGATCTAACATCGTACTATTGCCTCAACTGCGACACCAGACACGGACTTGGCTCGGACGCTTCACCGTTCGTCTGCAACACCAAGTACTCCTTCGATGAAAAAAGTATCGACAACATCACCCCCATAGCCGCAACACGAGCGGCTCATTACCAAATCTGCGTTATCCTCAACCCTCAGATAGGAGACAAGATCTTCAAGGGCGAGCGCACCCTGCATGTCAATCGCGAGAGGCGACAAGATGGCGAGGCCAGTGGCAACAACGCCAACATCACTTTTACTGTCTCCCAGGAAGAGTGGGATGCGGCTCGCAACACCGTAGTAAACAACGTTAGCCTCCCCGTCGGAGTATCTATAGGCACCCTCAATGCTTATCACATTATTCTTGAGAAAAACCGTTCTCGGTTGGCCAAGGAGCGAGCCGACCTTGATCGACGTCGGTAGGCAGCCGATCTATCGAGCGAGCGGGGAAGGGCGCTGTCCTCCCTCGAAAGCATCTCCAAAAGCAACCAAGGGCATGTGAGGTACTACCCACGTATCCCCCGCCGTTCGAAAGGAGACGCAAGGGAGATTACATCGAATCTCTCCAATTCTTTCATGACAATGGACACAACAGGCATGCTAAGGCCCAAGACTGTCGAAGGAGCGACAGTAAACCTTGCGGTCTATTTGATCAACAATCAACCAACACCTAATAACCCAATGGCTCCAGCTCATTGGGGCGCCCTAGAAAGTCTCGCGATTCTCGGAGACAAGCTCACCCATAGGAAGGAGAAAGCTACACGTCATGCTAGCGGTTCGCGACATCGCTCATCATTAAAGGACGCCCGTGATGATATCACACAAAGCAAAATTGATAAAGCCCGTCGCCGACACGCTGCGCGTGCTAGCTTCGACGGTGACGACTCTGAAGAAACTCAAGAGCATGATGGTGAGGTCCGTGGGGCCGACTATTTGAGCCATAAAATTCGGGAGGCAATGCCACCAAAAAGGTTCAAACCAACACCTACCGATGCTGCCAACTACGACGATCAGCAGGAGCCGAGGTCATGGATAGAGGATTATCTATAAACTGTGATCTTGCATAAAGGAAACCAGGTGGTAGCTATGCGATGTTTGCATTTATTGTTGGAGATATGCCCAAGAGACAATAATAAAAGTGTTTATTGTTATATCTTAGTGTTCATGATAAATGTTTACATCACATGCTATAATTGTATTAACCGAAAACATTAATACTTGTGTATTTTGTAATCATAAAGGAGTCCCTAGTAAGCCTCTTGTTAAACTAGCTTGTTGATTAATAGATGATCATGTTTTCCTGATCATGAACATTTGATGTTATTAATAACAAGGTCATATCATTAGGTGAATGATGTGATGGACATACACCCATAGTAAGCGTAGCATATGATCAAGTCATTTAGTTCTTTGTGCTTCAAGCTTTAATATGCATAGTAACTTAATCCTTCGACCATGAGATCTTGTTAATCACCTACACCGGATGGATTCTTTGATGACACCAAACACTACTACGTAAATGGGTTGTCATAAAGGTGGCATTAAGTGTTCGGAAAGTATAGGGTTGAGGCACTTCTATCAATAGTGGGATTTGTCCATCCTAATGACGGATAGATATACTCTGGACCCTCTTGGTGGAATGATATCTAATTAGCTTGCAAGCATGTGACTGGTTCACAAGGGATATCATATCACGGTACGAGTAAAGAGTACTTATCGGTAACGAGGTTGAACTAGGTATGTAGATACGGACGATCAAACTTCGGATAAGTAAAATATCGCGAAACAAAGGGAATTGTTATTTTATGTGAATGGTTCTTTCGATCACGAAGTCATCGTTGAATATGTGGGAGCTATTATGGATCTCCAGGTCCCGCTATTAGTAATTGATCGGAGAGGAGTCTCGATCATGTTCGCATATTTCTCGAACCGTACGGTGACACACTTAAGGTTTGATGTCATTTTAAGTAGATATGGAATATGGAATGGAGCTCGAATGTTGTTCAGAGTCTCCTATGGGATCCGATACATCACGAGGAGGTTCGAAATGGTCCGGAGAATAAGATTCATATATGGGAAGTCATTTTCCGGTGTTCGGAAAAAGTCTGGTGTTTTGACCGGAGCTTCTAGAAGGTTTTGGATGGACCGAAATAGTCTGGAATATTGTGGAAGGTTCCAGAAGTGTCCGGGATGACCCAGGTTGTCTAAGGAAGTCTGGAGGGTTCCATAATAGGTGTATCCATATTTTCCTTAAGGGTTAAGGAGTTTCCCCTAAGGCAGATTCGGATTTGGCAAAAGAGCCCTAGTTCTAGTAGGTTTCGGCTGACAGAAACCTACCGGAACTCTCCCAAACTTTGGGGGCAGGTCTTGGACGACCCAAGGACCTTTTCCACCTATAAAAGGAGGGAAAGGGGAGCCCCAAGAGGTGCACAAGTCGCAACCCAAGCTCCCTCTCCCCAAACCCTAGCTGCCCCTTCCTCCTCCCTCTTGCACGGCTATGGTGAAGCCCTGCAGGATTTCTCCACCACCACCGCCACCACGCCGTCGTGCTGACGGGATTCCAAGGAGGATCTACTACATCTGCTGCCCGCTGGAATGGGGAGAAGGACGTCATCATCAACACCATACGTGTGACCGAGTGCGGAGGTGCTGCCCGATTGTGGCACCGTCAAGATCTTCTACGCGCTTTTGAAAGCGGCAAGTGATCGACTACATCCACCATGAGATTTATCTCGTTAATGCTTAGCGATCTTCGAGGGTATGTTGATCTTCACCTCGTTGCTACCATCTACTAGATTAGATCTTGGCTTGTTATTTGTTCTTGCGGTAGGAATTTTTTGTTTTCTATGCTATGAATCCCTACAGTGGTATCAGAGCCGTGTCTATGCATAGATTGGTTGCACTAGTAGAATACATGGTTTTGTGGGCGTTGATGCTTTTGTTGTCTCTTGTTATATGTACTTTGCATCTTGCGGGATGGTGGGATGAAGTGGCTCGGGCTAACTTTACATGACCGCGTTCATGATACCTACTCCACGCTTGACATGCAACTTGTATTGCATAAGTGGCTTTGCGGGTGTCTGTCTCTCTCACCATAGTTTAGATTCAATTTACTATTTCAATTGACAACACTAGTATCAGCGTTGTGGTTCATGTTCGTAGGTAGATTGGATCTTACTCGAAAACCCTAAACCACGTAAAATATGCAAACCAAATTAGAGGCGTCTAACTTGTTTTTGCAGGGTTTGGTGATGTGATATGGCCATGATGTGATGATGAATATGTATGAGATGATCATTATTGTATTGTGGCAACCGACAGGAGCCTTATGGTTGTCTTTATATTTCATGTAGTATTATTCAAAGTAGTTGTAATAGTTGCTACATGTGGTTAACAACCATGAAGACGACGCTATTGACCTTGACGCTACACCGACGATGATGGAGATCATGCCCGTTAATGATGGAGATCATGTCCGTGCTTTGGAGATGAAGATCAAAGGCGCAAAGACAAAAGGGTCATATCATATCACATTATGAATTGCATGTGATGTTAATCCTTTTATGCATCTTATATTGCTTAGATCGCGACGGTAGCATTGTAAGATGACCCCTCTCACTAAAAATCAAGATAATAAAGTGTTTGTCCTTAGTTAGCACTGTTGCTAAGACTCGTTGTTTCGAAGCATCACGTGATGATCGGGTGTGATAGACTCAACGTGTGCATACAACGGGTGCAAGCCAGATTTGCACATGCGGAAACTAGGGTTTGACTTGACGAGCCTAGCATGTACAGACATGACCTCAGAACACGGCAGACCGAAAGGTTAAGCATGAATCATATAGATGATATGATGAACATGTTGATGTTCTCCATTGAAACTACATCATCTCACATGATGATCGGACTTGGTGTAGTTGATTTGGTTTGTGTAATCACTAAGACAATTCGAGGGATATTGTTTTGAGTGGGATTTCACCTAGTTAATTTAAGAATTAATAGTAAACTCAAATTTATCCAGAACAAAGTCTAAATTTTATTTTAATTAAATTTTGTAGAATTGGCATCCGGTTTCTACTTTGCGCTAGGCTTGTAATTGAGATAGAAATACTGTTAAATCTGACAAGTAACTTTACAGACAGTTACCGTATTGTTAAAAAAACAAGGAATGATTAAGTCCTATAGCAAACTTTTGATAATCCTCAAATTGCTGATTCAAAACGCAATGGTTTCAATTAGTATCTAAAATTATCTTGTCTCCATGAAACTTAATGTTCAAATCCATTTGAAAAGTAAGGAGCTGAAAAGTTTGTTTTCAGAAATAAGCAAGGTGTGAGATATATGTGATATATATGTGATATCTAAGACCTTATTACAAGATAATTGAATATTATTTAGTGAGACTACATAAACTCATAAGTTTTATGGGAATGTACGAAAGTTGAAGACGCTAGGCGTCCTGATCCTCCAACTAGTTGGGCACGGACATTATTTGCATATCCGTGTAAGCCATAGTAGCTTCATCATGAAGTTGTCATGATTTGATGGGTAAAATTATGAGTGAAATCGTTCATCATATTAGAAAGTTACTAATAGTGAAATCCGAAACACTTGTCATGTGATGATCAACTTCAAAGTGCTAACCTCAAGGTTATTGGTATTTGACCAACAAGCCTAGAAGTTATTGATGTTGAAGTGTTTTCATAAATATGAGGAAATTCGAAAGAGAAAGTACAAAAGGATTTTGGCAGAAAGAAAGAAAGAAAATACTAGAAAGTCTAGCTCATGTGTATATAGATGATATACATGTTATGAATGTATTCTTTGATTGGTCACATAATAAAGTTCTTGGGTATTTGTACCATATTGGTTGGTATGAGATGTCATACAACACAACACAATACAAGAATTCAATGGCCTAAGTGACTGATAAGGAATGTGGTAATAATGCACGTCTAGAACAAAATAAAGTGTTATTTTGTTCATCGTTGGCATTCTACCTAGCCATTCAGATATATAATAAAGAACTTAATAATTGTTATTTTGCTATGGTCAAATGAAAACAATGAGTTATTCAAATTATGACCGTACTCCATGTACGATGGATAAGTTATTATAAATCTTAATGGTGAAACACACATGCATAACACCGACGCTAAAATGCCATAAGGCAAATGATTTGAATTCCACTTATTTGTGGAACCGCCATTTATGTCATGTTAGAAAGGAACGCATAAAGAAACTCCATGCAAATGGATTTTTCGAGTCATTTGATTTTTGAATCGTTTGGCACTTGCAAATCTTTTCTAAAGAAAATGACTGAAATACCGTTCACAGGCCAAGAGTTGAACGGGCAACTATCTTAGTGGAAACATACATGATGATGTATGTGGTTCATTGGGCATAGTTGTGTGCGGACGATTCTTCTACTTCATGAAAGCTTCCAACAATGAATTGAGTGTATATATATATGGATATATTTATTCAATGAGGAAGAAGTCTGAAACATTTGAATAGATTCAAATAAATTTCAGCATGAAGTAGAAATCATCGTAATAGAAAAGACAAATATCTATGATTAGATCATGGTGGAAATACTTGAATTACGAGTTTTAGCGAACATCTAAGAGAGTTATGAAATTGTTCCACAACTCACGTTTCTCAGAACACCATACTTATGATGGAGTATTCGAGAGACGTATCCAAACCTTGTTGGATTAATGATGATATAAAATAAAATGATGCCATTATATTTTTGTAGATTATGCTTTAAAGACTACCACTTTTACATTAAATAGAGCACCATCATAATCCGTTGAAATGACACCATATGAGTTATGGCATGGGTATAAATCCTAATAGTCCTTTCTTAAAATTTTGGTATGCATAGCATAAGTAAATGAGTTTACAACCAAAATCGGATGAGTGTCTTTGTTGGTTATCCCAGTGAACAATTTGGGAATTCTTTCCACTATGAAGTCAAAGACAAAAGTGTTTGTCGATTGTCGAGGGTACTCCTCGGCAATGCCCTCCGATTTTGGCTTAGGGTTGATGGAATCCTGTAGGCTGACACGAGACATCGGTTAACAGACAAGCGGGGAGAGTAATTTACCCAGGTTCGGGGCCCTCGATGAGGTAAAACCCTTACGTCCCGCCTGTCTGATCTTGATTATGAGAATATTGGGTTACAATGTAGGGATTCGTTGCATAGAAAACAAAAAATTTCCTACCGCGAGAACGCAATCCAAGCCAAGATGCAATCTAGAAGACAGGAGCAACGAGGGGATGAACGAGACTCACCCTTGAAGATTTCCAAAGCCTACAAGATGAGGCTCTTGTTGCTGCGGTAGACGATCACTTGCCGCTTTCAAAAGCGCGTAGAAGATCTTGACGGTGCCACAATCGGGCAGCACCTCCGTACTCGGTCACACGTTCGGTGTTGATGAAGACGACGTCCTTCTCCCCGTTCCAGCGGGCAGCGGAAGTAGTAGATCCTCCTTGAATCCCGGCAGCACGACGGCGTGGTGGCGGTGTTGATGGAGATCTCCGGCGGAGCTTCGCTAAGCGTATGCGGGAGAAGAGGTGGAGGAGGGGCGGCTAGGGTTTGGGAGAGGGGTGGCCGGCCACTTGAGGGGTGCGGCCAAGCTATGGCTTGAGGTAGCCGGCCCCCTCCCCTTGTCCCTCTTTTTATAGGTGGAACCCCCAAGAGTTGGTCTACAAGTCTTCGAATAAGACCCCAAACCAAAACTTTCCATATGGCATGAAACCTACTCAAGGTGGGATTCCCACTTGAGGTGGGATTCCCACCTTTCCATGAGGGGGGGTGGCCGGCCACCTTGGTGGAGTCCACCTGGGACTCCACCCCTCTAGGGTTGGCCGGCCAAGCTTGGTGGAGTCCCTCCGGGACTCCGCCTTCCAAAGTGATTTCTTTCGGACTTTTCTAGAACCTTCCATAAATGCACCGGATCATTTTCAAACTTATAAAATGACTTCCTATATATGAATCTTATTCTCTGGACCATTTCGGAACTCCTCGTGATGTCCGGGATCCCATCCGAGACTCCGAACAAAACTTCGAACTCCATTCCATATTCAAGTTCTACTAATACGACATCAAACCTTAAGTGTGTCACCCTACGGTTCGCAAACTATGTAGACATGGTTTGAGAACTCTCTCCGACCAATAACCAATAGCGGGATCTGGAGATCCATAATGGCTCCCACATATTCAACGATGACTTAGTGATCGAATGAACCATTCACATACGATACCAATTCCCTTTGTCACGCGATATTTTACTTGTCCGAGGTTTGATCATCGGTATCTCTCTATACCTTGTTCAACCTCGTCTCCTGACAAGTACTCTTTACTCGTACCGTGGTATGTGGTCTCTTATGAACTATTCATATGCTTGCAAGCTATTTAGACGACATTCCACCGAGAGGGCCCAGAGTATATCTATCCGTCATCGGGATGGACAAATCCCACTGTTGATCCATATGCCTCAACTCATACTTTCCGGATACTTAATCCCACCTTTATAACCACCCATTTACGCAGTGGCGTTTGATGTAATCAAAGTACCTTTCCGGTATAAGTGATTTACATGATCTCATGGTCGAAAGGACTAGGTAACTATGTATCGAAAGCTTATAGCAAATAACTTAATGACGTGATCTTATGCTACGCTTAATTGGGTGTGTCCATTACATCATTCATATAATGATATAACCTTGTTATTAATAACATCCAATGTTATTGATTATGAAACTATAATCATCTATGAATCAACAAGCTAGTTAAGAGGCTTACTAGGGACTCATTGTTGTTTACATAATACACATGTATCAATGTTTCGGTTAATACAATTATAGCATGGTATATAAACATTTATCATAAACACAAAGATATATAATAACCACTTTTATTATTGCCTCTTGGGCATATCTCCAACAGTCTCCCACTTGCACTAGAGTCAATAATCTAGATTACATTGTAAGGTACCTAACATCCATGTCATTCTGGTGTTGGTCATGCTTTGCCCTAGGGAGAGCTTTAGTCAACGGATCTGCTACATTCAGATCAGTGTGTACTTTGCAAATCTTAACTTCTCCATCTTCGATGTACTCTCGAATCGAATGATAACGCAGCTTGATATGCTTCAGCCTCTTGTGTGACCTTGGTTCTTGTGCATTGGCGATGGCACCCATGTTGTCACAGTAGATGACTAGTGGGTCCAATGCACTAGGAACCACACCGATCTCTACAATGAACCTCTTCATCCATACCGCTTCTGATGAAGCCTCTAAAGCCGCTATGTACTCCGATTCTGTTGAAGACTTCGCCACCGTGCACTGCTTCGAGCTTGCCCAGCTTACTGCAGCACCATTCAATATAAACACGTACCCAGACTGAGACTTAGAGTCATCAAGATCAGTGTTCCAACTTGCATCGGTGTAACTGGTTACAGCGAGCTCTTGGTCACCTCCATAACAAAGAAACATATCCTTAGTTCTTTTCAAGTACTTCAGGATATTCTTGACCGCTGTCCAGTGTTCCATTCCTGGATCACTTTGATATCTGCTAGTCAAACTAACAGCATGTGCTATATCCGGTCTAGTACATAGCATGGCATACATGATAGAGCCTACTGCCGAGGCATAGGGGATCTGACTCATCCTTTCTCTTTCTTCTGCCGTAGCCGGACCTTGAGTCTTACTCAAGACCTTGCCTGGTAACATAGGTAAGAACCCTTTCTTTCTTTCGTCCATTCTAAACTTCTTTAGAATCTTGTCCACGTATGTACTCTGTGATAGCCCTATTAGACGTCTTGATCTATCTCTATAAATCTTGATGCCTAATATATACGATGCTTCACCAAGGTCTTTCATTGAAAAACTATTATTCAAATAACCTTTTACACTGCTTAATAATTCTATATCATTCCCAATCAATAATATGTCATCTACATATAATATTAGGAACGCTATAGAGCTCCCACTCACTTTCTTGTAAATACAGGCCTCTCCATGACACTGTATAAACCCGAAGTCTTTGATCACCTTATCAAAGCGTCGGTTCCAACTTCTTGATGCTTGCTTCAGTCCATAAATTGAACGCTGAAGTTTGCATACCTTGTCAGCATTTTTAGGATCGACAAAACCTTTGGGTTGTACCATATACAACTCTTCCTCAATGTCTCCATTAAGGAACGCCGTTTTGACATCCATCTGCCAAATCTCATAATCGAAAAATGCAGCTATTGCTAACAAAATCCTCACAGACTTTAGCTTCGCTACAGGTGAGAAAGTCTCATCGTAGTCAACACCTTGAATTTGTCGGAAACCTTTTGCGACAAGTCAAGCTTTATATACAATAATATTACCATCAGCATCTGTTTTTCTTTTGAAGATCCATTTATTCTCGACAGCCTTGCGGCTATCAGGTAAGTCTAGCAAAGTCCACACTATGTTATCATACATGGATCCCATTTCGGATTTCATGGCTTCTTGCCATTTGTTGGAATCTGGGCTCATCATCGCTTCTTCATACGTCGCAGGGTCTTCATCATTGTTGTCCACAATCATGACATTTAGACAAGGATCATACCAATCAGGAGTGGCACGTTCCCTTGTCGATCTGCGAGGTTCAGTAGCTATCTCATTTGAAGTTTCATGATCATTATCATTAGCTTCCTCTGTTACCGATGCAGGCGGCACATGAACAACTTCTGGTACTGCGCTACTCTGATCAACGAGTGAAGATTCAGTAATCTCGTCGAGTTCTACTTTTCTTCCAGTCACTTCTTTAGTGAGAAATTCTTTCTCAAGAAAGGTTCCATTCTTAGCAACAAAGATTTTGCCTTCGGATCTGTGATAGAAAGTGTACCCTATAGGTTTCCTTAGGGTATCCTATGAAGAGGCATTTTTCCGCTTTCGGTTCTAGCTTGTCCGGTTGTAACTTTTTTACATAGGCTTCGCAACCCCAAACTTTAAGGAACGACAGCTTAGGTTTCTTATTAAACCATAATTCATACGGTGTCGTTTCAACGGATTTAGATGGTGCCCTATTTAAAGTGAATGCAGCTGTCTCTAATGCATAACTCCAAAATGATAACGGCAAATCAGTAAGAGACATCATAGAACGAACCATATCTAAGAGAGTTCGATTACGACGTTCGGACACACCGTTACGTTGAGGTGTTCCCGGCGGTGTCAATTGTGAAAGTATTCCGCATTTCTTTAAATGCATGCCAAACTCATAACTCAGATATTCACCTCCACGATCAGATCGTAGAAATTTAATCTTCTTGTTACGTTGATTTTCTACTTCACTTTGGAATTCCTTAAACTTCTCGAAAGTTTCGGATTTATGTTTCATGAAATAGATATACCCATATCTACTCAGATCATCTGTGAAGGTTAGAACATAACGATATCCACCGCGCGAGGCTACACTCATTGGTCCGCACACATTGGTATGTATGATTTCCAATAAATCTGTAGCTCGCTCCATAATACCAGAGAATGGAGTCTTAGTCATTTTTCCCATTAGACATGCTTCGCATTTATCAAGTGACTCAAAGTCAAGTGATTCAAGTAATCCATCGGTATGGAGTTTCTTCATGCGTTTCACTCCAATATGACCAAGACGACAGTGCCACATATAAGTAGAATTATCATTTAATTTAATTCGCTTTGCATCAATGTTATGAATATGTGTATCAATACTATCGAGATCTAACAGAAATAAACCATTCTTTTCAGGTGCTCGACCATAAAAGATATTATTCATAAAAATAGAACAACCATTATTCTCAGACTTGAATGAATAACCGTCTTGCATTAAACAAGATCCAGATATAATGTTCATGCTCAACGCGGGTACAAAATAACAATTATTGAGGTTTAAAACTAATCCCGAAGGTAGATGTAGAGGAAGTGTGCCGACAGCGATCACATCGACTTTGGATCCATTTCCAACGCGCATCGTCACTTCATCCTTCAATAGTCTTCGTTTATTCTTTAGTTCTTGTTTCGAGTTGTTGCCGTCAGAAACCCACCGGCGAGCAGCGACGAGCAACACCGTAGAGCCGGGAGGCTCCCAGGACTGCGGCTGGCCCTGGTCCCTCGGGCGACGGCCCGTAATGCTCCTGGCACGCACGTCCGTTGCTGATGCAAGGGCGTGCCACCTGACCTATACCTGGTCAGGAAGGTGATGGATTGCTTCGACTTAATTTCCGGCATGGCAAACATGTAAACATTAAATACGAGCCCCGATCGGCTCTTAGGTTGTTCTGTGGATCGGCTCTAAGAGCCGATTGCCCCATGAAACACGATAGATTTTACATTAACATGGGGATCCTGCTTAATCAAAATCGAGCTAAACTAATCTACGATAGTCTAGGGTTTTCACCGCATAACCGGAACATCCTATGCGTAATTGAGCCTAGCAGATACGTAAGATGATAGGAAAACTAGCCCCAAAGAGGCCTAAAAACCAGCATGAAGCTGATCCCCGGAACAATCCCTTTAGGACTTCATTAACCACACCTCACGCACTACCGGATCGTTCAACCCATTTATAAGGCCTAACTATGCGGATATCAAACCAATCCTTGAAGAACAAGGAGCAAATATAACAGATTAGATCTACTAGCTAATGATCAAGCAAGATGCTGCCCTTACACCGAGCGTAGGTGTAAGGGCAGCCAGATATTGAGGGATAGCGTATCTAAACAAGTACATCGTGAAAGTATCGACGTCAACCCCAAAACACCTGCGATAAGGGTGTTGCTCGCCATAAAAAATGCTTCAGCACGAGCAACACCAAGAACGAATAAACCGATACTGCCTAGATCGCGCAATGCGGTCTAGGCAGCATGATGCTTACCCGGGAGAAACCCTCGAAACAAGGGGTGGCGATGCACCTAGATTGATTTGTTGTGAACGTGATCGTCCTACTTTCTCAATAACCCTAGATACATCTTTATAGTCCGTAGACTTTCTAATTTGGGAATAACCCCAACCGTACACGAGCTAAACTCTGTTTTAATCCTAACCGACACGGAACCTACTATAAATTACAGATACACGGGCCACCTGGCCCAAACTTCGTGTACAAGGCCGATTCATGTATATCTTCCGCGTCTATTCTTCCAGCCCATCTTCACCACGGCCCACCTTCTGATCCGGTTAAATTCTGGTGATAACACATGCCCCCCTGGTTTTGGCAATGGTAATTCCAAAACCATTCTGGTTTTTCTTCGTCGGGTCATGTCGTGGCAGAGCAGAACCGTCGCAGTATCTTTCATCATGATGCCTTGCCTTCTCAACTTCTCCGCGTGGGCACCACTTCCTCGGAAACTGCTGTGGCATTGAATCCCCACTATATCCCCTTTATTTAACCGCGCCGAACAGTTCGCCTCTTCATCCTCTTGCTCTGTTTCTGACCATTGGCACCAAAAAACCCCCTTCTTCCATAGCCATGTCTTCCTCCTCTTCCTCCTCCGCCTCGTCGGATCTCTCCTCCCAGTCCTTCTCCTCCTCCTCCTCCTCCCGCGAAGCTACGCCAGAGTGGGGCTCGTTGGCGGCGCACGACATCCTCGCCCCAACCGAATGGGACCAGGAGGACCACGCCTCCTCCGTCTGGTCCGAGGACGACAAGTCCTTGACCAGCGGAGACGAAGACCTCCAGTTCCTCGCTGATGAGGAACTGGCATCGGAGAGCGAGGACGACTCGTTCTCTTGGGACGGCTATACTTCCTCCGAAGAAGAGGAGGAAGAAGACGACGACGACTCCCTCGAAGATTACCCGCCGGCGAAGCGCTTCCGCGCCGGGTCGGATGACGACGATGACGACGATGATGAAGACGAGGAGGGCCCCAATGAGGGCCACTGGAGCAGCGACGAGGAGCCCGCCGGTAGCAGCGCCGACGAGAGCTCCGATGGCGACGACGAGGGCAGCAACGGCCCGTAGAATAGGTCTAGTAGTAGTAGTAGCAGATTGGCCACAAGGCCTTTCTTTTGTTCTTCCTTCCTTGAGCAATCGGCTCTTTCTTTGTAAGAAATCCTTTATCAATGAAGAAAATATTCCTCTATTAATTTTGCATTCTTGTCAATTTTGCCGATTGTCCAAATAAATTAATGCGCAGAGAGCCGATGGCAGCGAATCGGCTTTTCTCATAACACGCAATTCAAACCAACTTGCCGATTCAGTTACCTATTCCCACGATAATCTGCAACCTCCGTTTGAGAAAATAAACTCCAATCCCTCAACAAGTCTAATTCGCGACCGTGCAAACTTTAAATCTCAAACGTACAAATCCAACCCCTCCACGAATTTGAATGGGAAAATCATCTCAATGCCACGGTCTCTGGCCTGAAAATAATCTGCTGCACTTGTTCCTCTAGAGTCGATGGCTGCGCATCGGCTTTTTAGTCTGAAGTCGATGTCCGTGCATCGGCTGTAACATGTATGTAAATTTTTTTTTACCGGCCGATTTTATGCATCGGCCTCCATATTTCACTGTCCATCATCCCACATGCTTGGGAAATATTTCTTGAGATGTTGTCCATTGACAGCTACTGGGAATTTAACCCCATCCAACTGCTCGAGCATGTATGCATTACCCTTCAAGACCTGGTCGACTCTGTACGGACCGTGCCAATTAGGAGACCATTTGCCATATGCTTTATCCTTCGTTCCTAATGGCAATACAGCTTCCCATACTAGATCACCAACCTAAAACTCCTTTGGTCTCACCTTCTTATTATATGCGCGAGCCACCTTGGCTTTATTCTCTTTGAGCTTCTCCAATGACCAAAGTCTTAGTTCTGTCAAATCCTCAATAGTATCACTCATCAAGGCCGCGTATTCTTCAGATGTTAGGTCATTCTGAAACGTGACACGTCTCGATTCAGCCGTAATTTCCCAAGGCAGTACGGCTTCTTGTCCATAAACCAGCTGGTACGGCGAAGTTTTTATAGCCCCATGACATGACATACGATAGGCCCACAAAGCTTCTGACAATACTTCATGCCAACGTCTAGGGTGCTCGTCAACTTTCCTCTTAATCAACTTGATGAGGCTCTGGTTGGACGCTTCAGCTTGCCCATTTGCCTGAGCATAGTACGGAGATGATCGGATCAACTTAATTCCCATGTCGTCACATAACTTTCTGAATTCTTTAGAAATAAAGACCGAACCTCCATCGGTCGTAATAGTCTGGGGAATTCCGAATCTATGAATGACATGTTCTTTCACAAAATTAACAACATCTTCCGATTTTACCTTCTTCATAGGGACGGCCTCTACCCACTTAGTGAAGTAATCTGTAATAGCCAAAATCCACTCGTGGCCTTTGCTTGACGCAGGATGGATCTTGCCGATCATATCCATACCCCAACCTCTAAATGGCCAAGGCTTGATGATGGGATTCATTGCTGACGCAGGCACCATCTGCATTTTACCAAACATCTGACACGCTTGGCATCCCTTATAATACCTGAAGCAGTCCTCAAGCATGGTGGGCCAGTAAAACCCTGATCATCTAATCAGCCACTTCATTTTATGAGCCGATTGATGAGTTCCACAGGCGCCTTCATGTACTTCATGTAAGAGCCGATTCGACTCGGCTGGTCCCAAGCATTTGAGAAGTAACCCCTCCAAAGTCCTGTAGAACATGTCGTCTCCTACAAGGAAATACTTCATGGCCTTGTACCTTATCCGTTTAGGTGCCCCCCGAGCCGAATCTCTCAAGTAATTGAAGATATCGGCTCTCCAATCATCCTGTTCCAGGAACTGTACTTGAACATCGTCTTCATCGGTTACGTCTTTGTAACCTGATGCTACCTGTGCAAGTTTGTTGGCCTCAGTATTTTGTGACCTTGGGATCCAATTAAAGTTCATGTACCTAAATTGTACCATCAGCTCACGGCATTGCACCCATAATGAAAAGAGTGATTCACTTTTGCACTTGTATTCCTCTGTGAGCTGGGAAATCACCAACTTGGAATCTCCAAAGATTTCCACCGCTTCTGCCCCGGCTTCTAAAAGCAACTCCATTCCTTTGCGTATTGCCTCATATTCAGCGACATTATTTGTGCAAGGGGTGGCTAACCTAATTGAGAAGGAGTATGTTGCCCCCCGAGGCGACACGAGTAGAATGCCGATGCCACAACCATCACTACAAGCCGATCCATCGAAGAACATGGCCCATGCGCGTACAGATAGTGCGGCTATGTCAGTGTTGATTCGTTCAACAATTAAATCGGCCAATGCTTGTCCCTTGACTGCCTTCGCAGGCTGATACCGGAGGTCAAATTCTGATAATGCGAACATCCATTTGCCGAGTCGGCCTTTCAACACAGGAGCCGACAACATGTGTTTGATGACGTCTGATTTGCATATAATGATAACCTCCGCGTTTAGCAGTACGTGACGAAGCTTGATGCAGGTAAAGAACAGGCAGAGGCACAACTTTTCAATCTCAGGGTACCTTGTCTCTGCATCCAACATCCTTCTGCTAAGGTAGAACGCGACTTTCTCTAGACCATCGTAGACTTGCACCACTACTGAGGCGATAGAAGTATCGGCTACTGACAGATAGATAAAGAATGGTCTATCTTGCTGAGGCGGTACCAACACAGGTGGCTTCGTTAGATATTCTTTAATCTCGTCGAACGCTTGATGTTGCTCTGCCCCCAGTGAAACTCCTCATCGGCTTTGATTTTCACCAATCCCATGAACGGCTCGATCCGTCCCGACAGGTTGAAGATGAACCTTCTGACGAAGTTGATTTTGCCGATGAGACATTGCAGTTCCTTCTTCGTGGTAGGCGGCTTCATTGTGCGCACGGCCTCCTGACTCTTCAGGCCGATCTCGATTCCTCGTTCATGAACCAAGAAACCTAGGAATTGACCGGCCGTCACACCAAAGGCACATTTCTTGGGATTCATTCTTAGTCCGAACTTCCTGGTTCGGTCCAAAATACGTCGCAAGTCCTCCAAGTGTCCTTCTATCGAGACAGACTTGACTACCACATCATCGATGTAGATTTCCACCAATTTGCCGATCAGATCATGAAAGATGTAATTCATGGCTCGTTGATATGTTGCGCCGGCGTTCTTCAATCCAAAATTCATGACCACATACTCAAACAAGCCCACTGCTCCTGGTACTCTAAATGCGGTCTTATGTATATCTTCTGGAGCCATAAAAATCTGGTTGTAACCGGCGTTGCCATCCATGAAACTCAACACTTTATGACCAGCGACTGCGTTGATCAACGTTTCTGCTACCGGCATTGGATACTCATCCTTTGGAGTGGCTCTGTTGAGATCCCGAAAATCTATGGCGACGCGCATTCGGCCGTCCTTTTTCTCCACAGGTACAACACTAGAAATCCACTCAGCGTACCTGCATGGCCTGATGAACCCTGCAGCCAACATTTTCTCGATCTCCTTTTTGACTTCTTCTAAGACTTCGGCCTTCATTTGTCGTGCTCGTTGCTGGAACGGCCGAAATCCTTTCTTAAGAGGGAGCCGATGCTCGATAATGCTCCTGTCTAACCCGGGCATCTCTGTATAATCCCAGGCAAAACAATCTGGGTATTCTCTCAACAGAGCTATCATCAGACTCCTCAGATGTGGATCCAACTTCTTGCTGATAAATGTTGGTCGTGGCTTATCCCCAGGACCAATGTCAATTTCTTTTAGCTCATCAGCCGATGTAAACCCGTACCCTAGCTTTCCATCACCTGCTAGCTCAATGCTGAACACAGGCGTAATATATGATAAGGGTATTATGGGCCGATTGCCTGAATCGGCCTTCTTCTTCATTGTACTGCTTAACGCGGATTTACAACTTATTTTTATTTTTTGGGGCCGATCGCGGGGATCGGCCTTGCTACACATATCTAGTAACTTTGGTACGGTTACACTGTCAGGCCAGTGGATAAGACCAGCCTCACCCCTTTTTTTGTAACCTCAACGCGCTCACACCCGTCCAGACTGACCCCTGAGAGCGGCTCCTGATCCACCGCGTCCCAAATGTTCATGCCAGCCGTTGAAATTTCGGCTGTATCATCTGCCTGGACGACCTCGACTTCATTGCCATCCCACTGTATCAAGCATTGGTGCATTGTGGATGGGATGCAGCAATTGGCGTGAATCCAATCTCTCCCTAGCAGGACGGCGTAGGTGCTCTTGCTATCGACGATGAAGAACGACGTAGGGATGGTTTTTCGGCCTACTGTAAAATCCACGCTTAGAACACCTTGCGCTTCTGATGCTTGGCCGTTAAAGTCGCTCAATGTGACGTTGGTTTTGATCAGATCTGTGCTAGAGCGTCCCAGGCGACGTAGCATGGAGTACGGCATTATGTTGACTGCCGCTCCCGTGTCGACCAGCATCTTGTTGACAGGCTGCCCGTTGATATATCCTTTCACGTACAAGGCCTTCAGATGCCTGTAGCTTCTTTCTCGTGGCTTTTTGAAGACAACTGGCCGTGGGCTGCAGTCTAGTTGTGCCACAGATGCCTCCTCTGATCTTGGAGCGCAAAACTCTGACGGAAGTATGAACACCATGTTGGCGCCAGCCGACGTCTTATCATCGGCTTTCCTTGGTTTAGGACGCCACTCTTGCTCCTGTGGGCGGCCCTCCTCATCCAAAGTTTGCTGAATTTTTGCGGCCAGATCGGGCCGTGCCTTCCTCAATGTGTGCAGGTACAATCTCTCGGCTTCCTCCAAGCTGCGTAGCCGCTGTACCCTGCGTTTCTGTGAATGACTGGGTCCGTCAGGGCACCACCTTGGCCGGTGGTATCTGTCTTCTTCTTCTTCATCGTCGCCTAACTCCTCGAGGTCTTCCTCTCGGGCGGACTCAG
This sequence comes from Lolium perenne, assembly GCF_019359855.2. NCBI lineage: Eukaryota > Viridiplantae > Streptophyta > Magnoliopsida > Poales > Poaceae > Lolium > Lolium perenne. The sequence continues at coordinate 256,676,625 of NC_067248.2, read as the reverse complement.
CTTGTTTGTTCCGACGCGGGAGAGGTCCTAGACGTTTGAATACTGACACATCTGCCGCGTACTTCTTCCTTGATCTACACTCTGGGCAGCTTTCGATTGTCGGCAATCGGCTCATTCCTGAGTCCCAGCAATGTTTAAAGAACGGGCAGTCCCAGTGCCGGTCCACGTCCTCTTGCTCGTTTGACCTTCCCCTGGTACGGCGCTCATATCCTTCGTCATCTCTATTATACCGACGATACTTTCTATCGTTTACGTTAGGCCGATGAGCTACGTCATCGGCTGTATCATACCGTCGGCGTTGGTCATGCTGATGTTCATATTTGTTAAGAAGGTGCTCTGAGAGTGGTCGCTGGTACCGCACGCTTCTCACTTGATCCTCAGTCACGTACCGTTTGTCATCGTATCGAGGCCGATCGCGAGAACCGGCCTCCTCCTTGTCCTTGCCACGAGAACGACTGCTCTCTTCTCTGTCACTGCCAGAGTGGTATGCAGGCCCTGCCATGTTGATACTGAACGAGAAATCTGGCTGGCGCCTCGCAGGGTAACTACACTCCACCATGTTGACAGCAGGGAACGGTTGCGTGTCCACTTTCATGGCATACTGGCTGAAAATAAGACGGCCTTGTTCTATCGCCATTTGGATCTGCTGACGCAACACTTTGCAGTCGCTGGTGGTATGTGTGAACGAATGATGCCACTTGCAGTATGGCCTTCCGTTCGTCTCTTGGGCCGTAGGGACTCTATGGCCGTCGGGTAACTTCAGCTGCTTCTCTTTAAGCAAGAGATCGAAAATCTGCTCAGCTTTGCTCACGTCGAAGTCGAACCCTCTTGCAGGACCTTGTGGTTTAACCCACTTGCAGGATACGGGGTTTGCCCCCCGAGCCCATTCAGCCACAGCCACTTCCTGATCTCCTGCCGAATCTTCATCTTCTTCTACCTCGATCAGGCTTACTGGGCGTTTAAACTTGTCCTGGTACAATTCTGGATGGCGCTGTTCATACAATGATAGTTTCTGCACCATGTGCGCCAGGGAGGTATACTCTGCCTGAGAAGCCATGTCCTTGATTGGTGATGCAAGACCTACCACTGCCAAATCAACGGCCTCTTTCTCATTTAACCGAGCCGAATAGCATCGGTTCCTCACAGTTCTGAAGCGCTGAATGTACTCTGACACTGTCTCTCCACGCCTCTGTCGCACTTGTGCCAAATCGGCAATGCCAGCTTCGGAAGAATCTGAGTGATATTGTACGTGGAGCTGTTCTTCCATCTGCTTCCACGTCCGGATTGAGTCTGGGGGCAGTGAGGTGTACCACCCAAAAGCCGATCCTGTGAGAGACTGCGCGAAAAATCTCATGCGTAGCTGGTCCGATGCTGAGATCATGCCCAACTGTGCCAAATATCGGCTCACGTGTTCAATTGAGCTAGAACCTTCTGACCCACTGAACTTTGAGAACTCTGGGAGCCGATATTTAGGTGGCAGTGGTATTAGATCGTACTCATTAGGATACGGCTTGGAATAGCCGATTGCCCTTCTCTTTGGCACCATGCCGAACTGGTCTCTCAAGATCGCACTGATCTGGTCCACTGTCGGAGCTGCGGGGGCCGAACTTTGCTGATCTGCTGCAGTGGCGTACTTGGCTAGCCACGCCTGTTTATCGGCGTCTCCCTCAGCAATTCCTCCTGTGACTCCAGAAATTCCTCCTGTGGCTCCAGAAATTCCTCATGTGGCTCCAGAAATTCCTCCTGCTGTAATCTGGTTCGTGAGCGCCAAATTGTTGCAATCTGGCACATATATGCACGTGTATCCGTGCGGGATTTCCTTAGGTGGCTCCAGCATGAACTGGTAATCAGCAGGATCGCCTCCAATCTTGTGGACGACGAAAGCCGGCGAACCCCGCGGCTCTGGAGCCGTAAGCGCGAACGGTAGCGGCGGTCTGGTCTGGAACGACAGTTCTCCCTGGTGAGTTCCTAGGACCGGGCCTGACGGGGAGTATTGGTGCTTCATTATTTCCTGAACCACGCGGACCGCGACGCGCTCCAAAGTGTTCACTAGGCTCTCAGAGTGCCGATGAAGAGAATGAGCTGTCATATAGTTAAGTTCTTGGCGCAGAGCTCTGGTGCGCTCCTCTGAAGGGGTAGACAGATCTACTCCATCAAGAGCACCATCGGGTGAGAACCCTTTCCACCTGATGCCATGTGAACGGGTCTTTGTGAAAGAGCCGATGAGATCGGCTTCGAAGATGGATTTGATCTCATCATACTTCTTCTTGAACTCCTCAGGCAGCTCTTCGTACTTGACCGGCTCGTCCGCCATCTCAGAGGAAGATGTCGCTGCCGTTGTTGCCGATCGTCCCACCGGCGTGCGAGAATGTGTTGCCGTCGAAACCCACCGGCGAGCAGCGACGAGCAACACCGTAGAGCCGGGAGGCTCCCAGATCGCGGCTGGCCCTGGTCCCTCGGGCGACGGCCCGCAATGCTCCTGGCACGCACGTCCGTTGCTGATGCAAGGGCGTGCCACCTGACCTATACCTGGTCAGGAAGGTGATGGATTGCTTCGACTTAATTTCCTGCATGGCAAACATGTAAACATTAAATACGAGCCCCGATCGGCTCTTAGGTTGTTCTGTGGATCGGCTCTAAGAGCCGATTGCCCCATGAAACACGATAGATTTTACATTAACATGGGGATCCTGCTTAATCAAAATCGAGCTAAACTAATCTACGATAGTCTAGGGTTTTCACCGCATAACTGGAACATCCTATGCGTAATTGAGCCTAGCAGATACGTAAGATGATAGGAAAACTAGCCCCAAAGAGGCCTAAAAACCAGCATGAAGCTGATCCCCGGAACAATCCCTTTAGGAATTCATTAACCACACCTCACACACTACCGGATCGTTCAACCCGTTTATAAGGCCTAACTATGCGGATATCAAACCAATCCTTGAAGAACAAGGAGCAACTATAACAGATTAGATCTACTAGCTAATGATCAAGCAAGATGCTGCCCTTACACCGAGCGTAGGTGTAAGGGCAGCCAGATATTGAGGGATAGCGTATCTAAACAAGTACATCGTGAAAGTATCGACGTCAACACCAAAACACCTGCGATAAGGGTGTTGCTCGCCATCAAAAAGGCTTCAGCACGAGCAACACCAAGAACGAATAAACCGATACTGCCTAGATCGCGCAATGCAATCTAGGCAGCATGATGCTTACCCGGGAGAAACCCTCGAAACAAGGGGTGGCGATGCGCCTAGATTGATTTGTTGTGAACGTGATCGTCCTCCTTTCTCAATAACCCTAGATACATCTTTATAGTCCGTAGACTTTCTAATTTGGGAATAACCCCAACCGTACACGAGCTAAACTCTGTTTTAATCCTAACCGACACGGAACCTACTATAAATTATAGATACACGGGCCACCTGGCCCAAACTTCGTGTACAAGGCTGATTCATGTATATCTTCCGCGTCTATTCTTCCAGCCCATCTTCACCACGGCCCACCTTCTAATCCGGTTAAATTCTGGTGATAACACGAGTTACAAATATGAGCAACCGAACCAGTATCAAATACCCAGGTACTAGTACGAGAACCAGTAAGATAAACATCTATAACATGTATATCAGATATACCTTCTTTCTTCTTCTTGACAGGGCCGCTATTCAGATCAGCCAAATACTTGGAGCAATTACGCTTCCAGTGTCCCTTCTACTTGCAGTAATAGCACTCACCATCAGGCTTAGGGCCATTCTTAGGTTTCATAGGAGGCGTGGCAGCTTTCTTGCCACCCTTCTTGAATTTACCTTTAGACTCGCCCTGTTTCTTGAAACTGGTGGTCTTGTTGACCATCAACACTTGGTGCTCTTTCTTGATCTCAATCTCAGCAGATTTTAGCATGGCGAAGAGTTCAGGTAACTCTTTGTTCATGTTCTGCATATTGTAGTTCATCACAAAGTTCTTGTAACTAGGTGGCAGTGATTGAAGGACACGATTAATCCCCAGTCTGTTAGGAATCACTATTCCCAAGTCACTGAGTTTCTTCGCATGCCCGGTCATGGCGAGCATGTGCTCACTAACGGAGCTGCCTTCTTCCATCATGCAGCTGAAGAAGTGTTTCGATGCTTCATAGCATTCCACGGCCGCATGAGTTTCAAAGATAACTTTCAGCTCATTGACTAACTCATGAGGATCGTGGTGCTCAAAACGTTTTTGAAGATCGGCTTCCAGACTGCATAGGATGGCACACTGAACTCTAGAGTACCAAGTTTTTCGAGTCGCGTAAACATTCTTTACTTCATCGGTTTCAGTTTCTGCAGGAGGGTCACCTAGCGGTGCATCAAGCACATATTGCAGGTTTCCACCAGCTAGGAAAATCCTCACATGACGGAACCAGTCGGTGAAGTTGCTACCGTTGCTCTTAAGCTTTTCTTTCTCTAAGAACTGGTTAAAGTTGATTGGGGACGCCATATCTACAACATATATTTGCAATAGTTTAGACTAATGTTTATGACAAATTGAGTTCAAATTTTAATTCAACAAAATTAAAAACTAGGTGAACTCCCACTCAAAACAATATCCCTCGAATTGTCTTAGTGATCACACAAACCAAATCCACCACACCAAGTCCGATCATCACGAGACAAGATGTAACTTCAATGGCGACACTCAAAGTGTTCATCATATCAATCATATGATTCATGCTCTACCTTTCGGTATCACGTGTTCCGAGACCATGTCTGTACATGCTAGGCTCGTCAAGGCAACCTTAGTATCCGCATGTGCAAAACTGGCTTGCACCCGTTGTATGCACTTGTTGATTCTATCACACCCGATCATCACGAGATGCTTCGAAATGACAAGTCTTGGCAACGGTGCTACTAAGGATGAACACTTTATTATCTTGATATTTTAGTGAGAGGGATCATCTTATAATGCTACCGTCGCGATCTAAGCAAAATAAGATGCATAAAAGGATTAACATCACATGCAGTTCATATGTGATATGATATGGCCCCTTTGTCTTTGCGCCTTTGATCTTCATCTCCAAAGCACGGACATGATCTCCATCATCAACGGGCATGATCTCCATCATCATCGGCGTAGCGTCAAGGTCAATAGCGCCGTCTTCATGATTGTTCTCCCATGTAGCAACTATTACAACTTCTTTGAAATACTACTCAACATGAAATTTAAAGACAACCATAAGGCTCCTGCCGGTTGTCACAATACAATAATGATCATCTCATACATATTTATCATCACATTATGGCCATATCACATCACCAAACCCTGCAAAAACAAGTTAGACGTCTCTAATTTGGTTTGCATATTTTACGTGGTTTAGGGTTTTCGAGTGAGATCTAATCTACCTACGAACATGAACCACAACGGTGATACCAGTGTTGTCAATAGAAGAGTAAATTGAATCTTCACTATAGTAGGAGAGACAGACACCCGCAAAGCCATTTATGCAATACAAGTTGCATGTCGAGCGTGGAGCAAATCTCATGAACGCGGTCATGTAAAGTTAGCCCGAGCCGCTTCATCCCACTATGCCACAAAGATGCAAAGTACTCAAACTAAAGACAACATAAGCATCAACGCCCACAAAACAATTATGTTCTACTCATGCAACCATCTATGCATAGTGTCGTTGCCTAATCGACGGTACCTCGGAGGAGGGATCCTCACGAGGGGAATAAGAAGTAGGGGCCATAGGGCGGAGTGCTCTCGGGACGGTGGTACGCGATTTACCTAGCTTCGGAACACCTGCACGATGACATGGCCTACTGCTGCTTGTCTGGAATTATCTGGGCGCTTTCGCGTGGTTACAATGAGTTGTTGTTCTGCCTCTAGGGCTCCCAGGATCCGGATTATAAAGGCGCACGGATATAGGGTTTACATGGAGAGTCCTAGCCGGATTACAGGTTGCCTAACTACGGTACATTGTCTTGCCGTGTACGTCAAGGATCCACCTTCCCTTGTACGCCGTACCAGATCCGGGTTCTGCGGTGACCCAGCATACCACTGCATGTTGTTGTATACAAGTCGTTGATATGATCTTTGTGAAGGGACTTCTTCACAAATTGCCATATCCCTCAGAGTGGTACAACAGAAACATTGCAGGTCATAACACTCCACATATTATTACAAACATTGTCTTAACAAGTTGGTATTCTCACAGGTCCTATGAGAACACCCTAAGATACTACTTAAGCACGATTACAACTTATAACCATATATAAAAGAGAGTTCAACAACTTATTTAGGTAAGTTCTACGTTGCTCGGCTCTATGATGCTAGGGTATATCACTACTCCTCCACCTCCGTGTCATCGGGTCCGTAGACTATCCCATAGTCTACTCCTTCCACTCCGCCGGTAAGATCGGGTTCCTCGTAGACCAGCTCGTATCTTCCTTCTGGTGCTCCATCGTTGATGGCCTCCACTTCCGGATCACAGTCTAGCAAGGGTGTCGAAAGAAAGTGAGTACAGAGGTACTCAGCAAGTTCTAAAAGAGTAAAAGGTGTTTGATGCACTAACTACGACCATTGATCAGGAAATCGCAGGTCAATGCATGTTTTGCAATCATTTCTTCAAAAGGTTGCTTTTATTATGAAAACTATGCCCGTCAGTCTTCACAGGTTGACTAGAACTTCGTGGAGTTCCTTTCCTGCCGCGTTCGCAGCTCCCTTCCCGGAACAAGGAGTGACAGCCACAATTTGATACACTCTGTAGAGGTGCGTTACTTTTCCCACAAGAGATCCCACCCTTTTTGCCATCCGCAGGGACTATCCCCCGTTCACACTTCCTTTGGTGTGAGGCCAGGTATAAAGATCCAAGCCCACACCGCCTTCTCCGCGACTGCAAACCCACCCTTTTGTCCGACCCTACACCCCCAGTAGACTTCTTCCGATAATACGGCTTTACTCACGGTGTACTCCGGACAATCCATCATAGACCGTAGAGCTATCATCACTAATGGATGGGGATTTAAAAGGCTATCCCAACCTACGGCAGTGCCTCCAACACCCCGCAGCTCTACCAGTCCGTTGGCGTCCAGAAGGGAAAAGATACGGCTGGCTTCCCCAGAGCCATTATAGATCTCATGGTTAACATGGTTTGTACGGCGCTAGAATCACTGGACGACATTGGTGGTTAATCCTAGGTTAATATAACCCATGCAATGGAACCTCCACCATATCAACACATACCATGGTTCCATTGCTAGCCACATAGTCATATTGATAGTTGGAAAGTAACATTTTATTTGCGATGCAGGAATGATAAGTATATAGCTTTGCAGTAAAATGATAGAAAATACTCAAGTTGATATGAACAAGGGTGAACTTGCCTGTGGACTGCGAGATAGTGCAGTTCAATGCAGTTGATGGAACCTGGACCTCGGGTTCTGTAAGAAGCATCATTGTCCGGTAAGGACAATGTTATAAAATCCAAATAATGCAATCATGGATGTATTAATTTATGTTGAATCCCTTTACCCCAATGAGTTATTGCAATTTAGGGTTGAGTTAAGATTTATGCCTTTGGCAGTAACTTGCAATTGCTTTAATGTGTAAACCACTTTAATTCTCATAAAGTAAAATAATTCAAAGTAAAACTACTTTACTTGGTGATTCATTATTCATTCCAAAAAAATGAGTTGAAATAAAAGAGTTGCCTCTATATTTTTGGAATAAATAGGGAATAGAGTATTTGTCTTTGAAAAATACCTTTCTCAATAGAAATGACTTGGAATAATAGAATTTCATTTTGAAATGTTTGAAAATAAGTATTTGAACTTATTTGATATTTTTCCTTGATTTTTAAATACAAGGAAATAATAGTTTGGAATTCCAAGTTATTATTTTAAATTCATCAAATTCATAAATTTGAATTTGTTTCTTAAATTCTATTTCATATTTTATTCTGGTTAAGAATAATTTTTCATTTACTAATCCAATTTTTAATGGATTTTTAGAGTTGTATTTTATTTACTAAAAATTGGTGAAATTATGGCCTTTTTCTTATTTGTAAAATGACCAGAATACCCCTGGCCCCTATTGGCTAGCCCACTAACTAAGGCCCATGGGACAACCCACTAAGGCTTGCCCCATAGTGGCTCGGTGGCGCCGAAGCGGCCATCCTCGCTCACTTCACTCATCTCTCTCACTCGCTCGCCCTAACCCTAATCCTCTGGCGACTCCCGTGGCGATGGCGTCGCCGCCATGGCCGCCGCCGTGCTCCGGCCATCTCCTGGCCTCCCTACCTTCGCCACCTACCTAATCTGGACTGCCGCGAGACGATCTGTCGATCTGTCCGCGTGGTTTCTCCGATTTCCTCCTCTCCTGGCGAATCGCCTCCTCTCTAGATCCACTGGAGAATCGCCTCGGCGATTTGGTGGTCTCCGGTGAACTCTCGTCCTCACCGTCGACGTGCGCGCCCCCTGAGACCGACCTGGTGCAGTGCTGCTTGCAGTACCAGTGCCGTCGTCTCCGTGCCGTGCTGCTGTGGTGGTGTTCGTGCTCGTCGGCGTAACGCCGGCGTCTACCCTGGGTTTTGCAGCTGCTATGGCCGTGCGAGCACTGCCTCGCCATGCCATAGCCTCTGCCACCAGGCGCATGTAAGTGATCCGCTCCTTCTCCTTCTCCTCTCCATGCCTGTGCACCTCCCAAGCTACTGTGCTTCTTCTTCCTCCTGTTCTACTGCTCTCTGGTGATCCTGTGATCACATAAATCCTTGCAATTTCTGCCTAAGCTACCCGTGCTTTCATTTTCTGCAAGCTATAGCCATTTTACCAGTCTCTGGTACTGGCCAGTGTTGCTTTGCTTGCTGTACATGCTATTTGTTGCTTGCCTACTGCTCCTAGCATGCTCATATCTTGCTATGCTATACTGTGCTTGCTTATGAGCTTGCTATGCCATGCTGTTCATGCTTATGGGCTTGCTATGCTTACTGGCAATCTACACTTGCTTGTCTAGGTGTACTGCTGTGCATCAGTGGCACTTGTGAGTGCCAGTGGTGCCTGTGAGGTGCTTCTGTGCTTGCTGTGTGAGCCATTGATCCATTGGATCAACCATTTCTTGTTGGCTAGCTTATCTGTGTGGCTTGACTTGGTTCAATTGATCCATTTGATCAATTAAATGTCAATGGTTGGTGATTGATTAATCCTGTGGCTAAGTGAATCATTTTCCTTGTTGATGCTGATGCTCAAGCATCACTAGGCTTACTGTATACATGTGCTGTTGCTTATCCTAGCTCACTGGACTTGATCCAGTGGCTATGATGCAGTGACTTGTGCTGTGTTGCCTCACAGTGTGCTACTGTCAATAAATAGCATGGATCTGTTTTATATTCACGCTTGAATAATTAATTCATGATGAACTGCTTATGCAGTGATGATTTAAATGACTTGCTTGTATATGAATTTGCTGTTCATGATTATTTAACAAGCAAATGAATCTGAATCCAACTCTGGATAATGATGTTCTGTATTTGGCTTTACTTTAAATGGTGCTAAGTGTGATGTGACCTTAGTAGCATTGCTACTGATTGGTTGCTCACCTGTTTGGTTGGATCTTGTGGGCTACTCAACTTTGCTTGCATGTTTGGGGATCATACTAGATATGAATGCCAATATGCTTGCCTGATGAAATCTAGGGTTTTACTGTGGTTATGTGCCTAGGATTTTCTGTGTAGTCTTTACTAGCTGCTAATTATTGCAATACATCTACTGGTGCTATTTGTGCATAAGATCTTGCTTCTGTGCACAAGATCTGTATCTGGATGGTTTCTATTTTGGTGGCTTTTTAGACTAGCAGTGATCCTTGGTGAAAACCAAGTGATGATTCACCCTATTGAGCATCTGCTCAACCCCATGATTGTGTCATGCATGATTTATGGATTAGATCCATTGGATCTATTCCAGGAACTTGGTATACCTTGTTCCAGCTCCTAGAATGAAATGTTTTGTTGTTGCAGACTTGTGGTTGATTGCACAGCCCTTCACCTCCATCCCTGGTTGATCTTCTAGGTCACCATGATTTCTGGTGGCTGAGGGTTTGTGTGTGTTGGTTCTGTTCTTGAGCAAGAACTGGATGAACTCTGGGTTGCTCTAGCTTCACCCTTACCTGGTGAATTTCTTATCTGGTCGACTGTCATTGTTCTAGGGTTTGTGTTCCTTTTATATGATCCCTACTTCTATTCTGGCCATGACACACAGACCTGGCTTGCTTTGTGACTCAGCTCTTGCATGGCCTTGTTGTGCCTTGCCCAGCTCAATCTCTCATATGCTGAAACTTGAGCCCACTGTGGTGCTCAGTTTTGGTCTGCCTGTTCCTATCTTGTGCTGTCCAGGTTTTGGACAAGCACAAGTGTGCAGTGGCAGTGTTCACTGTCCAAACTGAATTTCTGTGATGTATTCACTCTGTCCAAACTGAATTTCTAACACTCACATTCTGGCTAGCACTTGTGATTTTGTTTTGCAGGTTTTGAAGTAGAATATGACCAGAAGATATTCTTCAAGGCATTTAGTCTAGGTTTTAGTTTAGGACAATATTGTAATTTTCCTTTTTCATTTCTGTTTATAATTCATCAATTCTTGTATCAAGAATATTGTAAAGACAATGTATTCTGTGTTGATGATCAATAAAGCTCAAGTTTTTGTTTATGAGCTTTTGATTTATGTAATGTTTATATTCTGAATTAAATATTGTATTTAATATTCAATTTGAAATTCAAAGTCATTTGAATTCATAAGTTATATTTGAATTATGAATTCATTATTTATATTGCGTATTGCTTATTGTTTAATGTGTTATAACTTGTCAAATGAATTCATTCCCCAAATCAACAAGATACAAAAGAGATCATGTCGAAATTTCTCTAACTCACATTGCCTAACCCTAAGTGCAAAATGAGAGAGAACCTCGATCCCTCTTAGGTTTAGTTGCAATAAGGCGTGAAAATTTCCCCCGTTTTGCGATGAAATGCACATCCCATTTCTAAATCTACCCTTCGTTGTTCCTATGTTCTGGGTTGTTACAGGTTCCTAATGGGCCTCCATGGATCCGGGTTCCTCCAAGGGTCAGTCGGATCCGGCTTCCCTCTCCTGGGTTGGACTTCATCCTTCAGGATCAATAGCAACTGGGCCACCCGATGGGCCACGTGCCACATCACCAACTATGGGCCACCCGGGCTTGCCGGATCTAGGCATTGTCGATGGTACACCCATGAAGTATACCCACAACAGTAGCCCCCAGAGTTCTCCGAGTTTCACCTCCTGTTTCCGCCTTGCCAACGCCTTATGGTCTCCGGCAATGTTGGTAACGCGGAGAAACTTGAAGAGCTCCAACTTCACATTTTCCTCTTTCTCAATTTTTAGTCGGAAAATCCCCTCATCCTGCGGGACTTCATCCATCGACAGTACACAACATGTCTCCGGGTTACTCCCCTGCTCGCGGACAAGAGCTTACTTATCTTCACGCTGTTACCCGGAATCTTAAAAGACTCAAACGGTTCCGCCAATTCTGGCGCCATTTTCGCGCGATTTGAGCGGTAATTATCCTTAGCCATTTTTACTGTTTAGGGTTTCGACACGTGTCACGCATCCAACGGTGCGACGCTTGCGTTCCGACCACAGGATTCGGAGCACGCATCTCCTCCCACATCCTATAAATATCCACCGTCAACCCCTAACTCGCCATTCACCCCCTTTCTCCCTCTCTGCGAAGCGCCGCCCTCGAGCTCTGCCTCCGCCGTGCCGGAGTCTGCCGGAATCCCGCCGGAGTCTCGCCGGAGCCGCTCCACCGCCGCGCAGTGTTCTTCCTGTTCTTAACTCCAGCGTGCCACCGTGCGAAAACCTCATCGCCGGCGACTCCGACCACCGCGGAATCCATCACGGTAAGCTTCCGAGCTTCGTCCTCGCGCCGTAGTTGGTAGGGATGAACTTCAGGACGACGACGTGGATCCGACTGAGCTAAGCTTTCCGCCATCGTTTTTTCTTCAGATGTCTTCTACGACTCCACCTCCAACTTCCGAGCCAATCGCGGCAACGCCAATCTCCTCCGCCCCTCCACCCTTTGTCCCAGTCCAGCTGGATCCTTCTAAGGATTCCGGCAAGGATGCTGAAGGGACCTCCGCTATCCCAGAAAAAACCTCCGGGGCGGATCAAGCGGAGCACAAGGCGAAGAAATAGCCGCCAAGAAATCCAAGGCTCGTCAGCGAGACTCTGAAGCCAAGGGAAAATGGTGGCCCTGCACCACCACAGAGATGGAGCTGCAAAACCTGGAGGCGGAAGGCTTTCTGAAGCCCGGATCCTGGCGAACGGTTCCGGGTTCTCTGGCGCCAGCCCCCCAGGATGGCGAGATGGTGGTCACCAAGGCGTTGGTGGAGCGCGGATTCTCCTTTCCGCCATCAGATTTCTTCTCGGAAATCATGAAGGCTTATGGGCTCCAGTCCCATAACATATCGCCAAATAGCGTCTTGGCGATCAGCAACCATGTCACTCTCTGCGAGGGCCACCTCCGGGTATCTCCCGAACTTCCTCTTTTCCAATACTTTTTCTCTGTCAAGAAGGAGAAGATACCGCAGACCTCCGAGTTGGCCACGTGCGGGTCCATCACCTTCATGCTCCGCCCTGGCCACGTCTACCCTCCCACCGACCGCCACGAATCCGCGCGGTACTGGTCCGGAGGTTTCTTCTATCTGAAGGACGTTTCCGACCCGACGAGCGAAAGGACGCTGCCGCCCTTCAAGAACGGCCCCGCCAGCGAGACTCCGTCCTGGACGCAGTGCCCTCATCTCTCCGAGTCACCCCAACTGTCTCGAGCAGTTAGGCGGATCCACAAGTTGACAGAGGGCCTGACGGGGAAGGACCTTACCATGTCTTGGTTCACCAAGCGGATCCAACCTCTTGAACATCGGGATCGCTTGATGTTCCAGTACACGGGGCGCGATGATCCGATGCGCGCTTCCAAGGACAACCTCTCCGCTGACGCCATTGACAAGAGGATCCGGCTCCTCATCAAGATTCCGCGTGAACTCATGTTCACGTGTGTAATAAGGACATCCACACCAGCGGCTCCGGAACCGCGGTACATTATCTTGACTTTATCATTGATCGCTTTTGCTAGCTAAATTTTGTCTAAGTGCCGGCTGGGTTACGTAGCTTGAAGCCCTCGAGAACAGTGAACTCGGAAACCTCGTCCGGGTCCCTCACGCGGGCAACACCGACCCGGAGGTCGCGTCCGAGGCGGAGGCCCCTGAAGCTCCGCGTCCCGCCAAGAGGAAGAAGGTTGCTCCCTCCAGCCCCGCAGCCAAACGTGCCCACGAAGTGGCCAGCACTGCGGCTACCCGCAAGGCGGAGGCGGAGAAGAAGCGCCTCAAGCTTATCGACACCAGCAACAAAGCTCAACCTGACATGCGCCATTTTTTCAAGCCTTCTGGGTAAATGCTCGATTTCCGAATCCCTCTGTCGTCATAAATTAGTACATACTTAAACGCTATACTTTTTTCCTTTGCACAACAGAGATTCTGGAAGCCAGCCCCCCAAGTCACCGAAGAAGAGAACCAAGCCATCTCCGGTTTCCATCCACATCACACCGGAAGTCGAGGTTCCGCCCAAAGCCTCCTCTGCCACCAAGCCGGATCCCAAGGACTTCATCAACATTGATGACCTTCCCGAGGGACCCTCTGGCCACGGTGATTCCGGGAAAGGCGCCTCCTCGTCCGCGCCTCCGCCTGAGCAGCCAACCGCCACCTCAGCTGAACCTACAGCTGAGCAATACGAGCAAAAGGTGCAGCTTATTCACGCCTCCGGCATGCTCCAAACGCACCCTCCTCCTTCTCCGTCTCTGCAAAAGCTCCCCCTCTCTCAACGCCACGCGGAAGTCTCCACCATGATGGAGAAGGTGTGGGGACCTGCGAACACGGAGATGAAGGAGCTCTCTGACCTCGAGAGCGACCTCAAGATCTTCTTTGCTAAGCACAAGGAAGTGCGCCAGGTAACACTAGCCCCCAAGCATTGGGTTAGACATTTTTTCCGTGTAACATGTGTTAGCTGATGCTTTCTTTAATATGTACCTTAGGCGGAAATTTAAAATTTTCTCGATCCAAGACTTTGAACTCCTCGCCAGCCCCCAGAATTTTGAATTTCCGACTAACTCCTGTCTGCCTCTTAGAACACGCGGATGCTGCATGAAGATCTGCGCGTCCATGTGCTGGAGCAAATGACGGAGATAGAGGGGCTGCGCCAGAATGCTGAAAATAGCCAGAAGGCTATAAAGCACTTGGAGATCCGCCTGAACGGTAAGAACTCCAGGTTGGATGTGTATCTTGCTATAATCTTTTATGATGCATAACATGCATGATTTTCCGCCTTCAGAAGAAACTGCCAAGCATGCTTCCTTCGACGACCTGTCCGCCAAGGTCCAAGTACTTGAGGCGGAGAACGAATCCCTCAAAGCCTTTATTAATGAATCCTCCGAGAATGAAACTCTGGCGAGGAAAGAGCTCTCTGAAAAGCACGCCCGCGACTTGGCGGAACTCACTGACAAACTTAAGAAGAGCCAACAGAGGGTAACATCCTTAGTGGCCAAAAATAAGGTTCAGGAGGCGGAGGCGGAGGCTATTGACAAGATGATCTTCCGTAAGCATCCTTTATGTTGTAGTTCCGACTTCTTCATATGTTGCCATGTCCGCGGAAAATCTGATCATCGTTTTCACAGCGAGTCTTGGCTTTGAATGGACCAAGGAGTCCACCCTCAAAAGGACGGAGGCATATGATGAAGCGCGGAGCTCTATAGACAGCCTTGTCGGAGCGTGTCGCGGAATTGCCAAGTCTTTGTCCCTTAAGAGGGCCAAAACCACGGTGATCGACACCATGACCAAGCTAATGAAGCAGGTGCCGGAGCTTATCAAGGACTGGCAAGAGTCTTCTGCTCGCGGAGTCGCCTCCCTCGTCATAGCCACCTGCAAAGCGCACTTCCCCGCCATGAAGTTCGCGGATATTGCACGCGACACTCCAAAGGGTGCCAACATGAGAGCAATCCTCGCGGAAACCCAAGGATTTGATCGACTCTTCGTTGGGCGAGTTAACCACTCGTTCTGGTACCACAAGTACGATCTTCCCAAGGGCTTCGCGGACGCGGAGATTGAAGAGGAAGGTGCTGAGGAGGAGTACTACGCGGAGGGATCCGGCTCGAGCGCTGGTCTGATTGGTGAAGGCTCCGAGGACAACTCTGATGTTGGCTCCGACGATGTCTCCGACGAGGGCTCCGACGACGACTCCGCCTATGTGGCATCTGACGAGGATCCGTCATCCAAATAGGAATCTGTTGAAACAATGAAACAATGATGTATCATTTTGGCCCCGGAGTGGGTTTGTAAGATAACTTAAATTTTGAAGTAGCTAGGGATGAAACAATGATGCATGGGCGGAAACAACTTATCCTGCTATCCTTTAATATTATTTGCATGTTTCGTTTTGTCGAAAAGCAAGTGCTGATTTCGTTGTTTTCCGGCTTGCTCATTTGACCTTCCACGAACCGGAAGACCTTTAGCCGGAAACGCTCGCCAGCGGCGACGAAGCCCAATGGCAGTCCGTCAATAACCGCGGAAACAAGCCCCCAGCTTAGGTGCCGGAAATCGCTACTAGGAATCCATGAGTTCGCAGCAGAAAACATTTCCATCAGAAAACTTAAGCTTACGTCCTAAAGGACGATTTTTGAAAATCACAACTTTCATACACGCCTAGGCGGAAATATCCAGCTCTGCGGTTTTAGTCGGAAAACATACACGATCTAAAAATGAACAATTAAAGGAGGTAAAAGACTCAAAGAGTGAACCAGAAGCTTTATTTCACTTGATCATGTATAACTATTACAGAGTATGTGACTCGGAAAATTATGCTAAGTGTGGAAAGGACGTAGCTGTGAAATGTTCCAGGGTCGATCCGTTTCATCGTATATGTCACCCGGATCCTCTCGCTTGCGTTTCCGGTACCAATTAGCAGGTCTGTCTTTTAGCTCCCGGAAATCGACGAGGTAGTACGATCCATTGTGAAGCATTTTGCTAACGACAAAAGGTCCTTCCCATGGAGATTGTAGCTTATGGTCTTTCACCTGACGAAGGCGGAGGACCAGGTCTCCGGCCATAAACGAGCGATTCCGGACTCGACGGCTATGGTAGCGTCGGAGCTTCTGCTGGTATATGGTGGAGCGTTGGTCAGCTAAATTCCGAGCTTCTTCGATCAAGTCCACAGATAGCTGTCTGGCCTCGTCAGCAGTTTCTTCATTGTAGGCGGAAACTCGCGGTGAGTCGTGAATGATGTCGGAGGGGAGTACGGCCTCGGATCCGTATACCAGGAAGAAGGGAGTAAATCCAGTTGACCTGTTAGGGGTAGTTCGTAAACTCCACAGGACAGAATCTAACTCATCAGCCCAAGCTCCAGCTGCGCGTCGCAGCGGTTCTTCAAGGCGTGGTTTAATTCCTGATAATATGACACCATTGGCCCTTTCAACCTGTCCATTGGACTGTGGATGAGCCACAGAGGCAAGGTCCAGCCGTATCCCTACGTCCTCACAATAATCCTTCAGTTCTCCCTGTGCGAAGTTAGTGCCATTATCTGTGATTATGCTGTGCAGGATGCCAAATCTCATCACGAGGCTGCAGACAAATTTTAGTGCCGTAGCACCGTCGGCTTTTCTCACTGGCTTTGCCTCGATCCACTTACTGAACTTGTCAACAGCGACCAGGAGGTACTCAAAACACCATGACCAAGCTAATGGCCAGGTGATAGGGATGGTCTTCAGCTCTTGGGCTGGAGCGTTTGGTTGAGTAGCGTAGTACTGACAACCTCGGCAGGTCTTAACTAACTTGTCAGCATCTTCTTTAGCTGTGAGCCAGTAGAATCCTAGCCGAAAAGCTTTTGCAACGAGTGACCTGGGGGCGGCATGATGCCCGCAGTCCCCTGCGTGGATCTCTCTGAGGATCTCAATGCCGTCTTGATTAGAGACGCATTTAAGAAATACCCCTGTTGCACTTCGTTTGTAGAGCTGTCCATCAACAATTGTGTAGGATCTTGCTCGTTTGGTGATCTGTCGTGCGAGGACCTCGTCCTCTGGCAACTTTTGATCAATGAGGTAGTCCAGGAAAGGCTGTGTCCAAGCCGGAATGATAGCCATCACTTCTCTAGCCGGAGATACTGCCACCTCTGGATTTTCCGGGTTAGCGCCCTTCACCGAGGGTATCCGTAGATGCTCCAGGAAAATGCCAGGCGGAATTGGTTTCCTGCCGGATCCGAGCTTGGATAGCATATCTGCCGCTGCGTTGTCGTCTCTCCTGACGTACTTGACTTCGTATCCGAGGAAGCATTTGGCGATCTCGTCAACTTCGTCTCTGTAAGCCGCCATGATGGAGTTTCTGGCGTTCCAGGTTCCGGCTACTTGCTGTGCCACCAGGTCGGAATCTCCGCAGCAAATGATGTGCTTGATCCCTATTTCCTTAGCGATGCGCAGTCCGTGTAGTAGAGCCTCGTATTCCGCCATATTGTTTGTAGCTTGGAAGTGGATCTGCAGAACGTACTACAGTTCTTCTCCGGTAGGGGACTTCAGGGTGACTCCGGCTCCCGAGCCTTGATGCTGCTTGGATCCATCGAAGTGCATAACCCATGTCTCTGGTTCCGGCTCCAGGCTTATGTCCGGAGCTTCTGCCCAATATGCGACAAAATCCACCAAGACCTGGGACTTAATCGCAGTCCTGGCTTTGTAGTTGATGTCGAAAGCTGATAATTCGACGCCCCATTTTGCTGTGCGTCCTGTTGCGTCAGCGTTATTGAGAATTGTTGCCAGCGGAGCTTTGCTCACGACTGTTACTGGGTGCTCCTAGAAGTAGTGCCTCAGCTTCCTGCTACCTAGGAATACTCCATAAGCTAGCTTTTGAAAGTGAGGATATCTCTGTTTGGATTCCGTAAGCACTTCGCTAATGTAGTATACTGGCCTTTGGACTCCATACTCGTGTCCTTCTTCCTGTCGCTCCACTACGATGACGAGGCTGATGACTCTGTTGGTAGCTGCCAGGTAAAGGAGCATAGGCTCTGACTCTCCTGGAGCTGCTAGGATAGGTGGGGAGGTGAGTAATTCCTTCAACCCTTGGAGTGCTGCATCTGCTGCGTCGTCCCAGACAAATTTGTCTGTCTTCTTCAACAGCTTGTACAGGGGTAGCGCCTTCTCGCCAAGACGGCTGACAAACCTGCTGATTGCTGCAACACAACCAGTTAGTCGCTGCATGTCTTTGAGACAAGTTGGCCTTTTGATGCACAGGATTGCCTTGATTTTCTCCGGGTTCACCTCAATGCCCCTATTAGAGACAATGAAGCCAAGGAGTTTTCCAGCTGGAACGCCAAAGACGCACTTCAGCGGATTCAACATCATCTTGTACTTTCGGAGATTCTCAAAGGTTTCTGTGAGATCGCTGATCAAGTCGGATCCTTTCCTGGTCATGACCGCGATGTCGTCGACGTATGCGTGTACGTTCCGGCCGATTTGGTCCTTCAAGCACCGCTGCATCGTACGTTGATAGGTGGCACCTGCGTTTTTCAAGCCAAAGGGCATGGTAACATAGCAGTAAGTGCCAAATGGGGTGATGAACGAGGTCGCCTTTTGGTCAGACTTCTTCATCCGGATCTGATGATACCCGGAATATGCGTCAAGAAAACACAGAAGTTCCGCCCCTGCCGTCGAATCAATGACTTGGTCAATGTGCGGCAGGGGAAACAGATCCTTCGGACAATGCTTGTTCAAGCCGGAGTAATCGATGCACATTCTTAGTATTTCGGAATTCTTTTTGGGTACAAGGACGGGGTTTGCAACCCAATCAGTATGGATAACTTCTATTACAAAACCTGCCTCTAGTAACTTAGCTAGTTCCATTCCTATGGCGCGGCGTTTCTTATCTCCAAAGCGTCGCATAGCTTGCTTCACCGGTTTAGCCCCCAGATTTATGTTGAGGTAGTGCTCGGCGAGTTCCCTAGGTACACCGGACATGTCAGAAGGCTGCCATGCGAAGATGTCCATGTTAGCACGGAGGAACTCGACGAGCGCGTCTTCCTATTTGGGGTCCATGTTGGCTCCGGCCGAGACCTGCTTAGATGCATCTCCCTTCTTGAGGTCGATGTTTTTGTTCTCTATCGCGGCCTTGAACGAGTTCTTCTGTTCGGAGATTTGCCCCTTGGTGGTTTGCATCTCTGTTGGATCCACCACGGCTCTGTAGCCTTCCAGCTCTTCTCCGGATATCACAGATTCTGCGAAGGCGGCTTCGCCCAACTCGCACTCGTGAGCTTTCTTGTAGTCTCCGGATATGGTAATCATACCATTGGGACCCAGAATCTTGAGCTTGTTGTAGATGTAGCACGCTCTTGCGTGGAACTTGTGGTAGGTGGGCCTGCCGAAGATGACGTGGTAGGAACTCTTGAAGGGCACGACCTCAAACGTGATCATTTCTTCGTGGAAATTTTTAACATCGCCGAAGGCCATGGGAAGTCTGATGCTGCCAAGGGAGTTTGCCTTTTTACCCGGAACCGCACCATGGAATTCAGTGGTGCTGTGTTTGAGCTGTTCCTTGGTAAGGTTCATCCGCTGCAGAGTCTCCAGGTACATGATGTTCAAGCTGGCCCCGCCGTCCATGAGGCACTTGGAGAAGTAATAACCGTCCATGCGGGGACTTAGAACCAATGCGTAGCACTCTTTCGGAACGACAGTAGGGTGATCCTTTTTGTCGAACGTACATGGAGTTTCCGACCACCTGACATACTGCGGCACAGCCGGAACTGTGGCGTTCAGGATCCGGAGAGCTGACTTGCTGTGACAGACTGTTGGGGTCCCGAGGAAGGTGTGGTACTGTAGGATAACGTTGCATAGAAAACAAAAAATTTCCTACCACGAGAACGCAATCCAAGCCAAGATGCAATCTAGAAGATGGGAGCAACGAGGGGAAGATCAAGACTCACCCTTGAAGAGTTCCAAAGCCTACAAGATGAGGCTCTTGTTGCTGCGGTAGATGTTCACTTGCCGCTTGCAAAAGCGCGTAGAAGATCTTGATCACGGCGCCACAATCGGGAAGCACCTCCGTACTCGGTCACACGTTCGGTGTTTATGAAGACGACGTCCTTCTCCCCGTTCCAGCGGGCAGCGGAAGTAGTAGCTCCTCCTTGAATCCGGCAGCACGACGGCGTGGTGGCGGTGGCGATGGAGATCTCGGGCAGAGCTTCGCTAAGCGTATGCGGGAGAAGTGGGGGAGAGGGGGCGGCTAGGGTTTGGGAGAGGGGGTGGTGGCCGGCCACTATAGGGGGTGCGGCCACAATGGCTTTGGTGTGGCCGGCCCCCTCCCCTTGGCCCTCATTATATAGGTGGAACACCCAAGAGTTGGTCTACAAGTCTTCGAATAAGACCCCAAACCAAAACCTTCCATATGACATGAAACCTACCCAAGCTAGGACTCCCACTAGAGGTGGGATTCCCACTTTCCCTTGGGAGGGGGTGGCCGGCCACCTTAGGTGGAGTCTACCTGGGACTCCACCCCTAGGGTTGGCCGGCCATGGGTGGTGGAGTCCCTTCGGGACTCCGCCTTCCAAAGTGATTTCTTCCGGACTTTTCTAGAACCTTCCATAAATGCACCGGATCATTTCCAAACTTGGAATATGACTTCCTATATATGAATCTTATTCTCCGGACCATTCCGGGACTCCTCGTGATGTCTGGGTTCTCATCCGAGACTTCGAACAATACTTCGAACTCCATTCCATATTCAAGTTCTACCATTTCAACATCAAACCTTAAGTGTGTCACCCTACGGTTCGCGAACTATGTGGACATGGTTGAGTACTCTCTCCGACCAATAACCAATAGCGGGATCTGGAGATCCATAATGGCTCCCACATATTCAACGATGACTTTAGTGATCGAATGAACCATTCACATACGATACCAATTCCCTTTGTCACGCGATATTTTACTTGTCCGAGGTTTGATCATCGGTATCACTCTATACCTTGTTCAACCTCGTCTCCTGACAAGTACTCTTTACTCGTACCGTGGTATGTGGTCTCTTATGAACTTATTCATATGCTTGCAAGACATTAGACGACATTCCACCGAGAGGGCCCAGAGTATATCTATCCGTCATCGGGATGGACAAATCCCACTGTTGATCCATATGCCTCAACTCATACTTTCCGGATACTTAATCCCACCTTTATAACCACCCATTTATGCAGTGGCGTTTGATGTAATCAAAGTACCTTTCCGGTATAAGTGATTTACATGATCTCATGGTCATAAGGACTAGGTAACTATGTATCGAAAGCTTATAGCAAATAACTTAATGACGTGATCTTATGCTACGCTTAATTGGGTGTGTCCATTATATCATTCTTACAATGATATAACCTTGTTATTAATAACATCCAATGTTCATGATTATGAAACTAATCATCCATTAATCAACAAGCTAGTTAAGAGGCATACTAGGGACTCTTTGTTGTTTACATATCACACATGTATCAATGTTTCGGTTAATACAATTATAGCATGGTATATAAACATTTATCATAAACATAAAGATATATAATAACCACTTTTATTATTGCCTCTTGGGCATATCTCCAACAGTCTCCCACTTGCACTAGAGTCAATAATCTAGATTATATTGTAATGTACCTAACACCCATGGCATTCTGGTGTTGGTCATGCTTTGCTCTAGGGAGAGCTTTAGTCAACGGATCTGCTACATTCAGATCAGTGTGTACTTTGCAAATCTTTACTTCTCCATCTTCGATGTACTCGCGAATCGAGTGGTAACGCAGCTTGATATGCTTCAGCCTCTTGTGTGACCTTGGTTCTTGTGCATTGGCGATGGCACCCATGTTGTCACATTAGATGACTAGTGGGTCCAATGCACTAGGAACCACACCGAGCTCTACAATGAACCTCTTCATCCATACCGCTTCTGATGAAGCCTCTGAAGCCGCTATGTACTCTGATTCTGTTGAAGACTTCGCCACCGTGCACTACTTTGAGCTTGCCCAGCTTACTGCAGCACCATTCAATATAAACACGTACCCAGACTGTGACTTAGAGTCATCAGGATCAGTGTTCCAACTTGCATCGGTGTAACTGGTTACAACAAGCTCTTGGTCACCTCCATAACAAAGAAACATATCCTTAGTTCTTTTCAAGTACTTCATGATATTCTTGACCGCTGTCCAGTGTTCCATTCCTGGATCACTTTGATATCTGCTAGTCAAACTGACATCATGTGCTATATCCGGTCTAGTACATAGCATGGCATACATGATAGAGCCTACTGCCGAGGCATAGGGGATCTGACTCATCCTTTCTCTTTCTTCTGCCGTAGCCGGACCTTGAGTCTTACTCAAGACTTTGCCTGGTAACATAGGTAAGAATCCTTTCTTACTTTCGTCCATTCTAAACTTCTTTAGAATCTTGTCCAGGTATGTACTTTGTGATAGCCCTATTAGGCGTCTTGATCTATCTCTATAAATCTTGATGCCTAATATATACGATGCTTCACCAAGGTCTTTCATTGAAAAACTATTATTCAAATAACCTTTTACACTGCTTAATAGTTCTATATCATTCCCAATCAATAATATGTCATCTACATATAAGATCAGGAATGCTACAGAGCTCCCACTCACTTTCTTGTAAATACAGGCCTCTCCATGACACTGTATAAACCCGAAGTCTTTTATCACCTTATCAAAGCGTCGGTTCCAACTTCTTGATGCTTGCTTCAGTCCATAAATTGAACGCTGAAGTTTGCATACTTTGTCAGCATTTTTAGGATCGACAAAACCTTTGGGTTGTACCATATACAACTCTTCCTCAATGTCTCCATTAAGGAATGCTGTTTTGACATCCATCTGCCAAATCTCATAATCGAAAAATGCAGCTATTGCTAACAAAATCCTCACAGATTTTAGCTTCGCTACAGGTGAGAAAGTCTCATCGTAGTCAACACCTTGAATTTGTCAGAAACCCATTGCGACAAGTCGAGCTTTATAGACAGTAATATTACCATCAGCATCTGTTTTTCTCTTCAAGATCCATTTATTCTCGACAGCTTTTCGGCTATCAGGTAAGTCTACCAAAGTCCACACTTTGTTATCATACATGGATCCCATTTCGGATTTCATGGCTTCTTGCCATTTGTTGGAATCTGGGCTCATCATCGCTTCTTCATACGTCGCAGGGTCCTCATCATTGTTGTCCACAATCATGACATTTAGACAAGGATCATACCAATCAGGAGTGGCACGTTCCCTTGTCGATCTGCGAGGTTCAATAGTTTCCTCGTTCGAAGTTTCATGATCATTATCATTAGCTTCCTCTGTTGCCGGTGTAGGCGGCACAGGAACAACTTCCGGTACTGCGCTACTCTGATCAACCAGTGAAGATTCATCAATCTCATCGAGTTCTACTTTTCTTCCAGTCACTTCTTTAGTGAGAAATTCTTTCTCAAGAAAGGTTCCGTTCTTAGCAACAAAGATTTTGCCTTCGGATCTGTGATAGAAAGTGTACCCTATAGTTTCCTTAGGGTATCCTATGAAGATGCATTTCTCCGCTTTGGGTTCTAGCTTGTCCGGTTGTAACTTCTTTACATAGGCTTCGCAACCCCAAACTTTAAGGAACGACAGCTTAGGTTTCTTATTAAACCATAATTCATACGGTGTCGTTTCAACGGATTTTGATGGTGCTCTATTTAAAGTGAATGCGGCTGTCTCTAATGCATAACTCCAAAATGATAACGGAAAATCAGTAAGAGACATCATATAACGAACCATATCTAAGAGAGTTCGATTACGACGTTCGGACACACCATTTCGTTGTGGTGTTCCTGGCGGTGTCAATTGTGAAAGTATTCCGCATTTCTTTAAATGCATGCCAAACTCATAACTCAGATATTCACCTCCACGATCAGATCGTAGAAATTTAATCTTCTTGTTACGTTGATTTTCTACTTCACTTTGGAATTCCTTAAACTTCTCGAAAGTTTCGGATTTATGTTTCATGAAATAGATATACCCATATCTACTCAGATCATCTGTGAAGGTTAGAACATAACGATAACCACCGCGCGAGGCTACACTCATTGGTCCACACACATCGGTATGTATGATTTCCAATAAGTCTGTAGCTCGCTCCATAATACCAGAGAATGGAGTCTTAGTCATTTTTCCCATTAGACATGCTTCGCATCTATCAAGTGACTCAAAGTCAAGTGATTCAAGTAATCCATCGGTATGGAGTTTCTTCATGCGTTTCACTCCAATATGACCAAGGCAGCCGATTACCACATATAAGTAGAATTATCATTCAATTTAATTCGCTTAGCATCAATGTTATGAATATGTGTATCACTACTATCGAGATCTAACAGAAATAAACCATTCTTTTCAGGTGCTCGATCATAAAAGATATTATTCATAAAAATAGAACAACCATTATTCTCAGACTTGAATGAATAACCGTCTTGCATTAAACAAGATCCAGATATAATGTTCATGCTCAACGCGGGTACAAAATAACAATTATTGAGGTTTAAAACTAATCCCGAAGGTAGATATAGAGGAAGTGTGCCGACAGTGATCACATCGACTTTGGATCCATTTCCAACGCGCATCGTCACTTCATCCTTTAGTAGTCTTCGTTTATTCTTTAGTTCCTATTTCGAGTTACAAATATGAGCAACCGAACCAGTATCAAATACCCAGGTACTAGTACGAGAACCAGTAAGATAAACATCTATAACATGTATATCAGATATACCTTCTTTCTTCTTCTTGACAAGGCCGCTCTTCAGATCCGCCAAATACTTGGAGCAATTACGCTTCCGGTGCCCCTTCTCCTTGTAGTAATAGCACTCAGCATCAGGCTTAGGGCCAGTCTTAGGTTTCACAGGAGGCGTGGTAGCTTTCTTGCCACCCTTCTTGAATTTGCCTTTAGACTTGCCTTGTTTCTTGAAACTGGTGGTCTTGTTGACCATCAACACTTGGTGCTCTTTCTTGATCTCAATCTCAGCAGCTTTAAGCATGGAGAAGAGTTGAGGTAACTCTTTATTCATGTTCTGCATATTGTAGTTCATCACAAAGTTCTTGTAACTAGGTGGCAGTGATTGAAGGATACGATTAATCCCCAGTCTGTTAGGAATAACTATTTCCAAGTCACTGAGTTTCTTCGCATGCCCGGTCATAATGAGCATGTGCTCACTAACGGAGCTACCCTCTTCCATCATGCAACTGAAGAAGTGTTTCGATGCTTCATAGCATTCCACGGCCGCATGAGTTTCAAAAATAGTCTTCAACTCTTTTATCAACTCATGTGGATCGTGGTGCTTGATGTCTACGCCCCCCTCCTTTTCCTGTAGACAGTGTTGGGCCTCCAAGAGCAGAGGTTTGTAGAACAGCAGCAAGTTTCCCTTAAGTGGATCACCCAAGGTTTATCGAACTCAGGGAGGAAGAGGTCAAAGATATCCCTCTCATGCAACCCTGCAACCACAAAGCAAGAAGTCTCTTGTGTCCCCAACACACCTAATAGGTGCACTAGTTCGGCGAAGAGATAGTGAAATACAGGTGGTATGAATAAGTAGTAGCAACGGTGCCAGAAAAGTGCTTTGCCCAGGACAGTAAACAAGCAGTAGTAACGCAGCAGTAGTAACGCAGTAAAACAGTAAACAAGCAGTGATAGCGGTATTTAGGAACAAGGCCTAGGGATTAGACTTTCACTAGTGGACACTCTCAACATTGATCACATAACAGAATAGATAAATGCATACTCTACACTCTCTTGTTGGATGATGAACACATTGCGTAGGATTACACGAACCCTCAATGCCGGAGTTAACAAGCTCCACAATTCAGTGTTCATATTTAAATAACCTTAGAGTGTAAGATAGATCAACACAACTAAACCAAGTACTAACGTAGCATGCACACTGTCACCTTCATGCTAAGAAAGGAGGCATAGATCACATCAATACCATCATAGCAATAGTTAACTTCGTAATCTACAAGAGATCACAATCATAGCATAGACCAAGTACTAACACGGATGCACACACTGTCACCATTACACCGTGCAGGAGGAATAAAACTACTTTAATAACATCACTAGAGTAGCACATAGATATATTGTGATACAAAACACATTGCAATCATAAAGAGATATAAATAAGCACTTCACTATGCCATTCATAACAGTGAATAAGTATTCTGTGAAATACAGCCTAAGAGACCCACACGGTGCACACACTGTCACCTTTACACACGTGGGACAAGGAGTCTCCGGAGATCACATAAGTAAAATTCACTTGACTAGCATAACGACATCTAGATTACAAGCATCATCATATGAATCTCAATCATGTAAGGCAGCTCATGAGATTATTGTATTGAAGTACATAGGAGAGAGATGAACCACATAGCTACCGGTACAACCCCGAGCCTCGATGGAGAACTACTCCCTCCTCATGGGAGACAGCAGCGTTGATGGAGATGGCGGTGGAGATGGCAGCGGTGTCGATGGAGAAGCCTTCCGGGGGCACTTCCCCGTTCCGGCGGCGTGCCGGAACAGAGACTCCTGTCCCCCAGATCTTGGCTTCGCGATGGCGGCGGCTCTGGAAGGTTTCTGTGGGTTTCGTCGAACGTATCAGGGTTTTCGCGACGGAGGCTTTTAAATAGGCGAAGAGGCGGCGCCAGAGGGTCGAAGGGGTGCCCACACCATAGGGTGGCGCGGGCCCCCCTGGCCGCGCCGGCCTAGGGTTTGGTGGGCCTGTGCCCCCTCCCTGGTGGCTCTCGGGTGTTCTGGATGCTTCCGGGCAAAATAGGAACCTGGGCGTTGATTTCGTCCAATTCCGAGAATATTTCGTTACTAGGATTTCTGAAACCAAAAACAGCAGAAAACAGGAACTGGCACTTCGGCATCTTGTTAATAGGTTAGTTCCAGAAAATGCACGAATATGACATAAAGTGTGCATAAAACATGTAGATAACATCAATAATGTGGCATGGAACATAAGAAATTATCGATACGTCGGAGACGTATCAGCATCCCCAAGCTTAGTTCTGCTCGTCCCGAGCAGGTAAAACGATAACACAGATAATTTCTGGAGTGACATGCCATCATAACCTTGATCATACTATTTGTAAAGCATATGTAGTGAATGCAGCGATCAAAACAATGTATATGACATGAGTAAACAAGTGAATCATATAGCAAAGACTTTTCATGAATAGCACTTCAAGACAAGCATCAATAAGTCTTGCATAAGAGTTAACTCATAAAGCAATAATTCAAAGTAAAGGTATTGAAGCAACACAAAGGAAGATTAAGTTTCAGCGGTTGCTTTCAACTTGTAACATGTATATCTCATGGATATTGTCAACATAGAGTAATATAATAAGTGCAATAAGCAAATATGTAGGAATCAATGCACAGTTCACACAAGTGTTTGCTTCTTGAGGTGGAGAGAAATAGGTGAACTGACTCAACATTGAAAGTAAAAGAATGGTCCTCCATAGAGGAAAAGCATCGATTTCTATATTTGTGCTAGAGCTTTGATTTTGAAAACATGAAACAATTTTGTCAACGGTAGTAATAAAGCATATGTATCATGTAAATTATATCTTACAAGTTGCAAGCCTCATGCATAGTGTACTAATAGTGCCCGCACCTTGTCCTAATTAGCTTGGACTACCGGATCATCACAATGCACATGTTTTAACCAAGTGTCACAAAGGGGTACCTCTATGCCGCTTTGTACAAAGGTCTAAGGAGAAAGCTCGCATTGGATTTCTCGCTATTGATTATTCTCAACTTAGACATCCATACCGGGACAACATAGACAACAGATAATGGACTCCTCTTTTATGCATAAGCATGTAACAACAATTAATAATTTTCTCATATGAGATTGAGGATATATGTCCAAAACTGAAACTTCCACCATGGATCATGGCTTTAGTTAGCGGCCCAATGTTCTTCTCTAACAATATGCATGCTTAACCATAAGGTGGTAGATCTCTCTTACTTCAGACAAGACGAACATGCATAGAAACTCACATGAAATTCAACAAAGAGTAGTTGATGGCGTCCCCAGTGAACATGGTTATCGCACAACAAGCAACTTAATAAGAGATAAAGTGCATAATTACATATTCAATACCACAATAGTTTTTAAGCTATTTGTCCCATGAGCTATATATTGCAAAGGTGAATGATGGAATTTTAAAGGTAGCACTCAAGCAATTTACTTTGGAATGGCGGAAAATACCATGTAGTAGGTAGGTATGGTGGACACAAATGGCATAGTGGTTGGCTCAAGTATTTTGGATGCATGAGAAGTATTCCCTCTCGATACAAGGTTTAGGCTAGCAAGGCTTATTTGAAACAAACACAAGGATGAACCGGTGCAGCAAAAATCACATAAAAGACATATTGAAAACATTATAAGACTCTACACCGTCTTCCTTGTTGTTCAAACTCAATACTAGATATTATCTAGACCTTAGAGAAACCAGATATGCAAACCAAATTTTAGCATGCTCTATGTATTTCTTCATTAATGGGTGCAAAGTATATGATGCAAGAGCTTAAACATGAGCACAACAATTGCCAAGTATCACATTACCCAAGACATTAATAGCAATTACTACATGTATCATTTTCCAATTCCAACCATATAACAATTTATCGAAGAAGAAACTTCGCCATGAATATTAAAAGCTAAGAACACATGTGTTCATATGCAACAGCGGAGCGTGTCTCTCTCCCACACAAGCATGATGTAATCCAATTTATTCAAACACAAACAAAAATAAGAAACATACAGACGCTCCAAGCAAAGCACATAAGATGTGACCGAATAAAAATATAGTTTCAAGAGAAGGAACCTGATAATTTGTCGATGAAGAAGGGGATGCCTTGGGCATCCCCAAGCTTAGACGCTTGAGTCTTCTTGATATATGCAGGGGTGAACCACCGGGGCATCTCCAAGCTTAGAGCTTTCACTCTTCTTGATCATAGTATATCATCCTCCTCTCTTGACCCTTGAAAACTTCCTTCACACCAAACTTCTCATAATCTTCATTAGAGGGGTTAGTACATAATCAAAAACTCATATGTTCAGAGGTGACACAATCATTCTTAACACTTCTGGACATTGCTCAAAGCTACTGGAAGGTAATGGAACAAAGAAATCCACCCAACACAGCAAAAGAAGCAATGCGAAATAAAAGGCAGAATCTGTCAAAACAGAACAGTCCGTAAAGACGAATTTTTAATAAATACTTCCGTTGCTCAGATCAGAAAACTCAAAACTAATGAAAGTTGCGTACATATCTGAGGAACACGCACGTAAATTGGCATATTTTTCTGATTTTTCTACAGAGAAAACAGCCCAGATTCGTGACAGATAGAAATCTGTTTCTGCGCAGAAATCCAAATCTAGTATCAACCTTCGATTAGAGGCTTCACTTGGCACAACAAAACACAAAACTAAGATAAGGAGAGGTTGCTACAGTAGTAAAAAACTTCCAAGACACAAATATAAAACAAAGTACTGTAGCAAAATAACACATGGGTTATCTCCCAAGAAGTTCTTTCTTTATAGCCATTAAGATGGGCTCAGCAGTTTTAATGATGCACTCATAAGAAATAGTAGTTGAAGCGAAAGAGAGCATCAAGAGGCAAATTCAAAACACTTTTAAGTCTAACATGCTTCCTATGCATAGGAATCTTGTAAATAAACAAGTTCATGAAGAGCAAAGTAACAAGCATAGGAAGATAAAACAAGTATAGCTTGAAAAATTTCAGCACATAGAGAGGCATTTTAGTAACACGAAAATTTCTACAACCATATTTTCCTCTCTCATAATAACTTTCAGTAGCAACATGAGCAAACTCAACAATATAACTATCACATAAAGCATTCTTATCATGAGTCTCATGCATAAAATTATTATTCTCCACATAAGCATAATCAATTTTATTAGTAATAGTGGGAGCAAATTCAACAAAGTAGCTATCATCAAATATAGGAGGCATATTGTAATCATAATCAAATTTATCCTCCATAACAGGTGGTACCAAAAGACTACTATCATTATAATCATCATAAATAGGAGGCAAAGTATCATCAAAGAAAATTTTCTCCTCAATTCTTGGGGGACTAAAAAGATCATGCTCATCAAAACCAGCTTCCCCAAGCTTAGAATTTTCCATATCATTAGCAACAATGGTGTTCAAAGTGTTCATATTAATATGTTCCATGGGTTTTTTAATTTTCGCATCAAACAATCCATGTTTTAAATCAGGAAATAGCATAAGAAGCTCATTCTTGTCCATTATGCCAAACTAGTGTAAACAAGAAACAAAAAGATGCAATTGCAGGATCTAAAGGAAATAGCTTCGAGTACTTACAATGCGCCGGAAAATAGCTTAGTAGCCGAGATCCGGAGTGTGAGTACCTTTTACCTTTCCTCCCCGGCAACGGCGCCAGAAAATAGCTTGATGTCTACGCCCCCTCCTTTTCCTGTAGACAGTGTTGGGCCTCCAAGAGCAGAGGTTTGTAGAACAGCAGCAAGTTTTCCCTTAAGTGGATCACCCAAGGTTTATCGAACTCAGGGAGGAAGAGGTCAAAGATATCCCTCTCATGCAACCCTGCAACCACAAAGCAAGAAGTCTCTTGTGTCCCCAACACACCTAATAGGTGCACTAGTTCGGCGAAGAGATAGTGAAATACAGGTGGTATGAATAAGTAGTAGCAACGGTGCCAGAAAAGTGCTTTGCCCAGGACAGTAAACAAGCAGTAGTAACGCAGCAGTAGTAACGCAGTAAAACAGTAAACAAGCAGTGATAGCGGTATTTAGGAACAAGGCCTAGGGATTATACTTTCACTAGTGGACACTCTCAACATTGATCACATAACAGAATAGATAAATGCATACTCTACACTCTCTTGTTGGATGATGAACACATTGCGTAGGATTACACGAACCCTCAATGCCGGAGTTAACAAGCTCCACAATTCAATGTTCATATTTAAATAACCTTAGAGTGTAAGATAGATCAACACAACTAAACCAAGTACTAACGTAGCATGCACACTGTCACCTTCATGCTAAGAAAGGAGGCATAGATCACATCAATACCATCATAGCAATAGTTAACTTCGTAATCTACAAGAGATCACAATCATAGCATAGACCAAGTACTAACACGGATGCACACACTGTCACCATTACACCGTGCAGGAGGAATAAAACTACTTTAATAACATCACTAGAGTAGCACATAGATATATTGTGATACAAAACACATTGCAATCATAAAGAGATATAAATAAGCACTTCACTATGCCATTCATAACAGTGAATAAGTATTCTGTGAAATATAGCCTAAGAGACCCACACGGTGCACACACTGTCACCTTTACACACGTGGGACAAGGAGTCTCCGGAGATCACATAAGTAAAATTCACTTGACTAGCATAACGACATCTAGATTACAAGCATCATCATATGAATCTCAATCATGTAAGGCAGCTCATGAGATTATTGTATTGAAGTACATAGGAGAGAGATGAACCACATAGCTACCGGTACAGCCCCGAGCCTCGATGGAGAACTACTCCCTCCTCATGGGAGACAGCAGCGTTGATGGAGATGGCGGTGGAGATGGCAGCGGTGTCGATGGAGAAGCCTTCCGGGGGCACTTCCCCGTTCCGGCGGCGTGCCGGAACAGAGACTCCTGTCCCCCAGATCTTGGCTTCGCGATGGCGGCGGCTCTGGAAGGTTTCTGTGGGTTTCGTCGAACGTATCAGGGTTTTCGCGACGGAGGCTTTTAAATAGGCGAAGAGGCAGCGCCAGAGGGTCGAAGGGGTGCCCACACCATAGGGTGGCATGGGCCCCCCCTGGCCGCGCCGGCCTAGGGTTTGGTGGGCCTGTGCCCCCTCCCTGGTGGCTCTCGGGTGTTCTGGATGCTTCCGGGCAAAATAGGAACCTGGGCGTTGATTTCGTCCAATTCCGAGAATGTGATATGATATGGCCCTTTATTCTTTGCGCCTTCGATCTTCATCTCCAAAGCACGGACATGATCTCCATCATCAACGGGCATGATCTCCATCATCGTCGGCGTAGCGTCAAGGTTCATGACGCCGTCTTCATGGTTGTTCACCTCATGTAGCAACTATTACAATTACTTTGAAATACTACTCAACATGAAATTAAAAACAACCATAAGGCTCCTGCCGGTTGCCACAATACAATAATGATCATCTCATACATATTCATCATCACATCATGGACATATCACATCACCAAACCCTGCAAAAACAAGTTAGACGTCTCTAATTTGGTTTGCATATTTTACGTGGTTTAGGGTTTTCGAGTAAGATCTAATCTACCTACGAACATGAACCACAACGGTGATACTAGTGTTGTCAATAGAAGAGTAAATTGAATCTTCACTATAGTAGGAGAGACAGACACCCGCAAAGCCACTTATGCAATACAAGTTGCATGTCGAGCGTGGAGCAAATCTCATGAACGCGGTCATGTAAAGTTAGCCCGAGCCGCTTCATCCCACTATGCCACAAAGATGCAAAGTACTCAAACTAAAGACAACATAAGCATCAACGCCCACAAACCATTGTGTTCTACTCGTGCAACCATCTATGCATAGACACGGCTCTGATACCACTGTAGGATAACGTTGCATAGAAAACAAAAAATTTCCTACCACGAGAACGCAATCCAAGCCAAGATGCAATCTAGAAGATGGGAGCAACGAGGGGAAGATCAAGACTCACCCTTGAAGAGTTCCAAAGCCTACAAGATGAGGCTCTTGTTGCTGCGGTAGATGTTCACTTGCCGCTTGCAAAAGCGCGTAGAAGATCTTGATCACGGCGCCACAATCGGGCAGCACCTCCGTACTCGGTCACACGTTCGGTGTTGATGAAGACGACGTCCTTCTCCCCGTTCCAGTGGGAAGCGGAAGTAGTAGCTCCTCCTTGAATCCGGTAGCATGACGGCGTGGTGGCGGTGGCGATGGAGATCTCGGGCAGAGCTTCGCTAAGCGTATGCGGGAGAAGTGGAGGAGAGGGGGCGGCTAGGGTTTGGGAGAGGGGGTGGTGGCCGGCCACTATAGGGGGTGCGGCCACAATGGCTTTGGTGTGGCCGGCCCCCTCCCCTTGGCCCTCATTATATAGGTGGAACACCCAAGAGTTGGTCTACAAGTCTTCGAATAAGACCCCAAACCAAAACCTTCCATATGACATGAAACCTACCCAAGCTAGGACTCCCACTAGAGGTGGGATTCCCACTTTCCCTTGGGAGGGGGTGGCCGGCCACCTTAGGTGGAGTCTACCTGGGACTCCACCCCTAGGGTTGGCCGGCCATGGGTGGTGGAGTCCCTTCGGGACTCCGCCTTCCAAAGTGATTTCTTCCGGACTTTTATAGAACCTACCATAAATGCACCGGATCATTTCCAAACTTGGAATATGACTTCCTATATATGAATCTTATTCTCCGGACCATTCCGGGACTCCTCGTGATGTCCGGGATCTCATCCGAGACTTCGAACAATACTTCGAACTCCATTCCATATTCAAGTTCTACCATTTCAACATCAAACCTTAAGTGTGTCACCCTACGGTTTGCGAACTATGTGGACATGGTTGAGTACTCTCTCCGACCAATAACCAATAGCGGGATCTGGAGATCCATAATGGCTCCCACATATTCAACGATGACTTTAGTGATCGAATGAACCATTCACATACGATACCAATTCCCTTTGTCACGCGATATTTTACTTGTCCGAGGTTTGATCATCGGTATCACTCTATACCTTGTTCAACCTCGTCTCCTGACAAGTACTCTTTACTCGTACCGTGGTATGTGGTCTCTTATGAACTTATTCATATGCTTGCAAGACATTAGACGACATTCCACCGAGAGGGCCCAGAGTATATCTATCCGTCATCGGGATGGACAAATCCCACTGTTGATCCATATGCCTCAACTCATACTTTCCGGATACTTAATCCCACCTTTATAACCACCCATTTACGCAGTGGCGTTTGATGTAATCAAAGTACCTTTCCGGTATAAGTGATTTACATGATCTCATGGTCATAAGGACTAGGTAACTATGTATCGAAAGCTTATAGCAAATAACTTAATGACGTGATCTTATGCTACGCTTAATTGGGTGTGTCCATTATATCATTCTTACAATGATATAACCTTGTTATTAATAACATCCAATGTTCATGATTATGAAACTAATCATCCATTAATCAACAAGCTAGTTAAGAGGCATACTAGGGACTCTTTGTTGTTTACATATCACACATGTATCAATGTTACGGTTAATACAATTATAGCATGGTATATAAACATTTATCATAAACATAAAGATATATAATAACCACTTTTATTATTGCCTCTTGGGCATATCTCCAACAGGTACGCGCCTACACTCTTTTTGCCAAAGGGGTTAGATTTAGCTGCGGTTCCTTCCTTGGGATCCGGCAAGCCTTCATCCTCGTCCATTGCCTCGGAACTGTCTTCCTCCTTGTCCGTGTTCTTGCCCTTGCCTCCTTTGCCGCGTGGGCGGTGCTTCCGGCCTCGCTTGTAACCTGCTTCCGGGTCAGATTTGAGATCGTTGACCCACTTGCAGTTGCGATTGGTGTGAGTGGACTTCCCCGTAGCCAGGTCCAGGTGGGCCAGGCATGGCATGTCTCTGTACTCTTCATAGGTTTGGGGGGCGCGGGTTCTGGCAGCAGTGACTTCATCACGCTGTTGGCCCCTGCCGGCTCCGCCTCCGCGGCCGCGTCCTCTTCCACCTCCTTGACCTCCGCGTTGGAACGCCATGGCGACCATCTCGGATCCGCCACTCTTCTGGTCATCAGGGGGATTTTTCCGCTTGCTGCCGCTGCTGTTACCGTTGTCACGGTTCTTCTTCTTTTGATGCAGGGGAATTGCTGTGGCCGCTAGATCTCCGCCTGCGTCGTCATCGGCGGCAGTATGATCACTAGCAATGGATATCATGTCATCCAAAGTCAGTTTATTTGCGTTAGCCAAGCACATGAGCTTGTGCCGCAGCAATCCTCCTCTCTGCAATCCACCTATAAAGGCTGTGGTGTGATCGACATTCTCACACTCGTTCCTGGTTGCCAGCCATCGGGTGAGAAAGTTTCTTGATGTTTCACCCTTCTTCTGTATACAGGCCTGGAGGTTGCTTGTTGTGGCAGGTCTTTTGTAAGTGCCCCTGAAGTGCTTTTCGAAGACGTTCTTCAGGTCGAACCAGCAAAAGATGGAGTTCTTCTCGAGGTCGCTGAGCCAGATCCGGGCTGGACCTACAAGGTACAACTGGAGCATGCGGCAGGCGATATTAGGGGTTCCTCCGGCGAAGGTCACAGCATTGTAGTAATCCTCGATCCAGGTATCCGGCCTTTCGGTGCCATCGTAATGCTTCAGATTTCTAGGTAGCTTGAGGTTCATCCTTGGCTTTGGTTCCTCTCGAATCATCCTGCCAAAGCATTTTGGGCCGATGTAGTCAGATCTGTATTCGTTGAGACGTTCCCGTGCGTCACGCAGGCCGTTGCGAGGAGATTTTGAGCGTGAGCGAAATCTACGGCCACCGCCTCCGCCTCCACCTCCGCCTCCACCGCTAGGCGGTGGGGAGGGAGACCTACGTGGGGGCCGGTTTGACCTTTTGCTTCCGCCTTCTGATTCTCCGTGCCCTTCACGGTGCTGACTCCGGCTTCGGTGGCTGCCTTCGCCATGGTGCTGGCTGCCGCCGTCGTTCCGGCTTCGGCGGGGTTCCGGCTCGCGGTCATTGTTCTGGCTCCTCCTTGGCTCGGGCTCATGATCGTTGTTCCGGCTACGGCGAGGTTCCGGTGTGCGCTCCCTGCTCCTATTCCTCTCAGGTACCACGTTGTCGCGGATATTGATTCCTCCTGGCCCGTGTGGTCTGGTGTTTCCGGCTGGACTACGACGGCGGGGGAGCGGAGGACGCGGGTATCCCCTGGGTGGAGGTGACGGGTTCCGGTACTTGTTTTTACCAGAGTACATTGCGTCCTTTCCCTTTTTTTGGATCTGACGGAGGTGTCTTTGACGGTATAGGGATTGGATTTGGGTGCTCTCTGGTTCTCCTCCTGCACTCCGAGGATCCGGTGCGCGATTCATCATCGTGATGGCGATTGTCGTAGGCGTCCTTCTGCGCGGTGGACATGCAGTGATCCGGGTTGGATTCCAGCCTGCGCGAAGTGTCTACCTTGCTCTGCTGCTTCATTGCTGAGGCAACCAACGTTCGGACGTAGTCGATATCAATCTCCTCGTCCTTCTTTTTCAAGATCTCCGCAGCCTTTTTCATGTTATCCTTTGGGGTTGCGAGTGGCTGTTGTTCAGTAGGAGTTGCGAAGGTGATTTTGCGGGGAGCCACAACATCTCGCTTCATCCTATCAGCCTGCTCCTGGACCTCGGCGATCTTGTCCTCCCAGTGCTTCCTGAGGTGCTTGACTTGGTCTAGCGACTCGTCCACCTGACGTTCCCGCTGGATGAAATTATCCATGAAATGCGCGGCCTCTTTCCTTTCATCCAGCATTGCAGCTGCGGTGGTGGCGAATTTTTTGGTTGTTGCCAACATCTCCTGCCTTTTAGCTTCTAGAGCCTCCAGATCTGCTGCATCTTCAGGGGTTATGGGTTTGTTGAGGATGTCTGAATGTGCGACTGCATGCCTGCTTGTTCGACCAGTTCTTCTGGGGACATCATTTCCCTGTGCGGACGTTCCCGCGAGAGCGGAGATCCAGCATGGGATGGCTGAGGGTCGGAAAAGGTGTTATCCTCAGAATGTCGCTGATCCAGCGCCGCCAAAGTTGCAAGAACCTGTTTAAGCTGGGCGGATTCAACTTCAGTCTGTTCACCATATCCGAGTTCTGACACCTTGTGATCAAACTCTTCGGTATTCATGGAGGGGGAATCCCCAGAAATTGGGCTCAGATTACCCAGAATTTACTCTTCACCCGGAGCGTCGCTTTCTCCGACAGCCTCCTGCTGATCCGGAGCGGCGTTATTTTCCGGTGCCATGACCTGCTCGGGACCAGCTCCGACTTCTTGAGGGGCGGTTCCGGCGGTATCGGCCAAGAAGTGTACGAAGTGACACCTTTGCTTCTCTAACACCTGGGAGACCCAAGCGGATCTGCATTGGTCTTCCACCTTTGTTTCCTGCTCAGGGGCGGATTGGGTGGGCTTTGATTTTTCTAGATCTAAGGCGGAATCTTCCTTGGGAAGTTCATGCGTCTCAGATCGGATCTTCGCGACTGCGACCCGCTCAGAAGCGGTCGCGTCAGCGTTACTTACCAGGGCGTTTCCGTCGGAACCGACGGTTTCGCCGATGAAGATGTGTGGGCCGCCGACTGGGACGATGGAGAGCTTGACGGGGTTTGTCTTGGCCGGAATCCAGCACTCATCCGTAGGGACGATCGGAAGGTTTCCGGCGTAAAGGACGCGCCCCACAGCGATGGTGTCGTCGTAGCTTCCCATGGCGGAACCCTCCCGGTTCCGGCCTCCAGACGCCGCAGGCCCCACGGTGGGCGCCAACTGTCGTTGCCTAATCGACGGTACCTCGGAGGAGGGATCCTCACGAGGGGAAGAAGAAGTAGGGGCCATAGGGCGGAGTGCTCTCGGGACGGTGGTACGCGATTTACCCAGCTTCGGAACACCTGCACGATGACAGGGCCTACTGCTGCTTGTCTGGAATTATCTGGGCACTTTCGCGTGGTTACAATGAGTTGTTGTTCTGCCTCTAGGGCTCCCAGGATCCGGATTATAAAGGCGCACGGATCTAGGGTTTACATGGAGAGTCCTAGCCGGATTACAGGTTGCCTAACTACGGTACATTGTCTTGCCGTGTACGTCAAGGATCCACCTTCCCTTGTACGCCGTACCAGATCCGGGTTCCTAATGGGCCTCCATGGATCCGGGTTCCTCCAAGGGTCAGTCGGATCCGGCTTCCCTCTCATGGGCTGGACTTCATCCTTCAGGATCAACAGCAACTGGGCCGCCCGATGGGCCACGTGCCACATCACCAACTATGGGCCACCCGGGCTTGCCGGATCTAGGCACTGTCGATGGTACACCCATGAAGTATACCCACAACACATAGACACGGCTCTGATACTAGTGTAGGGATTCATTGCATAGAAAACAAAAAATTTCCTACCGCGAGAACGCAATCCAAGCCAAGATGCAATCTAGAAGACGGGAGCAACGAGGGGATGAACGAGACTCACCCTTGAAGATTTCCAAAGCCTACAAGATGAGGCTCTTGTTTCTGCGGTAGACGATCACTTGCCACTTTCAAAAGCGCGTAGAAGATCTTGATGGTGCCACAATCGGGCAACACCTCCGTACTCGGTCACACGTTCGGTGTTGATGAAGACGACGTCCTTCTCCCCGTTCCAGCGGGCAGCGGAAGTAGTAGATCCTCCTTGAATCCCGGCAGCACGACGGCGTGGTGGCGGTGTTGATGGAGATCTCCGGCGGAGCTTCGCTAAGCGTATGCGGGAGAAGAGGTGGAGGAGGGGCGGCTAGGGTTTGGGAGAGGGGTGGCCGACCACTTGAGGGGTGCGGCCAAGCTATGGCTTGAGGTAGCCGGCCCCCTCCCCTTGTCCCTCTTTTTATAGGTGGAACCCCCAAGAGTTGGTCTACAAGTCTTTGAATAAGACCCCAAACCAAAACTTTCCATATGGCATGAAACCTACTCAAGGTCGGATTCCCACTTGAGGTGGGATTCCCACCTTTCCATGAGGGGGGGTGGCCGGCCACCTTGGTGGAGTCCACCTGGGATTCCACCCCTCTAGGGTTGGCCGGCCAAGCTTGGTGGAGTCCCTCCGGGACTCCGCCTTCCAAAGTGATTTCTTCCGGACTTTTCTAGAACCTTCTAGAACCTTCCATAAATGCACCGGATCATTTTCAAACTTATGAAATGACTTCCTATATATGAATCTTATTCTCCGGACCATTCCAGAACTCTTCGTGATGTCCGGGATCCCATCCGAGACTCCGAACAAAACTTCGAACTCCATTCCATATTCAAGTTCTACTAATACGACATCAAACCTTAAGTGTGTCACCCTACGGTTCGCGATCTATGTAGACATGGTTTGAGAACTCTCTCCGACCAATAACCAATAGCGGGATCTGGAGATCCATAATGGCTCCCACATATTCAACGATGACTTAGTGATCGAATGATCCATTCACATACGATACCAATTCCCTTTGTCACGTGAT
Source organism: Lolium perenne (assembly GCF_019359855.2). NCBI lineage: Eukaryota > Viridiplantae > Streptophyta > Magnoliopsida > Poales > Poaceae > Lolium > Lolium perenne. The sequence continues at coordinate 256,637,244 of NC_067248.2, read as the reverse complement.
ATTTTACTTGTCTGAGGTTTGATCATCGGTATCTCTCTATACCTTGTTCAACCTCGTCTCCTGACAAGTACTCTTTACTCGTACCGTGGTATGTGGTCTCTTATGAACTATTCATATGCTTGCAAGCTATTTAGACGACATTCCACCGAGAGGGCCCAGAGTATATCTATCCGTCATCGGGATGGACAAATCCCACTGCTGATCCATATGCCTCAACTCATACTTTCCGGATACTTAATCCCACCTTTATAACCACCTATTTACGCAGTGGCGTTTGATGTAATCAAAGTACCTTTCCGGTATAAGTGATTTACATGATCTCATGGTCGAAAGGACTAGGTAACTATGTATCGAAAGCTTATAGCAAATAACTTAATGACGTGATCTTATGCTACGCTTAATTGGGTGTGTCCATTACATCATTCATATAATGATATAACCTTGTTATTAATAACATCCAATGTTCATGATTATGAAACTATAATCATCTATTAATCAACAAGCTAGTTAAGAGGCTTACTAGGGACTCATTATTGTTTACATAACACACATGTATCAATGTTTCGGTTAATACAATTATAGCATGGTATATAAACATTTATCATAAACACAAAGATATATAATAACCACTTTTATTATTGCCTCTTGGGCATATCTCCAACATACAATGGGGTGCCGAAGGTTTCGGCTGTGATCTCATCGAGAGGCTAAGTGCTATGGTGACCTAGCTCTAGACTTCTGGTGGCTAAAGTTTCTATGATTGATTCTGTCCCTCGGCAGGCCCTCTCCTGGCCTTTATATAGGAGGCCAGGTCTCAAGAGATTTAACCGGGTACGACTAGGTTTACAAAAGGCCTAGCTCTAAACTTTCCTTGTTCAGCATCCTTCTTGCCTTGCTCTTCAAGGGATCTTCTCCTGCGCCACCCTAGTGGCCCACCTTGCCATCGGGTGTCTTCATGGGCCTCGAGTAGAGTCGCACATGATAGGGCAATGTCGGTTACCCGAAGGGTAATGCCCACGTCAGTAGTCCCCGAGTGTCTAGCCGAAGATATTTCGGGTAGAGACTAAAGCATGCCTCCACCTAATGATCTTCTCCTTGATTGTTCTTGTCCATCTTGTAACAGCATCATCTTCTTCTATCGGCTGCGCATCCAGCGCTCCCGATGGGAGTAGCCCCCGAGTCTAGGTGCGGATGCTTGCAATCCGTGCGTAGACTCAAGTTGTGCCACTCGAACGTCTTACTCTATCGAAGTTTTTCTGCAAGTCTTCATGGGTCATCCGATACATTTGCACCGGAGCCTGTATTCTTCAGTAAGGTTTCAACGCGTAAGGGATAATGAGTAACGTGCCCAGCTTTGCTGGTTAACTACCGATGGCAAAACAACGTTACCCTACACAGAATCAAGTCCCCGGGCATGATCCTGGAGTGCAAAAAAGTTTTATCGGGTGCGCGCTTAGCGCTCCTGATGGGAGTAGCCCCCGAGTCTGGGCACGGGTGCACTGCAGACTCGAGCTGAGCATTCCATCCTTTTCTTCAAATATTTCTTCACAGGAATATCTTCGAGTTCTTATTTGATCGGGTGCGCGTCCAGTGCTCTCGATGGGAGTAGCCCCCGAGTCTAGGTGCGGATGCTTGCGATCCGTGCGTAGACTCGAGCTTGACCATCCGACGCTTTTTCATTTTTCTTCGACTGCTTCCGACGGACTTCACGATGTCACTGATGACGTTATCTGACAGACAAGACACGACCCGTTGGGCCCATCATGTTTCTACGTTGCTCTGTTTTTAAGAAATATCCGCTGTTCTCGTACAGTTACCAAGACGCCTCCTAGATTTCCGCGATCAACGACGAAGAGAAGGTCCTCTTAATGAATTAGGAACAATGACACGTGCCTACGCAATCCTTAGATTTCCCCACGCTTAAAATCTTCTGGGGCAAGTCCTTCCCATTATCACACATCATTATCGCATCCTCCTCTCCCTCCTCTGTCTTCCTCTCTCATAACCGCTGCGCCGCCGCCGCTTCTAGATCTTCTTCAAATTCGACGATGGTGAAGAAGAAGAACCCCATCGCCGGCGTCAGTTCTACGAGCAGCGGTGCTGCCGCCAAGGCTTCTTCAAATCCTCCTAAGAGGAATGCCCCTGACGCTCCTCCTCCAACTCCGGCGCCGCCAGCGCCGTCAAGCTCCATAGCTGGGACCAATCCTGGAGATTGGCTGGCGTCCTGCATCACGAAGCATGACGAAAAGAGGGCTCGAAGCCTTGGTCTAATCTCTTTCGATGAGGGGAATGTAATTCTTCCAGGTGCGATTTCTCGGCCTAATCCTCCCGCTGGTTTTACCGTGATGTTCTTGTCGTTCTTGTATTGAGGTCTCTCACTTCCTGCTCACCAGTTCCTTCACCACCTTCTGCGGTCTTACGAGATCCAACTGTGGCAACTTACCCCCAACTCGATCCTTCATCTTGTTGTGTTCATCACCCTTTGCGAGGCGTTTCTGGGCATTGAGCCTCACTTTGGGTTGTGGAAGAAGATCTTTTTCGTAAAGAGGTATAGCAGTAGTAACGGACCTTTGTCATTGGGGGAGTTGGGTTTGTTGCTCACTCAGAAGTCAATTATTTCAACTTTCCGATGAGAGAATCCGTGCAAGGGTGGAGACTGAAGTGGTTCTACGTTAGAGATTCGTCAATAACTGAATCCCAACTTCCTCGCTTCTCTGATGTTCTTGAAGCCAAACCTAAGCACTCTTGGAAGAACATTCTTTCTCCCGATGAAAAACCAGCAGTCCACGAGTTATTTAACAAATTTCTTCGGATCAAAGAAGCCAATGGACAGACCATGATAGGCACAGAGGTAGCTGCTGTGTTCCTGAAACGTCGGGTTCAGCCAATCATGGCTAGGGTTCATCCGATGTGGTTATATTCGGGTCCGAAGGATGAGACCAGGATAACTCTTGCCGAACTATCGGAAAAGGAACTGCTTGATGAAGTTCGACGCCTTACTCTCTTCAGCCAGGAAGACTCACTCCCTCTGATATCTTCTCATCCACCTTTTGATGCCGATCATCCGCCAATGGAGGTAAATTTTCCTTCTCATACTCTTATTACTCCATTCTCCTTGATCAACATGATTATCATTGTCTTTACTTATTCTTCCTTTTCTTCGGCAGACCCTCCTAGCTCCTGAAAACTTGCGTGACCTGCCGGATGATACTTCAGAAGGGAGAGATTCCTCAGCCCCTGTCGAATTTCATACTGTCGAGAACACAAGCCCAAAGGATGAACACGCGATCCGATGGATTCTGAAGCTGTCTTTACCAATCCTCCTCCCCCAGCCAACGATACTTACGACATAGCGGGATCAGTGCGTGATGACGACGCTGATCATGATGCCTTTGTTAATGCAGCTGTGGAGGAGGCCAGAGCTTCGCCCGAGAAGAGATCAACCGGCGGCTTTGCCGATGAAGATGATCTCTTTGAGCTGTAAGTGCTTACTTCTTTTCCTAGAATTCGTATTTTTCTTTCACCATTCGCATTCCTTTCTTAACTCTTGTCAATTTTTCTTTTCCGCAATGATGAAGGTTTCATCGAGCCTCCGTCTAAGAAGGCCAAATCTGGCGCCGTTCTGCCGAATGTTGTAGCTTCCGAGGCTTCGGCCCCTACTGCAGTCCCCGCGGCCCAGGTATCGACTGCTTCCTCCCTTTCCAAGGGGAAAGATATTCCTTCGACTGCTGCTGCCACAACTCCTCCTTCAGGAAAACCTGTAAGTCTTTTTCGGTCGCAATGCAAACTTTCCTGAATGCGCCTTGATTAATGATCCTTCGTCAAATATCTATTTTTCCCTTTTCTTAAGGATCTGCGAGCTGTCATATCTTCTTTGGAGGCCTTTGCCTCCCAATTCACTTCCCTGGAAGCGGACAAGGTTCGACTGCAGAAGGAATTTAAATCTTCTTCCTCGAAATTGGAAGGTGCAATAAAAATAGCTGCCGAAGCCCGCCAAGAAATCGACTCCCTGAAGGAGGAACTCAAGGGGCTGAAGGAGAAGCTGAAGGACGAAGAAGCGTCTAGACTGGCCGCTGAAGCTTGGGCGGCCGAAAAGGATGATCTTGTTCGCCAGTCTTCCTTGGCTTTGCTTAGTAATTCTTTTTCTGCTTCCTTGTCGATTATTACTTTGCGAATCCGGTCCTTTGTTAGTAATTTTTCCCATTTCGTCCTTCGCAGAGGCCGCTGATATCCCTACCGATGCTTTGGATAAGCTTCCAAACAATTCTCCGGCAAACGGTGTGTCGATGACTCTTGCTTCACACCAGCTTACTCGGGACCTCCTTCAGAAGGGCAAGGGAGCCATGACATGGATGCACTCGATGATCTTCCCCAAGATTAGTCAAGACAAGACTTTGGGACAGCTGATCGATGCTTTCGCAGTCAACACCAAGGAGTTTATCGAGGTATTCAAACGTACTTCACGTACCTATGGTGCCCTTCTAGCCTTCCAACTCATGATGGGTCATGGCTTCAAGGCCGATATTGAAGAGATGTCTAGGGAGCTGCCGAAAGAGCAGGATGGGCAGTTCGTCGACCTGGGCGTCTTTAAAACTTCAGCTCTTAAGTGTGCACGCCAGCTCCTTGAGCTGGTTTTGGCAAAGAAATCATCAGTTGGCCCAAGTTTATCGACCCAGACCAAGCCCCTTGATTCTTGTAACAGACTTCTTTTTAGCTTGATTTGAAACTGTAGGATAACGTTGCATAGAAAACAAAAAATTTCCTACCGCGAACACGCAATCCAAGCCAAGATGCAATCTAGAAGACGGTAGCAACGAGGGGATTATCGAGTCTCACCCTTGAAGAGATTCCAAAGCCTACAAGATGAGGCTCTTGTTGCTGCGGTAGACGTTCACTTGCCGCTTGCAAAAGCGCGTAGGAGATCTTGATCACCGGCGCCACGAACGGGCAGCACCTCCGTACTCGGTCACACGTTCGGTTGTTGATGAAGACGACGTCCACCTCCCGTTCCAGCGGGCAGCGGAAGTAGTAGCTCCTATTGAATCCGACAGCACGACAGCGTGGTGTCGGTGGCGGTGGAGAACTCCGGCGGAGCTTCGCTAAGCGTGCGGGAGTTTATGGAGGAGAGGGGGCGGCTAGGGTTTGGGAGGGGGTGGCCCGCCACTCAAGGGGGGCGGCCAGGTTGTGGTCTTAGGGTGGTCGGCCCCCTCCCCTTGGCCCCTCATTATATAGGTGGAAGCCCCAAGTGTTGGACTACAAGTCTCCGAATAAGACCCGAACCCAAAACCTTCCATGTGATAGGGAAACCTACCCAAGGTGGGAATCCCACTTGGGGTGGGATTCCCCCCTTACATGTGGGGGGGTGGCCGGCCCCCATAGGGGGAGTCCACTTGGGACTCCTCCCCCACTAGGGTTGGCCGGCCATGGAGGTGGAGTCCCTCCGGGACTCCACCTTCCTTGGTGGTTTCTTCCGGACTTTTCTAGAACCTTCTAGAACCTTCCATAGAACCTTCCGAATCATTTTAATTCACATAAAATGACATCCTATATATGAATCTTATTCTCCGGACCATTCCGGAACTCCTCGTGATGTCCGGGATCTCATCCGGGACTCCGAACAAATATTCGAACTCCATTCCATATTTCAAGTACTACCATTTCAACATCCAACTTTAAGTGTGTCACCCTACGGTTCGCGAACTATGCGGACATGGTTGAGTACTCACTCCGACCAATAACCAATAGCGGGATCTGGAGATCCATAATGGCTCCCACATATTCAACGATGACTTTAGTGATCAAATGAACCATTCACATACGATACCAATTCCCTTTGTCACGCGATATTTTACTTGTCCGAGGTTTGATCTTCGGTATCACTCTATACCTTGTTCAACCTCGTCTCCTGACAAGTACTCTTTAATCGTACCGTGGTATGTGGTCTCTTATGAATTTATTCATATGCTTGCAAGACATTAGACGACATTCCACCGAGAGGGCCCAGAGTATATCTATCCGTCATCGGGATGGACAAATCCCACTGTTGATCCATATGCCTCAACTCATACTTTCCGGATACTTAATCCCACCTTTATAACCACCCATTTACGCAGTGGCGTTTGATGTAATCAAAGTACCTTTCCGGTATAAGTGATTTACATGATCTCATGGTCATAAGGACTAGGTAACTATGTATCGAAAGCTTATAGCAAATAACTTAATGACGTGATCTTATGCTACGCTTAATTGGGTGCGTCCATTACATCATTCATATAATGACATAACCTTGTTATTAATAACATCCAATGTTCATGATCACGAAACCATGATCATCTATTAATCAACAAGCTAGTTATACAAGAGGCTTACTAGGGACTCCTTGTTGTTCACGTAACATACATGTATCAATGTTTCGGTTAATACAATTATAGCATGGTATGTAAACTTTATCATAAACACAAAGATATATAATAACCATTTATTATTGCCTCTTGGGCATATCTCCAACAGTCTCCCACTTGCACTAGAGTCAATAATCTAGTTTACATTTGTAAAGATATAACACCTTGGCCTTCCGGTGTTTTATCATGTATTGCTCACGGGAGAGGTTTTAGTCAACGGATCTGACACGCTCAGAAACGTATGTATTTTGTAATTCATTTGCGTCTCAACGCATCACTCATTTCCAAATGAGTCGGCATTAAATATGTTTGGTCTTCTGGTGGAACCTTAATTCCGCGGTCTGAAATATGTCACTAATATTGTCACACACAATATAGCTTCAAAGTTCTGACTCTGTCGGAACTACACCAAGTTCTCAAAGAACCTCTTGATTTTAACATCCTTTGTCATTGTCAAAACAATGACATACTCTGCCTTCTTTTGTAGAATCCGTCACAGTATTTAGAACTCTTCTAAATCTAGCACAGACAACTTCTAGCTCATTGTGTTACCTTTTAAACAACACTTAGTCTAATTTGAGATTGAAATTTTATTTTCATATGTGACAAAACAAATATCGGTGAAACACCTTACAGCGATTTGTTTGTCATTTATACATACAAAACTATATATATATATCCTTGGTTCTTCTTAAGTACTCAGGGATATTCTTACTGTTTGTCCAATGATCATCACATGAATCATTCTGGTATATGCTCCTAACTTTTCAGAGCATAGGTCATCTGATTTTGTACATATTATTCGTGATCTATAATCACTCATGTGTTTTTACTCATTGAGTATCAGATACACTCAAGTCTTGTTAAAACTTCACATGACAAGAACATTTTCTTAATATTTCTATATTGAACTATTTCAATATCCATTCTATGTACTTTGACTTAAACTTATTTTGCGTTTCAATCTATCTTCATAGATCTTGACACTAGATATGTTTCAGTCCATATCCTTTCATTGAAGTTAATTTCTCAATGAAACCTTTTAATCAAGTATATAATTACATCATTTATAACCAACTATATGTCATCTACATAAAGTATTATAAATATGTCTCAGCGCTCCCACTTAATTTCTTGCAAATGCAAGCCTCTTCATCGTCTCTAATGAAATCAAAAACTCTTTGACTATTTCATCTGGTGAAGATTCCAACTCCGTGCTACTCACTTCATCCAATTGAAGTTTGTATACCTATCTAGTATTCCACGGACCAGCAAAACTCTTGGTTGTATCTTGTATACACCTTTTAATACACACTTCTGATAAGTTATGTATTTTGCCATCCTACTAACATATCTCATAAAAGAAATATGTAGTGATTACTAGAATAATCCACATAGACTATAAGCATTGCTACGGAAGATCTAATCTTATCGTAGTCAACTCTTTGAACTTTGTCGTAAACAACTTTTCGACAAGTCGAGCTTCTTCAAGGATATTTCATCCAAGTCCATCAATTTTATAGATCTATTTGCTTTCAAAAAGTATTTATCTATCTTGGATTTCATGGTTTATAGCCATTTTAACGGAGTCAGGGCCCATCATAACTTCTTTGTTTGTAGTTGGTTTATCATTGTTCAAAATCAATCCTTTGTCCACAAATCATTTATTTGATCACAAAGTAAGCCATACCTACAAGGTTCAATATGTACTTCGATCTCCATGGCTAAAACACTTTGTAGTCATGGGAGCCATGATCATCGTGGCCGCTTCCGGAACCAATTCCGATGCTGCGCTACTCTGATCATTATGCTTAGGTTCATAAACTTTATCAAGTTCTATTGTCCTCCCACTCAAAATACTTCGCTAGAAAACAATTTCTTGGAAATATGCAAGTAACATTGACAAACACTTTTGTCTTTTACTTCATAGTGGAAAGAATTCCCAATCAATTCTTTGGGATAACCAACAAATACATTTATCCGATTTTGGTTGAAAACTCTTAGACCAAAATTTAAAGAAAGGACTATTAGGGTTTATACCCATGCCATAACTTGTATGGTGTCATTTCAACGGATCATGATGATGCTCTATTTAGTGTAAAAGCGGTAGTCTCTAAAGCATAATCCACAAAAATATAATGGCATCAATATTTTATCTCATCATTGACCCAACAAGGTTTGGATACATCTCTCGGATATTCCATCATCACTATGATACTCCAAGAAACGTGAGTTGTAGAACAATTTCATAACTCTCTTAGATGTTCGCTAAAAATAGTAATTCAAATATTTCCACTATGATCCAATCATAGATATTTGACTTTTCTATTATGATGATTTCCACTTCATGCTGAAATTTATTTGAATCCATTCAAAATGTCTCAAACTTCTTCCTTATCGAATATATCCACATATATATACTCAATTCATTGTTTGAAGTTTTCATGAAGTAGAAGAATCTCCCGCACACAACTATGCCCAGTGAACCATATACATCATCATGTATGTTTCCACTAAGTTAGTTGCCCGTTCAAACCTTGGCCTATGAACGGTATTTCAGTCATTCTTTTTAGAAGAGATTCGCAAGCACCAAATGATTCAAAAATCAAATGACTCCAATAATCCATTTGCATGGAGTTTCTTCATGCGTTCCTTTCCAACATGACCTAAATGGCGGTTCCACAAATAAGTGGAATTCAAATCATTTGCCTTACGGTATATTAGCGTCAGTGTTATGTATGTGTGTTTCACCATTAAGATTTATAATAACTTATCCATCGTACATGGAGTAAGGTCATAATTTGAACAACTCATTGTTTTCTTTTGACCAAAACAAAATAACAATTATTAAGTTCTTTATTATAAATTCTAATGGCTAGGTAGAATGCCAACGACAAACATAATAACACTTTATTATGTTCCAGACGTGCATTATTACCATATTCCTTATCAGTCACTTAGGCCATCGTATTCTTGTATTGTGTTGTACTGTATGACATCTCATACCAACCAATCTGGAACAAATACCCAAGAATTTCTTTATGTGACCATACAAGGAATTCATCCATAACATGTATATCATTTATATACACCCGAGCTAGACTTTCTAGTCTTTTCTTTCTTTCTGCCAAAATATCTTTTGTAGTTTCTCTTTTAGTTTTCCTCATTCTCAGAAAACACTTCATCTTCAATAACTTCTATGTCTATTGGTCAAATACCAATAACTTTGAGGTTTTTACTTTGAAGTTTGATCATCATATGACAAGTGTTCTAGATTTTACTATTAGTAACTTTATAATATGATGAACAATTTCACTCATAATTTTATCCATTATATCATGATGACTTTTCGAGACCATGTCTGTACATGCTAGGCTCGTAAAGTTTAACCTCAGTATTCGCATGTGCAAATCTGGCTTGCACCCGTTGTATGCACACGTAGAATCTATCACACCCGATCATCACGTGATGCTTCGAAACGACGAGTCTTAGCAACGGTGCATACTAAGGACGATTACTTCATGGATATGCGAATATTGTTAGTGCCCCAATAGTTGGAGGATTGGGACGCCTTGCATCTTCAACCTTCGTACATTCCCATAAAACTTATGAGTTTATGTAGTCTCACTAAATTATATTCTATCATCTTGTAATAAGGTCTTAGATATCACATATATCTCATACCTTGATTATTTCTGAAAACTAAATTTTCAGCTCCTTACTTTTCAAACAGATTTGAACTTCGAGTTTCACGAAGACAAGATAACTTTAGGTACTAATTGAAACCATAGTTCTTTGAATCAACAATGTGAGGTTTACTAAAAGTTTGCAATAGGACTTAAACAATTCTTGATTCTTTAACAATACGGTACCAATCCGTAAAGTTTCCTGTCAGATTTTAACAGTATTTCTATCTCAATTACAAGACTAGCGCATGGTAGAAAACGGATGCCAATACTACAAAATTAATTCAAAATACTACTCAGACTATGTTCATGATAATTAGTTCATGTTTTAATCTAATTACTAATGAACTCCCACTTAATACAACATCCCTCATAGTTGTTAAGTGGTACACGATCCAAATCCACTACACCAAAACTGATCATCACGTGAGATGATGTAGCTTCAATGGTGAACATCAACATGTTGATCATATCATCCATATGACTCGTGTTCAACCTTTCGGTTTCCGTTGTCCCGAGGCCATGTCTGTACATGCTAGGCTCGTCAAGCAAACCCAAGTATTCCGCGTGTGCAACATGGCTTACACCCATTGTTTGTGAACGTTGAGTCTATCACATCCGATCATCACGAGATGCTTCGAAACGACGAACTGTTGCAACGGTGCATACGAGGGGAGCACACTTTATTATCTTGATATTAATGTGAGGGATCATCTTATAATGCTACCGTCGCGATCTAAGCAAAATAAGATGCATAAAGGATTAACATCACATGCAATTCATATGTGATATGATATGGCCCTTTATTCTTTGCGCCTTCGATCTTCATCTCCAAAGCACGGACATGATCTCCATCATCAACGGGCATGATCTCCATCATCGTCGGCGTAGCGTCAAGGTTCATGACGCCGTCTTCATGGTTGTTCACCTCATGTAGCAACTATTACAATTACTTTGAAATACTACTCAACATGAAATTTAAAGACAACCATAAGGCTCCTGCCGGTTGCCACAATACAATAATGATCATCTCATACATATTCATCATCACATCATGGACATATCACATCACCAAACCCTGCAAAAACAAGTTAGACGTCTCTAATTTGGTTTGCATATTTTACGTGGTTTAGGGTTTTCGAGTAAGATCTAATCTACCTACGAACATGAACCACAACGGTGATACTAGTGTTGTCAATAGAAGAGTAAATTGAATCTTCACTATAGTAGGAGAGACAGACACCCGCAAAGCCACTTATGCAATACAAGTTGCATGTCGAGCGTGGAGCAAATCTCATGAACGCGGTCATGTAAAGTTAGCCCGAGCCGCTTCATCCCACTATGCCACAAAGATGCAAAGTACTCAAACTAAAGACAACATAAGCATCAACGCCCACAAACCATTGTGTTCTACTCGTGCAACCATCTATGCATAGACACGGCTCTGATACCACTGTATGATAACGTTGCATAGAAAACAAAAAATTTCCTACCGCGAACACGCAATCCAAGCCAAGATGCAATCTAGAAGACGGTAGCAACGAGGGGATTATCGAGTCTCACCCTTGAAGAGATTCCAAAGCCTACAAGATGAGGCTCTTGTTGCTGCGGTAGACGTTCACTTGCCGCTTGCAAAAGCGCGTAGAAGATCTTGATCACCGGTGCCACGAACGGGCAGCACCTCCGTACTCGGTCACACGTTCGGTTGTTGATGAAGACGACGTCCACCTCCCGTTCCAGCGGGCAGCGGAAGTAGTAGCTCCTCTTGAATACGACAGCACGACAGCGTGGTGTCGGTGGCGGTGGAGAACTCCGGCGGAGCTTCGCTAAGCGTGCGGGAGTTTATGGAGGAGAGGGGGCGGCTAGGGTTTGGGAGGGGGTGGCCGGCCACTCAAGGGGGGCGGCCAGGTTGTGGTCTTAGGGTGGCCGGCCCCCTCCCCTTGGCCCCTCATTATATAGGTGGAAGCCCCAAGTGTTGGACTACAAGTGTCCGAATAAGACCCGAACCCAAAACCTTCCATGTGATAGGGAAACCTACCCCAAGGTGGGAATCCCACTTGGGGTGGGATTCCCCCCTTCCATGTGGGGGGGTGGCCGGCCCCCATAGGGGGAGTCCACTTGGGACTCCTCCCCCACTAGGGTTGGCCGGCCATGGAGGTGGAGTCCCTCCGGGACTCCACCTTCCTTGGTGGTTTCTTCCGGACTTTTCTAGAACCTTCTAGAACCTTCCATAGAACCTTCCGAATCATTTTAATTCACATAAAATGACATCCTATATATGAATCTTATTCTCCGGACCATTCCGGAACTCCTCGTGATGTCCGGGATCTCATCCGGGACTCCGAACAAATATTCGAACTCCATTCCATATTTCAAGTACTACCATTTCAACATCCAACTTTAAGTGTGTCACCCTACGGTTCGCGAACTATGCGGACATGGTTGAGTACTCACTCCGACCAATAACCAATAGCGGGATCTGGAGATCCATAATGGCTCCCACATATTCAACGATGACTTTAGTGATCGAATGAACCATTCACATACGATACCAATTCCCTTTGTCACGCGATATTTTACTTGTCCGAGGTTTGATCTTCGGTATCACTCTATACCTTGTTCAACCTCGTCTCCTGACAAGTACTCTTTACTCGTACCGTGGTATGTGGTCTCTTATGAATTTATTCATATGCTTGCAAGACATTAGATGACATTCCACCGAGAGGGCCCAGAGTATATCTATCCGTCATCGGGATGGACAAATCCCACTGTTGATCCATATGCCTCAACTCATACTTTCCGGATACTTAATCCCACCTTTATAACCACCCATTTACGCAGTGGCGTTTGATGTAATCAAAGTACCTTTCCGGTATAAGTGATTTACATGATCTCATGGTCATAAGGACTAGGTAACTATGTATCGAAAGCTTATAGCAAATAACTTAATGACGTGATGTTATGCTACGCTTAATTGGGTGTGTCCATTACATCATTCATATAATGACATAACCTTGTTATTAATAACATCCAATGTTCATGATCACGAAACCATGATCATCTATTAATCAACAAGCTAGTTATACAAGAGGCTTACTAGGGACTCCTTGTTGTTCACATAACACACATGTATCAATGTTTTGGTTAATACAATTATAGCATGGTATGTAAACATTATCATAAACACAAAGATATATAATAACCATTTATTATTGCCTCTTGGGCATATCTCCAACAGAAACAATGTCATGTCGTAAGACTTGTGGTTGTAATAAATTCCATGCTGGCAATGTTGCCAGTGTACTCTTATTAAGACGTCTTTATTTGCACTCTCCCGATGGGAGTAACTTCCCATACTGAAGCGATATGATCCGTCATACCCTTTGACGCTGTTTTGCAGGTTTTTCCTGTGCCTGCGTTTGTCGATGATTCTTCGGGTTCTGTTTCTGAAAGTGATCGACTCCAGCGTATGAAAGATCGGATCGCGTAGATGGAAAAGGATTTGCGCAGTACTTACGCCTAGGCTGCCATTATCAAAAAGAAGGGCGATCTTGCAGCTGACGTGGAACGCTACGCTCTCACTGAATTGCAGAAGGCCATAGAGAGTTTGAACTGTAAGCCCCCTTTCTCTTTTACTCTTTATGAAATGCATCGTCCTAACTTCTCCTGTTTCCTTTGCTAGTCATAGCGCTGAACCCTGCCGAAGAGAGCAAGCGCATCCATGAACGTGTGGACGCGTTGACTCGGCTATCATCATCGGACGAGGTTTTCTGGAGGGAGCACTTGAAGGCTTCGGCTGTCGCAAAGTTCCAAGACCGAGTCCAGCAGGTCCATCGCTTCTTTGACAAATGCTACAAAGGGCTGAGAGTAATATGGAACACGATGTTTCCTCTAAACGCGGTTCCTCCCACGCTGTTGACCTTGATGTCAGAGTTTGGAAATGCCAAGAAAATACGAGACTTGGTTCGAGCTCAGGTATTTGCAGGGGCTAGACTTACACTTGCCCTTGTGCTCGCGTGTTATCCTTCGACAGACCTGCTAGCAATTGCCAACGCGGCAGGCGACTTGAAGCCGCTGTGCCCGAGGGTGGAACTCCCTTCCAATATCATTGTTGACAGGCTTGAGAAGACTTCGAAGGCATCTGAAGAAGAAGAACCTCCGCAAAGATAATTCATGGTTACGTTCTTTTTGTGAATAGAATACTTGATTACTTACTATACCCGAGTGTTTGGGTTGTTAAGTTGTAAAACTATTGGTAGATGCATATATATGCAGTTTTACCATGTTAATGCCGTTGGCACGTTTCAGCGGAGCAAATCTTGTTTACTCGTTTAAGCGCATGTGTATTTGTTGGTCGGCAAATTACTTGAGTGATCAACTCGTGTTGCGGGTCTTGCTAAACCCGTTGTATGTGCAACTTTGCCTTCAACCGATGTATGTCTTGACAGCAGCTCCTGAATATATCAGTAGCACTAGCTCTGCCGATGACTCCGTCGTTCCTTGATGCTTCCATAAGTGAAGTATCGAACGTGGGTCGTTAATGTACGTATTTCCTGACTCTTGCTATTTACGGCGCTCTCAGAGGCATCTATAGCAGAGGGAGAGGGCAGTGTCCTCCTTGGCTTTGCATCCTTTAGCACTCGTAGTTTCGGAGGCTTTTTCGGAGTACCATCTTTGGACGCGTACTTCATCGCACCAACGTTCGCCGAGGGGCGCAAGCAAGGTTTACGATGATGTGATTCTGAATTACAGCAATGCTTTTAAAGAGACAAAACTTAAGTCTTGGTTAATAAAGTAGGCAAGAAACTAAGGGGCGAAAAGAGTGCCCTGTTGAAAAGAAAGGAAAAAACTAAATACTATCCATCCGCTTAAGCAAGGGAGGATTCTTCTTATCTTCTGGTTTGTCCACCGCGTCAGCGGTTTTGGAAGTGTCGTTGATTTCACCAGGAATCTCGGCGGTGATTGCCAGTGTCTTGCTTTCTTCTACGACTGCTGTGCCACCAACTGCCGAAGCTTTTACTGTTGAAACTTCTAGGGCAAGGTCGGCTGGCTTCTTCTTCGTCTTCCTGACGTGTTCCTCTTCCTTATTATCGTGTGCCGATGACTTGGAAGGGAGATCGATGATTTCATGTTTTATCCCAAATTTCGCAGCAATCCTCTGAAAGTCGCAATCACAATTGTCCGAGCGTGAGAAACTTCCATAGACTGTGATATGTGTCCCATTGCTCCCAAGCATTTTCAGCTTGAGGTATGCGTAATGTGGCACAGCCATGAACTTGGCATAAGCTGGTCTTCCGAGTATAGCGTGGTATTGCGATTCCCAGTTTATGACTTCAAACTCGATCTTTCACTACAAGAAAAGTTCTGATAGACAACGTCCCAAAATCGTCCGCTAAGGGCCATTTTTCGTCGCCTATGGGCCTAACCCGACGATATGGGTTCTGTTGTCGAAACTGCGTCAGGAAAACTCCTACGACGTTTTTTTCGGTCCGTCGCGCTTGGGCGCCCTTCTGCCACGGAAAATCAGACCATTGCAGAACTGTTTCCGGGAGCCCGTTGACTGCTGACGTCATGCAAACTGACACGTGGCAGACGCCGTTAACTGGCAGTTAACGGCGTTAACCGGCTGAAACCCCGTGGTAGATGGTAGGCTGATACGTCTCTGACGTATCGATAATTTCTTATGTTCCATGCCACATTATTGATAATATCTACATGTTTTATGCACACTTTATGTCATAATTATGCGTTTTCCGGAACTAACCTATTGACGAGATGCCGCAGTGCCAGTTCCTGTTTTCTGCTGTTTTTGGTTTCAGAAATCCTAGTAAGGAAATATTCTCGGAATCGGACGAAATCAACGCCCAGCATCCTATTTTTCCACGAAGCTTCCAGAACACCCGGGAAGGACCAGAGTTGGGCCACAGGGGCCCCAGGAGGCTGGCCGGCGCGGCCTGGGGGTGGCCCGCGCCCCCCTATCTCCTCGCCGCCTTTTCGACCCTCTAACGCCGCCTCTTCGCCTATATAAAGGTCCTCGACCTAAAACCTCGAGACGGAAAATCCACGGTACGAGAAACCTTCCAGAGCCGCCGCCATCGCGAAGCCAAGATCTGGGGGACAGGAGTCTCTGTTCCGGCACGCCGCCGGGACGGGGAAGTGCCCTCGGAAGGCTTCCCCATCGACTCCACCGCCATCT
This sequence comes from Lolium perenne, assembly GCF_019359855.2. Lineage (NCBI taxonomy): Eukaryota > Viridiplantae > Streptophyta > Magnoliopsida > Poales > Poaceae > Lolium > Lolium perenne. The sequence goes on along the minus strand of NC_067248.2, from coordinate 256,620,961 downwards.
TCATCACCGCTGCTGTCTCCCATGAGGAGGGAGTAGTTCTCCATCGAGGCTCGGGGCTGTACCGGTAGCTATGTGGTTCATCTCTCTCCCTATGTACTTCAATACAATAATCTCATGAGCTGCCTTACATGATTGAGATTCATATGATGATGTTTGTAATCTAGATGTCATTGTGCTAGTCAAGTGGATTTTACTTATGTGATCTCCGGAGACTCCTTGTCCCACGTGTGTAAAGGTGACAGTGTGTGCACCGTGTGGGTCTCTTAGGCTATATTTCACAGAATACTTATTCACTGTTATGAATGGCATAGTGAAGTGCTTATTTATATCTCTTTATGATTGCAATGTGTTTTGTATCACAATTTATCTGTGTGCTACTCTAGTGATGTTATTAAAGTAGTTTATTCCTCCTAGACGGTGTAATGGTGACAGTGTGTGCATCGTGTAGTACTTGGCGTAGGCTATGATTGTGATCTCTTGTAGATTATGAAGTTAACTATTGCTATGATAGTATTGATGTGATCTATGCCTCCTTTCGTAGCGTGAAGGTGACAGTGTGCATGCTATGTTAGTACTTGGTTTGGTTACGTTGATCTGTCATGCACTCTAAGGTTATTTAAACATGAACATCGAATATTGTGGAGCTTGTTAACTCCGGCATTGAGGGTTCGTGTAATCCTACACAGTTAGTGGTGTTCATCATCCAACAAGAGGGTGTAGAGTCTAGCATCTATCTATTTATTCTGTTATGTGATCAATGTTGAGAGTGTCCACTAGTGAAAGTATGATCCCTAGGCCTTGTTTCCAATATCGCTATCGCCGCTTGTTTCTTCGTTCTCTTGCATTTGTCTTGCTGCCATATTACCACCATCCATCACACGCCAGTCCTGGGCAAAGCACTTTTCTGGCACTATTACTACTGCTCATATATATTCATACCACCTGTATTTCACTATCTCTTCGCCGAACTAGTGCACCTATTAGGTGTGTTGGGGACACAAGAGACTTCTTGCTTTGTGGTTGCAGGGTTGCATGAGAGGGATATCTTTGACCTCTTCCTCCCTGAGATCGATAAACCTTGGGTGATCCACTTAAGGGAAACTTGCTGCTGTTCTACAAACCTCTGCTCTTGGAGGCCCAACACTGTCTACAAGAATAGAAGCACCCGTAGACATCATAGGCCCACACGAGGCCTGCCACGTCTTAAACGGGCCGGCCCATTAAGTTTGCGGGCCGGGCCAGCTGACTTAGTTTGACCGGTCAACTATATAGCTGGGCTGGTCCATTAGTTACGTGGGCCGGGCCTAACCTCTAAGGTTGACTGGTCAAAACTTTAATGGGCCGGCCCACTAAGCATGTGGGCTGGGCCGAATGCACTCGTTTGACCGGTCAACAGGCAAAAGGGCCGGCCCACAAGACATGCGGGACCCACTTTCCTGTTATCGGGCCGGCCCATTTACCAAGTGGGGTCCACCTTAAAGCAAGTGGGCCGGCCCAAGAAGTTATTGGGCCGGCCCAATTAGCATGTGGGTCCCACTATCCTGCTATCGGGCCGGCCCATTTAGTACGTGGGGTCCACAATAGATTAACTGGGCTGGCCCAACAAGCCAGTGGGCCGGGCCAAAAACGCAGGTGGGTCCCACCTTCCTGTTAAAGGGCCGGCCCATTTAGTATGTGGGGTCCACCATATAGCAAGTGGGCCGGCCCAACAAGATAGTGGACCGGGCCAAAAACACAGGTGGGTCCCACTTTCCTGTTAAAGGGCCGGCCCATTTAGTATGCGGGGTCCACCATATAGCAAGTGGGCTGGCCCAACAAGTAAGTGGGCCGGGCCAAAAACACAGGTGGGTCCCACTTTCCTCATAAAGGGCCGGCCCATTTAGTATGTGGGGTCCACCATATAGCAAGTGGGCCGGCCCAACAAGATAGTGGGCTGGGCCAAAAACACAGGTGGGTCCCACTTTCCTGTTAAAGGGCCGGCCCATTTAGTATGTGGGGTCCACCACAAAAGCAATTGGGCTGGCCCAACAAGTTAGTGGGCCGGCCCAATTAGCATGTGGGGTCCACGGTAAATCAGGTGGGCTGGCCCGACGAGTTAGCTGGCCGGCCCAATAAGATTGTGGGGCCCACTTTTCTGTTACAGGGCCGGCCCAGTAGTGGGTGGGGTCCACCTTAAAGCAAGTGGGCCGGCCCAATTAGAGTGTGGGTTCAATCGTAAATCAAGTGGGCTGGCCCAATAAGTAAGTGGGCCAGCCCGTTTAGTTACTGTTTATATGCCGGCATAATAGGGCTTTAGGATTTTGCAGGCCGGCACATATGTGATTTAGATACTGAGAATATTTACGCAGCACATGATTTCTGTCGGATAGCCTCACTTACCACAAGCACCATAGAAAAATGCGCGAAAGAACTATAAAACTAACTAAATATTACATCAGCTGCAAGGCTTTGAAAAAATATTACAGAACCCAGAGAAATTGAATGGTAATTAAACCTAGCAATACAATAAAGCGATTCGGCAATCTTTTAAGTTGTCCATGCAGCACCTATATCTGAAACAAAGACATTACAAGTTAAGACAACAACAATGGAAAGACAAAGACACTACAATATTGTTTTCCAAAGAATTTGGAACTCATCATTTCGTCATTATAACAAGATCATTGTAATGCGCACAATAAGCAAACAAAGAGTGCATGCCGGATACCAACAGCCAATATAACAGAGCACGTTAGAATGAAACAACAGACTTACTACTGTCGAGTCCCATGCAAATCAACATGTTCAGGGAGTACAAATTTGGCATGAACAACATAGTAGCAGGCTATAAATTTTGTAACAACGACTGAGCAAGATGAAGTTTTGATGGCTACATCTGCAGAGCAGGGAATGTAAACCAGAAATAGAAGTTACAATGGCAAAAGCTAAAGAGGAGGGAATGTGACCCAACAAGTGCCAAGTGCAATTACTTCAAATTGACCGTGAACTAAATAATAGTCCTGAACTTATAGTGAAGGGGATGCAAATCAAGATGTTTCGGGATATAAACTTGTAATGAGCAACACATAGAGGATAGTTAATGCTGGAGCTTAGGATGGACCAGATACAGAATATAGTGGGATCACCTGTGAACTTGTATAAGAGGGAATGCAAACCAATATGTTCAGCATTCCATATGTGAGTGTCATGCCAAGTCAGAGAAACAAGTCAATAATGCAGCTTTTGAAAAACAAGATGGCACACAAAATTATTATCTAGTAGTATGACAAGTATATTTGTACTACAGGCTAGATAGCAGAGTGATAGCATGCCAAACTAAATACTTACTTTATTAGCTTACAATGAAATAGATACAAAACAATGGCATCACCTGTAGTACAGGGAATGCAAGCCAACATGTTCATGGAGTAAAAAATTGGCACAAACAACATAGTAGAAGGCCATAATTTTTGTAACAATGACTGAGCAAGATAAAGTTATGATGGCTAGATCTACACAGCAGGGAATGTAAACCAAATATAGAAGTTACGATGCCAAAAGCTATAGAGTAGGGAATGCGAACCAACATGTGCAATTACTTAAAATTGGCCATGAACTAAATAATAGCAGGATGTTACTATAATAGCTAGGAATAAAACAGATAGGAGTTATAATGGCATCACTCATAAACTTGTAGATAAGGGAAACAAATCAATTTGTTTCGGGATATAAAGTTGTAATGAGCAACACATAGAGGATAGTTAATGCTACGGCTTAGGATGGACCAGAAACGGAATATAGTGGGATCACCTGTGAACTTGTAGAAGAAGGAATGCACACCAATATGTTCACCATTCTATATGTGAGCGCCATGACAATTAAGAGAAACAAGTTAATATTGCATCTTTCGAAGAATCAGATGGCAGACAAAATTATGACGGAAGTAGCTGCTGTGACGAGTTCAAATAAATTTGTACTGCAGGATGGCAGAGCGATAGCATGCAGGAACTAATAGCAGGCAGTTACTTTGTTAGCTTACGACGAAGTAGATAGAAATAACAATGGCATCACCTGTAGTACAGGGAATGCAAACCAACATGTTCAGGGAGAACAATATTGGTGTGAACAAAATAGTGGCAGCCTATATTTTTTTAACAACGACTGAGCACGATAGAAGTTATGATGGCTACATCTACAGAGCAGGGAATGCATACCAAAATGTTCAATCGCTTAAAGTTAGCAATGAACTAGAAAATAGAAAGGTGTTACGGTCATAGCTAGGAATGAACTAAAAGAGCTTCAGACAAACAAGCATCTAAACACAGAACATGGCGCTAAAACAAGGGACTTACATTAGGAGAAGCACTCTGTGGGAGTCACAGCTGATCTTCCTGGGGTTGATAGATCCGGTGATGAAGCACACTACATGTGCTACTTCGGGTTGGAGAGACGGCCATTACAATTCATGGTTACTCATCTCATCTGCAAAAACGTAACGGCGCGTCGTTAGCACAAATAGGTTCCCCCAAGATTAAACAAGAACTTGCAGGCAAGCAATAGAAAAGCGACAGTAGAAGAGTTTAGATCATGCACGGCGCCGGTGAAGCAGATCCGGTTCATGCACAGCAGTGTCGGTGAGCAAGATCCGATGCGGTGGACGACGAATCCGACGAAGCGGCTCCGGTGGGGTGTACGATACCGCAGCTGAAGCGACTGCGGTAGACTGCTGGATGAGCATATGGTTTCGAGGTTCGGCGGGGATGATCCGGTCCGGTTGATGACGGCGTCGATGAAGCGGCTCCGGCAGGCAGCCGGATGACGAGGATCGCGAGGCCTCGGGTAGGCCAGGGAAGTCCGGCGGGGATGTTCCGGTGCGGTGGTCGTGGAGGTGGGAGAGAGGGACTTGGGAAGTTTCGGTGGGTGGTCTGAGGGAAATGAAATTTTTTTGGGAGGGTTTCCGGGCTAGGGAGGTGGTGATCGAAAAAATGACGGGCAGACTCCCCACCAACCGACTTTGCTGTCATCTCCACAGGGGTAGACTGGGAATTTGGAAGCGTGTGAAATTTTTGTATTTTGTGGGCGGGAAGTTTTGCCGCTATGAGATTTTGAATTTTGCTAAGGTCCAACTATAATGATAAAAAAATGTGAGACCGTACTAGTACCTCTATTCAAGGCCTAGTGCAAAATCAAATCAACATCACCTTGAATATCGGTCACTACCATGATCATGATCTATCTCATCTATCTCTAAATTAGTGTATCCGCTAGATCTTGCAAAGTATAATGATAAAAAGAACTGTGAGACCATACTAGTACTTCTCTTCTAGGCCGAGTGCAACATCAAATCATCATCACGTTGAAAATTTGTTACCATGATCATGATCTACCTCTGAAAATGGGCGCATCCGCTAAAACTTGCAAAGTATAATGATACAAAATTGTGAGACCGTACTAGTACTTATGTTCAAGGTCGAGTGCAACATCAAATCATCATTACATTGAAAATTGTGTTACCATGATCATGATATTTCTCTGAATTTGGCGCATCTGCTAAATCTCGCAAAGGATAATGATAAAAAAATTGTGAGATTGTACTAGTTCTTATGTTCAAGGCCGAGTGCAAGATCAAATCATCATCACGTTGAAATTTGTTACAATGATCATGACATATCTCTAAAATTGGTGCATCCGCTAAATCTTGCACGTGGCGCATCTCGGTGCGGAGCAACAGGTCGGTGCTATCAAGGTTGAGGCGTCGGCAGCATCATCGGGCTCTCCTCTCTTGATAGATCTTCTACATGGCGCGGCGCACCACCCGCCGAGAAGCAGTCACATGTGAGACCGAGGTGGAGACGTCCCCGGCATCCTCGAGGCGCGGCCGCCCTTCTACGAGCCAGCGTCGACTCAAGGTATGAATCCATGTGGTGTCACGCCCCTTCTGCCGATGAAGTGGGTGCCTTAGATTTATTGTTCTTCTCTTATGATTATTTCGAGCCGAACATGTGTGCTCTTTCTCTGAATATATTGCTTGAAAAGCTTACCAAGTTACTTAAATTCACTTCGTTCTTAATCTTGCGTGCTAATATTGTTATTTTTGCTGACGGTGGTGCGCGCAAGGAGAATTCTTTGTGGGTGTGTTGAGCTGTTCGGCATAAGTCGAAATCCTCAGCTAAACGAGGCCTCAGCTTAACACATAAAAAAGGTGTTCAATCTCGCCCACAATGCCCTCTTCTTTCCTCTCCCTTTATTGGAACTTGTTTTGCAGACAAGGAAAGTGGCACGTGTAATGTGAGTAAAACCCTCTTAGCCAAAATCATCTACGAGCAAGATTTTCTGTATTGTAGATGCCCCAATTGACTCTCATCCCCAAAGTAGTTTTTTTATGTCAATATAGACTTCTTTACTGGATGTATACTATCGTACATGGCATGCATTTGCCTAATGAGCAGCATTGTATTGCTATTCTAGCCAACCTGATCGATCTGTCAAGCTTCATGCACGAGATGCCATGTTTAATTTACTCCCTCGCTCTGATCCATATTTCTTGGTGTGAAATGAATGTGAATCGGAGGGAGTACTTTTCTTAGATAGTAATATATCATTTCAAAAAAAGTACTACTACATCACAAATGCATCAAAAGAGTACTACATCACAAGACCACCACGGTTGTACTAGTAGAGTATAATGCTGAACTTCCAAAGGGAATAAGATTACACATATGAACTTTAAACATGACCAGGAGCATGAGGGCCAGCAGCAGGGGCGTTGACGTGGAACAAGCCAGGCAGGACGTAATTCTGGAGGAAGAGGCCATATGATGCGTGCTTGGCCTTGGTTGCAGGGTGGTGCTTCCCCCGATGTACTTAGGCCTACACACATCGCATGCTGGATCAGGCTGCGGATGTCCTTCTGGAGAATTTTGCCACATAATGGGCAAAATAGCTCCTCGCGCATGCAGAAACGAATTTCACCACCCTTCAGCCGCTTCAGAACATAGCGGCTTTTCCGGTCCCTGCGCACATTGTTGTCGTCCATGTCATCAGAATACTCCTATGAATTATTAAGTACTACATAATTAGGTGTTTAATGACAGATCGAATAAATACTCCACTAACATAATCAAACCTTAGAAACCCTAAAATTAAATATGTAGAATAAGTAAATGGCAGAAGAAATCATACTAAATCATGAGAAACCCTATGAACAGCCATGAACATAAGCCACAACAATTGCAAGTCCACTAAGTATGAACACATAAATTGATTATATGACTACATGGCAGATTAGTCAAAATTAAACTAGAATCTGATCTTACGAATAGTAGAATCAATTACATCTACAAGAACAAGGTAGGATATCAAATCAATCAAGAACCAGGCTCGTGCAAACCATGTGAACAGTAATATGACACAAAGAGGATTGGGACAGTTTCGGTAAAAGAGCAGTACCTCCTCGTCATCACCCTCAACATCCTCCTGGAACTGAACGTTTGGGCCGAAATCGTCGAAGGGGTCGAGGTCCGCGTCCAGCACCGGGCCTAGGAAGACCTCGCCGTGGTGGCCTGCAACGCCGTGCACATCTTCGGCGGGAGCAACAACGTTGGTATCCACCTTCTGCTCGATGGCCAGGACGCCCGTTTCGACCGAGGTCGAAGAATCAGACAAGCAGAGGAGACGAGCGGCCTGGGTGCCCGGTGAAGCCTCACCCGCCGTGACGGCCAGGACGCCCGTTTCGACCGAGGTCGAAGAATCAGACAAGCAGAGGAGACGATCGGCCTGGGTGCCCGGTGAAGCCTCACCCACCGCGACGACCACTACCATAGAGGTATCCTCTGCGCGGGCGGCCGCCGATTGCTTTGCCTCATACGCAATACCTGTCTTCATGCTGCTGCGGTTGGAAACGAGGAAGTCGATGCCTCAGAGGTGCGGTGAGTGGATGGGGGTTTTTCACAGTGTGGGGGAGGCAAGTTGGGGGAGTGGAGAGGACGAGCTCGCGAGAGATGATGAGGCCGATTATTTTATAGCCTCTGACTCTCTGTATCCAGTAGTGGACGCGTGAAGTCGTGCATGTACTCGACTTTCCACTTTCGGGGAAACGTGTACGAAACCTTTTTTTTCTTGGACCATTTAACTTCATGTGGGGCTCATGTATACCAATACTTCCAAATGTCATAAGTAATTCAAAATCAATCAGAATAATATGAGACCTTAACATTTTATTTTTTGTGTCAGATATTGTCTATGAAAAATAACATACTTCAAAAAATAAATCCCCTATGCCAATCCGGTCATGCCCGTCTACTCGAACTAGCTTCCTCGAGTAATTTGTCACCTTACATTCTTAAAATGAACCAAAATTTGGCACAGGGGTGCATCATCACATGGAAAATGATGTTACCATTCTGTCTTCCCATTTTTGTTTGAATTTTTCAAAATTGTCATGCCCTAACGGAAAAAATGTACTCCTTCTAAGAAGCATGTATCAGAATGGCATTACCAAAACCTGGGAGTGGGGTGGGGGGAGGGGACACATGGTGGTGTGATGATACATCACATTTGGACCACACAACACCATTTGGACCAACCAAAAAAAAACAACCACCCTACACAAACCCTGGTCAAAACTAGTTTGACCAATATTACAAAAGTTGTACGGAGTACATAATTCAGAAACCGTCAGAAATATACGAAGCAATCAGGAGTCCCCAAAGTCAGTGACTTTGAGTCACTTACAACTGTGGTCCACATATCAGTCACCCAAAGTCATGGCAAAGTCAGCTTGGCAAAGTCACCGACAGACAAAGCAAGCAGTGAACAGACAACTCCGTAGCACCGAAAAGACATCTCACTGAAAAGGCTAGTACTACCTTTTCTTCCGGGATAAGCAAAAATAGCTGATCGGTACTGACGAAATGCACCAGGTCCGCAATGTACTCCAGCTATAAGTGAAGCATGCCTACCACTGAAGAGGAAATTTGAGATTCCACCAGATCCCCATATCACTCTTTTGCATAAAACACGGACATATCTTTTGCACAATTCACCACTTGTTGGTCTAATCTATCGCAGCTTCCATCAGTTGGTCATCTAATTAACGATTTAACGGATTAGAAAAATAAGCGGTGGAATTAGAAGTACTATTAGCGAAATGTGCAAAATATACTATCCTTCCCGAGGGGGTTTGTCCAGAAGAGGGCCGGATGACAATGTCCCGGGTGCATCCAGAAAGGAGAGGGGTAGTTTCTAATACATGTAAGAAATTATTTTACAAAAAGGTACATACTAAGTAGTACAACTATTAGTACAGTACTACGATTTCAAGGGAAAATGCCATGTCGTGCGACCTCTAATCAATGAGTAGAAGTTGTAGGTGCGCATAACATGCATTGCTGAATGCTGGTTCCGCTGGAATTTGAGCTCAGCCGGGGCGGATTCTGCAAAGTTTGCCCGACGTCACTCATGTATCCCACCAAACTGCTCACTTCTTTCAATGTCTCTTCTCTTTCACTGCAGCTCTCCAACATCAGGTGCATCAACTTATCTTGTGCCTTCTGCCTCTCGAGAAGGGCAAGGATGGCGATGTCAGCATATTCAAGGTTCAACTTTTGGAGCTCTACTTTATCCTGAAGAAGGATTTTGTACTCTATATCAGACTTGTCTTTTTAGAGGCACACAGTCTTGAGTATGCTACTGGCTTTCTCCGATGATGCAATGTTCCTCTCTTTCTGCTTAATCGGCTTGTTCTTCAACATGTCGCGCTCATTGCGAAGGCTGCAAATGAGCTCCACAAGAGTTTTCGAATTCTTCTTCTTGGCAGCCAAATCGTCTCGGAGGCGATCACACTCTAAGTTGAGCTCCTCGTTTTTTCCATCAAGATGGTGACAGTGGTGTCGATAGTCGGCGCCGCTTCCTTCAGGGAAAAATCATCGGTAGCAAGTAAGCGCAAAGGAAGAAGAAGAAGAACATAACTACACAGTGCTTGGTGCTACCTCATTTCGCCGGGGTAGGGCCGGGTTGAAATCATCGGACGACGATGATTCCTTGGTCGTGGAAGTTGGTGCAGTACGGGCGTCGTTGGAACTTCCAACCCTTTAAGATGTATAACCATAGAGACTCTTAAAGAGCTTGAGCCCGGGCAAGAAGAAACGAAAGTACATGGCGAAGGAAACTAACCCGGTGAGCACAGCACGGACGCGTTTCGGCAGCGGCGGCGACGGCGAGCCCACTTGGTTTCTGGAACCGTCTCTCGAAATTTCGAGCCGGCGTTTTTTATCCGCGTACTTGACCGCCGACGACCTGAAGTTTGAACACATTAATTGCTGGAGGAGAGAGCGACGAAAGAAACGAAAGTACATGGCGAAGGAAACTAACCTGGTGAGCACAGCACGGACGCGTTTCGGCGGCGGCGACGTCGAGCCCACTAGGTTTCTGGAAGCGTCTCTCGAAATTTCGAGCCGGCATTTTTTCTCCGCGTACTTGACCGCCGACGACCTGAATTTTGAAGACATTGCTGGAGGAGAGAGCGAAGAACAAATGTTTGTTTGAGGTGGAGAGAGGAAGAAAGTGAATGGAATGAGAGAGTTTAGCGTTTTGCCCTTATAGTCATAGTCGCTAGCCGAACGGGTTTCTTTGACTTTAAATGTCCGCATATGGCGGGCCTACAGGCGTCTCCTCGACTCTCTTGGAGCAATCGTGTCCGTCCATCCGAAATGGTGATATAAATTTAGGGTGCGATTTGTGGACTGATGAGAACTTAACCTCGTTCTCAAACAGTTGATGTCATTAAATAAATCTCAGTTGCAACCCATGTTTTAAGTTTCGCAAAAATTGAAAAGTACCCAGGGGCCGCCTTGTCAGCAAGAGGAAGCGATGGTTCGCATCGGCCGTGACGCGGGAAGGTTGGTCGTCGGCGTTTAATGGTCTCCCGCGTGGAAACCGAGGCGGCCACGAGGGCAGCGGCTGGCCACGCGGCGTCCAGTCGCCTACGCCGCCGTAAATGAGGGGTAGTTGCCTACCACCACCAGGTGACATGCACCTTTTGCATGTCACTGTGTGACATGCGGCCTAAATTCAAATTTAAACATTGCGAAAAAAATCATGCATCCGGTGACATGCCCATGGCATGCCACCGATGAAGAGTTCCGTGCCATGCACTCTGGCACTCTGCGCCGTCTTGGATCAGAAAATGAGCGAAGAAAGAGGACGAGGCACTAGTTTAAATTTAGGATGAAGTTTAAGTTTTATTTTGGTTTAAATTAGATTAGAGGGAGTAGTACTCTTACTTTATTATATTACTCGTACTTGTGTTAATGTAGTAGTATTATTATGGTGGTGTACTTGCGTTCATGTACTTGTTTCAGCTGTTTTGGTGAAGGAGACTGATACGTCTCCGACGTATCGATAATTTCTTATGTTCCATGCTTGTTTTATGACAATACCTACATGTTTTATACATACTTTATGATGATTTTATGCGTTTTCCGGAACTAACCTATTGACGAGATGCCGCAGTGCCAGTTCCTGTTTTCTGCTGTTTTTGGTTTCAGAAATCCTAGTAAGGAAATATTCTCGGAATCGGACGAAATCAACGCCCAGCATCTTAGAATTCCATGAAGCTTCCAGAACACCCGAGAGCCACCAGAGGGGAGCCTTGGTGGGCCCACACATGTAGGCGGCGCGGCCAGGGCCTGGGCCGCGCCCCCCTACTGTGTCGCCGCCTCGTAGCCCCTCCGACTCCGCCTCTTCGCCTATTTAAAGGTCCCTGACCTAAAACTTCAATACGAAAAAGCCATAGTACGAGAAACCTTCCAGAGCCGCCGCCATCGCGAAGCCAAGATCTGGGGGACAGGAGTCTCTGTTCCAGCACGCTGCCGGGACGGGGAAGTGCCCCCGGAAGGCATCTCCATCGACACCACCACCATCTTCATCAACGCTGCTGTCTCCCATGAGGAGGGAGTAGTTCTCCATCGAGGCTAAAGGCAGTACCGGTAGCTATGTGGTTAATCTCTCTCCTATGTACTTCAATACAATGATCTCATGAGCTGCCTTACATGATTGAGATTCATATGAGTTTTGTATCACTATTCATCTATGTGCTACTCTAGTGATGTTATTAAAGTACTCTATTCCTCCTCCATGATGTAATGGTGACAGTGTGTGCATCATGTAGTACTTGGCGTAGTTTATGATTATGATCTCTTGTAGATTATGAAGTTAACTATTACTATGATGGTATTGATGTGATCTATTCCTCCTTTCATAGTATGATGGTGACAGTGTGCATGCTATGTTAGTACTTGGTATAATTGCAATGATCTATCATGCACTCTAAGGTTATTTAAATATGAATATCGAATATTGTGGAGCTTGTTAACTCCGGCATTGAGGTGCTCTTGTAGCCCTACACAATTAGTGGTGTTCATCATCCAACAATAGAGTGTAGAGTGGTTTTATTATGTGATCAATGTTGAGAGTGTCCACTAGTGAAAGTATGATCCCTAGGCCTTGTTTCCAAATACTGCAATCATCGCTTGTTTACTGTTCTGCTGCATGTTTACTTACTACACGCCAGCAAGCACTTTTCTGGCGCCGTTACTACTGCTCATATACATTCATACCACCTGTATTTCACTATCTCTTCGCCGAACTAGTGCACCTATACATCTGACAAGTGTATTAGGTGTGTTGGGGACACAAGAGACTTCTTGTATTGTGGTTGCAGGGTTGCATGAGAGGGATATCTTTGACCTCTTCCTCCCTGAGTTCGATAAACCTTGGGTGATCCACTTAAGGGAAACTTGCTGCTGTTCTACAAACCTCTGCTCTTGGAGGCCCAACACTGTCTACAGGAATAGAAGCGAGCGTAGACATCAAGCTATTTTCTGGCGCCGTTGCCGGGGAGGAAAGGTAAAAGGTACTCACACGCTGGTCCCAGGTAACCAAACACTTTTCTGGTACCGTTGTGAGTGCTCGAAGCTATTTCCTTTAGATCCTGCAATTGCATCTTTTTGTTTCTTGTTTACACTAGTTAGGCATAATGGAAAACAACAAAAAAAATTAGAGATCTTTATGAAATTTATCTTGAGTTAGGACATGATGTGTTCGAAGAAAGAATTAAAAAACCCATGGAACTTTGTTTGCAAAATAGTTGTAACAATGTTATTAGCATGAACTCTTTGAACACTATTATTGATAATGCTATGGAAGAATTTAAGCTTGGGGAAGCTGGTTTTGATGAGCATGATATTTTTAGTCCCCCAAGCATGGAGGAGAAAATTTACTTTGATGATACTTTGCCTCCCATTTATGATGATTATAATGATAGTGGTCTTTTGGTGCCACCTACTATGGAGGATAAATTTTATTATGATTATACTATGCCTCCTACACTTGATGAGAATAATAATGATAGCTACTTTGTTGAATTTGCTCCCACTATTACTAATAAAATTGATTATGCTTATGTTGGGAGTACTAATTATTTTATGCATGAGACTCATGATAAGAATGCTTTATGTGATAGTTATATTGTTGATTTTGTTCATGATGCTACTGGAAATTATTATGAGAGAGGAAAATATGGTTGTAGAAATTTTCATGTTACTAAAACACCTCTCTATATGCTGAAATTTTTGAAGCTACACTTGTTTTATCTTCCTATGCTTGTCACTTTGCTCTTCATGAACTTGTTTATTTACAAGATTCCCTTTCATAGGAAGCATGTTAGGCTTAAATTTGTTTTGAATTTGCCTCTTGATGCTCTCTTTTGCTTCAAATAATATTTCTTGCGAGTGCATCATTAAAACTGCTGAACCCATCTTAATGGCTATAAAGAAAGCACTTCTTGGGAGATAACCCATATTTTATTTTGCTACAGTAATTTTGTTTTATATTTGTGTCTTGGAAGTTGTTACTACTGTAGCAACCTCTCCTTATCTTAGTTTTATTGCATTGTTGTGCCAAGTAAAGTCTTTGATAGTAAGGTTCATACTAGATTTAGATTACTGCGCAGAAACAGATTTCTTGCTGTCACGAATTTGGGTTGAATTCTCTGTAGGTAACTCAGAAAATTCTGCCAATTTACGTGAGTGATCCTCACATATGTACGCAACTTTCATTCAATTTGAGCATTTTCATCTGAGCAAGTCTGGTGCCTCTAAAAAATTTGTCTTTACGGACTGTTCTGTTTTGATAGATTCTGCCTTTTATTTCACATTGCCTCTTTTGCTGTGTTGGATGGATTTCTTTGTTCCATTAACCTCCAGTAGCTTTGTGCAATGTCCAGAAGTGTTAAGAATGATTGTGTCACCTCTGAACATGTGAATTTTTGATTATGCACTAACCCTCTAATGAGTTTGTTTCGAGTTTGGTGTGGAGGAAGTTTTCAAGGGTCAAGAGAGGAGGATGATACAATATGATCAAGGAGAGTGAAAGGTCTAAGCTTGGGGATGCCCCCGGTGGTTCATCCCTGCATATTTCAAGAAGACTCAAGCATCTAAGCTTGGGGATGCCCAAGGCATCCCCTTCTTCATCGACAACTTATCAGGTCACTTCTCTTGAAACTATATTTTTATTCGGTCACATCTTATGTACTTTACTTGGAGCGTCTGTGTGCTTTTATTTTCATTTTGTTATTTTCATTCTCTGAATAAATGCTTGTGTGGGAGAGAGACACACTCCGCTGGTTCATATGAACACATGTGTTCTTAGCTTTATTCTTAATGTTCATGGCGAAGGTTGGAACTGCTTCGTTAATTGTTATATGGTTGGAAACAGAAAATGCTACATGAAGTAATTGGTATATGGTCTTGAATAAGTTGATACTTGGCAATTGTTGTGCTCATGTTTAAGCTCTTGCATCATGTACTTTGCACCTATTAGTGAAGAAATACTGTAGAGCTTGTTAAAATTTGGTTTGCATGATTGGTCTCTCTAAGTCTAGATATTTTCTGCTGAGGGTTTGAACAACAAGGAAGACAGTGTAGAGTCTTATAATGCTTGCAATATGTTCTTATGTGAGTCTTGCTGCACTAGTTCATAATTGAGTTTGCTTCAAACAACCTTGCTAGCCTAAGCCTTGTATTGAGAGGGAATACTTCTCATGCATACAAAATCCTTGAGCCAATAACTATGCCATTTGTGTCCACCATACCTACCTACTACATGGTATTTCTCCGCCATTCCAAAGTAAATTGCTTGAGTGCTATCTTTAAACACTTCAAAAGTTATTACCCCTTATTTGTATCAATGTTTTATAGCTCATGAGGAAGTATGTGGTGTTTATCTTTCAATCTTGTTGGGCAACTTTCACCAATGGACTAGTGGCTTCATCCGCTTATCCAATAATTTTGCAAAAAGAGCTGGCAATGGGGTTCCCAGCCCCAAATTAATTAACTTTCATAATTTTACAAATAGACACTCCTCCATGGTATGTGATTGTCGGACGGCACCCGAGGATTCGGTTAGCCATGGCTTGAGAAAGCAAAGGTGGGGAGGAGTGTCATCTAAATAAAACTAAAATAAAAAGGCACTCCATGGTATGAGATTGTTGGCAGGCACCCGAGGATTCGGTTAGCCATGGTTTGTGAAAGCAAAGGTTGGAAGGAGTGCCACCCAAAAATAAAAATATTTCATGGGAGCCGCTCTTTGAAGGTTTGTCTGGCAAGGGGGTTAGAGTGCCCATTACAATTCGTTGACAACAACAAACACCTCTCAAAACTTTACTTTTATGCTCTCTCTATGTTTTCAAAATAAAAGCTCTAGCACAAACATAGCAATCAATGCTTCCCTCTGCGAAGGGCCTTTCTTCTACTTTTATTGTTGAGTCAGTTTACCTATTTCCTTCTGTCTTAGAAGCAAACACTTGTGTTAACTGTGCATTGATTCCTACATACTTGCATATTGCACTAGTTATATTACTTTATGCTGACAATATCCATGAGATATACATGTTATAAGTTGAAAGCAACCGCTGAAACTTAATCTTCCTTTGTGTTGCTTCAATGCCTTTACTATGAATTTATTGCTTTATGAGTTAACTCTTATGCAAGACTTATTGATGCTTGTCTTGAAAGTACTATTCATGAAAAGTCTTTGCTATATGATTCAGTTGTTTAGTCATTGTCTTTACCATTGCTTTGAATCGCTGCATTCATCTCATATACCTTGCAATAGTATGATTAAGATTATGTTGGTAGCATGTCACTTCAGAAATTATCTTTGTTATCGTTTACCTACTCGGGACGAGTACGAACTAAGCTTGGGGATGCTGATACGTCTCCGACGTATCGATAATTTCTTATGTTCCATGCTTGTTTTATGACAATACCTACATGTTTTATACATACTTTATGATGATTTTATGCTTTTTCCGGAACTAACCTATTGACGAGATGCCAAAGTGCCAGTTCCTGTTTTCTGCTGTTTTTGGTTTCAGAAATCCTAGTAAGGAAATATTCTCGGAATCGGACGAAATCAACGCCCAACATCTTAGAATTCCACGAAGCTTCCAGAACACCCGAGAGCCACCAGAGGGGAGCCCTGGTGGGCCCACACATGTAGGCGGCGCGGCCAGGGCCTGGGCCGCACCCCCCTACTGTGTCGCCACCTCGTAGCCCCTCCGACTCCGCCTCTTCGCCTATTTAAAGGTCCCTGACCTAAAACTTCAATACGAAAAAGCCACAGTACGAGAAACCTTCCAGAGCCGCCGCCATCGCGAAGCCAAGATCTGGGGGACAGGAGTCTCTGTTCCGGCACGCTGCCGGGACGGGGAAGTGCCCCCGGAAGGCATCTCCATCGACACCACCGCCATCTTCATCAACGCTGCCATCTCCCATGAGGAGGGAGTAGTTCTCCATCGAGGCTAAGGGCAGTACCGGTAGCTATGTGGTTAATCTCTCTCCTATGTACTTCAATACAATGATCTCATGAGCTGCCTTACATGATTGAGATTCATATAAGTTTTGTATCACTATTCATCTATGTGCTACTCTAGTGATGTTATTAAAGTACTCTATTCCTCCTCCATGATGTAATGGTGACAGTGTGTGCATCATGTAGTACTTGGCGTAGTTTATGATTATGATCTCTTGTAGATTATGAAGTTAACTATTACTATGATTGTATTGATGTGATCTATTCCTCCTTTCATAGTATGATGGTGACAGTGTGCATGCTATGTTAGTACTTGGTATAATTGCAATGATCTATCATGCACTCTAAGGTTATTTAAACATGAATATCGAATATTGTGGAGCTTGTTAACTCCGGCATTGAGGTGCTCTTGTAGCCCTACACAATTAGTGGTGTTCATCATCCAACAATAGAGTGTAGAGTGGTTTTATTACGTGATCAATGTTGAGAGTGTCCACTAGTGAAAGTATGATCCCTAGGCCTTGTTTCCAAATACTGCAATCATCGCTTGTTTACTGTTGTGCTGCATGTTACTTACTACACGCCAGCAAGCACTTTTCTGGCGCCGTTACTACTGCTCATATACATTCATACCACCTGTATTTCACTATCTCTTCGCCGAACTAGTGCACCTATACATCTGACAAGTGTATTAGGTGTGTTGGGGACACAAGAGACTTCTTGTATTGCGGTTGCAGGGTTGCATGAGAGGGATATCTTTGACCTCTTCCTCCCTGAGTTCGATAAACCTTGGGTGATCCACTTAAGGGAAACTTGCTGCTGTTTTACAAACCTCTGCTCTTGGAGGCCCAACACTGTCTACAGGAATAGAAGCGTGCGTAGACATCAGAGACATGCATCACCTTTTTTGGTGATGTATCTAGTTTTCCCCAAGCCCTTATTTGTAACCCGCAGAAGGAGCTCAGACGGGAGGATTCCCGTTTTGTTGACCGTTCCGTGCTGACGTGTGGGGCTGCGTCGTGTGAGGTCGCGTCGCGTGGGGCTAGTAGAAAGGGACCGTGTGGGACAGGACGAGACCGCGTTTGGTTGTACGTGAGCAGTAGCTGGGTTCTGTCTCTCTCGGCGTAAATTGGCATTTTTAGGAGCACCTTTTCCCCCTCTGTCTCTCTGTCTTTTTTCACCAAATTAGTATCAAATCTAGAGAAGCTTGCATTTCTGTCTTTCTTCAATTATTTGTGCCTTTTGGCCCTCGTTGTTTGCCCAATATGGCAGCAAATCTAGTACTCCCTCTGGTCCATATGTATGTAGTTAAATCTAGAAGCAAATCTCCAGGGTAATGTACGACAAATTCACAGTCATAGTAAATCGAGAAAACAAAGTAGGGCAAACAAAATATAGTAGAATAGGGATAGATAATAGGGATCCCTCCCTAGATAATAAGCTGCATACACAGCAACCAACATAGTAACAGGTTTGAGATTCTTCACAACACCATCATACTAACAACATAACAACAAGGGATCCCTAGCTAACAACAAAATAGAAGCTGCTTTGCAGCAGCAGAACACGTCCAGGACTCCGCCTACCCCATCTGCCTCTGCCTCCACTTGTTGCTCCCCTTGGGAGCCTTGGGCTTGAGCGGAGGCATGCGCCCGTCGGAGATCTCCACTCGCTGGAAGCTGCGGAGGTGCATGCCGAGCGCCTTGTGCTTGGCGCAGAAGGAGTAGGGGTTCACCGTCATGTCGACCTTGGGGAAGGTGTTGCCGATGTTCTCGGCATGCGTGAGGAGGCAGTTGAAGTCAGTGCCTCCGAGTCTCCTAGTACAGAAGGGGCACCTGTAGACACCCTTGGCGAAGTAGGAGACGTCTTGGTGTGTTGTTCCTCGTCGTCGCTGCCGATGTCGCTGCCAGACACCTGATCCATATCAAACGGGAACTATGAGTGAAGGAGTTGCAACGATGTCTAACGTGCATGATAACAAAGTAAGGAAAAATAGAGCCAGCCTCAGTTAGAGTGGACATGATTATATGTCTACAGGGATGGTGTTAGCGAACCAAAGCTCATGCACAACAGATTTGAACACAGCAATGGTTCGCTGAACCCACTCTTTAAAATTTGTGCCCAACGATTCATCATAGGCAAAGAAACAGATTCCAGATCTGAATTTGAACAGATTCCAGATTATTTGCAAAATTAAACGGTTGATATCTTTTGATTCGTGCATAAAATAACTGATTGAGATCCCATGATTACTTGCATAAATTAACTGACTGAGATCTCATTATTACTTGCATAAATTAACTGAACGGCCGAACTCCAAATCTTAAACGAAATCAAGAAGGGATCAAAGCAAAATGGAATAAAATCGGCGCAAATATTAACCCAATACTCATCCAAATCTACAGATCGGCACTAATAGTTACTAGGGAACCCGCAAAAATAGGGATCAAGGAGGAATGGGGAACAAAAAAGGGAGCAAACCATAGTTACCTCGTTCCATGGGCACATGATCACTCAAGTTTGCAAGATATGAGCAAATAAGGCCAAACTAGAGTGATTTCCCATAAGAACAAGGAGATGTCAAATAAAATCCAAATAAGGTCCAAATAACTCCAAATCTTCACAAAGAAGAGTGTGGTGGCCTAGGCCACCTTGTAGGACTGATGTGGTTTGGCACCGCGAAGATATATCTTGGGCCCAAAACCAATACTCGTCATTGAAGCTCACATATCAACATATGATATAAAGAGAATGACATATTAATGTCGGCATTATGGGGGGAGGGATAGCTCAATAGTTTAAACCGCACTCCCCCTATATCCATGCCCACATCTAAACCAAATAAAGTTTTGAGACGAAGGTGTGTTTGCAAGATGGTCAAGCTATACTCCTTGAATCAATGATATTTAGCTCATTCCTCAAATAGCAAAACCTTGCTTCATCAAGAGGCTTCGTGAATATATCGGCAAGTTGATCTTTGGTAGGAACATAGCATAGCTCAATATCACCACGGGCAACATGATCCCTAATAAAATGATTCCGGATCTCAATATGCTTGGTTCTTGAATGTTGCACTGGATTATAGGCAATCTTGATAGCACTTTCATTGTCACACAAAAGAGGCACTTTGTCACAAGTGACACTATATTCCTTTAAAGTTTGCCTCATCCATAACAATTGAGTGCATCCACTTGCGGCGGCAACATATTCGGCTTCGGCGGTAGAGAGAGATATACAATTTTGCTTCTTAGAAGACCAACACACCAAGGACCTACCAAGGAATTGGCAAGCCCCGGAGGTTGATTTCCTATCATCCTTGTTTCCCGCCCAATCCGCATCGGTGTATCCATTGAGAAAGAAACTTGAGCCTTTAGGATACCAAAGACCATATCTTGGGGTATCAACCAAATATCGAAAGATTCGTTTGAGAGCCATCATGTGCCTCTCTTTAGGAGAAGCTTGATACCTTGCACACATACCAACACTCAACACTATGTCCAGTCTAGATGCACAAAGGTAAAGCAAGGATCCAATCATGGAGCGATATACCTTTTGATCCACCTCTTTACCATTGGGATCTAGTGCAAGATGACATTTAGTAACCATTGGAGTGGCTACACCCTTCATCTCGGTCATCTTGAACCTCTTGAGCATGTCTTGGAGATATTTTGCTTGATTGATGAAAGTCCCTTCTCTCAATTGCTTGATCTCAAAACCAAGAAAGAACCTCATCTCTCCGATCATAGACATCTCAAACCTATCGGTCATAAGCTTTGAAAATTCATCGTTAAAAGCTTTGTTAGTATAGCCAAAGATAATATTATCAACATATAATTGGCAAACGAAAAGCTCCCCATTGACCCTCTTAGTAAAAAGAGTGGGATTGATTAGCCCGACATCAAACCCACAGTCTAATAACAATTCTTTAAGGTGCTCATACCAAGCTCTAGGAGCTTGCTTGAGACCATAAAGTGCTTTATCAAGTTTATAGACATGGTTAGGAAAGTTGAGATCCTCAAACCCCGGGGGTTGCTTAACATAAACCTCTTCATGCAAAGGACCATTAAGAAATGCACTTTTCACATCCATTTGTTGTAACTTAAAGTTATGATGCGATGCATAAGCAAGAAGGATACGGATGGACTCAAGGCGAGCCACGGGAGCATAAGTTTCTCCAAAGTCAATTCCTTCAATTTGAGAGAAACCTTGAGCCACCAATCTTTCCTTGTTCCTCACCACATTTCCAAACTCATCTTGCGTGTTCTTGAAAATCCATTTAGTGCCTATAACATTGCGGCACTCCTTTGGCTTCTCTACTAAGGTCCAAACTTTATTGCGCTTGAAGTTGTTGAGTTCCTCGTGCATAGCTTCCAACCAATCCGAATCTTCAAGAGCCTCAAATACTTTATTTGGTTCCACTAAGGAGATATAAGCATGATGATTGCTAAAGTTAGCCAATTGCCTTCTTGTGGAAACTCTTGCTCTTACATCACCAAGGACCTTGTCATGTGTGTGTTCAAGACGCTCAAGTTTCCTCTCTCTTCTTGCTAGACGACGTGCCTCGATCTCCTCCTTCGTTCTTCTTGGCCTTGGAGGTATCACTTGATCATTTGGGTCCCCGTCTTGACCTTCAACTTGAGCTTCCTCAATTTCTTAAGAGTGCTCAACATCATGTGCTTGATCTTGAACATTATTGAATGAGTCTTCATTTGATCCATCATGAAATATTGGTTGATCTTGTTCTTGATCTTGCACACTAGGGGGAGGGTTTTGTTCTTTTTCTTGGGTTGGTGCGTCATTAGCTTCAAGAGATGGGGTTTGTTGATATTGAGAAGATGAGGGCTCCACCATAGTAGAGCATAGTCCTTCCCGAGACGCCACACCGTGTCCCTCAATGGGGCGGAAAAATCCCACACCCATTCTTACTATGGCATCTTGAGGTATTTCATCACCTGCACAAACATCAACTTGCCCCACTTGGGAGCTATCAGTTTCCTCGAACGTCACACTACAAGATTCGATGATTATCCCGGAGGATATGTCAAAGACTCTATAAGTGTGAGATTTGGCACCGTAACCAACAAATATACCCTCCAAAGCTTTAGGCGCAATTTTAGATAAACGAACTCCTTTGATTTTATAGAAACACTTACACCCAAAAACCTTGATGTAAGAGATGTTAGGTTTGTTACCGGTGAGTATTTCATATGGAGGTCTTGTTCAAGCCCTTGCGGAGATAGAGCCGGTTAGAAGAGTGGCAAGCGGTGGAGATGGCTTCGGCCCAAAAGTTATAGCGGGATTTATACTCCGCCATCATAGATCTTGCCATATCCATAAGAGTCCGGTTCTTCCTCTCCGCAACACCATTTTGTTGAGGGGTGTATGCAGCGTAATATTGATGTCGAATCCCCTCATCACTAAGAAAATCATTGAGTGTATAGTTCTTGAACTCGGAGCCGTTGTCACTTCTTATTGCCATTATAAGGAGGTTGTGTTGGCGTTGCACCTCGGTGGCAAAGTCAATGAAAATTTGTTGAGTCTCATCTTTCCTTTGAGAAAGTAGACCCAAGTGTATCTTGAGTAGTCATCAACAATCACCAAGCAATGTTTCTTCGCACCAAGACTTGCATGAGTGGTAGGACCAAAGAGATCCACATGAAGGAGCTCCAAGATCCTCTTGGAAGAGATAATAGTCTTGCTTGGATGCGGAAAGTCATGCATTTTGCCTTCAACACAAGCCCTACAAACACAATCTTTGGCAAAAGACACATTTTCCATTAGTCCCACAATATGGTTCCCCTTGTGAAGACTTTGCAAAGTTCTCATGTTGACATGGTCCAAGCGGCGATGCCACAACCAACCCACATCCGCCTTTCCGAATAGGCACATCGCACTTGACGTGGTGGTCCCCGAGAAGTCCGCCACATACAAGTTATGTTCGCGATACCCAACGAAAGCGACTTTTAGAGTCTTGCTCCACAAGAGGACCACAATATCATTATCAATAAAGACGGCGAAACCCATCTTGCCAAGGGCGGAAACGGAAAGCAAATTGTAACCAAGGGTTTTGACAAGCATGACATCCACAAGAGTAATGTTGTGTGCAACCACAACCTTGCCAAAACCCAATACCTCGGATGTAGAATTATCGCCAAAGGAGACGGTGATATGATTTATGTTGGGCCTCAACTCCTTGACGAGGTTCTTGCCGCCGGTCATATGACTTGTACATCCACTATCAAGTACCCATTTTGACCTCCGGTGGCATAGTCCTACATGAGATCAATTCTTGGATTTAGGTACCCATTTTTCAATGGGTCCTCGTTTGTTAGCAACAAGGGTCTTTGGGACCCAAATAGACCAAGCAACATAACCATCATATGGACCAACATATTTTGCATAAACATCACCATAATAATCTTTAAATAAAACATAGTGAGGGTTAGAAATTCCCGCATCATCATCATTAATGATGTTGGCCATAGGGGCTTGATCATTAGTGATAACCTTCTTTTGTGTGGGCTTGGCTTTCTTCTTGTTTGCATTCTTTGCCTTGGCCTTATAGCCAATGCCCTCCTTCCCATTGTTTGACCTTTGCTTACTCAAAAGGTCATCCAAATAAAGTTTACTTTGGGGAGAGGGGGCCTTAGCAAGTTCATCCTTTAACCTAGCATTTTCCAAAATAATGTTTGCATGATCACAAGTAGAGGTAGAGGAACTAGGCACATCATATTTAGCAAGCCTAATTTGAAGTTGCTCATTAGACTTGGAGAGGAGTGAGTATTCACTTTTCAAGGCTTTGTGAGCCTTGTCTAGATCATCTAGATCCTTCACAAGTTTCTCATGATCAACACCAAATTTGGGTTTTTCCTTTTTAAGCACTTTTGCTTTAGCCCTAGCAAGATCTCTTTCTTTAGTAAGCTTATTAATTTCATCTTGAGGCTCTTCAAGAATTTCTAGCCTCTCTTCAAGAGAAGCTATAGTTTCTTGTCCTTCCTCAAGGGCATTTTTAAGAGCATAAATTTCAAGAGAGTCCTCTCTCTCTATTTGACATTTTTTATCAAGGGTATCATCTAGTTGTGCTAGTCGAACCATGAGATTTGAAACATGCTTTTTAGTGTCACCTTTCAAGTTAAGAATGAACTCATCAAACTCAAGCATTTCTTGTTTCACTTTTAAACCAGCACGATCAACCCCTAGGTCATTTGATATGATAGGCATAGAGGGGTTAGGGGATGATACCTCGGAAGATTTAGCCATGAGACAACTTTCTTCCTTCATAAGAATATCCATATTGGGGGATTCACTTGGTGATGAAGAGTTGTTGGAGAGAGAAGCAAGAGCCATCAATCCATTAGGAGTTTTATCTTCATCATCATCATCATCACCGGATGTGTATTCTTCTTGAGTTGATAGCACAATAGATGTGTCCAAGGAGGACCTAGCCATGAAGCAATGTGCATTCTTGATGTGAGGGTTCTCATTGGGGGATTCAAAGAGAGATGAAGGGGGAATATGGGTGGTGGCAATGGCGGCCACTTCCTTTGAGGTTTCTTCTTCATCACTACAACTCTCAATTTCATCGGAAGAATACTCTTCCTTGGTCATTAGCACAATCCTTGAAGGCCTCTTGTCCTTCTTACCCTTGTTGTAGAATTTTTTGTTGGGAGTCTTTGAAACTTTGCTCTTGTCCTTGGGAATGAGCCTTCCACCACGAGTTTCCCTGTGATCATAGGGGCATTGGGCGATGAAATGGTTCTTGTCACCACAATTGTAGCAAGTTCTTGTTTTTGGACCCAAACCCTTGAACCCACTTGAGTTGTTTCTCTTGATATTGTCTTCCTTGGCCTTCGATGGATCAACCCAAAAGGTTTTTGCATGGAATGCCATGTGGTCATTGTAGTGGTATTCCAAATCATCCGGATAGGACATACTCCAAGATGCCCTATATGGTTCTTGAGGGTTCACTTCTTCCACGGAATTGACCACCAAGGCAAGGTTGGTCCCTTTTGCCATCCCAATAGCTCGATTGCGAGAAGCATGAGAGTTTTGCTCGAGCACCTTGAGAGCTTGCAACTCGTGCACCGCTTGTTGAGAAGTGAGAGAGGAAAAGCATTATCTCCCAACAAGAGTCTTGACATCAACGGGTTCAAACGGCATCATGCAATCAATATACTTATCTTTGATCCAAGAGTCATCAATGTGTTTGGCACCCACATTCCGGAAAGCATCGGCAACGGTGATAAGTCTTCTATACATGACTTGATGATCTTCATCCGGTAGCCTCATGAATCCTTCAGCTTGATTCTGGAGGGTATTATACTTGTTCCTTCTCATGCTTTCACTTCCCATGCAACTAGCGGCCAAACCATCCCAAGCTTCCTTGGCGGTGGAGAAATTCTGAACAAGATACAAGTTCTTTGTCCCCACACTAGTTTGGATCATGTGCAAGGCAATGTCATTGAGTTGATTATCAACCTCTTATCTTCTAGTCAACTTGTCGGGGTTGTAAGGCTTGAAGCCTTCCACGATGATTCTCCAAAGTTCATTGGAGGCACTGCGAACATGAGAGCGAAACTCAAATTGCCATGTATCGAAATCTTTATCATTGAACTTAGGTGGGTCACCCCTAATGTTTATATGAGGGTGGGGAACCGGAATGTCGGGAGAGCGGAAAGGAGGAGCCACGTTATTGTAGCTCACACCCTCGGTTGTTGCTCTAGGAGAAGTGATGGGGATTTTAGAATGGTCTAAGTGATCACTCTCCAAGGGTGAGGTAGACGAGGGTGAGCCCGAAGCATCTCCCTTTTCTAACCCACTCTTGTCCCTTCCCTCTATGACAGGGAGGACGGAGGGAGCCCGCGGCAAAAGATCGGAAATCATTTTTCTCATGCTTTCCATTTGAGCCTCCAAGGCGGACCTCAAAGATGTTTCCATCGACTTGAGATCATCCATAGATACCGGCTTAGCGGCCCCTTCCGTTCCCTCCTCGTCCGGCATACTCTTAGGCGGTTAAGCCCGAAATAAGAGCCGAGGCTCTGATACCAATTGAAAGGATCGTATGCCGCACCTAGAGGGGGTGAATAGGTGCTAACCAATTTTTAGTTCTTTTTCAATTTAGGCTTGACACAAAGGTAAATTCTCTAGATATGCAACTATGTGAATTTACCTATATGACAAGGTCAACGACTAAGCAAGATATAGCTACACAATATAAGGGGAGATAAAAGGATAGAGGTAACCGAGAGTGGAGAACGCGGAGACACGGAGTTGATTCCCGTAGTTCCCTTCCTTTGCAAGAAGGTACGTCTATGTTTGGAGGAGTGTGGTTGCTACGAAAGCCAAACCAACGCCACGAAGGCTTCACTCAGGTCTCCAGTGAGCAACGCCACGAAGGCCTAGCCCACTTCCACTAAGGGATTTCCTCGAGGCAGAAACCGGGCCTTTACAAGGTTCTTGGGGCACACATCCACAACCAAATTGGAGGCTCCCAAATTTGTAACAACAACAAGATCAACTACAAACAACTAGGGTTTCTCAAAAGAGGAACACTAGCAAATGAGCCCTCAAGCATATGAGGGGGAAATGTAAATCGCTTCGGTGAAGATGTAGATCGGGGTCTTCTCCTTCGAATCTCCAAAGATCAAGAGCTTTGGTTGGGTGGAGGAGGAGATCTTGGAAATCTTGTGTTTCTTGAGGTGGCTCTAATGGTGGTGAAGCTTGGCAGAATTTGGACAATGATTGAGCAAGTTGGGAGGAAGAAGAAGGGTGGTATAAATACCCCCTCTCAAAATCCAGCCGTTGGAAGCTTTCGAGGGCCGGATAATCCGGCCTAAGTTGGGGCCGGATAATCCGGGCCCTCCGAAAAATCCGGCCCCATGGAATTTCCGGTCAAATGTCCGGCAAAATATCCGGGGCATGTCCAGAGAGCATCGCCAGAAAGTCCTTAGCCAAATTTTGGGGGCCGGATATTTTGCAAATATCCGGCTCGGATTATCCGGCCTGGTGAAAGTTTTTCTGCTTCCTTTTGTCTTGTTTTTCCACACAAGACACCCATATACATGTATATATATCATCTCTGCACCACTTCATCAAACATTAGTGTATCACATATATTGACATCAAACACTCCAAAACATAATCTGAGAGATGTTCTTTCAGTAGACGATGAAGACGCTCGGCTAAACGTAACGGGGTAGAGTCCACCATGACTTCTACCGTGAAGCAGAATTCTCCGTGAGGCCTTGTCCTTAACACAGAAAAAATATCGGTGAAATTCAACAAAGATATCATTGTCGCAGACAAGGCGATAAACAGAGAGACGATTCTGACTAATATGTGGGACATGGAGGATATTCTTCAGTTTTAATTGTGAACCGGCTAAAGAGGAGTGACCAATGTGGGCAATAGACAAACCTGCACCGTTGGCCACCTGAACCTGATCCGTCCCACCATAGCGCTCCTGCATGTGGAGGCGCTGAAGATCATTCGTCAGATGATCTGTCGCCCCGGTGTCCAGCATCCAAGGCGGAGAGCTAGTCGATGCCGAGTTTTCGGCACGCTGCTGGTTGTTGCCAGTACGCTGCTTGTTGTTGCCGCGCACGAAGTCGGGGTTGAAGCGGTTCCGACAGTCATCGGCACTGTGCCCCCAGTAGCCGCAGATCTAGCACTGCAGGCGTTGATGCCGGCGTCCTCCGTTCTGGCCGCGGTTGCCACCGCTGTCGTTACCGCCATAGTTGTCGCTGTTCTGGCGACCGTTGCCGCCCGCGGGCGGTCCGTAGGGCTGGATGTAACCAACCGCGGGCGACCCGTAGCCGCCTCCACCACCGTTGCCGCCATAATTCTGGCGGCCGCTGTTGCCCCCACCATAGCCAGGCTGAGAGCCTCCGCCAGATAGGGCGAACGAGGGCGCGCAGGACTGCCAAGGTGCGCCACCACGAGCATCAGCATTGGCGGACGAGGTCCACTCCTCGTTTTCAGCCAGCTGCGACATCTGCAGGCCCTCGTAGTTCAGAACCATAGAGTAGAACTCGGCGGCGGTCACCACCCTGGTGATCATGTTCAGGGACGCCGCGATCGGGTTGAAGGAGGAGCCGAGGCCGGTGAGCATGTAGTCGATAATTTCATCGTCACGAAGAGGAGACCCAGCGGTGGCCATGGCGTCAGCCAGAGCCTGCACCTTGTGCATATACTCGTTTGCGGTCGAATCGCCCTTCCGTAGCCCCTGAATTTGGCGACGGAGGTGCCGGACACCAGCACGGCTCTGCGCAGAAAACAAGGCATGGATCGCCGTCCATGCCATGGCCGCCGTCTTGCAGCCGAGGAGCTGGCTCGCGATCTCCTCGGTCATGGAGGAGAGGAGCACGCCCAGGATGTCGGGGGGAAGACCCCGGGTAGGGCAATGGACGCAGAGCAGCCGGCTGACCACTGGCCGGCTCGCGGCAAAGGCCGGCTGAGGAGCAGCCGGCTGGCGCCGTGGCCGGCTGGTCCGGAAGCCGGCTGGCTCTAGGTCCTAGTCGGCCTGGCTATGGCCACCAATGCTGTAGCTGGGCCGGCTTCTACAAGCCATATCCGACTGGGGGTTTGTACCTCAGACCGACTCGAGGCTGGCGAGTCTTGCACTGGAAGGAACCGGGTTGGTGATCCGGGTTCCCAAAGTCCACGCTGACTCCATCTTCCGTAAAGCGCGGGGCACTGTGGAGCAATAGTGCCACGCGCCGGGCAGGCCGTCAGGGCGTACGACGATCCGTACTGGCTACAGTGGCTGACGGCGACAGGGACACCTCCTCTCCATACCGCTGACCGTGGCAGCCGGATGGGACAGGCCACAATGCCTCAACGGCTCCTGATGTCACCGCCTCGGGAAGGAGCGGAAGCCGAAGCCGGCCAAGCCGGCCAGTAGACTATAGGGTCTTATATGTAAAGTGCCGGCGCCTATATAAGCCGCACTACCCCCTCTCGTGCAGGGGATCGATCATTCTTACTTCATTCCACCCATAGAGCTGCCCTGTGAGAGAGACCATCGTCTCCCTTAGCCTCCCAGGAGCAGCCGGACACAGCTCTAGGAACACCATTGTATTGTGTGATCATCATATACACTCATAGCAGGAGTAGAGGTTTTACCTCCATCGGAGGGCCTCGAACCTGGGTACGTCGCCGTGTCGCTCGTCCCCATACCCGCATCCGGATACCGCCGTGAGATCTCTCAGGAACCACTTCGATTAGCCACCCTATGGCATATGCCGTGACGATACCACGACATTTGGCGCCCACCGTGGGGCCTTCAGCATCCTCGGCCGGTGTCTTCATCCGGACGGGCCTCACCATCACCACCGGCGAGCGAGTCGCTTCAGGCTTGATCTGGAGATTCGGCTCCCTCGACTGCGTCAGCGACAACGCTGGCTGCTTCGCTGACCGGCCCTTCCCAGCCGGCGGCAGCGTCATCTCCTTCGGCGGCCACGACGTCTACGTCGCCACCGTCACACCGCCGCGCTACCCGCGGCAGGTGCTGCGCTGCACAAGCCCTCCTCCGCGAGCCGGCAGCAGCGCTCCCGCCAGCCCCGCCGTCGTGCAAGTCATGATGGCTGGCGAGGAGCTCCCCACCAAGAACCCGCGGCCCCAACCTGGAGCGCAACATCGACCCCAACGCCTCCGGCTCGGGCCCAAAGGCGCCACCGCCACCGTCCCGGCTGGACGAAGTCCGGGCGAAACTGAGCACCCCGCTCACGCCTGGCGCCGACCCCACCACCATCGAGGCGGATTTGGAGGCACACCGCCAGCTCCTCCTCAAGCAAACCGAAGAACTGGCTGCTGCTAAGCGCCAGATGGAGATCACCCAGCGCGAGTACAACCGCGCCCACGGCCTCACTCCAGGCGGCGACGGTCCCAGCCGAGCCGGCCAGATCCGCCGCAGGGGCCGCGACCTTGGCGCTGAGATCGCCCGCGACGGTGCTCCTTCGCCGACTCTGTCCGCGGAGCTACCCGTCTACAACACCCCCGACAAGAACATGCGCGCGGCACAAGCCGCCGCAGAAGAGCTGAACCGCCTCGAAGGCGAAGAGTTACGCCGCCAGACCATGCGGGTGACTGAGTTGCTCAACGCAGCCAACAAGCAGGCGGCCGACCCCAGGTATGTCAATGCCCCCAGAGCTTCTCATGCTCGTGGCGCTGCAGGCAACGACAGGGAAGGCGCCAGGGACACGGCCGAGTCCGCCTCCCCAGCACCAAGCCGGCACCGTGACTCCCGGGCCATGCACGCAAGCTCGGGCCGGCCGAGCCACCAGCCGAGCGGCAGCAGCCGCAGCCGGCCTCCTCCAAGCCGGAATCAGGAGCAAGACTCCGAGCCCCGCCGTCAGCACCGGCCGGTTCCAGAAGCAGCCGGCACGCGCCAGCCGGCACGTTCCCGGCTGGGCCCCCGCATCGAGCCCACCGACGCCAGAGACCGCCTCGATAGGCTGGTCGAATCCCGCATTGCGGAAGAAGAAGCGCCAGCCGGCCCAAAGTGCTTTGGGCCACGCATCATCAACGAGCCCATGATCGACGGCTTCCAGCTCCCGCGCGACACCCCCAAGTACGACGGCACCGCCAAGCCGGAGGACTGGCTACAGGACTACTCCACCGCAGTCGGCATCGCCAAAGGCAACAAGCGCTGGGCTGTGCGTTACTCCCCCCTCATGCTGCTCGGCTCCGCCCGCACATGGCTCAACAACTTGCCAGCCGGCAGCATAAACGGCTGGCTGGACTTCGAGGCGGCCTTCATCAGCAACTTCACCGGCTGCTACCGCCGGCCGGGTCGCCCCCAACAGCTGGAGATGTGCAAGCAGGGCCCGGACGAGACGGACCGCGCATACCTGACGCGCTGGTGCGAGATGCGCAACTCCTGCGAGGGCGTGCACGAGATCCAGGCCATCAGCTTCTTCATGGGAGGCTGCCGGCCAAACACCATGCTGTGGCACAAGCTGCGCCGCAGCGAGCCCAAGTCCATGGCAGCCCTCATGGCCATCGCGGACAAGTACGCGCTGGCTGAAGAAGCCGGCAAGGCGCCGGCTGACCCAGCACCGGCTCCCTCCAGGCGAGACCACCACAAGTCGGCTGAGCACAAGCCGGCAGACGGCGCCTCTCATGGCAGCCGGCGGGACAACTACCGTGGCAAGCGTCACAGCGACCAGCCGGACCGCCGGTACGGCTCCGCCCACGTAGCCGCCGTGGCAGACAACGCGACAGGCGGCAGCCGCCGCCAGAAGCAAGACCGGCAGTGGAAGCCGAAGTACACCTTCGAGCAGATGCTCGACTCGCCGTGCAAGTACCACAGCGGCAAGAACCCCTCCAACCACACCACCCGCGATTGCCACTTCATGAAGCGGCTGACAAGCGGTGAACCTCTCCCGCCTCCACCCCCGCCTCCACCAGCCGGCGGGCCGGGTGGCCAAGCCGGCGCAGAGAACGCCAACCTCGAGCACCACGAGGCTAACCAAGTGCACCATGGCCGATATCTGGCCGAAGATGCTACCTACATCATCTTCACCTCCGAGCCCGAGGACAAGACGAGCCAGCAGAGCCGTTCCCTCGAGGTCAACGCGGTCATACCGCCGGTCCCCCGCACCCTAAACCGGTCGAGCAGGCCATCACTTTTGATCGCCGCGACACACCGGCTGTCCTGCCGAAGCCGGGCAGCTACGCCATGGTCCTCGACCCCACCATCGGCACAACCCGGCGCAGCGTGCGTTTCTCGCGCGTCCTCATCGACGGCGGCAGCAGCATCAACATCCTCTACCGCGACACCGCCCGCAAGCTGGGCATCCAGGAGGCCGAGTTGCGCCCCACCCCCACCGTCTTCCATGGCATCGTGCCAGGCCACTGCTGCCAGCCGATCGGCCGGATCACGTTGGAGGTGATGTTCGGGAAGCCGGACCACTTCCGCACCGAGAGAATCGAGTTCGAGGTGGTGGACCTCGTGAGTCCCTACCACGCGCTCCTGGGCAGGCCGGCCCTGACCAAGTTCATGGCGGTACCTCACTATGGGTACCTGAAGATGAAGCTGCCTGGCCCCAGGGGGGTCATCACCGTAGCCGGCGACTATCGCCGCTCAATGGACTGTGCCACGCAGAGCTCCAAGATGGCCCAGACGCTGGTCATCGCCACCGAGAAGCAGCTCATCCACGACGCCGTCGCCCGCGCCAAAGCCGCGCAGACAGACATGCCGGCTGCAGGCAACCCGGCTGGGACGACTCACTTCCAGCCGGCCGACAACACCAAGAAGATCCTGCTGGACCCGGCGCAGCCGGACAAGTTCGTCACCATCGGTGCCGGCTTGAGCAGGAAATAGGAAAGCGAGCTCACCAGCTTCCTCCGTGAGAATCGGGACATCTTCGCATGGACTCCAAGAGACATGCCGGGTGTGCCGAGGGAGCTGGCTGAGCACCACCTCCACGTCCGGTCTGAAGCCAAGCCGGTGAAGCAGCCTCTCAGGCGCTTCGCCGAAGAACGAAGGAAGGCCATCGGTGAAGAAATCGCCCGGCTCCTAGCTGCCGGCTTCATCATGGAAGTGCTGCACCCGGACTGGTTGGCGAACCCGGTCCTGGTTTTGAAGAAGAACGGCTCCTGGCGCATGTGTATCGACTACACCAGCCTGAACAAGGCGTGCCCGAAGGACCCCTTCCCCCTGCCGCGCATAGATCAAGTTATAGACTCGACTGCCGGCTGTGAACTGTTGTCTTTCCTAGATGCCTATTCAGGCTACCACCAGATTCCTTTGAATCCGGCTGATCAAATAAAGACTTCGTTCATTACCCCGTATGGGGCTTACTGCTACACGACTATGCCGTTCGGCTTGAAAAATGCAGGCGCCACCTACCAAAGGTGCATGCAAAAATGCTTGCAGGATCAAATCGGCAGAAACGTTCACGCATATGTGGATGATGTCGTTGTAAAGACCAAGGAGACGACTACCCTCCTTGATGACCTGAGAGAAACCTTCACCAATCTGAGAAGATTTCGGATGAAGCTCAACCCGGCCAAGTGCACGTTCGGCGTGCCGTCTGGCCAGCTCCTTGGCTACCTCGTCTCTCAGCGAGGGATCGAAGCCAACCCGGAGAAGATCAGTGCCCTGGAGAAGATGGAACTGCCGCAGTGCCTCAAGGACGTCCAGAAGTTCGCTGGCTGCCTGGCTTCCTTGAGCCGCTTCGTCAGCCGGCTGGGGGAGAAGGCACTGCCCCTGTACCAATTGATGAAGAAGGCGGACAAGTTCGTCTGGTCACCGCAGGCGGAGGAGGCTTTCCGTGACTTGAAGCGCGTGCTCTCAACCGCGCCAATCCTTGCAACGCCGGCTTCAATGGAGCCGATGCTGTTGTACATCGCAGCCACCAATCGAGTGGTTAGCGTTGTCCTGGTGGTGGAGCGCAAAGAAGACGGCAGGGAGCAGCTGGTCCAGCGTCCAGTCTACTACCTTAGCGAAGTGCTCTCCTAGTCGAAGCAAAACTACCCCCACTACCAGAAGGTCACCTACGGCGTCTACATGATGGCCAAGAAGCTCAAGCACTACTTCCAAGAGCACCCCATCAAGGTGGTTGCCACAGCGCCCTTGGCGGAAATCATCGGCAGCAAGGATGCCAACGGCCGGGTTGCCAAGTGGGCCCTGGAGCTAGCCGCCCACACCATCCTCTACGAGCCACGCACAGCCATCAAGTCGCAGATCCTCGCAGACTTCTTCGTCGACTGGGCTGAGATGCAATACCTGCCGCCTGTGCCAGATTCCACACACTGGAAGATGCACTTCGACGGCTCGAAGATGCGCAACGGCTTGGGAGCCGGCATCGTCATCACCTCTCCCAAGGGAGACCGGCTGGACTACGTCCTGCAGATCCACTTTGCCGCATCCAACAATGTGGCGGAGTATGAAGCGCTCATTCACAGGCTAAAGCTGGCCAAGGAGATTGGCGTGCGCCGCATACTCTGCTTCGGCGACTCCGACTTGGTCATACAACAAGCATCTGGCGATTGGGACGCGAAGGACGCCAACATGGCCTCATACCGCTTCCATGTCCAGCATCTATCCGGCTTCTTCGACGGCTGCGAATTCCACCATGTGCCACGAGCAAACAACGAGGCGGCTGACGCCTTGTCCAAGATTGGCTCAACCCGGCAAGCCATTCCGCCGGGCATCGCCTTGGCGGTTCTCAAGAAGCCGTCCATCATACCGTCACCGGATTCGGATTCAATATTCGTGCCGGCTGACCCGGGGGCTGCTCAGCCGAACCCGGGGGCTTCATCGCCCAAGTCGGGGGCTAACAAGCCAAACCCGCCGGCTACCATGCCGAACCCGGGGACTTCTCAGTCCAACTCGGGGGCTTCATCGCCAAACTCGGGGGCTAGCAAGTCGAACCCGCCGGCTAGCAAGCCGAACCCGGCGACCATGCAGTCGAATCCGGAAGCTCCTACGCAGGAGACCCTGTTGGTCAGCGTATTCGAGATAAGATGCGTACCTTCATGGGCACAAGAATTCCTCTCCTACCTCACCGACGGTGTGCTGCCTGATGATAGAGTCCAGGCCAGGCAGATTGAGAGAAGGGCCAAGGCCTACACAATCATCAACCACCAGCTGTACAAACGCAGCGTAAGTGGGGTGTTCCAGCGGTGCGTCGAGCCGGCTGAAGGGATTGAACTCCTACGGGAAATCCACCAAGGAGAGTGCGGACATCACGCCTCATCCAGAGCCATAGTGGCCAAAGCCTTCCGGCACAGTTTTTACTGGCCGACTGCGCTCAGAGACGCAGAAGAGTTGGTGAAGAAATGCAACGGCTGCCAGCGCTTCGCAAAGAAGAGACACCAGCCGGCCTCCGCCTTAAAAACCATCCCCATCACATGGCCATTTGCCGTATGGGGCTTGGATATGGTAGGCCCATTCAGAACGGCGCGAGGCGGCATGACACACCTCTTGGTGATGATTGACAAATTCACCAAGTGGATCAAAGCCAAGCCAATCAAGAAGCTGGATGGCTCCACAGCCGTCACATTCCTCAAGGAAATCATCGTGAGGTTCGGCTACCCCCACAGCATCATCACCGACAACGGCAGCAATTTCTCCCAAGGCATCTTCTCTCACTATTGCGGGGAAATGGGGATCCGGATGGCCCTAGCCTCTGTGGCGCACCCAGAGTCCAACGGACAAGTGGAGAAGGCTAACGGCTTGGTCCTAGCCGGCATCCGGCCCCGGCTGGTGGAGCCGCTCGAGCGAGCAGCCGGCTGCTGGATTGAAGAGTTGCCCAATGTGCTGTGGAGCCTGCGCACAACGACAAACCGCTCAGTCGGCTTCACACCATTTTTCCTCGTATACGGGGCCGAAGCCGTCCTGCCGACTGATATCGAGCACGACGCGCCAAGGATCAAGCTCTACACTGAAGCCGAAGCCAAAGAAGCTCGCGAAGATGGAGTTGACCTGGTCGAAGAGGCCCGGCTGCTGGCTGCGTCCAGATCTACCATCTACCAGCAAAGCCTCCGACGCTATCACAGCCGGAAGGTCCAGCCCTTAGCATTCCGAGAAGGAGACCTAGTGCTCCGGCTGATCCAGCGGACAGCCGGACAGCATAAACTGTCATCCCCATGGGAGGGTCCCTTCATCGTGAGCAAGGCAGTAGGCAATGATTCCTACTATCTCATAGATGCTCAAGAGGCCAAGAAAAACAAGCCGGACAAGGCTGACGAGGAGACTAAACGTCCCTGGAATGTCAACTTACTCCGCCCATTTTACACATGAGAGCAGGAATGTATGTATCCCTTGTATCCCTTTTGTAAGCTATGAAAAAGCACGCGCCAAGAGCGCCGTTTCCGACAAGTTTTTCGCGTACTCTACCTTGTTTCGCCAATTGGCTTGAACCCTCTCACGCGGTCGGCTCAGTAACGTGATCCGGTTTTCGACAGCCAGCTTCCGATCCAGCTACAGACCGCAACCCGGCTGTCCGGCTGGCGGGAGTAAGGCCTAGGGAGCCGGCACGCGAAAAACGACTAAGGGAAAGAGTAAAAGCGAGTTGACTTGCAACTTTTCATATAAGTGCCGGATTGCCGAATTCAGCTCGTTCGACCGAAATACTGTCGGCCTCACCCAGCGGCCCGCTGATCGCAAGTCGGACGTACGACCGGCAAGAGCACAGCCAAAGAGTGGGGCAGATGGGAAAAAGCGAACGAGTCGAAAGAAAGCAACTCGGCACACAAATGATTAACAAACACATTAAAGTGGGACATAATTAAAGGACGATAATATTCATACATGTGCACCCGGCATCCCGGGGATTTAATAAACTGTCTTGGCAAAAGAACAACTGAAAAGCAGGTAAACTAAGCCGGAGGGGCGTCAGCGGAGCCGGCTGCCGGGTCGTCCTCGGGCGCGTCTTCCGCCTCCTCATCTTCCATGTAATCCTCATCGGATGGAGGAGGGTTCGGATCCGCGACGAAGAGGCCCTTGTCGACGAAGTCGGCGATGGCGCTGGCTCGAGCAAGACGGGCGGCCTTGTATTCGGCTGGGAGCTTGTCCTCCACGCCGGCTCGCCGGAACTCAAGCTGCCCCAGATCCACCTCGTTGTACCAAGAGAGGACGAAGGACAGCGCCATGTCGGCACCAGCGCGCGTGGCCGACTCCTTCCAGTCGAGGAAGCGATCCGGCGCCCGCTCCATCAGGGAGGTGAGGCTAGAGATATCTTGCGGCACCGCCTCCTCAGGCCACAGCATCGGCGCCAGCTCTTCAACCGCCTTCCGGAGCTCCCAGCCAAGCTTGGTGATGGGCTCGACACGGGCAGCCATGGACGCCATGTGGTCCTCCATGGAGAAATACTCCGAGCTGCCCTCGCCGGTCTCCCGCCTCCTGGACTCGCGCGCAACGCCAACGGCCGCCAAAGCCGCGTCCTGCGTCTCCGGAAAGGCCGCTGCAAAAAGAAGCAAGTCAGAAATCATCGAAGCCGAAATAAGCTGAAAAATGCAAATTTTCGAAGTCCTAAGCCAAAAGGAAAAGCCTGGCGGCAGCCGGCAAGAACCGACTGCCGCCAGCCCGAAGATGGAAATAGCGAAGAAATCAGAAGTTTCTGCTGCCGGCTGCCAACGAAAGCCGGCAGCCGACAGCCGAAAGCCGGCAAAGGGAAAGGAACATAGAGATGCACTCACCCGCCAAGCCGCGATCAAGCGCGCCAATCTCGTCCGTCCAGCGCTTGGCGGTAGCCGTCAGCTCCGTGGACTTGCTGGTGACCTCCTCCTGCAGCGCAAGCCGCTGCTCCTCCACCTCCGTCAGCCGCCGGCTCAGATCCTCCACCTTCTCCTTCTCCGCCGTCCTGAGGGAGTTGAGCTCAGTGAGGTGGTTCTGCTCCAGCAGGCGCAGCCGCGTCAGCTCCTGCTCAGCCAGCTTGAGCTTGGCGGTGGCAGATCGGCCCGCCTCCTCGCTCTCGGCGCACTGGGCGCGAGCAGCCCGGAGATCCAACTCCAGCCGCGGGACCTTGGCGGCTTCAACTGCGAGGCAGCCGGAAAGAAATGTCAGCCAACGAAGGCTAAAAAGAAAGAAGACATCAAGTCAAAAGAAGCAAGAGCTTACCCTTGACGGTTTCCAGCTCGCGGGCCAAGTCGGCCCGGTCCAGCTTGGCCTTGTGGTAATGGGTAACGGCGCGGTTGTACAGAGTGGTGCGCCGATCCATCACAGCCTAAGGAAAAGAGAAAAACTATCAGCTAGGCGAAACCCGGGCCGGCTCCAAGCAGCCGGCCCATGCCTCGGAGGGCTACCAGGATGATAACCAAATCAAAAAACAGATAAAGCTTACCTTGCCGGCTTCCTCCACCTTGGCAACGCTGGCCGCGGTCTCGGCAGCCCTGGCCTTGAGGTGGGCCTGCAGGCTGGAGAAGAAGATCTCCACCGATGCTTGGCCGGGGTTCCCCCCCCCCCCCGGCTGGTCACCTCGTAGGAGTCGGCGCTGAGCCACGCCTGCTCCATAGTGCCAGCCGAGCCAAGGCTGGAGTCGGAGGCGGATGGCACATGCAGAAGCATGGCACCCTTGGCCACATGCAGGCCCTGCTGCGGCGCCGATGGGGCTTCCGTCCTCACCAGCGCGCGCGAGTCGGCGCCCTCCGTGCGCGCCGGCTCCCGCCTGGCCGGCTCCTCCATCGTCGGCTCCGGCGGTGGCGACGCTCCGGGCGCAGCAGATGGCCCAGCCGGCGCACTGTCTCCGGCTGAGGTGCCCCTCCGGGCTCTCATCCAAGACCACCACACTTGGCGGGGTGCCAGCTCCGGTCGCAGGCGGCGCAGCCCTGCCGGCTCCGGCTCCGCCGCGGACGGTGCAGCCCTTCCGGCTCCGGCTCCGGTTGAAGGCGGCATGCCCCGCCCGGCCCCAGCGGCTGGGTCCAGAAGGCGAGTCCGGCGCGGGAACATGTCGTCCAGCGTCGGCTGCCGCGTCGGCTCGGCCCGCGTGCCGCGATCAGGCGCTGAGGCCAGCGGCACGGCGAAGGAAGGCGCCCCTGCGGAAGGCGCAGTACCAGCAGGCGGCGGTGGCGTAGGAGCGCGCGATGAAGGCTGCGGCGTTGGCTCCCTCCTTTGGCGCAGCGGCGGCGACGCGACGCGCGGAGCCTGCCGGGAGCCGCCGCCCTGGGCAAACTTGATGGGAGCCCTAGCCGGACAAACAAGGAGAAGATAAGCATAAAAAGTAAGGAAAGAAAAGGAATCAAACAAGAAAGAGAAAGAAAACTCACCCGGCCTGCTCCGGAACCTTCTTTGGCTGCTGCCGACGGAGCTTCTTCGCCTTCGCCTCCAAGGCGGCAGTGGAGCGGGGCTCGCTGGCCCGCTTCTTCCCCTGGCGCGCCGAAGTCGCCGTGGTGCTTGGCGGCCTCGCGCGCAGAGGCACGGCGGGGATTGGCCCCGTGCCGGACGTCGCCGGCTCCTCATCCTCCTGCTGCTCCGGTGAAGGGGGCGGATTGTGCTCCCCCTGGCCGCCTAGATCAGGCGCCTGCAGCAGGTCGTCGTCGCCGGCTTGGTCGCCGGCTTGGTCAGCCGGATCGACGTGATCTGGCGTCCACCTCCTCGTCGCCAGGTCGCCGTCCTCGGCGTTCTGGCGCTCAAAAAGCTAGAAAGACAGAAAAAGCATGAGCGAACAACAAGCCGGAAGTCGGCAAAAGCAAAAGGAAGTCGGCCTCGCAGCCGCAAGCCGGAAGCCGGTGAAAACACAAAGCTTACCCGTTCGGGCGGGTGGTCCCTGTCGCGGGGTGCCAGCCCGTAGTTCCAGTCGTCCGGCATGTTCGCCTTGGTGATGTTATTCACCCGGCTGGCCACCTGGGCCTTGGAGAGCAGCGCCTTGGACGTCCGGTTCGGGTCGAACCGGCCGGACATGTGCCCGATTTTGTGGGTGCGCCTCTGGAGCGGCAGCACCCGGCGCTCAGCGATGGTGCAGAGGAGGTCCTCCGCAGTCAGCCCGTTCTCGACGGCTGCCCCCGGTGAAGTCCTGCAGCTGATTCACCTCAGCATCCGGATCCGTCGTGCGGGCGTTGTAGCTCCAGTTGATCCGGCCGACTGGAGGAGCCGGGTTGAACTCCGGCAAGTTGATCCGGTCGACGAGCTGCCCCTCGTTGCGCACATAGAAGAACGACATCTGCCAGTTCTTCACCGAGTCAACGGTGGGGATTTTGGGGAAAGGCGTACCGGGCCGAGTGTAGATCGAGGCGGCGCCGCAGGCCCGCAGGCGGCCCTCGGTGGTTTGCGCCTTCAGGTAGAACAGCCGGCTCCAGAAGTCGATGTCTGGCCACAAGCCAGCGTAGGCCTCCATGAACGCCACGAAGCAGCTGAGGAGGACGCACGCGTTGGCCGGCAGGTGGTGCGGCTGCAGGCCGAAGTTGTCGAGGAACTGCCGGAAGAAGGTTGATGCCGGCAGGCCCAGCCCGCGGTCGAGGTGCGCGCCGAAGACGACGCGCTCGCCAGGCTGCGGCTCGGGCTCCGTCTCCTCGCCGGGCGCCCGTCAGACCACCGCCGATGGGATCCGGCGGAGGCGCACCAGCCGCTCGATGTCGTCCTCCCGCATGTACGAGCCCCTCCACGACCCGCTGGCGGAGGCCATTGTCGAGGAAGAGGAAGAAGTTGACCACGAGAGGCGAAACGGCGACGAAGAGCCTTGCGACGGCGGCGGCGACGGCGGCAGCTGAGGACGCTCCGTGGAAACGCGCGGCCCCGTGGCGCCGGATTGGTGGAATGGCGGCGGCGGCCCGGCGGGAGAACGTCGGGGCAGCTGCTCGCCGGAGTTCGCCAGGAGGTTACTGGAGAAGAAGTGTTAGCGTGCGGCGGAACGCTCGAGCGAAGAAAGGAGAGAGCTTGAGCGAGAGGACGAAGAGCGCGAGGAAGAAGAAGGGCGCCTCGGTACCGCTACCTGGGGCATTTATAGCCGCCTGACGCGCCAGTTGCGCGGCCACGTGGCAATCGTGGGCCACGATCGGGATTTACTGCGGCCTTAACTACCCCCACGACGGCAGCGGTTACCGAAAACGGCCACACCACGTTCCCCACTACCGCACCGGATCCGGAGGAACATTGATGTGACCAGACGAACCGACCGCAGAGCCAGGCGTCAGACCGGTCAAGTCGGGTGCAGGACCCGAGGCGGCGGAGACTCCGGCGCGCCGCAAGCCGGAGCCGGACAATAAGTTCAACTCGGACCAAAAGTCATCAGCAAGGCGGAGACGCCACCAAAACTTGCGAGAAAGCAAAAGCTACATAAGTGTAAATAGTGGCCGGCTAGAAGCAGCCGGCAGAAGCGAGCCGGATGAGGGCGCAGCCGGCTGAATGGAAATTCTCAGTCGGCCCCTCCAAGTGCCGTTAAGTATATTCAAGAAGCCAGGAAAACCTGCCTAGGTCCTTCTAAACGCAGGACCTTGCCAGCTTCGGGGGCTAATGTCGGGGGGAAGACCCCGGGTAGGGCAATGGACGCAGAGCAGCCGGCTGACCACTGGCCGGCTCGTGGCAAAGGCCGGCTGAGGAGCAGCCGGCTGGCGCCGTGGCCGGCTGGTCCGGAAGCCGGCTGGCTCTAGGTCCTAGTCGGCCTTGCTACGGCCACCAATGCTGTAGCTGGGCCGGCTTCTACAAGCCATATCCGACTGGGGGTTTGTACCTCAGACCGACTCGAGGCTGGCGAGTCTTGCACTGGAAGGAACCGGGTTGGTGATCCGGGTTCCCAAAGTCCACGCTGACTCCATCTTCCGTAAAGCGCGGGGCACTGTGGAGCAATAGTGCCACGCGCCGGACAGGCCGTCAGGGCTTACGACGATCCGTACTGGCTACAGTGGCTGACGGCGACAGGGACACCTCCTCTCCATACCGCTGACCGTGGCAGCCGGATGGGACAGGCCACAATGCCTCAACGGCTCCTGACGTCACCGCCTCGGGAAGGAGCGGAAGCCGAAGCCGGCCAAGCCGGCCAGTAGACTATAGGGTCTTATATGTAAAGTGCCGGCGCCTATATAAGCCGCACTACCCCCTCTCGTGCAGGGGATCGATCATTCTTACTTCATTCCACCCATAGAGCTGCCCTGTGAGAGAGACCATCGTCTCCCTTAGCCTCCCAGGAGCAGCCGGACACAGCTCTAGGAACACCATTGTATTGTGTGATCATCATATACACTCATAGCAGGAGTAGAGGTTTTACCTCCATCGGAGGGCCTCGAACCTGGGTACGTCGCCGTGTCGCTCGTCCCCATACCCGCATCCGGATACCGCCGTGAGATCTCTCAGGAACCACTTCGATTAGCCACCCTATGGCATATGCCGTGACGATACCACGACACAGGACCTTCTGGTCCTGAGTCCACCACGTAGCATACGCGGGGTTGTCAACCTGCCGAGCAGCGTCGCCGGTGCCCTCGGTGGTGGTCTTGGCTGGCGCCGCCACCATGCCATCGAGGTAACCATGGAGCGAGGCTCTGGAGAGGTTGGTGAGGGTGAGAGCTCGCCACAGAGCAAAGTTGTTGCGATCGAGACGAAGGCAACGGTGGGAACCGTGGGAGCAGCCGTCAGGACGGGTGGAGAGACGACCGGGCCGATGACGGAGAGCTGCATCGCTGCGCCAGAGGATCCCATCGGAGAGGGCGGCGGCGATGAGATCGCGTTCGGGAGAGAGAGACCCGTGCGACGGCTGTAGGCTCTGATACCAAGATAAAACGCAAGTTTAGGGTTTCGTGGATGGAGCAACGTGCTCCCCACCTCTTCTATTTATATACTTGGCAGGATTACAATACAAGGCACATACGATACAAATACACACGTATGTGGTCCGATCTTTTAACAAAACCCTGGTGGCGGTGGCGGCAAGGGTGCCTAGCGCCGCGTGGTGGGGTTGGCCACGTAGTTGCCGAACAGAAGGAGGCCATTGCAGTGATCCATGATGCCGGTATCATCGTTTTCCGTGGGCGCATAGTCGAGCGTGCCGCTGACTGCGGTGTGTGCATATCTCGGGGGCCGGAAGAAGAACTCGGAGATCTCGGGGTCGGAGAAGTTGATGAATATGCCGGCCAACGATGGAGCTCAAGAACGACATCTCCACCTCCTCAGAAGCCTCCCTCCTCA
This sequence comes from Lolium perenne, assembly GCF_019359855.2. Classification (NCBI taxonomy): domain Eukaryota; kingdom Viridiplantae; phylum Streptophyta; class Magnoliopsida; order Poales; family Poaceae; genus Lolium; species Lolium perenne. The sequence goes on along the minus strand of NC_067248.2, from coordinate 256,578,546 downwards.
ATTAGGGGAAAGACATGCTCCATCGTCACGGCATCTCATGGCAACATGATCCTTTCATCACGTGGGAGCTCCCCGAAGGCCGTTGCGTGGAGGCCATATCTGGCCATGGGCAGCCCGGCCCGACGGCCCGGCCCGGGCCCGGCCCGAAAAACTCGGGCTTGGGCCAGAAATGTTGGCCCGACTGCCGGGCCGGGCCGGGCCTGGGTAGCCCGAAAACTCACTTTAACACTACGGCCCGGCCCGCGGCCCGATGGCCCGACGGGCTTGGTGGGAATTTGGTCGGGCCGGGCCGGGCTTGGGCCGGATTATTTTGCGTCGGGCCTACCTCGGGCCGGCCCGAGGCCCGGCCCGGCCCGACACATGCCCAGGTATAGTGGAGGCACAACGACACCTCGGATCATGCCCTACGAACGGAGTACACAGCATAGTGTCCCTCGACCTAGACCCGCAATATTAATCCAACAACTCTTTAGGTTTAGGATAGTAGTTTTGCACATCCTTCCAAATTTCCTTTTACTTTCTTCAGTGATTTATACCAATAGGCGAAGGACGTACATTTTTTAATAGAAAATGACAGTTGACTAAATGCTGCCAGGTAAATTCTCAATCCAACACGGTGTGTATGGAAAAGATTGTTCTATGGAACTAAACATGGAAACGTAATGTTTTGGGTAGATGCTACCCAAGTCTTCAATCTTCGAATTATTGAGATGATAGGCTAATCCTCTATCTTCTGATTCATTTAGAAAGATAATTTCTTTATAAGGATGAAATCCAAGGATTTCACTTCCATTGCAGTGATTCCTAACTCTAAGTTTACTGTCAAGAGTGTTCTCATTGTCCGAGTTCCATTCAAATGCATCTTTTTCTTGTGCTTCTTCCATATCGGTTAGAGAAGTAGAGTGATAGAAATTGTAGTTGACATCTTCCATAATCCAGGGTCCTCGAAATTCTTGATCATACATTCGACGTGAGAGCATATCATCAAGGTTGTTATCATGCCTCAGCACCCACTCGATCTCGCCGAGCAATTCATTAAGTATCCAGACTCGAAGCCGACAACGATGATCGAATGACGCAAAATAAACCCCATTCTCCGACTTTCCAAGACAAAGCCCTTGATCCCTCGTACCAACATGTACAGGCGGTTGGAATGCTTGGTAGGTGCAATTTGATAAGGATATTCTGGCGAAAATAGTATCATTGACAATAAAGCAATATCAATAAACCACAACTTCATATAGTGGATAAAACACAACTGGGTTAATCAAAAAGAAAAAACATACGGAAAAAATGTATTATTTCATTCATACCTCATAACAAACTGATCGAGCACATAAAGTTGTCCATGCCAGTAGGCAGAGTAGTCTCGTATCATGGAGAAGTGCGGCTTCATTAGCTCCCGCAGATAGCCGACGGTCCCTATGGCAGCCCCTTGCCGAGCAAACGACCTATCCTCCCAACTCCCCGTTGCTGAAGAGAAGACATGCATAACAAATGGCGATGGAGGCCATTCCAGTTGTTGCATCTCGTGGCGCGGAGGCGGTGGGATTATCAACACCTCGTAGTGTGGTGAGACGGGAGGGTCAAACACTATATACCGTGGATCGACGTTAATGTCAGACGGACCAACGCCCATTTCAGATGGGAGCGGCGGCAAGGGTGCCCAGCACCGTGTGGCGGGGTTGACCACGTAGTACCAAAAGAGGAGGAGGCCATTGCAGTGATGCAGGACGGTTGTATCGTCGTGCTCCGTGAGGGACACGTAATGCATCTTGCCACTGACGGCGGCGGCCCCGTCTCTCGGGGGGCGGAAGAAGAACTCGGAGAAATCGAGATCGCGGTAGTTGATGAAGAAGCCGGCCAGCAAGGACCGGAAGGGATCCAGCAGGCCGAGAGCGTCGACGAGGGCGTGCCAGGCCTTGCAGGCGCAGCGAGCTGCCGCGAGGCCGTGCGGCGGAAGGCGGTGGAGGACGGCGATGAGTAAGTCCTCCGGTAGCTGCTGCGTCAGGTCTGCCGGTGTCGCCATGGTTTGGTGTAACGCCTGCCCTGTTCTGCTCCTCTTTGAGGCGATCGCTTTGTTGGGGCTTGGTTTGATCTGCTGGATCTCTCCCTGGAATAAAGAACAATTTATTGAGGACGAAAGGATCTCAAGAGTCAGGACCGAGTCGATTAAGGACCAACGCGATCTGGAATTCGAATTTCGGACGAACTACCTGCGCCGTGTCGGCGGCGTACACCACGCCGTAGCCCTCGTCGGCGACGGCAGCGGAAGACGAGTGCTGGCCTGCCGACTGCTAGGATCCGCTGCCCCTTCCCGGCCAGATGCGCAAGTTTCTTCGGATGGACAGCACTGGTTGTTCTTGGCTGTGTGTAAATTGAACTCCGCTCCGACCGTGTAGTGTAGATTGTGAGATGTGCGAGTCCTGGCCGTGTGGTGGTGTTACTTAGTAACGGATTTTGCTGCAGAAAAATGAAGATGTCTGCTGCACTACACTTGATCCGTTCAGTCTTCAGTATTAGTGAATTTCTAGTAACCTCAGTAGGGCTGACTCATATTGATTTACTTTCCGGGTAAACCTGTTTAAAGAAAACTATATTCGGGCGTTAGTTTCTCAATCACAAAGATTTACCTCAGGAAGATTGGTGACTTGGAAATGATAAACAGGGGGAGGAAGCTTTCTCGGTGACTCCCTCTCTCTACTTTCATGCAATCTTCATAGAATACCCTTTAAAAAAAACTTTAGTGTATGGTTTACACTGATAATCAAGCTCAAAACCAAACAAATAATTCTCACTGTTCAAAAAACAAATACTCCGGTATTTTGCCTCCCCATCTCCGGTGATCTCGATATTTTTTTTAGCAAAAGATCAAAAGTGGTATTTGATGTTTCAAATAGTTCCAATCTCTTTTACGTGGATACATACACATGCTATCTACTTATCTGCAGAGTTCTACTAGATAATAAGTTATATTGTAGGCTAAAAAAACAAAAAATCGTCATTCTGGAAAGGCAAAAGGAAATTATTTTTTCTTCTAACATTTTTTCCTTTTTTGCAGACCACATATAAAGCGATAATAGGATGTTGGCATGGCGACACGCCGCGCCAATGAAGATACATAAATTGTTGTACAAATTTTGCAGCCATGTCCTTGAGTTAAGAAATCTGAGAAGTGAATAAGTAACTGACTATTGGTGCATTGGCTTTTATTTGGTGCACAAAGTCATGTAACAGTATACAGATCATCAGAATTTTGGAATTGTCATGGAAAAAAACTGAGAAGCAACAGATTCACTGTTGGAGTAGAAGATGTCAGTATTGTGAAAGAAAAGCCGGCACAAGATGTCAGTATTGCACAAAGAAAATAGATATTGGTTGATATACGTTAAGTAAACCATCTGAAATTATATGGAAGTGCCAACGCATACATAACGTCATGATCTTCTATGGAGACATTGTCGCTTATTATGAGTATAAAGCCAAAATAGATGGTTACGATATACTTCAGTACATATGTATAGCTACTACTATCTGCACTTCATATGTAACTGTCAGAACAAATGGCAAGCTAACTCATAAGCACAAAACAACAACAATTAGAGAGTCCAGGAAAGCTCGAAACATCAGAACCCAAGGACAGGCGGAAAGATCTATTCCACTTATAGGAAGCAAACCCTGCTAGTGAAAAAGAAAACAACATTAGCCAACTGAATATATGGCAGGTACTGAAGAGGACATCTTATATTTACGTCATCACAGATGGCGGTGAAGACATCAGGCGATTGTTTTGTTGTATCAAATTAGTAGGCCTAGATGAAGATTTTTATTCCTATTGCCCCCTGGTTGTAAAAGTTTCCTAGGGTGGCACTTCACATGATTTTACAACAGTTCGATGTCATCTTAAGAAAAGAATTGAGTCATCTGGAGCAATATTGAAACAAAGAAGGGTATACATGCCATTCACACGGGTTCGGCAGCTCGAAAGAAGTTTTGTGCTTATAAGCTGGATATGGTCAAAGCGTATGACCGCGTCGACTGGAGGTTTTTGGAAGGGGTTTTAGTGAAGTTGGGCTTTCAAATCAATCGATTCGGTGGGTAATGGCTTGTGTCACCACCGTTCGGTACTCAGTGCGCTTTAACGGAAATATGTTGGACTCCTTCACTCCATCTTGTGGTATCCGCCAAGGTGATCCTCTTTCGCCATACCTTTTCTTGTTTGTTGTTGATGGTCTGTCTTGTCTTATCCGGACGGAAATTGAGGCCCAGTCTTTGCGTGAGTTACACATATGCCGGCGTGCACCGGGTATCTCCCACCTTTTATTTGCCGAGGATAGTCTCTTATTCTTTGAAGGCTTGGTGGATCAAGCAAATATTGTTAAATCCATCCTTGATAGATATGAACGGACAGCTAGTGAGCCTTGGCAAATGTTCTATAATGTATGGGGAAAGCTGCTCGAATGAGGTACAAGCTGAGATTAAACAGATCCTCAAATATGAAACCACTTGCTTCAAAGAGAAATACCTTGGGTTGCCGGTGCCTGAAGGGAGGTTGACAAAAGGGAAGTTCAAGTCTACCAAGGGAAAATTTACCAAGCATGCAAGTGATTGGTCAGAAAGATACATGTCCTCGGGTGCAAAGGATATTCTCATCAAATCAATTTTGCAGTCAGTGTCTACATATGCTATGGGGGTGTTCAAATTTCCTACTGGTTTAATCGGTGACTTGGAGCATATTATTCGTGATTTTTGGTGGGGTGATGAGGTCAACAAGAGAAAGATGCACTGGCTCTCTTGGGATAAAGTGGCCAGACCAAAGGGATATGGAGGTACTGGTTTTTGTGATTTGCAAATGTTCAATCAAGCTCTTCTCGCCAGACAGGCTTGGCGTTTGATCGATTCCCCTGATAGTCTTTGTGCACGGTTACTCAAAGCTAGATACTATCAGTCTGGTCACCTTCTGGACACAGCTTTCATCCAGAATCAATCTCAATCTTGGCAAGGTATTGTTCATGGCCTCGAATTACTGAAGGAATGAATTATTTGGCGGATTGGTACGGGCTCAAGTGTTAAAATATTTAGGGACAATTGGCTCCCACGTCCGGGTGCTCTCAAGTTGGACAGAAAGAAAGGCCATTCATGCCGTAAATGGGTGTCCGAGCTCATTGATCAAGAGAACAGAACATGGAATGAGGAGGCTGTTCGTGATTGCTGTTTTGGCCATGACGCCGCGTGGTTCTTAGTATCAAATTGGCACCTCGAGCATCTGATGATTTTATAGCCTGGAGCGGGGAACACAATGGATTATTCAGTGTCCGCTCCGCTTATCGTATTGGGATGCAGCCAAAACTTGTAGATCTCTGCGGTGGTCAGTCTAGTGTGAATCCTACTGGAGAAAGGAAAGTTTGGGACCTCGTATGGAAAGCTAATGTTCCTCCAAAACTTAGAATTTTTGCCTAGAGGGTGGCGTCGGACTCGCTTGGTACTCGACAGAATTTGAACCGGCGTATAGCTACGGTTAATCCGACCTGCTCGATCTGCGGCTGTGTGGTTGAGGACTCTCACCATGCTCTTATTTCATGTACTGTTGCGCGTGCACTCCGCGAGGAGGTGCGTACACAATGGGTGTTACCCGACGAGTTGGCTTTTCGTGAGAATCAGAAGGAATGGATCTTTGCACTTCTTGGTAATGCTCTAAAGGATCAGAGGCCAAAGATTATATTCTTACTTTGGCGTGCTTGGCATCAGAGGAACAACATTGTTCATGGTAATGGGAAGGCTACCGTCTCTGCCTCTCTGTCCCATACTTAGTCAATTATCATCGATCTTTCACTGGGAATGGAGGTCAGGAAATGATTAAAGCTGCGAGATGGTCTCCTCCATCTGATGGTACAGTTAAGGCTAATGTCGATGTTGGCTGGGACCCTACGACCAAGAATGTGGGAGTCGGTATTATTATCAGGGATCATAACGGCCATCCTATACTTGCTGAATGGAAGTCCTTCCCGCTGTGTGGGAGTGCAGAGGAGGCCGAGGTCATTGCATGCGTTGAAGGTTTGCGCCAACTGATTTCTATTCGCCGGTGGCCGCGATGCTGGAGTCGGACTGCTACAGTGCAGTACATGCGATAATAGACACAAGCCAAGTTCGATCCACTAGCTGGGTTGCCACATTGGAGGCGCGGGAACTTCTGAAGATTTTCCGGGATATTGCTATCTTAAAAGTGGAGCGAAGTTGTAATGGAGTAGCGCATGTCCTGGCTCAGTTAGGTACATCTGGGTTTTCTGGTTGTTTGCGTGATTCAGCTCCTGACTACGTTCGGGATTTGATCACCTTAGATTGTATGAACAATATGTAATCTCCGAGCAGCAGGTTTCTTACGCACTCTTTTCCTTACCAGGGTAACTAAGGGGACTGAAAGGTTTTTAATGAGACGGCCTGCTATTTTATTAATATATGTGTTCTTACGTCAAAAAAAATATTGAAACAAAGAATAGCATGTATATTATGTTTATAATTATCAGCAGGATATTATTTTTATAGATTCAAGTATTAATCATTTACTGAATATGTGGAATTATTGGAAGTTTTCCCTACATTTTATCAAAGCACCGCTTCCTAAATAAGGCTGGTTGGAACACAACATTTTGAGGACACATATGAATCAAACGTGTATATGATTGATATTTACCATTTTGAGAATAAGGCGGGTTAATACATAAGCCATCTCTCTTATCATTCACCTGCGCGGTAGTCCAGCCATTTGTGTTGCCGCATGTGTCGTCGTCATTTTTTTCACTTCAAGCCCCACGGTTCTTCATCTCCTTTTACTTCACAGCATCTTGAAAAATAGATGTCCACCATCCTAGAACAAAGCTTATTAATCCCTCTGATTCATAATAACCGTCATGGTTTTAGTTCACTTTTAATCAGATTTGAACAAAAACCATGACACTTATTATGAATTGAGGGAGTACTACATTACACAAACATGAAGCGCTGCATATGCACTTAAGCAGAGTGGAAATTAGTTTGGTTATTAACTTAGTAAAACTACTATGTTACACTGAAAAGAAAATCAGGTACCATTCTACACAAAAATTGGGCCAACCAGCCCTTCTCTCAGTTGAATTCAGGAAATTTTGACTGAACTTCTTTTCTCGCATGGACACTATTAAAAAAAATGACCCATAGAGTCAGGGAAGCAAAATTTAAGTTTCAGTGTGTTGTTGTTGTCTCCTATATTTACCACTTATAATGTCTGGATTAATCACTGACCAAAGACTTAAGAAGCTTTATATCGCGGATTTGATGTCCTACTCCTGGTATGCTAGATGCTGAATTGTTAAATGAGGGGAAAATCCATTGAAACTAGTGACACTGCTGATATATAATCAAAACATCATAAAGAAACATGAAGCCCTTCCAATAATTTCGCTGCAGCCTACATCTACAGAAAAGCCATCAGTAAAGCCAAAATCAGGCTCAGAGATGTGCTTGAAGTAGACTGACAGCAAATAACTTGGATGGGTGAACAAAATATTTGATTAACAGCTCCTATATATGTTGATTACTAATGGGGTAATGGCATGCTAAATATGAATATTACCTGCTCTGTTGAAGGACAGACCATCTGTCCACTGGAGACCACAATGTTTGAGGATAATGTGGTTCAAAACTGCCAATGAAAATATGAATGCTCTGTTTTTTTATCTAAAAACACATACCAAAGCGTGTCTCATTTTGCATTAGAAGAAAATGTCGAGATGATGCAAAGAGTACAGCCAGAAAAGAAAAGAAAAGAAAAGAAAATAAAATAAAATAAAATAAAATAAAATAAAATAAAATAAAATAAAATAAAATAAAAAGCCCCACTGGGAAGAACAAAAGAGAACCACAAAACCCCAACTAAAAGTGCCAAGAATTTGGCGTACTCAGTTAAGAAATGCAATACTAAAGGTCCTGAAATGCAGAACCTTGAAGATATATTCGCCATGGAATCCCTTCATGTGTATTTTCATAGAGACTGCAATCCAAGAATTTGGCAAACTTAATTAAGAAATGCAGAACCTTCAACCTATGTTCACAAGAGTACCATGCCAGCACTCAAGTTCTACGGTGCGAACTGCAGCTCGCAGTTTGTAGCTCCTGAAAATGTGTAAAGGTTTGCCCTGGTTGTTCTCTGTTTTGATTGTAAGATCGAAACAGTATACGATATAAATATTTCAACACTGGATAATAGAAAATTAAACTTTAGCATGCCACCCTTTTTGCAAGCCAGCTTGTTTAAGAAGTTACTTCAACCTCGGAATCCTGGCAGTGAAAGGGCTTCAAGGTACTTAAAACTTGGCCTCATAAAACTACAGAAACTAAGAGGCACCACTTTCCATTTCCAAGTGTATTAAAGAAAGTTACATAATAAAGTAATCACTCCAAGGAAACTAACGACCTTACTTCTTTAATTGTTTCATGTTCTATCATATATACTGTATGATATATAAGTGCCTATATCGTAAAATTGCTTATTGCTAAGGAAATACAAGCATGTTAATTGACTATTTCAAAGTGGATATGCCATCAAGAATATGTCCCAAGATACTGTAATCAATAACCACATAAATCTATCAAAAAACAGAAACCCACGTGCATTAGAAAATAGGTGCCTGCTGGAGTTTGACTGGATCAAGAAAACAATGTCTGCATAAGAAACCTCCATGTGAACAACGCCTGCATCTAGAATAGCCGATGGGCCACCAAAAAATAGAGGAACAAACCATGGACTGTAGGCCACAGTATTGCTGGAAATGTAAGTAATGAGCAGAAGATGGTGAAGTGGTGAAAACGTTTCGTCCCTGGGCTCCCGCGACGCCCAGGGCGAAACCCTAAATCGCCCAGCCGCCGAGCTCTCCTCCCCCTCCCCCGCTTCGCCGCCGCCAGGAGGGCGCCGCCGGGCGAAGCTCGGGGGCGCCGGCGGCGGCGGGGCACCTCTCCCTTCCTCGCGGTGTCGCCGGCGCGGGCGGTCTCGTCGCAAAGGGGCGCGACGCTGACAGGGGGCGTGGCGGCGCGGCTGCTCCGGCGGCGGCGTGGTGGCTCTGTGTGTGGGGCGCACTCAGGGCGGCGGCGGCTCCAGCGGAGGCGTCCGCGGTGCTGGGCGGCGCGAGCTCGGCCGGCGGCGGGATCTGGGCGGCGAGCACAGCGGCGCGAACTTCGGCGGCCACGGCCGGGCGGGCCGGCGGTGGCGAGGCCTTCTGGGATGGAGCAGGGCGAGGCGTGGGCTGGGTGGCCTCCCTGGCCGCCCTGCGTGCGGGTTGGGGCAGGGGTCCCGGGCCCTGCCAGGCCCAGTTCGCCCCCAGATCTGGTACCCGGCGGCCATGGTGGCCGGCGGCTGCCTCTCTGGCCTTCTTTGGGGCTTGTTGGTCGATCCTCGCGGCGGTGTTTCTTGCTTTCCTCGGTGCTGCAGCGGGCAGGGTTGGGATGCCGGGGCGGCGGCCCTGGAAGGGGGGAGCTATTTGGTTGGCGGGCGAGCCAGTAGCTCTGGTGCTGGTCGGTGCCATGGTCGTGGGGGCGACGTGGTATTCGACGAGTCGAGTGGTGTGGGGTGTAGATGGTGGGGAGGTTGCCAAGGGGAAACCTTTGCCCCTCGGGCCACGGCGGCGGCGTCCGCGGACGGCGTTCCCTTGTTGAAGGCGCCGTGAGGCCAACCTCCGTCACTCTACTTTGTCCGGGTGAAAACCCAAGATCCTCGGATCGGGCGGTGGCGGCACTCCGGTGTCGTGCTCTTCTTGAAGACACCGTCTTGGAGCCCACAGCGCGAGGCTCACCTAAGGTTGTGTCGGAGGTGATTCTTCAGCGATCTTCGGCAAGGCTTGCTCCGTGCTCTTCCCTTGTCGAGCTTCCTTGGCGCTGCTCTTCGGTTTGCGAGCATCGTGGGTCGGTCCCCGGTGGTGGTCGGCTTCCGGTGGCATTTCTGCGACGGAGGAGTTTGGTTGAGGCGCGCGTGAAAATGGCTCGCTCTCGAGTGAGCTCCGGCCCGACACTGTAGACTCCTGTTCTTCTCCGAGTCCTCGTAGATGCTTTGGCTGAGCCTTTTGGTCGTGATTCCGGTTGTAGCTTCTTCAGTAGTTCGTGTGGGTGTGTGGTGTCGTTCTGTAAGCTGGGTTCAGCACTTTGTATCGTTTTCGCCGTTGTTGGCTTTGTTAATTCAAAGTCGGGCACCTGAGTGCCTTTTATCTAAAAAAGATGGTGAAGTGGTTAACAAAGCAAGATAAATACAGGACGAATCTATGGACCACAGACTAATAAATAGGGAATCTGGAAACCAAAGCGTGACGTACATTGTTCAGTAAGAAGATAAACCGTGGGGATGGCTAAACAAACTATGTTTTTATTGTCTCTCTATCTCCACATCAACAAGTTGGCTCAGCCTCTCGGCCCCAAAACAAGTTGACTAGTCTACACAAACAAATCAAGGCTGTGCTCACCACAACTTGCCCATCAATGGAACCCGTTAGGAATGTAAAACCAAGCAGCATGAGGCAGACTACCTTAATGGAAGAATGCGACTGACATAGACTGGACAACAAAAGGATAAACAAAGTGGACCTAAAGTGCACACCAGGAAGCAACAATGGCATCAAACTCAATCATGCAGAGCAAGGGGTTACCTCCAGGAAGATAAAGCTCATGACTTGGCCTCTCGCAGACTAGTTGTACCGATGGTTACATCCATCTGACAGACTTATGGCTGCGTATTCCCCCTGTCCCTTGCTACCCTATAAAAACATGGAACCAGAACACAAGAGTCTCCACGCAACCCAAGAACACAAGGGTATTCTCATTATCCGAGTTCCATTCAAATGCATCCTTTTCTTCTGCTTCTTCCATATTGGTTAGAGAAGTAGAGTGATAGAAATTGTAGTTGACATCTTCCATAATCCAGGGTCCTTGAACTTCTTGATCATACATTCCACCTGAGAGCATATCATTAAGGTTGTTATCATGCTTCAGCTCCCACTTGATCTCGCTGTCCGATTCATTAAGGATCCAGACTCGAAGTCGGCATCGATGATCATACGACACAAAATAAACCCCATTCTCCGACCTTCCAAGACAGAGCTCTTGATCCCTCGTACCAACATGTACAGGCGGCTGAAATGCTTGGTAGGTGCAGTTTGATAAGGATATTCTGGCGAAAATAATATCATTGACAATAAAACAGCGTCAATAAACCACAACTTCATATAGTGGATAAACCACAACTGGGTTAATAAAAAAAACGAAATCATACGGAAAAAGGTACTATTTCATTCATACCTCATAACAAACCGATCGAGCACATAAAGTTGTCCATGCCAGTAGGCAGAGTAGTCTCGCATCATGGAGAACGGTGGCTTCATTAGCTCCTGTATATTGCCGACGGTCCCTATGGCAGCCCCTTGCCGAGCAAAGGACCTGTTCTCCCAGCTTCCCGTTGCTGAAGAGAAGACATGCATAACAAATGGCGATGGAGGCCATTCGAGTTGTTGCATGTCGTGGCGCGGAGGCGGTGGGATTATCAACACCTCATAGTGTGGTGAGACGGGAGGGTCAAACACTATATACCGTGGATCGACGTTAATGTCATACGGACCAGATGGGGGCGGCGGCAAGGGTGCCCAGCACCGTGTGGCGGGGTTGACCACGTAGTACCAAAAGAGGAGGAGGCCATTGCAGTGATGCAGGACGGTTGTATCGTCGTGCTCCGTGAGGGACACATAATGCATCTTGCCACTAACGGCAGCGGCCCCGTCTCTCGGGGGACGGAAGAAGAACTCGGAGAAATCGAGATCGCGGTAGTTGATGAAGAAGCCGGCATGCGAGGACCGGAAGGGATTCAGCAGGTCGAGAGCGTCGACGAGGGCGTGCCAGGCCTTGCAGACGCAGCGAGCCGCCGCGAGGCCGTGCGGCGGAAGGCGGCGATGAGTAAGTCCTCCGGTAACTGCTGCGTCAGGTCTGCCGGTGTCGCCATGGTTTGGTGTAACGCCTGCCCTGTTCTGCTCCTCTCTGAGGCGATCGCTTTGTTGGGGCTTGGTTTGATCTGTTGGATCTCTCCCTGGAAGAAAGAACAATTCATTGAGGACAAAAGGATCTCAGGAGTCAGGACCGGGTCGATTAAGGACCAACGCGATCTGGATCGGAATCAAACTTCATAAGACTACTTGGGCACGAACTACCTGCGCCATGTCGGCGGCCTACACCACGCAGTAGCCCTCGTCGGCGACGGCAGCGGAAGACGAGTGCTGGCCTGCCAACTGCTAGGATCCGCTGCCCCTTCCCGGCCAGATGCGCAAGTTTCTTCGGATGGACAGCACTGGTTGTTCTTGGCTGTGTGTAAATTGAACTCCGCTCCGACCGTGTAGTGTAGATTGTGAGATGTGCGAGTCCTGGCCGTGTGGTGGTGTTACTTAGTAACGGATTTTGCTGCAGAAAAATGAAGATGTCTGCTGCACTACACTTGATCCGTTCAGTCTTCAGTATTAGTGAATTTCTAGTAACCTCAGTAGGGCTGACTCATATTGATTTTCTTTCCGGGTAAACCTGTTTAAAGAAAACAATATTCGGGCGTTAGTTTCTCGATCACAAAGATTTACCTGGGGAAGGTAGTGACTTGGAAATGACAAACAGGGGGAGTAAGCTTTATCGGCGACTCCCTCTCTCTAATTTCATGTCATAGAATACCTTCTAAAAAACTTTAGTCTATGGTTTACACTGATAATCAAGCTCAAAACCAAACAAATAGTTCTCACCGTCCGAAAAACAATAGTAGTACTCTTAAAAGTAACAAAATTAGTAAAAAAAAAAAACTTACTCATCCATCCAGAGAGGTATTTTGCCTCCCCATCTCCGGTAATCTCGATATTTTCTTAACAAAAAAATCAAAAGTGGTATTTGATGTTTCAAACAGTTCCAATCTTTTTTATGTGGATACATACACATGCTATCTACATATCTGGAGAGTTCTACTAGATAATACGTTATATTGTAGGCTAAAAAAGCACAAAATCGTTATTCTCCCGGAAGGTAAAAGGAAATTATTTTTTCTTCAAACATTTTTCTTTTTTGCAGACCACACATATAAAGAGATAGTGGGAAGTTGGCATGGCCCCATGCCGCGCCAATGAAGATATATAAATTGTTGTACAAATTTTGCAGCCGTGTTCCTGAGTTAAGAAATCTGAAAAGTGAATAAGTAACTGACTACTGGTGCATTAGCTTTTATTAGGTGCACAAAGTCATGTAACAGCATATAGATCATCAGAATTTTGGAATTGTCATGGAAAAAAAAACCTGAGAAGCAACAGATTCACTGTTGGAGTAGAAGATGTCAGTATTGTGAAAAGAAAGCCGGCACAAGATGTCAGTATTGCACAAAGAAAATAGATATTGGTTGACATACGTTAAGTAAACCATCTGAAATTATATGGAAGTGCCAACGCATACATAACGTCATGATCTTCTATAGAGACATTGTCGCTTATTATGAGTATGAAGCCAAAATAGATGGTTACTGTATACTTCAGTACATATGCTAGGCTACTACTATCTGCATTCCATATGTAACCGTCAGAACAAATGGCAAGCTAACTCATAAGAGCATCTCCAGTCGCGTCCCCCAAACCGTTCCCCAAACGGCGTCGGATTGAGCGTTTGGGGGACGTGTTTCGTTCGTGCCGCGTTTGGAAAATGTCGCTCCCCAGTCGCGTCCCCCAAAATCCACCCCAAACATTAAAATACTCTTTTTTTGTTTTTTTGCATTTTTATTTCAATAAAGAGAAGAAATATTCCACAAACTAATACATAATTTGGAACATGGTTTACATGAAGATATAGTTTGGAACATGGTTTTCCACAAACTAATATATAGTTTGAACCATGGTTGACACAAATATAAAACATTGCAAAAAAAATTAAACCTAACTAGGCCGGGCATCGAAGATTTCGTGTGTTTGCTGCTAAGAAAGAACACTCGAGGGCACACCCAGTCACCCAAACTGGAAAATCCAGCAGGTGAGGGTGCCCTAATCGTTCTTCCGAGGAAGAACATCCAGAAACCTTCGTGCATTTTTTCGCTGCGAAGAAACAACATTCTTCAGTCCCCGTCCTCCTCGGCGCTATCGCCGTGGTAGTTCCGGCGGCAACTCGTCTCGTCGAACACCTTGACGCTCATGTCCCTGTCGCCGAAGTAGGAGAACACGAGCACGAAGCCAGCTTCGAGGCGGTGGTAGCGCGCGAACTTCTCCCAGCCGATGTGGAGGTACATCTTGCCGCGCGCGTCCTAGATCACGTCGACGATCCACCGGCAGCAGCGGCAACCATCCTCCCGCAGATGCAGCGATCCCAGGCGCTCGTCATCGGTGACGAAGTCGGTGAAGTCGTCTGGCAGCCTCTGAATGTCGTGTGGGTCGCCCTTGAGGACGACGATGAACTCGAACATCACGGGCACCTCCTCGTCCTGCCTGTCCGACGATGAGGACGACGACGGCGTCGCAGGCGACAGCGAGCGTGCAGCTCTGCCGCGGCCGTGGCCACGGCCACGGCCGCGAGCTCAGCCTCCGGCTCTACCAGCAATAGCGTCGACTCTTGAGATGGTGACGGCTAGGGTTGGGGAGAGAGGCACTAGGGTTTGTGTGTGAGAGGGACGATGAGAGGCGACCCTTTTTATAGGCCGGTGGCGCTCATTAACACCGGCACGCAGAGCTAGGCGCGACGAGACGCTTCGCTGCGCCTCTGCGGGAACTGCACCATCGCTGCGCGTCAATAACTTCCATCGCGAGGTAGGCGACGGTTAGGTTAAAATTCAATGTGCCGCTGACGGGTCAGCCCCGCCACTCCCCGCCTCGCTTTTCGGTGCGTCCGGCGTCCCCGGTGCGTCCCCTGTGGGGCGGGGACGGGAGATGCTCTGAGCACAAAACAACAACAATTAGAGAGTCCAGTAAAGCTCAAAACATCAGAACCCAAGGACAGACGGAAAGATCTATTCCACTTATAGGAAGCAAACCCTGTTAGTGAAAAAGAAAACAACATTAGCCAACTGAATATATGGCAGGTACTGAAGAGGACATCTTATATTTACGTAATCACATATGGCAGTGAAGACATCAGGCATTGTTTTGTTGTATCAAATTAGTAGGCCTAGATGAAGATTTTTATTCCTATTGTTGTAAAAGTTTCCTAGGGTGGCACTTCACATGGTTTTACAACAGCTTGATGTCATCTTAAGAAAAGAATTCAGTCATGTGGAGCAATATTGAAACAAAGAATAGCATGCATATTATGTTTATAATTATCAGTAGGATATTAGGATATTATTTTTACATTCTGTGGAATTATTGGAAGCTTTTCCTACATTTGATCAAAGCACGCTTCCTAAATAAGGCTGGTTGGAACACAACATTTTGAGGACACATATGAATCAAAGGTGTATATGATTGATATTTACCATTTTGAGAATAAGGCAGGTTAATACATAAGCCATCTCTCTTATCATCCACCTGCGCGGTAGTCCAGCCGTTTGTGTTCCCGCATGTGTCGTCGTCGTTTTTTTCACTTCAAGCCCCACGGCTCTTCATCTCCTTTTTACTTCACATCATCTTGAAAAATAGATGTCCATCATCCTAGAACAAAGCTTGTTAATCCCTCCGATTCATAATAACCGTCGTGGTTTTAGTTCACTTTTAATCAGATTTGAACAAAAACCATGACAGTTATTATGAATTGAGGGAGTACTACATTACACAAACATGAAGCGCTGCATATGCACTTAAGCAGAGTGGAAAGTAGTTTGGTTATTAACTTAGTAAAACTACTATGTTACACTAAAAAGAAAATCCGGTACCATTCTACAAAAAAATTGGGCCAACCAGCCCTTCTCTCAGTTGAATCAGGAAATTTTACTGAACTTCTTTTCTCGCATGGAAACTATGAAAAAAAATGACCCATAGAGTCAGGGAAGAAAAATTTAAGTTTCAGTGTGTTCTTGTTGTCTCCTATATTTACCACTTATAATGTCTGGATTAATCACTGACCAAAGACTTAAAGAGGCTTTATATCGCAGATTTGATGTCCAACTGCTGGTATGCTAAATGCTGAATTGTTAAATGAGGGGAAAATCCATTGAAATAGTGACGCTGCTGATATATAATCAAAACATCATAAAGAAACATGAAGCCCTTCCAAAAATTTCGCTGCAGCCTATATTCACCTACAGAAAAGCCATCAGTAAAGCAAAAAATCAGGCTCAGAGATGTGCTTGAAGTAGACTGACAGCAAATAACTTGGATGGGTGAACAAAATATTTGACTAACAGCTCCTATATATGTTGATTACTAATGGGGTAATGGCATGCTAAATATGAATATTACCTGCTGTGTTGAAGGACAGACCATCTGTCCACTGGAGACCACAATGTTTGAGGATAACGTGGTTCAAAACTGCCAATGAAAATATGAATGCTCTGTTTTTTATCTAAAAACACACACCAAAGCGTGTCTCATTTTGCATTAGAAGAAAATGTCAAGATGATGCAAAGAGTAGAAAAACCCCACTCAAAAGAGAACCACGAAACCCCAACTAAAAGTGCCAAGGATTTGGCGTACTCAGTTAAGAAATGCAATACTAAAAGCTCCTGAAATGCAGAACCTTGAAGATATATTCGCCATGGAATCCCTTCATGTGTATTTTCATAGAGACTGCAATCCAAGAATTTGGCGAACTTAATTAAGAAATGCAGAACCTTCAACATATATTCACAAGAGTACCATGCCAGCACTCAAGTTCTACGGTGCGAACTGCAGCTCGCAGTTTGTAGCTCCTGAAAATGTGTAAAGGTTTGCCCTGGTTGTTCTCTGTTTTGATTGTCCGGTCGAAACAGTATACGATGTAAATATTTCAACACTGGATAATAGAAAATTAAACTTTAGCATGCCACCCTTTTTGCAAGCCAGCTTGTTTAAGAAATTACTTCAACCTCGGAGTCCTAGCAGTGAAAGGGCTTCAAGGTACAGATCCTTTAAAACTTGGCCTCCTAAAACTACAGAAACTAAGAGGCACCACTTCCCATTTCCAAGTGTGGTAAAGAAAGTTACATAATGAAGTAATCACTCCAAGGAAAGTAACAACCTTACTTCTTTAATTGTTTCATGTTCTATCATATATATTGTATGATATATAAGTGTCTATATCGTAAAATTGCTTACTGCTAAGGAAATACAAGCATATTAATTGACTATTTCAAAGTGGATATGCCATCAAGAATATGTCCCAAGATACTGTAATCAATAAGCACATAAATCTATCAAAAAACAGAAACCCACGTGCATTAGAAAATAGGTGCCAACTGGAGTTTGACTGGATCAAGAAAACAATGTCTGCATACGAAACCTCCATGTGAACAACGCCTGCATCTAGAATAGCCGATGGGCCACCAAAAAATAGAGAAGAAACCATGGACTGTAGGCCACAGTATTGCTGGAAATGTAAGTAATGAGCAGCAGATGGTGAAGTGGTTAACAAAGCAAGATAAATACAGGACGAATCTATGGACCACAGACTAATATATAGGGAATCTGGAAACCAAAGTGTGACAGACATTAGTTCAGTAAGAAGATAAACCGTGGGGATGGCTAAACAAACTATGTTTTTATTGTCTCTCTTTCATGTATCTCGACATCAACAAGTTGGCTCAGCCTCTCAGCCCCCAAAACAAGTTGACTAGTCTACACAAACAAATCAAGGCTGTGCTCACCACAACTTGCCCATCAATGGAACCCGTTAGGAATGTAAAACCAAGCAGCATGAGGCAGACTACCTTTATGGAAGAATGTGACTGACATAGACTAGACAACAAAAGGATAAACAAAGTGGACCTAAAGTGCACACCAGGAAGCAACAATGGCATCAAACTCAATCATGCAGAGCAAGTGGTTACCTCCAGGAAGATAAAGCTCATGACTTGGCCTCTCGCAGACTAGTCGTACCGATGGTTAGATCCATCTGACAGACTTATGGCTGAAGTGTTCCCTTGCTACCCTATAAAAACATGGAACCAGAACACAAGCGTCTTCATGCAACCCAAAAATACTTTAGCACCAACACATTTCAGAAAAAAAGCGCATCTTCATCAGACAAAACACACCATGATCTCTCCTAAGAGGTTAGTCCAGCAGGCAAAGAAGTGGCAGCAGATGGCGGCCCTCGGGAAGCGGCGGCTGCCAACAACGGGGGCAATCAAAGATGCCAGCCTGCGCGGCGGCGCATCAGCCATCGCGGACAAGGGCCACTGCATCGTCTACACTGCTGGTGGAGAGCGGTTTGAGGTTCCGTTGGCATATCTCGGTACGACGGTGTTTGGGGAGCTCCTGAGGATGTCGGAGGACGAGTTTGGGTTCACGAGCGAAGACAGCAGGATCACGGTACCTTGCGACGCGGCCGTGATGGCATACGTCATGTGCTTGCTTAAGAGGAAGCCCTCGGAAGAGGTGGAGAGGGCAGTCCTTAGCTCCGTTGTAATTCCATGCAGCAACCTGAGTAGCATCGCCATGGTTTACAAGGTCTTGGCCAGTCACTAGCTATATTTTTAGTTAGTGAGAGGCGGCGACGTATCCTTCATGTACATGCACTCCCTTTTTGGTAGATCTCGATGTGATTACCTGTAAATAGATGTATGCACATACCCAGTAAACAGGTGAAGAAGAACAATTTTGCATTTGAATGTATATCCTACTATTAGTACTTGGTATAAAACGAAGGGGATGCTGTAAAGAGCTGAGATAATGGGTCTACTGCAGAGGCCGGAAGCAATAAAATTTTCCTTCTAAAGAAGAGATAATTTTAAATCCAATACTAAACCATAAACCCACGGTGGCACTTAGAATTTGCTGTCTAAATATTCAGCAAGGCAAATGAGAAAACGAGTCAACCCAACAGGGTTTTGTATGTGCATAGAAAAAAGGTACTCTACCATCCTAAGTGTCAACTGCCGTGACAAGGCACAAGAAATATAGCTCATCTCACGCCCATACTCAAACAACGAAAGAAGCAGTTCAATGAAATCAGCATCTGCTATCCTAACAAAAGTGCAGAGGCCCATGTGCAGTAACTAAACCAACGCGAAATGGAAAGAATCTGAAGATCCAGTTCACAGCCTTCACGCGACGGCGCTTATGATTTCTTAGGCTAAGGGAAGAATTAACTTGCTCTCCTGATTAACCCTCTGGCACGGATTAGCACTGAATAAGCATTCTGTTTCTCCGTTTATTTCCTTCATTCACTTGCTCCTTTTAACCATCCTAATGCTTGTCCACGTCTGGTTAATTAGATGCCATGACCAGTTGCCAGAGTTTTTTTTATTTAAGAAAAGGTGCTAGAGTAGATATGCTCTAGCCTAGATAAATTTTACCAAGCTCCATAAATTTGACAATACATTCAGTTCACCTCTACAAATTTAATGTGGACATGCTGAATCAGTCCAGCACTGTGCAGATTAGGCATACTGAAACTTTGATAAAAATAAAAAAGGACAGGACAACATGAAACATAGCCGTGAACATATAATCAAAACCAACTGAACTCTGCTACGTAATATTTTCAACATCCCAACTTCAAAACCAGAATAATTGAAAACTCTTCCTTGCTAAGGAACTCTCACTAGAATCATCACATGCTGTCACAAAAGTAGCGTAGCATCTGCTATCACCATATCAGTACCTAAGTCAACGCAGGGGGAGAGGCCGAGAGGGACACGACAAAAGGAGGATCCGGAGAGGGCAAGACTTGGATTTAACCTCGGAACCCGGCGGGGGGAGCGGCGCATCTCGAGGCGGGACGTCGGGGCAGCTTCTGCTGCTTGCGGGGGAGCTCAGGCGGCGGAGAGATGGGAGCTGCTTTACACCGACCTGGTCGGTGTATAACAGCCACCGACCACCCTGATGGGCCGGCCCACGATTTGCTTGGACTGGTTTTCTGTGGATTCGGTACGGACGGGCCGGCCCAAGTTTGTTTTTCTTTTTTCTTTTCTCATTTTTTCTCTGTTTTAAATCTGAACAGTTTCAAATTTGAACAAAATTCGAATTGAACGATTTTCGAATTTGAGGAAATTTCAAAAATTGAACGATTTTTCGAAGTTGAACAAATTTTGAAATTGAACGATTTTCGAATTTGAACAAATTTCGAAAATTGAACGATTTTTCGAATTTGAATAAATTTTGAAATTGAACGATTTTCAAATTTGAACAAATTTCAAAAATTGAACGATTTTCGAATTTGAACAAATTTCGAAAATTGAACGATTTTCGAATTTGAACAAATTTCGAATTTGAACATTTTCGAATTTGCACACTTTTTGACTTTGAACATTTTTTAAATTTGAAATTTTTTCAGTTTGAACAAAAAGAAGAAAGAAAAGAAAATAAAAAAGAAAACAGAAAAGAAAAAGGAAAAAAAATAAAAAACGAAAAAAGAAACAGAAAACTGAAAAGGCACAGCGAACTGGGCCTGGACCATACCCGACCAGGGGGTGTGCGGTGGCCGGTAGCCACCGACCTGGTCGGTGTATAGGTTTTCCCCGGAGAGATGGCCACGGCGGAGGAGTTCGCGGTGGCGCAAGGCCATCTAATTCGAGTGCTGGCCGATGATTGGTACAGGCCCATCACGAGACGAGAGGCCGGGGCTCAGCCGAGGCAACTAAAACTGGGCCGCATGAACGAACAGACTCGAGCGAGGCCCGTTAGAGAGACCCGGCCTTTATATGCTAGTAATATAAGTCTCAAAAAAAAAGCGCTCAACTTAGCTGAGCCCT
This sequence comes from Lolium perenne, assembly GCF_019359855.2. Lineage (NCBI taxonomy): Eukaryota > Viridiplantae > Streptophyta > Magnoliopsida > Poales > Poaceae > Lolium > Lolium perenne. The sequence goes on along the minus strand of NC_067248.2, from coordinate 256,557,713 downwards.
AGCTCCCCTCACGTTAGGGTTTTGATCCTCTCGCGGTGCAGCCGGCGTTGAGATCTCCCCTTCCCGTAGGTCACCTCTCTCCTCGGTACTGTTGTTCTCGGGCTGATCAAGGGGCAATCTGGTATTGCTTCCCAGCCTTGGTTCACCGTAGCGGGAGGGCGGAGTTACGGTTACAGGTTTAGATCAGGTTGGGACGTGGTTTTGGCCATGTCGAAGGAACAAGTGGGATCATCATCAGGTAATGGGGATGGTGATCGGCTGGAGGCAATGATGAAGCAGTTAGGATTGAGGGAGGAGGACCTTGATGATGTTGTCTTTGAAGAGGAGAACCAGCCGCCAGCCGAGGCCACGCGTTGGCTGGCGATCGCGAAGGTTTTTACGGATGGTGAGTACTCCAAGTTCTGGTTCTTTAAGAACATGAAGTCAGCGTGGGACTTGGCTCAAGATGTGAAGACAAGGTCACTTGAGGATAATCTTCATACGTTCCAGTTTGCATGCTTGGGGGACTGGGAGCGGGTGATGCAAGGAGGTCCCTGGACTTTTCGAGGTAATCCTGTATTGATTCAGTCATATGATGGATTCACCAAACCATCTATGATAGAGCTGTTTACAGTAGATATTTGGATCCAAATTCATGATCTGCCAGTTGGGTATGCACCAATGGTGAAATCTTTGGCGTCAAAGGTGGGGCAATTTATTGCATCTGAAGGGATGTCGAATGACTATACTGGTAATTTTTACCGCGTTCGTGTTAAGCTTGATGTTAGGAATCCACTGAAGAGTGTGGTTTCTATGGTTCGTTGTTGTAAAAGAGAGTTGTTTCTGGTAAAATATGAGAGACTTCCAAACTGGTGTCAGGTCTGTGGTTTTATGGGACACGAATACAAAGATCATGGAGATGGTATTCATCCACCATCTACTTTAGTGTTTAAAGATCTGCGAGCTACCTGGGCACTAAGTTCTGGTGGAAGGCCAGGGAGGGGAGCCGGTGGAGCTCGCAATGTAGGAAGGAACCCGGGTGTAGGCCGTGGTCGTGGCCGCGGAGATGAATGGAAGAATGTTGATCTAGCTGCAGAGAATAAGGAAACTGAATCAGAAATGGATGAAGCTGAAAAAAAAAACAGAAAGAGGTGTTCTATTGAAACTACAAATGCACTTGCTCTACTCCCGTATGGTATGGTGGCGACCATTGCAGGGGCATTTGCTGACAAGGATCGTACGCTGATCCCTACACCTATGATACCTCCAAGTCCTCCGGTGAAGCGGGACCCTAAGCGAGTTAAAAAGGACCAGGAGAAGGATAAGGCAGATTTATTAGAGAATGATGATATGAACTCAAGCAATGTATCGGCGGGCTCCTTCGAGGGGTACCGCCGAGAACAATGAATTGCATATGCTGGAACTGTCGCGGTGCTGGCGACGCTGCGACAGTTAAGGAGGTCAAGGACCTCGTGTTACAATACGCCCCAGTGGTTCTTTGTCTTTTGGAGACCCAGCTGGAGAAAACTAGATTAGAGAATCTAACCAGATCTTTTGGATATGATAACTGCTATGCTGTGTCTAGCGAGGGCCGAAGTGGAGGCCTTGCAATGTACTGGAATAATCCTCTAGTGCTCGACCTTCAGAGTTTCTCGAAAAATCATATTGACATGAAGGTTCTTGATGGAGATAAAGCGCCTTGGCGATTGACTTGCATCTATGGTGAAGCCAACCGTTCGCGTCGTTACCGTACATGGGAGCTCCTGTCCTTATTATGTGCCCATTCGGACCTCCCGTGGGTCTGCTTAGGAGACTATAATGAAGTGCTTTAGTAGAGAGGAACACTTCGGTGTAGGCGACAGAGATGACGCGCAGATAAATGTTTTCTACTCTGAGCTTCTGGGCCGAGAAAGACCCACCTCCTGGGGCTTTGACCTGGCGGCGCTCTACTGCGGCTCGCGCACGGTGGATGGGCCGCGGCTGATCGGCCCATTCTCGCCGTCTGAGATCCGGGCTGCAGTGGATGGGCTCGATCGCAACAGTGCGCCTGGGCCCGATGGCCTGGGCCCAAGTTTCTACCAGGCTGCGTGGCCCGTCGTCTCGACTTGCAGCGCCTCCTTGCTGCTTTTCACGCCAACGAAGCGGACCTGGAGCGTATAAATCGCTCCCACATCGTGCTCCTCCCGAAACGCGAGGGGGTGCTGCCGCCAAGCGCCTTCCGGCCTGTTTCCCTCCAGAACTGCGACATGAAGATCATCTGCAAAACTCTTACCTCGCGTCTCCAAGCCCAGATCGAGGACATCATCGACATTGATCAGTCAGGCTTCATCGCGGGGCGTAGCATCTCTGAGAATTTCATCTACGCCACGGAGATGGTGCAGTGCTGCTTCAAGAGGCGTGCTCCGGCTCTCGTCTTGAAGCTGGATTTCGCCAAGGCGTTTGACTCCATCGACTGGCTGAGTCTGCGGAAGATCCTCCTCGCCCGCGGCTTCCCTCCCCTTTGGTGCGATTGGATCGACGCCATCTTCCACTCCTCGCGGTCGGCGGTCCTCCTCAACGGCGTGCCAGGGAGGTGGATCGGCTGCAAGCGCGGGCTGAGGCAGGGGGACCCCCTTTCCCCCTACCTCTTCCTCATCGTCGCCGACCTCCTCCAAAAGCTGATCAAGATGGATGGGGTGTTGCGCCACCCGCTCATCGACGGCCTCCCTCCTTTGGTGCTGCAGTACGCCGACGACACGCTCATCATCATGCGTGCGGACGACGGCGCTGCTGCCCAGCTCAAGCTGATCCTCGACCGGTTCGCCCGCGCCACCGGCCTCGTCATAAACTTCACCAAAAGCACCATGGTGCCCATGCACGTCGACGCTGGCTGCGTCGCTAGTGCTGCCGCCGCCCTCGGATGTGTGGTGGAAAGCTTCCCTCAAACGTACCTGGGGCTGCCCCTCTCGTGTGAGAAGCTCGGCATCGACGCGTTCGTGCCCCTCATCGCCAAGGCCGACAAATGCTTATCGGGCTGGCGCGCTCTGTTGCTCTCTCCCGCCGGTCGCCTCGTGCTGGTGAACGCGGTCCTCGACTCGCTTCCCACCCACGCTATGGCGGCGATGCTCCTTCCGCCCGCCGTTATCAAGGCGCTGGATGCTCTTCGCCGGGCTTTCCTTTGGGGGGGCGGTGACCAGGTCAGCGGCGCCAAGTGTCTGGTTGCCTGGGACAAGGTCTGCCGGGCCAAGTGTGAGGGCGGCCTCGGCGTGCGCGCCCTTGGGGTGCAGAACGCCTGCCTCCTCGTCAAGGTCCTCCACCGCCTCCACGTCCATCCCACCTCTCCCTGGGCCTCTTGGCGTTGGAACATGGTCGGCGACGGCTCCATCGCGGACTCGGTCCGCTCCGAGCCCACCGGCGATCACTGGGCGAGCCTGCGCGCTCTGGTGCCTCTCTACCGCTCGATCACGCGGGTTTCGGTGGAGGATGGGAGGCGCACCTCCTTCTGGCACGACCACTGGCTCCCCAGCGGCCCCTTGTGCCTTTCGCACCGCCTCCTCTTCTCGCACACCACCTGCCAAGAGGCGACCGTGGCTGCCGTGCTGCTCCATGGGATCGACATGATCCTCGTCCCCAGGCTCACAGCTGCCGGTGAGCGCGAGCTGGTGTCGCTCGAGGCCATCCTGGGCGCGGTCACCCTCTCCGACAGGGCCGACCAGCGGCGTCTCACTCTCTGCGCCGCGCCCCATGCCAGACTCTCCGCCAGTTCCTTGTACAAGTTGTGCCGTTTTGGCGGTGTTGACTCTCCCCACGCCGACTTCGTCTGGGGGAGTTGCGCCCCTTCGCGTGTCAAGTTCTTCACCTGGCTCTTGGTCCAGGCCAGGGTCCACACGCGCGACACCCTCCTGCGCAAGAACGTTCTTTCCGCCTCGGAAGCGGGGTGTCCTCTTTGCGACGAGGCTCTCGAGACGGCGAGCCACATGGTCCTTCACTGCCCAGCGGCGCGCGCTTTCTGGGCCGCGATCGGCGTCGTCGTCCCCGTTGCTTCTCGGATCGGGGAGCTGCATCTCCTCGCCATGCCGTGCTCCGTCCATTCCGAGACGGCGCCGGCGTTCGTCATGCTCTGCTGTTGGCACCTGTGGAAGCAACGCAACGCGGCGGTCTTCCGTGCCGCCGCCCCCTCGCTCCAGCTGCTCCTGAAGACGTGCCGCGACGATGCCACGCTTTGGTCTGGCAGGTTCCCCCTCGCCTTGCGTGCTCATGTTAGGGATTGGCACCGCGCGCTGCGGCTAGCGCCCTAAGACGTTGTTCTTGTCCTCCCATATCCCTCTTTTTTTTTTTCCTCCTTTTCCCCCCTGTCTCACCTCTTCTGCTGTAAGAACGGCTTTACCCTGGGGTCTGCCCCTTTTTTTCAATATATTCAGGTGGGGAATCTCTCCCCCCCGGTGAAAATTCGAAAAAAAAAAAATGCCTTTAGACAAGCAGCAGATTCGTGTGCTTTGTCTGATCTAGGCTATGTTGGTTTGGACTGGACATTTGAGAAGAAAGTCCGGGGAGGTACTTATACAAGGGTGCGACTTGACCGTGCCTTGGCAAACCCGAGTTGGTGGCAGATGTTTTCCCAGGCTGAATTGAGGCATCTAACTGCGGCTAAATCGGATCATTGCCCTATTTTCCTGTGCATAAGTCCGAGGCCCCCTGCGCCTAATAGTCGTTCCCGCCAGAGAACTTTCAAATATGAAATGATGTGGGAAACTCATCCGCAATTCTTAGCACATGTCGAGAGTGTGTGGAAAAATTCAGGAGATTGTGTGACGTTGGAAGATATGAACACAAAACTGAATGCTTTATCAGGTGACCTACACAAGTGGAACAGGGATGTGTTTGGGGAAGTACGCAAGGAGATCAAGAGATTACATGCAAGATTGGCTGAGTTACGTGCATCTCCTGGCAGGCTAGCCCCTAGTCATGAAGAGATCAAAGTCTGTGACAAAATTGTGGAGCTAAACTATAGAGAGGAAATAATGTGGAGACAACGATCACGTATCCAGTGGCTTGCTGAGGGGGACAGTTACAGTAACACGCAGTTTTTCCATAGGAAAGCTTCTGGTAGAAAGAGGAAAAATAATATAAGAAAATTGAAAAAGCATGATGGCTCTACCACCACAGACCCGGATGAGATGAAGGAATTAGCAAGAGACTTTTTTCAGAACCTCTATACGGCTGAAGGAACTCTTGGCATGAATGATGTTATTGATACTGTACCTTCTCGTGTTACTGCAGAGATGAATGCCTCTTTGGTTGCGCCATACACGGAGGAGGAGATAAAAAAAGCTCTGTTCCAGATGTTCCCTACAAAGGCGCCTGGCCCGGACGGATTTCCAGCTCATTTTTTTCAACGCCACTGGGAATTATGTGGTGCAGAGGTTACTAGAGCTGTGTTGAATGTTCTGAAGGGTATTGAATCTCCAGCATCCATTAACTCTACGTGCATGGTTCTTATACCAAAAGTTAATAACCCAGATGATCTAGTTCAGTTTCGACCAATTAGTCTGTGTAATGTCATTCTGAAGATAGTGTCAAAGGTTCAAGCAAATAGGTTGAAAGAGATATTGCCTGACATTATTTCTGCAGAACAGTCGGCCTTTGTGCCGGGTAGACTTATAACTGATAATATTATTTCGGCATATGAGTGCCTTCATTTTATAAAAAAGAAGAGAGGTAGACATAAACAGTATGGGGCCTTGAAGGTTGATATGAGGAAGGCCTATGACAGGGTAGAATGGAATTATCTACGAGCAATAATGTTGAAACTGGGAATTCATGTAGACTTCGTTGACTCTATAATGCGCCTGGTTACAACAGTGTCTTTCTCAGTGTTCTTTAATGGAGAGGGGACGGATTTCTTCAAGCCATCCAGAGGTATCAGACAGGGAGATCCTATCTCACCTTATTTGTTTCTTTTAGCAGCTGAAGGCCTTTCTTGCCTTTTAAGGAGCAGGGGGACAGAAAACTTATCGGGCATCGTTGTGGCGCCCCAAGCACCCCCGGTCAATCATCTTCTTTTTGCGGACGACAGCTTGCTATTTTTCAAAGCAAATTTGGGTGGGGCTCAGGAGATCAATGAAGTTCTTGATATCTATTGCAGAGCATCTGGACAAAGAATAAACAGAGAGAAATCCTCTATTCATTTTAGTAAAGGCTGTCCTGGAGTTATTAGGCAGGAGATCAAAGAGTTACTTCAGGTACCAAATGAAAGTTTGTCCGCAAAGTACTTAGGGATGCCAACGGATGTAGGGGCAAATAGAAATGGCACCTTCAAATATGTAACAGATCGTATTTGGAAACGCATACAAGGATGGATCGAGCAGATTCTATCTGTAGGTGGAAAAGAAGTTCTTATTAAATCTGTTGCTCAGGCAATACCTACTTTCTCGATGGCTTGTTTCAAGCTACCGAGAGGTCTGTGCAAAAAGATTGATTCTCTCCTCAGAAATTTTTGGTGGGGATGCAAGCATGGTCAATGGAAACCTAGACGTAATGCTGTCAGGGAGCTGGTCCTGACTACAAATGCTTCTATCATTTGTTTCCAGGAGACAAAACTCGAGATTTTCACTCCTTTTATAGTAACACAATGCCTTGGCCCTGCGTACGATGGCTTTCATTTTTTGCCTGCTTCAGGTACCAGAGGTGGTATCTTGATCGCCTGGGACACCTCCAAAGTTCGTGGAGATTCGTTTTTCACGGGCGAGTTTTCGGTATCTGTTCGTTTCTCTCGTGACGATGCTGAATCATTCTGGATCACCTCCGTTTATGGACCACAGGAAGAGCCGGATAAGGTCAGATTTCTCGAAGAAATACGTGATACCAGAAATAGCTGTCCCGGGCCTTGGGCCATCATGGGGGATTTCAACCTGATCCTAGATGCTAAGGATAAAAGTAACAAGAACATAAACAGAAGAATGATGGGAAAATTTAGGAGAGTGGTCGACGATCTCATGCTAAACGACATAGCCCTGAATGGGAGAGCTTTCACCTGGACTAATGACAAACAGAACTCAACACTAACAAGGATTGATAGGGTGCTCGGATCGCTAGAATGGCATTCTATCTTCCCTGGTTGCTTCTTACAGGGAATCACTTCATCTGTCTCGGATCACTGTCCGATCATTTTGTCTACATCTAACAGTTCGTTCACTTGCACCCGGTTCAGATTTGAATCACATTGGATCAAAAAAGAGGGTTTTCTAGAGGTCGTTGAGAAGGCTTGGAGTGACAACGCCGACTGGTGGCCAATTGATCCCATCGCTAAATTCAATTTTAAACTCAAACAAACGGCAAAGGCGCTGCAAAGTTGGAGTGCCAAAACCTTTGGTGTCATCAGGCAGCAGATAGTCTGGGCTAATACCTTGATTGGCCTGCTGGACCAAGCGGAGGAAATTCGCACCCTCTCGTTCCGTGAGAGATGGTTTCGAAGGGAACTCAAAAAGAAGCTGCTTGGCCTTAGCACGGTTGAGAGAACGATGGCAAGACAGCGATCTCGTATCATGTGGCTCAGTGAAGGAGATGCAAACACTCAATTTTTTCATATGAATGCAAGCCATCGAAGAAGAAAAAATTTTATTGGGTCGTTGAAAGATGGAGACAGAGTCATCTCAACTCATGCTGAGATTGAGGAAACCCTCCATAATCACTTCAAGAGCAGATTTGGAGTGCCAGCTGTTCGCACCACCGGTCTAAACTGGGACTACTTGCAAGTCGAGCAGCGAGATCTACAAGGCTTAGAAGGGGTTTTTAAAGAAGAGGAAATCTTGGAAGCAATCAACGATATGCCCGATGAGAAGGCTCCAGGGCCAGATGGGTTCTGCATATCCTTCTACAAAAAATGCTGGAATATAATCAAATCGGATTTAATCGAGGCATTCTCTGCCTTCTATAGCCTGGATAGTCGTGCCATGGATCAAATCAACGGTGCCTACACTGTCCTCCTTCCTAAGAAACCAGGGGCATGTGAACCAGCAGACTTTCGGCCCATAAGCTTAGTACACAGCCTAGCTAAAATCATCTCTAAGGTGCTCGCAAGGAGGTTAAGCAATGAGCTCCCCACTCTTGTTAGCCCCAATCAGGGAGCTTTCCTTCAAAACCGCTCAATACACGACAACTACAAGTTGGTCAGAGAATCAGCCAAATTTTTAAAGAGGAAAAATTGTCAAAGCGTGCTGCTGAAAATCGATATCGCTAAAGCCTTCGACACGGTGGCTTGGCAATTCCTTTTAGAAGTCATGCAACAAAAAGGTTTTGGTCGTCGCTGGGTATCTTGGATCGTCATGATTTTGGCATCATCATCTACCAGCATTTTGCTCAATGGTGTGCCGGGGCAACTGATTTGGCATGCACGAGGCTTGAGACAAGGAGACGCTTTATCTCCTATGTTGTTCATCCTTGCAATGGATGCTCTAAGTCTTATGTTTAACAAAGCAGAAACTGAAGGAGTTATATCGGCTTTCCCTCCTAATCAAGCCATTCCACAGCGCATGTCGGTCTATGCGGACGACGTAATTATTTTCCTTAAGGCTTCACAAAGAGACGCAGCAGCTACTAGACTTATTCTCAATCTGTTTGGTGATGCTTCAGGGTTGAGAAGTAATATGGGCAAAAGCTCAGTATCCCCTCTAGTGTGTGAGGATGAGCTCCTGCAAGCTATCAGTCATACATTAAGCTGTCACATCATAAAGCTACCAATAACCTACTTAGGTTTACCACTTCATTTTAAAAAAGCACGGAAAGAGGATTTCCAATCTTTGATTGAAAAAATAAGGAGCAGACTTGCGGCATGGAAGGTGCATATGCTTACTCAAGGGGGAAGGCTCATTTTAGTGCAATCTGTCCTAAGTGCCATTGCCATCTTCCACCTGCTTTCCTTGGAGCCACCTCCATGGGTTTTCAAAGCAATAGACAAGATCAGACGTGCCTTTCTTTGGAAAGGAACTAATACTATTGCTGGGGGTAAGTGCTCTGTGAATTGGAAGACCGTGTGTCAACCAAAATCTGTGGGTGGACTTGGGATTCTGAATCTTGAGTTCATGAGCACTGCCTTCCAAGTTCGCTGGGCATGGAAATTAAGAGCTGAAGAGGTTAAGCCTTGGTGTTTGCTTGCCAGCCCGGTTGGGGAAGATGTGAGGCATATTTTAAACGCAGCAGCCAAAGTGGTCATTGGCAATGGACAGAGATGTTTCTTTTGGCTAGATAAATGGATTAATGGTAAAACAATAGAAGACATCGCCCCAGACATTTACAAGATCATTAGTCCTTTGGCTAGGGCACGAAGAACGGTCGCACAGGCTCTACAAGACGCAAGTTGGATTGATGATATCAGGAAGTCAATCACGATAAATATGTTCTTACAGGTAATTGAGATTTGCGAAGTGACAAGTACCATCCATCTGGTTCCTGATGAGGAAGACATCTGGAGTTGGTCGTGGGATGCAAAAGGAATTTTCACTACTAAATCGGTTTATCAAGCCCATTTCAAGACAAAGATTACTTGTGACTCGGCTAAGGCGATCTGGAATGCATGGGCACCCCTGCGGTGTAAGATTGCTATTTGGTTAATCTTGCGGGGGAGAATTTGGACTGCCGACCGACTCGCCAAGCGAGGCCTGCCACATAATGCAATGTGTGTTATGTGTAATGTGGCACCTGAAGATGCACAACATCTTTTCTCCGGGTGTGTTGTCACGAATATCATCTGGAGTAACATGCTCAATTGGGCTGGGTTGCAACAGGTCGTTCCGCTCATGGATCGGTCACTACGGGAATGGTGGCAGCAGAGAAGAGCAAGGATGGAAGGAACAAACAAAACTAAATTGAACTCCATGGTGATACTGGTCGCTTGGTCTATCTGGCGTGAAAGAAACGCTCGAGTCTTCGACAACGCATTCAAGCCAGTCAATGTGCTAATCGATCAAATCATGGCAGAAGGGAAGCAATGGTCTTTAGCTAGTGCAGGTCGCTTAATCTTCCCATGAATTTAACCTTTCTCGTGTAGTTAGAAGGTCGAGTAGTCTTTTTTTCTTCAGGCGGTTGTTCTTTTTGCTTCAGTTTTTGCGAATCACTTGGTTGTTCTGTAAACTCTAACCACTTTTGTGGTTTTTCCCTCTTCTATTTTAATACATGCAAGGCTCTTGCATGGTTCGAAAAAAAAAGATCTGATGCAGGCAGAACTGGGTGACGGCACCAGTACAAGAATTTGGCTTGATAATTGGCTGCCAAGGAATACACGGATGCTCCCAATTGTTGCATTGAAGTCTCAACCTCCTACTCGTGTCTCTGAGTTGATTGATCATACATCTAGCACATGGAAAAACGCAGTGCTTGATCAACACTTCCTACCAGCGGATATAGAAGTTATCAAATCGATTCCCCTAAGCACTGCGCCTCAAGAAGACTTTTGGGCATGGCAGTTTGAGAAAACTGGCATGTTCTCTGTTAGAACAGCTTACCGTGCGCTAGTTCATACAAAGAAAGTCAGGGAAGACTGGTTAGAGGGAAGACAGTCGAGTTCCTCATCCACTTCTGAACAAAAACTATGGAGTAAGATGTGGAAAACCAAAGTACCTAGCAAGATACGGGTATTTCTTTGGAGATTATCACATCAAAGCATTCCTACTGGATCCGTGAGACACCGTCGAAACATGGCAGTCACACCAGAATGTTGCTTTTGTCATGCGGCTGAAGATGACTGGAGACACTCGCTGATAGATTGTGCAATGGCTCGTAGTGTTTGGGCATTAATTGACGAGGAGTTAGTGGAGCACATCTCAATCAACAGCGGCAGTAATGCAAAGCGGTGGATCTTTCTGCTGATGGAGTCTCTCACCCATGCACAATTTATCCAGACCGCGGTGACTTTATGGGCAATATGGTCAGCTAGAAGAAAAGCTATCCACGAAGAAATCTTCCAAAGCCCTTACTCTATTTATAAGTTTATATGCAATTTCCTGGATGATCTGAATCTAGTTACTACATCATCTCAGAGTGAAGCTCCGGCTTGTCAGCCTCGACAGAATGTACCCAGATGGATCCCTCCTGCTGATGATTATATGAAAATAAATGTCGATGCTGCAGTTTCAAGGAAAGAATCACGTGGAGTGGTTGCGGCCATTTGTAGGAAGCCAGATGGTACATATTTGGGATCATCAGTCCTTGCATGTCCTGGAATCAATGATCCAGCAACACTCGAAGCCATCGCGTGTCGGGAAGGTTTAGCTCTTGCCGCTGATCTGCAGCTGAACACATATATTATTGCTTCGGATTGCAAGGAAGTAATCTTGTCCATGAAGACAGATCACAGGGCTTGCTATAGTACGGTTCTGAAGGAAATAAAAGAAAGGAGGTTTGATCTCATGGATGTTAGGTTTATTCATGAAGGAAGATCATCGAATGTGCATGCTCACAATTTAGCTCGTAATTCTCTAGATTTACTTCAAGGACGCCGCTTGTGGCTCTTGAACTCTCCTGATATAGATCTTGTACCTCTTATGATTGTTCAATAAAGAGATCTATGTCCCCTCAAAAAAAAATAAGTCTCAAAAAAAATATGCTAGTAATATAAAATCACTAGAAGCGCCGTTTGTCTCTCAAAAAAAAAAATAGAAGCGCCGTTTGAGCCCTAGGCTTCGCTTGCTTGTGTGCCCGTGCAGCGTCACCGCCAGTGCCACCGCCGTCCCCCGGCCGCCTAACACTTCTCTCTGTGTGTGATTGGACAGATGGAGAGGAGAGAGCAATCAAGGATGACGACGGGATGGTGAGATAGACAACTCGCCTTATCTGCTTTGCTCTACCTCTTTGTTACGTGGGTTCCTTAGGGTGTGTTTGTTTGAGCTGGAGCTCCACGGCTGCAGCTGTGGCACAATCAGCGGTAGCTGCTAGCTGGAGCTGGAAGGTTGGAGTTGTCTGATGTCTGTTTGTTTCGGCTGCAGGTGTAGCTGCGGCTGCACCAAAATTTATTAAAATGACCTAAATGTCCTTATAGTTGTATTGATCGGAATTAAGTGTTGATTGTACTATTATAACTACGGACAACATAATTGGGTGCCTTTTTTCGGCAATTGAGGATAGATTTAAGTAAAATACAATATTTGGTTGTACACTTAGTGTGTAGGGTACATACATTTGTCACATGGCAGTGAGCTATTTGATTGATTTTAACACATGTACCCACCTGCATACAGCAATTCCAGCATGAGCAATTTGACTGCATTTTTATCTGACCGCGTAACACCCACATCTGCAACAGACTAGCGCCTAGCAGCAGCAAGTGGCACGCCTAGATGCACGATCCTAGCAGCAGCGGCAATCGAACCACACAAGGCAGAGAAAAAACGCAGGGGCAGCAGGAGTTCGCGGCGTGGTCTGCTAGCACGGGCTCAGCTCGGGGTCGGGTGAATCGGAGCTACGGCGGCATCGGATCTGGGATCTCCAGCGTGACCGGGAACCAGGTAGCACGGCCGGCGACGATTGGAGGTGCTGTAGGCCGGCGACAAGGTTTTAGGGGGCAGGGATTCCCGTTCCTACCGCTGGAGGAGTGCGGCGGCGCCGGTCGCCGTAGATCGACAAACACGCCCGTGGAGGCTGGAGTCTTCTGTTCTCGTCTGTTCGCTCGCTCGGGGAGACAGAAGAAATAGGGCCGAACCGGTACGAGGGTGGGAAGTAAAATGCAAAGTTTGGAGCCGCTGCAGCTGGAAGAAGCACCGAAATGGCAGCTTCTGGTCCGTAGTTCAATTTTTAGAAGCGCTCCACTCAAGCCGCTCCGTAGAGCCGGCCCAAAAAATGATGTTTATTTGGGCTCCAGCTTTCACAGCCTAGAAGCAAAACAGAGCTTGGCTCTGGTGGTTAGGTCCCTTGTGGTGGAACCAGTCCACCCAAGTTCAAGTCCTAGACTTGGCATGGGTGTTTGTATTTACCTGGATTTATTCCAGGATTTAACCGGCGCTATGCTTTCAGTGGTAGGTGACGTGCCCGTCAACAGCGAGGCGCCAGTGGTGACTTCGTCAACCTCAAGATATGCCGGCTCAGTCCCTCGGAGGTGCTCATAGGGGTAGGGTGTGCGTGCGTGCGTTCATAGGGGTGTTTGTACGTGCGTGTTTGTGAGCGTCTGCGTTGTACTGTGTTCTCAAAAAAAAAAAAGCTTTCACAGCCTAGAAGCTGTTGGAGCGGCTGGGAGGAGCCCAAACAAACACACCCTTATTCATTCAGTTTCATCTCCTCTGGCAGCACCCTACTGTAGGTTTCAACGCGATCAGTGAATTAGTCAGAATCAGGGAAGAAGGGGAGCAGCAGTATGATGTACATCGGCATCTTCTAGGAGGAGAGGAAGACCCCTGTGCTGTTCGTGGTGGATGGTGCAGGTGCTCTTCATCTCCGCATCTTCGATGGTGGATCTTTCTCGACAAGTGCTTCCAAGCATGTGGCAATCTTGCCACGTCTATCCTTGGCCATGGAGGCCAATCTTCAACCTCCGTTCGGAGGCTGCTCTCCGTCATCTGATGGAGCTCGGCGCCTGGGTGCTGCCAAGTGGTTCATCCCCGGAAGCTTCAAGGTAGCCAGCGACGACGGTTGCTCGCCGGAAGGGGGCGCTCGAGTGCTCTCGCCCTGCTCCTCGGCGGCAACGCCTTGAGGACGCCGGCGGCTGGTGGCAGAGATGCCCATGGGCCTGATTGTTTTTTCAGTTTTCTAGCTAGGGTGTTTCTTGTAAAAGTGCAGGCCTTATCTTTAAATACTTGGTTCATTAGGACAAGTGATGTAAAGGGTCTGTATGAAATATGTACCTGCCACGTGATTCGCTAATATATGGTCCACTTCTTTGTTTTAAAAAAAATAGTTAGAACCACAATAGGACAAAATGGAATGGTATGTCCTTAAGCTCTGCAGACACAGAAAATTTGCACCCTCGTCCGAATGTTTTTTCCTTGAAACTTACATGTTACCTTCTCTCTATATATGCTCAGAACCATCTGATCCAGTCAGATGGCAGAGAGCAGAGTGCCACTGTCACACATGGCGGTGCTGCCATTTCAAAGTCCATTCACATCAATCTTGCTCTCGAGGTCCTTGTTGCTATCTTTCAGCTGGAGATGCGGAATCCTCCTCAGCTTGCTAGCGAGACGGCGGCATAGTATGTCATTTTGCATTTTGGCTTCTTTGGATTTGAAGTTTTTTTCTCGATCGCAAAATTAATTTGGTGTTTATTCCTCAACTAGGACGGGGTAGTGCCGAGGTGGTCGATTTCCGGGAATGGAGCAGCGTCCTACACTTATATCCTCACTGCTGCAAGTGCGGCCGAAAGCCGCGTCGTCGACGTATATGTTATAAAAGCGACAAGCAAATAACGAAGAACGAAACAAGAATACACGCAGGGGACACAAGATTTAACGTGGAAAACCCCTTCCAACACAGAAGGGGAAAAACCACGGGCGCCAGCCAGCAAAACTTCACTATATCGGGAGGTGTTTACAAACGCCGTGGGTTATCTTATAATCTGATAAACCCTAGCCGGCGGCTTACAAGATGTATATATAGGCGGTGCCAACGATCCGTACCGTACCGCGGGGGGCTGCCGCCCCCCGCACGGGCCTCGCTCCGCTCGTCAGAAGTTAGCCTCCCTTTAGTATATGAATTTGGATCACAAATACAACAAACTCCACCTTGAGACAAATTCCATCTTGTAGCATGAACTTCAACAATCTCCTGAACAACAAAGGAAAAACACTTGCTGGCGCCAACAGCCACTTGGGCTAAACAATTATACCAACCAAGCTCGAGCAAAGCTCAAATTTGGAAACAGGAACTGGCTTTGTCATCATATCAGCAGGATTATCATGAGTACTTATCTTGCATACCTTCAGTTTACCTTGAGCAACAATGTCGCGAATATAATGGTACTTGATATCAATGTGCTTTGTCCTCTCATGTAACATTTGATCTTTAGTAAGGTATATTGCACTTTGACTGTCAGAAAACAAGTTAATGCAAGAATCATCTCCACAAAGCTCAGCATACAAACCTTTCAACCAAACAGACTCTTTGCCAGCTTCATTAATTGCTATATATTCTGCTTCGGTCGTAGATTGGGCAACAACAGATTGTAACGTTGCCTTCCAACTCACAGCACATCCACCAACAGTGAACACATAACCTGTGAGGGATCTTCTCTTATCCAAATCGGCAGCAAAATCTGAATCCACATAGCCTACAAGTCCCTCATCGGTCTTGCCAAACTTCAAGCAAGCTTTGGATGTGCCACGAAGATACCTGAAAATCCACTGAACAGCTTTCCAATGTTCTTTACCAGGATCAGCCAGGTATCGACTGACCAAACTCATAGCATATGATAAATCAGGACGAGAACAAACCATGGCATACATCAAGGAATCAACAGCACTAGAATTTGGAACTCGAGACATGTACTCAATATCTTCATCAGTACTAGGACATTGCAATGCTGACAATTTGAAGTGAGAAGCAATTGGTGTACTAACAGACTTTGCATCATGCATATTAAAACGATGAAGAACTTTCTGAATGTAATTTTGCTGACTAAGAAATAACACACTAGATTTTCTGTCTCTTGTAATTTCCATACCTAGTATTTTCTTAGCAGCACCAAGATCCTTCATCTCAAACTCACTACTTAATTGTGCTTTCAAAATAGTGATCTCTTTCTTGCTCTTGGCAGCAATCAACATATCATCAACATATAACAGCAAGTATATTGGTGATCCATTGACAAACTTGATATAAACACAACTATCATACTTAAATCTCTTAAACTCATGTGCAAGCATAAATGAATCAAACCTTTTGTACCACTGTCTTGGAGACTGTTTCAGACCATAAAGGGACCTCTTCAACTTGCAAACAAGATCCTCCTTACCAGGTACAACAAAACCTTCAGGTTGGTCCATGTATATCTCCTCCTCAAGCTCTCCATGCAGAAAAGCAGTCTTCACATCTAACTGCTCAAGCTCAAGATCACGCATAGCCACAATACCAAAGAATGCACGAATGGAACTATGCTTCACAACCGGAGAGAATACATCATTATAATCAATACCTGGAATTTGGCTGAAACCTTTTGCTACTAACCTTTCCTTAAACCTCGGAGGCTCATTAGGAGACAAACCTTCCTTTCTTTTAAATATCCACTTACAGCGGACAACCTTCTTCTGTTTAGGCAAGGGCACAACATCCCATGTGCCATTCTTGTCAAGCGACTGCATCTCCTCTTGCATAGCAGAAATCCACTTCACGCGGTCAACGGATGCAACAGCCTCAGTATATGTAGCAGGTTCAGTATCATGCTCCACATTGCTCAGCACAACTCAAAGCATGGTGAACAAAATTACATTCTTCAATCAAACGAGGACGTGGACCTTTGTTACGCCTCGGTCTATCGGCAAGCAATGGAACTATTTGTTTCTTTGCCAAAGCAGTGGTGAGAGTGCTGAACAATAGTGTTATCATTTTCAGCAACATCATTCTCTTTCTCCTCCACGTGCTCCACCTGCACGCTAATACTCTGTTGCTCATCATCAGAATTATCAGAAAAATCAACAGCATCAGTAACATCTGTAGATGAACTCTTATAAAACATGATAGCCTCATTAAAGACTACATTCCTGCTATGCAAAACTTTCTTAGTTTCAGGATTCCATAACTTGTAAGCCTTAACTCCTGAACCATAACCAAGAAACACACACTTAACAGCCCTAGGCTCCAGCTTTCCATTATCAACATGAGCATAGGCAGTGCAACCGAAAACTCTCAACTGTGAATAATCAGCAGGTGAACCAGACCATACCTCAATAGGAGTTTTCTTATCAAGCGGAATACAAGGTGACCTGTTTATCAAGTAACAGGCGGTGGAGGCTGCTTCAGCCCAAAAACGTCTATGCATACCAGCATTGGACAACATGCAGCGAGCCTTGGAGATGATGGTTCTGTTCATCCTCTCCGCCACACCATTCTGCTGAGGAGTATATGGGATGGTGTGGTGCCTGACAATGCCTTCGTCGCTGCAATAATCATTGAAAACAGTAGAACAAAACTCCACCATTGTCAGTACGAAACAATTTAACTTTCTTTTCTGTTTGCTTCTCTACCATAACTTTCCACTTTCTAAAAGCATCAAACACATCAGATTTATGTTTCAGAAAGAAAGGCCACACTTTTCTGGAGTAGTCATCTATGATAGTAAGCATGTAATTTGCACCACCAAGAGAAGTCTTGCGGGAAGGTCCCCACACATCAGCATGCACATAATCTAGAATCCCTTTAGTGGTATGAACGGAAGCATTGAATTTAACTCTTTTATGCTTACCAAAAATGCAGTGCTCACAGAACTCAAACTTACTCAAATTGCAACCATCTAGCAGGTCTCTCCTGTGCAATTCTGCCATGCCATGATCACTCATATGTCCAAGACGCATATGCCACAGATTAGTTTTACCAGGTTCATCAGGAATAACAGCAGCAGCAATACCAGACAAAGTGCTACCTCTAAGAACATATAACTTTGCAGAATTCATATCACCAATCATGTGAACGAGAGAACCTTTTGATACCTTCAGAACTCCGCGGGAACCGGAGTGTTTATACCCATCAACATCAAGAGTACTGAGAGAGATCAGATTTTTGGCCATGCCAGGTATGTGTCTCACATCTGTCAGAGTGCGTGTCATGCCATCATGCATCTTGATCTGAACGGAGCCAATGCCCACGATCTCACGTGGGTTGTTATCTCCCATACGCACAACATCTCCACTCTGCACAAACTCATAAGAACTGAACCAGTCTTTGTTACAGCAAATATGAAACGAACATGCAGAATCAAGGATCCACTCATCATTACCAGAAACACAACCAGCAAACACAACTAGGCAATCGCCATCAGAATTATCACTGGAAACAACAGCAGCCTTACCATCACCCTCAGATTTGTTTTTCGGTTGGTAAGTACCGTTTCTTTTCTCTTTGTTCTGCAACTTCCAGCAATTATCAATATTGTGGCTAGTTTTCTTACAGTACTTGCAGAACTTACCATCTCGTCCTTTGGACTTTGAGCGACCTCTGTCGGTCTTGCTCTTATCTCTGTTGTAGTTGTTGTTTCTGTTCTCGGTCCTGCCACGGACCTGCAGTGCTTCTGCCTTAGATGACGAACCCTCTGCCTGCACCATAGATTTCATCTTTTCCCTCTGCTGGAGGGCCTCATAAACTTCGGTAAGGGTTAGTTCATCACGACTGTATAACAAGGTGTCTCGAAAATTCGCAAAAGAATTAGGCAACGAGACTAACAGTATAAGAGCTAGATCCTCATCATCATACTTTACCTCCATGGACAGCAAATCAGAAACGATCTCTTTAAAGATCGATAGGTGATTCATCATTGACGCACCTTCTTGCAGCTTGTGCGAGAACAACTTCATCTTCATGTGCATCTTACTGGTTAGATCTTTGGACATGCAGATCGATTCCAGTTTCAACCACGCGCACACAAGGATTTCTCAGCCAGCACTTCCTGCAAGATATTGTTGGATAGATGAAGCTGAATTAAAGAAAAGGCCTTACGATCTTTCCTCTTTTCATCATCGGTCCAGGTCTTGGCATCTTTCTTGCCAAATCCATCAAGAGCTTCATCCAGATCAAAAGATTGGGTAAGGATCGCCCTCATCTTCACTTGCTACAGAGAAAATCTCGTGGTGTAATCCAGCTGCGGTAGATCGAACTTCAAAGAAGACATGTCGCAAAACCCTAGATTGAAACACGGGCTCTGATACCACTTGTTATAAAAGCGACAAGCAAATAACGAAGAACGAAACAAGAACACACGCAGGGGACACAAGATTTAACGTGGAAAACCCCTTCCAACACAGAAGGGGAAAAAACCACGGGCGCCAAACAAGAAACTTCACTATATCGGGAGGTGTTTACAAACGCCGTGGGTTATCTTATAATCTGATAAACCCTAGCCGGCGGCTTACAAGATGTATATATAGGCGGTGCCAACGATCCGTACCGTACCGCGGGGGGCTGCCGCCCCCCGCCCAAGCCTCCGGCGACGGGCCTCGCTCCGCTCGTCAGAAGTTAGCCTCCCTTTAGTATATGAATTTGGATCACAAATACAACAGTATATGCAACATTTGTTGCCGAGATGGATATAAACGGATTACATCGGATAATACTTTTGCAACATCTTATACTCAGTGCCATATTTTTTTGACGTATTCAGAGTAGAGCGGATAATGATTGGATGCGGTTATATGTCAATGTAGATTCAGATCAAAAAGGATCAAAATCAGATTGGAAGGAGATTATTATCCAATAAATATGGGAAAAAACTTATTCATGTGCATAACATTACATACTCTCATCAAAACTTGCACACATGTTCACACAACAAAGCAGTATGCATGCTAGCACCACGTTAAAAGCATCCAATCGCATAACAACACAGTAACGGCAAGTAATACCAATAACAAATATTATTGCAGATATGCAACAATAATAAATAATACATAACTGTCGAGGTAGCTTGCATAGCTAGGTCGAAGGACTAACTAGACAATATGTCAGATAATCTATCTTTTTATCGATAAAGGAAATATATTAATATTGAGAGATACCAAATACATTCAGCTTCTACAACAACGTCCACATATGCACACAACTAAACAAAGAAAAATAAAACTAAGAGGAAAAAATGTCCCGTTATGGTATTCTAGCCCTAGCAGCAACATCCACCACCAAGACAATATCTATACTCTAGGCTCTTCAAAAGCGACACGACGCCTTTAAAAAGGTAATAGTGCACAAGCGTCGTCGTTGCTCGATTAAAAGATTTATAGGTTTTCATCCTGAAGATAGTCCCCGCTCTCAAAACAATCCACAAGGTCATTGCCAGGCACAACGAATTAAGACTAGACCTCGGATTTCACCATGAAAGGTAAGACTCTGAACTTCACATGTCATGTCGTCTCAAGTTGCATACTGTTACTGTCAAACCCAGAACACCAAGAAAGTTCCTCAACATTGCAAAGACTCGAACCTCCATAGCTAGTCTTCCAATCCGGCCTTCATTATATTATCCGCCTTTGACTTCACCATGGACTCATGTCACCCAATGGCAAGAAAGAACGCAGCTTCGCGCTGCTTCCTCCAGACCAAACAGTCGGAATAAAAGCATGGGTCAACCTCATCATCGACGAAAGAGGAGGCCGCCACCGACCACATACCCATCGACGAGTCGTCCGCCACCACCCCCAACACCGAAGTAGGCCACCAGAGGGAGAGGCGCATAGAGCCACCAACCACCACCAGGCACGACCACGCCGACATAGACGCTGGATCTGCGGCTGTTGGGGTCACCCCCGCCGTCGGCCTCATCGCCAAAGCATCACCCCGCCACCGCAACCCTCGCCAGGGCAGCCAGGTGCGACGCTGCAGAACCTCCTCCTGAGGCCGCCACCCGGATCTAGCCCAGGACCCCACCACGCTGATCCCCGACAATCCTTGCTACGGGTCGGCGATCATCCTCGTCGATCCCGCGCCTCCTATGCGCGCATGACATGAGAGGGGGCCTGCCGCCGCCCAGAGCATCACGGGTTTTGCCCGCGCGCGCACGCCGATGGCTGCATGGAGGATGGAGGGGGTAGAGGCGGCGACACTTAGGGTAATGTAGGATAATCAATATCCATCAGATATTATATTTTTCAACACCCAATCAAATTAAAAGAAAAGGAGGCCCAAAAACTAGCACAATAGGAAGTATCAGATGTAACAATTCATTCTTTTCCACTCTCTCAACCATACGAGATAAAAGTTCTAGACTGCCTCTGATGGCCCTGACAGACAAGCTCCTTCTCCACTGCTTACAAGATAGCTAGATGGGGCCCCCTTGGGTATGGGCATGGATGCCTCTTAAAAAACCGGTGATATCATCAGTTCAGTTTTTTCCCAGTCGAATCATCGAACCTATCCAGTTTTTAAAATTATGCAGCAAACATCCCAAATTAAGCCAGTTTTTTAGGACAACCAAACACCCCGAAGCCACGCCTCTGGCTTCTAGCAGTTTTTTCTTTTGAGCACTAGGTCTGATTGGTTGCTCACATCTATAGAACATGGCTCTTTGTATGTTGTTGTTAAGCTTCATGCACTAGCCACTTGAACCAAAAGTCCGAACTGATGGAAAGGGCTAGGCAATCTACTTATACACTTCACAACACCCCCACTCGCGTGTGACGGGAGAAGAGAAAGTCAACACGTGAAAGAAGAAGAGCACACCGAAACAGGGCATCAGCGGTGGCTAAAGAGGGGGGCAACAGCAATTTTTAGGCTTAATTGCGAAAACCATGTGAAAGTTAGGATTTGAACTCGAGACCTGGGGCTCTGATACCATGTTAAGCTTCATGCACTAGCCACTTGAACCAAAAGTCCGAACTGATGGAAAGGGCTAGGCAATCTACTTATACACTTCACAACAGTTGTGTCAGTAAATGCAACCTCTAATCAACGTTGTGCAAGTTCTTTGGTTGCCAATAATTCCTACTATACATCAATTGTGAAGGAGAGTCCCTGGTGTTTGGTTGGTCACAAATCTCGCTTCAGCAAACATAGCGGCTGTTTGGTTGCATCCAACGTGCCGAGTACAATCACTTCCTATACTTCTTGGTGAGCTTACATAGTTCACCGAATATGCCCACAAGGTGTCGTTGCCTATTCGACGGTACCTCGGAGGAGGGATCCTCACGAGGGGGAGAAGAAGTAGGGGCCATCGGGCGCAGAGTCCTCGGGACGGTGGTACGCGATTTACCCAGCTTCGGAACACCTGCACGATGACAGGGCCTACTGCTGCTTTGTCTGCAATTATCTGGGCGCTTTCACGTTGTTACAGTGAGTTGTGGTTGTCTCATCTCTAGTTCGAGATCTGCCTCTAGGGCTCCCGGGATCCGGCTTATAAAGGCGCAGGATCTAGGATTTACACGGAGAGTCCTAGCCGGAATACAAGATGCCTTACTACGGAATATTACATTGTCGTGCACGTCAAGGATCCACCTTTCCTTATACGCCGTATTGGATCCGGATACTTCATGGGCCTTCACGAAAATCCGACTACCTGCATAGATCGGTTGAGATCCGGTTCCTGTTCCTGGGATGGACTTCATCCATCTTCTATCAACAACTGGGCCGCCCGATGGGCCATACCACCATCACCATCCGTGGGCCACCCGGGTTTGTCGAATCTAGACCACGTCGTTGATATACCTATAAAGTATACCCACAACACAAGGTGTTCGACGAAATAAGAAATAACATGACAACAACCATATATCAGATAGACCACATAATCAGCAAGTCTAGCATACAAATATTAGTTCTAGTAGTGAAGTTGCACCACGAGGGCAGGAGCAGCAGCTCATGATGCAACATAAGTTCAGCAACAGAGCAACATGCCAATCATGTTGGTCATCTTTCTAATAGGCCAGTACCTATCAGGCACCGGGATGTACCAGAATGGCACATTATGCAACACATACTTGGCCGACATACCAGGTGACATAGGCATCCCCAATGGGCCTGCCAAAGATGGTACCCGGGGTTTACTGAAGGCCCACGACCCAAAGGATAAGAAGATTCGGAAGCCCAAGATACTGTTAAGGAAAACTAGAGTTGTATTAGGAAAGGATACTTGTAATCTTGCGGGACGGGTTGGAAACCCTCCCGGACTCTGTAAACTTGTGTATTACGAAATCCTCAGCTCCACCCCATATATAAGGGGGAGTCGAGGAACAAAGGGAAAATCGAATTTATCGTCAACACAACCCTAGTTTTATATTCGTCGAGTACTTTTCGGCTGAAACCTTCGAGATCTACTTGCCCTCTACATCCAACGAAACCCTAGTCTACTACTTGTAGGCATTGACAAGTTGATACCTTGTCAATTGGCGCCGTCTGTGGGATTTAGAGGCGACAAGGAGCTGATCTCGATGGCACGTTCAAGATCGTCGACTTCATCGGTGGCAAGCAACATCATGGACAGAGGTAAACAGATCGAAACTGGTCTAGTTGATTTTGTACCTCACCCGCCCTCCCGTTTGGATGCATATGCGTATCTGGAGGAGCCCATGGAGATGACGTTTGGAAAGTTCCACTTCCGCGTCGAGAAAGAAGGAGCGTATCGTCTCGAAGTTCCGATCTCGTCGGGATTATCGGCGGTTGATCCTGACTTCTCAAGCTCAGCATCATTCATCGAGTCAGGCGACGAGGAGATTTCGTCGCCACGCTTCATCGGCACCAAGGCAAGCGAAAAACTCGCCAAGATCTTCAGCGACATGTCCTTCGAGTCATCCGCGGACTCCTATATAAGCGATGATTCGAGCGACACCGACAGCTTCGACTTCATCGACAAGTCCATATCTATTGGAAAGGTCTTCACCAATCTCTATGATGGTGTCACCAAACCAAGCGAAGTTCAGAACTCAAAATATCATCAGATCTACGCCATCGGAGAAACAAGTCGCAATCAGGAGGAGACATCAGAGGCTTTCGACGAATTGGGAAATCCATATGTCGATCCCTCTGACCTAAGGCGAGGTTTAGGCACTAAATATGTCGGGCCTACACCACGCGTTAGAATTCAACTTCCACAAGCAGCATGGGATAGAGCAGCAAGAGCTATGGATGGTTCTGAACCAATGGAGACAATTGCTACGGTCGAAGAATTACAGGCCTACCAGTATAGGCTTGCCTGAGCTGGAAGAGAATTGGAAAAAGAGACAGCTGCTTTGAATAGAAGAAAGGAGGCAGCTTCCGCGTCAAGCAGGTGAAGAGCAGAGTTAAGTCGACAATCAGGAACTTCGGGAGATAGTCATAGAGAATCTCGGAGGAGAGCAAGATCTCGGTTACAAAATATACCGGAGGCCGAAAGAGAGACTTTAATCCAAAACCTCGACATGTCATTTATGTCAATCGACATGAGGGTGAATATTATCCCAAAAACACCGGAAGCAGGGTACATGGCGACACAAGCTTTCATCTTAGCGTCCAGGCCACCTCCCGGAGATCCAAGAGAAGCGTTGTATAACATGGCCATGGCAGGATGTGGAGCCATGGGAGCAGCGTTCGCAGCTACACCTCCCGAAGGAACTGCAAGGCAAAATAGTCCGAGACCTACCGCAGCAGTGCAAGATCCACCGAGAGCAAGTGGAGCCAGAGACACAACGACTCAGGCCAGAGTGGATAGAGCGCGATGATACGTCTCCGACGTATCGATAATTTCTTATGTTCCATGCCACATTATTGATGATATCTACATGTTTTATGCACACTTTATGTCATATTCGTGCATTTTCTGGAACTAACCTATTAACAAGATGCCGAAGTGCCGATTCTTTGTTTCTCATTGCTTCTGGTTTCAAAAATCCTAGAAACGAAATATTCTCGGAATTGGACGAAATCAACGCCCAGGGTCCTATTTTGCCACGAAGCTTCCAGAAGACCGAAGAGGAGACGAAGTGGGGCCACGAGGTGGCCAAACCCTAGGGCGGCGCGGCCCCTGCCCTGGCCGCGCGGCCCTATGGTGTGGGCCCCTCGTGCCGCCTCCTGACTTGCCCTTCTGCCTACTTAAAGCCTCCGTCGCGAAACCCCCAGTACCGAGAGCCACGATACGGAAAACCTTACTGAGACGCCGCCGCCAATCCCATCTCGGGGGATTCAGGAGATCGCCTCCGGCACCCTGCCGGAGAGGGGAATCATCTCCCGGAGGACTCTACGCCGCCATGGTCGCCTCCGGAGTGATGTGTGAGTAGTCTACCCCTGGACTATGGGTCCATAGCAGTAGCTAGATGGTTGTCTTCTCCCCATTGTGCTTCATTGTCGGATCTTGTGAGCTGCCTAACATGATCAAGATCATCTATCTGTAATTCTATATGTTGCGTTTGTTGGGATCCGATGAATAGAGAATACTTGTTATGTTGATTATCAAAGTTATGTCTATGTGTTGTTTATGATCTTGCATGCTCTCCGTTACTAGTAGATGCTCTGGCCAAGTAGATGCTTGTAACTCCAAGAGGGAGTATTTATGCTCGATAGTGGGTTCATGTCTCCGTGAATCTGGGGAAGTGACAGAAATCTCTAAGATTATGGATGTGCTGTTGCCACTAGGGATAAAACATTAGTGCTATGTTCGAGGATATAGTCACTGATTACATTACGCGCAATACTTAATGCAATTGTCTGTTGTTAGCAACTTAATACTGGAGGGGGTTCGGATGATAACCTGAAGGTGGACTTTTAAGGCATAGATGCATGCTGGATAGCGGCCTATGTACTTTGTCGTAATGCCCAATTAAATCTCACAATACTCATCATAATATGTATGTGCATGGTCATGCCCTCTTTATTTGTCAATTGCCCAACTGTAATTTGTTCACCCAACATGCTGTTTATCTTATGGGAGAGACACCTCTAGTGAACTGTGGACCCCGGTCCAATTCTCTTTCTTGAAATACACCCATCGCAATATCTTTTTCTTGTTTTTCGCAAACAATCATCATCCACACTATACATCTAATCCTTTGTTTACAGCAAGCCGGTGAGATTGACAACCTCACTGTTTCGTTGGGGCAAAGTACTTTGGTTGTGTTGTGCAGGTTCCACGTTGGCGCCGGAATCTCTGGTGTTGCGCCGCACTACATCCCGCCGCCATCAACCTTCAACGTGCTTCTTGGCTCCTACTGGTTCGATAAACCTTGGTTTCATACTGAGGGAAAACTTGCCGCTGTACGCATCACACCTTCCTCTTGGGGTTCCCAACGGATGCGTGCTGTACGCGTATCAAGCAACTTTTTCTGGCGCCGTTGCCGGGGAGATCAAGACACGCTGCAAGGGGAGTCTCCACTTCCCAATCTCTTTACTTTGGTTTTGTCTTGCTTGTTTTATTTACTACTTTGTTTGCTGCACTAAATCAAAATACAAAAAAAATTAGTTGCTAGTTTTACTTTATTTGCTATCTTGTTTGCTATATCAAAAACACAAAAAAATTAGTTACTTGCATTTACTTTATCTAGTTTGCTTTATTTACTGTTGCTAAAATGGCCACCCCTGAAAATACTAAGTTGTGTGACTTCACAACCACAAATAATAATGATTTCTTATGCACACCTATTGCTCCACCTGCTACTACAGCAGAATTCTTTGAAATTAAACCTGCTTTACTAAATCTTGTTATGCGAGAGCAATTTTCTGGTGTTAGTTCTGATGATGCTGCTGCCCATCTTAATAATTTTGTTGAACTATGTGAAATGCAAAAGTATAAGGATGTAGATGGTGACATTATAAAATTAAAATTGTTCCCTTTCTCATTAAGAGGAAGAGCTAAAGATTGGTTGTTATCTCTGCCTAAGAATAGTATTGATTCATGGACTAAATGCAAGGATGCTTTTATTGGTAGATATTATCCCCCTGCTAAAATTATATCTTTGAGAAGTAGCATAATGAATTTTAAACAATTAGATACTGAACATGTTGCACAAGCATGGGAAAGAATGAAATCTCTGGTTAAAAATTGCCCAACCCATGGACTGACTACATGGATGATCATCCAAACCTTCTATGCAGGACTAAATTTTTCTTCGCGGAATTTATTGGATTCAGCTGCTGGAGGTACCTTTATGTCCATCACTCTTGGTGAAGGAACAAAGCTTCTTGATAATATGATGATCAATTACTCTGAATGGCACACGCAAAGAGCTCCACAAGGTAAGAAGGTAAATTCTGTCGAAGAAACCTCTTCCTTGAGTGATAAGATTGATGCTATTATGTCTATGCTTGTGAATAGTAGGCCTAATGTTGATCCTAATAATGTTCCGTTAGCTTCATTGGTTGCCCAAGAAGAACATGTTGATGTAAACTTCATTAAAAATAATAATTTCAACAACAATGCTTATCGGAACAATTCTAGTAATAACTATAGGCCATATCCTTATAATAATGGTACGGTTATGCTAATTCTTATGGGAATTCTTACAACAATAATAGGAACACACCCCCTGGACTTGAAGCTATGCTTAAAGAATTTATTAGTACACAAACTGCCTTTAACAAATCTGTTGAAGAAAAGCTTGGGAAAATTGATATACTTGCTTCTAAAGTCGATAGTCTTGCCTCTGATGTTGATCTTTTGAAATCGAAAGTTATGCCTAGTAGGGATATTGAAAATAAAATTGTTACTACAGCAAATGCCATCCAAGTTAGAATTAATGAGAATATAAGATTAATGGCTGAACTGCGTGCTAGGTGGGATAGAGAAGAAAATGAAAAACTAGCTAAAGAGAAGAATGTAGCTAAAGTTGGGACTATTACCACCACTAGTAATGCTAATGCTACACATGTTGCTGCACCTCCTACTAGTAATAATAAAAGAATTGGTGTTAGCAATGTTTCCACTTCTAATGCAAAGCGCGAGAAACTGCCTGAAATTGCTAAAACTGCTGAAACTGCCTGTGATAAAACTGTTGAAATTTTTTCCAACATTGGGGATGATGATCCCATTGCTTTAGATTATAATGGTTTGAATTTTGATGATTGCCACATCTCTGAAGTTATAAAGTTCTTGCAAAAACTTGCTAAAAGTCCTAATGCTAGTGCTATAAATTTGGCTTTCACGCAACATATTACAAATGCTCTCATAAAAGCTAGAGAAGATAAACTAGAGCGCGAAGCCTCTATTCCTAGAAAGCTAGAGGATGGTTGGGAGCCCATCATTAAGATGAAGGTTAAAGATTTAGATTGTAATGCTTTATGTGATCTTGGTGCAAGTATTTCTGTTATGCCTAAGAAAATTTATAATATGCTTGACTTGCCACCGCTGAAAAATTGTTATCTGGATGTTAATCTTGCTGATCATTCTACAAAGAAACCTTTGGGGAAAGTTGATAATGTTCGCATTACCGTTAACAATAACCTTGTCCCCGTTGATTTTGTTGTCTTGGATATTGAATGCAATGCATCTTGTCCCATTATATTGGGAAGACCTTTTCTTCGAACTATTGGTGCTACTATTGATATGAAGGAAGGTAATATTAAATATCAATTTCCTCTCAAGAAAGGTATGGAACACTTCCCTAGAAAGAGAATGAAGTTACCTTTTGATTCTATTATTAGAACAAATTATGATGTTGATGCTTCGTCTCTTGATAACACTTGATATACACTTTCTGCGCCTAGCTGAAAGGCGTTAAAGAAAAGCGCTTATGGGAGACAACCCATGTTTTTACCTACAGTACTTTGTTTTTATTTTGTGTCTTGGAAGTTGTTTACTACTGTAGCAACCTCTCCTTATCTTAGTTTAGTGTTTTGTTGTGCCAAGTAAAGTCTTTGATAGAAAAGTTCATACTAAATTTGGACTGCGCAGTTTCAGATTTCTTTGCTGTCACGAATTCCGACCTGCCTCCCTGTAGGTAGCTCAGAAAAATATGCCAATTTACGTGCGTGATCCTCAGATATGTACGCAACTTTCATTCAATTTGGGCATTTTCATTTGAGCAAGTCTGGTGCCATTTTAAAATTCGTCAATACGAACTGTTCTGTTTTGACAGATTCTGCCTTTTATTTCGCATTGCCTCTTTTGCTATGTTGGATGAATTTCTTTGATCCATTAATGTCCAGTAGCTTTATGCAATGTCCAGAAGTGTTAAGAATGATTGTGTCACCTCTGAACATGTTAATTTTTATTGTGCACTAACCCTCTAATGAGTTGTTTCGAGTTTGGTGTGGAGGAAGTTTTGAAGGATCAAGAGAGGAGTATATGATGCAACATGATCAAGGAGAGTGAAAGCTCTAAGCTCGGGGATGCCCCGGTGGTTCACCCCTGAATATTCTAAGAAGACTCAAGCGTCTAAGCTTGGGGATGCCCAAGGCATCCCCTTCTTCATCGACAACATTATCAGGTTCCTCCCCTGAAACTATATTTTTATTCCATCACATCTTATGTGCTTTGCTTGGAGCGTCAGTTTGTTTTTGTTTTTGTTTTGTTTGAATAAAATGGATCCTAGCATTCACTGTATGGGAGAGAGACACGCTCCGCTGTAGCATATGGACAAGTATGTCCTTAGTTTCTACTCATAGTATTCATGGCGAAGTTTCTTCTTCGTTAAATTGTTATATGGTTGGAATTGGAAAATGATACCTGTAGTAATTGCTATAAATGTCTTGGATAATGTGATACTTGGCAATTTTTGTGCTCATGTTTAAGCTCTTGCATCATATGCTTTGCACCCATTAATGAAGAAATACATAGAGCATGCTAAAATTTGGTTTGCATATTTGGTCTCTCTAAGGTCTAGATAATTTCTAGTATTGAGTTTGAACAACAAGGAAGACGGTGTAGAGTCTTATAATGTTTATAATATGTCTTTTATGTGATTTTTGCTGCACCAGTTCATCCTTGTGTTTGTTTCAAATAGCCTTGCTAGCCTAAACCTTGTATCGAGAGGGAATACTTCTCATGCATCCAAAATCCTTGAGCCAACCACTATGCCATTTGTGTCCACCATACCTACCTACTACATGGTATTTCTCCGCCATTCCTAAGTAAATTGCTTGAGTGCTACCTTTAAAATTCCATCATTCACCTTACAATATATAGCTCATGGGACAAATAGCTTAAAAACTATTGTGGTATTGAATATGTACTTATGCACTTTATCTCTTATTAAGTTGCTTGTTGTGCGATAACCATGTTTCTGGGGACGCCATCAACTATTCTTTGTTGAATATCATGTGAGTTGCTATGCATGTTCGTCTTGTCTGAAGTAAGAGAGATCTACCACCTTATGATTAAGCATGCATATTGTTAGAGAAGAACATTGGGCCGCTAACTAAAGCCATGATCCATGGTGGAAGTTTCAGTTTTGGACATATATCCTCAATCTCATATGAGAAAATTATTAATTGTTGTTACATGCTTATGCATAAAAGAGGAGTCCATTATCTGTTGTCTATGTTGTCCCGGTATGGATGTCTAAGTTGAGAATAATCAATAGCGAGGAATCCAATGCGAGCTTTCTCCTTAGACCTTTGTACAGGCGGCATAGAGGTACCCCTTTGTGACACTTGGTTAAAACATGTGTGTTGCGATGATCCGGTAGTCCAAGCTAATTAGGACAAGGTGCGGACACTATTAGTTGTTATCACCAGATTTTGGTCAAATCAGGAGGTGGGCCGTAAGGGAGATGGGCTTAGAAGATTACGCGTGGAAGATCTCTGAAGCGGCCTTGCACGAAGAGTTTGGGCTAGATTGCCCGTGTATCTTTAATTATAGCAGATTATATCTTAGATTGAAAACAGAGTTTGTATCGTGCACGGTGGGGATTGTTCCCACGTTAGAAAGTCCCCTGTACTATAAATATGTATCTAGGGTTTATGGAATAAACAACAACCAACGTTCAACCAAACAAATCAATCTCGGCGCATCGCCAACTCCTTCGTCTCGAGGGTTTCTACCGGTAAGCAACATGCTGCCTAGATCGCGATCTAGGCAGCACAAGCTCCACGTTGTTCATGCGTTGCTCGTACTGAAGCCTTGTTGATGGCGAGCAACGTAGTTATCATAGATGTGTTAGGGTTAGCATAGTTCTTCGCGTAACATGCTATCGTAGTGCAACCCTTGCATGTCTAGCCGCCCTTACACCTATCTTAGGTGTAGGGCGGCACCCCGCTTGATCATTATTTAGTAGATCTGATCCGTTACGATTGCTCCTTGTTCTACAAGGATTAGTTTAATATCTGCAATAGTTAGGCCTTACAAAGGGGTGGAGGATCCAGCGGCACGTAGGGTGTCGTTCGCTAGCCCTAAACAGGATGTTCCGGGGATCAACCTCGTGTTAGTTTTTAGGCCTTGTTTAGGATCGGCTTACGATCACCGTGCGTGGCCGCGAGGCCCAACCGTGAGTAGGATGATCCGATTATGCGGTGAAAACCCTAAATCGTCGTAGATCTCATTAGCTTTATCTTGATCAAGCAGGACCACCATATATTCGTGCACCTCGTACGAATCATGGGTGGATCGGCTCCTTGAGCCGATTCACAGGATAACCTGAGAGCCGATCGAGGCTCGTATTTAATGTTTACGTGTATGCCATGCAGGAAACTAAGCAAGGCATCTCCATCACCTTCCTGACGAGGTATAGGTCAGGTGGCACGCCCTTGCAATCAGCATCGGACGTGTAACCAGAAGGCTTTGCGGGCCGTCGCTCGGAGGGACCTCAGCCAGCCGCAGCTCTAGGTTGTTCCCGGCTCTACGGTGTTGCCCGTCGCTACCCGCCGGTGGGTTTCGGACGACAACACATTCTAGCACGCCCGGTGGGACAAGCTTCTACATCAACCACATCGCCATCTACATCTGAGATGGCGGACGGCACGCCAGTCACATACGAGGATCTGACCGACGAGCTCAAGAAGAAGTATGATGAGATCAAAGTCATCCTCGAAGCCGACCTCATCGGCTCTTTCCACAGAACCCGTTCACATGGCATCAGGTGGAAGGGGTTCTCGCCTAATGGTGCACTAGATGGGATAGACCTCTCTGCCCCGTCGGAGGAACGCACCAGGTCCCTGCGGCAGGAGATCAACTACTTGGTGGCTCACTCGCTACACCGCCACTCTGAGAACCTGGTAAACACGTTGGAGCGTGTCGCTCTTCGCGTGATCCAGGAGATCATGAAGCACCAGTACTCGCCGTCAGGACCAGCTCTCGGGACACATCAAGGAGAGTTGCCACTCCAGTCCCGTCCACCGCTGCCATTTGCGTTGGCAGCACTAGAGGTGCCGGCTTCACCGGCATTCGTCGTCTACAAGATCGGTGGTGACCCTAGTGACTACCAGTTCTTGCCTGAGGCGCCTAAGAAGATCCCTCACGGGTACACGTGCACGTATGTGCCAGATTGTGGTAACTGGGCACTCACAAACCAGGCCACAACATCAGGGACTTCTGGGAAAACAGGAGGGACGTCAGCGACAGAGCTTGAGAAGCGTACGTGGCTAACTAAGTACGCCACCCCGACGAACCTCCGAGCTCAGCTCCTGCGGTTGGCTCGTAGCTGGGAAAGCAAACATGGCTGGCAAAGTACGCCACCCCGGCGAATCTTCGTAGTTCAACTCCTGCAGCCGGCCACGGCGGATCGCATCGGTACCATGCGAGAGATCGGTTCGGCATGGTGCCGAAAAGGAGGGCAATCGGCTATTCCAAGCCGCACCCCGACGACTACGAGATGATCCCGCTACCACCCAAATATCGGCTCCCTGATTTCTCCAAATTCAGTGGATCAGATGGTTCCAGCTCCATCGAGCACGTAGGCCGATATTTGGCACAACTAGGACCGGCTTCAGTGTCGGATCAACTATGCGTGAGGCTCTTCTCACAGTCCCTCACGGGATCGGCTTACGGGTGGTACACCTCGCTACCACCAGACTCCATCCGGACTTGGAAGCAGTTGGAAGAGCAGTTCCATATGCAGTACCATTCAGAGGCTTCCGAGTCCGGCATTGCCGATCTAGCACAATTACGTCAGAAGCGTGGAGAAACGGTGACAGAATACATCCAGCGCTTCAGGAATCTTAGGAACCGATGTTATTCGGTTCGTATAAGCGAAAAGGAAACGATCGAGTTGGCGTAGCAGGCCTCGCAACACCGCTCAAGGACATGGCCTCCCAAGCAGACTACCCCTCACTGGCGCACATGGTTCAGAAACTGTCGGCATATGAACAGCGCCACCCGGACCTGTACCAGGACAAATTCAAACGTGCAGTAGTCCTGGTCGATGCAGAGGAAGATGAAGTTTCTGCGGGAGATCAAGAGGTAGCAGTGGCTGAATGGACTCGGGGAGGAACCCCCGTGTCCTGCAAATGGGTAAAGCCGCCAGGCCCGCCCAGGGGATTTGATTTTGACGTGACCAAGACTGAGCAAATCTTCGACCTCCTGCTCAAGGAGAAGCAGTTGACGATTCCTGAAGGTCTCAAATTCCCCACGGTGCAAGAGCTGAACGGAAAGCCATACTGCAAATGGCATAACTCGCTCTCCCATGCCACCAACGACTGCAGGGTATGGCGTCAGCACATCCAAGCGGCGATAGAAAAAGGGCGTCTAATTTTCAACCAGTATGCCATGAAGGTCGACACCCAGCCCTTTCCCGCCGTTAACATGGTAGAGTGCACTTACCCTGAAGGTTGCCAGCCAGGATCCTCGTTCAGCATCAACATGGTAGGACCTGGACACCACTCTGGCAAAGATGTAGACGAGGGCAGCTGCTCTCGTAGCAAGGACACAGAGGAGGCCGCTCCACGCGATCGGCTCCATCATGATGGCAAGCGCTACGTCACAGAGGGAGAAGTGAAGAACATAAGATATCAGCGACCCCTCTCTGATCACCTCCTCAACAAGTATGTAAGTCAGTATGACCAACGCCGACGGTCCGGCTATGATGATGAAGGAGATCGTCTGGCTAGAGAAGCCAGAAGATATCGTCGGCATGATCGCGATGAGGAGGAGCACGAGCGCCGTGCCATAGGAAAATCAAGGGAGCAAGACGACAACGACAGGCACTGGGACTGCCCCTTCTTCAGACACTGCTGGGATTCAGGAATGAGCCGATTGCCCAAAATCGGCAATTGCCCAGAATGCAACCAGAAGAAGAAGGAGGCAGCCAACGTGTCTGTGTTCAGGCGCTTAGGGCCTCTCCCGCCACAAAGCAAACGTGCTGAGTCCCCTCGGTGGGTAGATCTCGAGGATTCCGAAGACGAGGGACAAGTAGAGGAAGAAGACAGGTACCACCGTCCAAGGTGGTGCCCTGATGGACTCAGCCGTTCACAAAAGCGCAGGGTTCAGCGATTGCGCGGCCTGGAGGAAGCCGAAAGGTTATACTTGCATACGCTAAGAAAGGCACGACCTGATCTGGCTGCGAAAGTTCAGCGAACCCTGGACGAAGAGGGTCGTCCATGGAAAATGGAGTGGCGTCCCAAGCAAAGGAAAGCCGATGATGAAACATCGGCTGGTACAAACATGGTGCTCGTCCTTCCGACGGAGCTTAGTGCTCCACGATTCTACGATGCACTCAAGGTGGACGACAGCAGGCGCATTAAGTCAGAGGTTGGGCTGGTCTTATCCACCAGCCTGACCGAGTAGCAAGAACAAACCGATGAGCAAACGGGGCGAGGCTGATCCTTGTGATCGGCCCCAAAAATTATGAAGGAGCATTGCAGAACCTTCAGTCAGCGCTTCAATTGATATGGAGGCCGATTCCAGCAATCGGCCAAAATTATCTTTACCACATGTTCTGCTTATGTTCAGCATCGACCTACTGGGCAGCGGCCACGTCGGCGGATGAAAGTCAGCACGAATCCTTGCGGAGCCGACGTGCAAGTGCAGTGCCCTGGCTAACCATAAAAGCCGATATCTGCAGTCATCTGGCAGATTCGGCTCGGGGGGCATATAGTCAGATGAACATGTGCAGATAAACATGTGTAAATATGCGTGCAGTGAAACATTAGGGGCCGATTAGGAAAAATCGGCTAGTAAAAAAAAATTACATAACAGACAGCCGATGCAAGGGGCATCGACTTTAGAATTGAGAAGCAGCCGATGTGCGGACATCGACTCTAGTACAGTTACACAAAGACCAAGACCTACTGGTTATGTGCTCAGGGCTCACATTGCCGCCAAGATGGTTTCCGGCTTGGGGTTTCATTTACAACATCGTCGTTCAGCGGAAGAAAGCTGATCAATGACTTGTGCATCCTCGCCGGTATTCTCGCCTTGATTAAGGCTCGGGGGGCAGTTAACTTGGTAGATGCTCTGATTTGGGAGCCGATTGGAGTCGCATCGACTGACCCTACATTGTGATCTTCTCTGAAGTAGTAAGGTGTTGCAAAAGAAGACTGCTGAAGCTATGGAGAGGAATCGGAAAAGGAGGCCGTCGGCTTTTACAGGTTTTGGACCGTCCTGTTGCTGCAAGAAAAAGACTGAGTTCTCAGAATAACCAATGAATAGTCATCGGCTAAGGATTGCAAAAATTATGGCCAGATATCAAATCGCAGCCCGAATTTGAGAAGTACTTGATGACGGTCTAATCGGCATTTGAGTCCGGCTTCGCGGGCGTCCAAAGGAAAAGGAATCCGATACGTTGCTATCGGTCTTGGTATGACAAGCGGAAGGGGTGAAACTGGATTAATTGAAAGATGAATTGAAAGAACAATTTTCATTAATTCAAAGGAGCAGCTTTACAAGAAAGAGCCGATGGCTCTCAAAAGAGGGATCTGGTGCCTAGTGCACTGCTACTACTAGTCCTATTCTACTAGTCGTCGCTGTCCTCGTCATCACCGCCGTCGATGTCATCGGCGCTGCTCCCAGGAAGCTCCTCGTCGCTGCTGCCCCAGCCCTTGGTCGGAGCCTCGTCCTCCTCGTCATCATCATCATCCTCGCTGTCCGCCCAGGAGCGGAAGCGCTTGGTCGGCGGATACCCGATGGAGGAGGAGGATTCATCCTCCTCCTCTTCCTCCTCGTCATCATCATCGTCTTCGCTGTCCGCCCAAGCGCGGAATCGCTTGGCCGACAGAAGCTTAGCGTGGGAAGAGGGGCCGCCCTCCTCTTTTTCTTCTTCTTCCTCTACTTCTTCCCCCTTCCCGTCGGGGGAGGTGGGTTTCGCCCAAGGATGGAGGTCGTCTTCACTTTCGCCCATCAGCTCCCCATCGATGAGGAACTTGAGGTCCTCTTCCCCGTCGGTCAGAGGCGGGTCGCTCTCTGGCGCGTGATCGGAGTTCCACTCCGGCTCGCTTGAAGAGAAGGATTGGAGAGAGACGAAAGAGGAGGAAGAAGAAGACATGGCTGAGGGAGAAGAGGGTTTTTTGGTGCCGATGGCTGGAACAGAGGGAGGGGATGAAGAGAGCTAATCAATCGGCACAGTTAAATAATGAGAAGCCTGGTGGAAATTTAATGCCATCGCAGTTTCCGAGGAAGTGATGCCAAAGCTATCGAATTTTGCAGAGAAGCTGAAAGACATGGCATCATGATGAGGAATACTGCGACAGGTCTGCTCTGCCATGACATGACCCTTCGAAGGAAAAACAGAGTGGTTTTGAAATTATCATTGCCAAAACCAGGGGGCATGTGTTATCACCAGATTTTGGTCAAATCAGGAGGTGGGCCGTAAGGGAGATGGGCTTAGAAGATTACGCGTGGAAGATCTCTGAAGCGGCCTTGCACGAAGAGTTTGGGCTAGATTGCCCGTGTATCTTTAATTATAGCAGATTATATCTTAGATTGAAAACAGAGTTTGTATCGTGCACGGTGGGGATTGTTCCCACGTTAGAAAGTCCCCTGGACTATAAATATGTATCTAGGGTTTATGGAATAAACAACAACCAACGTTCAACCAAACAAATCAATCTCGGCGCATCGCCAACTCCTTCGTCTCGAGGGTTTCTACCGGTAAGCAACATGCTGCCTAGATCGCATCTTGCGATCTAGGCAGCACAAGCTCCACGTTGTTCATGCGTTGCTCGTACTGAAGCCTTGTTGATGGCGAGCAACGTAGTTATCATAGATGTGTTAGGGTTAGCATAGTTCTTCGCGTAACATGCTATCGTAGTGCAACCCTTGCATGTCTAGCCGCCCTTACACCTATCTTAGGTGTAGGGGCGGCACCCCGCTTGATCATTATTTAGTAGATCTGATCCGTTACGATTGCTCCTTGTTCTACAAGGATTAGTTTAATATCTGCAATAGTTAGGCCTTACAAAGGGGTGGAGGATCCAGCGGCACGTAGGGTGTCGTTCGCTAGCCCTAAACAGGATGTTCCGGGGATCAACCTCATGTTGGTTTTTAGGCCTTGTTTAGGATCGGCTTACGATCACCGTGCATGGCCGCGAGGCCCAACCGTGAGTAGGATGATCCGATTATGCGGTGAAAACCCTAAATCGTCGTAGATCTCATTAGCTTTATCTTGATCAAGCAGGACCACCATATATTCGTGCACCTCGTACGAATCATGGGTGGATCGGCTCCTTGAGCCGATTCACAGGATAACCTGAGAGCCGATCGAGGCTCGTATTTAATGTTTACGTGTATGCCATGCAGGAAACTAAGCAAGGCATCTCCATCACCTTCCTGACCAGGTATAGGTCAGGTGGCACGCCCTTGCAATCAGCATCGGACGTGTAACCAGAAGGCTTTGCGGGCCGTCGCTCGGAGGGACCTCAGCCAGCCGCAGCTCTAGGTTGTTCCCGGCTCTACGGTGTTGCCCGTCGCTACCCGCCGGTGGGTTTCGGACGACAACATTAGTATACTATGCATGAGGCTTGCAACTTGTAAGATATAATTTACATGATACATATGCTTTATTACTACCGTTGACAAAATTGTTTCATGTTTTCAAAATCAAAGCTCTAGCACAAATATAGCAATCGATGCTTTTCCTCTATGGAGGACCATTCTTTTACTTTCATTGTTGAGTCAGTTCACCTATTTCTCTCCACCTCAAGAAGCAAACACTTGTGTGAACTGTGCATTGATTCCTACATACTTGCATATTGCACTTGTTATATTACTCTATGTTGACAACTATCCATGAGATATACATGTTATAAGTTGAAAGCAACCGCTGAAACTTAATCTTCCTTTGTGTTGTTTCAATACCTTTACTTTGAATTATTGCTTTATGAGTTAACTCTTATGCAAGACTTATTGATGCTTGTCTTGAAGTGCTATTCATGAAAAGTCTTTGC
The DNA here is from genome assembly GCF_019359855.2 of Lolium perenne. Lineage (NCBI taxonomy): Eukaryota > Viridiplantae > Streptophyta > Magnoliopsida > Poales > Poaceae > Lolium > Lolium perenne. The sequence continues at coordinate 256,519,928 of NC_067248.2, read as the reverse complement.
TATATGATTCACTTGTTTACTCATGTCATATACATTGTTTTGATCGCTGCATTCACTACATATGCTTTACAAATAGTATGATCAAGGTTATGATGGCATGTCACTCCAGAAATTATCTTTGTTATCGTTTTACCTGCTCTGGACGAGCAGAACTAAGCTTGGGGATGCTGATACGTCTCCGACGTATCGATAATTTCTTATGTTCCATGCCACATTATTGATGATATCTACATGTTTTATGCACACTTTATGTCATATTCGTGCATTTTCTGGAACTAACCTATTAACAAGATCTTTGAAGTGCCGATTCTTTGTTCTGCTGTTTTTGGTTTCAGAAATCCTAGTAACGAAATATTCTCGGAATTGGACGAAATTAACGCCCAGGGTCCTATTTTGCCATGAAGCTTCCAGAAGACCGAAGAGGAGACGAAGTGGGGCCACGAGGTGGCCAAACCCTAGGGCGGCGCGGCCCCTGCCCTGGCTGCGCGGCCCTATGGTGTGGGCCCCTCGTGCCGCCTCCTGACTTGCCCTTCCGCCTACTTAAAGCCTCCGTCGCGAAACCCCCAGTACCAAGAGCCACGATACGGAAAACCTTACTGAGACGCCGCCGCCGCCAATCCCATCTCGGGGGATTCAGGAGATCGCCTCCGGCACCCTGCCGGAGAGGGGAATCATCTCCCGGAGGACTCTACGCCGCCATGGTCGCCTCCGGAGTGATGTGTGAGTAGTCTACCCCTGGACTATGGGTCCATAGCAGTAGCTAGATGGTTGTCTTCTCCCCATTGTGCTTCATTGTCGGATCTTGTGAGCTGCCTAACATGATCAAGATCATCTATCTGTAATTCTATATGTTGCGTTTGTTGGGATCCGATGAATAGAGAATACTTGTTATGTTGATTATCAAAGTTATGTCTATGTGTTGTTTATGATCTTGCATGCTCTCCGTTACTAGTAGATGCTCTGGCCAAGTAGATGCTTGTAACTCCAAGAGGGAGTATTTATGCTCGATAGTGGGTTCATGTCTCCGTGAATGCAGGAAGTGACAGAAATCTCTAAGATTATGGATGTCTTTGTGCCACTAGGGATAAAACATTAGTGCTATGTTCGAGGATATAGTCACTGATTACATTACGCGCAATACTTAATGCAATTGTCTGTTGTTAGCAACTTAATACTGGAGGGGGTTCGGATGCTAACCTGAAGGTGGACTTTTTAGGCATAGATGCATGCTGGATAGCGGTCTATGTACTTTGTCGTAATGCCCAATTAAATCTCACAATACTCATCATAATATGTATGTGCATGGTCATGCCCTCTTTATTTGTCAATTGCCCAACTGTAATTTGTTCACCCAACATGCTGTTTATCTTATGGGAGAGACACCTCTAGTGAACTGTGGACCCCGGTCCAATTCTCTTTACTGAAATATAATCTACTGCAATCTTGTTTCTTGTTTTTACGCAAACAATCATCATCCACACTATACATCTAATCCTTTGTTACAGACAAGCCGGTGAGATTGACAACCTCACTGTTTCGTTGGGGCAAAGTACTTTGGTTGTGTTGTGCAGGTTCCACGTTGGCGCCGGAATCTCTGGTGTTGCGCCGCACTACATCCCGCCGCCATCAACCTTCAACGTGCTTCTTGGCTCCTACTGGTTCGATAAACCTTGGTTTCATACTGAGGGAAAACTTGCCGCTGTACGCATCACACCTTCCTCTTGGGGTTCCCAACGGACGCGTGCTGTACGCGTATCACGCGACAAGAAAGAAGGAAACGTCGGCATTCACCAGAACTTGCTGAAGAAGATATGTGTGGACTCCCGTGTTTCACACGACGGGTCCGAAAAACTCGAGTTCCATCGGGATTCAAGCTACCCGACAGTTTCAAGAAATTCGATGGCCTGCAAGATCCCGAGGATTGGCTAGTCGACTACCTCGAGACAGTAAAATTGATAGGCGGAACCAGAGCGACAACCATGCAGAGCATTCAAATACATCTGAGCGGAGCCGCCAGATCGTGGATAAAGAAGCTTCCCCCAGGGTCCATCGACAGCTGGGAGAGTTTTGAGGATGTGTTTATTAAGAATTTCCGATCAACCTGCAAGAAACCTGCGACACTAGAGGAGCTGAGGTCATGTCGACAAAAGCATGATGAATCAATGAGGAAGTACATCCAAAGGTGGAACATCATCAAAAACTCGGCAGAAAATATATCTGACGAGAGAGCGATAGATGCGTTTGTAGCAGGAGTTCGACGAGGAGATTTCGTGGAGGACTTGGGAAGGACAAACCCAAGGGCAGTATCAGCACTAATGGAAATAGCAAACAGATGGGCAGATGGTGAAGATGCGGTACATAACAAACGACATAGGTCCCTAGAGGAGGACCACAGTCGAAATTTTCAAAATAGACGCCGATTTCCTCGACAATTCTCGAGTTACGATGCACCTCGCCAAATATCGGCTGGTTTTCGGGGAAACAATGGAGGAAATAATAGAGATGACTACCAAAGAAGTAATGCACAGCAAGGCGACAATAGAGATAACATGCAAAATAGCGGGTCAAGGTTTCAGAGATCTTTCGTAACTCCCGAAGATATGATGAACGGGCCGTGCCAGATGCATTTTTATCTCGATAGCAACGGGAAAAGGCAGTCAGGACACCTGCAAAAGGATTGTCGCAATTTTCAGGCAATGTTGCGAGTCGCAGGAATAGCCAATGCTCAAGCAGTAAACAGAAACCCCCAGGGGCCCAGGAGTGAGATCCACTTACCACCTCCTCCCGCAATCACGGACGAAAATCGACATCAGCTTAGAATAGCGGCAGCACCGCAACCACCTCCATATGTTGATCCTAACAACAATGGCGCGGTCTCGATGATTCAGAAAGCTAGGCCATCTAACAGGGCTCAAAAGGTAATCTCGCGGCAAGTGTTTATGGCAGAGAAGATGCCTCCACCAACGGTTGAGTACTTAAATTGGTCAGGGCAAGACATCGGCTTCACCCCAAGATACTGTTAAGGAAAACTAGAGTTGTATTAGGAAAGGATACTTGTAATCTTGCGGGACGGGTTGGAAACCCTCCCGGACTCTGTAAACTTGTGTATTACGAAATCCTCGGCTCCACCCCATATATAAGGGGGAGTCGAGGAACAAAGGGAAATCGAATTTATCGTCAACACAACCCTAGTTTTATATTCGTCGAGTACTTTTCGGCTAAAACCTTCGAGATCTACTTGCCCTCTACATCCAACGAAACCCTAGTCTACTACTTGTAGGCATTGACAAGTTGATACCTTGTCACCAGGGGAGTTCACGTCCTATATATACAATCAATGCAAAAACAATAGTAACCAAGCTAGATCTTTCACACATACAAGCCGTGTGGACAACATTATGCAACCATGGGATGCAAGCAAGCATGGCAACAAGCTTCATTCAAGTTCCAAACAGGTTATGCGCACAGAGATTAACCATAAGACAATACTAATCTTTTGTGACTGCTGCCATGCATAAGTGCATAGCTGGTATAAGAAGTAGTTGTACACATCGTAGAACCAATCCTCGTACCAACTATCGTACTTATACGTGGACGACGTAGCTTAGAAGAACACAGAACCAACTGTTCGATGAAATAAGGCCAGCTAGAAATGTTAGGAACGGACTCTACAAGTACATATCCAAGCAAGAACTAAGCAACTAATATACGGTTTCAGATCGAAGCAAGAACATATAGATCAAAGCTCAAACTTAGCAAAAGTACTCCACAAGTACAGATCCAAGAAAGCACTTAGAAAAACAACTTTAGGTCTTCGAGATCGAAGCAAGAAGTAAGCAACACAAGTAGATCGAACCTATAACTCTCTTTCCCTACACATACCATCTGCCTTAGTGTAGATCTAAGCTAGTGTTGGGATGCACTCATAGTGATATGGCAGTCAGACCCGGCGGAGGAACACGACAACATGTCGACGCTCCCACCTTGGAACCCTAAGGCCCCGCACCCACCCCACCCTAACCCCTAATTAAGTTTTCTTCCTCACCCTCCGGTGAGGTCCATTAATCGCCTAGTCGGCGACACCACGACCAGTCGCGTTGTCCTCGTCAGCGGCGAGGTCCATTCCGGCGCTTCTTCCTCCTCTCCGGCGGCTTCTTCTCTGCTATCTCCAGCCACCGTCGAGACTGGGGGCCTCGGCCCACCGCTCAAATCACGCGGGCGTTTCGGGGCTAAGGGCATCTCCAGCGGCGCGACGCAAACGGACGTTGAGCGACCGTTTGCGTCCGCCTTGACCGAAAATGCGTCTGGCACCCTCTCCAGCGGCGCGACGCAAAGTGACCGGGCCATCCGCAGAGACGCAAACCTGCCGCAAATATGCGGCAGGTTTGCGTCTCTGCGGACGCTGCGCAGACGTGCAAAGTGTCCGCTCGCGTCTCCACCGGGCCCGCCTAGCAGCGAGTCTGCATCGAGGGCATCGCTTCGGCGGTCAGCGCTTTCGCGTCTGCGCCGCAGCCTTCGCCATCAATGGCGCGGCTGCCTGTTCTACGCGCGCACTGGCGGGCGGCGGCTGGGCTTCTGCGCCGTCTTCAATGGCATCGTATCCCGCGCGCAGCCGCCCTTAAAAGTCCACCGGCCGCGTTCCTCCTTCGCCCACACCTCCACTCGCACCACCACCGCCGCAGCGCCATGGGGAAGGGGAAGAAGAACGACTTCGAGGCCTCCGGCAGCAGCAGCAAGAGGGTGCCGCTCCCCATCACGCTGGGGAGGCTAATGCACGGCAAATGGTTGCCGTGCGAGGCCTGGTCCGACGTGCAACTGCCTGGCGGCTGGCGGCTCAGCTGCCGCCGGGTGCCAATCCCTCTAGTCCCTGCGCGCGAGCCAGATCGGACCGCGGAGATCCGGCGAAGGAGGCGGTACCTGCCGCCGGACCTCCGCGCCGATCCGGCGTACGCCATCTACTCTGACAGTTGGCGTATGTATCTGTCGACCGAGATGGATAAGAGAAGAAGGGCGAGCTTCATGGGCGAGAGGGAGTATCCCTTCGCGGCTGCACCGCCGACTCGTCCACGAAGACAGGAGGCGCCGACGCGTCGTCAGCAGGCGCCGACGCGCGCGTAGTACAACGACGACGACGAAGAAGACGGCTACGACGATGAGGACGACTACATCGAGGCGCTCGCGTACCATAACGTGGAGGTGAAGGACGACAGCGACGACTACGTCGCGGCCGTCTTCCACGAATGGCAGCAGGCCATGGTGGAGGGACGCAATTTCGAGTTCCCGGAGAACATGACGGACGACGAGATGGCAAAGCTCGGCGTCCTCGTCTCCGAGAACGACGCGCCTGTTCAGCCGCCGCTGCCCCGCTACGCCACTGGCGTCATGCCGCCGGGCCTGTCGGAGGATGAAGCCCTTCGACAGGCGCTACAGGACTCGGTGGCGCCACAACCGCCGCTGTACAACCCCTGGGCTCCTCCTCCACAGTCGCAGCCCTGGGCGCCTCCTCCACCGCCGCCACAGCCGTATCCCTGGGCACCTCCACCGCCGCCACAGCCGCAGCCCTGGGCGCCTCCACCTCCAGCACCGCCGGCGCGCCCGGCGTACGCTCCCCCGGATGGCAGCTGGCCGTGGGTGATACCGGAGCTCATAGCAGCAGTAGGCGTTAGGTTTTTTTTCATGTTTTAACTATGTAAATTATGTTTCATGTTAAAAAAATGATTCGGCCAAAAAATGCGCCGTGCCGCTGGAGCCACCCCCGACGCAAACGGACGCGCGGTCGATTTCGACCATTTCGACCGACGCAAACGGACGCACGCGGACGCTAAAATGCGTCGCGCCGCTGGAGATGCCCTAATAGACGCAAAAAGCGTCAAAAAAAAATAAATTCGGGGCTAATAGGCGCAAAAGGCGTCAAATAGGATTTGCCCTAGAGTGTACAGGCCGGTGTTACCTCTGCAAACAGTACCGGGCCGATTCCACCGACTCCAGGCCCAGCGGAGCGACGCCCGGCCGGCCCTATACGTACACCAAGAAGCGCCATTTGAGCCCTAGATCCTCCTCTCCCGTCCCCCTGCTCTCCGTTTCCGCACCACCGCAGCCGCCAGATCCTTCTCCGGCCGCCACCGCGGTGAGTTCTCCTCCCTTCCTTCATTTCCGCCGCCCCCGCGCCCCTGCCCTCCCCCGCCGGTTGCCCGCCCGCTCAGTGAGCTCCGGCCGGTGATCGATCCCCCTGTGATGCGGTCAGGGTTGAGGGTTTAGCTTGATGTGTTCCTGACATTGTTCTCTGTGGTTGGACAGATGGAGAGGGTGCTCAAGGATGATGCCGTCCAGGAGAAGGGCGAGCGCGCCAGGATGGTGAGACAACTCTCTCTGATCCGCTTGGTTTCTTATTGCTTTCCACTTGTGCTTTCCACTTGAATAGTAAGGGCTACTTTGGAAAGAGTACCAGATCAGGAACATCGGCCTTCCCCCGCTGCCTAGTGGTTTCGCTTGATAGGATCTATTGTTTACTGCGGCCTAGTGATGATTTCTTGTTGTTGTTGCAATGTCCTTTTGCAACTGTGTAATGAGTTCACTGATCCGTGATACTCTCTGTTAGGATGCAAAAGCTATAGATTCCTTTGTGGATTTTGTTGTTCAACCTCTGTGTTATATGATGTTCTCATTCAGTCGATTTCATCTCCTCGCAGGCTTCTTTCGTAGGTGCCATGGCGATCGCCGACTTGGTAAAGACCACACTGGGACCAAAAGGAATGGTATGTCCTGTCCTCAATTGCTGTTCATGCAGGAAAAAAAAACGCGCTTTGGAGTTTCGACACAAGATGGTAGTTGCTGGTGTATTTTCCGTAAAATTTACGTGCTACCTTATATATGTCCAGGACAAGATCCTTCAGTCAACTGGCAGAGGGCGGACAGTCACTGTTACAAATGACGGTGCTACCATTTTGAAGTCCCTTCATATCGACAATCCTGCTGCCAAGGTCCTTGTTGGTATCCTTTTGTTTGGGTATAATTCTTATCTTTGGCGATGACTGCTTCTAGATCTGAGCAATATATGTTTCTTATGGGCTTATATATCTTCTTCCTCACCTCATTTTATTAGTTTGTCGTGTGAACGTTCTTTCTGATTGAAAGAAAATGTAGTCCTTAATGTTTATTAGACATCTCAAAAGTCCAAGATGATGAAGTTGGTGATGGAACGACTTCTGTTGTTGTTTTGGCTGGAGAACTTTTGAGGGAGGCTGAAAAGCTGGTTAACATGAAGATTCATCCCATGACTATTATTGCAGGTAATCCTCATTTTAAACACAGTACCCCTAGCATTTGGAAATCGTGTAACTATTAATTACCACTTTGATGCATGTTACCGAGTCTTCTGCAAGTAATGATAGAATAGCAGATTGTGTAGATCACTCAGGCATGCGAAGTCTAAACAATGCCATATCATGCTTAAATATTATAGTTTTGAACAGTTCATGCTTAGATGATTAAAAAGTACTAGCTTCGTTAGTCTAGGTAGTTTGTGATTTTTCAAGTGAAACTGTACCTATATAGATAAAAAGCATACCAGAGCTTTGCACTCTGCATTGATGCTGTGGTGGCAAATGGACAACTATGTCCCTTTGTTTTCTGTTCTGGTTTCATGTTTGCGTTTAAATTAACTATGCCGTTTGGTTTGCTTATTTATACGGACATGATGACCATGATATTTCTAAGAAGAATAGAGCTACATATGGTGATACTGTTTACATATATGCAATAATTGTTTGGTTACAATTCAAAATTTCTAATGCTTCATTGTCTCTAATTATTAGGTTACAGAATGGCTGCTGAGTGTGCCAGAAATGCTTTGCTACAGAAGACCATGGACAACGGAGAAAATACAGGTAACCTGTGTAGCTACTTTCTCAAATATGATTTTGTAACTATTTAACACTCTAATATTCTGTTTGTAGTTAAATAGTGTAGAATAAAATTTATATTTGCATTAATCCTTTGGGTGGAGACACATGTTGCTTTTTATTATCCTTTAAACGTCATTTCCTGGAAGAGGTTATAGGGTCTGGTATCATTTGGTTGCCCAACTTGGGACATGGGAATATTTTCAGGCAAATGTATAGATTTCATTTTACTTATAATGTTTTATGTTTTATCTCATGAGTATGCCACCGGGAATATTTTTCTGACAATAAACCTCCATTGGTACTGCAGATAAGTTCAGATCAGATCTCATGAACATTGCCATGACCACACTTAGTTCAAAAATTCTCTCCCAGGACAAGGAGTACTTTGCTGAACTTGCAGTTGATGCTGTCCTAAGGCTTAAGGTAAGAATGGTTGGGGGAAGTTGGTCATAACAACCAGTGGGATGTCTCTTGAAGTCTAGTCTATAATTGCTCATTCATATTTTCTATGCTGTTGGTAAAACGTTTATTTGATATGCGCTGCACTGGTCACTGTTGGCAGGGTAGCACCAACTTGGAATCAATCCAGATTCTGAAGAAACCTGGAGGATCTCTCAAGGATTCCTTTTTGGATGAAGGGTATGTTGTTTCACAAACTATATTTTCGGAGACATTTGCTCCTTTTTATCCCAACTGTATAACGCAAGCTTACGTGGAAACACTTCTATATCAGTTCCAAAAAGGCAACCGTTACCATGATACTGCTATCCAGTTAACGTTCTGATTCTGTTTTGCAGGTTCATTCTTGATAAGAAGATTGGTCTTGGGCAACCAAAGAGAATTGAAAATGCTAATATTTTGGTTGCAAATACTGCTATGGACACAGACAAAGTTAAGATCTATGGAGCACGTGTCCGAGTGGATTCGATGTCCAAGGTTGCAGATATCGAAGCTGCTGAAAAGCAGAAGATGAGAGAGAAAGTTAATAAGATCATTGGTCATGGAATCAACTGCTTTGTCAACAGGCAGTTGATCTATAACTTCCCTGAAGAACTTTTTGCTGATGCTGGTATACTTGCAGTTGAGCATGCTGACTTTGAGGGCATCGAACGGCTAGCTCTTGTCACTGGTGGTGATATTGCATCAACTTTTGACAACCCAGAATCTGTTAAGCTTGGGCACTGCAAGCTCATTGAAGAGATTATGATTGGGGAGGACAGGCTGATACATTTTTCTGGGGTTGCAATGGGGCAAGCTTGCACCATTGTCCTGAGGGGAGCAAGGTATTGTCTTATTTGTGTGTAGCTCTCATCTTGCAGGATAACAGTAGTATCTTATTTAGGCATTTTGTTTTATTCAGCAACCTATTGAATGTTTGGTCACATATTGAATAATATGTTTCTTATTTTCTACAGTGAGCACGTGCTTGACGAGGCAGAGAGGTCCTTGCATGATGCCCTGTGTGTGCTTTCTCAGACAGTAAAGGACACACGTGTCATATTTGGTGGCGGATGGCCTGAGATGGTGATGGCCAAGGAGGTGGATGAACTTGCAAGGAAGACCCCTGGGAAGAAATCTCATGCAATCGATGCCTTTTCTCGTGCGCTGCAAGCCATACCGACAATCATTGCTGACAATGCTGGTCTGGACAGTGCCGAGCTGATCTCCCAGCTCCGAGCTGAGCACCACAAAGAGAATAGCACTGCTGGAATCGATGTCATCACGGGCGGCGTAAGCTCATGGAAATACCGATTTCACTATGTAACATGTACCTGAGTTTGATACTAATAATGGTCTACTATTCTGCAGCTAGGAGACATGCAAAAGCGCGGGATATGCGAGGCGTTCAAGGTGAAGCAAGCCATCATCCTGTCCGCGACCGAGGCAGCCGAGATGATCCTCAGGGTTGATGAGATCATAACCTGCGCCCCACGCAGGAGAGAGGACAGAATGTGATAGATCCCACGAGCTTTTCTGATGCAGGGTTGTGTGTGTATGCCAAGTTTTGGCTGGGGTACTGTGGTCCGCTACTGTTTTGAGTCGACAATCCATTTTGACTGTTGCTGACCGCGACCCCCCATGCTGTTGAAACTTGTTGTGGGACTAGCTGATTTCCCGTAGGCTTATGTTGTAATACCGTAGCCTTTGGTATCTTTGCGGTGTGCTGTTATCTTATTTACGATGTTGGCTTAATAGGAGGATCTCTTGGTTTCTGTGTGCAATCAGTTTTGATTTTCTGTAATGAGGGTTTGATGTAATTTTTCCATTTAGGTTTGATAGTATTTAGCAAGGGAAGATCCGTGGTGTGGTTTACAGGGTTTGCACCAAAGCTCTGTAAACTTCATGCCAGACTAAGAACTCAAGATGAACACGTCCAGGTTTTGTAGCCTGATATGAGGTCTCAGGTTGTGCTTGGTTTAGAGGAAAACTGAAACTTTGGCTGGAAGGATGCTGGACCTAGAAGTTGTGCCTTTCTCCAGTTTATTATAGACCATCCCTACCTTCTTGCGTCACTTTTGTTCTATAGAAGCTCATGTTTGAGAAGTGAAGTTATCAGTCTCATTCCTTCAAGAGGTTTGAAACTATTCTCCCTATCTAGTTGAACATTTTGGTTGTCATTATTTATGCCGGATACAATGGCATATGCTTCGTGCATCAGGCTTAAGCTTTATATGTAGGTCATGCCTTTCCCGCCAGCGTGACCAACGTCACTCAACAATGCATTATGTTCTTTTTTTCTCCAGCTCGATTGCTCAGATGCCATCTGCTTTGGTGCACCGATAGTGTATTCAAATCTTGGGAAATGCCATTCATAATAGTATATGTAGTCAGAAGTCAGAACCTTTTGGACAGAAACAAAACTAAGACATATAGTAGTAGTACTATTTTTAGCTCCATTGCTTTGGCATTCGAAAATGTTTCTGTTCACAAAGTAGCCTGTTCGGATGTGTAGAGCAGAGCATCCATCAATTTTACTCCAGGCCACAAAGTACAGTACGTTTTCTCATTCGTCTATTTCATAGAAGCATTAATACCAGAGCGCACGAGCCTTCTCTACCACATTTGGTTCTACATAAAGTCAGCGGTCTTCTTCCATTCCATGTAAGTACTCCATTTAGTCCTACGTGGTATGTTGTCCCCCTCCAGGTCCTTTCCGCTCTCAAGTCAGTATGGAAACTGAGCTTTTCAAATGCGAGAAAAAGACACTTCACGGAAGTCTTGGACGTGTCATAGTACCAACTAACCAACACAGCCTGCATCGGCAAGCTAATTTTAGAAAGGGAGAGAAAGAAGAACCAATCTAGGACCTTTTGCTCGCATGCTTAATGTTTTCAACAATAGTAAATCTTACTAGTTCATAAGGTATGCAAGCAGACTGGGCGAAGCAACAGTATTAAGTAGTTCTTCCTAGTTCTCAAGTACCAACACATTCAAACAAAAAGATCATCTCATGAGAGCAAATACACTATGATCACTCCAAAAACTAGTTCAACCGGCAAAGAAGAGACCATAAGCTAGATCTCACCAAGCTCCCCTCAATGGATTTCTCATCAACACTCTTTCTGCCCTTTTCCAGTAGCTATCAAAGTCGGCACTCATCCTCAATGCACGACCGCTTGCGGTTGTTATGTATCTTCAGCAGTGAGTTTGCTTGCAATAGAGTTTTTGATATCAAGAACAGAGAGACTTTCTTTTGTGCCCACAGGAGTACAGGACCAACATCAGCAACACTAATTCCAGTAACATTGGCTTGTGATTCCTCCTGGGACATAAAAGAATATGTCGGTGTGAGAAAAGGGTAAAATTGATGATAACCCCCCAGTTGGGGGGTACTTTTATCATAACCCCCCCTTGTGTCGCTGACATGTGGGGCCGGACCCCACATGTCAGTGACACAAGGGGGGGTTATGATAAAAGTGGCACCAACTAGGGGGGGTTATCATCAAATCCCCCCGCTTATTCAAGATGGATTTGGTGAGATGACGCTGCGAGAACTCATGGAGAGCGATGACGTGAGCCCGAGTCGTCTGTCCTATAGGTATAGGACGCGACGGCTATAAGAAGAAGGCGGATGCCGTGCAAGGATTGGGGGAGTCCGACCATAACGTAGAAGCGCGATGAGGTGTTCTTTTGATGGTTGCTTGGGTTGTCAGTCTTGCACCAGCCTCAGCCACCGGCTCGGAGAAAGACACAAATAGAGGAACTATTTCAACACGGAAGTGGTGGAAGATGGAGAATGAAGAGTCAGTCGCCCGGCGCTCACTCGTCTATCTTGGCAGTTACATGTAGGTCGATTCGTTTCTAAGGTGGGGGACAGGGGGAGGCAAAAGGAGATGCAAATATGGATGTTGTGGAGAAGATGATAGGGCTGCCGGCCGCAACTACGTGCCTCTTTGGTAAAAAATGGAAATTATAACAACCACGTTGATTTAGAAACAAATCTTTTGTTCTTGGCTTAGGTGGAAATTTAATGCCACATGGCATGCTACAATTGATCAAGAGTGCTTAATGAGGTGGATAGCTTGCATGTTGAGAGAATTACCTTAGTGGGTTGCTCCAATTTATAGATTATAGATACCTAGTTACCACCTCACTCTTTTTCTTTATTTATTAGCATGTCATGTCACCAAAATACCTTGAGATGTGTGATGTTACTAGCTATGTTACTCCCACTATGAGCAGTCTAAGGGGTGGCCGTGGCTGGACAAGATGTTCCGTTCAGGTTCTGTGAGATCCGGGAGTCTCATTTAATCATTGACCAAAATGTTTCGTCACAAAATAAACCAGGGGTAAATGTGTCTTTTTAGGTCCCCAATTAACATCCTAAAAACATGGAACAATTATTTTTACCATCTTTATTTTGTGTGCTTCGACTACTTATATCTTGTTCTCTTACATAGTATTATACTTGCTACCACAATCTTGCATATGATTGTTAACCCAGATGAAATTAGAAAATTCCGTGTATGATAATTTTTTCCAAAGATCAACACTTGATGCCACTTTGAATAAGAAAATGCATGTTATTTATGTAAAAAAAATACAATTGATGGGCTTCAAATGCATGAGCAGATTGGCCAATTATACAAGGGGACAAGCACGTTGTGTTATATCCCAAAGTTCAAGCCCTTCAAAGTACTCTTATCTCCGCTTGACATGTCGTGGTTAACTATTGGCCAAGTACGTTCACCAAACCTGTCAAGGTAAGTCGCAAATTTCTTCGACACAAAGGCTCGAAACTTCCTTCCTCTCTTTGTCTTATTCACAAAAAGAATATTATCGCTACACATATTGGACGCGGCCCTCGAGACGGCGACTACGACAAAGGGTCTGGCGTGATCACCACGTGCCGCATCATGGCTGCCTAGGCAGTTATATAATTGATGTAAAATCTAAAGTCTAAACCAGTGAAAAGAGAGATAACATATTCATATTCAACGGCAGTGACGCGGTAGCCGGCACGGTCACCTCTCTGGCCACATTGATGGTGAACGGTACGGCTCATGTGGGCATGTGGCTACAGCGTGGGATGGAGTAAAGACGGTCAGCCGGTGAGAGCTGAATTGCGACCGGTCGAAGCAGACGATGGCGTCGTTACCTTATTAGAGTATGATCAGCCGCCCTTGGGAGCATCGTTATACAATATGTGAGGTCTAGAGGGATCTGCTGGTGGAGGGGTGTTTTATCTACGATATTAGCGGCAACGGGTATTGGCAGCATGATGCAATGGGGTCTCGATGGTAGGTGTTTGATGTTGGACACGTGCAGTGTAGTGGTATTGTTTGGCGCCATAGTTGCATCGATAGTAAGCTTAGCAAGGCTCATCGCTTCGATATACAATCTAGATGTGGGTCTGGTTTTTTTTTTAATAAAGAATGTTTTATTAGTCAAAAGATTTAAGCAATACATTTGGCATCTGCATAGGTAGGATGAGTACAAATCAAACTTAACATTACAAAAGAAAAGGGTTTGGTAGAAGATGTTGACAGCGACTACCGAAGCATACACATAAGGGAAAGAGACAGTCTGAATTATGTCTAGATACATAAAACTCGGCAACAGGTATAGTACTACTATTATGATGAGATGTAATACATTTCTGTGAAACATGCTCTTGTCGTTGCTCGCTAGAATAGAACGAGCCGATTGAACCAACAGTATATAGTCAACTCGTACGGTACGGCTTGGACTTTGCAGGGGAGGTGGTGACTGAGGCTTGGGTTCCGTTTGGTATACCTCGCTAGGTAGCACCTGGATTGCTGCATCCTCCGAGAAGGACGTCGCGCGCTCGCTGGCGTGACCAAATGGAACCCAAAAACTGAGCGAGCGCCGACGGACACATGTCAGATCGTGAACCGTTCATGGTGCACGAGTAGTCGAGTACTAGTACAATTCCGATTCCAATGTCAAGGCGATTTGCACAAAAATAACCCAAAAGTGAAAGAAAAGCACAGACTGACCCTCTGGCGAAACTATTTCACCAATCTAACCCTTTTGTGTGGCGCCCTTCCCACGGGCGCCACACATGCCCATGTGGCGCCCCTCCTGGCGGCGCCACTGTCCCAGCCGACGTGGCCCCCTCGTCGCTGAGCTGGTGCGCCCATCCGACGTGACGGCGCCACACATGCACTTGTAATTGCCCAAAACATACTGTGAGACAATTCCTCTGGGACTTAGCCGTTTTGCGAGGCTCGATGTGTGGCGCCGATGCCACGGGCGCCACACTAGCCTGTGTGGCGCCGATGCCACGGGCGCCACACATCCACTTAAGTGTGGCGCCCGCGCCCGCGCCCAGCCCGACCCTCTCTTTCTTCTTTCTCTTCCTCTCTGCTTCTCCTTCCCAACCGCCGCCGCCGCCCGCCTCCCCTTCGGCTCCCCCACCAAATCGACCAAGGAATCGTCAGATCTATCCGGCCAAGTCCTTCCTCCTCCATTCCTCAAGGTATTCCCCTTCGATTCCCTCCGATTCATCCACTATTGTTGGTGGATTTGGTAGATTTGGGTATGAACCCTAGACATGGAAATTCATGTTGGTGGATTTAGATATGAACCATTGATATGTTAGTGCATTTGGCTCTGAACCTAGCAAGAAATGAACCCTAGATTTGTATGCATGTGTTTGAACCATAGATATTTGGATATTTGGATATGTTGGTGGATTTGGATATGAACCCTAGATTTGTATGCATGTGTTTGAACAATAGATGTTAAATTTTGCTAGATTGTATGCATTGTATCCAAAGATGTTTGAAATGGCTATGTATGTGTTGAAATGGCTATGTATGTGTTGAAATGGGTATGTATTTGTGATGGAATAACTCATATTTGAACCAAATATTTGTTGGAACCTTAGATATGAATGTATGTGTGTATGTATGGAACTCTCATGTATTTGGATATGAACTCTCATGTATGTGTTGCTCATTTTTGTTAGTGGAATGACTCATACTATGGTTGTGTAAACATGTAGGATGGTGTGGCTTCTAGATGAAGAGTACGACAGGGAGCACCGGGCTGTTCATATGACGGAGAGGGGAACGGATCTTCACCCTTTGAAGATTCGTTACCATGGCACAACGGATATACCGTATGACGAGAGGTACACGGAGTTCATCCAGCCTACCGGTCTTATGCCGTTCATATCCCTTGTAAGCCGTGGGGGGCCACACATGAACCCCTCGGCACTCACTGCCCTTGTCGACCGGTGGAGGCCGGAGACTCACACCTTCCACTTGAGGGCCGGCGAGATGGCCCCTACTCTCCAGGATGTTTCCATGATCCTTGGACTACCTATTCAGGGCGAGCCACTGTGTATGAACACAGCTTCTGATGGGTGGCGCGAGCAGATGCAGGTGCTTATTGGCAGGGCTCCTCCGCTGCCAACAGAACCAAAGAAGAGAGCTCCCGCCGGCGCGTCTTTCGAATGGATCAGGACTAACTTTGGAGAATGCCCGGAAGAGGCCGACGAGGACACTCGGAGGACGTACGCCCGCGTGTACTTATGGTACATGATTTCGAGGACTCTCTTTCCTGACAGTGGGGGGAAGCTGGCCCATTGGTGTTGGCTGAAGGCGCTTACGGTGTTGGATAACCGGTGGAGTTGGGGAACAACGGCACTTGCCTACCTCTACCGGCAGGTGATGATTTGCTCTATGTACTATTTTCCTATAGTAGTGTGCTAGACAAAGTACTAACCAAATGTCTTATGTGCGCAGTTGGACGAAGCTTGTCGCAGGTCTGGGAGCTGCGGTATTGGTGGATGCATGCTCCTACTTTCCGTATGGAGCTGGGACCGCCTATCAGTTGGGCGGCCTAGGACACTCACCGAGAGGCCATGGCCTCATCACCCTCACAACCCTGATCGGGAGCCCACTTGGGCATACATGTGGGACAATGTCTCGGAGATGACGAGCGATCCAATGGTCATGTACAGGCAGTACACTGCGGAGTTGGACACTCTTACCGCTGAGCAGGTAATCGATCACTCTTTTGCAATCCTAGTTTTCATTGATTCTACTGGCATGTTCTAAATTCTGAGATATTTGTATGCTGCAGGTGGAATGGGAGCCATATGGTAGCTACTACCATATTGGCGCGGGGATGGCTGACCTCAACCACAAGTGCACGGAGGAGGCGCGGTTCTGGCGTATGCGCTGCCCACTCATATGCATGTGGCTTGTTGAACACCACCAGCCGCAAAGAGTGATGAGACAGTTTGGGCTGTATCAGGAGTGCCTACTAGTGTGGCAAGACACGGACAAGGCGCTTCATAGGTAAACTTCTGGAATCATGCGATGGAAGATTCTTGATAGAAGAGGTACAAACTAACTTGTTGATTCTTGCAGGCTTGATAGGCAGCGGCAGAGGAAGATCACAAATTGGCCAGTCCATCATAGCGGCCACATCGCAGCGTTCCAACACTGTTTGCAAGCGGCACGGAATGCTGGCCCTGAGCAGATTGTGCCTCACGACTTCGCCGCTTTCAACAACTACCTCGAGTGGTTCCATGAGAACACGCGTATCGAGTTAGTTAAGCACGCGTATCCTGAGGAGATCTTGGACGACCCCATCCAGTTCGATGAGGTTGGGCAAAGCCAGCACGACACCTTTGCTCGCAGAGGGAGATCGACTTCTATTGCTTCCGAGCTGAACTTCGTGGTAATGGATTCTCTCACTAACTAGCACATCCTAGTATTGCCATGTGCTCGCTTCAATTGTGTATGCTATGTTTGTCACAGCGGGAGGAGATCCAAAAAACAGCTGAGGAGTGCGAGGTTATCTGGGAGCAGAGCGGGAGAGATGACAAGTCTGTCGGACCGTTGCGGTATTTCATTAAGGTATGATCACCAACTTTGAATGTACGCTACTATGATGTGGTGGATTTGTAACCATGAACGGCATGACGCAGAACACTGCACGAAAGATGCGGCGGTTAGCCAGCTTGCTAGGTTGCCGGGAAGCCGAAATCGCTACATCTTCCTCTTCAGAAGAGCGGGAGGTATGGACTATTTTGTTGCTGTCAAACATGTTCTTACTAATTTCAACTTTTGTAATCTCATGTGTTCATGTTTGTGAAGATTCCTGAGGACGAGCTAATTCTGAGTCAAGGCATACTTCCAAAGCATACCTCCAAGCAAGCCCCACGGTCAGCTTACCAGTTCAAGCCAAGGGGCAAGGCTCCAAACCGGTACACTCCGGAAGATTATGTCAACCGAGGAAAGAAGGTTGTCACTGAGGAGGATGAGGGGCCGCCGCGGAGATCAGCTTTGTCGAGGATGAGGAACGACGAGCCGTTCTCTTCAGAGGAGGAGGAGGAGCAGCAGCAGGAGCAGCCACGGCAGCGGACGAAGAGGATGGTCATCCGGAAGCAGCCCGCGAGGACGGCACGTCGAGGACGCTACTAGGATGTGCTACGTGTTGTTCTGAACTTTATCTTCATAAGTATCGATTTGTGAACCCTATGTCATTTCGAACCATGGTGTGTAATGCTACTTGTTGTTTGAATCTACGTGCTACAATGTGACCTATGAAGTGTTATATGTGTATGTCATGAAATTGCTACTTGTTGTGTCCAATGTTGTACTCATAACTGTTGGAGTTTGGTAGGATTTTTCATGTTTTTAACACAAGTCAATGTGTGGCGCCCTTGCCACTGGCGCCACAAAAGCTAGTGTGGCGCCCGTGGCATCGGCGCCACACATGCCAACTTATATGAACTATTGGGTCGAAAACATCCAGGGGCTCCGGACGATAAGTCCTTAGCCGTTTTCGCGAGCCTCTATATGTGGCGCCCGTGGCATCGGCGCCACACAGGCTAGTGTGGCGCCCGTGGCATCGGCGCCACACATCGAGCCTCGCAAAACGGCTAAGTCCCAGAGGAATTGTCTCACAGTATGTTTTGGGCAATTACAAGTGCATGTGTGGCGCCGTTGTGAGGGGCGCCACACATGCTGCCACGTCGGATGGGCGCACCAGCTCAGCGGCGAGGGGGCCACGTCGGCTGAAACAGTGGCGCCGGCAGGAGGGGCGCCACATGGGCATGTGTGGCGCCCGTGGGAAGGGCGCCATACAAAAGGGTTAGATTGGTGAAATAGTTTCGCCGGAGGGTCATTCTGTGCTTTTTTTTCACTTTTGGGTTATTTTTGTGCAAATCGCCCAATGTCAACTGTGGAGAACATGCCAACCACAACCAGGACCGTACAAGTTCTGCCTAACACCTGACGCTTTCAGCCACGTGAAGAGACGTCGATTGCTCAGGTTAATTAACTTGACCATGTCCATGTCGATAGATTTTTTTTCCTTTTGAGGGGGACGTCGATGGATATATCTTTGAAAACATGAGTCCTCATGAATCCCTGTACTAGCTACTCCTAACTTTATGCAAAATCCTTGATAGTACTTATCATTATAGGTCGTAGGAATTATATTATTTAAACGAGGTGATGTACCAAACTGGCACGTTGTTCCCTCGAGATGTTCAGATCGACCTCTATATATACCCACCCACTGAACCACTGTCTGATCCTCCCAAGCTCACACAGATCGATCACAAGGTGCAGCACTGGTCGATTTGCAGTAACAAGTAGCGATCTCCGGACATGGCGAGTGTATTATTAGGAGTCGTAGGACTCGTGTGCATGGCTCTCATGGCTGAGGCCGCGCGCGCAACACAGTTCCCGGTAGGCTGGCGCGTCCCGGACGCAGGCGCCGAGCCGTACAACGCGTGGGCCGGGCGGATGTGTTTCCGGACCGGTACGTGACCAGCTCCGTAAGTTCCACCTTCAGATACGGCACATGGTTAAACATTATTACCGTGAAATTTTACGCGTGTTTTTTGGCAGTGTTCCAGTACCCCAAGGAGACGGACTCGGTCCTCCTGGTGGATCAGGCCGCCTACAACGTCTGCAACACCACCACCTACGTGGCCAAGTTCGAGGGCGGCTGCACGCTCTTCACGCTCGACCGCCCGGGATCATTCTTCTTCATCACCGGCAACCAGGCACACTGCATGGCCAACCAGAAGCTCATAGTCGTTGTCCACCCAGCCGACCACACCCCCATGCCGCCTCCTTCCATGTCGCCTCCGCCATCTCCGCCAGGTTCACCTCCAGGCGCTACTCCGCCTCCATCGCCGTCTTCTTCACCAGGCACCCCGGGAGCTCCACCCTCGCCGTCGTCTTCTTCACCGGGCATCCCGGGAGCTCCACCCTCGCCGCCGTCTTCTTCACCGGGTACACCCCAAGCTCCAGCCTCACCGCCGTCTTCTTCACCGGGTACCCCCCAAGCTCCACCCTCGCCGCCGTCTTCTTCACCGGGTACCCCCCAAGCTCCAGCCTCACCGCCGTCTTCTTCACCGAGTACCCCAACCTCACCCCCGTCTTCTTCACCGGGTGCACCCCAAGCTCCAGCCTCACCGCCGTCTTCTTCACCGGGTACACCCCAAGCTCCAGCCTCACCGCCGTCTTCTTCACCGGGTACCCCCCAAGCTCCAGCCTCACCGCCGTCTTCTTCGCCGGGTACCCCCCAAGCTCCAACCTCACCGCCGTCTTCTTCGCCGGGTGCACCCCAAGCTCCAGCCTCACCGCCGTCTTCTTCACCGGGTACCCCAACAACTCCAGGCTCACCGCCTTCCTCTTCCCCTGGTACACCTGGAAGCGTGCCGCAGCCACCGCCTGACACGACCAGCCCACCAGGTGCAGAAGGGCCGCCTGGTACACCTGGAAGCGTGCCCCAGCCACCGTCCGACACGACCAGCCCACCAGGTGCAGATGGGGCAAGCTCAACTACGCCAAGCAGCGGTGTCCCTCAGGCGACGGCAGGCGTAATAAGCACGCTTGCAACGGCCTTTGGGTACGCCATGCTGGCTATCTAAGTGATCTATTGTGTAGTGTAAACTATAACTATGTACCCGCGCGTTGCGGTGGAATTCTTCTTAAGAACTCGCTTGTGTGAATAAACCTGTATAAGAGGCATGAAACACGACAATGCCTACAGAAATATTTGTCAAGAGGCGAAATTTAATACATGTGAAATGTGGTGTTTGGATGCACATAATTGATTTCTTGAATTGAATTGAGTGGAAATTCTAAATCCAAGTTAGAAAGGAAATGATTTGCAATTTTCATTCTGCTGTTTGGGTGGCTTGAAATTTGTTGTTGGAATCAGTGGGTGATACCCAATTTCAATTTCTGTTTGGATGTAGAACAATGGAATAAGGAGGCAATGGACATGTAGCAGTTGATCAAGTCTTGCGGGAAGGCCGGAGCAGTTCATCGAGTCCTGCGGGAAGGAGGAGTTGAGCGAGCCCAACGACACTCCAGCGGCAGCGAACAATTAATCAAGTCGGCAAGAAACTCACAAGATTCAGTGTGGATCATGTCTCAAGAGGCCAACAATCAGTGGCGGAGCCAGGAAAAAATTGAAGCCTGGGCGAACCATAAGCTAAGCAAAAAAAAAACGAGAATCGCAACCGCATATTTCGATATATATAATTAAAATATAAGTACTAAATTGAGAACCATATGTCATAGTTGTTTGGAAACACAAAAGCTAAAATAATTGTTCACTAGACAAACAAAATTCTAGATATCCAAATGCTCACTAATTTAGACGCCCACAATGAAACCTGCAATGTTAAAAATGAATGTAAGAAATAGTAGTTCATAGTCTTGGAAATAATTTCTCACACTAGAATGTATGGTACATACCTTTCAAGAGTCCCTGCCTTTCAAATACTAATGACGCCTCGGCAAAATCCCTTTACGATTCTTGAAGGCTTGAAACCGTCGAATAATTACTACATCATCAAGTGATTTAAATATCTCCCGCTCAGTGTAGCATATCATCAAGTGATTAAACCAATCATCATTTATCTTATTGCGCAACTTAGACTTGATAATTTTCATTGCCGAGAAAGCTCTCTCAACAAATGTCGTTGACACCGGTAATAACAAAGCTAACTCAATGAGCTTGTAAACCAATGGAAATACCAAGTGTTTCTCCGTTTCTACCATTTTTGCAGCCAAACTTTCAAAATCATTGCAAGTCGAAAAGGCAGCATGATTTCTCAAATGAAGAACGTAAGTCTCAAGTTGATCCCTCAATATTGTACGATCATCATTAGAGAAATCTTCACTGTAAATTTCAGCAAGACGACAAAGCTTCTCTACATTGAACTTGGAGAAAGAATCCTTGGGATCAAGACATGAGAAACAAGAAAGTACCTCCTTATTTGTGTCACCAAAGTGATGATCCATCTCAACACATATTTTGTCGATAACCACATAGAAGATTTTAGCCTGATAATAATGAAGATTGGTGATGATCCTTCCCTCTAGCCTTGAGCGACCCCGAACCGGTATTTCCTCATCCATATTTGGCACCGGAATACCTTTGGAAGTACAAAATTGTTGGACCTCTTCAAAAAGACTATCCCAACCACTATCTCTAATGGTGGCCAACTCAAACTTGACATCATTAACTAACTCCATGGCATGAATAATATTTGTATCTTTTTTTTGCAAGAGATGTGAAAGCTCATTTGTAATACCCAACAACTTCAACATAAGCTTCAAAACGAGAGCAAATTTAAAGCGCTCCATCTTCTTGATGCAACCCGCAGCACTATTCGGATTACGCCCATTTCCGTCGCCGTGCTTAGTACTTTTATCACATGTTCCCACGTTCCGTTCAAACGAAGTAAGGTTTTATGTCTTGATCCCAAGGATTCTTTCTCCTTGCAATTCCTCCCTCCGCGTCGGATTCTGCCCGTTCGTTTGTTTAGCAGGTGGATGTGAACGAAGCACGAAGTTACTAATGTCGATCTGTACGTTCTCGTAAGAAAATGGAATTTCATCAGGACGAAAATTAAGGACATCACAGCAACCATAGCCACCCTTGGAGATTAATTAAACTTGCTCAACAACGTAATTGGGGGCGCATGCGCATGACATCCTGTTCGGCCTGTGCCACATGGGTACTTTTTTTTTTTTTTTTGAAGATGAACCATTATATATTACGCAAGCAAGCCGCCTCATTAAAAACCTTCCAGTCCCCTTCGGTACCCTGGTAAGGAAAAGAGTGCGTAAAAAACTTGCTGCACCAAAGTCACAGAATGGTTACATCAAGATATGAAGAGGCCTAACAGGCAGAAGATCTAGACAACCCAATATGCCTACGATCATCCATAACTAAATCCATCAAAGAACCAGGAATAGAGTCCCGAAAAACACCGGATTCACCCTTTTTTCCCAGCTGCGCCAAAGCATGCGCCAAACCATTGCTTCTACGGTTCACCTTGCAAATAGAAATAGACTGATAAATATTCACCAGCTCCTGTCCTTCCGAATAAAGACTCCAACAAGATGACATATCCTTGGTTTTACTCTGAAGGGTGTTAACTGTACGTAGACAATCAGATTCCATGATTGCATGAGGAGCTTGGAGGTTGATAAGGTGTTTTAAACCTGCCAGACATGCCAAGACTTCAGCTTCCTCCGCACTTGCGCACCAGGGGAGGAACTGCCATTCAGATAACAAAACCTGACCGGCATAGTCACGCACCACAACACCAATACCAGCTTTTTTGCTTTGCGAATCCCATCCCACATCCACATTAGCCTTCATCCCACCTACAGGGGGTGCTGTCCATCGAGCATTCATCGACGGGCCCTCAGAAATAGTGTAATGTTCAGGCGTAGCCAGGGATTTACCTTTTGGGTCAAAAACACTGCTAGAGGCAGTACCAAAGGACTCCAAGTAATTGTCGGGGGGAAGACCCCGGGTAGGGCAATGGACGCGGAGCAGCCGGCTGGCCACTGGCCGGCTCGCGGCAAAGGCCGGCTGAGGAGCAGCCGGCTGGCGCCGCGGCCGGCTGGTCCGGAAGCCGGCTGGCTCTAGGTCCTAGTCGGCCTGGCTACGGCCGCCAATGCTGTAGCTGGGCCGGCTTCTACAAGCCATATCCGACTAGGGGTTTGTACCTCAGACCGACTCGAGGCTGGTGAGTCTTGCACTAGAAGGAACCGGGTTGGTGATCCGGGCTCCCAAAGTCCACGCTGACTTCATCTTCCGTAAAGCGCGGGGCACTGTGGAGCAATAGTGCCACGCGCCGGACAGGCCATCACGGTCTACGTCGATCCGTACTGGCTACAGTGGCTGATGGCGACAGAGACACCTCCTCTCCATACCGCTGACCTTGGCAGCCGGATGGGACAGGCCATGAGGCCTCAACGGCTCCTGACGTCACTGCCTCGGGAAGGAGCGGAAGCCGGAGCCGGCCAAGCCGGCCAGTAAACTATAGGGTCTTATATGTAAAGTGCCGGTGCCTATATAAGCCGCACTACCCCCTCTCGTGCAGGGGATCGATCATTCTCACCTCACCACATCCCTTAGCGCTGCCCTGTGAGAGAGACTTTGTCTTCCTTAGCCTCTCAGGAGCAGCCGGACACAGCTCAAGGAGCAACCTTGTATTGTGTGATCATCATATACACTCTACCAGGAGTAGAGGTTTTACCTCCATCGGAGGGCCTCGAACCTGGGTACGTCGCCGTGTCGCTCGTCCCCATACCCGCATCCGGATACCGCCGTGAGATCTCTCAGGAACCACCTTCGATTAGCCACCCTATGGCATATGCCGTGACGATACCACGACATTTGGCGCCCACCGTGGGGCCTTCAGCATCCTCGGCCGGTGTCTTCATCCGGACGGGCCTCACCATCACCACCGGCGAGCGAGTCGCTTCAGGCTTGATCTGGAGATTCGGCTCCCTCGACTGCGTCAGCGACAACGCTGGCTGCTTCGCCGACCGGCCCTTTCCAGCCGGCGGCAGCGTCATCTCCTTCGGCGGCCACGACGTCTACGTCGCCACCGTCGCACCGCCGCGCTACCCGCGGCAGGTGCTGCGCTGCGCAAGCCCTCCTCCGCGAGCCGGCAGCAGCGCTCCCGCCAGCCCCGCCGTCGTGTAAGTCATGATGGCTGGCGAGGAGCTCCCCACCAAGAACCCGCGCACCCGCGGCCCCAACCTGGAGCGCAACATCGACCCCAACGCCTCCGGCTCGGGCGCAAAGGCGCCACCGCCACCGTCCCGGCTGGACGAAGTCCGGGCGAACCGAGCACCCCGCTCACGCCTGGTGCCGACCCCACCGCCATCGAGGCGGATTTGGAGGCGCACCGCCGGCTCCTCCTCAAGCAAACGAGAAGAACTGGCTGCTGCTAGCGCGGATGGAGATCACCCAGCGCGAGTACAACCGCGCCCACGGCCTCACTCCAGGCGGCGACGATCCCAGCCGAGCCGGCCAGATCCGCCGCAGGGGCCGCGACCTTGGCGCCGAGATCGCTCGCGACGGCGCTCCTTCGCCGACTCCGTCCGCGGAGCAACCCGTCTACAACACCCCCGACAAGAACATGCGTGCGGCACAAGCCGCCGCAGAAGAGCTGAACCGCCTTGAAGGC
Organism: Lolium perenne; assembly: GCF_019359855.2. NCBI lineage: Eukaryota > Viridiplantae > Streptophyta > Magnoliopsida > Poales > Poaceae > Lolium > Lolium perenne. Next base: position 256,495,073 of record NC_067248.2, on the reverse strand, counting down.
GAAGAGTTACGCCGCCAGACCAAGCGGGTGACTGAGCTGCTCAACGCAGCCACCAGGCAGGCGGCCGACCCCAGGGATGTCAATGCCCCCAGAGCTTCTCACGCTCGTGGAGCTGCGGGCAACGACAGGGAAGGCGCCAGGGACTCGGCCGAGTCCGCCTCCCCAGCACCAAGCCGGCACCGTGACTCCCGGGCCACACACGCAAGCTCGAGCCGGCCGAGCCACCAGCCGGGCGGCAGCAGCCGCAGCCGGCCTCCTCCAAGCCGGAACCAGGAGCAAGACTCCGAGCCCCGCCGCCAGCACCGGCCGGCTCCAGAAGCAAGCGGCGCACGCCAGCCGGCACGCTCCCGGTTGGGCCCGCGCATCGAGCCAACCGACGCCCGAGAACGCCTCGACCGGCTGGTTGAATCCCGCATTGCGGAAGAAGAAGCGCCAGCCGGCCCAAAGTGCTTCGGGCCACGCATCATCAACGAGCCCATGATCGACGGCTTCCAGCTCCCGCGCGACACCCCCAAGTACGACGGCACTGCCAAGCCGGAGGACTGGCTGCTGGACTACTCCACCGCAGTTGGCATCGCCAAAGGCAACAAGCGCTGGGCTGTGCGCTACTCCCCCCTCATGCTGCTCGGCTCCGCCCGCACATGGCTCAACAACTTGCCAGCCGGCAGCATAAACGGCTGGCTGGACTTCGAAGCGGCCTTCATCAGCAACTTCACCGGCACTTACCGCCAGCCGGGTCGGCCCCAACAGCTTGAGATGTGTAAGCAGGGCCCCGACGAGACGGATCGCGCGTACCTAACGCGCTGGTGCGAGATGCGCAACTCCTGCGAGGGCGTGCACGAGATCCAGGCCATCAGCTTCTTCATGGGAGGCTGTCGGCCCAACACCATGCTGTGGCACAAGCTACGCCGCAGCGACCCCCAGTCGATGGCCGCCTTGATGGCCATCGCCAACAAGTACGCGCTGGCTGAGGAAGCCGGCAAGCCTCCGGCTGAAATTTTGCCGGCCCCCGCCAGGCGGGACAACAACAAGCCGGCCGAGGGCGCCTCGCATGGCAGCCGGTGGGACAACTACCGCGGCAAGCGTCACAGCGACCAGTCGGACCGCCGGTACGGCTCCGCCCACGTAGCCGCCGTGGCAGACAACGCGGCAGGCGGCAGCCGCCGCCAGAAGCAAGACCGGCAGTGGAAGCCGAAGTACACCTTCGAGCAGATGCTCGATTCGCCGTGCAAGTACCACAGCGGCAAGAACCCCTCCAACCACACCACCCGCGACTGCCACTTCATGAAGCGGCTGACAAGCGGTGAACCTCTCCCGCCTCCACCCCCACCTCTACCAGCCGGCGGGCCGGGTGGCCAAGCCGGCGCAGAGAACGCCAACCTCGAGCACCACGAGGCTAACCAAGTGCACCATGGCGGCCGATATTTGGCCGAAGATGCTACCTACATCATCTTCACCTCCGAGCCCGAGGACAAGAAGAGCCAGCAGAGCCGTTCCCTCGAGGTCAACGCGGTCATACCGCCGGTCCCCCAGTACCTAAACTGGTCAGAGCAGGCCATCACCTTTGATCGTCGCGACACAGCGGCTGTCCTGCCGAAGCCGGGCAGCTACGCCATGGTCCTCGACCCCACCATCGGCACAACCCGGCGCAGCGTGCGTTTTTCGCGCGTCCTCATCGACGGCGGCAGCAGCATCAACATCCTCTACCGCGACACCGCCCGCAAGCTAGGCATCCAGGAAGCCGGGCTGCGTCCCACCCCCACCGTTTTCCATGGCATCGTGCCGGGCCACTGCTGCCAGCCGATCGGCCGGATCACGCTGGAGGTGATGTTCGGGAAGCCGGACCACTTCCGCACCGAGAGAATCGAGTTCGAGGTGGTGGACCTCGTGAGTCCCTACCACGCGCTCCTGGGCAGGCCGGCCCTGACCAAGTTCATGGCGGTGCCCCACTATGGGTACCTGAAGATGAAGCTGCCTGGCCCCAAGGGGGTCATCACCATAGCCGGCGACTATCGCCGCTCCATGGACTGCGCCACGCAGAGCTCCAAGATGGCCCAGACGCTGGTCATCGCCACCGAGAAGCAGCTCATCCACGACGCCGTTGCCCTCGCCAAGGCCGCGCAGACAGACATGCCGGCTGCAGGCAACCCGGCTGGGACGACTCACTTCCAGCCGGCCGACAACACCAAGAAGATCCTGCTAGACCCGGCGCAGCCGGACAAGTACGTCACCATCGGTGCCGGCTTGAGCAAGAAATAGGAAAGCGAGCTCACCAGCTTCCTCCGTGAGAATCGGGACATCTTCGCATGGACTCCAAGAGACATGCCGGGTGTGCCGAGGGAGTTGGCTGAGCACCACCTCCACGTCCGTCCTGAAGCCAAGCCGGTGAAGCAGCCTCTCAGGCGCTTCGCCGAAGAAAGAAGGAAGGCCATCGGTGAAGAAATCGCCCGGCTGCTGGCAGCCGGCTTCATCATGGAAGTGCTGCACCCGGACTGGTTGGCAAACCCGGTCCTGGTTTTGAAGAAGAACGGCTCCTGGCGCATGTGTATCGACTACACCAGCCTGAACAAGGCGTGCCCGAAGGACCCCTTCCCCCTGCCGCGCATAGATCAAGTCATAGACTCGACTGCCGGCTGTGAACTGTTGTCTTTTCTAGATGCCTATTCAGGCTACCACCAGATTCCTTTGAATCCGGATGATCAAATAAAGACTTCGTTCATTACCCCGTACGGGGCTTATTGCTACACGACTATGCCGTTCGGCTTGAAAAATGCAGGCGCCACCTACCAAAGGTGCATGCAAAAATGCTTGCAGGATCAAATCGGCAGAAACGTTCACGCATATGTGGATGATGTCGTTGTAAAGACCAAGGAGACGATTACCCTCCTTGATGACCTGAGAGAAACCTTCACCAATCTGAGAAGATTTCGGATGAAGCTCAACCCGGCCAAGTGCACATTCGGCGTGCCGTCTGGCCAGCTCCTTGGCTACCTCGTCTCTCAGCGAGGGATCGAAGCCAACCCGGAGAAGATCAGTGCCCTGGAGAAGATGGAACTGCCGCAGTGCCTCAAGGACGTCCAGAAGTTCGCTGGCTGCCTGGCTTCCTTGAGCCGCTTCGTCAGCCGGCTGGGGGAGAAGGCACTGCCCCTGTATCAATTGATGAAGAAGGCGGACAAGTTCGTCTGGTCACCGCAGGCGGATGAAGCTTTCCGTGACTTGAAGCGCGTGCTCTCAACCGCGCCAATCCTTGCAACGCCGGCTTCAATGGAGCCGATGCTGTTGTACATCGCAGCCACCAACCGAGTGGTTAGCGTTGTCCTGGTGGTGGAGCGCAAAGAAGCCGGCAGGGAGCAGCTGGTTCAGCGCCCAGTCTATTACCTTAGCGAAGTACTCTCCCAGTCGAAGCAAAACTACCCCCACTACCAGAAGGTCACCTACGGCGTCTACATGGCGGCCAAGAAGCTCAAGCACTACATCCAAGAGCACCCCATCAAGGTGGTTGCCACAGCGCCCTTGGCGGAAATCATCGGCAGCAAGGACGCCAACGGCCGGGTTGCCAAGTGGGCTCTGGAGCTAGCCGCCCACACCATCCTCTACGAGCCACGCACAGCCATCAAGTCGCAGATCCTCGCGGACTTCTTCGTCGACTGGGCTGAGATGCAGTACCTGCCGCCTGTGCCGGATTCCACACCTTTGGAAGATGCACTTTGACGGCTCGAAGATGCGCAACGGCTTGGGAGCCGGCATCGTCATCACCTCTCCCAAGGGAGACCGGCTGGACTACGTCCTGCAGATCCACTTCGCCGCATCCAACAATGTGGCGGAGTATGAAGCGCTCATTCATGGGCTGAAGCTGGCCAAGGAGATTGGCGTGTGTCGCATACTCTGCTTCGGCGACTCCGACTTGGTCATACAACAAGCATCTGGCGACTGGGACGCGAAGGACGCCAACATGGCCTCATACCGCTTCCATGTCCAGCAGCTATCCGGCTTCTTCGACGGCTGCGAATTCCACCATGTGCCACGAGCAAACAACGAGGCGGCTGACGCCTTGTCCAAGATTGGCTCAACCCGGCAAGCCATTCCGCCGGGCATCGCCTTGGCGGTTCTCAAGAAGCCGTCCATCATACCGTCACCGGACTCGGATTCAATATTCGTGCCGGCTGACCCGGGGGCTGCTCAGCCGAACCCGGGGGCTTCATCGCCCAAGTCGGGGGCTAACAAGCCGAACCCGCCGGCTACCATGCTGAACCCGGGGACTTCTCAGTCCAACCCGGGGGCTTCATCGCCAAACTCGGGGGCTAGCAAGCCGAACCCGCCGGCTAGCAAGCCGAACCCGGCGACCATGCAGTCGAATCCGGAAGCTCCCACGCAGGAGGCCCTGTTGGTCAGCGTATTCGAGATAAGATGCGTGCCTTCATGGGCACAAGAGTTCCTCTCCTACCTCACCGACGGTGTGCTGCCTGATGACAGAGTCCAGGCCAGGCAGATTGAGAGAAGGGCCAAGGCCTATACGATCATCAACCACCAGCTGTACAAACACAGCGTAAGTGGGGTGTTCCAGCGGTGCGTCGAGCCGGCTGAAGGGATTGAACTCCTACGGGAAATCCACCAAGGAGAGTGCGGACTGATACGTCTCCGACGTATCGATAATTTCTTATGTTCCATGCCACATTATTGATGTTATCTACATGTTGTTGATCGCCAAAACCCACCGGCGGGCAGCGGCCTGTCAACACGGTAGAGCCGGGAAGAGCCTAGAGCTGCGGCTGGCTGAGACCCCTCCGAGCGACGGCCCGCAATGCTCTTCTGGTCACACGCGGCGATGCGAAGTGCAAGGGCGTGCCACCTGACCTATACCTGGTCAGGAAGGTGATGGGGATGCCTCGCTTAGTTCCTGCATGGCATACACGTAAACATAAAATCAGAGCCTCGATCGGCTCTCAGGCTATCCTGTGAATCGGCTCAAAGAGCCGATCCACCCATGATTCGTACGGGGTGCACGAATACCTGGTGATCCTGCTTGATCAAGATAAAGCTAATGAGATCTACGACGATTTAGGGTTTTCACCGCATAATCGGATCATCCTACTCCAGGTTGGGCCTCGCGGCCACGCACGGTGCTCGTAAGCCGATCCTAAACAAGGCTACACAACCAACGTGACGTTGATCATCGGAACATCCTGTTTAGGACTTGCGAATGCCACCCTACGTGCCGCTGGATCCTCCCCCCCTTCGTAAGGCCTAACTATTGCAGATATTAAACTAATCCTTGCGGAGCAAGGAGCAATCGTAACGGATCAGATCTACTAGATGATGAACAAGCAGGGTGCCGCCCCCACGCCTGAGATAGGCGTGAGGGCGGCTAGACATGCGAGGGTTGCACTACGTAAGCATGTTTATACGAAGAGCTATGCTAACCCTAACACATCTATGATAACTACGTTGCCCGCCATCAAAGACGCTTCGAGACGGGCAACGCATGAACAACGTGGGGCTTGTGCTGCCTAGATCGCAAGATGCGATCTAGGCAGCATGTCGCTTACCTGATTGAAACCCTCGAGACGAAGGAGTTGGCGATGCGCCGAGATTGGTTTGTTTTTGGGGTGAACGTTGTGTTGTTGTTTATTCCATAAACCCTAGATACATATTTATAGTCCAGCGGACTTTCTAACGTGGGAATATCCCAACGTGCACGATACAAACTCTAACTTCTAACTTAAGACACGATCTAATAAATTACAGATAAATGGGCAACCTAGCCCAACCCCACATAAAAGGCCGATCTTCGTATTTTCTTCATATATAACCTTCAAGCTTATCTTGATCGTGGCCCACCTCCGACTTGGTCAAATCCTGGTGATAACACATGCCCCCCTGGTTTTGGAAATAACATTTCCAAAATCATTACGCTTTCCTTCGTCGGGTCATGTTATGATATAAGCAGAGTCGTCGCAACATCTGTCATCATTATGACTTGTCGGTTAATTCTGGAAAACTCGATAGCTCTGCATCATTTTCTTGGAAACCGTAATGGCATTAAATTTCCGCCAAGCTCCCTATCATTCAACCGTGCCAATCAATCAACCCTTTTCATCCTCTGATCTGGCTGTTGTCCTTTCTTTCCAATCTATTCCCCCAAGTTGGCCAATATTGGAGTCCGAGTGGGCTTTTAAGTGAGGTCGATGACGATAACGCAGAGGAAGAAAAACTCCAGTCGAGGGCTAGAGCAGCGGTGACGAGGCATTCTCCGGAAACAGTGCCGGTGACAGCCACAATGCCGACGACGAAGGCAGCGAAGACTAGGGACATAACACCAGCAAGATGCGAGCAATCGGCTCTTCTTCTGTTCCTCTTTGAACCATCGGCTCTTCACTGCAACGAACCCTCCTTTGTATGGAAAAGTATTCTCCAATCCATTGTTTTGCCGATGGCCAAAGTCAGGCAGTCTCCAAAGAGAGCCGATGGCATTGCATCGGTCTCCATTATAAAAATACGAGGAAAGTCGACCTAGCCGCCCTTCCAAACGGTAACCTGCGACCTCTATCTGAAAAGGTGAACTCAGATCCCTAAATCGCCGCCTGAGCAGCTCCAACCCACAACCAACTACACCGATCTCGGCCACGCCGCCTCCGGCTCCTTCGCATCCCATGGCGGAATCATCCAATACCGATACCACAGCTTAGGATGAAGGTAATCTTCAACCCCCTCGCGCTGTTCGACTTTACATGAGATTAATGGCAAGCACCTGAATTAATGTTTCGCTCTGCTACTAATTTAGGCTTCAGATATCCTTCTGCCACACCCTTCTCTCGCAAATTCGATGTGCCTTGGTCCTCGTTCTTCTGAGAGTCCTGCCCTATTAATTTCGTGCGAAGCTAACAGAATCCCCTTTGTGAGCCAAAACCTAGATCTAACTTCCTGGGCCGACTGCCTACGAGCCTGGCCTAATCCTCCTGAAGGTTGGGTGGCATGGTATAATAGAGTATCAAAATCCCACTATGCCACTTGGGAAACCATAGGGATAGCCGATGCCCTGTCACTATCATTATCTCCTCTTGAGAAGAACGAGAACATCTTGAAAACCATCGGCTACTTCTGGTCTGATGCACTTTGAGCTTGCTTTATGTTTGGTCATGGCCCTATGACACCAACCTTCTTGGATGTGGCCATGATCACGGGGCTGGACATTGCATCCCCCAGCCCCTCTGCATTCAAACTGCCAAAAGTCCCTTTCACCCTTTCCTCCAAAAAAGAGTGTACCAGCTGGGGTGCCTACCTCAATCGTTACATGAAAAACAAAGGTCCCGTGACGCAGCGGGAGCACACGGCCTTTCTGAATTTACGGTGGAGCACTTCATGATTCTGTGGCCCATCACTTGCTCCTACCAAGAATTACCTCTCCACGGCTTATGAACTTGCTAAAGGCACCCAACTCGGCCTAGGCAAACTATTCCTTGGAGAGATTTATCGATCCCTTCAACTGATGTCTGTCAAAGCTGTTCCATCGAAAGACGATCAAAGCGGCGGCCCCTGGTGGTTCATTCGGTTGTGGGCACAACTATACTTCCAAAACCAAATACCGGACTTCCCACCACTGACCACCTGCACCTTTCCGGACGTGAATGGAAAGGAAATCCGATGCACCAGCCTACGGCCAAGCCCTATATGGTCTCCCGGGCAGCGGGCTGATCCCTAAGGAAGCGACGGGGGTGGTTCAAGATTTTCTTTCAAGGTCTGGACAACCCCTGTTTGATCCTTATACCGAATCGGCAAACTTTGAAAACCCCGTCTTTTTCCGATTGGACGACCTTGCCGGCGACGCCGGCACACGGCATTTGTACTCCATCATGATCCGCCCTTGCTTCCTCTCTCTGTTGGCATGAGTACCTCGAACCGGATCACAAAGCCCGGTTATGAGTGTTACCAACCGGTAGTGGCAGCCCGACAGCTTGGTCTCGGACAGGTGCCTCCACACTTCTTCTTACACCATCCCGGCCCGACCCGATAGAGCGGACCTGCCCGACATTATCACTGCCCAAAGGTGTTATACCTTCTTTGATGCTTTGGTCATCCCGATCCCCCACGACCTCCGTTTCTCCTTTGCCACCGATGGCTTTGAAACTTGGTGGTCTATGTGGAAGACCCACGTCTTCGGGAAGGCTCTAGGACCGCCTGCGAGAGAGCTTGACGCCGAATATGACATCCCTGCAGACCAGGTACCATTACTTAAGCATCTCTTGTAACCGCACATAGCGATCACCTGTGACTTGATTCATTCTCCTGGCGGCAACAAGATGGTCCGGCTCCCACACAAACCGACGGTTCCCCTTTCGTATTCCTTCCTCCGGCACCGGTGGTCCTCTTACGCGAGCTCGCCACCTATGAAGAAAGTCATAATGCGAGAGTCGGCCGATTTCATCGAAATCGGCTGCTACGTAAAGCATCCTCGGGGCCGGTTGCCCCCGAGCCTCGACTCGGGCGAGGACGGCGGTGAGGAAGGTGGCTGCCGAGAAACCCACGAAACGTAAAGCCCCGGCCCAAGGAAGCTTGCATGTAAGTTGATTCGGACCCCGTAGGCATCTGTCCACTTCTGAAAATTTGTTCTCAACGTGCTTGTATTCTTTCCTACAGGCCTCCACCAGAAGAAACCTCAGTAGGCCGAAGAAACCAGTCGGGGGACTCAAGCTCGGGTAATTCCGAGAGGTCCACCACCCCGAGCCAGACGGCTTCACCGGCGCCGGCTTCCAAGAAAAGGTCGGTCCCCGATCCTCCTGCTCCCCAAGCCCCGACCAAATCGGGGTCACGCCTGAGCGCTCGCTAGCGTCAAAAGGGCTCGTAAGAACCCACGAACCTCTTCATCAAGCCAGGAGGTCTCGAATGTAATCATCTTCTCGATCATGCTTCACGCTTTCCGGTTGTTACATAAAGATCGGCTAATCGCTTCCTCTTGCAGGCCGAAAAAACTTCCAGCGGAGACGTTGAGGAGATACAGATACCGTCCGCCACTCTGGACCTGGCCACCTCAGCGGTAGCGGCTGCCCAAATGGTTAACCCAGCTCAGTCCACCGAAGAGCCGATCGTTACTGCATCGGCTGTCCCCCCTTCCTTGGGAGAGGTATGTCTTTCTTCCTTGACTCCATCAATTCCACCATTGCCTGCTAAGCTTACTTTGTTTGCACTGCCAGGGCTATGATCTTTCGAGCTTGCTTTCGTTCGATCCAGAATCCATCGAACCAACTTCTTCCAAGGCAGGTGGGGAGCCGATCCCCAGTACAGTCCGTGGTCCACTCCAACGCCTCAAAGATTTGCTTTCTGCCCCAACTGAGACTTTGATTGAAGATTCCGCGGAAGCCAAAGGCATTCTCGAGGATATCCAGCTTCATCTCCCTATGACCCTGCAATTGAACAACTGCCCCGCTGTAACCCTGCCGGTCTTTAAGACAAGGGTGCAATCGGCTCGCCGGAGGATTGCTCTTCTCCACTCCCAACTTCCGGCGAGGGCCGATATTGCCGAAAAATGTCGACGGCTCAACGAGAAGAAGGCGGCTACGGACGCCAAGACGGATACCTCTGCTACTCATGCTGAACTCGAGACCCTGCGCAAGGAGCTGGAGGATCTTGAAGAGAGGGTAAGGGCAACCAAACAGCTTATCCAGGACAAGGAAGCCCTTGTTGCTCGTTCGCAAGACGAAGCAAAAGGCCTCACGGCCGGTCTGAAGACCGATCTGGCTGAAATCCGTACCCTGAGCGATCAGCTGGTGACGGGTAAGGACGAGGATGACAAGGCCGAGATTGCTGAGGCGGATCGCGTCCGTGTCGACGCCATTCTCGCCCTTGGTGTGTTCCTTCAGTAGGGCCTTTAGAGACAAAAAAAAATGTTTCATTGAACTGGATCTTTCTGTACTTGCTACAAAAGATTTTTGTCATCCTATTGGCTCCCGACATTTTCTTCAGTAGGGTTTTTTTTACTGGCCGATTTTCCATCGGCTCCCGACATTTTCTTGCCCATGCGTACGTACGATAATTATATGTACCTCCCGAGCCGAATCTGACAAGTGACTGCCGGATATCGGCTTTGTATTATGTCCATGCGCCGTACTCGTACCTGGGCTCTGTCGGGACTCGTGTAGCCGACGTGGCCGCCGATCGCTAGATCACCGTTGAAACCAAGCAGACCGTGTAGTGAGAATAATCTTAGCCGACTCGCTGGATCGAAGCGCTCCATGAAGGTTTCGTAATATCCCTCGTGCAATGCCGGAGCACTAGGCTCCGTCGGGAGGACGAGCACCGCGTTCGTACCAGCCGATGTTTTCGTCATCGGCTTTCCTTTGCTCGATGTCCCACCGGGCGTGCCAGAATGTGTTGATCGCCAAAACCCACCGGCGGGCAGCGGCCTGTCAACACGGTAGAGCCGGGAAGAGCCTAGAGCTGCGGCTGGCTGAGACCCCTCCGAGCGACGGCCCGCAATGCTCTTCTGGTCACACGCGGCGATGCGAAGTGCAAGGGCGTGCCACCTGACCTATACCTGGTCAGGAAGGTGATGGGGATGCCTCGCTTAGTTCCTGCATGGCATACACGTAAACATAAAATCAGAGCCTCGATCGGCTCTCAGGCTATCCTGTGAATCGGCTCAAAGAGCCGATCCACCCATGATTCGTACGGGGTGCACGAATACCTGGTGATCCTGCTTGATCAAGATAAAGCTAATGAGATCTACGACGATTTAGGGTTTTCACCGCATAATCGGATCATCCTACTCCAGGTTGGGCCTCGCGGCCACGCACGGTGCTCGTAAGCCGATCCTAAACAAGGCCACACAACCAACGTGACGTTGATCATCGGAACATCCTGTTTAGGACTTGCGAACGCCACCCTACGTGCCGCTGGATCCTCCCCCCCTTCGTAAGGCCTAACTATTGCAGATATTAAACTAATCCTTGCGGAGCAAGGAGCAATCGTAACGGATCAGATCTACTAGATGATGAACAAGCAGGGTGCCGCCCCCACGCCTGAGATAGGCGTGAGGGCGGCTAGACATGCGAGGGTTGCACTACGTAAGCATGTTTATACGAAGAGCTATGCTAACCCTAACACATCTATGATAACTACGTTGCCCGCCATCAAAGACGCACGGGCAACGCATGAACAACGTGGGGCTTGTGCTGCCTAGATCGCAAGATGCGATCTAGGCAGCATGTCGCTTACCTGATTGAAACCCTCGAGACGAAGGAGTTGGCGATGCGCCGAGATTGGTTTGTTTTTGGGGTGAACGTTGTGTTGTTGTTTATTCCATAAACCCTAGATACATATTTATAGTCCAGCGGACTTTCTAACGTGGGAATATCCCAACGTGCACGATACAAACTCTAACTTCTAACTTAAGACACGATCTAATAAATTACAGATAAATGGGCAACCTAGCCCAACCCCACATAAAAGGCCGATCTTCGTATTTTCTTCATATATAACCTTCAAGCTTATCTTGATCGTGGCCCACCTCCGACTTGGTCAAATCCTGGTGATAACACATGTTTCATGCACACTTTATGTCATATTCGTGCATTTTCTGGAACTAACCTATTAACAAGATGCCGAAGTGCCAGTTCCTATTTTCTGCTGTTTTTGGTTTCAGAAATCCTAGTAACGAAATATTCTCGGAATCGGACGAAATCAACGCCCAGGTTCCTATTTTGCCCGGAAGCATCCAGAACACCCGGGAGCCACCAGGGAGGGGGCACAGGCCCACCAAACCACATGGCGGCTCGGCCAGGGGGGGCCCGCGCCACCCTATGATGTCGTCGCCCCTTCGACCCTCCTGCGCCGCCTCTTCGCCTATATAAAGCCCCTGGATCGAAAACCCTGATACGTTCGACGAAACCCACAGAAACCTTCCAGAGCCGCCGCCATCGCGAAGCCAAGATCTGGGGGATAGGACTCTCTGTTCCGGCACGCCGCCGGGACGGGGAAGTGCCCCCGGAAGGCTTCTCCATCGACACCGCTGCCATCTCCACCGCCATCTTCATCACCGCTGCTGCTCCCATGAGGAGGGAGTAGTTCTCCATCGAGGCTCGGGGCTGTACCGGTAGCTATGTGGTTAATCTCTCTCCTATGTACTTCAATACAATGATCTCATGAGCTGCTTTACATGATTGAGATCCATATGATGAGCTTTGTATCGCTACTAGTTGTGTGCTACTCATGTGATGTTATTAAAGTAGTCTATTCCTCCTGCATGGTGTAAAGGTGACTAGTGTGTGCACCATGTGGTTCTTGTCGTAGGCTATGATCATGATCTCTTGTAGATTGTGGAGTTAATTATCATTATGATAGTATTGATGTGATCTATTCCTCCTTCATAGTGTAATGTGGGCAGTGTGTGCACTATGTTAGTTCTTGGTTTATTTTGCAATGATCTATTATGCTCTAAGGTTCTTTAAATATGAACATTATTGTGGAGCTTGTTAACTCCGGCATTGAGGGTTCGTGTAATCCTACGCAATGTGTTCATCATCCAACAAAAGAGTGTATGTAGCACATATGAGAAAGAGTTATTTATTATGCGATCAATGTTGAGAGTGTCCACTAGTGAAAGTGTAATCCCTAGGCCTTGTTCCTAAATACTGCTATCGCTGCTTGTTTCTTGTTTTCTTTGCGTTACTACTGCTGCAATACTACCACCATCAACTACACGCCGGCAAGCTATTTTCTGGCACCGTTGCTACTGCTCATACTTATTCATACCACCTGTATTTCACTATCTCTTCGCCGAACTAGTGCACCTATTAGGTGTGTTGGGGACACAAGAGACTTCTTGCTTTGTGGTTGCAGGGTTGCATGAGAGGGATATCTTTGACCTCTTCCTCCCTGAGTTCGATAAACCTTGGGTGATCCACTTAAGGGAAAACTTGCTGCTGTTCTACAAACCTCTGCTCTTGGAGGCCCAACACTGTCTACAGGAAAAGGAGGGGGAAGTAGACATCACGGACATCACGCCTCATCCAGAGCCATAGTGGCCAAAGCCTTCCGGCACGGTTTTTACTGGCCGACGGCGCTCAGAGACGCAGAAGAGTTGGTGAAGAAGTGCAACAGCTGTCAGCGCTTCGCAAAGAAGAGACACCAGCCGGCTTCCGCCTTGAAGACCATCCCCATCACATGGCCATTTGCCGTATGGGGCTTGGATATGGTGGGTCCGTTCAAAACAGCGCGAGGCGGCATGACACACCTCTTGGTGATGATTGACAAATTCACCAAGTGGATCGAAGCCAAGCCAATCAAGAAGCTGGACGGCTCCACAGCCGTCACATTCCTCAAGGAAATCATTGTGAGATTCGGCTACCCCCACAGCATCATCACCGACAACGGCAGCAACTTCTCCCAAGGCATCTTCTCTCGCTATTGCGGGGAAATGGGGATCCGGATGGCCCTAGCCTCTGTGGCGCACCCAGAGTCCAACGGACAAGTGGAGAAGGCTAACGGCTTGGTCCTAGCCGGCATCCGGCCCCGGCTGGTGGAGCCGCTCGAGCGAGCAGCCGGCTGCTGGATTGAAGAGCTGCCCAATGTGCTGTGGAGCCTGCGCACAACGACAAACCGCTCAGTCGGCTTCACGCCATTTTTCCTCGTATACGGGGCCGAAGCCGTCTTGCCGACTGATATCGAACACGACGCGCCAAGGATCAAGCTGTACACTGAAGCCGAAGCCAAAGAAGCTCGCGAAGATGGAGTCGACCTGGTCGAAGAGGCCCGGCTGCTGGCCGCGTCCAGATCTACCATCTACCAGCAAAGCCTCCGACGCTATCACAGCCGGAAGGTCCAGCCCTTAGCATTCCGAGAAGGAGACCTAGTGCTCCGGCTGATCCAGCGGACAGCCGGACAGCATAAACTGTCATCCCCATGGGAGGGTCCCTTCATCGTGAGCAAGGCAGTAGGCAATGATTCCTACTATCTCATAGATGCCCAAGAGGCTAAGAAAAACAAGCCGGACAAGGCTGACGAGGAGACTAAACGTCCCTGGAATGTCAACTTGCTCTGCCCATTTTACACATGAGAGTAGGAATGTATGTATCCCTTGTATCCCTTTTGTAAGCTATGAAAAAAGCACGTGCCAAGAGCGCCGTTTCCGACAAGTTTTTCGCGTACTCTACTTTGTTTCGCCAATTGGCTTGAACCCTCTCACGCGGTCGCCTCAGTAACGTGATCCGGTTTCCGACAGCCGGCTTCCGATCCAGCTACAGACCGCAACCCGGCTGTCCGGCTGGCGGGAGTAAGGCCTAGGGAGCCGGCACGCGAAAAACGACTAAGGGAAAGAGTAAAAGCGAGTTTACTTGCAACTTTTCATATAAGTGCCGGATTGCCGAATTCAGCTCGTTCGACTGAAATACTGTCGGCCTCACCCAGCGGCCCGCTCTTGATCCGGCGATGGATCGCAAGTCGGACGTACGACCAGCAAGAGCACAGCCAAAGAGTGGGGCGGATGGGAAAAAGCGAACAAGTCGAAAGAAAGCAACTCGGCACACAAATGATTAACAAACACATTAAAGTGTGACATAATGAAAGGACGATAATATTCATACATATGCACCCGGCATCCTGGGGATTTAATAAATTGTCTTGGCAAAAGCAACAACAGAAGCAGGTAAACTAAGCAGCGGCTGGAGAAGGACCAGCCGGAGGAGCGTCAGCGGAGCCGGCTGCCGGGTCGTCTTCGGGCGCATCTTCCGCCTCCTCATCTTCCATCTCGTACTCCTCATCAGATTGAGGGTTCGGGTCCGCGACGAAGAGGCCCTTGTCGACGAAGTCGGCGATGGCGCTGGCTCGGGCAAGCCGGGCGATCTTGTGTTCGGCCGGGAGCTTGTCCTCCACGCCGGCTCGCCGATACTCGAGCTACCCCAGATCCACCTCGTTGTACCAGGAGAGGACAAAGGACAGCGCCATGTCGGCACCAGCGCGCGTGGCAGACTCCTTCCAGTCGAGGAAGCGATCCGGCGCTCGCTCCATCAAGGAGGTGAGGTTGGAGATATCTTGCGGCACCGCCTCCGCGGGCCACATCATCGGGACCAGCTCCTCAGCCGCCTTCCGGAGCTCCCAGCCAAGCTTGGTGATGGGCTCGACGTGGGCAGCCATGGACGCCATATAGTCCTCCATGGTGAAGTACTCTGAGCTGCCCTCGCCAGTCGCCCGCCTCCTGGTCTCGCGTGCAACGCCAACGGCTGCTAGCGCCGCATCCTGCGTTTCCGGGAAGGCCGCTGCAAGAAG
This sequence comes from Lolium perenne, assembly GCF_019359855.2. Taxonomy (NCBI): domain Eukaryota; kingdom Viridiplantae; phylum Streptophyta; class Magnoliopsida; order Poales; family Poaceae; genus Lolium; species Lolium perenne. Next base: position 256,479,818 of record NC_067248.2, on the reverse strand, counting down.
AAGCAAGTCAGAAATCATCGAAGCCGAAATAAGCTGAAAAATGCAAATTTTTGAAGTCCTAAGACAAAAGGAAAAGCCTGGCGGCAGCCGGCAAGAACCGACTGCCCCCAGCCCAAAGATGGAGATAGCGAAGAAATCAGAGTTTCGGCCGCCGGCCGCCAACGAAGGCCGGCAGCCGACAGCCGAAAGCCGGCAAAGGGAAGGGAACAATGAAGTGCACTCACCCGACAAGCCACGGTCGAGCGCGCCAATCTCATCCACCCAGCTTTTGGCGGTGGCCGACAGCTCCTTGGTCTTGGTGGTGACCTCCTCCTAAAGCGCAAGCCGCTGCTTCTCCACCTCGGTCAGCCGCCGGCTCAGATCCTCCACCTTCTCTTTCTCCGCCGTCCTAAGGGAGGCAAGCTCAGTGAGGTGGTTCTGCTCAAGCCGGCGCAGCCGCGTCAGCTCCTACTCAGCCACCTTGAGTTTGGCGGCTGCAGATCGGCCCGCCTCCTCGCTCTCGGCGCACTGGGCGCGAGCAGCCCGGAGATCCGCCTCCAGCCGCGGAACCTTGGCGGCTTCAACTGCAAGGAAGCCGGAAAGAAACGTCAGCCAACCAAGACTAAAAAGAAAGAAGACATCGAGTCGGAAGGAGAAAGATCTTACCCTTGACGGCCTCCAGCTCGCGAGCCAAGTCGGCCCGGTCCAGCTTGGCCTTGTGGTAGTGGGTCACGGTGCGGTTGTACAGATTGGTGCGCCGATCCGCCACAGCCTAAGGAAAAAAAAATCAGTATGCTAGGCGAAACCCGGACCAGCTCCGAGCAGCCGGCCCATGCCTCGGAGGGCTACCAGGATGATAACCAAATTGAAAAACAGATGAAGCTTACCTTGCTGGCTTCCTCCACCTTGGCGACGTTGGCCGCGGCCTCGGCAGCCCTGGCCTTGAGGTTGGCACGCAAGGCCGGAGAAGAACATCTCCACCGATGCTTGGCCGGGGTTCCCCTCCCGGCTGGTCACCTCATAGGAGTCGGCGCGGAGCCACGCACCGCTCCATAGTGCCGGCCGAGCCAAGGCTAGAGTCGGAGGCGGACGGCACATGCGAAGCGGGCGCCCTTGGCCACGTGCGAGGCCTGGCTGCGGCGCCGATCGGGCTCACGTCCTCTCCCGTGCGCGCGAGTCGGCGCCCTCCGTGCGCGCCGGCTCATCCCTTGCCGGCTCCTGCCTGGCCGGCTCCTCCGTCGTCGGCTCCGGCGGTGCGCGGCGCTCCGGGCGAAGCGAGATGGCCCGGTCGGCGCAGCCGTCTCCGGCGCTCGAGGTGCCCCCTCCGGGCTCTCATCCAGCACCACCACGCTTGGCCTAGCTCCGGCTCGGTCGCGGGCGGTGCAGCCCTGCCGGCTCCGGCTCCGGTCGAAAGGTGGCATGCCCCGGCCGGCCCCGGCGGCTGGGTCCGAGAACGAGTCCGGCGCGGGAACATGTCGTCCGGCGTCGGGCGGCGCGTCGGCTCGGCCCGCGTGCCGTGATCGAGCGCTGAGGCCAGCGGCACGGCGAAGGAAGGCGCCCTGCGGGAGCGGAGTACCCGCAGGCGGCGGCGGCGTAGGTGCGCGCGATGGAGGCTGTGGCGTCGGCTCCCTCCTTTGGCGCGGAGGCGGCGACACGACGCGCGGAGTCTGCCGGGAGCCGCCGCCCTGGGCAAACTTGATGGGGGCCCTAGCCGGACAAACAAGGAGAAGATAAGCATAGAGAGTAAGGAAAGAAAAGGAATCAAACAAAAGAAAAAGAGAGCTCACCCGGCCTGCTCCGGAACCTTCTTCGGCTGCTGCCGGCGGAGTTTCTTCGCCTTCGCCTCCAAGGCGGCAGTAGAGCGGGGGTCGCTGGCCCGCTTCTTCCCCTTGGGCGCCGAAGTCGCCGTGGTGCTTGGCGGCCTCGCGCGCAGGGGCACGGCGGGGATCGGCCCCGTGGTAGACGTCGCCGGCTCCTCGTCCTCCCGCTGCTCCGGTGAAGGGGGCGGATTGTGCTCCCCCTGGCCGCCTAGGTCAGGCGCCTGCAGCAGGTCGTCGTCGCCAGCCTGGTCGCCGGCTTGGTCAGCCGGATCGGCGTGATCCGGCATCCACCTCCTCGTCGCCGGGTCGCCATCCTCGATGTTTTGGCGGTCAAAGAGCTAGAAAAAACAGAAAACATGAGCAAACAACAAGCCGGAAGTCGGCAGAAGGAAAAGGAAGTCGGCCTCGCAGCCGCAAGCCGGAAGCCGGCGAAAACACAAAGCTTACCAGCTCGGGTTGGTGGTCCCTGTCGTGGGGCGCCAGCCCGTAGTTCCATTCGTCCGGCATGTTCGCCTTGGTGATGTTATTCACCCGGTGGGCCACCTGGGCCTTGGAGAGCAGCGCCTTGGACGTCCGGTTCGGGTCGAACCGGCCGGACATGTGCCCGATTTTGTGGGTGCGCATTTGGAGCGGCAGCACCCGGCGCTCGGCGATGGTGCAGAGGAGGTCCTCGGCGGTCAGCCCGTTCGCGACGGCCGCCCCCAGGAAGTCCCAGAGCTGATTCACCTCAGCGTCCGGATCCGTCGTGCGGGTGTTGTAGCTCCAGTTGATCCGGCCGACTGGAGGAGCCGGGTTGAACTCCGGCAGGTTGATCCGGTCGACGAGCTGGCCCTCGTTGCGCACGTAGAAGAACGACATCTGCCAATTCTTCACCGAGTCAACGGTTGGAATTTTGGGGAAGGGCGTACCCGGCCGGGTGTAGATCGAGGCGGCGCCGCAGGCCCGCAGGCGGCCCTCAGTGGTTTGCGCCTTGAGGTAGAAGAGCCGGCTCCAGAAATCGATATCCGGCCACAAGCCGGTGTAGGCCTCCATGAAGGCCACGTAGCAGCTGAGGAGGATGCAGGCGTTGGCCGGCAGGTGGTGCGGCTGCAGGCCAAAGTTGTCGAGGAACTGGCGGAAGAAGGTGGATGCCGGCAGCCCCAGCCCGCGATCGAGATGCGCGCCGAAGACGACGCGCTCGCCGGGCTCCGGATCGGGCTCCGTCTCCTCGCCGGGCGCCCGCGTGACCACCGACGACGGGATCCGGCGGAGGCGCACCAGCCGCTCGATGTCGTCCTCCCTCATGTACGAGCCCCTCCATGATCCACTGGCGGAGGCCATCGTCGAGGAAGAAGAAGAGGAAGACCACGAAAGGCGGAAAGGCGAGGAGGAACCTTGCGATGGCGGCGGCGACGACGGCGGCGGAGGACGCTCCGTTGAAACGCGGGGCCCCGTGGCGCCGGCTCGTCGGAGTAGCAGCGGCGGATTGGCGGAGATGCGCTCGCCGGAGTTCGCCAGTGGAAAACGTTCGCCGGAGCAGCAACGGGCTCGAGCGCGAAGAAGAGAGCGAGAGGAGCGGGAGCGCGAGGAAGACGAAGTGAGGCAGTGGCCGCCTCGGTACCCTCCCCCGCGGCATTTATAGCCGCCCGCGGCGGACGGTTAGCCTCCAAGTGGCGATCGTGGCCACATCGCCCGGATCTTCTGCGCATTAACTCCCCCCACGACCGCTGCCGTTACCGGAAACTGCCACACCACGTCGCCCACAACCTCACCGGATCCGGAGGGGACATTGATGTGACCAGACGAACCGGCGGCAGAGCCCAGGCATCAGACCGGTCAAGTCGGGTGCAGGACCCGAGGCGGCGGAGACTCCGGCGCGCCGCAAGCCGGAGCCGGACAACAAGTTCAACTCGGACCAAAAGTCATCCAGCAAGGCGGAGACACCACCAAAACTTGCGAGAAAGCAAAAGCTGCACAAGTGTAAATAGTGGCCGGCTAGAAGCAGCCGGCCGAAGCGAGCCGGATGAGGGCGCAGCCGGCTGAATGGAAATTCTCAGTCGGCCCCTCCAAGTGCCGTCAAGTATATTCAAGAAGCCAGGAAAACCTGCCTAGGTCCTTCTAAGCGCAGGACCTTGCCAGCTTCGGGGGCTAATGTCGGGGGGAAGACCCCGGGTAGGGCAATGGACGCGGAGCAGCCGGCTGGCCACTGGCCGGCTCGCGGCAAAGGCCGGCTGAGGAGCAGCCGGCTAGCGCCGCGGCCGGCTGGTCCGGAAGCCGGCTGGCTCTAGGTCCTAGTCGGCCTGGCTACGGCCGCCAATGCTGTAGCTGGGCCGGCTTCTACAAGCCATATCCGACTAGGGGTTTGTACCTCAGACCGACTCGAGGCTGGCGAGTCTTGCACTAGAAGGAACCGGGTTGGTGATCCGGGCTCCCAAAGTCCACGCTGACTTCATCTTCCGTAAAGCGCGGGGCACTGTGGAGCAATAGTGCCACGCGCCGGACAGGCCATCACGGTCTACGTCGATCCGTACTGGCTACAGTGGCTGATGGCGACAGGGACACCTCCTCTCCATACCGCTGACCTTGGCAGCCGGATGGGACAGGCCATGAGGCCTCAACGGCTCCTGACGTCACTGCCTCGGGAAGGAGCGGAAGCCGGAGCCGGCCAAGCCGGCCAGTAAACTATAGGGTCTTATATGTAAAGTGCCGGTGCCTATATAAGCCGCACTACCCCCTCTCGTGCAGGGGATCGATCATTCTCACCTCACCACATCCCTTAGCGCTGCCCTGTGAGAGAGACTTTGTCTTCCTTAGCCTCTCAGGAGCAGCCAGACACAACTCAAGGAGCAACCTTGTATTGTGTGATCATCATATACACTCTAGCAGGAGTAGAGGTTTTACCTCCATCGGAGGGCCTCGAACCTGGGCACGTCGCCGTGTCGCTCGTCCCCATACCCGCATCCGGATACCGCCGTGAGATCTCTCAGGAACCACATTCGATTAGCCACCCTATGGCATATGCCGTGACGATACCACGACAGTAATTGCTAAGGAAAGGGATTGAGGCAGCGATCGATGCTTTTCCGTCCCCATGTACAATATTATTTCGGTGGTGCCATGTCCTCCAAAATAGGAAAATAACCTCAGCTCTAGTTCTCTCAGGTAACTTGTTCAGTAGAGACAGTAGCCAGTCATTACCAGTATAGGCAAAGTCAGCCTCAGGCGGAAGCTTCCATTTGAGTCTCATACCTTCACGAAGAGCTTGAGCCATAGTGCACCGAATTAAAGCATGGTGAGAGTCTGATACGTCTCCGACGTATCGATAATTTCTTATGTTCCATGCCACATTATTGATGTTATCTACATGTTTTATGCACACTTTATGTCATATTCGTGCATTTTCTGGAACTAACCTATTAACAAGATGCCGAAGTGCCGATTCTTTGTTTTCTGCTGTTTTTGGTTTCAGAAATCCTAGTAAGGAAATATTCTCGGAATTGGACGAAATCAAAGCCCAGGGGCCTATTTTTCCACGAAGCTTCCAGAAGTCCGAAGGAGAGACGAAGAGGGGCACGAGGGGGCCACACCCTAGGGCGGCGCGGCCCCCCTTGGCCGCGCGGCCCTGTGGTGTGGGGCCCCCGTGCCGCCTCTTGACCTGCCCTTCCGCCTACAAATAGCCTCCGTGACGAAACCCCCAGTACCGAGAGCCACGATACGGAAAACCTTCCAGAGACGCCGCCAACGCCGATCCCATCTCGGGGGATCCAGGAGATCGCCTCCGGCACCCTGCCGGAGAGGGGAATCATCTCCCGGAGGACTCTACGCCGCCATGGTCGCCTCCGGTGTGATGTGTGAGTAGTCTACCCCTGGACTATGGGTCCATAGCAGTAGCTAGATGGTTGTCTTCTCCCCATTGTGCTATCATTGTCGGATCTTGTGAGCTGCCTAACATGATCAAGATCATCTATCTGTAATTCTATATGTTGCGTTTGTTGGGATCCGATGAATAGAGAATACTTGTTATGTTGATTATCAAAGTTATATCTATGTGTTGTTTATGATCTTGCATGCTCTCCGTTATTAGTAGATGCTCTGGCCAAGTTGATGCTAGTAACTCCAAGAGGGAGTATTTATGCTCGATAGTGGGTTCATGTCTCCGTGAATCTGGAGGGGTGACAAGAACCTCTAAGGTTATGGATGTGCTGTTGCCACTAGGGATAAAACATTAGTGCTATGTTCAAGGATGTAGTCACTAGTTACATTACGCGCAATACTTAATGCAATTGTGCATTGTTAGCAACTTAATGCGGAGGGTTCGGATGATAACCTGAAGGTGGACTTTTTAGGCATAGATGCAGTTGGATGGCGGTCTATGTACTTTGTCGTAATGCCCAATTAAATCTCACTATACTCATCATGATATGTATGTGCATGGTCATGCTCTCTTTATTTGTCAATTGCCCAACTGTAATTTGTTCACCCAACAAGCTGTTTGTCTTATGGGAGAGACACCTCTAGTGAACTGTGGACCCCGGTCCAATTCTCTTTCTTGAAATACAATCTCTTGCAATACTTGTTCTCTTGTTGTTTCTGCAAACAATCATCTTCCACACAATACGGTTAATCCTTTGTTACAGCAAGCCGGTGAGATTGACAACCTCCTGTTTCGTTGGGGCAAAGTACTTTGGTTGTGTTGTGCGGAGTTCCACGTTGGCGCCGGAATCCCTGGTGTTGCGCCGCACTACATCCCGCCGCCATCAACCTTCAACGTGCTTCTTGGCTCCTCCTGGTTCGATAAACCTTGGTTTCTTTCTGAGGGAAAACTTGCTGCTGTGCGCATCATACCTTCCTCTTGGGGTTCCCAACGAACGTGTGAGTTACACGCCGTCAAGCTCTTTTTCTGGCGCCGTTGCCGGGGAGATCAAGACACGCTGCAAGGGGAGTCTCCACTTCTCAATCTCTTTACTTTGTTTTTGTCTTGCTTAGTTTTATTTACTACTTTGTTTGCTGCACTAAATCAAAATACAAAAAAATTAGTTGCTAGTTTTACTTTATTTGCTATCTTGTTTGCTATATCAAAAACACAAAAAAATTAGTTTACTTGCATTTACTTTATCTAGTTTGCTTTATTTACTGTTGCTAAAATGGCCAACGCTGAAAATACTAAGTTGTGTGACTTCACGACCACAAATAATAATGATTTCTTATGCACACCTATTGCTCCACCTGCTACTACAGCAGAATTCTTTGAAATTAAACCTGCTTTACTGAATCGAGTTATGCGAGAGCAAGTTTCTGGTGTTAGTTACGATGATGCTGCTGCCCATCTTAATAATTTTGTTGAACTATGTGAAATGCAAAAATATAAAGATGTAGATGGTGATATTATTAAACTAAAATTGTTCCCTTTCTCATTAAGAGGAAGAGCTAAAGATTGGTTGCTATCTCTGCCTAAGAATAGTATTGATTCATGGACTAAATGCAAGGATGCTTTTATTGGTAGATATTATCTCCCTGCTAAAATTATATCTTTGAGGAGTAGCATAATGAATTTTAAACAATTAGATACTGAACATGTTGCTCAAGCTTGGGAAAGAATGAAATCTTTGGTTAAAAATTGCCCAACCCATGGACTGACTACTTGGATGATCATCCAAACCTTCTATGCAGGACTAAATTTTTCTTCACGGAATTTATTGGATTCAGCTGCTGGAGGTACCTTTATGTACATCACTCTTGGTGAAGCAACAAAGCTTCTTGATAATATGATGATCAACTACTCTGAATGGCACACGGAAAGAGCTCCACAAGGTAAGAAGGTAAATTCTGTCGAAGAAACCTCTTCCTTGAGTGATAAGATTGATGCTATTATGTCTATGATTGTGAATGATAGGACTAATATTGATCCTAATAATGTTCCATTAGCTTCATTGGTTGCACAAGAAGAACATGTTGATGTAAACTTCATTAAAAATAATAATTTCAACAACAATGCTTACCGGAACAATTGTAGTAACAACTATAGGCCATATCCTTATAATAATGGCAACGGCTATGGTAATTCTTATGGGAATTCTTACAACAATAATAGGAGTTCATCCCCTGGACTTGAAGCCATGCTTAAAGAATTTATTAGTACACAAACTGCTTTTAACAAATCTGTTGAAGAAAAGCTTGGGAAAATTGATATACTTGCTTCTAAAGTCGATAGTCTTGCTGCTGATGTTGATCTTTTGAAATCGAAAGTTTTGCCTAATGAAAATCATCATAATAAAATTTTTACTACAGCAAATGCCATTCAAGTTAGAATTAATGAGAATATAAGATTAATGGCTGAACTGCGTGCTAGGTGGGATAGAGAAGAAAATGAAAAACTAGCTAAAGAGAAGAATGTAGCTAAAGTTTGGACTATTACCACCACTAGTAATGCTAATGCTACACATGTTGCTGCACCTTCTACCATTAATAATAAAAGAATTGGTGTTAGCAATGTTTCCACTTCTAATGCAAAGCGCGAAAAACTGCCTGAAACTGCTAAAACTGCTGAAACTGCTTGTGATAAAGCTGCTGAAATTTTTTCCAACATTGGGGATGATGATCCCATTGCTTTAGATTATAATGATTTGAATTTTGATGATTGCCACATCTCTGAAGTTATAAAGTTCTTGCAAAAACTTGCTAAAAGTCCTAATGCTAGTGCTATAAATTTGGCTTTTACACATCATATTACAAATGCTCTCATAAAAGCTAGAGAAGAGAAACTAGAGCGTGAAACCTCTATTCCTAAAAAGCTAGAGGATGGTTGGGAGCCCATCATTAAGATGAAGGTTAAAGATTTTGATTGTAATGCTTTATGTGATCTTGGTGCAAGTATTTCTGTTATGCCTAAGAAAATTTATAATATGCTTGACTTGCCACCGATGCAAAATTGTTATTTGGATGTTAATCTTGCTGATCATTCTACAAAGAAACCTTTGGGTAAAGTTGATAATGTTCGTATTACCGTTAACAATAACCTTGTTCCCGTTGATTTTGTTGTCTTGGATATTGAATGCAATGCATCTTGCCCCATTATATTGGGAAGACCTTTTCTTCGAACTGTTGGTGCTATTATTGATATGAAGGAAGGTAATATAAAATATCAATTTCCTCTCAAGAAAGGTATGGAACACTTCCCTAGAAAGAGAATGAAGTACCCTTTTGATTCTATTATGAGAACAAATTATGATGTTGACACTTCGTCTCTTGATAATACTTGATGCACACTTTCTGCGCCTAGCTGAAAGGCGTTAAAAAAAGCGCTTATGGGAGACAACCCATGTTTTTACCTACAGTACTTTGTTTTTATTTTGTGTCTTGGAAGTTGTTTACTACTGTAGCAACCTCTCCTTATCTTAGTTTTGTGTTTTGTTGTGCCAAGTTAAGCCGTTGATAAGAAAGTAAGTACTAGATTTGGATTACTGCGCAGTTCCAGATTTCTTTGCTGCCACGAATCTGGGTCCACCTCCCTGTAGGTAGCTCAGAAAATTAAGCCAATTTACGTGCATGATCCTCAGATATGTACGCAACTTTCATTCAATTTGAGCATTTTCATTTGAGCAAGTCTGGTGCCATTTTAAAATTCGTCAATACGAACTGTTCTGTTTTGACAGATTCTGCCTTTTATTTCGCATTGCCTCTTTTGCTATGTTGGATGAATTTCTTTGATCCACTAATGTCCAGTAGCATTATGCAATGTCCAGAAGTGTTAAGAATGATTGTGTCACCTCTGAATATGTCAATTTATATTGTGCACTAACCCTCTAATGAGTTGTTTCGAGTTTGGTGTGGAGGAAGTTTTCAAGGATCAAGAGAGGAGTATGATGCAACATGATCAAGGAGAGTGAAAGCTCTAAGCTTGGGGATGCCCCGGTGGTTCACCCCTGCATATATCAAGAAGACTCAAGTGTCTAAGCTTGGGGATGCCCAAGGCATCCCCTTCTTCATCGACAACATTATCAGGTTCCTCCCCTGAAACTATATTTTTATTCCATCACATCTTATGTGCTTTTTCTTGGAGCGTCGGTTTGTTTTTGTTTTTTGTTTTGTTTGAATAAAATGGATCCTAGCATTCACTTTATGGGAGAGAGACACGCTCCGCTGTAGCATATGGACAAGTATGTCCTTGGTTTCTACTCATAGTATTCATGGCGAAGTTTCTTCTTCGTTAAATTGTTATATGGTTGGAATTGGAAAATGATACATGTAGTAATTGCTATTAATGTCTTGGGTAATGTGATACTTGGCAATTGTTGTGCTCATGTTTAAGCTCTTGCATCATATGCTTTGCACCCATTAATGAAGAAATACATAGAGCATGCTAAAATTTGGTTTGCATATTTGGTTTCTCTAAGGTCTAGATAATTTCTAGTATTGAGTTTGAACAACAAGGAAGACGGTGTAGAGTCTTATAATGTTTTCAATATGTCTTTTATGTGAGTTTTGCTGCACCGGTTCATCCTTGTGTTTGTTTCAAATAAGCCTTGCTAGCCTAAACCTTGTATCGAGAGGGAATACTTCTCATGCATCCAAAATACTTGAGCCAACCACTATACCATTTGTGTCCACTATACCTACCTACTACATGGTATTTTCCGCCATTCCAAAGTAAATTGCTTGAGTGCTACCTTTAAAATTCCATCATTCACCTTTGCAATATATAGCTCATGGGACAAATAGCTTAAAAACTATTGTGGTATTGAATATGTAATTATGCACTTTATCTCTTATTAAGTTGCTTGTTGTGCGATAACCATGTTTACTGGGGACGTCATCAACTTTCATTGTTGAATTTCATGTGAGTTGCTATGCATGTTCGTCTTGTCTGAAGTAAGGGCGATCTACACTGAGTTGAATGGTTTGAGCATGCATATTGTTAGAGAAGAACATTGGGCCGCTAACTAAAGCCATGATCCATGGTGGAAGTTTCAGTTTTGGACAAACATCCTCAAATCTCTAATGAGAAAAGAATTAATTGTTGTTGAATGCTTAAAGCATTAAAAGAGGAGTCCATTATCTGTTGTCTATGTTGTCCCGGTATGGATGTCTAAGTTGAGAATAATCAAAAGCGAGAAATCCAAATGCGAGCTTTCTCCTTAGACCTTTGTACAGGCGGCATAGAGGTACCCCTTTGTGAAACTTGGTTAAAGCATATGTATTGCGGTGATAATCCAGGTAGTCCAAACTAATTAGGACAAGGTGCGGGCACTATTGGTACACTATGCATGAGGCTTGCAACTTATAAGATATAATTTACATGATGCATATGCTTTATTACTACCGTTGACAAAATTGTTTCATGTTTTCAAAATCAAAGCTCTAGCACAAATATAGCAATCGATGCTTTTCCTCTATAGAGGACCATTCTTTTACTTTCAATGTTGAGTCAGTTCACCTATTTCTCTCCACCTCAAGAAGCAAACACTTGTGTGAACTGTGCATTGATTCCTACATACTTGCATATTGCACTTATTATATTACTCTATGTTGACAATATCCATGAGATATACATGTTACAAGTTGAAAGCAACCGCTGAAACTTAATCTTCCTTTGTGTTGCTTCAATGCTTTTACTTTGAATTATTGCTTTATGAGTTAACTCTTATGCAAGACTTATTGATGCTTGTCTTGAAGTGTTATTCATGAAAAGTCTTTGCTTTATGATTCACTTGTTTACTCATGTCATATACATTGTTTTGATCGCTGCATTCACTACATATGCTTTACAAATAGTATGATCAAGATTATGATGGCATGTCACTCCAGAAATTATCTGTGTTATCATTTTACCTGCTCGGGACGAGCAGAACTAAGCTTGGGGATGCTGATACGTCTCCGACGTATCGATAATTTCTTATGTTCCATGCCACATTATTGATGTTATATACATGTTTTATGCACACTTTATGTCATATTCGTGCATTTTCTGGAACTAACCTATTAACAAGATGCCGAAGTGCCGATTCTTTATTTTCTGCTGTTTTTGGTTTCAGAAATCCTAGTAAGGAAATATTCTCGGAATTGGACGAAATCAAAGCCCAGGGGCCTATTTTTCCACGAAGCTTCCAGAAGTCCGAAGGAGAGACGAAGAGGGGCCACGAGGGGGCCACACCCTAGGGCGGCGCTGACAAGGGATTAACTTGTCAATGCCTATGGATTGTAGGCTAGGGTTTAGTTAGAAGTAGAGGGCAAGTAGATCTCGAAGGTTTCAGCCGAAAAGTACTCGACGATTATGAAAACTAGGGTTTGCAGACAATGATTCGATTGATTCTTTGTCCCTCGACTCCCCCTTATATATGAGGTGGAGCCGAGGGATCCGTGCTATACAAGTTTACATAGTCCGGGACGGTTTCTAACTCATCCCGCCAGATCACAAACAACACTTCCTATTACAACTCTATCTTTCCTTAGTAAATCTTGGGCTCCCGAATCTTCTTATTCTTCGGGTATTGGGCTTCCAGTAAACCCCGGGTACCATCTTCGGCAGGCCCACTTGGGATGCCTATGTCAGTAGCCCCCGAGATTTTGCTTGAATCGTAGAGTCAGGGAAAATCTCCATTGTTTATTTTTACTCGAAAGCTTTAACCTTTTATATTTCTTCACATAAAATTCTATATTGTACAGGGATACTGGTAATTGGGGCTAGTTCATCTGACGGATCAGGTACTAGTTAACTGCTCTAGTGGCAATCCGCAAAAACCTACTTCAAAATCACGTCCCCGGACATGATCTCGGGATACTGGTGTAAACGTCGACAGGTGCCGCTTAAGGTCTTACCATTCTGTCGAGTCCCAGTCAAATTTATCGGGTACCTAACGCGTCCGTTAGGATTTTTCTTCGTATCTGTTGATACGGATAAAAATGTGAGCGCGATCTTTGGCGATGCCACGCCCAGCGAACGGATGCTGGGTCTTACCTTCGCAAATTTTGCGGCATTCAGAAATTGATCGCAACTTCGGCGTTCTGAGAATATATTGTCGAGTGCTTTTCCGGCTGTTGGAATGGCACATTTTATCGAGTCATATATGACTTATATTGTTCTCCCGATGGGAGTATATGTAGAGTTAATTATAACTCGAAATATACTCTCTTGTTTTTCTATTTTTGTTAATTTCATCGGGCACGCGAACAGCGTTCCCGTTTGGTTTAGCCCCCGAGGCTACAACCAAGAACTTTTGGTTGGTTTTAGTGTCAAAATTTTATTCCACCTTGTCGCTATATTTTAATTACTTCCCAATATTATCTCTTTATTCTTCTCTCTTTTTTTTTTTTTTTTTTTTTTTTTTATCTCTCGGGTGCGCGAACAGCGCTCCCGATGGGAGTAGCCCCCGAGGCTACAGCCAAGGACTTGTGCTTGGTTGTAGGCTCCCGCAATTTCTATATTTGTCATACTCGAAAATTTACTTTTTTCTGAAGTAGCCCCCGAGCATTTGGGCAAAAACTTGTATTTGATCAAAGGCTCCCGAAGTATTGAATAATTCTTTCTGTCGTCACTTTTCTTTTATTTTTCTTGTCGACATACTTCCCTTAATCAAATTTACTTCATCCTTCTCGAATAGTCGTGAGTTCTCTGCCCTGTGGGTCCATTGCTTCGACCATGTTGACACGTCGTGCAAGTGGGGGACACACGTCCTCCGCTTTTTCTGGCGCACGTACGGTAACGCCTATCTCAATAAAAATACTCTTTTGCCCTTGTGTCTAGAAGATCCATCCTCACCACACGATTTCTTCATCCAACGGCAGACTGCTTCACCCGAATCTTATATAAACCCTTCTTCAACCTTCGTTCATCCCCTCGCTTGCGCCGCTCACCTGTTCCTCTTCGCAAAACTTCCCCTGCGCCCAACTCTCTCCAATCTTCCGTACGTACATACATTGTTCTGCCCACTGCCGTTGATGCCACCGCGCACGCGTCTGACTCGCCACAGCACGCCGGAATCCAAGATGGCCGCCGAGGATCTTGAGTGGGAGAGATCCAAAATCTCCAATCAAGACATCAACACGCTGAAGAGGCTCGGCCTCATGACGAAGGAGGACGCCATCCGCTTTCCTAGCGAAGAAAGCTACCCCAAGCCTCCAATGGAGTATCGGGTTAGTTTTGTTGATCACCTGATCCGCGGCCTTTCAACCCCAATCCACGATTTCCTCCGCGGCCTTCTTTTTGTTTACGGGATTCAACTGCACCAGTTGACTCCCAATTCCATCCTTCACATTTCTATTTTTATCACACTTTGCGAATGCTTCCTCGGAATCACTCCCAATTGGGCTCTGTGGAAGCGCATTTTCTGCCTCCGCCGTAATGGCTCCCACAACGTCACTTATAACATAGGTGGCGTTGTTATCTGTGTTCGGACTGACGTCGATTATTTCGACGTCAAGTTTCCTGATTCTGTCCAAGGATGGCGCAAAAAGTGGCTCTACATCCACGAAGAAAGCGCCAATTCTGTGGAGCACAACATAGTTCCTTTCGACGGAAGTGCCAGGATTCAGCGTCGCCGTTCCTGGGATGCCGAAGCTTCTGAAGAAGAGAAAAAAGCGACAGAGGCGCTCATGGCTCGTATCCGCCATCTTCAAAACACTCGAGGCAAAGAGCTATCTGGTGTTCAAATTACTGCCTACTTCCTTAGGATTAGAGTGCAGCCTCTTCAGGCTCGCAAAAATCCCCTTTGGACGTATTCTGGTGAAAATGACGCCAACAGAATCTCCAAAGTGATCTTTACGTAAAGGACTTGGAAAAATTGGTTCGAAGAATTTCTCGATTAGGCAAGAAGGATCCTATTCCCTCCTCCTGTCGAGTGGAACCATACAGTGCTTCCAATCCTCTTCCCGAGGTATTTTCTCTTCTCGAAGTTTTATCTTGTTTTGAACTGTTCCTCGTATCTTATTTGCAGTGGTATCTCACTTATTCTCTTTTGTCACTATTTCTTTGTAGAATCATCCTACTATGGCTTCCCTTCCTCCTCTTCCTGAGGATGGAGAGGTCGAAGAAAGAGCCGTTGTCGATGATGTCAACCAGGAGACCCCCTCTTTTGTGAATGAACCCGCAGATTCTCGAAAATCTGCGGGATCTACTGAGAAGGATGCTGCCTCTGAAGATACAACATCAGCACAATCTCCTCCTCCTGCTGTTTCTCCGAAGAGCAAAAGGAAAAGGAGCAATGCCGAAGATTCCGGGACCTCGAAACCCGAAGAAACTGCTCCTGCACCTCGAAAAGCAGCTTATGATCCATACATCGAGAGTATCATCAGCTCGTAGGTTCCTTGCTCTTTTCTTTTTTATTTGAAGAATTTTATCTTGCCTTGCTTTTATGCTGCCGCTATTTTGTCACAGTGATGATGAAGAAACACCAACTTTAGATGTGGCTGCTCGAACGAGCACGTCACATACTTTAGTTATTTCAGAAAAACCAGTTGAAGGGGAGGAATCGTCGCCTCCTCAACAAAATGTTGATACATCTACTCCTTCGAGCCCCCGTGCCCCTTCACCAAAAAGGGCACGGGTTGAAAAGATTGTTGATCCTGCCCCTCAGTTGGGCAGTTCGTCGCCCCCGCTCCTAGATGATGTAAGTTTGTCGACATCTATATTTTCTTTATTTTGTTTCTTCACATCTTTTTTTTTTTTTTTTTTTTTTTTATGCCGATGTTTCTCTTACTGTGTTCACGTTGAACAGCCTATGATCAAGGATCTTCTCCGCATCGGTTCCCAATTTATTGGGTACCGTGAATATGCTAATAGAGCCGAAGGTAACGACTTTCATACTTGTCGTTTTTCCTTAATTTGTCACTCCTGTTACTTGCCGCGATTTTTTGATCTTTCTTCTCTCTTTTTTCCATATCTCGACAGAGAAACTTGCAGAGGCTAACGAACGCGCCGGCCTTGCTGGCTCAAAAACTTGAGCAAAGTGAGGCGGCTCGCAAGAAAGCTGAACTTCGCTGCTAGCAAAGCCAAGGTCGAAGGCTGATGAAGCTAAGGCGAAAGCTGCTGGTGTCGAAGAACTGAGAAGAAACTTGAGGATGCGACAGCTGCCTTGGATGAGCACAAAGCTGCACAAGCTTCTCGTGACGAAGGAATCCTCAAGCGTTTGAAGTCGCAAAGTCGACGTACTACGAGTAATATTATCAATCCCTTTTATTTTCTTGCACTTCTGTTTCTTGGTTGTTGGTGATGTCTTGTCTCGTGTGGCAGCCCAAACAAACCAGGATTTTGATCTGGATAATCCTGTCAACGATCCTCTCCTTGACGCACTTTCTCTTCTGGAGTTTCACGGGCGCGAAATTCGTGAAGGCGTGGCAAATGCTAATGCAGGATTGTCAGCGTTGTTCCCTTATTTCTTCCCGAAGAAAGAAGAACCCGCAACTTTCCTTAACCTCGCCAAGATGTTTAATGCTTCGGAAGACCTGGGATTGAAGATGCGTCAGAGAATATGAAGGTTGCTTTGTCGAAATCTTGTTGCCCTGGTTGCGACAGCCAACGAGACGCTTGATTGGATGAAGGTTGGCGACACCCGGTCGGATAGAGCAGATCAAGATGGAGGTCGCTGATCAAGGCGGCCAAGCCCAACACGAAGAAGATCTTGGCGTATCCGGGGATCAAGCCAGCTTCAACTCCTAGCTCCTCGAGGCCGGAGGTCTAGTTGCATGCCTCTGTTTTTCTTCTGTTTCTTTTTGCTTAATCGCCAAAGTAGTCATTTGGCGACACGTACTTCTTAACTCCACCTTTGTAATGCCCTTGTAATTATTCCAAGAGATTAATGAAGACTTCTATCTTTGCTTGTTGTTTGATGTTGTCTTGTTTATTTTTCAGTTGATATTTGATAACTATACTCCATCTTCTGCTCCTTCCAATGTTTCGCCTTCTTCTTCCCGCGAGAAAGCTTTTGGTGATACCGCTCAGGGCGACGATACCTTGTCGCAAGAACTGGATGAACTTCGGCAACAACTTCAGTATGCGAAGAAGCAAACACTTGTGATGATGGAGCAATCTCGTAAGTCATCTGAAGCCGAAAAAATTGCTCTTCAACAAGCTCGCGAGGCCGTAGCTGCTAAGGAAATTGCTGCTTCCGATGCTGAAAAGGCGACTATTCGAGAAAATTTCATGCTCGAATTAATGAATGAAGCTTGATGCGAGATATGTCGGGTATGTCTATTTCATCCTCGATATCTTCCATCTTCATGCCTCTTTGTCTTTTAAAGGTTTCCACTTCTTTGTTTTGATAGGTGCCTTTGCGATGCTGCTGCCGAGGAAGAGAGGGTGAATGCTAGGACAACCCTCCTTGTTAATCTCTCCTTGGACCATGGTTCTTTGTTTTGGGCTACCCCGGAAAGGACCCGCCAAATTGTCGAGATTTCAAGATCGCGCCTCTCAAACTCGCGATTTCCTCGACTTCTGTACCAAGACCTTGTCCATGGTTTACAACTCCATGTTTCCTCGCAACGTCCAACCAAAAACTCTTCCTGAATTGATGGAAAGGTTCAAGGATGCTCGCAGTATCCATGATTTTGTCAAAGCTCAACTAGTAGCTGGCGCCAGAGTTGATCTTATCATGCTCCAAATCTGCCACTCGAAGCTTGACCTTACCCAGGTTGTCGAGAAGGTTCACCAAAAGTAAAACGGCGGAGAGTTGGTGTTGACGGGATTAACACGAAGGTTACGCCTATAGCCGAAGAAATGATTGAGGACCTACTTCGGATG
This sequence comes from Lolium perenne, assembly GCF_019359855.2. NCBI lineage: Eukaryota > Viridiplantae > Streptophyta > Magnoliopsida > Poales > Poaceae > Lolium > Lolium perenne. Next base: position 256,462,310 of record NC_067248.2, on the reverse strand, counting down.
GATGCCGACTTTTTGCCGATGGCCATTATGCCGATTTTCTTGGTGCTGCTCTGAGGAAAACGGGGTTACTCTTGATGACATATTGAATCAAGACTAGTTAGTTTCTTCTTGTAGATATTTCTTCTTTGTAATCCATGACTATATTGTAAAGCAATCATTATATTTCTCTGTTTGTTTAGCCCCGAGTGTTTCGGTGACTCTTTACTATATTTGTATACTTGCGAGGTTTTGAACCAAGGCATTTATATATTTAAGGCGAATATGGGCCCCCAAGCTTTTTATTGAGCACTATTTTGTATTTTTGTTGACTCACGAGGTATTTGAATACCAAGGCAAGTTTTTCCTTTTGTCGATGAACTATATTGAAATTCGTCGGAGCGAAGACTTTGGTCATGTCGATAAGGAAGAAAAGTTATATTGTCACTATCTTTATTATATTGCAGCACCGCGAGCCCGCCTCATTAAAAACCTTCTCCGGCCCCACTCGGTGCCCCGAAAAAGGAAAAGAGTGCGTCTGAAAACTCGCGGGCGTTTCAGTACATTGAAGCTTTACAAAGACTATATTTTGACTCTAGGCGTAAAAACGCCTAAGTTGCGCCACGTTCCAGGGGTTTGGCTCCTCCACCCCTGTCTTCTTGTCCTTTATTCTGTATGCTCCTCCTCCAATTACTTCCGTGACAATGTAAGGGCCAAGCCATGGTGACTCGAGTTTTTCATGACTTTTTTGCGTGAGCCGAAGAACTAGGTCTCCCACCTGAAAAGATCTTGGCCGCAAACGTCGACTGTGGTAATTCTTCAAGTCCTGTTGATATTTGGTTACCCGAGATAATACTTCATCTCGAGCTTCATCAAGTGCGTCGACGTCGTCTTCTAGCACTCTTCTCGACGTTTCTTCATCATATTCAGCGACACGTGGAGAGTTGTGCTCTATCTCGATTGGTAGTACTGCCTCTGCTCCATGAACCAGGAAAAACGGAGTTTCCTGCGTTCTTTGTGTTTGGTGTTGTTCGGATGCTCCACAACACGCTTGGTAGTTCTTACGGCCAGGTATGTCGAGCTTTTTCCGATGGTCCTAACAAGCGTTTCTTAATACCATTGCAGATGATGCCATTGGCTTTCTCGACTTGCCCATTGGTTTGAGGATGTGCGGCGACGCAAAGTTCAGCTTAATACCCACCTCTTCGCAATAATCTTTGAATTCATGGGATGTGAAGTTGCTGCCGTTGTCTGTGACGATGCTGTGGGGCACTCCAAATCTGAAGACGAGGCCTTTTACGAATTTTACTGCGGATGCTCCATCTGGTGAATTTATCGGCTTCGCTTCTATCCACTTTGTAAACTTATCGACGGCTACTAGCATGTACTCCTTTCCTCCTGGCCAGGATTTGTGTAACTTACCCACCATATCAAGTCCCCATTGAGCAAAGGGCCAAGACAATGGTATTGGTGCTAACTCTGCCGGAGAGTGAGGTTTTGCGGCGAACCTTTGACATGCGTCGCAAGTTCTTACTATGTCCTTGGCATCCTCGATTGCTGTCAACCAGTAGAATCCTGCCCGAAAAACCTTGGCTGCGATAGCTCGACTACTTGCGTGGTGGCCACATATTCCTTCGTGTACATCCTTCGGGATTATTCTTCCTTCTTCGGGTGTAACGCACCTTTGCAAAACGCCTGAAATACTTCGCTTATACAATTCTCCCTTGACCACCGTAAAAGCTTTGGAGCGTCGAATTACTCGCCTTGCTTCAACTGGATCATCGGGTATTTCTTTCCTCATGATGTATGATATGTACGGCTGCATCCACGGTATCTGTATCACCATGACCAAGTCCTGATCCTCTTCTTCGTCCTCTTGCTTTTCCTTGGCAGCCCCAGGGGTTTCTTCTCCTTCTTTTTTGACTTTGTTGGCTTAGTGGATCTCTCTGTTATCTCTTCCCGAATACACACTGGCGGGATTGGAAGGCAACTTTGTGACCCGATGTTTGCAAGAACGTCGGCTTCGTCATTGCTCAACCTGCTAATATGATTTACTTCGCATCCATCGAATAACTTCTCAAGCTCGTTGTACACCTCCTTGTATGCCATCATGCTATCATTGATTGCATCACATTGGTTCATAACTTGCCGAGCCACCAAGCGTGAGTCGCCAAAGATTTTTAATCGAGTTGCTCCGCATGCTTTCGCCATCTTCATCCCGTGTATGAGAGCCTCATATTCTGCTTCATTGTTAGATGCGTTAAGGAACGTCATCCGGAGGATGTACTTCAATTTGTCGCCTTCAGGTGATATGAGTACTACTCCTGCGCCAGCTCCTTCTAGTCTCTTGGACCCATCAAAGTTCATGGTCCAAGTTCTCGATAAATCTGGTGGTCCTGTATTTTGCAACTCCATCCATTCTGCGATGAAGTACGGCAGTATTTGCGACTTTATTGCTTTTCTTTTTCATACGTGATGTCCCGAGGGAAAGTTCTATTCCCCAAAGGGAGACACGACCCGTAACACGGGTTATTCAGTATATTTGACAAGGGAGCTTCATTGACCACTATGATCGGGTGTGCCGAAAAATAGTGGCGCAATTTTCGTGCTGTCGTGAACACTCCATATGCTAGCTTTTGGTACTGAGGGTACCTTTGTTTTGAAGGTGACAAGACTTCGCTCACGAAGTATCTTGGCCGCTGCACTCCATGGATTTTCCCTTCTTCCTCTCTTTCGACAACTAATCTTTGTGCTAACCACTTGGGGCGTGGCTGCAATATACAGCGAGAGAGGTTCCTTTTCCTTTGGAGCCACCAGGATTGGTGGTGTCGAGATTTTTCGCTTCAGATCCTCGAAAGCTCTGTCGGCCTCTTCGTTCCTTGGAATTTATCTCCTTGTTTTATAAGCGCATAAAATGGTAACGCGTTGTCTCCAAACATGGCGACGAACCTGCTCAAAGCTGCGACTGCCCGATTAGCTGCTGTATTTCTTTCAACTTTGTTGGCTTTCTCATTGTTACTATGGCTTGGCTTTTGTCGTGCTTTGCTTCAATCCCACTTGCCGAAACTAGAAACCCCCGAAGTTCTCCGGCTGGGACGCCAAAAGAACACTTCGTCGGGTTCTGTTTGAGGCAGAATTTGTCGAGTTGTCAAAAGTTTCTTTGAGATCCTCAATCAACGTTGTCCCCTTTTTTGATGTTATGACGACATCATCGATGTATACTTGCACGTTTTTCCCGATCTGTGTTGCTAAACACTTCTGCATCATCCTCTGATATGTTGCTCCCGCATTTTTTAGACCAAAGGGCATTGTCTTGTAGCAAAACACGCCGTAAGGTGTAATAAACGCTGTCTTGGCTTCATCATCTTCTTTTAATCTGATCTGGTTATAACCAGAGTATGCATCCAAGAAGGAAAGACGTTCGCAACCTGCCGTGGAGTCGATAATTTGATCGATCCTTGGGAGGGGAAAGTGATCCTTAGGACAATGTTTATTGAGACACGTAAAGTCGACGCACATGCGAAGGACTGTCGTGTTTTTCTTCGGCACCATCACTGGGTTAGCTACCCATGTGGCTTCTGTAGATATTTCTCTGATAAAACCAGCTTCTTCGAGTCGATTTATTTCTGAAAGCATGGCTTTGCGGTTTGGTTCCGAAAAACGCCGCAAAGGTTGTCTGATTGGTTTCGCTGTTGGATCCAAATTTAGGTGGTGCTCGGCAAGTTCCCTGGGTACTCCTGGCATGTCAGCTGGACACCATGCAAAGATTTTCCAGTTCTCACGGAGGAACTTGACGAGCGCGCTTTCCTATGCGATATCCATATCGTTTGCGATAGATGTCGTCTTTTTGGATACGTCGGGTGAATCTCGCACCTCCTTAGAATTTTTCTCTGTGTTGAAAGTTGATTCTTTATTTGGCCTTCCAACGTCGCGGTGCGTCGTAATCAGTCATGCTTTTTGACGCCAAGTACTCGGCTTGCATCCCGAAAGTTTACGCCAACTTTGTGAAAATCCTTGTCGCACTTATCGGCTAAGGCAAAGCTTCCCTTGACCGTGATTGGTCCTCTTGGTCCGGGCAACCTCCACAACAGGTATGTATAGTGTGGTACTGCCATAAATCTAGCATATGCTGGTCGTCCCAACGGAGCGTGGTATTGTGATGGAAAATCCACGACTTCAAATTCGAGCTTCTCGATTCTATAATTTTCTCGGGTCCCAAATTGAACATCGAGATTGATTTTTCCCAATGGATAACTTGGTTTCTCTGGTGTGATGCCGTGGAATCTTGTGTCTGTTGGTTTCAAGTTTGCTAAGGATATGTTCATCTTCCTCAATGTATCTGCATACATGAGGTTCAAGCTCTTGCCGCCGTCTATGAACACTCGAGAGACATCAAATCCTGCGATAAGCTGGCAGCGAGAATAAGTGCTGACTGCCCTGGTCGAGGAACTTGCTGCGGATGATCTGCTATTGTGAAGCCGATATCTTGTCCCGACCAATTAAGGTACTCAAGTCGTTGGTGGAGGCATTTTCTCTGCCATAAACACTGTCGTGAGATTACTTTTTGAGCTCTATTGGACGGCCTTCCCTTCGAATCATCAACACTGCTCCGTTGGAGTTAGGATCGACATAGGGTGGTGGTGCGGGTGCTGCCGCTATTCTTAGCTGGTGTCGATTGTCCTCTGTAATCGCGGGAGGTGGCGGTAGATGAACCTCGCTCCCTAGGCTCCCGAGGGTTTCTGTCTTGCTGCTCGAGCGTGAGCATTTTTCTGCGTATCTGAACATTGCACGAAAATTTCGACGGTCTTTCTGCAGGTGCCACGACTGTCTTTTCCCGTTGCTTTGTCGAGGAAGAAGTGCATACGGCACGGTCCGTTCAGCATTTCCTCGGGGGACACGAAAGGTCTTGGAAACCTCGGCCCACTATTTTGCACATGTTGCGTGAATCATCCCTATTATCACCTCGCTGTTCTTTGCTTCTCTGGTAATCATCTCTGTTGCCTCCTGTATTTGTCAGAAAACCTGCCGAAATTTGTCCTGGGGCGTCGTAGTTACGAGTACGTCCGAGGAAATCTTCGCCTCGGTTGATAGTTTCGACCATGGTCCTCCTCGGCGACTGTGTCGTTTGTTGTGGACAGCGTCTTCTCCATCTGCCCATTTATTTGCTATCTCCATCAACGCGGATACTTTGCTCCTTGGATTGGTCCTTCCCAAATCCTCGACAAAGTCTCCACGCGACTCCTGCGACAAAAGCATCTTTTGCTGTCTCGTCAGATATGTGTTCTGCCGTGTTTTTGAGGATATTGCACCTCTGGTTGGACTTTCTCATTGGCTCATCGGCTTTTGTCGACACGCTCTCAACTCCTCTAACGATGCGGGTTTTTGCACGTGGATCTGAAGTTCTTGACGAACACGTCCTCGAAACTTTCCCAGTGTCGATGGATCCTGGAGCGAGTTTCTTTATCCATGATCGTGCGGCACCACTCGGGTGCACCTGGATGCTTTGCATGGCTGTTGCCCTAGTTCCTCTGTCGGCTTCACCGTCTCCGGATAGTCGACTAGCCAATCCTCTGGATCTTGAAGGCCGTCGAATTTCTTGAAATTATCGGGTAACTTGAATCCCGAGGGGACTCGCGTTTTCGGACTCTCCTCGTGAAGCATGGTAAGCCGCACATATCTTCGTCGTTAAGTTACGGGGATTGCCGATGATCCCTTACGCTTTGCCGCGCTACGTCGACTCTTGCTTGTGCTTCTTGTGTCTCTTGCTCCACTTGGCCCTTCGAGTCTTTGCCGGCTGTTCTTCTTTGCGGGTCGCGGACTATTTTGCCTTGCCACTCCTTCGGGAGGCGTTGATATAAACGCTGTCCCCATAGCTCCAACTCCTGCTACCGCCATATTGTACAGTGTTTCCCTTGGGTCACCCGGAGGTGGTTTAGATGCAAGGATAAAAGCATGTGTCGCCATATACCCAGCCTCTGGTGTCTTAGGGATGATGTTTCCTCTTGTATCTATCGACATAAAGGACATGTCGAGGTTTTGAACCAAATGCTCTCTTTCCGCTTCGGGTATGTGTTGCAGTCTTGACCTTGCTCTGTTCCGCGCCTCCCGATGGCTATCACCCGTAGTTCTAGATTGTCGACTTAGATCTGCCCTTCTCTGCTGGATGCGAAGCTGCCTCCTTTCTCTGTTCAACTCAATTTGTCTGTTTTCCAATTCCCTGGCAGCTCGTGCGAGCCTATATTGATATGCTTGCAATTCTTCCGTGTGGCTGTGGTAGCCATTGGTTCTGTGCCGTTCATGGCTCTCGCAGCTCTGTCCCACGCTGCTTGTGAAAGTTGAACTCTATCTCGCGGCTCTGGCCCGACGTATTTGTTGCCCAAGCCTTGTCGCAGATTGGAGGGATCGACGTATGGATTTCCCAAACTGTCGAAAGCCTCGGATGTCTCTTCTTGATTTTCAATGGCGTAAATCTGATGATACTTTGTACTCAGATCTATGTTGGGTTTGGTGACATCGTCGTTGAGATTGATGAAGACCTTGCCCACTGTCAAAGATTTGTCGATGAAGTCGTAACTGTCGACATTGCTTGAACCATCGCTTATATATGAATCCGCAGATGACTCAAACGACATGTCGTTGAAGATCTTGGCGAGTTTCTCTCTTGCTCTGATACTGACGTAGCGTGTCGCCGAGGTTTCTTCTTCTCCTGACTCGTTTGACGATGCATAGCTTGAAAAATCGGAATCGGCCACTGATGATCCCGACGAAATCGGAATTTCGACACGATACGATCCTTCCTTCTCGACGCGAAAGTGGAACCTTCCGAACGTCATCTCCATGGGCTCCGCCAGATACGCATATGCATCCAAACGGGAGGGTGGGTGAGGAACAAAATCGACAAGACCAGTAGCGATCTGTTTACCTCGATCCATTGTGTTGCTTGCGGTTGACGATGTCGAAGATCTTGAGCGTGCCATCGAGATCAGCTCCTTACGCCTCTAATTCCCACAGACGGCGCCAATTGACAAGGGATTAACTTGTCAATGCCTATGGATTGTAGGCTAGGGTTTAGTTAGAAGTAGAGGGCAAGTAGATCTCGAAGGTTTCAGCCGAAAAGTACTCGACGATTATGAAAACTAGGGTTTGCAGACAATGATTCGATTGATTCTTTGTCCCTCGACTCCCCCTTATATATGAGGTGGAGCCGAGGGATCCGTGCTATACAAGTTTACATAGTCCGGGACGGTTTCTAACTCATCCCGCCAGATCACAAACAACACTTCCTATTACAACTCTATCTTTCCTTAGTAAATCTTGGGCTCCCGAATCTTCTTATTCTTCGGGTATTGGGCTTCCAGTAAACCCCGGGTACCATCTTCGGCAGGCCCACTTGGGATGCCTATGTCAGGCGCGGCCCCCCCCTTGGCCGCGCGGCCCTGTGGTGTGGGGCCCCCGTGCCGCCTCTTGACCTGCCCTTCCGCCTACAAATAGCCTCCGTGACGAAACCCCCAGTACCGAGAGCCACGATACGGAAAACCTTCCAGAGACGCCGCCAACGCCGATCCCATCTCGGGGGATCCAGGAGATCGCCTCCGGCACCCTGCCGGAGAGGGGAATCATCTCCCGGAGGACTCTACGCCGCCATGGTCGCCTCCGGTGTGATGTGTGAGTAGTCTACCCCTGGACTATGGGTCCATAGCAGTAGCTAGATGGTTGTCTTCTCCCCATTGTGCTATCATTGTCGGATCTTGTGAGCTGCCTAACATGATCAAGATCATCTATCTGTAATTCTATATGTTGCGTTTGTTGGGATCCGATGAATAGAGAATACTTGTTATGTTGATTATCAAAGTTATATCTATGTGTTGTTTATGATCTTGCATGCTCTCCGTTATTAGTAGATGCTCTGGCCAAGTTGATGCTAGTAACTCCAAGAGGGAGTATTTATGCTCGATAGTGGGTTCATGTCTCTGTGAATCTGGAGGGGTGACAAGAACCTCTAAGGTTATGGATGTGCTGTTGCCACTAGGGATAAAACATTAGTGCTATGTTCAAGGATGTAGTCACTAGTTACATTACGCGCAATACTTAATGCAATTGTCTGTTGTTAGCAACTTAATACTGGAGGGGGTTCGGACGATAACCTGAAGGTGGACTTTTTAGGCATAGATGCAGTTGGATGGCGGTCTATGTACTTTGTCGTAATGCCCAATTAAATCTCACTATACTCATCATGATATGTATGTGCATGGTCATGCTCTCTTTATTTGTCAATTGCCCAACTGTAATTTGTTCACCCAACATGCTGTTTGTCTTATGGGAGAGACACCTCTAGTGAACTGTAGACCCCGGTCCAATTCTCTTTACTGAAATACAATCTACTGCAATAGTTGTTCTACTGTTTTCTGCAAACAATCATCTTCCACACAATACGGTTAATCCTTTGTTACAGCAAGCCGGTGAGATTGACAACCTCACTATTTCGTTGGGGCAAAGTACTTTGGTTGTGTTGTGCAGGTTCCACGTTGGCGCCGGAATCCCTGGTGTTGCGCCGCACTACATCCCGCCGCCATCAACCTTCAACGTGCTTCTTGGCTCCTCCTGGTTCGATAAACCTTGGTTTCTTTCTGAGGGAAAACTTGCTGCTGTGCACATCATACCTTCCTCTTGGGGTTCCCAACGAACGTGTGAGTTACACGCCATCAGAGTCCTCTAGTTCATTACCACAAATTGGACACATGGGATCAACAGTAGTGATCCTATGCTGTAGCCCTACACGAACATCAAGAGTTGATGTCGCCACCTTCCATGCGAAGACGCGCAGTTTCTGCGGGACATTTGCTTGCCAAATCAGCTTCCAAATCTTCCTTTCTCCATTCGGTTCCGAACTACTTTGGCCACGGCTTAAATCGTCAAGGGATTGTTGGATACCAAGCCGGTATGCAGACCTCACTGAAAAAATCCCATTGCTCTCAGGTAACCAGGAGATAAAATCATCGCAAGCCCGTGCTGGAAGTTTTATGGCCAGGACAGCATCAACATCAAGCGGGAGACAACACTCACGGACCAGCCTTTCATTCCATGTGCGATTAGTTTGGTCTATTAACTCTGAAACCCAACGTCTGCGAGATCCATTCCGTCGCCCACAGAGTTTTGGGGCATCTATGCGGGGAATCCAGTTATCACGGAAGATTCTTACACTAGAGCCTGAACCGATCCTCCAAATGGCACCTTTTTAAAGTAATTCCAGGCCAAAATCAATGCCTTGCCACGTCGGAGAAGCATTCTGGATGAATGCAGTATCAAGCAAATTTGCAGAAGGAAAGTACTTGGCCTTTAATAGTCGAGCACATAGACTGTCCGGAAATTGAATTAATCTCCAGGCTTGCCGAGCTAACAAAGCTTGGTTAAAGACCTTTAGGTCTCGGAACCCAATTCCTCCATATGATTTAGGCCTTGTCATCTTATCCCAGGACATCCAATGCATGCGCCTCCTATTTTCCTCATCTCCCCACCAAAAATTACGAATAATCTGAGAGAGTTCCTCGGTCAAACCAACGGGGAATTTGAATACTCCCATAGCATAAGTGGTTAGAGACTGTAGAACAGTTTTAATAAGGATTTCCTTTGCACCGCTAGACATGTACTTCTCACTCCAATCACATGCCCGCTTAGAGAACCTTCCTTTGATGGGATGGAACTTTGATCCTTTCATTCTCCCTTCGGGAACAGGAAGTCCCAAATATTTTTCCTCGAAAGTAACAGTCTCATATTTCAAAATATCCTTGATTTCCGTTTGCACATTAGCAGGACATTGGTTTCCATACATAATAGAACATTTGCCCATGCTTATTAATTGCCCAGTACTCTTTTCATAATTGTCCAGTACCTCTTTGATGACTAAGGCTTGTTGTACTGATCCTTCGAAAAACAACAAACTATCATCCGCAAACAAAAGGTGGGAAACTCCTGGAGCACGACGACAGATATGGAGTTCGTGAAGAGCCCCAACCTCAATCTGCCTTCTAATCAAAGAAGAGAGCCCATCAGCCACAAATAAAAATAAGTAAGGCGACAAGGGATCACCTTGGCGGAGACCACGGGATGGGGAGAAGGAGTCCAACAATGTCCGTTAAAGCGAATAGAGTAGCGGACAGTGGTCACACAAGCCATCACCCACTGAATCCATTGACTATGAAAGCCCATCTTCGCTAAAACCCCCTCGAGAAAACCCCAGTCAACGCGATCATATGCCTTTGCTAAATCCAACTTGTACGCACAAAATTTTGCTCTTGCTGAAGACCCGGACTGAATAGCATGAATGCATTCGAAAGCTACCAATGCGTTATCAGTGATCAACCTTCCAGGGACAAATGCACTTTGCGTTGGTGAAATAATATCATGCAAAAAAGGTCTGAGGCGATTAACCAAGCATTTAGAGACCACCTTATAAACGACGTTACAGAGCCCAATCGGCCTGTAGTCCTTTAACTCCTCCGGGTCATTCTTCTTTGGGATCATCACAATTGCCGTATCATTAACCTTCACGGGCATTAAACCAGTACTAAAAAAGACTTGAACAGCTCGAACCACCTCATCACGAAACAAACCCCAATTGCGTTGTAGAAACCGTGCCGGGAATCCATCCGGACCAGGCGCTTTCAAAGGCCCAATCTGAAATAAAGCGTCGCTGATTTCTTTCTCTGTAAACGAAGCACAAAGGTTCGCATTCATATGGTCATCTATCCGCTACTGAATGATGTCTGTAATAATATGAGGTGATAAATTGTCATCACAAGTGAAGAGGTCTCGAAAATAATCCCTGGCCATAGCCTCCATTTCCACAGTATCAATTGTAGTTGTACCATCACTGCGTTTTAGCTTTCTAATCCGATTCTTCTTATGCCTTCGAGATGCTTGGCGATGAAAATATTTTGTGTTTCGGTCTCCTTCCCTCAACCAAGCAACCCGAGAACGCTGCAGCCAGGAGATCTCCTCACGATAGAGCAGTTCATCCATCTCTTTAGCTAGTCTACTTTTTTCAGCCTCACAATTTACATCTGTTCGTAAGTTAAGATCTTCCAACAGGAGACGCCGTCTCTCAATTTCCTTATGCAGAGATTTGAAATGCACGCTTTTCCATTTATACAAGTTTGACATCACATCTTTAAGGGCAAAATTAATATCCCCCAGGTCCTCACTAGGGACGCGTCTCGACCATGCTTCCTCCACTGCAGCTGCCAAAGAGGGTTCTCTTTCCCATGCTATTTCATACCGACGGATTGGTCTCTCTGGCCTAGAATTTTCCGGCTGTTCCATGGCCAGCAACAGAGGGGTGTGATCAGATCTTGACGAGGAAATATGACGTAAACGCAGGTCAGGAAAACAAGCTGACCATTCCGGAGAAGCAACAGCTCGATCCAATCTTACTTTAACATTTCGGTCGCCTTGTTGTTTATTATCATATGTCCACGGAGTGCCTCTGAACCCAATATCTAATAGGTCACAATAAGATAGGAACTCACGAAAATCTTTCATAAGTCTCTCTGAGCGCCTCGACCTTGAAAAGTGCTCCTCTTGCCACATAGCTTCGTTAAAGTCACCCAACATTAGCCAAGGTTCAGTCGAGCGGGCCTTCAACTGTCGCAGATTTATCCACATCAAATGTCGATCACAGGCTTTCGGTTCCCCATAAACAAAAGTCCCACGCCACTTCCGATCAAAAGGGCCACCAGAGATATGTGACAAGGTATTAACTTGTCAATGCCTATGGATTGTAGGCTAGGGTTTAGTTGGAAGTAGAGGGCAAGTAGATCTCGAAGGTTTCAGCCGAAAAGTACTCGACGATTATGAAAACTAGGGTTTGTAAACAATGATTCGATGCCTTCCTCGTCCCTCGACTCCCCATTTATATAGGAGGCGGAGCCGAGGGATTCGTGTTGTACAAGTTACAGAGTCCGGGATGGTTTCTAACTCATCCCGCAAGATTACAAATAACGCTTCCTATTACAACTCTAACTTTCCTTAATAATATCTTGGGCTTCCGAATCTTCTTATTCTTCGGGTAGTGGGCCTTCAGTAAACCCCGGGTACTATCTTCGGCAGACCCATTTGGGATGCCTATGTCAGTAGCCCCCGAGATTTTGCTTGAATCGTAGGGTCAAGGAAAATCTCCACTGTTTATTTTTATTCGACAGCTTTGACTTTTCTATATTTTTTCTCATAAACATCTATATTGTACAGGGATAATGGTAGTTGGGGCTAGTTCATCTGACGGATCAGGTACTAGTTAACTGCTCTAGTGGCAATCCGCAAAAACCTACTTCAAGATCACGTCCCTGGACATGACCTCGGCATACCGGTGTAAACTTCGACAGGTGCCGCTTAAGGTCTTACCATTCTGTCGAGTCCCAGTAAAATTTATCGGGTACCTAACGCGTCCGTTAGGATTTTTCTTCGTATCTGTTGATACGGATAAAAGTAGCAGAGCACAGTCTTCGGCGATGCCACGCCCAGCAGAACGGATCTGGGGTCTTACCTTCGCAAATTTGCGGCATTCAGAAATTGATCGCAACTTTGGCGTTCTGAGAATATATTGTCGAATGCTTTTTTGGCTGTTGGAATGGCACATTTTATCGAGTCAAAGATGACTTATATTGCTCTCCCGATGGGAGTATATGTAGAGTTAATTATAACTCGAAATATACTCTTTTGCTCTTCTATCTTTCTTTTTCTTTTTCTTTTTTTTCTTTTTATAATTTTATCGGGTACGCGAGCAGCGTTCCCGATGGGAGTAGCCCCCGAGGCTACAGCCAAGGACTTGTACTTGGGTGTAGGCTCCGCGCCTTATGCCGATATATTTTCTTTTATCTCCCGAAGTTTTATAATTTCTCGGGTGCGCGAACAGCGCTCCCGATGGGAGTAGCCCCCGAGGCTATGAACAAATGTTTGTATTTGGTCATAGGCTCACGCCATTTCTATTTTGTATTTCTGGATCTTTTTTCTTTTTTCCAAAGTAGCCCCCGAGCATTTGATCAAAAACTTGTATTTGATCAAAGGCTCAACATTATTTTTCCGTGTCGCCTTTTATGAAGCTATTGAGTCGAATTTCTTCTGCCAAGATGACGTTGTTGCTGACGATAGCCACGATTGCTTGTCAAAAATTTGCGACAAGTCTTTTCTTGCTGCCATGCGGGCCCAATTAATCCACTATCTTGACACGTCGTGCAAGTGGGGGACACACGTGCTCCGTTTTTTCTGGCGCACGCACCGTAACTTCCGCAATGTTGAATTACTTTTTTACCCTTATTGCCACATGGTTATCATCTGTCACACATTTTCCTTATCCAACGGTTCGTCGTTTCACCGCACCCCTATATAAGTTCGCCTTCTTCCTCCTTGGACACTTCCGCTCGCGCCGTCCTCCTGCTCTCATCTGCAAACTTCCTCCTGCGATCCACAACCTCCTAAGCTCCTCACCTTCAAGCTGCAAACCCTGCGCCATTGTTGATGCCACCTCGTCGATTGACAAGGCACAGCACGCCGGAGTCCTCCATGGCCGCCGTGGATCTTGGGGCGGCGGAGTGGGAAAGATCGAAAATTTCCACTCAAGACGTCAACATGCTGAGGAAGCTGGGGATCAGCAAGAAACCCAAGGCATTGTGCTTCCCCAGTGAGGAAAGCTACCCAACCCCTCCAATGGGGTACCGGGTAAGTTTTGTCGACCACCTCATCCGCGGTCTTTCCGCCCCCATTCATCCTTTTCTCCGTGGACTTCTTTTTATCTACGGTCTGCAACTCCACCACCTCACGCCAAATTCAATCCTCCATATCTCTATTTTCATCACTCTGTGCGAGGCCTTCCTTGGCGTCCAGCCTAACTGGGCGCTATGGAAGCGCATTTTCTTCTGCCGCCGGAATGGCTCGCCCAATGTCGCCTACAATATAGGCGGCGTTGTGATTTCTGTTCGGCCCACTGTCGACTACTTCGACGTCAAGCTTCCTGACTCAGTTCAAGGATGGCGCAAGAAGTGGTTGTACATTCAGGAGGAGAACCATGGATGTGCGGAGGACAACATCCCTCCTTTTGATGGCGCCGAGAAAATCTTTTGCCGCTGCTCCTGGGACGCGGAGGCCACCGAAGAAGAAAGGGCGTCGATAGAAACCTTGATGGCTCGTATCCACGAGTTGCAAAATACTCGCGGCAAAGAGTTATCGGGTGTCCAAATTACTGCATACTTTCTTAGGACTAGAGTGCAGCTGCTTCAGGCTCGCAAATATCCTCTCTGGAAATATGCTGGCGACGAGGACGTGGATCGGCTGTCGGTGAATTTGGAGGTCAAGGATTTAGAAAGACTTGTCCGAAAAATTTCATCTCTCAGCAAAAAAGATGTTGTCCCTTCTTCTTGCCGTGTGACGCCATTCAGCGCCGCCAATCCACTTCCCGAGGTAATCTTTGTCTGTTGTCTTGTTGTTGCTTTGCTATCTTTTTTGTAACTTTATTTTTGACATCTCTCTCTGCTTTATTTTGCACAGAATCATCCAGACCTTGTCTCGCTTCCTCCTCTTCCTGAAGGTGGAGAAGTCGAAGAAAGGGCCATTGTCACTGATGACAATCAAGAAGCTCCGTCTTTTGTGAATGAACCCGTGGATTCTCGAAAATCTGCGGGATCTTCCGAAGGCACTGCGTCTGCACAATCTCCTAGTCCCGCTGTTTCTCCAAAAGGCAAAAGGAAGAGGAATGATGTCGAAGATTCCGGCACCTCCAAAGCCGAAGAAGTTGATCCTTCACGACAGAAGGCAACTTATGATCCATATCTCGAATCCCTCGTCAGCTCGTGAGTCACTTTTATTTCCCCTTATTTCTGTACTCGAAGTTTTTGTCTTATCCTGCTTTTTATGCTGTCGATTTTTAATCACAGCGATGATGAGGAAGAAGTACCAACTTGTGACGTGGCTCCTCGGACGAGCACGTCACATACTTTACTTGCCTCGGATACACTAGTTGAAGGAGAAGAATCCTCGCCTCCTCAACAAAACGTTGTCACCACTACTCCGCCATCGAGCCCCCTTGCTCCTTCACCAAAAAGGACAAGGATCGAAACGATCATTGAGCCTGCCCCTCAATTGGGTAGCTCTACTACTCTGCTCTTGGATGATGTAAGTTTTTTTAACTTTCTTGCCAATATCTATATTTCCTCTATTTGCTTTTTTTTTACACCTTCACTCTTTTTCCATACCGATGTTTCTCTTTCTTTGTTCTTTTTTGACAGCCCATGATCAAAGAGCTTATTCGCATCGGATCCCAATTCATTGGGTATCGTGAGTATGCCAGCAGAACTGAAGGTAATAACTTTTTTGCTGTCGTTGTTTCTGACTTCGTGCTCCTGTTTTTTGTCGCAATTTTGACCTTTCTTTTCTATTTCGACAGAGAAACTTGCAGAGGCCAACAAGCTCGCCGACACTATTGCTCAAAAACTGGAGCAAAGTGAAGCGGCCCGCAAGAAAGCCGAACTTGTTGCTAGCGAAGCCAAAGCAGAGGCTAATGAAGCCAAGGCAAAAGCTACTAGTGTCGAGGAACTGCAGAAGAAACTTGAAGATGCTGAAACTGCTTTAAACGAGCACAAAGCCGCACAGGCCACTCGTGAGCAGGGGATCCTCAAGCGCCTGAAATCGCAAAATCGGCGCTTTCAAGGTAATGTTATCGATCCCTTCTATTTTTTGTGGGACCTGCTTGTTTTCTTGCTTTTGACCAACGTTTATTCCCTGTTGCAGGCCAAACAAACCAAGAGTTTGAGCTAGAAAATCCCGACAATGATCCTCCCCTGGACACACTTTCTTATTTGGAGCTTCATGGATCCGAAATTCGTGAAGGCGTGGTGAATGCTGACGCAGGATTGTCGAAGCTATTCCCCTACTTCTTCCCGAAGAAAGAGGAGCCCAAGACTTTCCTTGCTCTTGCTCAGAGCTTCAATCCATCAGAGGACCTTGGGCTGAAAATGCGCCAGGAGAACATGAAGATTGCTGTCGAGAGCACTGTTGCCTTGGTCGCTGATAGCCAGCAAACTGTTGACTGGATGAAGGTTGGCGACACCGAGCAGATAGAGCAATCAAAATGGTGGTCTTTGATCAAGGCAGCCAAGCCCAACACGAAGAAAATCCTGGCCTATCTCGGGATCAAACCATCTTCAACTCCTAGCTCATCAAGGCCGGAGGTCTAGTTGCATGCCTCTTTGTTTTTTGCTTTCTCTGTCTCTTTTGCCCTTGTCGCCAATTTAGCTGTGGCGACAATTATCCTGGTAGTCCTTTTGGCGAAACTTCTTTTGTAATGTCTATGTAAATATTTCTAGAAATTAATGAAATTCCCTCTGGCACTATCATTGATCCTGGCGCTTTCTTTTCCAGTTAATATTTGACAACTATTCGACCAATCCTTGCTCTGCCGATGCTTCACCTGCTTCTTCCTTCTCGAAGAAAATGCTAATCGATGATAACCCCCTCGAAGGTTCTTCAAGCAAACATTTGTCGGAAGATTTGCAAGAACGTCAACAACAACTTCAATCCATGAAGAAACAAACTCTTGCGATGATGGAAAAAACTCGACAAGCGTCCGAGAGAGAGAAAATTGCTCTTCAACAGGCAAAAGAAGCCATCGCTGCGAAGGATGCTGCTGTTGCTGAGGCTGCTGAAACTTCTTCTCGCGAGAATTATATGCTTCAGTTTATGACTGATGCCAGTTTGGACATGACAGGTATGTTTCCTGCTCGTAACCGTGTTGGATGTTGTTCTTCGCTATTTGTTCCTTGATATTTTGTTCGCTGTGCCAGGCTCGTTTCTGGATACTGCTGCCGAAGACCAACGTGTTGAAGCTCGAACCACTGTTTTGCTGAGACTGGCTGCGCAACATGGATCTAACTTTTGGGCTACTCCTGAGCGCACCCGCCAAATCGTCAGATTTCAAGATCGCGCGGCTCAGGTCCGTGACTTCCTTGACTTCTGTACGAAGACTTTGTTCTTAGTTTATGGAACCATGTTCCCTCGGAACAAAATGCCAGAGACCCTTCCAGCTTTAATGGAAAAATTTCGAGATGCTCCTCGAATCCATGGCTTTGTGCGGGCTCAACTTTCTGCTGGCGCAAGATTTGCCATGATGATGATAAAAATTTGCCATCCAAAATTGCCCATAGATCAGATTGTTCCTACTTGCCTGGCGAAGATGGCAAAGAAAAAGAGAAATATGGGTAAGATTGACGATTTGGTGACTCCTGTTGC
This sequence comes from Lolium perenne, assembly GCF_019359855.2. NCBI lineage: Eukaryota > Viridiplantae > Streptophyta > Magnoliopsida > Poales > Poaceae > Lolium > Lolium perenne. The sequence continues at coordinate 256,445,063 of NC_067248.2, read as the reverse complement.
CGAAGATATGATGGATGAACTTTTTCGGATGGATTCTGAGTTCTTCGTGAAGGGAAGCTATGCTAAGCATAGTACTCGTCCTTCTACTGAGCGAATAACCATAGATCATGTGCTAGGTTTCCCATGAAAACTTTTTCCTCTTCTTGCTGTATTTCCATCATTGATACATCTTTGTGTATTTGTAAACACAATCTATATTGTAAAGCTGTTAGCTCTGTATTTTTTCTATTTTTGATCCCTGAGCCCCCGAGCCCCCGAGCTTTTGGCTGGAGTTTATACTGTTTTGCTATCTCGAAGGTTTTCCCTCCTGTCATAATAAGATATCTTTGTTTTTTCATTGATGGGTTAGAAGCCCCCGAGTGTCGTGGTGTCGAAGTTCTATATTTTTGTTTGCGAGGTTCTTGGACCAAAGCAGTAAGATTTTGACGAGTACCCTATATTCATAATTGTTATCTTCCGATGTTTATATTTGGCGAGGTATTAGTGTACCAAAGCGAAATATTTCGGTTAGTTTAGTTTGTCTATATTGTACGTATTTTGAGACTTTGAAGGCGTTAAGCCCCCGAGCGTGTCGAAGAATAAGAAGTATATCTCCACTATCTTTATTATATTGCAGCACCGCGAGCCCGCCTCATTAAAAACCTTTTCGGCCCCACTCGGTGCCCCGAAAAGGAAAAGAGTGCGTCTGAAAACTCGCGGGCGTTTCAGTACATTGTATTTTTACAGAGGTTGACTATATTTCAACTCTAGGCGTAGAACCGCCTGAGCTGCGCCACGTTCCAGGGGTTTTTCTCGGGAGCCCCTGTCTTCTTGTCCTTGATCCTGTATGCTCCTCCGTCGATGACTTCTGTGACGACGTAAGGCCCCAACCATGGTGATTCGAGCTTCTCAGTACTTTTTTGATTTAACCGCAAGACCAAATCCCCAACTTGAAAAGATCTTGGTCTTAACCATCGACTGTGGTAGTTTTTGAGGTCTTGCTGGTATTTGGTGACTCGTGAAAGTACTTCATCGCGAGCTTCGTCGAGTGCGTCCATATCATCCTCCCGAGCTTTTTGTGATGTTTCTTCGTCATACTCTATTACCCTTGGAGAATCATGCTCTATTTCAATTGGTAGTACTGCTTCGGCTCCGTGGACGAGAAAAAACGAAGTTTCTTGTGTCGCCGTATTTGGTGTTGTTCGGATGCTCCACAAAACACTTGGCAATTCCTCTGGCCAAGTATGTCGAGCTTTTTCAAGCGGTCCTAGCAGGCGCTTTTTGAGGCCATTGCAGATGATACCATTGGCTTTCTCGACTTGTCCGTTAGTTTGCGGGTGCCCAACTGACGCAAAGTGCAATTTAATGCCTACTTCTGCGCAGTATTCCTTGAATTCCTTGGATGTGAAGTTTGAACCATTATCTGTAACAATGCTATGAGGCACCCCAAACCGAAAAACGAGGCCTTTCACAAACTTTATTGCCGACGCCGCATCTGGTGAATTTATTGGCTTTGCTTCTACCCACTTGGTGAATTTATCGACAGCGACCAGCAAATACTCATACCTTCCAGGCGAAGCTTTGTGCAACTTGCCCACCATATCAAGTCCCCATTGGGCAAAGGGCCACGACAATGGTATTGGTGTTAGTTCTGCCGCTGGAGAGTGAGGTTTTGCGGCAAACCTTTGACACGCGTCGCAAGTTCTTACTATTTTCTTGGCATCCTCGATTGCTGTCAACCAATAGAATCCTGCTCGAAAAACCTTGGCTGCAATAGCTCGACTACTTGCATGGTGGCCACATATTCCTTCGTGTACATCCTTCAGAATTATTCTTCCTTCTTCGGGTGTGACACACCTTTGCAGGACGCCTGAAATACTTCGCTTGTATAATTCCCCTTTGATCACTGTGAAAGCTTTGGATCATCGAATAACTCGCCTTGCCTCAACTGGATCATCGGGTATTTCTTTCCTGAGGATGTATGATATATATGCTTGCATCCAAGGAATTTGTACCATCATCACAAGCTCTTGGTCCTCTTCATCCTCCGTGGTTTCTTTGGGGGGCGTCGAAGTTTTCTCTTCTTTTGCTTTTTTCTGCACCTTTTTTGGCTTTGGGAATCTCTCCGCTATTTCCTCCCAAAATACTCCTGGCGGGATTGGGAGGCACTGCGACCCGATGTTTGCGAGAACGTCGGCTTCATCATTGCTCAATCTACTGATGTGATTTACCTCGCATCCATCAAACAGCTTCTCGAGCTCATTGTATACCTCCTTGTATGCCATCATGCTATCATTGACTGCGTCACATTGGTTCATAACTTGCTGAGCCACCAATTGTGAGTCGCCGAAGATTTTTAGTCGAGTTGCACCGCAAGCTTTCGCCATCTTCATCCCGTGTATGAGGGCTTCCTATTCTGCTTCATTGTTGGATGCGTTAGGGAACGTCATCCGAAGGACGTATTTCAACTTGTCGCCTTCAGGTGATATAAGTACTACTCCTGCGCCAGCTCCTTCTACTCTCTTGGACCCATCGAAGTTCATGGTCCAGGTTCTCGACAAGTCTGGGGGTCCCGTGTTTTGTAGCTCCATCCACTCTGCAATGAAATCTGGCAGAACTTGCGACTTGATTGCCTTTCTTTTTTCATACGTGATGTCCCGAGGGGAAAGTTCTATTCCCCAAAGGGAGACACGCCCTGTAGCTTCTGGATTGTTCAGTATATTTGAAAGAGGTGCTTCGTTGACTACTATTATCGGATGTGCCGAAAAATAGTGGCGCAACTTCCTTGCCGTTGCAATTACTCCATATGCTAGTTTCTGGTACTGCGGGTACCGCTGTTTGGAAGCTGATAAAACTTCACTGATGAAATATACTGGTCTTTGCACTCCATGGAGTTTTCCTTCTTCTTCTCTTTCGACAACTAGCACCGTGCTAACCACTTGGGGCATGGCTGCAATATACAGCAGGAGAGGTTCCTTTTCCTTCGGCGCCACCAAAATTGGTGGTGTCGAGATTGTGCGCTTCAAATCCTCGAAAGCTCTGTCGGCTTCTTCGTTCCACTGGAATTTATCTCCTTGCTTTATCAGAGCGTAAAATGGTAATGCTTTTTCTCCCAACCTGGCGACGAATCTGCTCAAAGCTGCGACTCGCCCAGTTAGCTGATGTATCTCTTTCAACTTTGTTGGCTTCCTCATTGTTACGATAGCTTGTATTTTGTCGGGATTTGCTTCAATCCCTCTTGCTGAAACTAGAAACCCCAGAAGTTCTCCTGCTGGGACGCCAAAAGAACACTTCGTCGGGTTCAGCTTGAGGCAGAATTTATTGAGGTTGTCAAAGGTTTCCTTGAGATCCTCGATCAGCGTGGCCCCCTTTTTTGACGTTATGACGACATCGTCGATGTATACTTGCACGTTTTTCCCAATCTGTGTCACCAAACACTTCTGCATCATCCTCTGATATGTTGCTCCCGCGTTTTTTAGACCAAAGGGCATTGTTCTGTAGCAAAACACGCCATAAGGTGTGATGAACGCTGTCTTTACTTCATCTTCTTCTTTCAATCTGATCTGGTTGTAACCAGAATACGCGTCCAGGAAGGAAAGACGTTCACATCCAGCCGTGGAGTCGATAATTTGATCAATCCTCGGGAGGGGAAAGTGATCCTTTGGACAATGTTTGTTGAGACACGTAAAGTCGACGCACATGTGAAGGACCTTAGTGTTTTTCTTCGGCACCAACACAGGATTTGCTACCCATGTGGCTTCTGTGTGCAACTCCTTGATAAAACCCGCTTCTCATAGTCGATCAATTTCTGACAGCATGGCCTTGCGGTTTGGTTCCGAAAAACGCCGCAAAGGTTGTTTGATTGGTTTCGCTAGTGGATCCAAGTTTAGGTGGTGCTCGGCAAGTTCCCTGGGTACTCCTGGCATGTCAGCTGGACACCATGCGAAGATTTTCCAGTTCTCACGGAGGAACTCGACGAGCGCGCTTTCCTATGCGAGGTCCATGTCGTTTGCGATGGACGTCGTCTTTTTCGGGTCTGTCGGGTGAATCTGCACCTCCTTAGAATTTTTTTCGGTGTTGAAAGTTGATTCTTTGTTTGGCCTTCCAACGTCTGGCAGCACGTCGTAGTTAGTCATACTCCTTGACGCCAGATACTCAGTTTGCATCCCGAAAGTTTCTGATATCCGATGAAAATCCTTATCGCACTTATCGGCTAAGGCGAAGCTTCCTTTGACTGTGATTGGTCCCTTAGGTCCAGGCATCCTCCACAACAAGTATGTATAATGTGGCACCGCCATAAATCTAGCATATGCTGGTCGTCCCAACAAAGCGTGGTACTGCGACGGAAAATCCACGACTTCAAATTCCAGCCTCTCGATTCTATAATTCTCTCGGGTTCCAAACTGAACGTCCAGATTGATCTTCCCCAATGGATAACTTGGTTTCTCCGGTGTGATACCGTGGAACCTTGTGTCTGTTGGCTTCAAGTTCGCTAGGGATATGTTCATCTTCCTCAATGTATCTGCATACATAAGGTTTAAGCTGCTGCCGCCGTCTATGAACACTCGAGAGACATCAAATCCCGCAATAACTGCTGGCAAAATAAGTGCTGACTGCCCTGGTCGAGGAACTTGCTGCGGATGATCTGCTATGGTGAAGCCAATATCTTGCCCTGACCAATTAAGATACTCGACTGTTGGTGGAGGCATTTTTTCTGCCATAAACACCTGTCGTGAGATTACTTTCTGAGCTCTATTGGATGGCCTTCCCTTCTGAATCATCGACACCGCTCCGTTGGAGTTAGGATCAACATAGGGTGGTGGTGGAGGTGCTGCCGCTATTCTGAGCTGATGTCGATTGTCTTCTGTAATTGCTGGTGGGGGTTGGCAAGTGAATCTCGCTCCTGGGTTCTCGAGGATTTCTCTGTGCTGCCCGAGCGTTAGCGTGCTCTGCCCACCTTAACATTGCCTGGAAATTGCGACAATCTTTCTGCAGATGTCTATTTGTCTTTTCCGTTCTTTGTCGAGGAAAAAGTGCATCTGACACGGCCCATTCATCATCTCTTCGGGAGACACGAAAGGCCTCGGGAACCTAGGCCCGCTATTTTGCCTGTTGTTTCGAGAATCATCCCTATTATCGCCTCGCTGCTCATTGCTTCTCTGATAATCATCTCTGTTGTTTCCTCCTGTGTTTGCCCGAAAACCTGCCGAAATTTGTCCTGGAGCGTCATAGTTCGGGTACTGCCGAGGAAATCGTCGCCTCGGTTGATAATTTCGACCACGGTCCTCCTCTGGCGACCTGTGCCGTTTGTTGTGGACAGCATCTTCTCCATCTGCCCATCTGTTTGCTATTTCCATTAACGCGGATACTGTCTTTGGGTTGGTCCTTCCCAAGTCCTCGACAAAATCTCCACGCCTGATTCCTGCGACAAACGCATCTATCGCTCTCTCGTCAGATATATTTTCTGCCGAGTTTTTGATGATGTTCCACCTTTGGATGTATTTTCTCATTGGCTCGTCTGGCTTTTGTCGACATGCTCTCAACTCCTCTAACGACGCAGGTTTTTTGCACGTGGACCTGAAGTTCTTGACGAACACGTCCTCGAAGCTTTCCCAGCTGTCGATAGATCCTGGAGGAAGTTTCTTTATCCAAGATCGTGCGGCTCCACTTAAATGCACCTGGATGCTTTGCATAGCTGTTGCCCTGGTTCCTCCTCTGAGCTTCACTGTCTCGAGATAATCAACTAGCCAATCCTCTGGATCTTGAAGGCCGTCGAATTTCTTGAAGTTGTCAGGTAACTTGAATCCTAAAGGGACTCGAGTTTTTCGGACTCTCCTCGTGAAGCACGGCAAGCCACACATATCCTCGTCGTTAAGCTCCGGGGATTGCCGATGTTCCCTTCTGCTTTGCCGCGCTCTGTCGACCCTTGCTTGTGCTGCCGTGTCTCTTGCTCCACTTGGTCCTTCAGGGGCTGCCGCTGTTGCTGCTGCAGGTCGTGGACTATTTTGCCTTGCCGCTCCTTCGGGAGGCGTTGATATAAACGCTGTCCCCATAGCTCCAACTCCTGCTATCGCCATATTGTATAGTGTTTCCCTTGGATCTCCTGGAGGTGGTTTAGATGCGAGGATAAAAGCATGTGTCGCCATATACCCAGCCTCTGGTGTCTTAGGGATGATGTTTCCTCTTGTATCTATCGACATAAAGGACATGTCGAGGTTTTGGATCAAGTGCTCTCTTTCTGCATCGGGTATGTGTTGTAACCTCGATCTTGCTCTGTTCCGAGCCTCCCTGTGGCTATCACCCGAAGTTCTAGATTGTCGACTCAAATCTGCCCTTCTCCTGCTGGATGCAGAAGCTGCCTCCTTTCTTCTGTTTAACTCAGCTGTCTGTTTTTCCAATTCTCTTGCAGCTCGTGCGAGCCTATATTGATATGCTTGCAATTCCTCTGGCGTGGCTGTGGTGGCCATTGGTTCTGAGCCGTCCATAGCTCTCGCGGCTCTATCCCATGCTGCTTGCGGGAGTTGAACTCTGTGTCGCGGCTGTGGCCCGACGTACTTATTGCCCAGGCCTCGTCGCAGATCGGAGGGATCGACATATGGATTTCCCAGATCGTCGAAAGCCTCAGATGTTTCCTCTTGATCATTATTTGGCTCTTCAATGGCATAAATCTGATGATATTTTGTATTCAGATCTATGTTGGGTTTGGTGACACCATCGTTGAGATTGATGAAGACCTTGCCCACTGTAATAGATTTGTCGATGAAGTCGTAACTGTCGACACTGCTTGAGCCATCGCTTATATATGAGTCCGCAGATGACTCAAACGACATGTCGCTGAAGATCTTGGCGAGTTTCTCTCTTGCCCTGGTGCTGACGTAGCGTGTCGACGAAGTTTCTTCTTCTCCTGATTCGGTTGACGATGTATAGCTTGAAAAATCGGAATCGACCGCCGACGATCCCGACGAAATCGGAATTTCGACACGATACGATCCTTCCTTCTCGACGCGAAAGTGAAACCTTCCGAACGTCATCTCCATAGGCTCCGCCAGATACGCATATGCATCCAAACGGGAGGGTGGGTGAGGAACAAAATCGACAGGACCAGCAGCGATCTGTTTACCTCGATCCATTGCGTTGCTTGCGGTTGATGATGTCGAAGATCTTGAACGTGCCATCAAGATCAGATCCTTACGCCTCTAGTTCCCACAGACGGTGCCAATTGACAAGGTATTAACTTGTCAATGCCTATGGATTGTAGGCTAGGGTTTAGTTGGAAGTAGAGGGCAAGTAGATCTCGAAGGTTTCAGCCGAAAAGTACTCGACGATTATGAAAACTAGGGTTTGTAAACAATGATTCGATGCCTTCCTCGTCCCTCGACTCCCCCTTTATATAGGAGGCGGAGCCGAGGGATTCGTGTTGTACAAGTTACAGAGTCCGGGATGGTTTCTAACTCATCCCGCAAGATTACAAATAACGCTTCCTATTACAACTCTAACTTTCCTTAATAATATATTGGGCTTCCGAATCTTCTTATTCTTCGGGTAGTGGGCCTTCAGTAAACCCCGGGTACTATCTTCGGCAGGCCCATTTGGGATGCCTATGTCAATATGCACATCAATATGGCGCTTGCTGAACGAAAGAAGATCAACAGTGATACCCTCTTGCCAATATAATGCCAAACCACCTCCTTTTCCATCACCTTTTACATGATAGCATCCTTCCATCCCAATACGGAACCTCATATTTCTGACTCTTTCCTCACTTTGTCTCGTCTCACATAAGAAAACAATGCAGGGTTTATAGGACTGAACAAGGCAGTCAAGCTCTCGAACTGTCGCAAGTTGCCCTGCGCCGCGACAGTTCCAGCCTAGAAGACTCATTGGGCCCGGCGGTCACTGATACGTCTCCAACGTATCTATAACTTCCGATGTTCCATGCTTGTTTTATGACAATACCAACATGTTTTGTTCACACTTTATATCATTTTCATGCATTTTCCGGAACTAACCTATTAACAAGATGCCACAGTGCCAGTTCCTATTTTCTGCTGTTTTTGGTTCCAGAAAGGCTGTTCGGGCAATATTCTCGGAATTGGACGAAATCAACGCCAAACCTCCTATTTTTCCCGGAAGCGTCCAGAACACCGAAGAAGAGTCGGAGAGGGGCCAGGGGGCCACCACACCACATGGCGGCGCGGGCCAGGCCTAGGCCGCGCCGGCCTAGGGTGTGGCGCCCCCAGGTGCCCCCCTGCGCCGCCTCTTCGCCTATAAAAGCCCTTTCGACCTAAAAACGCAGTACCAATTGACGAAACTCCAGAAAGACTCCAGGGGCGCCGCCACCGTCGCGAAACTCCAATTCGGGGGACAGAACTCTCTGTTCCGGCACCCTGCCGGACGGGGAATTGCCCCCGGAGCCATCTCCACCGCCGTCTTCACCGCCATCTTCACCGCCATCGCTGCTTCCATGATGCGGAGGGAGTAATCCACCCCTGAGGCTGAGGGCTTCGCTGTAGCTATGTGGTTCATCTCTCTCCCATGTACCTCAATACAATGATCTCATGAGCTGCTTTACATGATTGAGATTCATATGAGTTTTGTATCACTACTATCTATGTGCTACTCTAGCAAAGTTATTAAAGTAGTTCTATTCCTCCTGCACGTGTGTAAAGGTGACAATGTGTGCACCGTGTTAGTACTTGGTTTGTGCTATGATCATGATCTCTTGTAGATTGCGAAGTTAACTATTGCTATGATATATTGATGTGATCTATTCCTCCTACATATGCATGAAGGTGACAGTGTGCATGCTATGTTAGTACTTGGTTTAGTCTTTTGATCTATCTTACACTAAAGGTTACTAAAATATGAGCATTATTGTGGAGCTTGTTAACTCCGGCATTGAGGGTTCGTGTAATCCTACGCAATGTGTTCATCATCCAACAAAAGTGTAGAGTATGCATTTATCTATTCTGTTATGTGATCAATGTTGAGAGTGTCCACTAGTGAAAGTGTAATCCCTAGGCCTTGTTCCTAAATACTGCTATCGCTGCTTGTTTCTTGTTTCTTTGTGTTACTACTGCTGCAATACTACCACCATCAACTACACGCCAGCAAGCTATTTTCTGGCACCGTTACTACTGCTCATACTTATTCATACCACCTGTATTTCACTATCTCTTCGCCGAACTAGTGCACCTATTAGGTGTGTTGGGGACACAAGAGACTTCTTGCTTTGTGGTTGCAGGGTTGCATGAGAGGGATATCTTTGACCTCTTCCTCCCTGAGTTCGATAAACCTTGGGTATCCACTTAAGGGAAAACTTGCTGCTGTTCTACAAACCTCTGCTCTTGGAGGCCCAACACTGTCTACAGGAAAGGAGGGGGAACGTAGACATCAAGCACTTTTCTGGCGCCGTTGCCGGGGAGGTAAAAGGTACTCACACTCCGGACCTCGGCTACCAAGCTATTTTCCGCCATTGTAAGTACTCGAAGCTATTTCCTTTAGATCCTGCAATTGCAACTTTTTGTTTCTTGTTTACACTAGTTAGGCATAATGGAAAACAACAAAAAAATTGGTGAGCTTTTTAGTCTTTTTCCTGATTTAGAATTGTTTGATGCAAAAATTAAAAAACCTATGGAACCTTATTTGCATGCTAGTAGTGATGTTATTAGTATGAATGCAATTACTGCTAATGCTATGGAGAAGTCTAAGCTTGGGGAAGCTAGTTTTTGTGATCTTTTTAGCTTCCCATCTTTAGGGGAGAAAATTTGTTCTGATAATGCTTTATCTCCCATATGCGATAACTCTAATGATGCTTCTGATATTTTGAATCCACCTGCAGAAAGTATTCAGTATAAAATACCTATGAAAATTATTGAACGTGTTATGGACAACCACTATAAAGGGGATGGAACTGTCCATCCTAGAGATCATTTACTGTTTTTGCACGAATTATGCGGGTTATTCAAGTGTGCAGGTATCTCTATGGATGAAGTGAGGAAGAAGCTATTCTCTGTTTCGCTGTCTGGTAAAGTGGCGCATTGGTATAAATTGTTGGAGAATAGACATTCTCTTGGTTGGGAGGAAATTGCATCTCTCTTTTATTCTAAATTTTATCCTCCTCATGAAGTGCATATTGATAGGAATTATATTTATAACTTTTATCCTCGTGATGGAGAGAGTATTTCTCAAGCATGGGGGAGACTGAAGTCACTAATGCTCAAATGTCCCATTCATGAGCTCCCCCGTAATGTTATTGTTAACAATTTTTATGCGAGGCTTTCAGGACAACACAAGGACTATCTGGACGCGTGTTCGGAGGGATCTTTCACAAGCAAGGAGGTTGAAGCTAGGTGGGATCTTCTTGATCGGATTGAGGACAACGCTGAAGGATGGGAGAACGACAAAGGTAAAGAGTCAGGTATAAATTATGATTATGAATGCATTGAAGCTTTTATGGATACCGATAAATTTCGAAATATGAGTGCTACTTATGGTCTTGACTCTCAAGTTGCTGCAAATCTTTATAAAGCCTTTGCTTCTCATTTTGAATTGCCTAAAAAGAATTTTGATAAGTATCATGAACCTTTTAAAGAGGCTTGCATGAAGAATGAAATTGTTGTTAATTATTGCAATAAGCATGCTCAAACTCCTAAGAATGCTATTTCTTATAAGCATGTTAATTTTTGTGGAATGCATAGACCCTGTGGAATTAATCAAGTCAAAGATGAATATTGCATCCATCATATTAATGAAAAAACTAGAAAGTGGCTTAGGGCTCTAGATGATCTTGGTAAAAAAGTTTGTGCCCTCTATCCTTTTATTTGTGAAGTTTGCCATGAAGTGGGTCATTTTAATTTTCAATGCTCCTCCAATGATAATTTGAACCCAATGAGTGCTGCAAATTTGTATTGTGATGATGAAATTACTCCTAATCAGCATGATGAACTTACTTTATTTTTAGGGTGTGAAGAACTGTCGAGAAAAATCTCTTTGTTATATATGAGTGATCTTGATATTGATGATGTCCTGCATGGGTGTTTTTCTTATTGCATTGATAATAGCCATACAAATACTTACATACAAAATATTTTAGAAGACGACACTTTGCCAAAATATGATAGGACCGCCATGTGTTTTGAACTAATTAATGAAAAGGAGGAATCCTTCCAAGTTTCTTCTATTGTTTCTGGAAGTAAATCAGGTTATGCGGACAAGCTACCCTTCAAGCCTCTTCCTCCTAAAGAAGGAAATGAGGAGAAGGAAGAGAAGAAGAAGAAGAAGAAGAAGGGAATGAAGAAGAAGAAGAAGAAGAAGGAGAATAAAAAGAAAGAGGTAACGGCGTATCCTCGCGTGAATGAGATAACGCTAGGTAACCGTAAGTATGTTGCTCCTAATGATTATTGTGATAATGAATCTGAATACGATGATCTTCCTATGCCCTTTACATACATTAGCAATCATGATTTGAATGAACACACTACTTTTGATATTGCAAATCTCTGGGAAACTAATTCTGAAAATGATGATAATAATTGCCATAGTGTCAGTGCTATCCATGCTTCCTCCCATAATAATATAGAAAGCTGTAAGCTTGGGGAAGAGGTGTTTGAAAATCCTTTTGCTACTGATCATTATGTGTTTGATACATCTCCTTCTAATAACAATGATGGTATGGTCATAGATAAACCGACTGTGAAAGATAACTATTCTATTTCTTATGATGACATTGTGCCTCCAATCTTTGATGATTCTTATAAAGAATGCTATGATATAGGTTATAATTATCCTTATGAAACTTGTCATAGTCATGATTGGATTACCAAAAACAATTCTTTTAATATGCAACTTGTTTACCATGTTCAAATTCTTCATAATAATCTTGCTCCAATTACTATTAATGAGAATAACTCTTCTTATGCCAAAATTAATGATACTTCTATGCATATGAACCATGATAAGAATGTTTTAAGTGATGGGTATATTGTGGATTTCATCAATGATGCTACTGAAAGTTATTATGAGAGAGGGAAATATGGTTATATGCATCTTAATAATATTAAGTTTCCCCTCTTTATGTTGAGAAATTTGAAGTTACTCGTGTTTTATCCTCTTATGCTTGTCACTTTGTTCTTCATGAATTCATTTGTGTACAAGATTCCTCTTCATAGGAAGCATGTTAGACTTAAATTTGTTTTGAATTTGCCTCTTGAAGCTCTCTTTTGCTTCAAATACTATTTCCCGCGAATGGATTATTAAAACTGCTGAGCCCATCTTAATGGCTATAAAGAAAGAACTTCTTGGGAGATAACCCATGTGTTATTTTGCTACAGTACTTCGTTTTTATTTTGTGTCTTGGAAGTTGTTTACTACTGTAGCAACCTCTCCTTATCTTAGTTTTGTGTTTTGTTGTGCCAAGTAAAGCCGTTGATAGAAAAGTAAGTACTAGATTTGGATTACTGCGCAGTTCCAGATTTCTTTGCTGTCACGAATCTGGGTCCACCTCCCTGTAGGTAGCTCAGAAAATTAAGCCAATTTACATGCATGATCCTCAGATATGTACGCAACTTTCATTCAATTTGAGCATTTTCATTTGAGCAAGTCTGATGCCATTTTAAAATTCGTCAATACGAACTGTTCTGTTTTGACAGATTCTGCCTTTTATTTCGCATTGCCTCTTTTGCTATGTTGGATGAATTTCTTTGATCCACTAATGTCCAGTAGCATTATGCAATGTCCAGAAGTGTTAAGAATGATTGTGTCACCTCTGAATATGTTAATTTTTATTGTGCACTAACCCTCTAATGAGTTGTTTCGAGTTTGGTGTGGAGGAAGTTTTCAAGGGTCAAGAAAGGAGGATGATATACTATGATCAAGAAGAGTGAAAGCTCTAAGCTTGGGGATGCCCCGGTGGTTCATCCCTGCATATTTCAAGAAGACTCAAGCGTCTAAGCTTGGGGATGCCCAAGGCATCCCCTTCTTCATCGACAAATTATCAGGTTCCTTCTCTTGAAACTATATTTTTATTCGGTCACATCTTATGTGCTTTACTTGGAGCGTCGGTATGCTTTTGTTTTTGTTTGTGTTTGAATAAATGCTTGTGTGGGAGAGAGACACGCTCCGCTGGTTCGTATGAACACATGTGTTCTTAGCTCATAATATTCATGGCGAAGGTTGAAAGCGCTTCGTTAAATTATTATATGGTTGGAATTGGAAAATGCTACATGTAGAAATTGGTGTGATGTCTTGAATAATGTGATACTTGGCAATTGTTGTGCTCTTTTTTAAGCTCTTGCATCATATACCTTGCACCCATTAGTGAGGAAATACATAGAGCTTGTTAAAATTTGGGTTTGCATGAGTGGTTTCTCTAGAGTCTAGATATTTTCTAGTAAGATGTTTGAACAACAAGGAAGACGATGTATAGTTTTATAATGCTTGTAATATGTCTTTTATGTGAGTTTTGCTGTACTAGTTCGTGCTTGTGTTTGCTTCAAACAACCTTGCTAGCCTAAACCTTGTATCGAGAGGGAATACTTCTCATGCATCCAAATCCTTGAGCCAAACAACACTATGCCATTTGTGTCCACCATACCTACCTACTACATGGTATTTTCCGCCATTCCAAAGTAAATTGCTTGAGTGCTACCTTTAAAATTCCATCATTCACCTTTGCAATATATAGCTCATGGGACAAATAGCTTAAAAACTATTGTGGTATTGAATATGTAATTATGCACTTTATCTCTTATTAAGTTGCATGTTGTGCGATAACCATGTTCACTGGGGACGCCATCAACTATTCATTGTTGAATTTCATGTGAGTTGCTATGCATGTCCGTCTTGTCTGAAGTAAGAGAGATCTACCACCCTATGGTTAAGCATGCATATTGTTAGAGAAGAACATTGGGCCGCTAACTAAAGCCATGATCCATGGTGGAAGTTTCAGTTTTGGACATATATCCTCAATCTCATATGAGAAAATTATTAATTGTTGTTACATGCTTATGCATAAAAGAGGAGTCCATTATCTGTTGTCTATGTTGTCCCGGTATGGATGTCTAAGTTGAGAATAATCAATAGCGAGAAATCCAATGCGAGCTTTCTCCTTAGACCTTTGTACAGGCGGCATAGAGGTACCCCTTTGTGACACTTGGTTAAAACATGTGCATTGCGATGATCCGGTAGTCCAAGCTAATTAGGACAAGGTGCGGGCACTATTAGTATACTATGCATGAGGCTTGCAACTTGTAAGATATAATTTACATGATACATATGCTTTATTACTACCGTTGACAAAATTGTTTCATGTTTTCAAAATAAAAGCTCTAGCACAAATATGGCAATCGATGCTTTCCTCTTTGAAGGACCATTCTTTTACTTTTATTGTTGAGTCAGTTCACCTATCTTTCTCCACCTCAAGAAGCAAACATTTGTGTGAACTGTGCATTGATTCTTATATACTTGCTTATTGCATTTGTTATATTGCTTTGCATTGACAACTATCCATGAGATATACATGTTACAAGTTGAAAGCAACCGCTGAAACTTAATCTTCCATTGTGTTGCTTCAATGTCTCTACTATGAATTTATTGCTTTATGAGTAACTCTTATGCAAGACTTATTGATGCTTGTCTCGAAAGTACTATTCATGAAAAGTCTTTGCTATATGATTCACTTGTTTACTCATTGCATTTACATTGTTTCGAATCGCTGCATTCATCTCATATGCTTTACAATGGTATGATTAAGATTATGTTGGTAGCATGTCACCTCAGAAATTATCTTTTATCGTTTACCTACTCGAGGGGCAGTAGGAACTAAGCTTGGGGATGCTGATACGTCTCCAACGTATCTATAATTTCCGATGTTCCATGCTTGTTTTATGACAATACCAACATGTTTTGTTCACACTTTATATCATTTTCATGCATTTTCCGGAACTAACCTATTAACAAGATGCCACAGTGCCAGTTCCTATTTTCTGCTGTTTTTGGTTCCAGAAAGGCTGTTCGGGCAATATTCTCGGAATTGGACGAAATCAACGCCAAACCTCCTATTTTTCCCGGAAGCGTCCAGAACACCGAAGAAGAGTCGGAGAGGGGCCAGGGGCCACCACACCACATGGCGGCGCGGGCCAGGCCTAGGCCGCGCCGGCCTAGGGTGTGGCGCCCCCAGGTGCCCCCCTGCGCCGCCTCTTCGCCTATAAAAGCCCTTTCGACCTAAAAACGCAGTACCAATTGACGAAACTCCAGAAAGACTCCAGGGGCGCCGCCACCGTCGCGAAACTCCAATTCGGGGGACAGAACTCTCTGTTCCGGCACCCTGCCGGACGGGGAATTGCCCCCGGAGCCATCTCCACCGCCGTCTTCACCGCCATCTTCACCGCCATCGCTGCTTCCATGATGAGGAGGGAGTAATCCACCCCTGAGGCTGAGGGCTTCGCTGTAGCTATGTGGTTCATCTCTCTCCCATGTACCTCAATACAATGATCTCATGAGCTGCTTTACATGATTGAGATTCATATGAGTTTTGTATCACTACTATCTATGTGCTACTCTAGCAAAGTTATTAAAGTAGTTCTATTCCTCCTGCACGTGTGTAAAGGTGACAGTGTGTGCACCGTGTTAGTACTTGGTTTATGCTATGATCATGATCTCTTGTAGATTGCGAAGTTAACTATTGCTATGATATATTGATGTGATCTATTCCTCCTACATATGCATGAAGGTGACAGTGTGCATGCTATGTTAGTACTTGGTTTAGTCTTTTGATCTATCTTACACTAAAGGTTACTAAAATATGAGCATTATTGTGGAGCTTGTTAACTCCGGCATTGAGGGTTCGTGTAATCCTACGCAATGTGTTCATCATCCAACAAAAGTGTAGAGTATGCATTTATCTATTCTGTTATGTGATCAATGTTGAGAGTGTCCACTAGTGAAAGTGTAATCCCTAGGCCTTGTTCCTAAATACTGCTATCGCTGCTTGTTTACTGTTTTACTGTGTTACTACTGCTGCAATACTACCACCATCAACTACACGCCAGCAAGCTATTTTCTGGCACCGTTACTACTGCTCATACTTATTCATACCACCTGTATTTCACTATCTCTTCGCCGAACTAGTGCACCTATTAGGTGTGTTGGGGACACAAGAGACTTCTTGCTTTGTGGTTGCAGGGTTGCATGAGAGGGATATCTTTGACCTCTTCCTCCCTGAGTTCGATAAACCTTGGGTATCCACTTAAGGGAAAACTTGCTGCTGTTCTACAAACCTCTGCTCTTGGAGGCCCAACACTGTCTACAGGAAAGGAGGGGGAACGTAGACATCAGTCACCCTCTAGGGATGCCGCCGATGATGCCAGATTTTCAGTATCAATTCCCGTGGTGCCAGTCTTCCTAGCTTTTGCTCTATCCTTCATCTTCACATAAGGAGGTGGAAGTGGAGGCATTTGATTCTCCCCTGCCAGCCCATCCGTTTCCATATTAGTCTCAGTGCTAACATCAGCTGAATTCATGTCAAGAACCTTCCTAGCATTTGGTTCCAATGCATTTTCATCTTCTTCAGGTGTCAAACGATCCCCTTTCTTCCCTGGGCTACTAGCTGAGTCCTCTAGAGCGTCCTTATCCTCTAGATCTGCATCTCCTGAAGAGCGTTTTTTAGCAACCTCTCTATGCATTGTACCACCACCCGCCAAACCTCCACGAACAGGAACACGAGGCATCAGTGTAGGCTGACTAACTCTCCGAACTGCAAGCATCCAAGCTCCATACTGAAGCTGCTTCTCGTCCCACACACCATCCCCGCACTCCTCATGATCATGCCCAAGGAGGCCACATCGTTTACAAAAAAACGGGATTTTCTCATATTTAATAGCCAATCTTCTTTTTCCTTCTGGAAGTGTTAAGGATACAAACCGCAGCAGGGGCCTGGAGATGTCCAATCTCACCCGAAAGCGAACGTAGTTTCCTTCAAAAAACAGCTTCGGAGACATCTGAACCTCTTTGACCTTTCCAACTCGACGAGCCAGATCATCAACTACCTCTTGCTTACGGTACAGCTCTGGAATACCATGAATTTGTGCCCAGATAAAGAGACCTCCAAAGACGAAATCCTCTGGATCACTTAAGCCATCGTAATCCTCTATTAAAACTCCCCAGCCTCTGAAGGTCCAAGGACCTTGATGAACCACTTTTTTCCAATCACCCAAGCAATGCATCTGAAAAATAAAAAGATTCTCCCCAGCCTCTCTGCAAATTGGATCTCGAGATAAGTTCCAGACGATCTTCATCTTCTCAAACAAAGCCTCCGCACTAAAAGATCTAGATGTGTGCACTTTTCCAATTGCAAGCCAACGAGCTGCCTGTTTATACTCCTTTGCCTCCTCAATCCCAATGACCACATCATCCAGCTCATCTTCGTTCAGTTCTAGATGGCTGAACATATCATCCAGGTTTGAGCCCTTGCCGCCAGTAGCAGACGTAGAGTAATCCACACCGGAGACAGAGGCACCCGAGGCAGCCATCGCAACCTCAGCCATCGCGCCCGAATCCACAGGCACGGTATTTGCAGTCGCCCCTTCCTTCACCACCATGAAAACAGACGCGCCAAACCCTCACTGCCGCCGCGATCTCCCGAGAAACAGGAAGAGAACCAGACGAGAGAAAACGAACAGCCTCACGAGAAGCGCCTCGAGAGACAAGCAGAAGAAGGTAGGAACCAGGCCGGACGAAACCAATCTCACGGTGGCGGCGAGATCGCCTCCGGAGCAGGAAACCCTAAACGAGAGGGTAAAAAAGCAATCCTTATGGGTACTTTTTTTCTCCTACTCTGGTCGCCATTTTCTCGAGCTCGAGGTCGAACTCTGACAGCCATGTCCCCAGAACCAGGGTTACCGCCGCCGGCGAAACGCCGCCATCACCGATATCGGCGAAGACCTCCTTCACGAGATCTTCCTCCTCTTCCTCCTCCCCTCACTCCCGAGCCTCGTACGTCCGCGCCGCCCTCGCCTGCAGCACCTTCCTCCACGCCGTCCGCTCGTCCCCCGCCTTCCGCCGCCGCTTCCAGCGCTCCACCCGCCCCAAGTACTTGGATTTTTCATGGAACCGCGCCGCGCCGCGTCGCCTTACCAACCTTCCGCAGCCGCTCCGACGACCAGGACCTTGCCGCTGCCATCCGCGGCTCTGATTTCTTTGACTTCCACATTGTCATTTCCGTAGAGGACCAGAGGGTGTTCCGGATGGTCTTTGTCCAACCAACGCCGGAACACGTCACAGCTCCGTGCGTGTAGCTGTCTTCTCATCGGCCACTAGGGAGTGGCAGGTTTTGCCGTGGGTGGAGACCCCAACTCCGCCACAACCTGAGGTTGATGGAGCTCCACCCGCTCCGCCACAACCTGAGGATGATGCAGACGGAGTGCCCACGTTTTACAGTCGTATGCAGGTGATATGATTTGTGTACTGGAAACACATGACTCAAGCCTATGTACTTGTTCTCAACACCGTAACACTGCAATTTTCGGTAGTGGATTTGCCAGTGTTTTGGGGAGAGATAGACTATAGTCTATTTATGCTTGGTCAGAGCAAGGATGGGGAGCTCTGTCTGGTTAATTAGCGCAGCTGGCTCTGATGCAAGTACAAGGTCGCTTGTTGTTTGGTTTTGGAGAGCCGATGTTGGTGGTGTTGAGAAATGGATGTTGGAAGAAACTTTTCCATTAGGTAGATTATTAATTGATGTCACCAAGGGTAATGCCACAGTGCAGGTTCAGGAAGTAATCGATGGCTATGTGTACCTATCTGCTAAGTATGTTGGGCAGCAATCAGAGTCCCTCGTATCCCTCTGCCTCGAAACAGGAAAGCTTAGCAGGCTCTTTGATGATGCATATACAAGCCCTTCTAATCTCTACATCATGGCGTGGCCTCCTTCTTTGGTAGGCAACAGGGTAAGCCCACGGTTGAAGATCCCGGTAAAGTTTCTCCAGACTTTTTGGTCCTTAGATTATGTTTAGTTACTTGCCAGCATTGTGTTATTGCATAATTGTGATAATCTCTTGTTAGTTTCACACTGCAATTTTTGTCAATTCTTTTTGTTTCGAAATCATCAAAGAGCTCAATTGCAAACTGTTTGTACGAGGATGCAATATTTTAGCATGCCATTTCTCCTGATTTTATGATAGCATAAGGATATAAAATTCATGTCGCGCTCCTAGTTGTTTGTCGTTTGTGCAAAGTATAAGGGTATAAAGTGACGCGTTGCCAACATTTGAGATTGGAAATTTCTCTTCTCTAATTATTGTCTAAGCAATACTTTGTAGTTTGTACTTTGTAGTGCTAATCACTATGAGATGGCATTGATGTAGCAAATCTTTTTCATTTTCACTACTTGTGTGGATGCTTAACTTGTCTATGGTTCAAATTTATAGGCTTCCTTAATCCTTTTCTCATCTTCTATGTGGTGTGTTTGGTTTCTATTCTGGCATTCATTTGATAGGCCAATCACTGTCACGAGGACATCTTCAGCCTTCGTGTTTTCTACAGGGCCAATTCTCCACGAATGAGTACAAGCAACCACGCTGACCCCCTTCTTCAGTAAGTAAGCAAGCAAGATTTACCATCGTGTTCGCTCCTGATTTTTTTTTTCGAATTAATGGGCATAGCCCCTGATTTCATTGCTGGGAATGAGACCAGATAAACATCATCCGTTTGAAGTTTTACGTATATATTATGGACCATATGGTGTATTGCAGTATTGGTGCTATGTTTTCAGATTCCTGCTCCCATCTTCAAGGATGGTGGTCGGTAGTCGGTACGTGCAGCCATTGGTCATCTGGTCACTTCTAACTGATGCACAATATATCATACTCCCAATTAATATGCAGTGATACGAAAATGTTAGTATCTACATCGGTGGTAATGCATACATTTTCATCTTATTTGAAAGGTATACTCACTCATGTGCTAAATGAAACATGGAGGGCCAATGCTTTTCTACTGATATTTAGTAGTTTACGCATATTACATTGATTTGAAAGCAAAATGAGATGGAATGTTAACTAAAATATTTTATTTATGCAGGCCAAACCGGTATATACCATTTTTTTTTATTTGTCTACATAGTTGCAATTCAAAGTATTTTGCTGCTCCCATAGTGCAGTTCAAAGTATTTGTCTACATTTGAAATATATGTTTTCCATTGCTTGGCGATTTATCGTTGTTTCATCCGAATTTATGGCACATTAGCTTTGGTTTTATGTGTGTTCTTTTAATTTTGTTTCTCCAATTTGTAGCACGTATGCGTTATTGTCTCTGGTTACATAGATGTACGACTCCTTATAGCCTGATTTTGAAATAATGTCAATGCCCGTCAAGTAACTTCTAAACAATCATTTTTGTATTATATGTTCTCATTCACATGTATTGCTAAAAATTCCCGCAGCAACGCGCGGGGAATCATCTAGTGTTATCATAACATCACACCCCAAGGCAAAATGAGTCTACAACATAATAAATGACACAATGCATGACATCACATATAAGTTACTACCCACTTTGAAGGTAGTAACCTAGACTAGTAACATGATATATGTTACTAGTCTAAGTTACTCCCCACTATGACCAGCCTTAGTCCGACTTGCGCAATAGAAGCCCCCAGCGTGACACCGTGTTCAACGATATACGGGCCACGTAGTCCAAGTGCCGCGCATCGTGGCCTCCCACCGGTGAGGCGCGCAGCCCGGTGGGTCAACCCCGCCAGACAACTGTGCGCGTTGCCATTCTGGTACAACGTGACCTCTGCGAGGGTGGGAAGAACTCCAGCTTGATCCTCGCCAAGTCAGGCAGCATGGTCAGGTGAATGATCGCTGCAGTTGGTGCGCTCTCACTTTGCCCTTCTCACGAGCTATCTCCATGTCTTATGGTCAAAGGATTCGATTCTTGGCACCATGATATGGTCCACGATCTATCTGCAAGCTTCCCGGGAGATCAATGAATCTAAAACACAAGACAAAACCATGCATATAAACTAGCAGCAAGTTCTCACATGACGGTGGTGTCATCATTCTGATCTGGTAAGTTGGCACATGGCATTTCTCTGAATGACAGTTGAACCTTCCCTTATATATAGTACTGACAGTTCGTCATGTACATCCTCCTGCGTTCCAGGAACTAATCAATCAGTGTGCTAGTGCCACAACGGGCGCCTCCAGCAGGTTTGGGCCGAGAGCCTACACCAGTTCACCAGCCACGCAGGTACTGACCGACACTGTTTCTTCCTTCTCTTCTTGTTGATTCTTCGGAAATTCTTCAGCTATACTAGCTAGCTACTGTCAGAACACACACTAGCTGCGTGGTTTTCCAATTGCTACAAGAAAAAAATTCAAAACTCTAAACATAGACAAAGACTACTGTGCCTACAGCTATCCGTATGCTCAGCTGAAACTTCAGGAACGAGTTCATGAATCATGGTCAGCAGGTTTGGTGCTTATCTGTCCTTCTACTTTCTACGTGCTGCTGTGTGAAAGTGAGAGTTGATGCATGGTGTGCTTCTGATCATTCCTGCTGCTTTTGATGGGCAGTGTCCGAGCTCGGTGGGGAGGAGTAGGACACGCCCCGTGTGCGTCCTTGATCACTCAACCATTTTACCTGGACGTGATCTCGTTACTACATCCGCGATGAGCTGAAGCTGGGAACAGAGGAAGTACTTAAGTGGAGATCTTGTTCGATTGACTAGAGCAAAGAGCACATCGTCTCAAATAGTAGTGAAAAAACCATGCAAGGTTCTGACACTGATCTAACAAAGCAAATGAAATACCAGAAGACTACAATATAAATACTAGAGGAGTCTGCAGTATAAGGACCGCAGATTACAATGAATATGGAAACCAAAGCAATGACCAGCTGACAGAGGAGTGATTAAAATTGAGTATGCATCACAGCCAGTAACATTAAAAATTAAGTGTGGTTAACGAAAGAGCCACCAAATCTATTGTGCCAGCGAAAAAAAAAGTTGAGGAGCCGGATAGGCGAATAACCGTCTTTTCACTTACTGTCAAGTATCTCCACATCAACAAGTTGATATTCTGGTAAATAAATCAAGGCTATGATCTCAAGCTGGATGCCCCACCGGGTAACATTGCATATGGAGGTGATGAAGGACCCGTTAGAGAAGCATACAAATAGAGAAGCAGAAGAATGCACATGATCTGCTTCTCTGTGTAGTAAACCTCAAATAGTTTTACTAATAAACCTCCAGGAAGATAATGACTGATGGTTACACACATTAGACATAGCTTATGGCTCAAGTGAATATTTGCTACTCTACCAGGACATGAAACTACCACATGGCTTAGCCTCTTGGCATCTTCAAACCATCTAAAACTAAAGCAGCAGCGCGTTTAAACAAGAACTCATCTCATCAGAAGAAATACGACATGATCACTGCAAAGAGGCTAGTTCAACCGCTAAATAAGTGGACACGGGCAACAATTCTTGACAACTTCCCCTTGCACATTTTTCATCAGCTCTTTCTTTCTCCCTGTCCATCAAAGGCAGAAATTGTCCTCCAGACACGATCTCTCACAGTTCAGTTCTGAATCTAGAGTAGTGGTCTTGCTCAATAGGACCCCTTCTCATCCTCGATACGAAATAAAGAAGGCCCCTATCTCCGCAACTTTTGCCTCATCAGCATTAATCAAAGCTTCTCTGTATGATTTCAACGCTGCGACAAGAACAGAAGGAGATTTTTCTGTGCCTACAGGACCATCATCTGCCACACGATCTACAACAACTTTGGTTCCTGAATCCTCCTGAGGCATAATATGATTCTAGAGCAAGTAAGAATCAAGTGTTTGTATAAAAAAAAAAGTAGTGCAAGGGTACATATTCCAATGATATAGGACAGTCGTTTAGTATTGACCAAAGCAATGGAAGTGACACAAAATACTATTGCGCGAACACCTTATAGTGGTCAGCATTACAGAGCATTGAGTACACATAATTTTAGTGGGAGATGATTTTTCAGCCTCAAATATATGGTAAATGCAGCACTTTATAGGAGTATATGTTTCTGCTATCATATAATCTGCACAACCCACGTGCTAAAGATTTAAAATATTACATAATCATGATGTTATACGATCTGCAGTTGAAATACTACAGTTATGCAACCTAGACGTGGCGAGGCTAAGAATGATGCATTGATGTGTAACAGAAAAAACAGTCGACCATAACTGCAAAATGTGAAACCAATGATAAGTTTTCACAAGTATACAATGACCCAACGCCCTCGCGTAACTTAACAGCATAAAATCCAGGGACCAGATGTCTGGAGAAACTTTACCTTGATATTCAAGAAATTACTCACCTCGTTGCATGTCAAAGAAGAAGGCCACGGCATGATGTAGGGAAGAGCAAAGGCTGCATAGGTACCATCGAAGAGCTTGTTCAGCTTTCCCGTTTCCAGGCAGAGGGATACAAGGGACTTAATATGCACATCATACTTAACAGACTTAATATGCACATCATACTTAACAGACGTGTACACAAAGCCATCGATAACCCCTTCAATTTCCAACTTGACATGGTCCTGCATTGCAGACTTGGTGGCATCAAGAAACGTACGCAGTGGATAAGCATCTTGCAGCATCCATTTCTCAACACCGTGTTTATCAGCTGTCCAAAACCAAACAAGAAGCATTCCTATATGTGCATCGGAGCCATCCATAGCAACCATACAGAGCTTCCCATCCTTGGTATGGCCAAGACTGAATCCCTTATACTCTACCTCTCTCAAAAACGATGGCAAATCCAGCCTAGAGAATTGAAGTGTTGCGGTGTTTAGAACGAGCACATAGGCATAGGCTCGACTCATTTCTTTCCAGTAAATGAATCCATTTGACTGTATACCATCGTAATATAGCACTGTTTCTCCATCAGGTTGCAGTGGTGTTGGGGTGTCCAGCCACGGCGAAACATTCCACTCCCTGGTGGTAGATGAGAAGACGGTGGTGCACGCCTGTAGCTGCCGCTGCGTGTTCCGGTGTTGGACACAGACCATACGGAACATCCCCTGGTCCTCTTCCGAGACGACAATGTGGAACTCACGGAAGTACTCCTCGGGTAGCTGAGGGTTGTAGCATACCACCTGGCCGGGTGGCCCGGGGAAGAGATCGAGTGCCTGCGTGAGGGGGTTGTAGGCAGCCATCTGGTTGGTGGTGCGGTCGGCGAGGACGAGGTAGCCGCTGCACCACAGGGGTTGCAGCTGTCTTCGGGGAGACGGGTGAGGAGGAAATCGGCGCCGCGGACGGCGGCGGTGAGATCGGGGTCGGAGCGGCTGCGCAGGGGGGTGAAGGTAGGCATCTTTCAACCGCCGGAGTGGTTGAAGAATCCAAGGAGCTGCGGCGAGTGCTTCGCCTGGAAGCGGCGGCGGAAGGCGGGGGACGAGCGGACGGCGTGGAGGAAGGTGGGGCAGGCGAGGGCGGCGCGGACGAGGCTCGGGAGGGAGGGGAGGAGGAGGAAGATCTCGTGCAGGATGTCGTCGCCGATATCTGTGATGGTGGTGGGAGCCGGTGGCGGGTGTTTCGCCGCCGGTGGTGCTAACCCTAGCTCAGAATCCATGGCTGTCAAGCTCGACGAAATGGAGAGTGGAGACTGACGAAATTGAAAGAAGTATACATAAGCCGCACAAGTTTCATGTTTTGGACTAAACTGGAGCACTTAAGAGCATCTCCAACCGAGCAACCCAAACGGACGCGTTGGAGTGTCCGTTTTGGACCGGTTGGGTGGCCGAGCGGACACGCGGACAGCGGCCCGCGTCCGCGTGTCCGTTTGGGTCGAACGCTGCGTCCAACGCGTGGACGCAGCGCATAATCGAAGAAATAGAAAAACAAAAGTAAAAATGCAAATTTAAACGAAATTTGATTAAACATATGCCCTGTTTTGGGCAAATTTGTACATAGCCCTATTTTGGGCAAATAACTAACAAAAGAAGCCCTCTATATGGGCTTTAAAATTTAAACTAAAAACCCTCTATTAGGGTTTGGTCGACGGCGCGGTGGCCGCCGGTGCGCCGCCTAGCCCCTGTGGGCGTCGTCGGCGTCGACGACGTCCCCGGGCGGCGAGGCATAGTTGTCGCTCGAGCGCGCCGGGGACTCCGGCCACGGAGACCACAGGGCCTCCTCCCAGGCCGAGTGGGGGTCCGGAGCCACCCGAGGAAGCAGCGGCGCACGGAGCAGCGCCTCCTCCCTGAGGCGCTGCTCCTCTCTGCCCGAGCGCGGCACCTGGCCTTCGGCGCCGCTCCTCCTCCGCGCGGCGCCTCGACTCTGCCGTCGCCGCTCCTCGCGCCGCTGCTCCTCCGTGCGGCGCGTGGCCTCCTCCCGCCGCGCCGCTTCCTCCTCCTCCCGTCGCGCCTGGCGGGCCTGGGCGTACAGCTCCCAGGCCTCGGCTTCCTCCACCTCCCGCCGGGCCGCTTCCTCCATCTCGGAGGTGCGAATGGCCGCATGGAGGTGCGGCCATTTCGCGTCCTCCTCCGCCGCCGAGATGAGCAGCGCGGCGCGGAGGTCGGGGTCCTCCTCCGAGGACTCGGGCTTGGGCTCGAGCAGTAGCGGCGGCGGTTGCGGCAATGCCGCGCCGCCGCGGGCAGCCTCTCCGATGTGGAGACCGCCTCGGTTTCCTCCGGATGGCCACAGCGCCGGCGGAGGACGGCCGCTGCTGCTCGCCTCGTCGCCGTTGGCTCCGGGAGCGAACCGTGCTTCGGGGCCATGGCGGCGGTTTCGCTCGGGGAGTGGAGTAGGGAGTGGAGTGGAGGGACAGATCCCCTCGAGTCCCCATTTAATAGCCTCCCGGGTCACCGACAGGTGGGCCCAAGGGATACGAGGCGACAAGCGCCCGGACGCGAGCGGACGCCGCGTGCCATCCGCGGCCACGCAAACCTAGCCCAGTTTTGGGCCGGGTTTGCGTCGTTCCGGACGCCGCGGCCGTCCGCTTTTGCGGTGCGTCCCCGCGTTGGGCCGCTTTTTTGTCCGCCTCGACCCATCCGGACGCGCGGACGCGAGATGGGTCGCCCCGTTTGGAGATGCCCTAATCCCCACATCTTTGCTAAACCGGACAGAGAGCCCCCTCAGCCCGCGGGAGGCTGTTTTGCTCAGCGGTTTTGATGACGTGGAAGATGGTATAGTTTGCACGGTGGCAATATGGGTCTAAATGATCCCATAGGCCCATACTAGCACGACCTGGTTAGGCGAAACCAACTCTCTCCTGGACAGCTCCACGTGCGGCAGCCGCCTCTGCTCTCGATCGCGGCAGCGTCGACGATTCCTCCTGGACGGCGGCGACGACGGACGATCGCCTGCATGTTCCATTGATTGGAGTGCGGCGCGACGAGCAAGTCAGGCTCCTAAACCCTGTCTGTATAGCTGATATTGTGTCCCTTTTTTCAGTTCCACCAGAGGCAGTTTTCTGTAGAGGTTTAGGGTTGTTTTCGCGAGTGATTTATAGGATTCATCCAATTAAGTAGCATCATAGCTACGGCCGTAGAAACCAGAGACCTAGACGAACCATTTGATACATGTTGTAGCATACCATTTTATACGTACTAGAACACTTGTGTCCAAGGTAAGTTAACAATATGTCTAGTACAGACAACTACCAGATTTTGATGCTCTTATGTCTCAAGTTAACATACTTGTGACCTTATTAACTTAAATAGATGTAGTCGTTTTCAAATTAGGGGTACTTTTTTTAAAATAACCTAACCAGATTTTGATGCTCTGTATTTGTTTTTGTAGGACTAAATCATGAATCATCCAGAGTACTTATCTGTGAGGTTTCATTTTCGTGGCGAATTTGAACACGATGGGAAGGAGTGGATGTATAAAGGGGGAAGCACATGCATGTCCACAGTACATATGTCGAAGCTCT
Source organism: Lolium perenne (assembly GCF_019359855.2). Classification (NCBI taxonomy): domain Eukaryota; kingdom Viridiplantae; phylum Streptophyta; class Magnoliopsida; order Poales; family Poaceae; genus Lolium; species Lolium perenne. The sequence goes on along the minus strand of NC_067248.2, from coordinate 256,418,168 downwards.
CGTTGCCTGAACTGAAGAAGCATCTTGCAGATCATGTAAGCTGCTCAACAACTTTTCTTGAGAAGACATCATTGTGTTGGAAGATTCCTCGCAAAACATGTAGAGCTGCAATGATATGGCTTGAAGACCAATCATCAATCAGGTCCATGGTCAAATATGTTACAGATGCAGATATCATGGACTTGTATGCAAGGCATCCTACTGAAGAAGAGTTCGAGGAGCATGTAGATGTGAGAGAAAATGTACCACAGACAATGCAGAACAAAGATGTTTTTGGAGGAGATGCAGATCCAACCGACAGGGACAAACAAGAGCATGATCGAACTGATAGATACAATACAGAACATAACGATGCAGCAAAGAGTCCAACTTTTGGAGCTTTAATGGAGGCAAAAGGAAAAGGAATTAAAGAAACAACTTCAGATGAATATTCCGACTCGGAAGACAGTGATTTCTTGTGTGATCATGATGCCGATGACAGCAATAGCTCCGCTGAAGATGATGAAGCAATTTCATACAGGCTGCAAGCAAGGGAACTGAAGAAGAAAATAAAGAAGAAAATGCTAGGTGAAGAAGAAATAAAAGGATGCACTGTGCCTGAAGAATTCATTGTGTCGGAAGTTAACGAAGAAGAAGAAGATGGAGAGGAGGAACAGTTCCAGGACAGTGAAGATGAATTGTCATATTCAGAGGATAGTGATGGGGAAGTCAAGACAAGGAAAACCAAGCATAGGGTGTATGATGAAAATGCAGAAGTGCAAGAGTTTGAACTTTGAACTTGGGCTAGCATTTACTGACAGCAGGCAGTTCAAGCAAGCCTTAATTAATTATGGGCTGAAGATTTTTCACCATTTGTTGTTCCCAAAGGATGAGAGGACTAGGGTAGAAGCAAAGTGCACTTTTCCCGGATGTCCATGGAGAATTTATGGATCTATTAGTGGTAAGTCCATATGGATGGTTGTCACTAGATTGAGAAATAAACACATTTGTGTACCAAGGAGGGACAACAAGCTAGTGACAAGTGTGGTGATTGCAGAGAAATATTTCAGAGAAATTAGAGATAATCCTGGTTGGAGGGTGGAGAAGATGCAAGAAGCTGTGCTTGCAGACTTGTGTGCAGAGGTAAGCATTGCCAAATGCAAGAGAGCAAAGAAGATTGTTATGGAGAGACTAATTGACTCAACAAATGGGGAATTTTCTAGGGTCTTCGACTACCATCTAGAGCTAGTGAGAAGCAATCCAGGAAGTATAGTTGCAGTAACATTGAACCCAGATGTTGTTGATAGACCAGTGTTCGAGAGGATGTATGTGTGCCTTGATGCCTGCAAGAAAGGTTTCATGGCAGGTTGTAGAAGAGTTGTGGGGCTGGATGGATGCTTTCTGAAGGGAGCAGTAAGTGGACAATTGTTGTGCGCTGTAGGAAGAGATGCTAACAATCAAATGTACCCAATTTCGTGGGCATGTGTTGAAGTTGAGAGTTATGACAGCTGGTATTGGTTCTTGTCATATCTTCAGAAGGACATCCAAATTAATAATCATGGAGAAGGATGGGTGATTATTTCAGATCAACAAAAGGGGCTTATCAAGGCGGTGAGTGAGATAGTGCCGCAAGCAGAGCACAGGATGTGTGCTAGGCATATTTATGCTAATTGGAAGAAATTACATAGAGACAAGAAATTTCAGAAAATGTTCTGGTGCTGTGCGAAGTCATCTGATAGAACTGGTTTTAACTATCACAGGGCTAAGTTAGCTCAAAAAACTCCAGAAGGGGCAAAAGACATGATGAAAACATCTCCTGAACATTGGAGCAGAGCTTTCTTCAAGTTGCACAATAACTGTGATTCAGTGGAGAACAACCTGTGTGAGTCATTCAACAATGCTATCATCAGATCTCGATTCTATCCTATAATCACTTCAATGGAGATTATTAGGAAGAAAGTAACTGTGAGGATTCAGGAAAACAGGACAAAGTCAGAGAAATGGCATGGTACAATTTGTCCAAATATTTTTAAAAAGTTGAAGTTAAACATCAAGAGATCTGCTATTTGCCAAGTGTTATGGAATGGGAAAGATGGTTTTGAGGTTCAAGAAGGAGAGCACAGGAGATTTACAGTGAACTTGGAGAATTTGACTTGCTCTTGCAGGTACTGGGAACTATCTGGGTTGCCTTGTTGTCATGCAATTACTGCAATTTATAGAGTGCACAAGGAACTTGATGATTTCATTGCACCTTGCTACAAGATCAGCGAATACAATCCTATATAACTAAGAAGTTCATCCCCACTAAACTATTTTTCTCAACATGCAGCTATGCCACCTCAGTGGGCCCACCACATCTCTCAAACATGCATGCAAAGTGGGGCTGCCAAGTCCATACCGTGATGTGTGCCTTCCCATCAGAAATCTCACAAACTTTAATCATCCCATTTTCGCGTTGATATGTTTCCGTCTTAATGACATGGTTCATTAGTTCAGTGGAATCCAAACGACCAGTATCCCCTATTGATAGTCTTCACCTCCCCATCTTCTCTAATTCGCACCTCCCCAATCCCCATCTTCTCTCATCTGATCCCTTCCCCTTCCCCTTCTGCGTTCCCTCCCCCTATTTCTGGCCCCTCCGATTGATCTCCTTCGTTATGCATTACCTCCATATTTCCATAGCTTTCTCTAACCATCTGTCACCAGTTAGCATCGAAGGGACTGCGCAACGTGGAAATCACATACTGAAGCTATTCTGGATCGAAGCTAGCCGCAGCCTGCCCCGAGGGAAAGGTTGTTCTCACCGTCAGCTGTCGGTTGCTGCGATGCAAGGTAGTGTCCATCACCTTCATCTGAATGGAATAATTAATACACCTGCCATGAATTTGATAGCTTTTTTTTTTCGATAAAGGAGCAACAGCCCCAGCCTCTGCATCAATTGATGCACACGGCCTTTTATTAAACATATAAAGTATCAAGTATCAAGTAACAAGTACGAAAGAAAGAAAAACAATCATGGGTCCGTCATGGTTGCCACATAAACCAACCAACGGAACAGCAAACATCTAAATAGGCTAGCCATACTCTATCCTATTAATGTGTCGCCACCCAGTAGCCCGGTAATAGAAGTCCTGAGTAAGCACCAGCAGTCTGTTGCAACCAGTATCCATATCCTTGCGCTGCTCCTCCGGTAGCAGGAAAGCCCATAACTGTATCCAATGCACAGCTCGAAGAATGACCTGCAAAAAAGGAGTTACCGAGATACTGCCAGAACAGAGGCATGGTCTGTCAGGTCATGGCTTTTGGTTAATAGTGTCTCTCCCTCCCCCTCTCTCTCTCTCATGGTTTGATCATGGATTTCATCGTGCATTATCTTCTCCATGTAGATTTTTATTTTCTGCGAATTTCTGATTTGAGTTTCAGTGTCTAAGAAATTTATGATGTAGGCAAATAGTTGTTGGAGCTTGGAAGGTTAACTGCTCCATCCATGGATACAGTTATGAAATTACAAGGTATCACTTTGTTTATACCTTTTTTTTAGCTCTTGCAACCATAAACATTTATATTCTATCATTTACATATATAGCCCGCAATTATTGGTTTAAATAACAATCTTCTAATTATTCCTGTGAGTGTGTGGATTACCAGGTTGTAAATGTCATAACTAGACTATATTTAGGAATTTCTTGCACCTTGGTTGGTATGCAGTGAGGCGATGGAGTGGCTCAGGCTGCCGAGTGATCAACCGAAGCCAACTATATATGTCTGCTACTCTGTACTTCTGGTAGCTAATTTGAGATCTGCTCCTACAACCATCATGCACTATCATGCGATTGTCTGAAAGTTTATTTCGCTCACCATCCTTCTCTCCAATTCAGTGTAGTGCCTATGAAGTGAGACATTTAAATTGCTACTGCATAATTGTTTTTGCAGCTGTTTCAGTCTGGTGAATTTTCGTCTTCAGCTACCTTTCTTGGCTTGGTGCATCAAGCATCATGAGGAATTCAGGTGTGCACAAACATACAAAGAGGGTGCTGCTTCCTGAGAGAGGTAAAGCAGAGAAAATGTGATTTGATCCTCGCAGCAGCGTGTGTTATTTAGACTATCACTATGGCACTTCGTTCCATTGCCATCCAGCTTGGGAGTCCAGATTCTATCATGGTTGCCATAAGAAAACAATTGTAGGTGTTGCAGTCTGCCATGTCCCCTTATTTTCTGTTATATCATTTTTTCAGGTATTTTTCTTGTATGTATTCGGAGTGATCACAAACATTTTAGTTCAGGGAATGGCAAGATTGTCATTGTTCCTTCGCTGCACTGATTCATCTAGTGTTGCTAATTCCATTATTTCTACTACAGTCCTTGGATTTAAAAATACTAGACTTGGGAGGAACCACCATGGTACTCCTCTATTGAGATTGATTTCCTCTGTGTACTAATTTATCATGTGTTGTTAAAGAGTGAAAATATGTAGATCCCTCACACATGCTTTCTACTAATTATGATTTCATATTACGGAGTATCTGTCTTCACCGGATAAAATTAGTGACCCTAACCCAAACCAAATCGGTTTGCGGAAAAAAAACAAATTGAAGGCCTCACCTATTTGGCCTTAGCATGCATTTCACAATTAATCATCTTTTTACATGTGTATACATATTACAGAGTATGATTTAGCATGTCAATATACACATATACCCAACAAATTATTACTACAGAAGTTTTCTACTTCCAACATACTTGGTCGATTCATGTTTACATTGTTGCTCTACCTATGGCCTACCCATTATTTTTTTTTCATGTTGGCTAAATTTCTCCGCAGCGATGCGCGGGATATCATCTAGTTCTTAAAAATGGTTAAAGCCGTTGCCATCCCAGCATCCTCAGCGATTGGACGGTGCTCGCTTCGCCGTGGAGCCCATTGTCGGTGTGTGGGATGCCGTTCGGCTCTGGCCCGCTGCTGCATGGTCGACGCGTGTTTTGTTCGTGCATGTTCTATCTTTCCGTCGGTGTGGGGTGGGGGTTTGGCTGAGCGCGTTCTGGTGTTTCTTCTCTGGCTGCCGCTCGGTTTCCTCTCGATTCCGGCCGATCCTCTCTCTCCGTTGGCTGGTCTTGCCGGCTGCGGAGGCTTCGCTCTCCAATCTAGCCGCTCCTCTCTCTTCGAGGGCAATAGGCAACGGGCAGCGGCTGAGGCGACTCCCAGCGGTGTGGGGAGGGGCGCGAATCCAGGTAGGGCGAGGGAATTCCGGGTGCGGTGGCGCGATTCGAGGAGATGGTGGCGGCGGCTGCGCACTCCATTACTTTTTTGCCAACCTTGACCTAGCCAGCTCTCCTCCTTTCATCATGGCTCCTATGTATGTGCGCTTGAGCCCACCTTAGGCTAGCGGCGCACGCTGGCGAGGAGTCACGGTCGCCCATTTAAATTCTTCGGTGCGGCGGTTCCTCGGGCCACGTTTTGCCCGCTCAAGGGAAGGAGGCGGAGGTCTTTGCGTCGCTGGCGTCCGCACGCTTGAGCCCAGTCTCGCCTGTGCGGTGCATGTCGGCGTGCTCGGCCGCCCTTGCCCGCCCCGAGTGCTTCTTGAGGTGGTGGTCCGCTCTGGCATTAAGGTACTCCGTGGAGGCTGGGCGCACTGGTTTGATTGGTCAACGAGGAAGGTGTAGGCTGACATAGAGGAAGAAATAGTGGGCGGGCAAGGTGTTCAACGAAATGCCAACCTCTTTTTGTTGTTGTACCTTGATGTTATCAGAGTGACTTGAGGTGTTGTTGTCAGCAAGTAGACTGCCCGTCTTGCTATGGTGCCCGCCCGGCCTTTCATGGCGGTCCCGCGGGACAAGCAGTCCCGGTCCTCCTGGAGCCCATGTCCGTGCACCTGAGCCAAGCCTTGGCGGTGCAGCGTGTGGTGCTGTACTCAGCCGCCGTTCGCCAGGGTCATTGGGCTTCCAGCCTGCCTTCCACATCCGTTGTTTCAGCCAAGCCTTGGCGGTGTCGCATGCACAAGTCTGCTTTCACAGCGGTTCTGTGAGGCCAAGTCCAGCCCCTTGGAGAGGAGGGGTATGTCCCGTTGCCCACGTACATGCGCCTGAGCCAAGCTTCGGCGGCGCGGCATGTGGTGGTGTTCTCGGGTGCCTCTGTGGGTCGTTTGGGGCCAGTCCTGTGTCCACCGCTTGAGACAAGCCTCGGCGGCATGACGTGCATATATAGGTATGCTCGAGCAAGGAGGAGTGGCCTTGTAAAATATATGATCATGTGTTGCAACCGGTTGAGGGAAAAGAGAACTGGCCATTGGCTACAAACCCAAGGCCATTTCCTCCAATTAAAATGAAAATGCCAGGGAGGCCAAAAACAGAGAGAAGAAGAGAAGAGGGTGAAAAGCCAAAGGGAGTTAAGATGTCAAGAAAAGGTTGCAAAATTAAATGCTCAGCATGTGGTAACCCTGGCCACAATAAAAGGAAATGCAGAAACAATCCTACTGCAGGAGTGCAGGAACATGATCAATACATTAGAGCAGCAAAGAAAAGCAAAAAGAAGAAAGCTGAAGCAACGACAAAGGTAAATATTATTATATTACTATGATTATCCCATATTTTTTTGGTATACATAAATATAGATATAAATAGTACATGTATATAGTGCCATATTATCCCATGTTTTTACTGCATTGTTTGGTGCCCAGGAAGCTTCATCTAGTCATGGCAATGGTCCAGTGCACCAAACTCCAATGCAGCCAGCTGCATTTGTTACTGATGAAGTTCGAGCAAATAAAATACCCATAAGAAGGACTACCCAAGCTGAAGGGAGCTCCCAGCCAGCTTCAGTTCATGTGTCAAGTTCTACACAGCATGTGCCTGTTCAAGTTTTTTCAAATTCTCAGCCTATCACAACAGAGAGAGTACCAAAAGTTAACAGGCTCAAGTGATGGTTTTATGGCAGCAAGAAGCAACAAGAAGATGGGCCAGGAGGAGAGCAGTAGTTCAACCATTAGATCTCCAATAGTTATTTTTTGGACAGTTAAAAGCAAGCATGAGATGGACCTTTCGTTAAGTTTTTTTTTTAATGGAACCTTTTGTTAAGTTGACGTGCCATATACTGGATTGGATTTGTAGTTGTTTTGTTTAGACTATGATGTACTCACTAGTGAAATGCAGTGATGCACTCACTTTTGTGCGAAATGCAAAATTTATTTCATTGGCAACATACATTCACTTAGCTGCTAGTTCCAACATACACTGCAAATAATCTTTGGCTCTTTAATTTTATCTGTTGCAGCTTCACCTACTGCTTCTATGTACCTTGCTAGCTCCTTGTTTCCATTCGTGAGGTGGGATGTATTATTCCATACATGCTTTTACTAGCTCCTTGTTTCAATTCAACAACGGCTTCTCCGAGCCGCCATCGTTTGCCGCTCTCGGCCGACCAGAGGACAGAGAGAGAAGGAACTCTGAATCACGAGAGTAGGGGAAATTTTCAGCTGCGCGTTGTGTGCTAACTGCTAACCATCCTTGCTGTCTTCTAACCACGGCCAGGTCATCAAAACCGCTGAGCAAAACAGCCTCCCGCGGGCTGAGGGGGTTCTCTGTCCGATTTAGCAAAGATGTGGGGATTAAGTGCTCCAGTTTATAGTTAGAGGGGTTCTCTGTCCAAAACATGAAACTTGTGGGGGTTATGTATACTTCTTTCGACGAAATTCCAACAAAAAACGAGGAGAGAGGAAGGGGCTTCTCGTCTGCCATGTGGCCCAGCCGGCTGGCCCGTCAGGCCGATCAGAAGTTCGTGGGCTCGTAGCAGTTTCAGGCCCAGTTACGTAGGACGAAACTTCTTAGTCAATTTTTTTCTTCTGATGAACATGCAGACCGGTGCCATGGCCGTCCACGAGACCACGCGCGACCATCCATTGCCAAACTAATCACCAGCCTCACGAACTCACCAACAGCCCGACGATCCTGGGACACGCTCTTCTAGCCGGAGCGCTGCCGCCGACGACGAGCACGACGAGGATCCGGCCAGCGAGCCGGCCGAAGGGAACTGTAATTGACGACGAAGCCATGGCGAGACCCGTGGACTGCGACCTGGACCCGGAGCTGCAGAACGTGTCCCTGGACACGCTCTTCCTCATCGTCCTCCAGGCCACCGTCGTCATCGCCCTCGCCAAGTTCATCCACCTCTCCCTCCGCCGCCACAACCAGCCCAGCGCCATCTCCCAGATCCTCGTACGCATGCACGCCACAATCATTCCATTTCCACTACCTACCTCTGAGAAATTCCTCACCGATTAGCTGCATGCTTGCTTGCAGGCTGGGATCATGGTGGGGAGCCTGGGGCTGCACGAGGTGATCGTGCACGTGGACGTGGTGAACGTGGAGGACACGTACGAGTGGTACGTCTCCGAGGCGCGCATCTTCTACATGTTCTACGTCGGCCTCGACGCCGACCTCGCCGCGCTCTGGAACGACAGCCGCCGAGGCATCGTGGCCACCTACGCCAGCGTCGCCACCTGCCTCCTCCTCGCCGCCTTCGTCTCGGGCGGCATGTACGGCAGCATGATGCACACGCCCGTCCGCTCGCCCGAGCTGCTCGCCGCCGTGCTCATGCTCACCATCGCCAACACCTCCTCCGTCGACGTCACCCGGATGGTCCACGAGGTGGGGCTCGCCGCCACGGCCACCGGCAGGCTCCTCGTCGCCACCGCCATCGCCACCAACGTCATCTGCATCGTCGGCGAGGGCGTCTTCTCATGCATGAAGATGGCCTCCGGGAGGACGCCCGGGTACAGCGCGCCGCAGCGGCTGGGCCTTGGCGTGCTCGCGCTGCTCAAGGTCGGCATCGCGATGGCGCTGCTCCGCCCGGCGGTGGCGTTCATGAACCGCCGCAACGCCGGCCGCCACCGCATCGGGAACTGGGAGCTCGCGCTCATCCTCGTCGCCGTCTCCTTCATCGGCAACTTCCCGCGCCGCGCCGGGTTCGACGGGATGCCGGCGACCCTGCTCCTCGGGCTCGCGTTCCCGAGGGAGGGCCCCGTGGCGAGGACCGTCATGCACGCGCTCGCGTACCCGCTCCACGCCCTCGCCGTGCCCTTCTACTTCGGGACCATGGGCATGCGGCTCAACTTCAGCGCCATGTCCGGCGCCGTCGTCGTCCCCGCCGTCCTCCTCACCATCCTCGGCCTCATCGGCAAGTGCCTCGGCACCATGGGCGCCGCCAGGTTCCTTGATCACATGCCGCTCGCCGACGCCGCGCGCTTGGGCGTCCTCCTCAACATCAAGGGCCACGTCAACATGATCGACATGAGCTTCGCTAGCTCCGAGGGGATCTGGGCGGAGCAGGCGCTCATGGCGATGGTCATGGGGAGCATGATCAGCACCGTCATCGCCGGCCCGGTGTTCGCCGTGGTCTACCGCAAGGAGAGGGAGGCATACCTGAGCAGCGGCGACAGGACGCTCGAGCGCCTGGTGGTAAATAAGGTGGCCGATGACCAGTCCACGGAGCTGAGCATGCTCGCCTGCGTGCACGGCGCGCGCGGAGCGCCCGGGATGCTCAGCCTCGTCGAGCTGCTCGCGAGTAAGCCCGACGTCCAGCCAGCCGTGCACGTCCTGCACCTCTACGACGCCGCGCGCAAGCACGCCCGCGCCGGCACCGGCGGCGCCAAGCGCTACCACGAGCAGGTCCAGATCGACAGCGAGAAGCACCTCGACCGCATCAACGACGCCGCCACGCAGGTGAACTGGACAGTCGACCTGTTCGCGTCCATCACCGGACTCGTCATCCGCCAGATCGACGCCGGCGACCGCGGCCCCGTCACGAACCTCAAGACCGTCCGCCGCTGCACGGAGGAGGTCCGCGCGGACGTCCTCCTGGTGCCCTACCACAAGGAGCAGCACTACGACGGGAAGATGGTGTGTCGGTGGGAGGACCGCCGCCGGCTGTGCCTTGGGGCGCTGGAGCGCGCGCCGTGCACCGTTGCCGTCCTCGCTGACCGCCCGTTCCGGAGGGGCAGCACGAGCTTCCAGCTGCCGACCAAGATATCGACGAGCGAGGAGGCGTTGGGGAACCAGCGCGACGACCGGGCCGCCGCGCCGACCCACGTAGCCGCCGTCTTCCTCGGCGGGCCGGACGACCGCGAGGCGATGTCATTCGCCTGCCGCCTCGCCAGGAACCACACCGTCAGTCTGACCGTCATCCGCTTCGTGCAGCGTGGCGAGCACGACGACGACCGTGTCCATACGACGACACACGCCGGCGATCACGCGGGCGGGGAAGTGTCCGTCATGGTGGACAGTACCGGCGATGATCCCGACGACTGCTGCATGGCAGCGTTCCACCGCGAGTACGTCGCGAAGGAGCTCGCCTCGTACGTGGAGAAGGCGGTCGTCGCGCCGGAAGACGTGCTGCAGGCGCTGCGCGGGATGGCGGGAGCGTACGCGCTCGTCGTGGTGGGACGCGGCGGGCGGCAGCCGGCGGAGCTGGTGGCAGGGCTCGAGCGCTGGGTGGAGTGCGCCGAGATGGGCCCGGTCGGGGACATCCTCGCGTCGGAGGAGTCGCTCGAGATGGGCTCCGTAATCGTCGTGCAGCAGAAGAAGGCGCCGCCGCCGCCGTTTGACCTCGACCCACCGGCGGTGGCGATGTAGAATGAAATGGAAGAATGAAACTACAGACATAACCGTAGATGTGTATATTTAGAGCGTAGACGACTAGAACAAATTTATACTTAGGAGTTCTTTAGATAATAATGAGAAATATGATGATTGATGACACATTTCAGATTTCAGTGGCAGTTTTTTTTACAAAAAATGAGAATGGGAAATACATTCGTTTGCTAGCGACTGAAGTGGCCTTGTCATCCAACACAAGTACTCTCTCTGCTTTCTTTTAATTGATTCGGATTTAGCATAGAAAGGATCAGAGGGAGTAGGTAGTAGTACGACGAGAGATCCAATGGCAACAAGCCTGACGCCAACGGGGAAATACATGTGACGAAGATGTGCAGGCACAACAGGTTGTTCTTCCAGTGCACGTCTCTAGTACATCTCTCCGTCTTTTGGTATCAACTAGATCCTATAATGCCGCTTCATCTTTGATTTTCATACACATGTTGCAGATGGAAGGTTACTGCCCTTCGAATGCGTAGTCTTTGTGGTGTTTGCAGATCATCCAAGACACTAACATCACCGTGATCGCTAGTCGTTTGCGCATTGGCTTGGGGGTGTTTTTCCATGCCATGGTCAGATGATGTTGTGCATGACAAGTGAAGCCATGACAAGATTTCAAGCCAAATCTGGTGTGAGTTGGGGCAGCCAATGATGGGGTGGTGAATTGTTTCCGGCGCCTGGTCGCGGAGAAGGCATCTATGGTGGTGTTGAAGCCCTCGCCTTGCCAATCTGTCTACGGTGGTTGGGGGCCCAGCTTTTTCAAATGAGCTTCCAGGGTGCATAGTTGGTTGATCCATGAAAAGAGTCGAGGTATGCAGACTTTGATGTGTACTGCCCGTTTGCGTGCTCGCCAATTTCATGGAGGCAAAGGTATTGGCCAATTTTATGGATGCCGATGAAGCCATTAATATCTTGGGCCCATTGGTTCTCTACCAAGCCGTCAACCACCATCCTTGTTTTGTGTCTACTCTTGGGGATGTATGCATATAGTTCTGGCACGATTTCTCGAATGGTGTAGCATTGTATCCAACGGTTCTAGCAGAATTTTGCGGTCCGTCCATTGCCAAGAGTCATGGATATCAAGGCGAAGAAAAAGTCCCTCTGCTTAGTGGTGATTTGCAGATCAAGGCCGGACCATGCTCGATTATTGTTAGTGAGGCTCAACTATTACCATTGAATGTGAAGGACCAATCTTGTGTGTTCTAGGTCTTCGACTACGACGTGCTATCACAGGAGCTTGTTTTATTGTTTGATTCCACCTACATGCGGCATGTGTTTACTCTGGACATTGAATCAACCAACCTTACGATGATGCAGATTTCATCGGCAATATTTTATACTAATCATATTTACTTCTTCATTTTTTTGTGAACGCAACATCTAATTAGTATATTGTCATTTTATTTAAAACAAAACTTTTTGTACCACACTTCCTACGACATTCTTTTTCATATACATGTTGTTTATTTGAAATTGTATTTTGCAGCATAAGCAAATGTTTATTTTGTTTTCTTGACATTTTATACGAGACATAGCTAATAACTCTTTTGCTAAATGAGATTTCCCTTTCTTTATATTTAGTGAATATACACCCTTTGTCGAGTATTGTATCATGAATGTGTTATAGTGTATTTTTAAGTGTTTTCAACCTTTTGTACCTTTAAATATTCTGGTAGAGGGTTCTAGAGCATGTGTTTTAACACATATGTTGCCACGATTTCTATAGTTGTGATGCTCACCTTAATTAGTTGTCATTAAAGAAAATTATAGCTCATTCTTTGTTCTTTTGTGGACAAATACAACGTAATTTGTTTTTATCATCACTAGGGTTAAATAATTGGTTGGCTCACATGTTTGATTCATACTTGATAGCAGAATGGAATTGCTTGTAACAAACATATTGACTTAAAAACAAAATTTAATCTATGGTTTACATAAAACCTCAAGGCGTGAATATACTATTGTAGTACAATAACTTAGCTTTACATTACATATTCAATATGTGTAAGCCCCCTTCCTATACAAAGGGGTACCCTAGCTATGTTGTGGTCCTGGCCTACGAGACCTGCTTGGAACTACGGGGAATAGATCAATTAGTTGTTTTGTGTATTTCTGCTTTTAGCTTAGGTATTGTAGCTTTGTTACATGCTCATGTGTTTTACCCCAATTGAAGTTGATTGTGGTTTACATCTCACATCAATCAGGCACTATTATCCATTTTTTCCCTAGACCATGTTCACCAATTGAAACTTCGATATGTTTGTAGTATTATTTACAAAAAAGTCTCTTCAATCATATCCATTTCTCATCCTTCACTCTTTCATATTCCGCACAACCCTAACATTCCTTAACCTTTTTCGCATGTTCACATGTTAGTTTCTATCTATTTACATTACAACTTAGGTATAACTTAATTTTTACCATATAGGAGATAACAATTTTTTGATAGGACCGAAATAAATTTTAAGCTAATAAATCAGAAATAACCATCCAGGTTTCTTCAAGATATGCATGCAGGTGCTGGAGGTAATGAAGAATGGTGGTAACTCAATTGTACTGGAATCAACCAAAATAATGATTAAACAAATTTTATTGGAAATATTTTATACTAGTCATATTTACTTCTCTATTTTTTTGTCAACACAACATCTAATTAGTATATTCTCTCTATATTTAAACAAAACATTTTTACCACACTTCATACAAACATCTTTTCATATACATGTTGTTTACTTCAAATTGTATTTTGCAGCATAAGAAAATTTTATTTTGTTTTCTTGACATTTTGTATGAGACATAGCTAATAACTCTTTCGCTAACTGAGATTTCCCTTTACTTATATTTAGTGAATTTACATCCCTTTGTCGAGTAATGTATTAGGGTTTTCAACCTTTTGTACCTTTAAATATTCTGGTATAGAGTTCCAGAGCATGTGTTTTAACGCATAAATTGCCACGATTTCTATAGTTGTGATCTTTATCTTAATTAGTTGTCATTAAAGAATATTATAGCCCATTATTGGTCCTTTTGTGGACAAATACAACTTAAGTTTTTGTTACAATCACTAGGGTTAAATAGTTGGTTTGCTCACATGTTTGATTCATACTTGATAGCAAAATGGATTTGCTTGTGACAAACATATTGACTTAAAATGGGTCGCTCGAGATGGGCTCCGTAATCGTCGTGCAACAGAAGAAGGCGACGCCGCCGCCGTTTGACCTCGACCCACCGGCAGTGGCGATCTAAAACCGGGCAAAATGTAGATGTGTATATTTAGAGCGTAGAGGACTAGACCAAATTTATATTTAGGAGTTCTATAGATAATAATGATAAATATGATGATTGATGACACATTTCAGATTTCTCTGGCAATTTTTTTTACAAAACATGAGAATGGGAAATACTCCCTCCGGTTTCTTTTAATTAATTCGAATTTAGTGCAAACTTTGTACTAAATTCTAATTAATTAAAAAAGATCAGAGGGAGAGCGCTGATGTCTATGCCCCCTCCTTTTCCTGTAGACAGTGTTGGGCCTCCAAGAGCAGAGGTTTGTAGAACAGCAGCAAGTTTTCCCTTAAGTGGATCACCCAAGGTTTATCGAACTCAGGGATGAAGAGGTCAAAGATATCCCTCTCATGCAACCCTGCAACCACAAAGCAAGAAGTCTCTTGTGTCCCCAACACACCTAATAGGTGCACTAGTTCAGCGAAGAGATAGTGAAATACAGGTGGTATGAATATATATGAGCAGTGGCAACGGCACCAGAAAAGTGCTTTGCCCAGGACAGTAAACAAGCAGTAGTAACGCAGCAGTAGTAACGCAGTAAAACAGTAAACAAGCAGCGATAGCAGTATTTAGGAACAAGGCCTAGGGATCATACTTTCACTAGTGGACACTCTCAACATTGATCGCATAATAAATAACTCTTTCTCATATGTGCTACATACACTCTTTTGTTGGATGATGAACACATTGCGTAGGATTACACGAACCCTCAATGCCGGAGTTAACAAGCTCCACAATTCAATGTTCATATTTAAATAACCTTAGAGCATAATAGATCATTGCAAAATAAACCAAGAACTAACATAGTGCACACACTGTCCACATTACACTATGAAGGAGGAATAGATCACATCAATACTATCATAATGATAATTAACTCCACAATCTACAAGAGATCATGATCATAGCCTACGACAAGAACCACATGGTGCACACACTAGTCACCTTTACACCATGCAGGAGGAATAAACTACTTTAATAACATCATATGAGTAGCACACAACTAGTAGCGATACAAAGCTCATATGAATCTCAATCATGTAAAGCAGCTCATGAGATCATTGTATTGAAGTACATAGGAGAGAGATTAACCACATAGCTACCGGTACAGCCCCGAGCCTCGATGGAGAACTACTCCCTCCCATGCGTTGATGAAGATGGCGGTGGAGATGGCAGCGGTGTCGATGGAGAAGCCTTCCGGGGGCACTTCCCCGTCCCGGCGGCGTGCCGGAACAGAGACTCCTGTCCCCCAGATCTTGGCTTCGCGATGGCGGTGGCTCTGGAAGGTTTCTGTGGGTTTCGGTGAAAATAGGAACCTGGGCGTTGATTTCGTCCAATTCCGAGAATATTTCGTTACTAGGATTTCTGAAACCAAAAACAGCAGAAAACAGCAACTGGCCTTTCGGCATCTCGTCAATAGGTTAGTTCCGGAAAACGCATAAATATGACATAAAATGTGCATATAACATGTAGATATCATCAATAATGTGGCATGGAACATAAGAAATTATCGATACGTCGGAGACGTATCAGCATCCCCAAGCTTAGTTCTGCTCGTCCCGAGCAGGTAAAACGATAACAAAGATAATTTCTGGAGTGACATGCCATCATAAACTTGATCATATTGTAAACATATGTAATGAATGCAGCGATCAAAACAATGTATATGACATGAGTAAACAAGTGAATCATAAAGCAAAGACTTTTCATGAATAGCACTTCAAGACAAGCATCAATAAGTCTTGCATAAGAGTTAACTCATAAAGCAATAAATCAAAGTAAAGGTATTGAAGCAACACAAAGGAAGATTAAGTTTCAGCGGTTGCTTTCAACTTATAACATGTATATCTCATGGATAATCGTCAACATAGAGTAATATAATAAGTGCAATATGCAAGTATGTAGGAATCAATGCACAGTTCACACAAGTGTTTGCTTCTTGAGGTGGAGAGAAATAGGTGAACTGACTCAACAATAAAAGTAAAAAGAATGGTCCTTCAAAGAGGAAAGCATCGATTGCTATATTTGTGCTAGAGCTTTGATTTTGAAAACAAGAAACAATTTTGTCAACGGTAGTAATAAAGCATATGTATCATGTAAATTATATCTTACAAGTTGCAAGCCTCATGCATAGTGTACTAATAGTGCCCGCACCTTGTCCTAATTAGCTTGGACTATCGGATCATCGCAATACACATGTTTTAACCAAGTGTCACAAAGGGGTACCTCTATGCCGCCTGTACAAAGGTCTAAGGAGAAAGCTCGCATTGGATTTCTCGCTATTGATTATTCTCAACTTAGACATCCATACCGGGACAACATAGACAACAGATAATGGACTCCTCTTTTATGCATAAGCATGTAGCAACAATTAATTTTCCCATTTGAGATTGAGGATATATGTCCAAAACTGAAACTTCCACCATGATTCATGGCTTTAGTTAGGGGCCCAATGTTCTTCTCTAACAATATGCATGCTCCAACCATTAAGGTGGTAGATCTCTCTTACTTCAGACAAGACGAACATGCATAGCAACTCACATGATATTCAACAGAGAGTAGTTGATGGCGTCCCCAGGAACATGGTTATCGCACAACGAGCAACTTAATAAGAGATAAAGTGCATAAGTACATATTCAATACCACAATAGTTTTTAGGCTATTTGTCCCATGAGCTATATATTGTAAAGGTGAAGAATGGAAATTTAAAGGTAGCACTCAAGCAATTTACTTTGGAATGGCGGAGAAATACCATGTAGTAGGTAGGTATGGTGGACACAAATGGCATAGTGGTTGGCTCAAGTATTTTGGATGCATGAGAAGTATTCCCTCTCGATACAAGGTTTAGGCTAGCAAGGTTATTTGAAACAAACACAAGGATGAACCGGTGCAGCAAAACTTACATAAAAGACATATTGTAAACATTATAAGACTCTACACCGTCTTCCTTGTTGTTCAAAACTCAATACTAGAAATTATCTAGACTTTAGAGAGACCAAATATGCAAACCAAATTTTAGCAAGCTCTATGTTTTTCTTCATTAATGGGTGCAAAGTATATGATGCAAGAGCTTAAACAAGAGCACAACAATTGCCAAATATCAAGTTATTCAAGACATCATACCAATTACTACATGTAGCAATTTCTGTTTCCAACCATATAACAATTAACGAAGCAGTTTCAACCTTCGCCATGAAAATTAAAAGCTAAGAACACATGTGTTCATACGAACCAGTGGAGCGTGTCTCTCTCCCACACAAGCATTTATTCAAACAAAAATAAAAATAGAAACAAACAAACAGACGCTCCAAGTAAAGTACATAAGATGTGACCGAATAAAAATGTAGTTTCAAGAGAAGGAACCTGATAATTTGTCGATGAAGAAGGGGATGCCTTGGGCATCCCCAAGCTTATATGCTTGAGTCTTCTTGAAATATGCAGGGATGAACCACCGGGGCATCCCCAAGCTTAGACCTTTCACTCTTCTTGATCATAGTATATCATCCTCCTCTCTTGACCCTTGAAAACTTCCTCCACACCAAACTCGAAACAAACTCATTAGAGGGTTAGTGCATAATCAAAAACTCACATGTTCAGAGGTGGCACAATCATTCTTAACACTTCTGGATATTGCCCAAAGCTACTGGAAGTTAATGGAACAAAGAAATCCATCCCAAATAGCAAAAGAGGCAATGCGAAATAAAAGGCAGAATCTGTCAAAACAGAACAGTCCGTAAAGACGAATTTTAAAAGGGCACCAGACTTGCTCAAATGAAAATGCTCAAATTGAATGAAAGTTGCGTACATATCTGAGGATCACTCACGTAAATTGGCATAATTTTCTGAGTTACCTACAGAGAATTTTGCCCAGATTCGTGACAGCAAAGAAATCTGTTTCTGCGCAGTAATCCAAATCTAGTATGAACTTTACTATCAACGACTTTACTTGGCACAACAAAATACAAAACTAAGATAAGGAGAGGTTGCTACAGTAGTAAACAACTTCCAAGACACAAATATAAAATAAAGTACTGTAGCAAAATAACACATGGGTTATCTCCCAAGAAGTTCTTTCTTTATAGCCATTAAGATGGGCTCAGCAGTTTTAATGATGCACTTGCAAGAAATAGTATTTGAAGCAAAAGAGAGCATCAAGAAGCAAATCCAAAACATATTTAAGTCTAACATGCTTCCTATGCATAGGAATCTTGTAAATAAACAAATTCATGAGGAGCAAAGTAACAAGCATAGGAAGATAGAACAAGTGTAGCTTCAAAAATTTCAGCACATAGAGAGGCATTTTAGTAACATGAAAATTTCTACAACCATATTTTCCTCTCTCATAATAACTTTCAGTAGTGTCATGAGCAAACTCAACAATATAACTATCACATAAAGCATTCTTATTACGAGTCTCATGCATAAAATTATTACTCTCCACATAAGCATAATAAATTTTATTAGTTGTTATGGGAGCAAATTCAACAAAGTAGCTATCATTATTATTCTCATCAAGTGTTGGAGGCATAGTATAATCACACCAAAATTTACTCTCCATAGTAGGTGGCACCAAAAGACCACTATCATTATAATCATCATATATGGGAGGCAAAGTATCATCAAAGAAAATTTTCTCCTCAATGCTTGGGGGACTAAAAAGATCATGAAAACCAGCTTCCCCAAGCTTAGAACTTTCTATATCATTATCAACAATGGTGTTCAAAGCGTTCATACTAATATTACTACCAGTATGCAAATAAGATTCCATAGGTTTTTAAATTTTCGTATCAAACAATCCATGTTTTAAATCAGGAAATAGAATAAGAAGCTCATTCTTGTCCATCATGCCAAACTAGTTGTGGGGCCCCGGACTTACCAGTCCAGAACTCCAGTTATGCATTCAATTTCACGATCCCAAGATCATTCCATCGTGAATACATAACCGAACTGATACCAGATTACATCATCCATTACAGTACCGAATTTAAGTAATACGAAGTCTTACATCATAGGCCATCAAGGCCGTAGTTCACCAAACAGCAGCGGAAACAACTTGACTCCAAAAGCGGTGGAACCCAAGTCAGGCCTTTACCCTACAGGCGGCTGACTGGGAGAGCGTCCTAGTTCGCGTCTTCGGCGTCGTACTCCTCTTCTTCGAAGTACTCTTCTTCAAGGTCTGGTCAAGTAGATAACCAGGACAACAATGCCAGTGAGTACTTTTGAATGTACTCGCAAACCACCTTAGAGAGAAATAAAGGATATGCAATATGGCAGTAGCAAGGAAAGGCACTATCTAGGGCGACAAGGAGCGAGAGGTGGTTCCCCTCGAGAATAAGACATTTCCATAACTTTGTTGAAAACTTTTTGGTAAACCATTTCATTTGCAGACTAATAGGTAAGGGTGACCCAATTTTATTTTCAGCCATCTCATATGGCCATTTCCTTTCCAACTTTCCACCGTACCTCGCAGGTACCTTTCCACCAGACCCACTGGCGTCACTTTCCCAAAACAATAATTGATAAAACACTTTTATAAGAGCAAAACTTCTTTTGATACTCAGCACTTCCTTTCCCACGTCCATTTCCGCGGACACGGCTATTCGAATAGATTTTACACTCTGCAGAGGTTGTACACTTTCCCCACAAGATCCGAATACTCATCGTGTGGGCATCATCCCTGCATAATAACATATGCCACGACAAGTACCCGATCGTAGTTTTTCGCCTGCTCGCCTTAGCCTAAGACATGCCGCCTAGAGTTGTACCTCCCAACACCAGAGTCCGAGGGTCGTTTACCCGGGAGTAGCAAATTCCCCGACCAGCTCGACCCTCCGGAATGCCGCTACCAACTGCGAGGCATTATTCAATGGGAGCTCATAGGTTGTACCCCTGCCATCGATACGCAATGGAAAGGCGTTCCCCGTTCGTCGGGAAGGCCACGGTCGATAGGTGTCCATGCTCGGACTACCCCTTACATTTGCAGGACCCAAACTAAGGCGAGACAAACTACTACGCTACGCCCCGTCCCACCAAAGGGTAATGTGGTTGTACTGGCTAGGTCCGGTGATGTACTCAGTCAACAAAAGGTTTTCAAAAAAAACAATTTTTCTTCACTTCTCTTGCTCCAAGCAAGTCCTTTCTCCTTAAAAACATTTAATCAACCACACTTGGGCAGGGCTACCCCATTCCAAGGTTTTCGAAAAACTTCTTTTCAGGAAAACATTTTCCTAACCATATTTCCAGGGCTCCCAACCTATAGTCCAAATTCTTCTTTGAAAATGGCGACAAGGGTGACAAGGTGCTAATCACCATATCACTAATAGAGAGGTGTTCAGTAGGTACCAAATGAGGGATGCACCCTAAGGGTGGAATAATAAAACTCCGGGTGGCACTAACCACAGACAAACTAAAATAAAAGACATGCCCTTTAATAAAACCTGTAATAATGCATGAATAAGATATATATAGGATCAGAGATGCATCAAGAGGTGGCTTGCCTTGCTCAGCAAAGTGTCCCTGGTCTTCTTCTTCAAATCCCCCAAAGTCACCTCCTCCTTCGTCTCCGGCGGCGTTCGAATCTATCGTCGCAAAAATAAAAGAAACACACCATACCAATCAACAAACTATCTCCAGAATAATGCACACAAAAATTTGATAAAATCACAGTAGGTAGAGGGTGACAAATGCAAGCTACTGAAAGTGGTTTCACCCATTTATGATTTTTAAAACAAAAGATATGATTTTTGCAATTCCAGAATTGACTTATGCACCATTTAAATGACCTAAATGTTTCTGGAAGTCACAAAAATGCATGCAGCATATCTACAGAAAGCTATTGACATGCACAACACACCTGCACAAGAATCATATGCAATTGAAATTTCTACTGGCCTAAACAATTCAATCAAAACAGAGACCAGAGTGTTCCAAAACTTAAAACAGTGCTAATCAGAACATCTTCTACAAAAACAAAGCATACCCCTGGATAGCTAAGAACAAAGGTGAACTAACCCCACTGGATTTGTATTTTTCTGATTTGTAAAAGAATTTACAAAAATAGAATACTAATAAGGTGCCCTGATTCAGATATAAATCCACCAGGCCTAATATATAACTCTAAAAATCATTTCCTTTGGTAGAGAAATACCCTATTACCATATCTACTGGTAGCATTTGGATTTGCTTCAAGAGCATGTGTAGTTTTTGAATTAAAAAACAGAGAAGTGCTCTCTGGTCAGATTTTAATTTAATTAGCAGGCAAAACCTAGGAAGCTTTTGCAAGAGGGACCAGTGCCACAAGATAGGTATTAACATGCACAGCACTACCAAATTGACCTCACTCAAAAAGGTTTCATAAATATCACACACTAATTAATTTACACAATCAGATACTTTTTAGGTTTTCAATTAACAACTCATTTTTACAGCACTAAATCACATGCATGCACTTGTATATGGTTAAGAAAACATCTGTGAGCATGTAGGAACTTGAATCAACTCATTTGGTCACTGGATGAATTTGTAGTGATTTAAATACTAAGCGAGAGATTTTACGGCAGGTTAATAGGAAGAAAAGAAGGAAAAAGGAAAAGGGCCGGCGCTGCTGGGCTTGGCCAGATTCGGCCCAGCAGCGCTAAGGCTGCGCGGGAAGGCCACCCCGCTTGAATGCAGGGACGTGGCGGGCCACGTTGGCCTGCGGGCCCCGGCCAGCATGCATGCACGAGGAGGTTTCTCCTTCCTCGCGACGCAGAACGCCGGCGGAAACCAGACAACTTCCGGCGGCTACTGCTCTCACCTCCGGTCGCAGAAAACGTCGGGGCCGGGTGCGTTGGATGCGGAGGAGGCTGCTCTTCCGAACGGAGGTGGTGACGACGAAAACAGCACTGGTCGGAGCGGCGGTCGACGGCGATGGCGGAAAACGCTGCTCGGCGGGACGGCGTCTACGGGCAACCCTGGGAAGAAAAAGGGGGCGCGTTAGCTCCAGAAGAGGGAGGCGCATTCAGAGAGTAAGGGGAGGGAGAGAAACGGCGGCGTCTGCGTCGGCAACCTTCCGCAACGCCACGGGAGCCCGGCGAGCTGGACGGCAGGGAGGAGCAGAGCTCCTCTCCGCCCACGGAGGTGAGAAGGGGAGGTTCTGGGGAGGGTGTGGTGAAGCAAATGGGAGAAGGGAGGGTGCGGTGCTGTTTTTATAGGGCGACGGCCGGTGCACCGTGCACCAGGTCCGTGCACCGACGGAGGAGGCGGGCGGCAGCGAGGGATTGGGGGAGCGAGGCGGTGCTGCTGCGTGCCTGCAAGGCGGTGCCAAGGTTTGGAGGGACGCGCGCGTCGCGCTGCGCGACAGAGAGGAAAGGGTGCGACGGCGCCTGCCAGCAGCCGCGCGGCGAGGTGACCAGGCAGCTGGGCGTCGCCTCACAGGGTAGGTGGGTCAGGGGCGTGCGTCGGGGTCGTGTCTCCGAGACGTTGTGGAGCAGGGCGCGTCCAGAGGACATGTTTAGAGCCACCGAGGAAGGGAGGTGGGGTGGGCGACGTGGCCGTGTCCGGCAGACGTGCGCCACGGCCATTGGGGGTTGCCAGCGCGGGTCGGCGAGAGGGAGGTCGAGGGAAGCGTGCAGGCGGGGTCAGGAAGGAAGAGAGAGTGCTGGGAGTCGTGCAGGACATCTAGGTGCTGCCAAAAGGGGAGGAGAGGGAGAGATCTCCATGATCTGGTGCGGGTTCCCGAGGTGGTGAGCATGGGGAGAGAAGGAGAGAGAGAGGTCGAGGGCTAGGGCTAGGGAGGGTACGGGGACGGTGCGAGGCTCTCTGCGGTCGTGTCTGAGTGTTGGTGAGGAGATGGAGTGAAAGAAGTGAGCAAGAGAGAGGGGAAGAGATCATGGCCGGCATGGCCATTCTCACTTAATCACCAAGTTTGGATTTTTGATCAAGCCACATATATGTGCTCCCAAATAGTTTCAGAGCATCAACATGATGAGCCAAGTGATGCACCTCATTGGAGAATTTTCAAAGATGAAAAATTTAGAAAAGAAGGCATAGATATGGAAGAGGGATTTGTTGAGAAAAACATGATCTTGGAAGATCATATGAGAGCATGATCATATGCACAAGGGTGTGTGTGATGGTGTGAAGGAATTGTGAAAAGAGTGATCAAGGGAGAGGGAAGGGTCATGGCCGGCATGGCCCTACTCATTTAATTAAAAGTTGAAAACTTTGAAGTGGTCACATGGAGATGATCTAAGTCAGCCCTAGGTATACAAGGTGATGAGTCAATGGTCCTCTTGCTTGGAGAGTTTTTCTGATTTGAAAATGGATAGAAGAAGAAATAGATATGGAGGAGAAAAATTTGAAAAGAACTAGATCTTAGAAGATCTTATGTGAGCATAATCACATGCTCAAGGGTTATATGGAAATTTTAATTGCTCCCTAATAAGAAAAGGAATTCTCACAATTAATAGGTAGGTTTAGGGTTTTAAGGATCCACACACAACACAACCTTCTCAAGCACTTAACACACAATCTCCACAATGCATGAGTATGAGGAACTATATGCATGCAATTTTTGAGAAACAGAAAAGTTTTTGTTGGCCCAAAATTTTGCATTCCAAAGATTAAACCAATGCACAAAAAGTTGGGTTGTTACAAACCTTCCCCCCTTAAAATGAATCTCGTCCTCGAGATTCGGTGGCTAAGAACTGAAGAGTGCGGGGAAGTCCTTTCGGAGCTGATCTTCTCTTTCCCAAGTGGCTTCCTCCTCGGAGTGATTTGTCCACTGAACCTTACAAAATTTAATCTTCCTTCTACGGGTGAGACGAACAGTTTCTTCGAGAATCCGAAGGGGTACTTCTCGATAGGTTAAGTCGGTGTTGAGGTCGAGGGTGCGATAATCGATGTTCTTGAAGGTCTCAGGCTTGTCAGGCACTTGGAGGCATCGTCGAAGAAGAGAGATGTGGAACACATCATGAAAATCCGCTAATTCAGCAGGCAGTTCAAGTTGATAGGATACTTCACCTCGACGAGCGAGAACCTTGAAGGGCCCAATATATCTTGGGGCAAGCTTCCCTTTGACGTGAAATCTCTGCATTCCCTTGAGTGGAGTGACGCGAAGATAGGCATGATCACCAACATTGAATGTCAGCTTGCGACGCTTAGAGTCAGCATAACTCTTCTGGCGGGATTGAGCGGCTTTGAGGCGATCACGGATTAGTAGAACTTGTTCTTCAGCCTCTCGAAGATGGTCAGGTCCAAAAACTTGACTATCTCCGGTCTCAGACCAGTTGAGAGGGGTTCGGCAACGGCGACCATAAAGGGCTTCAAAGGGGCCATCTGCGGACTAGCTTGGTAGCTATTGTTGTAAGAGAATTCCGCGAAGGGGAGACAATCTTCCCATTTGGCTCCATAGGCGAGAACACAAGCACGAAGCATATCTTCAAGAATCTGATTTACTCTTTCTGTCTGGCCTCCGATGCTGTGGGTGGTAGGCGGTGCTAAAAGCTAGCTTGGTTCCGAGGGCTTCATGCGAGGCTCTTCCGAATTTCGAGGTGAATTGGGTACCTCGATCTGACACTATCCTCTTAGGGACTCCGTGGAGACTAACGATACGGGACATGTACAAATCAGCTAACTTGGTTCCAGGATAGGTCACTTTGACGGGAATAAAGTGTGCAACCTTGGTGAGTCGATCGACAATAACCCAGATGGAGTCATGGCCACGCTGGGATTTAGGGAGTCCGGTGATGAAGTCCATTCCAACTTCTTCCCATTTCCACTCAGGAACTTGGAGGGGTTGGAGTAGTCCAGCTGGTCGCTGATGTTCAGCCTTCACTTTCTGGCACACATCGCAGCGAGCAATGAAAAAGGCGATCTCGCGCTTCATACCGTGCCACCAGAATTGTTTCTTCAGGTCTTGGTACATCTTGGTTCCTCCGGGGTGGATTGAGTATGGGGTGTCGTGAGCTTCCTTCATGATGAGTTGCTTCAGGTCTTCAACATTAGGTACACACAGGCGTCCCTTGTACCACAAAACTCCTTTGGCGT
This sequence comes from Lolium perenne, assembly GCF_019359855.2. Taxonomy (NCBI): domain Eukaryota; kingdom Viridiplantae; phylum Streptophyta; class Magnoliopsida; order Poales; family Poaceae; genus Lolium; species Lolium perenne. The sequence goes on along the minus strand of NC_067248.2, from coordinate 256,393,232 downwards.
CGACCTCAAAACCAGGAACTTCTTCCCTATTCATCCTACGCTTGATTCCTTCAATACTCTCATGATCCACTTGAGCTTCTTTGATTTGATCGAATAAAGTAGGCTTCAACTCAAGATTGGCCAGGAAACCATGGCTAACGAGCTCGAGGCCGAATTCCTCCAGCTCTTCATACAGCTTAGGTTGAGCAATTTTGATAAGGGCGTTCAACGAACAGGGCTCTCGACTAAGGGCATCAGCTACCACATTAGCTTTACCAGGATGATAATGAATGCCGAGGTCGTAATCCTTGATAAGCTCCATCCATCTGCTCTGCCTCATGTTCAGCTCCCGCTGGGTGAAGATGTACTTCAAACTCTTATGGTCGGTGTAGATTTCGCAACGATTTCCCACTAGGTAGTGGCGCCAGGTCTTCAGGGCATGAACTACCGCGGCAAGCTCTAAGTCATGCGTAGGGTAATTCATCTCGTGCGGTCGAAGTTGTCTTGACAAATAGGCTATCACCTTCCCTTCTTGCATCAGCACACTTCCCAATCCAAGCTTTGATGCATCGCAGTACACATCAAAATCCTTGGTAATATCGGGCATGGTCAGAACGGGGGCTGTGACTAACCTCTTCTTGAGTTCCTGAAAACTGGCCTCACATTTGTCGGTCCACTCGAACTTCTTATCCTTCTTCAATAACTGCGTTAACGGCCTCGCAATGCTGGAGAATCCCTCAACAAACTTGCGGTAATAACCAGCCAATCCTAAAAAGGCGCGAACTTCGGTCTGATTGGTAGGGGCTTTCTTCTCCATGATGGACTGAATTTTGGACGGGTCGACAGACACTCCTCCGGCAGATATGACATGGCCTAAAAATCCTACCTCTTTCAGCCAAAATTCACACTTACTAAACTTGGCGTAAAGCTTATGGTCTCTGAGCGTCCCCAAAACAATCCGCAGATGTTCAGCATGCTCTTCTTCACTCTTGGAGTAGATCAGAATATCGTCGATGAAAACCACAACGAACTTGTCGAGGTACTTCATGAACACCTTGTTCATGAGGTTCATGAAATAGGCAGGGGCATTGGTCAGTCCGAAAGACATCACGGTATATTCAAAAAGTCCATACCGTGTGGTGAAGGCAGTCTTGGGAATGTCCGACTCTCGAACCTTGAGTTGATGATAACCAGTTCGGAGGTCTATTTTAGAGAAAACTCGGGCGCCATTCATCTGGTCGAACAGATCTTCAATCTTCGGGAGGGGGTATTTGTTTTTGATGGTGACATCATTCAGTTTCCGGTAATCCACGCACAGGCGGATAGTACCGTCCCGCTTATCCACAAAGATAACGGGAGATCCCCAGGGGGATGCACTCGGGCGAATCAAACCTTTCCTCAACATATCATTCAACTGCTTCTTCAGCTCAACTAATTCTTGGGGGTTCATCCGGTAAGGTCGCTGAGCGATGGGGGCGGTTCCGGGGACTAGCTCGATGATAAACTCGATATCCCGATCAGGGGGCATACCGGGTAGCTCATCGGGAAAAACCTCAGGATACTCACAAGCTATGGGTACTTCATGCAGGGCTGGACTGGCGACACTCGTCTTGCATAAGACCTTCGATGAAGGTATGGTCGCCACATGCTCAACTATTTCTCCGTCCTCAGCAGCCAATGTTATGGCTCGGCGAACACAATCTATGTGACCCTTGTACTTCACCATCCAATTCATCCCAAGGATCACTTCTAAGCCTTGCTCTCCTAATACGATCAAATCCGCGTGGAAACGCTTCCCCTGAATATCTATAGGAACATCCTTGCAGGATAGATCCGTTTTGGTGGTGGATCCCGGAATTTGGACTAACATAGGACGTTGCATGATCGTAGGTCTCAAACCACTCTTCCTAGCAAACGGCTTGGTAACAAAAGAGTGGGATGCTCCGGAATCAAACAAGACAGTGGCGGGTATTGAGTTGACAGGGAACGTACCCAGGACAATATCCGGAGCTTCCTGAGCTTGTTCAGCATTGACGTGGTTGAGGTGTCCCCTAGTTGGTCCAGCTGGCTTCTTCGGATTCAGGTTCCTTCCAGTAGCAGTGCGAGCTTGTCCCGGATTAGGCTTGGGCGCATTGGGGCGCTGTCCAGAAGTAGCTCGGTTGGGGCACTCCTTGGAGAAATGACCCGGTTGGCCGCAGGTATAGCATCCAGTGGTGGCGGGGCGGACAGTGTTGTTCGCGGTTGTAATTGGGATTGTAGTTGCTTCCTCCGTAACGCTGAGGGTTGTAGTTGCGATTGGGGTTGTTGGGGCGAGGTGCGGGGGTGGTGCCCTCTGCTGGCTGGGGCGCCGGCCTTGGAGGAGGAAAGCTGCGGGGTCGCTCGAGTCTTTGGAGCTGCCTTGCTGCATCATCGCCTTGCGCTTGCGGTTCTCAAATGCACTCTTGCGCTTGCTCTCCACCATGATAGAGGCATCAACCAGCGACTCAAGGTCTGGGTATGGAACGGCCACCAAGATGCTCTGCATTTCATCATGCAGACCATTCAAGAAGCGATCTTTCTTCTTCTCTTCAGTGTCGGTGTCTTCTGGAGCATAACGGGACAGTGGTGAATTTGTCCATGTAGTCCACCACAGACATGCTTCCCTGCTTCAGATTCATGAACTTATCCTTCATGAGCTTAATCAGTCCTGAAGGGATGTGGGTCTTGCGGAACTTGGTCTTGAATTCTTCCCAGCCGATGACGTGTCCTTCAGCTTGAATAGCCTTGACATTTTCCCACCAAGCGCGGGCAGGTCCGGAGAGGTAATGAGTGGCAAACAGAACCTTCTCATCATTGCCGACTCCGGCAACCTCCAAGTTGTTCTCAATGGTGCGAAGCCAATCATCGGCGTCGAGGGGTTCAGTGCACTTGGAGAAGACAGGTGGGTTGGTGCTTTGAAAATCCTTCAGCTTGGAGCGGGGGTCTCCATTTCCATCCCCGCCATTATTGTTGTTGGCGTTACCAGTAGCAAGCTGAGTGAGGTGCTGAAGAGTAGCAAGATTAGCTTGACGCTCCGCACGGGCTGCCTCACGGTCTTCTATCATCATACGCAGGAGTTGAGCCATGGTAGGGTCGGGAGGTGGAGGTGGAGGGGGGTCTCGGTTTGCCCCGCTGTGATCTCCTCTACGGGTTTCCACCATCCTGAAGAAGGGTGGATTCAGATTTACAAAAGGAACAAGTAGATGGGCAGCCACTTAAAAGGGGAGGGATTGCAAATAAAAACGGAAATTCAAAAACGGGCGCAACAAATGCAAAGTAAGCAAACGATAGCATAGCATAGCAGGGGTGCCGATGGCACAATGTAGCATACATCATCACTCATAAGTCTCATACAACACAGCCAAAAGAATGGTTTCATAGAACCATCATCACAAGTCTACTCGCATCGCAAAAGGGGGCCTATCTCATCGCCCTACGGTAAGGTGATGCGAGTCCAAGGTGGTGCTCTAGAAGTCGTCGAGGTCCACGACAGGAACCTCAGGTGCAGGTGGGGCGTCCTCCTCAACAAAGGCTGGCTCCTCGGGGTCCTCCTCGGACATCAATGGCTCGGGCTCCTCATCTTCATCGTTGATGAAGGCCTCATCCTCAGTATCAGGCTCCATATCGAAGTCCTCGTCCTCGTAGTCGTCGTCGTCACTAAGGAGAGCCTCGTTCTCCTTGCGGAGATCCTCACCGTCGTCCTCAAGCTCCTCAATAGTGGCCTCCATCTGTGCAGTCAGGGCCTCCAGCGAAGTCACCTTCGCCTTCAGGCGAGTAACCCTCCGGCGTGCGGCAACCCTCAGCTTGCGCTCACTGGCAAGGTCAGCCTGTGTAGCAGCAAGCTGAGCGCGAAGTGTAGCAATCTCATCCTCCTGCAGATCGCACCTCTCACGGGCGCGGTCCTGCTGAGTCTGAGTGTGGTGAAGCAGGTACTCCATATGGTGCAGCTGGTGGGCGGTGTCGGCGTGTGGGGCGCCGGCCACGGGCTGGCCCGCGAGGTCGCGCTGGCCAAGGTGCTGGTAACCAGTGTCGGCGACAACCTCCGGGTGAAGAAAGGCGAGGCGTGCAAGTGCCTCCTGAGAGACTCGAATCATCCCGTCGAGCCACGTGCGCTCCATCACGTCGATGGTGAACTCCTCGCATGGCGGGGAAATCCCGCTCCCCACGGCGACGCAGGTGACCAGCCAGGCCATCTCCGAGTCTGCGGACCTCTCAGTACGGACGCCCTTAATCTCGGGCACCATACGTCCGCAGCGAATAGCCAGGTCGGCTAAGGCCCGCTCGAAGAAGTAGAGGGGCGGCCTCACTCCAACCTGACGGACGTGCGTGTACTCGATCGGCATCTACACAAATTTTAAAGTAGATTAAGTTAGTGACCACAGTGTGCAAAATTTTAAGCATAATAAAACAGTAATGCAAGTAAAGTTTCTGGAAAATAGAAGGAGGTAAGGGACTTAAGCATTTTCAGCATTTAGTCAACCTTTTTGTTTAAGAAAAATAATTTTTGTTCTGTTTCTAACGCCCATGCTAACTAAGGTCTCCTACAGTCAGGATGGCTCTGATACCAGCTCTGTGGGGCCCCGGACTTACCAGTCCAGAACTCCAGTTATGCATTCAATTTCACGATCCCAAGATCATTCCATCGTGAATACATAACCGAACTGATACCAGATTACATCATCCATTACAGTACCGAATTTAAGTAATACGAAGTCTTACATCATAGGCCATCAAGGCCGTAGTTCACCAAACAGCAGCGGAAACAACTTGACTCCAAAAGCGGTGGAACCCAAGTCGTGCCTTTACCCTACGGGCGGCTGGCGGGAGAGCGTCCTAGTTCGCGTCTTCGGCGTCGTACTCCTCTTCTTCGAAGTACTCTTCTTCAAGGTCTGGTCAAGTAGATAACCAGGACAACAATGCCAGTGAGTACTTTTGAATGTACTCGCAAACCACCTTAGAGAGAAATAAAGGATATGCAATATGGCAGTAGCAAGGAAAGGCACTATCTAGGGCGACAAGGAGCGAGAGGTGGTTCCCCTCGAGAATAAGACATTTCCATAACTTTGTTGAAAACTTTTTGGTAAACCATTTCATTTGCAGACTAATAGGTAAGGGTGACCCAATTTTATTTTCAGCCATCTCATATGGCCATTTCCTTTCCAACTTTCCACCGTACCTCGCAGGTACCTTTCCACCAGACCCACTGGCGTCACTTTCCCAAAACAATAATTGATAAAACACTTTTATAAGAGCAAAACTTCTTTTGATACTCAGCACTTCCTTTCCCACGTCCATTTCCGCGGACACGGCTATTCGAATAGATTTTACACTCTGCAGAGGTTGTACACTTTCCCCACAAGATCCGAATACTCATCGTGTGGGCATCATCCCTGCATAATAACATATGCCACGACAAGTACCCGATCGTAGTTTTTCGCCTGCTCGCCTTAGCCTAAGACATGCCGCCTAGAGTTGTACCTCCCAACACCAGAGTCCGAGGGGTCGTTTACCCAGGAGTAGCAAATTCCCCGACCAGCTCGACCCTCCGGAATGCCGCTACCAACTGCGAGGCATTATTCAATGGGAGCTCATAGGTTGTACCCCTGCCATCGATACGCAATGGAAAGGCGTTCCCCGTTCGTCGGGAAGGCCACGGTCGATAGGTGTCCATGCTCGGACTACCCCTTACATTTGCAGGACCCAAACTAAGGCGAGACAAACTACTACGCTACGCCCCGTCCCACCAAAGGGTAATGTGGTTGTACTGGCTAGGTCCGGTGATGTACTCAGTCAACAAAAGGTTTTCAAAAAAAACAATTTTTCTTCACTTCTCTTGCTCCAAGCAAGTCCTTTCTCCTTAAAAACATTTAATCAACCACACTTGGGCAGGGCTACCCCATTCCAAGGTTTTCGAAAAACTTCTTTTCAGGAAAACATTTTCCTAACCATATTTCCAGGGCTCCCAACCTATAGTCCAAATTCTTCTTTGAAAATGGCGACAAGGGTGACAAGGTGCTAATCACCATATCACTAATAGAGAGGTGTTCAGTAGGTACCAAATGAGGGATGCACCCTAAGGGTGGAATAATAAAACTCCGGGTGGCACTAACCACAGACAAACTAAAATAAAAGACATGCCCTTTAATAAAACCTGTAATAATGCATGAATAAGATATATATAGGATCAGAGATGCATCAAGAGGTGGCTTGCCTTGCTCAGCAAAGTGTCCCTGGTCTTCTTCTTCAAATCCCCCAAAGTCACCTCCTCCTTCGTCTCCGTGGCGTTCGAATCTATCGTCGCAAAAATAAAAGAAACACACCATACCAATCAACAAACTATCTCCAGAATAATGCACACAAAAATTTGATAAAATCACAGTAGGTAGAGGGTGACAAATGCAAGCTACTGAAAGTGGTTTCACCCATTTATGATTTTTAAAACAAAAGATATGATTTTTGCAATTCCAGAATTGACTTATGCACCATTTAAATGACCTAAATGTTTCTGGAAGTCACAAAAATGCATGCAGCATATCTACAGAAAGCTATTGACATGCACAACACACCTGCACAAGAATCATATGCAATTGAAATTTCTACTGGCCTAAACAATTCAATCAAAACAGAGACCAGAGTGTTCCAAAACTTAAAACAGTGCTAATCAGAACATCTTCTACAAAAACAAAGCATACCCCTGGATAGCTAAGAACAAAGGTGAACTAACCCCACTGGATTTGTATTTTTCTGATTTGTAAAAGAATTTACAAAAATAGAATACTAATAAGGTGCCCTGATTCAGATATAAATCCACCAGGCCTAATATATAACTCTAAAAATCATTTCCTTTGGTAGAGAAATACCCTATTACCATATCTACTGGTAGCATTTGGATTTGCTTCAAGAGCATGTGTAGTTTTTGAATTAAAAAACAGAGAAGTGCTCTCTGGTCGTATTTTAATTTAATTAGCAGGCAAAACCTAGGAAGCTTTTGCAAGAGGGACCAGTGCCACAAGATAGGTATTAACATGCACAGCACTACCAAATTGACCTCACTCAAAAAGGTTTCATAAATATCACACACTAATTAATTTACACAATCAGATACTTTTTAGGTTTTCAATTAACAACTCATTTTTACAGCACTAAATCACATGCATGCACTTGTATATGGTTAAGAAAACATCTGTGAGCATGTAGGAACTTGAATCAACTCATTTGGTCACTGGATGAATTTGTAGTGATTTAAATACTAAGCAGAGATTTTCTGGCAGGTTAATAGGAAGAAAAGAAGGAAAAAGGAAAAGGGCCGGCGCTGCTGGGCTTGGCCAGATTCGGCCCAGCAGCGCTAAGGCTGCGCGGGAAGGCCACCCCGCTTGAATGCAGGGACGTGGCGGGCCACGTTGGCCTGCGGGCCCCGGCCAGCATGCATGCACGAGGAGGTTTCTCCTTCCTCGCGACGCAGAACGCCGGCGGAAACCAGACAACTTCCGGCGGCTACTGCTCTCACCTCCGGTCGCAGAAAACGTCGGGGCCGGGTGCGTTGGATGCGGAGGAGGCTGCTCTTCCGAACGGAGGTGGTGACGACGAAAACAGCACTGGTCGGAGCGGCGGTCGACGGCGATGGCGGAAAACGCTGCTCGGCGGGACGGCGTCTACGGGCAACCCTGGGAAGAAAAAGGGGGCGCGTTAGCTCCAGAAGAGGGAGGCGCATTCAGAGAGTAAGGGGAGGGAGAGAAACGGCGGCGTCTGCGTCGGCAACCTTCCGCAACGCCACGGGAGCCCGGCGAGCTGGACGGCAGGGAGGAGCAGAGCTCCTCTCCGCCCACGGAGGTGAGAAGGGGAGGTTCTGGGGAGGGTGTGGTGAAGCAAATGGGAGAAGGGAGGGTGCGGTGCTGTTTTTATAGGGCGACGGCCGGTGCACCGTGCACCAGGTCCGTGCACCGACGGAGGAGGCGGGCGGCAGCGAGGGATTGGGGGAGCGAGGCGGTGCTGCTGCGTGCCTGCAAGGCGGTGCCAAGGTTTGGAGGGACGCGCGCGTCGCGCTGCGCGACAGAGAGGAAAGGGTGCGACGGCGCCTGCCAGCAGCCGCGCGGCGAGGTGACCAGGCAGCTGGGCGTCGCCTCACAGGGTAGGTGGGTCAGGGGCGTGCGTCGGGGTCGTGTCTCCGAGACGTTGTGGAGCAGGGCGCGTCCGTGAGGACATGTTTAGAGCCACCGAGGAAGGGAGGTGGGGTGGGCGACGTGGCCGTGTCCGGCAGACGTGCGCCACGGCCATTGGGGGTTGCCGGCGCGGGTCGGCGAGAGGGAGGTCGAGGGAAGCGTGCGGCGGGGTCAGGAAGGAAGAGAGAGTGCTGGGAGTCGTGCAGGACATCTAGGTGCTGCCAAAAGGGGAGGAGAGGGAGAGATCTCCATGATCTGGTGCGGGTTCCCGAGGTGGTGAGCATGGGGAGAGAAGGAGAGAGAGAGGTCGAGGGCTAGGGCTAGGGAGGGTACGGGGACGGTGCGAGGCTCTCTGGTCGTGTCTGAGTGTTGGTGAGGAGATGGAGTGAAAGAAGTGAGCAAGAGAGAGGGGAAGAGATCATGGCCGGCATGGCCATTCTCACTTAATCACCAAGTTTGGATTTTTGATCAAGCCACATATATGTGCTCCCAAATAGTTTCAGAGCATCAACATGATGAGCCAAGTGATGCACCTCATTGGAGAATTTTCAAAGATGAAAAATTTAGAAAAGAAGGCATAGATATGGAAGAGGGATTTGTTGAGAAAAACATGATCTTGGAAGATCATATGAGAGCATGATCATATGCACAAGGGTGTGTGTGATGGTGTGAAGGAATTGTGAAAAGAGTGATCAAGGGAGAGGGAAGGGTCATGGCCGGCATGGCCCTACTCATTTAATTAAAAGTTGAAAACTTTGAAGTGGTCACATGGAGATGATCTAAGTCAGCCCTAGGTATACAAGGTGATGAGTCAATGGTCCTCTTGCTTGGAGAGTTTTTCTGATTTGAAAATGGATAGAAGAAGAAATAGATATGGAGGAGAAAAATTTGAAAAGAACTAGATCTTAGAAGATCTTATGTGAGCATAATCACATGCTCAAGGGTTATATGGAAATTTTAATTGCTCCCTAATAAGAAAAGGAATTCTCACAATTAATAGGTAGGTTTAGGGTTTTAAGGATCCACACACAACACAACCTTCTCAAGCACTTAACACACAATCTCCACAATGCATGAGTATGAGGAACTATATGCATGCAATTTTTGAGAAACAGAAAAGTTTTTGTTGGCCCAAAATTTTGCATTCCAAAGATTAAACCAATGCACAAAAAGTTGGGTTGTTACACTAGTGTAAACAAGAAACAAAAAGATGCAATTGCAGGATCTAAAGGAAATAGTTTCGAGTACTTACAACGGCGAAAATAGCTTAGTAGCCGAGATCCGGAGTGTGAGTACCTTTTACCTTTCCTCCCCGGCAACGGCGCCAGAAAATAGCTTGATGTCTACGCCCCCTCCTTTTCCTGTAGACAGTGTTGGGCCTCCAAGAGCAGAGGTTTGTAGAACAGCAGCAAGTTTTCCCTTAAGTGGATCACCCAAGGTTTATCGAACTCAGGGAGGAAGAGGTCAAAGATATCCCTCTCATGCAACCCTGCAACCACAAAGCAAGAAGTCTCTTGTGTCCCCAACACACCTAATAGGTGCACTAGTTCAGCGAAGAGATAGTGAAATACAGGTGGTATGAATATATATGAGCAGTGGCAACGGCACCAGAAAAGTGCTTTGCCCAGGACAGTAAACAAGCAGTAGTAACGCAGCAGTAGTAACACAGTAAAACAGTAAACAAGTAGCGATAGCAGTATTTAGGAACAAGGCCTAGGGATCATACTTTCACTAGTGGACACTCTCAACATTGATCGCATAATAAATAACTCTTTCTCATATGTGCTACATACACTCTTTTGTTGGATGATGAACACATTGCGTAGGATTACACGAACCCTCAATGCCGGAGTTAACAAGCTCCACAATTCAATGTTCATATTTAAATAACCTTAGAGCATAATAGATCATTGCAAAATAAACCAAGAACTAACATAGTGCACACACTGTCCACATTACACTATGAAGGAGGAATAGATCACATCAATACTATCATAATGATAATTAACTCCACAATCTACAAGAGATCATGATCATAGCCTACGACAAGAACCACATGGTGCACACACTAGTCACCTTTACACCATGCAGGAGGAATAAACTACTTTAATAACATCACATGAGTAGCACACAACTAGTAGCGATACAAAGCTCATATGAATCTCAATCATGTAAAGCAGCTCATGAGATCATTGTATTGAAGTACATAGGAGAGAGATTAACCACATAGCTACCGGTACAGCCCCGAGCCTCGATGGAGAACTACTCCCTCCTCATGGGAGACAGCAGCGTTGATGAAGATGGCGGTGGAGATGGCAGCGGTGTCGATGGAGAAGCCTTCCGGGGGCACTTCCCTGTCCCGGCGGCGTGCCGGAACAGAGACTCCTGTCCCCCAGATCTTGGCTTCGCGATGGCGGTGGCTCTGGAAGGTTTCTGTGGGTTTCGGTGAAAATAGGAACCTGGGCGTTGATTTCGTCCAATTCCGAGAATATTTCGTTACTAGGATTTCTGAAACCAAAAACAGCAGAAAACAGCAACTGGCCTTTCGGCATCTCGTCAATAGGTTAGTTCCGGAAAACGCATAAATATGACATAAAATGTGCATATAACATGTAGATATCATCAATAATGTGGCATGGAACATAAGAAATTATCGATACGTCGGAGACATATCAAGCGCCAGCCAACGCATGGGAAATACATGTGAGGCAAGATGTGCACGTACAACAGGTTGTTCCAGTGAAAAAAGATGTTTTCGAGTGCACATCTTTGATACATTTCTAAGTCTTTTGGCACCAACCAGATCCCATAATGCCTCTTCATCTTTGATTTTCTTACACTTGTTGCAGATGGAAGGTTGATGCTCTTTGAATGCAAAGTCTTTGTGGTGTTTACAGATCATCCAAGGCACTAACATCGCCATTGTCGCTAGTCGTTTGCGCATTGGCTTGGGGGTGTTTTTCCATGACGTGAGATACCAATCGAATCGAGAAGTTCATTCTTTAGAGAAATTATTTGATCGGCATACTCACACTCAAGAGCACCTCTTGTTGATATGGTGTTTTCATGCTCCTTAATAAGTTTTTGACTCTCAATAGCAACAACTAAGATTTTAACAAAGTTAGTGCGAGCAATTTTATTGTTGCGTAGAGCACGAAAGATAACCTCACACATATCATGTAAAGAGACAATCAAATCCTCTTCTTCTTCATGTACTTCATCTTCATCATTATGAGAAAGATTAGTTTCCGACATATGAGATACATAGAAGGTTTAGCCATAATACATATATGAGAAAATTGAGGTAATGGAGAAGAAGAGCTACTTGAAGCTCCATTCAAGATCTTGTCATTGCCAATGGATTCTTCGGTTTCCTCTACATTGTTAGACACACAACAACTAGAGGAAGTAGAAGCATTTATATTATGGTGACAAGAAATAGCAAGCATATCACCATGTCATTTAGATGAGCATTTACCACATGGTATCCAAGGACTATCAACACAAGCATGTGAATGATTTATACTGCTAGATGTGTTTAAGTCCAAAGATGAAGCATTGTAATGAGACAGAGATGAAGGAAGATCAAGAATAGGCTCACCATCAACATTGCAATGGTCATCACCACTTTGGCATTTCCTTGTGTCTTGCAACACAATGGTGAAGTGGATGAAAGTTCATCACGGCCGGAAGTGCAAGATTGCAAGAATATCTACATTGCTCAAAGCATGAACAAGCACATTAGAAGCTTGGGCATTGAGATATAATTTTTTATCATCCTCTAAAGATAGATTTTGGGAATACATTGGAGGAGAAAAACCTATATCTACAATTTTGTGAATCCATCGGAGGAGAAAAACCTATATCTACAATTCGCTCCATATGAGGGTCAATGGACCGAAAATAAATAAGAATGCGAATTTCCATATCATAATTTTGTGTCATTGAATATAAAAGTGTGACCATGCATTAAATCTTTAGCCGACATCCTTACTCTCAAGGTAGTGAAGCCTAAAATGAAAGATCGGGCTCTCATACCAATTGAAAGGACATAGATACCGCCTAGAGGGGGGGGGGTGAATAGGCGGTTTAAAAACTTTTACGAATATGGCTTAACAAATGCGGAATATCACTAGCGTTTAATTTTTTAAGCACAAAACCTATAAAACTAGGGTTCATCTATGTGCACCAACAACTTATGCTAAGCAATACAAACAACTATGTGATAACAAGATATATAACTTCAAGCACGAAGGCTATCACAAAGTAAAGTGCATAAGTAAAGAGCTCGGGGATAGGAATAACTGAGGTGACGCGGAGACAATGATGTATCCCGAAGTTCACACTCTTGCAAGTGCTACTCTCTGTTGGAGCAGTGTGGAGGACAATTCACTCCAAATGCACGAAGGCCATCGTATTCTCCTCGAGAATTCCCACCAAAAGGGTTGTCCTCGATCCACTATGGAACCTTAGGGTGGTCACCAAACCCGCACAAAACTTGGGGCTATCTCCACAACTTAATTGGAGGCTCCCAATAAATCGCCACAAGGGCCTTGCCCTTGAGGAATCTCCACAACTTAATTGGAGGCCCCAAGAGCACCACTAAACCACAAAGAACAAAGCTTGAGGAAATATCCACAACTTAATTGCAGGCCCCAAGAACACCACAAAGACCACTAAGCCGTTTCGGTTCCAAAGACCCAAGAGGAACAAGCTCCGGGTAAGCTCCCGAAGTGTATATCTCACAAACTTTCACCTCCACGAATCACCGTGGAGAAGTCAAACCGATGCACCAAATGCAGTGGAAAGAACACCACAAAGATTCTCAAGTCATCATCTCTCAAATTCCAACAAAGTTACAAAAGCTATTGGAGGAATTAGTTAACAGTAAGATGGAACCACCCAGGACTAACCATAGCGATTAGAGCTTGCCAGCCGTTTGATCCACCGCATGAACGCACGAGATGCTTGGTCCTCCACCACCTGATAGAAGAACTTTTCACCCGTCATACCGTGGCCCAACATTTTTAGGCTGCTACTCCACGGATCGACTTGGGAGCCTTCTCATCAATCGGGCCAACATACAGGCAAGCTCTGGTTGAGCCCCATTAACCCGCTCTAGGCCCCTGCAAGAAAAGAAACCAACGCTTCAGGCAACGCCCCCTGCAGAACCCGACCGCCATCGCCCCCTTCATGCGCTTACCAGCCAGGGGTTGCAACCTCGCCGCCACCTTCCATCGCCTCCTCTCTCGGTTTCCTCAGCAACCTTTCCCAAGCCCTCTTCAGCGGTGATCCAGAGCCACGCAGGCGCTATCGTTTCGACGCATCCTCCATCGCGGCGACTCCCATGACGCCGCTCACGCACTCCTCATCCGCGACCTCGCGCTCTCTCGCCGTCGAGCATGGTCTCTCTTCTGCCGGCGGTCCCATGGTAATTATCCATCACCTATTTTTCGTTGTTCCTCCCGTTCTTCCACTTGCTATAGGAAATTTCATTTATTTGTATTTTCGTCAGCTGCTCGAGATTTGATAGTTTGCATCTGTCTCAAGTACTTTGTTATTGATTTCGTATATGGACGTGATAGTCCTGCAGTAGCGGAAAGAATGGAAAAAATAATTGATCTACAGATGGACATGAAATTTGGTGTTTTAGATGGCAGGGGTGATTGAATTTGGATGTCACGTACTGCATGTAGTTGTTCACATATTCTGGAGTCTTGATCTTATATTATGACATGCATTTTTGAGGTATGTTCTGTCACTTTGGGGTTATTGTTTGATGTTCATCATAAGGTTCTAAAATAACTTGACCTTTCAACATTGTGCATGGTTGTGTTTGGTTCAGGCACAACTGAATAACTAACAGAGGAGTGATGCAAGAGAAGATGACTTTGTGCTGCAGCTGGCTGCTCCACACAGAGGTGAGCAGACGAATTAGGATTTTGCTGTCAGCTTGGAGGTCATTTGATATTTTCTTGCTCCTCCAGTTTGTACTGAGATAAATTTGTGCTGGGTTGAAGTTAAAGTTCAGTTGATTTAAAAGCAAAGAGATAAGAAGTACTCCGTATGTTTTATCACTCAAGAGACGAGCACGGTAACATTTATAGTTTCACATACAATATCTTTTCTTTGCTCCGACCATATTGAAGTATAAATTAGATAAATTTAGGCATGGCAATTTATATCAATCTAAAGTTTCAATATTACGTATGCCAATGAAATTTATGTAAATCAAAGCTGCCAGTGTGTCTCAGTTTTGTGTGCAAATCCTCACTTAGGCTAGACCATATGGAAAGTTTTTATTTAGTGCATAATTCTCAGCATGTGCTTCGTTATTTGTTTTCCCTGCTATTCTCTGCATATTCACAAGATCAGACTATATGAGTTAAGTAGTTAACTAGACATGAAGAGTCTTTGTCTTTCATTATCAGTATATACAATTCTTCCTACAACTCAACTTGGCTTATACTTTCTTCCGGCGTGTTATAGCCTTACATGATTTCATGCCATTGCTTTTCGTGCTGTTCAATTGTTAATTGTGGGAAAGGCTATTATTCTTTGTGATCTTTGTCTACATTAAATATCAGGTGGAAACTTGGTGATTTACGGACTAATCATATAGCATTTTTGCATGTTAGTAATAGTCATTTCGATTTGCGAACATGAATATCCATACACTGCATATAGTCTAATAAGAGTTAATTATTGTTCAATAATATCTCGTTGAAGATAAACAGACGTATGGCCTGACCTATCTCAGTTGTTAGATCACCACACAAGTTGCAAAATTCTGGGAACAACTGGACCTAAAATATTCAGACATCATTGAGCTTGAAAATGTATTTTTCCTCCTTCTGACTTCATGTGACATGCTTTCGAGTTATAGACTAACTTTATGGTTGTGGCTTCATTCATCAATGCTACTGTACCATTTATTCAGTCATTCTGGTGTTCATAGTCAGTTTTTTTGAATAGGAGGCAATACCCCTAGCCAATCTTTGTATTAAAACTCATCAACACATTGTTGGAAAAAACCTCTGTTGTAGTTTGCTTTTCTATTTGTATTATGCAATTATTTCCTTAATTCAAATTTTCATTAGTTCTTATGTCCCCATCTGTAATTTCATGCATCTTTCAACAGTATATCACAGCTTAACACCATTTTCTAATTGCTATGCTCCATGCAATTATTGTTTAACCCATATTTTGCACCATATCATCACATGTAGCCTCTTTTGTTATATTTATTTGTTGCTTCCTATTCATTGCAGTTTAATATAGGCATGCTTATGGCTAACTGAAATGAGGTGTGTTGCTCTGATGATAAGAAAATTTAGTTTGGCTCATTTAAGATGACGATGGTAATTGTTAGCGTGCCTCCATGTCTTCAAAAAATTTCGTCTTCATCTTCTTCTATCATTTAGAGTGGACATAAGATAATATTCCAATTGCAAGAAAAACATTGAAGGTTTGTCTTGCTTTTGTTCTAGACACGTTTTAGTGTGTAGATAAATGCGATTCTAGACAAATCTACAACATTTATTTTTGAACATAGGGAATACTTGTGTAAGCACTCCCTTTATCATCAATACCAATGTTTTTCACGTCAATTGGAGACTTAGTATTTTCTGTCATTTTCTTTGCTCGATGCCATGACCAAATATGGTATACAACAATATATGTACACCAACTTTCCACCGGTTATCAGAAGACATGTTCGCACCTAAGACGGTCAACTGTTTATTCTTTGTTACACTCTTATACATTTTCAATTCTCCACAACATGCACACATCTTATTATTTGTGCTATCATTTTTCTTAAATGTTATTACGATTATTTCTTAAAGGTTGACAGTAATGGCAACGTGAGCCTTTTGATAGCATTATACATTTATTTTGTTCTTTACCTGTCATACTACCACATTTCATATCGGAACCAGCCACCAGTTTCTGATAGCACAACAATGCATCTTGATTGTCACGGAATCAGCTCACAGGTTGGTGGCATTGCTATGACTTTTAAGATGGAGGATCCCAACTATCTATACACTTCAGCTCACAGGTTGGTGGCATCGCTATATCTTTTAAGGCGGAGGATCCCAACTATCTATGATGTGTCTGTTATTCCTCCGGTGTAGCATTGGGGTTTTGCCTCTTCTTCCTCACTACAGTCATAACCATGAGAGCAAAACCAATTGTACCACCACCACAAGTCTTATTTGCTTGTTTATTGCATTGACCTTTGGATTGCTCCCGCTTTAAGGTTGTTCATTTGTGCTTAATTTGAGTTGGTAGGATATGATGATTTTACTTGGAATATAAGTACAGTTTATGTTAATAGCTGAAAATGAAGGAACTAAAGATCCATGGATGTTGCAAAAAAAAGTCAAATGCTTAATATCTGTTTGTAGAACTTTTGCATGGCCTATCTATTTGGTAGTCATCTAATTTGGCATCGATGTTCATTATGCATGCTCTCAAATTCTTTGCCGCCGAGGTTCTGCGAGTTTACTTATAATCATTGCTTGAGTGGTCCATTTCATATGTTTTAAAGTCACAGGTCTGAGAAGTGGGGTTTTCAAGAGTTTATCCCTCTGTTGTATAAGCTTTGATCTTAGAAAGAGTATTTATATTAAGTGGATTAGTGATAACTGAAAGAACATCTCTCATATTATGTTTTGAGTGTTTGATGTCAATGTATGTGATACACTAATGGTTGTTTAAGTGATACAGGAATTACATAGATACATTTGTATGTGCGTTGGATGTGGTCAGTGTTGTCAAAAAGCAGTTGCAAAAATAATCATCAGGCCGGATAATCCGGGCCGGATATTTCCAAAATATCCGGCCCCCAGAATTTCGGCTAAGGACTTGAGGAAATGCAGCTCAGTATAGGGGCCGGACATTTGCCCGGATATTGTCCCGGTTTTGTACCAGGGCCGGATTATCCGGGCCGGATATTTCAAGAATATCCGGCCCCCTCGAAAATGGCTAAGGACCTGAAGAATTGCTTCTCAGACTAGGGGCCGGACATTTGCCCGGACATTGTCATGGTTTTGTACCTGGAGGCCGGATTATTCAGGGGGGGCGGATTATCCGGCCCTTACTTAGGGCGGATTATCCGGCCCCCCCGAAATGCTCAACGGCTGGATTTTGGGGAGGGGTATTTATACCCCTCTTCTTCTTCCTTACCTCTTTGCTCAATCATTGCACAAGAAATCTGCCAAGCTTCACCTCCATTAGAGCCACCTCAAGAAATACAAGATTTGCAAGATCTCCTTCCTCCCCCAACCAAAGCTCTTGATCTTTGGAGATTCGAAGGAGAAGCCACCGATCTACATCCTCACCGAAGCGATTCTCATTTCCCCCTCATTTGTTTGAGGGATCTCATGCTAGTGTTCCTATTTGGTTCCCTAGTTGATTTGTGTTGATGTGTTGTTGTTGATTGTTGTATTGTTACAGATTTGGGAGCCTCCAATTCGGTTGTGGATGTGTGCCCCAAGAACCTTGTAAAGGCCCGGTTTCCGCCTCGAGGAAATCCCTTAGTGGAAGTGGGCTAGGCCTTCGTGGCATTGCTCACAGGAGATCTGAGTGAAGCCTTCGTGGCTATTGGTTTGGCTTGCGTAGCAACCACACTCCTCCAAACGTAGACGTACCTTCTTGCAAAGGAAGGGAACTACGGGAATCATCTCCATGTCATCGCGTGCTCCACTCTCGGTTACCTCTATCCCACTCTATCTCTTATATATTGCGTAGCTATATCTTGCCTAGTTGATAACCTTGTCATATAGGTAAATTCACTTAGTTGCATATCTAGAGAATTTACCTTTGTGTCAAGCCTAAATTGAAAAAGAACTAAAAATTGGTCAGCACCTATTCACCCCCCCTCTAGGTGCGGCATACGATCCTTTCAATTGGTATCAGAGCCTCGGCTCTTATTTCGGGCTTAACCGCCTAAGAGTATGCCGGAAGATGGGGCTTCGGAAGAGGCCGATAAGATGGTCACCATGGAGGACATCAATTCATTGAGATCCTCCATGGACGCTCAAATGGAAAGCATGAGAAAAATGATTTCCGAGCTTTTGACTCCGGTCCTTCCTAAGGCTCCCACCGTAGAGGTAAAGGACACGGGTGTGTTAGAAGAGGGAGGTGCTTCGGCATTACCCTCCTCTACTAAACCCGTGGAAGGCGATAACTTAAACACTAACAAATCTCCCATTGCATCTCCTAGGGATACTAGTGGAGGTGAGAGCTACAATCGAGTAGCTCCACCTTTTCTATCTCCTGATATACCGGTTCCCCATCCCCATTTGAACATTCGGGGCGACCCACCTAAGTTTTCCGTTGAAAATTTCGATACTTGGCGATTTGAGTTTCGCTCTCATGTTTGCAGTGCCTCCAATGAACTTTGGAGAATCATCTTGGAAGGCTTCAACCCTTACAACCCCGACAAGTTGACTAGAAGAGAAGCGGTTGATAGTCAACTCAACAACACCGCCTTGCACATGATTCAAACTAGTGTGGGGACAAAGGATTTGCCTCGTGTTCGGAACTACACCACCGCCAAGGAAGCTTGGGAAGGTTTGGCCGCTAGTTGCATTGGAAGTGAGAGCACGAGAAGGAACAAGTATAATGCTCTTCGGAATCAAGCCGAAGGATTCATGAGGCTACCGGATGAAGATCATCAAGTCATGTATTCAAGACTTCTCATCGTTGCCGATTCCTTCCGGCTTATTGGTGCCACCCACATCAATGACTCTTGGATCAAGGAGAAGTACATTGAATGCATGATGCCGTATGTACCCATTGATGTCAAGACCCTTGTTGGAAGAGAATGCTATTCCTCTCTCTCATCTCAAGATGCCATGCACGAGATGCAAGCCCTCAAGGTGCTCGAGCAAAACTCTCATGATTCTCTCAATCGTGCCATTGGTATGTCAAAAGGGAACAATCTTGCCTTGGCGGTCAACTCCGTTGAAGAAGTGATTCCTCAAGAATCTTATAGGGCATCTTGGAGTATGTCCTATCCGGAGGATTTGCAATGTCACTACCATGATCACATGGCCTTCCATGCAAAGTCCTTTTGGGTTGATCCCTCCAAGGCCAAGGAAGACAACATCAAGAGAAACAACAAAAGTGGGTTCACTAGCTTTGGTCCAAAGACAAGATCATGCTACAATTGTGATGACAAGCGCCACTTCATTGCCGAATGCCCCTATGAGAATAGAGAGCTTCATAATGGAAGGCTCATTCCCAAGGACAAGAGCAAAGACACAAAGGGCAAATATTCAAAAGCCCCCAACAAGAAATTCTACAACAACAAGACCAAGAAGGGCAAGAGGCCCTCAAGAGTTGTGCTAGTAACAAGGGAAGAATATTCTTCCGATGAAGTTGAAAGTTCGAGTGGTGATGAAGAAGAAGAAAGCTCAAAAGAAGTGGCCGCCATTGCCACTACCAACATTCCCTCTTCATCTCTCTTTGAGTCCCCCAATGAGAATCCTCATATCAAGAATGCACATTGCTTCATGGCAAGGTCCTCCTTGGACACATCTATTGTGCTATCAACTCAAGAAGAGTATACCTCCGGAGATGATGATGTTCATGATGAAGAAGATGCAACCTCTAATGGATTGGTCGCTCTTGCCTCCCTCTCCACTAACTCTTCATCACCAAGTGAATCCCCCAATGAGGTCATTCATGTGAAGGAAGAAAGTTGCCTCATGGCTAAATCCTCCGAGGTATCATCCCCTAACCCCTCTATGCCTATCATTTCAAGTGATCTAGGGGTTGATGATGCTAGTCTAAAAATGAAACAAGAAATGCTAGAGTTTGATGATTTCATTCTCAACCTACAAGGTAACACTAAAAAACATGTTTCAAATCTCATGGCTCGTATAGCTCAACAAAATCATACTCTTGAGAAAAAGGGTCAAATAGAGAGAGAAGACTCTCTTGAAATCCATGCTCTTAAAAATGCTCTTGAAGAAAGTCAAGAAACCATAGCTTCTCTTGAAGAGAGGCTAGAAAATATTGAAGAGCCTCAAGATAAAATTAACAAGCTCACTAAAGCTAGAGATCTTGCTAGGGCTAAAAATAAAGTGCTTAAAAAGGAAAAGGCCCAATTTGGGGTTGATCATGAGAAACTTGTGAAGGATCTAGATGAACTAGACAAAGCTCACAAAGCTTTGAAGAGTGAATACACTCTCCTATCCAAGTCGTTTGAGCAACTTCAAATTAGGCTTGCTTCATATGATGTGCCTAGTTCCTCTACTCCTTCATGTGATCATGCAAATGTTATTGAGGAAAATACTAGGTTGAAGGATGAACTTGCAAAGGCCTCCTCTCCCCAAAGTAAACTTTCTTTGGATGATCTTTTGAGTAAGCAAAGATCAAACAATGGGAAGGAAGGCCTTGGTTATGGGGCCAAGGCAAAGAAGGCAAACAAGCAAAAGGCCAAGCCCGCACAAGAGAAGAAGAAAGATATCACTAATGGTGAAGCTCCTAAGGGCAAAACCATTAATGATGATGATGCGGGAAATGCTAACCCTCACTATGTTTTATTTAAAGATTATTATGGTGATGTTTATGCTAAATATGTTGGCCCATATGATGGTTATGTTGCTTGGTCTATTTGGGTCCCAAAGACCCTTGTTGCTAACAAAATAGGACCCATTGAGAAATGGGTACCTAAATCCAAGAATTGATCTCATGTAGGACTATGCCGCCGGAGGGTCAAAATGGGTACTTGATAGTGGATGTACAAGTCATATGACCGGCGGCAAGAACCTCGTCAAGGAGTTGAGGCCCAATACAAATAATATCACCGTCTCCTTTGGCGATAATTCTACATCCGAGGTAATGGGTTTTGGCAAGGTTGTGGTTGCACACAACATTACTCTTGTGGATGTCATGCTTGTCAAAACCCTTGGTTACAATTTGCTTTCCGTTTCCGCCCTTGGCAAGATGGGTTTCGCCGTCTTTATTGATAATGATATTGTGGTCCTCTTGTGGAGCAAGACTCTAAAAGTCGCTTTCATTGGGTATCGCGAACACAACTTGTATGTGGTGGACTTTTCGGGGACCACCACGACAAGTGTGATGTGCCTATTCGGAAAGGCGGACGTGGGTTGGTTGTGGCATCGCCGCCTAGCCCATGTCAACATGAGAACTTTGCAAAGTCTTCACAAGGGGAACCATATTGTGGGACTAATGGAAAATGTTTCTTTTGCCAACGATCGTGTTTGTAGGGCTTGTGTTGAAGGCAAAATGCATGACTCTCCGCATCCAAGCAAGACTATCATCTCTTCCAAGAGGATCTTGGAGATCCTTCATGTGGATCTCTTTGGTCCCGTTACTCATGCAAGTCTTGGTGCGAAGAAACATTGCTTGGTGATTGTTGATGATTACTCAAGATACACTTGGGTCTACTTTCTCAAGACGAAAGATGAGACTCAACAAATATTCATTGATTTTGCTACCGAGGTGCAACGTCAACACAACCTCCTCATTATGGCAATAAGAAGTGACAACGGCTCCGAGTTCAAGAACTATACACTCAATGATTTTCTTAGTGATGAGGGGATACGTCAACAATATTTCGCTGCTTACACCCCTCAACAAAATGGTGTTGCGGAGAGGAAGAACCGGACTCTTATGGATATGGCAAGATCTATGATGGCGGAGTATTAATCCCGCTATAACTTTTGGGCCGAAGCCATCTCCACCGCTTGCCACTCTTCTAACCGGCTCTATCTCCGCAAGGGATTGAACAAGCCTCCATATGAAATACTCACCGGCAACAAGCCCAATATCTCATACTTCAAGGTGTTCGGTTGTAAGTGTTTCTACAAAATCAAAGGAGTTCATTTGTCTAAATTTGCTCCTAAAGCTTTGGAGGGTATATTTGTTGGTTACGGTGCCGAATCTCACACTTATAGAGTCTTTGATGTATCCTCCGGGATTATCATTGAATCTTGTAGTGTGAAGTTCGAAGAAAATGATGGCTCCCAAGTGGGGCAAGTTGATGTATGTGCAGGTGATGAAATACCTCAAGATGCCATAGTAAGAATGGGTGTGGGATTTTTCCGCCCCATTGAGGGACACGGTGTGGCGTCTCGGGAAGAACTATGCTCTACCACGGTGGAGCCCTCATCCTCTCAACATCAACAAACCCCATCTCTTGAAGCTAATGATGCACCAACCCAAGAACAAGAAGAAAACCCTCTCTCTCATGAACAAGATCAAGGACAAGATCAACCAAGAATTCATGATGGCTCCGATGAGTATCCATTTGATATTTGCACTTCACCAAATATTGTCCAAGATCAAGCACATGAGGATGAGCAATCTCAAGAAATTGAGGAAGCTCAAATTCAAGGTCAAGACGGGGACCCAAATGATCAAGTTGATCAAGTGACACCTCCAAGGCCAAGAAGAACCAAGGAGGAGATCGAGACCCGTCGACTAGCAAGAAGAGAAAGGCAACTTGAGCGTCTTGGACACACACATGACAAGGTTCTTGGTGATGTAAGGGCAAAAGTTTCCACAAGAAGGCAATTGGCTAACTTTAGCAATCATCATGCTTATATCTCCTTAGTGGAACCCAAGAAAGTATTTGAAGCCCTTGAAGATTCGGATTGGTTGGAAGCTATGCACGAGGAACTCAACAACTTCAAGCGCAACAAAGTGTGGACCTTAGTAAAGAAGCCAAAGGAGTGCCGCAATGTTATAGGCACTAAATGGATTTTCAAGAACAAGCAAGATGAGTTTGGAAATGTTGTGAGGAACAAGGCAAGATTGGTGGCTCAAGGGTTCTCTCAAGTTGAGGGAATTGACTTTGGAGAAACCTATGCTCCCGAGGCTCGCCTTGAGTCCATCCGTATCCTTCTTGCTTATGCATCGCATCATAACTTTAAGTTACAACAAATGGATGTGAAAAGTGCATTTCTTAATGGTCCTTTGCATGAAGAGGTTTATGTTAAGCAACCCCCGGGGTTCGAGGATCTAAACTTTCCTAACCATGTCTACAAGCTTGATAAAGCACTTTATGGTCTCAAACAAGCTCCTAGAGCTTGGTACGAGCACCTTAAAGAATTATTGGTAGACCGTGGGTTTGATGTTGGGTTAATCGATCCCACTCCTTTTACTAAGAGGGTCAATGGGGAGCTTTTCGTTTGCCAATTATATGTTGATGATATTATCTTTGGCTCTACTAACAAAGCTTTCAATGATGAATTTTCAAAGCTTATGACCGATAGGTTTGAGATGTCTATGATGGGAGAGATGAAGTTTTTCCTTGGTTTTGAGATCAAGCAATTGAGAGAAGGAACCTTCATCAATCAAGCAAAATATCTCCAAGACATGCTCAAGAGGTTCAAGATGACCGAGTTGAAGGGTGTGGCCACTCCTATGGTTACCAAATGTCATCTTGCACTAGATCCCAATGGTAAAGAGGTGGATCAAAAGGTATATCGCTCCATGATTGGATCCTTGCTTTACCTTTGTGCATCTAGACCGGACATAGTGTTGAGTGTTGGTGTGTGTGCAAGGTATCAAGCTTCTCCTAAGGAGAGCCACATGATGGCTCTCAAAAGAATCTTTCGATATTTGGTTGATACCCCGAGATATGGTATTTGGTACCCCAAAGGCTCAAGTTTTATTCTCAATGGATATACCGATGCGGATTGGGCGGGTGACAAGGATGATAGGAAATCAACTTCCGGGGCTTGCCAATTCCTTGGTAGGTCCTTGGTGTGTTGGTCTTCTAAGAAGCAAAATTGCATATCTCTCTCCACCGCCGAAGCCGAATATGTTGCCGCCGCAAGTGGATGCACTCAATTGTTATGGATGAGGCAAACTTTAAAGGAATACGGTGTCATTTGTGACAAAGTGCCTGATACGTCTCCGACGTATCGATAATTTCTTATGTTCTATGCCACATTATTGATGTTATCTACATGTTTTATGCACACTTTATGTCATATTCATGCATTTTCTGGAACTAACCTATTAACAAGATGCCGAAGTGCCAGTTGCTGTTTTCTGCTGTTTTTGGTTTCAGAAATCCTAGTAACGAAATATTCTTGGAATTGGACGAAATCAACGCCCAGGGGCCTATTTTTCCACGAAGCTTCCAGAAGTCCGAAGACGAAACGAAGAGGGGCCACGAGGCAGCCAGAGCATAGGGCGGCGCGGCCCCTGCCCTGGCCGCGCGGCCCTATGGTCTGGGCCCCTCGCGCCGCCTCTTGACCTACCCTTCCGCCTACTTAAAGCCTCCGTGACGAAACCCCCAGTACCGAGAGCCACGATACGGAAAACCTTACTGAGACGCTGATACGTCTCCAACGTATCAATAATTTCTTATGTTCCATGCCACATTATTGATGTTATCTACATGTTTTATGCACACTTTATGTCATATTCGTGCATTTTCTGGAACTAACCTATTAACAAGATGCCGAAGTGCCAGTTGCTGTTTTCTGCTGTTTTTGGTTTCAGAAATCCTAGTAACGAAATATTCTCGGAATTGGACGAAATCAACGCCCAGTGGCCTATTTTTCCACGAAGCTTCCAGAAGTCCGAAGACGAAACGAATTGGGGCCACAGGGTGGCCAAACCCTAGGGCGGCGCGGCCCACCCCCTGGCCGTGCCGACCTATGGTGTGGGGCCCCTGTGCCCCCTCCTGACTTGCCCTTCCGCCTACTTAAAGCCTCCGTGACGAAACCCCCAGTACCGAGAGCCACGATACGGAAAACCTTACTGAGACGCCGCCGCCGCCGATCCCATCTCTGGGGATCCAGGAGATCGCCTCCGGCACCCTGCCGGAGAGGGGATTCATCTCCCGGAGGACTCTACGCCGCCATGGTCGCCTCCGGAGTGATGTGTGAGTAGTCTACCCCTGGACTATGGGTCCATAGCAGTAGCTAGATGGTTGTCTTCTCCCCATTGTGCTATCATTGTCGGATCTTGTGAGCTGCCTAACATGATCAAGATCATCTATCTGTAATTCTATATGTTGCGTTTGTTGGGATCCGATGAATAGAGAATACTTGTTATGTTGATTATCAAAGTTATATCTATGTGTTGTTTATGATCTTGCATGCTCTCCGTTATTAGTAGATGCTCTGGCCAAGTTGATGCTAGTAACTCCAAGAGGGAGTATTTATGCTCGATAGTGGGTTCATGTCTCCGTGAATCTGGAGGGGTGACAAGAACCACTAAGGTTACGGATGTGCTGTTGCCACTAGGGATAAAACATTGGTGCTATGTTCAAGGATGTAGTCACTAGTTACATTACGCGCAATACTTAATGCAATTGTCGGTTGTTAGCAACTTAATACTGGAGGGGGTTTGGATGATAACCTGAAGGTGGACTTTTTAGGCATAGATGCATGCTGGATGGCGGTCTATGTACTTTGTCGTAATGCCCAATTAAATCTCACTATACTCATCATGATATGTATGTGCATGGTCATGCTCTCTTTATTTGTCAATTGCCCAACTGTAATTTGTTCACCCAACATGCTGTTTATCTTATGGGAGAGACACCTCTAGTGAACTGTGGACCCCGGTCCAATTCTCTTTACTGAAATACAATCTACTGCAATACTGTTCTACTGTTTTCTGCAAACAATCATCTTCCACACAATACGGTTAATCCTTTGTTACAGCAAGCCGGTGAGATTGACAACCTCACTGTTTCGTTGGGGCAAAGTACTTTGGTTGTGTTGTGCAGGTTCCACGTTGGCGCCGGAATCCCTGGTGTTGCGCCGCACTACAACTCGCCGCCATCAACGTTCAACGTGCTTCTTGACTCCTACTGGTTCGGTAAACCTTGGTTTCTTACTGAGGGAAACTTGCTGCTGTACGCATCACACCTTCCACTTGGGGTTCCCAACGAGTGTGTGCTTTATGCGTCATCAAGCTAAATTTCTGGCGCCGTTGCCGGGGAGATCAAGACACGCTGCAAGGGGAGTCTCCACTTCCCAATCTCTTTACTTCGTTTTTGTCTTGCTTTATTTTATTTACTACTTTGCTTGCTGCACTAAATCAAAACACAAAAAAATTAGTTGCTAGTTTTACTTTATCTACTATCTTGTTCTCCATATTAAAAACACAAAAAAATTAGTTACTTGTTTTACTTTACTTAATATCATGCATGTTTTTATTTCACTAGTTAAGCATAATGGAAAACAACAAAAATATGAGAGATCTTTATGAACTTTATCTTGAATTAGGACATGATGTGTTTGAAGAGAGAATTAAAAAACCCATGGAACTTTATATGCATGCTAATGGGAATGTTATTACTATGAATGCTTTGAACACCATTGTTGCTAATGCTATGGAAAATTCTAAGCTTGGGGAAGCTGAATCTTATGAGCATGAACTTTTTAGTCCCCCAAGCATGGAGGAGAAAATTTACTTTGATGACACTTTGCCTCCCATTTATGATGATAGTGGTATTTTGGTGCCACCTACTATTGAGGATAAAGTTTATTATGATTATACTAAGCCTCCTACATTTGATGATTATGGTGATGAGAATAATAATGATAGCTACTTTGTTGAATTTGCTCCCACTACAATTAATAAGAATGACTATGCTTATGTTGGGAGTAGTAATTATTTTATGCATGAGACTCATGATAAGAATGCTTTATGTGATAGCTATATTGTTGAGTTTGCTCATGATGCTACTGAAAGTTATTATGAGAGAGGAAAATATGGTTGTAGAAATTTTCATGTTACTAAAACACCTCTCTATGTGCTGAAATTTTTGAAGCTACACTTGTTTTATCTTCCTATGCTTGTCACTTTGCTCTTCATGAACTTGTTTATTTACAAGATTCCTATGCATAGGAAGCATGTTAGACTTAAATGTGTTTTAAATTTGCCTCTTGATGCTCTCTTTTGCTTCAAATACCATTTCTTGCGAGTGCATCATCAAAACTGCTGAGCCCATCTTAATGGCTATAAAGAAAGAACTTCTTGGGAGATAACCCATGTGTTATTTTGCTACAGTACTTTATTTTATATTTGAGTCTTGGAAGTTGTTTACTACTGTAGCAACCTCTCCTTATCTTAGTTTAGTGTTTTGTTGTGCCAAGTAAAGTCGTTGATAGTAAAGTTCATACTAGATTTGGATTACTGCGCAGAAACAGATTTCTTTGCTGTCACGAATCTGGGTCTACCTCCCTGTAGGTAGCTCAGAAAATTAAGCCAATTTACGTGCATGATCCTCAGATATGTACGCAACTTTCATTCAATTTGAGCATTTTCATTTGAGCAAGTCTGGTGCCGTTTTAAAATTCGTCAATACGAACTGTTCTGTTTTGACAGATTCTGCCTTTTATTTCGCATTGCCTCTTTTGCTATGTTGGATGAATTTCTTTGATCCACTAATGTCCAGTAGCTTTATGCAATGTCCAGAAGTGTTAAGAATGATTGTGTCACCTCTGAATATGTTAATTTTTATTGTCGCTAACCCTCTAATGAGTTGTTCTAAGTTTGGTGTGGAGGAAGTTTTCAAGGATCAAGAGAGGAGTATGATGCAACATGATCAAGGAGAGTGAAAGCTCTAAGCTTGGGGATGCCCCGGTGGTTCACCCCTGCATATATCAAGAAGACTCAAGCATCTAAGCTTGGGGATGCCCAAGGCATCCCCTTCTTCATCGACAACATTATCAGGTTCCTCCCCTGAAACTATATTTTTATTCCATCACATCTTATGTGCTTTTTCTTGGAGCGTCGGTTTGTTTTTGTTTTTGTTTTGTTTGAATAAAATGGATCCTAGCATTCACTTTATGGGAGAGAGACACGCTCCGCTGTAGCATATGGACAAGTATGTCCTTGGTTTCTACTCATAGTATTCATGGCGAAGTTTCTCCTTCGTTAAATTGTTATATGGTTGGAATTGGAAAATGATACATGTAGTAATTGCTATAAATGTCTTGGGTAATGTGATACTTGGCAATTATTGTGCTCATGTTTAAGCTCTTGCATCATATGCTTTGCACCCATTAATGAAGAAATACATAGAGCATGCTAAAATTTGGTTTGCATATTTGGTTTCTCTAGGGTCTAGATAATTTCTAGTATTGAGTTTGAACAACAAGGAAGACGGTGTAGAGTCTTATAATGTTTTCAATATGTCTTTTATGTGAGTTTTGCTGCACCGGTTCATCCTTGTGTTTGTTTCAAATAAGCCTTGCTAGCCTAAACCTTGTATCGAGAGGGAATACTTCTCATGCATCCAAAATACTTGAGCCAACCACTATGCCATTTGTGTCCACCATACCTACCTACTACATGGTATTTCTCCGCCATTCAAAGTAAATTGCTTGAGTGCTACCTTTAAAATTCCATCATTCACCTTTGCAATATATAGCTCATGGGACAAATAGCTTAAAAACTATTGTGGTATTGAATATGTACTTATGCACTTTATCTCTTATTAAGTTGCTTGTTGTGCGATAACCATGTTCACTGGGGACGCCATCAACTATTCATTGTTGAATTTCATGTGAGTTGCTATGCATGTTCGTCTTGTCTGAAGTAAGAGCGATCTACCACCTTATGGTTAAGCATGCATATTGTTAGAGAAGAACATTGGGCCGCTAACTAAAGCCATGATCCATGGTGGAAGTTTCAGTTTTGGACAAATATCCTCAATCTCAAATGAGAAAATTATTAATTGTTGTTACATGCTTATGCATAAAAGAGGAGTCCATTATCTGTTGTCTATGTTGTCCCGGTATGGATGTCTAAGTTGAAGAATAATCAATAGCGAGAAATCCAATGCGAGCTTTCTCCTTAGACCTTTGTACAGGCGGCATAGAGGTACCCCTTTGTGACACTTGGTAAAAACATGTGCATTGTGATGATCCGGTAGTCCAAGCTAATTAGGACAAGGTGCGGGCACTATTAGTACACTATGCATGAGGCTTGCAACTTATAAGATATAATTTACATGATGCATATGCTTTATTACTACCGTTGACAAAATTGTTTCATGTTTTCAAAATCAAAGCTCTAGCACAAATATAGCAATCGATGCTTTTCCTCTATGGAGGACAATTCTTTTACTTTCAATGTTGAGTCAGTTCACCTATTTCTCTCCACCTCAAGAAGCAAACACTTGTGTGAACTATGCATTGATTCCTACATACTTGCTTATTGCACTTATTATATTACTCTATGTTGACAATATCCATGAGATATACATGTTACAAGTTGAAAGCAACCGCTGAAACTTAATCTTCTTTTGTGTTGCTTCAATGCTTTTACTTTGAATTATTGCTTTATGAGTTAACTCTTATGCAAGACTTATTGATGCTTGTCTTGAAGTGCTATTCATGAAAAGTCTTTGCTATATGATTCACTTGTTTACTCATGTCATATACATTGTTTTGATCGCTGCATTCACTACATATGCTTTACAAATAGTATGATCAAGATTATGATGGCATGCCACTCCAGAAATTATCGGTGTTATCGTTTTACCTGCTCGGGACGAGCAGAACTAAGCTTGGGGATGCTGATACGTCTCCAACGTATCAATAATTTCTTATGTTCCATGCCACATTATTGATGTTATCTACATGTTTTATGCACACTTTATGTCATATTCGTGCATTTTCTGGAACTAACCTATTAACAAGATGCCGAAGTGCCAGTTGCTGTTTTCTGCTATTTTTGGTTTCAGAAATCCTAGTAACGAAATATTCTCGGAATTGGACGAAATCAACGCCCAGGGGCCTATTTTTCCACGAAGCTTCCAGAAGTCCTAAGACGAAACGAAGTGGGGCCACAGGGTGGCCAAACCCTAGGGCGGCGCGGCCCAACCCCTGGCCGCGCTGACCTATGGTGTGGGGCCCCTGTGCCCCCTCCTGACTTGCCCTTCCGCCTACTTAAAGCCTCCGTGACGAAACCCCCAGTACCGAGAGCCACGATACGGAAAACCTTACTGAGACGCCGCCGCCGATCCCATCTCGGGGGATCCAGGAGATCGCCTCCGGCACCCTGCAGGAGAGGGGATTCATCTCCCGGAGGACTCTACGCCGCCATGGTCGCCTCCGGAGTGATGTGTGAGTAGTCTACCCCTGGACTATGGGTCCATAGCAGTAGCTAGATGGTTGTCTTCTCCCCATTGTGCTATCATTGTCGGATCTTGTGAGCTGCCCAACATGATCAAGATCATCTATCTGTAATTCTATATGTTGCGTTTGTTGGGATCCGATGAATAGAGAATACTTGTTATGTTGATTATCAAAGTTATATCTATGTGTTGTTTATGATCTTGCATGCTCTCCGTTATTAGTAGATGCTCTGGCCAAGTTGATGCTAGTAACTCCAAGAGGGAGTATTTATGCTCGATAGTGGGTTCATGTCTCCGTGAATCTGGAGGGGTGACAAGAACCACTAAGGTTACGGATGTCTTTGTTGCCACTAGGGATAAAACATTGGTGCTATGTTCAAGGATGTAGTCACTAGTTACATTACGCGCAATACTTAATGCAATTGTCTGTTGTTAGCAACTTAATACTGGAGGGGGTTCGGATGATAACCTGAAGGTGGACTTTTTAGGCATAGATGCATGCTGGATGGCGATCTATGTACTTTGTCGTAATGCCCAATTAAATCTCACTATACTCATCATGATATGTATGTGCATGGTCATGCTCTCTTTATTTGTCAATTGCCCAACTGTAATTTGTTCACCCAACATGCTGTTTATCTTATGGGAGAGACACCTCTAGTGAACTGTGGACCCCGGTCCAATTCTCTTTACTGAAATACAATCTACTGCAATACTGTTCTACTGTTTTCTGCAAACAATCATCTTCCACACAATACGGTTAATCCTTTGTTACAGCAAGCCGGTGAGATTGACAACCTCACTGTTTCGTTGGGGCAAAGTACTTTGGTTGTGTTGTGCAGGTTCCACGTTGGCGCCGGAATCCCTGGTGTTGTGCCGCACTACATCTCGCCGCCATCAACCTTCAACGTGCTTCTTGACTCCTACTGGTTCGATAAACCTTGGTTTCTTACTGAGGGAAACTTGCTGCTGTACGCATCACACCTTCCACTTGGGGTTCCCAACGAGCGTGTGCTTTACGCGTCATCAGACGCCGCCGCCGCCGATCCCATCTCGGGGGATCCAGGAGATCGCCTCCGGCACCCTGCCGGAGAGGGGATTCATCTCCCGGAGGACTCTACGCCGCCATGGTCGCCTCCGGTGTGATGTGTGAGTAGTCTACCCCTGGACTATGGGTCCATAGCTGTAGCTAGATGGTTGTCTTCTCCCCATTGTGCTATCATTGTCGGATCTTGTGAGCTGCCTAACATGATCAAGATCATCTATCTGTAATTCTATATGTTGCGTTTGTTGGGATCCGATGAATAGAGAATACTTGTTATGTTGATTATCAAAGTTATATCTATGTGTTGTTTATGATCTTGCATGCTCTCCGTTACTAGTAGATGCTCTGGCCAAGTAGATGCTTGTAACTCCAAGAGGGAGTATTTATGCTCGATAGTGGGTTCATGCCTGCATTGACACACAGGACGATGTGTGAAAGTTCTAAGGTTGTGTTGTGCTGTTGCCACTAGGGATAAAACATTGATGTTATGTCTAAGGATGTAGTTGTTGATTACATTACGCACCATACTTAATGCAATTGTCTGTTGCTTTGCAACTTAATACTGGAAGGGGTTCGGATGATAACCTGAAGGTGGACTTTTTAGGCATAGATGCAGTTGGATGGCGGTCTATGTACTTTGTCGTAATGCCCAATTAAATCTCACTGTACTCATCATGATATGTATGTGCATGGTCATGCTCTCTTTATTTGTCAATTGCCCAACTGTAATTTGTTCACCCAACATGCTGTTTGTCTTATGGGAGAGACACCTCTAGTGAACTGTGGACCCCGGTCCAATTCTCTTTTCTTGAAATACAATCTCTGCAATCTTGTTTTCCTGTTTTCTGCAAACAATCATCTTCCACACAATACGGTTAATCCTTTGTTACAGCAAGCCGGTGAGATTGACAACCTCACTGTTTCGTTGGGGCAAAGTACTTTGGTTGTGTTGTGCAGGTTCCACGTTGGCGCCGGAATCCCTGGTGTTGCGCCGCACTACATCCCGCCGCCATCAACCTTCAACGTGCTTCTTGGCTCCTCCTGGTTCGAGAAACCTTGGTTTCTTTCTGAGGGAAAACTTGCTGCTGTGCGCATCATACCTTCCTCTTGGGGTTCCCAACGAACGTGTGAGTTACACGCCATCAAGCTAGATTTCTGGCGCCGTTGCCGGGGAGATCAAGACACGCTGCAAGGGGAGTCTCCACTTCCCAATCTCTTTACTTTGTTTTTGTCTTGCTTAGTTTTATTTACTACTTTGTTTGCTGCACTAAATCAAAATACAAAAAAATTAGTTGCTAGTTTTACTTTATTTGCTATCTTGTTTACTATATCAAAAACACAAAAAAAAATTTAGTTACTTGCATTTACTTTACTTAATATCATGCATGTTTTTATTTCACTAGTTAAGCATAATGGAAAACAAAAAAAAATATGAGAGACCTTTATGAACTTTATCTTGAATTAGGACATGATGTGTTTGAAGAGAGAATTAAAAAACCCATGGAACTTTATATGCATGCTAATGGGAATGTTATTACTATGAATGCTTTGAACACCATTGTTGCTAATGCTATGGAAAATTCTAAGCTTGGGGAAGTTGGCTCTGATGAGCATGATCTTTTTAGTCCCCCAAGCATTGAGGAGAAAATTTTCTTTTATGATTACAATATGCCTCCTATATATGATGATAGCCACTTTGTTGAATTTGCTCCCACTACAACTAATAAAATTGATTATGCTTATGTGGAGAGTAATAATTTTATGCATGAGACTCATGATAAGAATGCTTTATGTGATAGTTATATTGTTGAGTTTGCTCATGATACTACTGAAAGTTATTATGAGAGAGGAAAATATGGTTGTAGAAATTTTCATGTTACTAAAATGCCTCTCTATATGCTGAAATTTTTGAAGCTACACTTGTTTTATCTTCCTATGCTTGTCACTTTGCTCTTCATGAACTTGTTTATTTACAAGATTCCTATGCATAGGAAGCATGTTAGACTTAAATGTGTTTTGAATTTGCCTCTTGATGCTCTCTTTTGCTTCAAATACTATTTCTTGCGAGTGCATCATTAAAATTACTGAGCCCATCTTAATGGCTATAAAGAAAGCACTTCTTGGGAGATAACCCATGTGTTTATTTTACTACAGTACTTTGTTTTTATTTTGTGTCTTGGAAGTTGTTTACTACTGTAGCAACCTCTCCTTATCTTAGTTTTGTGTTTTGTTGTGCCAAGTTAAGCCTTTGATAGAAAAGTAAGTACTAGATTTGGATTACTGCGCAGTTCCAGATTTCTTTGCTGTCACGAATCTGGGTCTACCTCCCTGTAGGTAGCTCAGAAAATTAAGCCAATTTACGTGCATGATCCTAAGATATGTACGCAACTTTCATTCAATTTGAGCATTTTCATTTGAGCAAGTCTGGTGCCATTTTAAAATTCGTCAATACGAACTGTTCTGTTTTGACAGATTCTGCCTTTTATTTCGCATTGCCTCTTTTGCTATGTTGGATGAATTTCTTTGATCCACTAATATCCAGTAGCATTATGCAATGTCCAGAAGTGTTAAGAATGATTGTGTCACCTCTGAATATGTTAATTTTTATTGTGCACTAACCCTCTAATAAGTTGTTTCGAGTTTGGTGTGGAGGAAGTTTTCAAGGATCAAGAGAGGAGTATGATGCAACATGATCAAGGAGAGTGAAAGCTCTAAGCTTGGGGATGCCCCGGTGGTTCACCCCAGCATATATCAAGAAGACTCAAGCGTCTAAGCTTGGGGATGCCCAAGGCATCCCCTTCTTCATCGACAACATTATCAGGTTCCTCCCCTGAAACTATATTTTTATTCCATCACATCTTATGTGCTTTGCTTGGAGCGTCGGTTTGTTTTTGTTTTTTTTGTTTTGTTTGAATAAAATGGATCCTAGCATTCAATTTATGGGAGAGAGACACGCTCCGCTGTAGCATATGGACAAGTATGTCCTTAGTTTCTACTCATAGTATTCATGGCGAAGTTTCTCCTTCGTTAAATTGTTATATGGTTGGAATTGGAAAATGATACATGTAGTAATTGCTATTAATGTCTTGGGTAATGTGATACTTGGCAATTGTTGTGCTCATGATTAAGCTCTTGCATCATATGCTTTGCACCCATTAATGAAGAAATACATAGAGCATGCTAAAATTTGGTTTGCATATTTGGTTTCTCTAAGGTCTAGATAATTTCTAGTATTGAGTTTGAACAACAAGGAAGACGGTGTAAAGTCTTATAATGTTTACAATATGTCTTTTATGTGAGTTTTGCTGCACCGGTTCATCCTTGTGTTTGTTTCAAATAACCTTGCTAGCCTAAGCCTTGTATCGAGAGGGAATACTTCTCATACATCCAAAATCCTTGAGCCAACCACTATGCCATTTGTGTCCACCATACCTACCTACTACATGGTATTTTTCCGCCATTCCAAAGTAAATTGCTTGAGTGCTACCTTTAAAATTCCATCATTCACCTTTACAATATATAGCTCATGGGACAAATAGCTTAAAAACTATTGTGGTATTGAATATGTACTTATGCACTTTATCTCTTATTAAGTTGCTTGTTGTGCGATAACCATGTTTTCTGGGGACGCCATCAACTATTCCTTGTTGAATTTCATGTGAGTTGCTATGCATGTTCGTCTTGTCTGAAGTAAGAGCGATCTACCACCTTAATGGTTGGAGCATACATATTGTTAGAGAAGAACATCGGGCCGCTAACTAAAGCCATGATCCATGGTGGAAGTTTCAGTTTTGGACATATATCCTCAATCTCAAATGAGAAAATTATTAATTGTTGTTACATGCTTATGCATAAAAGAGGAGTCCATTATCTGTTGTCTATGTTGTCCCGAAGGATGTCTAAGTTGAAGAATAATCAATAGCGAGAAATCCAATGCGAGCTTTCTCCTTAGACCTTTGTACAGGCGGCATAGAGGTACCCCTTTGTGACACTTGGTTAAAACATGTGCATTGCGATGATCCGGTAGTCCAAGCTAATTAGGACAAGGTGCGGGCACTATTAGTATACTATGCATGAGGCTTGCAACTTATAAGATATAATTTACATGATACATATGCTTTATTACTACCGTTGACAAAATTGTTTCATGTTTTCAAAATCAAAGCTCTAGCACAAATATAGCAATCGATGCTTTTCCTCTATGAGGACCATTCTTTTACTTTCATTGTTGAGTCAGTTCACCTATTTCTCTCTACCTCAAGAAGCAAACACTTGTGTGAATTGTGCATTGATTCCTACATATTTGCATATTGCACTTGTTATATTACTCTATGTTGACAATTATCCATGAGATATACATGTTACAAGTTGAAAGCAACCGCTGAAACTTAATCTTCTTTTATGTTGCTTCAATACCTTTACTTTGAATTATTGCTTTATGAGTTAACTCTTATGCAAGACTTATTGATGCTTGTCTTGAAGTGCTATTCATGAAAAGTCTTTGCTATATGATTCACTTGTTTACTCATGTCATATACATTGTTTTGATCGCTGCATTCACTACATATGC
This sequence comes from Lolium perenne, assembly GCF_019359855.2. Lineage (NCBI taxonomy): Eukaryota > Viridiplantae > Streptophyta > Magnoliopsida > Poales > Poaceae > Lolium > Lolium perenne. The sequence goes on along the minus strand of NC_067248.2, from coordinate 256,357,362 downwards.
TTTACAAATAGTATGATCAGGGTTATGATGGCATGTCACTCCAGAAATTATCTGTGTTATCGTTTTACCTGCTCGGGACGAGCAGAACTAAGCTTGGGGATGCTGATACGTCTCCGACGTATCGATAATTTCTTATGTTCTATGCCACATTATTGATGTTATCTACATGTTTTATGCACACTCTATGTCATATTCGTGCATTTTCTGGAACTAACCTATTAACAAGATGCCGAAGTGCCGATTCTTTTTCTGCTGTTTTTGGTTTCAGAAATCCTAGTAACGAAATATTCTCGGAATTGGACGAAATCAACGCCCAGGGGCCTATTTTTCCACGAAGCTTCCAGAAGTCCGAAGACGAAACGAAGAGGGGCCACGAGGCAGCCAGAGCATAGGGCGGCGCGGCCCCTGCCCTGGCCGCGCGGCCCTATGGTCCTGGCCCCTCGCGCCGCCTCTTGACCTACCCTTCCGCCTACTTAAAGCCTCCGTGACGAAACCCCCAGTACCGAGAGCCACGATACGGAAAACCTTACTGAGACGCCGCCGCCGCCGATCCCATCTCGGGGGATCCAGGAGATCGCCTCCGGCACCCTGCCGGAGAGGGGATTCATCTCCCGGAGGACTCTACGCCGCCATGGTCACCTCCGGTGTGATGTGTGAGTAGTCTACCCCTGGACTATGGGTCCATAGCTGTAGCTAGATGGTTGTATTCTCCCCATTGTGCTATCATTGTCGGATCTTGTGAGCTGCCTAACATGATCAAGATCATCTATCTGTAATTCTATATGTTGCGTTTGTTGGGATCCGATGAATAGAGAATACTTGTTATGTTGATTATCAAAGTTATATCTATGTGTTGTTTATGATCTTGCATGCTCTCTGTTACTAGTAGATGCTCTGGCCAAGTAGATGCTTGTAACTCCAAGAGGGAGTATTTATGCTCGATAGTGGGTTCATGCCTGCATTGACACAGGACGATGTGATGAAAGTTCTAAGGTTGTGTTGTGCTGTTGCCACTAGGGATAAAACATTGATGCTATGTCTAAGGATGTAGTTGTTGATTACATTACGCACCATACTTAATGCAATTGTCTGTTGCTTTGCAACTTAATACTGGAAGGGGTTTGGATGATAACCTGAAGGTGGACTTTTTAGGCATAGATGCAGTTGGATGGCGGTCTATGTACTTTGTCGTAATGCCCAATTAAATCTCACTATACTCATCATGATATGTATGTGCATGGTCATGCTCTCTTTATTTGTCAATTGCCCAACTGTAATTTGTTCACCCAACATGCTGTTTGTCTTATGGGAGAGACACCTCTAGTGAACTGTGGACCCCGGTCCAATTCTCTTTACTGAAATACAATCTACTGTAATACTGTTTTACTGTTTTCTGCAAACAATCATCTTCCACACAATACGATTAATCCTTTGTTACAGCAAGCCGGTGAGATTGACAACCTCACTGTTTCGTTGGGGCAAAGTACTTTGGTTGTGTTGTGCAGGTTCCACGTTGGCGCCGGAATCCCTGGTGTTGCGCCGCACTACATCCCGCCGCCATCAACCTTCAACGTGCTTCTTGGCTCCTCCTGGTTCGATAAACCTTGGTTTCTTTCTGAGGGAAAACTTGCTGCTGTGCGCATCATACCTTCCTCTTGGGGTTCCCAACGAACGTGTGAGTTACACGCCATCAGTGCCTCTATTATGTGACAATGAAAGTGCCATCAAAATTGCCTATAATCCGGTGCAACATTCAAGAACGAAGCATATTGAGATCCGGAATCATTTCATTAGGGATCATGTTGCCCGTGGTGATATTGAGCTTATCTATGTTCCTACCAAAGATCAACTTGCCGATATATTCACGAAGCCTCTTGATGAAGCAAGGTTCTGTTATTTGAGGAATGAGCTAAATATCATTGATTCAAGGAGTCTAGCTTGACCATCTTGCAAACACACCTTTATCTCAAAACTTTATTTGGTTTAGATGTGGGCATGGAAATAGGGGGAGTGCGGTTTAAATTATTGAGCTATCCCTCCCCCCATAATGCCAACATTAAGAAATCATTCTCTTAATATCATGTTGATATGTGAGCTTCAATGATGAGTAGTGGCTTGGACCCAAGATATATCTTCGCGGTGTCATGTCACAACACTCATATATGGTGGCCTAGGCCACCACACTCTTCTTTGTGAAGAGTTGGAGTTATTTGGATTTTATCGCCTTTTATTTGACATCTCCATGTTCTTATGGGAAATCACTCTAGTTTGGCCTTATTTGCTCATATCTTGCAAACTTGAGTGATCATGTACCATTAACAGTTTGAGTCTTCTAAACCTAAGCCTACACTCATCTATAAGCCATTTCCATCTTGCTTATTTGTCATGGTTGATAAAAACTTGGAGTTTGAGGTTTCTCGGTCGGATGATCTAGGTTGCTCCATCTTATTGGTAAATATGCATCTTATATGTGAGGTGATAGTCTATTGCACCACATATGGGTCCGCAAATAACCAACTAAAGATAGGCGGGATTGACGGTGTTCTGAAATCTTCCAGAACACCGGATAATCCGGCCCCCTGGCGACCCGGAAAATCCGGCCCGGCCGGATTATCCGCCCTAAACTAGGGCCGGATTATCCGGCCTGGGCTGATCTTGAAAGGGCTGAGGTCGAGGCCGCGGGGGGGAAACGGTTCAGACCACCCCCCCCCCCCCACGCGCCTCTCTCTCCTCTCTCTCCTCTCAAGATCGCCGGAGCTTCCCCTCCTCGCCGGAGTCGCCCCGTCCACTCCCTCCCAGAGTTTTTGGGTGGATCGGGTGCCCCTCCCTCCTAGCTACCTCCTCCTCCAAGCAGCTTTCGCAATGGAAGCGGGTATGACTCACAATCCCTAACCCTAGGTGTTGTGATTTGTATGTGCTATTTTCTTGGTGGATTTGGTGTCTAGTTGTTCCAAATTGCTTGTAGTGTACTCCTCTTGCATGCTATAAGGCCAATCTGTTCCAAGACAAGTTGTTGATTGCAAAATCTGCTAGATTCGCAGGGCCGGATTATCCGGCCCCCGCGAGGACCGGATTATCCGGGGTGACCGGATTATCCGCCCCCTTGGGGCACCGGATTATCCGGCCTGGAGCTTCATCGCCACTGCAGTTTTGATACAATCTATCTTGTTTTCGACTTGTACCAGCTTATAGTATGTTTCTAGAGTGCATTACTGTATCATACATGACTTATGAGCATTATCTTCTCTTTGCTATCCATCTTTGCTATTCACAGGTCGTACTTCTCGGGGTACTTCTCGGAGGCGCCCAAGGTCTGATCGGTCAAGTGATGAGTTCGTGCCCAACGCTCCTCGCAAGTCAACCTCATCTAGGCACAAGAACAAGGCATCAAGGGAAAACTACAAGACCATGGACCCTATTTCTTACTCTGCTATCCGCATGAAGAACTGGTATGAAGACCTCCCAAGGGATGAAGAGACAGAGGGCAGGAAATTCTGGTGCATGGAACAAGAGTTCATCTATAAGGATATCTATGAGCCCATGAAGAAAATACGTCCCATGCAAGCTATCGATGTGGAAGTTCTGGCAGTCAACGATCACTTTGCAGATGCCATCTGGGTGGCCGGTAGGATGGGCTTGAAGGATTTGATGAAGATTCGATGTGACTATAATCCAGAGTTGGTGAAGCAGTTCTTTGCCACTTTGGCCATCCAGAAAGATGATGACCGTACTATGGAATGGATGTCTGGCTCCACTCACTGTTCTGCCACCTTGCGCCGTTTTGCTGCTATTCTTGGAGTTCCTGCAGAAGGAGGCCGCCGTCTCCATGGACCTCAGAAGGCAGATAAGAATGCACTGTTTGACCTCTATACATCTGCTGGAAAAGTGGGAGAGACCAAGGGGCTACTTAGCATTTATAGTCAGTTACTCAGGTTCTTTCGGTCCACCATCGCTCCTAGTGGTGGTAACAATGATGCTCTCCGGGGAACTCTTGTGGATCTCATGTACCTCAGCTTTCGGTGTGCTCGTGATGAGAATGAGGAACGTAACTACACTATTGATATCATGGACTACATCTTCCACGAGATTCATGATGCCATGGTCTCCCGCACCTCTATACCTTATGCGCCCTACATCCAGCTCCTCATCAACAACACTGCGGGCGTGAGTGGTGAAGACTTGAGCGGGTACCCTATGATGAATCACTCTGTCAAGAAGGCCTACAAGCTTAAGCCTGTCTCTTCTGCTGTACCTCCACCTGACTCCTTCATGGGTGCTGCTCGTTCTAGTGGATTTGCTCCTGCTCGCCATCCTGACCTCCCTGCTATGAAGAAACAAGTGAACAGGCTCAGTTGGTTTCAGCGTTACATCCTTTGTATGAACATTGAGATCCATAAGGAGAACTTTGCGGCCAGCCGGGAGCGGGCTGAGATTAAGCATACTCAGGCGGTTATTCTGCACAAGCTCAGTGGTGAGCAAGGACCCCCTCCTCAGCCTCCAGCTCACCCAGGTTACAGCGGGTGGCATTCCGCACAGGTTCCGTGGAGTGATCTTGATAGTTGCATTCAGAGGTCCAGTCTCACTCGCCGTTCTCCGGATGCACCTGACACTGATGAAGAAGCAGAAGAAGAAGAAGAAGAGGCGCAAGAGTCCGATGATGATGATGCCTCCGAGTGATCCCCATGGGGCGAGTAGCATCGCGCTTGTCCCCTTTTTGGCGTCTCGATGCCAAAGGGGGAGAAGCGTTCTATTAGGAACTCTCTCGGGGATTTGCATGGTTTGGGCACAAGCATATGCGTTTATCATTCCTTTATTGCTTGTGTTCCCTCTTATTTGAACTATTTGCTTTGGTTGTGTTCCGTTTAAAACTATGTGCTATGTGGTGTGAGACATTGTTATGGTTTTCGGATTTCTATATGTTGAGATCAAGACTATTATATTATGTGTGATGCTATATCTCCGTATCATATATCTACACATGGGTATGTTTTCTAGCACCATATCTCAACTTCATATATGTATATGTCTCTTGTTAGAGCTCTTGATGGATACCTCTTGTGTTGAGGCACCTTGCTCCTATGTGTAGTGTATTTGTATTCAAATGCAAATTACTTATATGCACACATGTAGGGGGAGTGCCTCTATGTTTTGCCATCATGCTTGTCTCTATAATGATTCTTTTGCAAATCCGTATATTGTCATCAAACACCAAAAAGGGGGAGATTGAAAGAACATCTCTCATATTATGTTTTGAGTGTTTGATGTCAATGTATGTGATACACTAATGGTTGTTTAAGTGATACATGAATTACATAGATACATTTGTATGTGTGTTGGATGTGGTCAGTGTTATCAAAAAGCAGTTGCAAAAATAATCATCAGGCCGGATAATCCGGGCCGGATATTTCCAAAATATCCGGCCCCCAGAATTTCGGCTAAGGACTTGAGGAAATGCAGCTCAGTATAGGGGCCGGACATTTGCCCGGATATTGTCCCAGTTTTGTACCAGGGCCGGATTATCCGGGCCGGATATTTCAAGAATATCCGGGTGTAGCACCCTACCTTTAAATAAAGGCAAGATACCTGTGTATAGTGCTATTCCCGGGATCACTGATAGCACACACATTACAAAATATAGTAATCATTGCGATAGTATCAAATTACTACATCGTTGATCCAAAGGGTAAAGTAAAACCTTACAATTTGCATAGTCACACGGACTAGCTCATTACAATGTTCAGAACAAACACAGCGGAACGTAAGTCATCAATGAGCCTCCATCATCTTCATGTGCCACAGGCAGTCATGTTGGAATGCAGACTCGAGATCCTACCACGTACTTCTCCTCAGAAAATCCTGCACGTTTGAATATGCAGCCCCACGAATGGAGGTCAGTACAATGATGTACTGGCAAATGACACTTATATGGTGGCAGTTTTGGGCATGACTATCTACATGATATTTGGCAAGTGGAGTTTAGGCAAATTTGCATAAAGCCAATTTTATCCTACATTTTATTTAAAACAAAACATTTTGAATTTTTTTGAATGACATTATGAAATCACTGTAGGATAACGTTGCATAGAAAACAAAAATTTTCCTACCGCGAACACGCAATCCAAGCCAAGATGCAATCTAGAAGACGGTAGCAACGAGGGGGTATCGAGTCTCACCCTTGAAGAGATTCCAAAGCCTACAAGATGAGGCTCTTGTTGCTGCGGTAGACGATCACTTGCCGCTTGCAAAAGCGCGTAGAAGATCTTGATCACGATCGGTTCCGGCGCCACGAACGGGCAGCACCTCCGTACTCGGTCACACGTTCGGTTGTTGATGAAGACGACGTCCACCTCCCCGTTCCAGCGGGCAGCGGAAGTAGTAGCTCCTCTTGAATCCGACAGCACGACGGCGTGGTGTCGGTGGCGGTGTAGAAGTCCGGCGGAGCTTCGCTAAGCAAACCGGACAATATGAAGTGGAGGAGCAAAGCTAGGGTTTGGGAGGGGGTGGCCGGCCACTCAAGGGGGGCGGCCAAGCTATGGTCTTAGGGTGGCCGGCCCCCTCCCTTGGCCCCTCATTATATAGGTGGATCCCAAGTGTTGGTGTCCAAGTCTTCGAATAAGACCCGAAACCAAAACCTTCCATAGGAGGGGGCAAACCTAGCCCAACTAGGACTCCCACCCAAAGGTGGGATTCCCACCTCCCATGTGGGGGGGTGGCCGGCCCCCTATGGTGGAGTCCACTTGGGACTCCACCCCCACTAGGGCTGGCCGGCCATGGAGGTGGAGTCCCTTGTGGACTCCACCTTCCTTGGTGGTTTCTTCCGGACTTTTCTAGAACCTTCTAGAACCTTCCATAGAACCTTCCGCGACATTTTATTTCACATAAAATGACATCCTATATATGAATCTTATTCTCCGGACCATTCCGGAACTCCTCGTGATGTCCGGGATCTCATCCGGGACTCCGAACAAATATTCGAACTTCATTCCATAATTCAAGAACTACCATTTCAACATCCAACTTTAAGTGTGTCACCCTACGGTTCGAGAACTATGCGGACATGGTTGAGTACTCACTCCGACCAATAACCAATAGCGGGATCTGGAGATCCATAATGGCTCCCACATATTCAACGATGACTTTAGTGATCGAATGAACCATACACATATATTACCAATTCCCTTTGTCTCGCGATATTTTACTTGTCCGAGGTTTGATCTTCGGTATCACTCTATACCTTGTTCAACCTCGTCTCCTGACAAGTACTCTTTACTCGTACCGTGGTATGTGGTCTCTTATGAACTCATTCATATGCTTGCAAGACATTTAGACGACATTCCACCGAGAGGGCCCGGAGTATATCTATCCGTCATCGGGATGGACAAATCCCACCGTTGATCCATATGCCTCAACTCATACTTTCCGGATACTTAATCCCACCTTTATAGCCACCCATTTACGCGGTGGTGTTTGGTGTAATCAAAGTACCTTTCCGGTATAAGTGATTTACATGATCTCATGGTCATAAGGACTAGGTAACTATGTATCGAAAGCTTATAGCAAATAACTTAATGACGAGATCTTATGCTACGCTTAATTGGGTGTGTCCATTACATCATTCACACAATGACATAACCTTGTTATTAATAACATCCAATGTTCATGATTATGAAACTAATCATCCATTAATCAACAAGCTAGTTTAAGAGGCATACTAGGGACTTCTTGTTTGTCTACATATCACACATGTACTAATGTTTCGGTTAATACAATTCTAGCATGATATATAAACATTTATCATAAACATAAAGATATAAATAATAACCACTTTATTATTGCCTCTAGGGCATATCTCCTTGAGTCTCCCACTTGCACTAGAGTCAATAATCTAGATTACATTGTAATATACCTAACACCCATGGCATTCTGGTGTTGGTCATGCTTTGCCCTAGGGAGAGCTTTAGTCAACGGATCTGCTACATTCGGATCGGTGTGTACTTTGCAAATCTTTACTTCTCCATCTTCGATGTACTCGCGAATCGAGTGGTAACGCAGCTTGATATGCTTCAGCCTCTTGTGTGACCTTGGCTCTTGTGCATTGGCGATGGCACCCATGTTATCACAGATAAATGATTAATGGGTCCAATGCACTCGGAACCACACCGAGCTCTACAATGAACCTCTTCATCCATACCGCTTCGATGAAGCCTCTGAAGCCGCTATGTACTCTGATTCTGTTGAAGACTTCGCCACCGTGCCTTTGCTTCGAGCTTGCCCGACTTACTTTGCAGCACCATTCAATATAAACACGTACCTGCATTGTGACTTAGAGTCATCAGGATCGGTGTTCCAACTTGCATCGGTGTAACCGTTTACAACGAGCTCTTGGTCACCTCCATAACAAAGAAACATATCCTTAGTTCTTTTCAAGTACTTCAGATATTCTTGATCAGCTGTCCGAGTGTTCCATTCCTGGATCACTTTGATATCTGCTAGTCAAACTAATGTAAAGATGTGCTATATCCGGTCTAGTACATAGCATGGCATACATGATAGATCCTACTGCCGAGGCATAGGGGATGTTACACATCCTTTCTCTTTCTTCTGTAGTAGCCGGTCCTTGAGTTTTACTCAATACCTTGCTCAGTAACATAGGTAAGAACCCTTTTCTTACTTTCGTCCATTCTAAACTTCTTTAGAATCTTGTCCAGATATGTACTCTGTGATAGCCCTATTAGACGTCTTGATCTATCTCTATAAATCTTGATGCCTAATATATACGATGCTTCACCAAGGTCTTTCATTGAAAAACTATTATTCAAATAACCCTTAACACTTGCTTAAAAGTTCTATATCATTCCCGATCAATAATATGTCATCTACATATAATATCAGAATGCTACGAGAGCTCCCACTCACTTTCTTGTAAATACAGGCCTCTCCATGACACCGTATAAACCCGAAGTCTTTGATCACCTTATCAAAGCGTCGGTTCCAACTTCTCGATGCTTGCTTCGGTCCATAGATTGAACGCTGAAGTTTGCATACTTTGTCAAGACATTTTTAGGATCGACAAAACCTTTGGGTTGTACCATATACAACTCTTCCTCAATGTCTCCATTAAGGAACGCCGTTTTGACATCCATCCGCCAAATCTCATAATCGAAAAATGCAGCTATTGCTAACAAAATCCTCACAGATTTCAGCTTCGCTACAGGTGAGAAAGTCTCATCGTAGTCAACTCCTTGAATTTGTCGGAAACCCTTTGCGACAAGTCGAGCTTTATAGACGATAATATTACCATCAGCATCTGTTTTTCTCTTGAAGATCCATTTATTTTCGACAGCCTTTCGGCTATCGGGTAAGTCTACCAAAGTCCATACTTTGTTATCATACATGGATCCCATTTCGGATTTCATGGCTTCTTGCCATTTGTTGGAATCTGGGCTCATCATCGCTTCTTCATACGTCGCGGGGTCCTCATCATTGTTATCCACAATCATGACATTTAGACAAGGATCATACCAATCAGGAGTGGCACGTTCCCTTGTCGATCTGCGAGGTTCGATGGTTTCCTCGTTCGAAGTTTCATGATCATTATCATTAGCTTCCTCTGTTGCCGGTGTAGGCGGTACAGGTACAACTTCCGATCATCGCGCTACTACGATCAACGAGTATAGATTCATCAATCTCATCGAGTTCTACTTTTCTTCCAAATACTTCTTTAGTGAGAAATTCTTTCTCAAGAAAGGTTCCGTTCTTAGCAACAAAGATTTTGCCTTCGGATCTGTGATAGAAAGTGTATCCTATAGTTTCCTTAGGATAACCTATGAAGACGCATTTCTCCGCTTTGGGTTCTAGCTTGTCCGGTTGTAACTTCTTTACATAGGCTTCGCAACCCCAAACTTTCAGAACGACAGCTTAGGTTTCTTATTAAACCATAATTCATACGGTGTCGTTTCTACGGATTTTGATGGTGCTCTATTTAAAGTGAATGCGGCTGTCTCTAATGCATAACTCCAAAATGATAACGGCAAATCAGTAAGAGACATCATACTACGAACCATATCTAAGAGAGTTCGATTACGACGTTCGGACACACCGTTTCGTTGAGGTGTTCCCGGCGGTGTCAATTGTGAAAGTATTCCGCATTTCTTTAAATGCATGCCAAACTCATAACTCAGATATTCACCTCCACGATCAGATCGTAGAAATTTGATCTTCTTGTTACGTTGATTTTCTACTTCACTTTGAAATTCCTTAAACTTCTCGAAAGTTTCGGATTTATGTTTCATGAAATAGATATACCCATATCTACTCAGATCATCTGTGAAGGTTAGAACATAACGATAACCACCGCTACGATGCTACGCTCATTGGTCCACATACATCGGTATGTATGATTTCCAATAAGTCGAGTAGCTCGCTCCATCATACCGAGAGAATGGAGTCTTTGTCATTTTTCCCATTAGACATGCTTCGCATCTATCAAGTGACTCAAAGTCAAGTGATTCAAGTAATCCATCGCATGGAGTTTCTTCATGCGTTTCACTCCAATATGACCAAGACGACAGCTGCCACATATAAGTAGAATTATCATTTAGTTTAATTCGCTTAGCATCAATGTTATGTATATGTGTATCACTACTATCGAGATCTAACAGAAATAAGCCATTCTTTTGTGGTGCTCGACCATAAAAGATATTATTCATAAAAATAGAACAACCATTATTCTCAGACTTGAATGAATAACCGTCTTGCATTAAACAAGATCCAGATATAATGTTCATGCTCAACGCAGTACATAATAACAATTATTTAGGCTTAAAACTAATCCCGAAGGTAGATGTAGAGGAAGTGTCCCGATTGCGATCACATTGACCTTGGATCCGTTTCCAACGCGCATCGTCACTTCATCTTTCAGCGAGTTGTCGTTTATTCTTTAGTTCCTGCTTTGAGTTACAAATATGAGCAACCGAACCAGTATCAAATACCCTGTACTAGAACGAGAACTAGTGAGATAAACATCTATAACATGTATATCGATATACCTTCTTTCTTCTTCTTGACAAGGCCGCTCTTTAGATCAGCCGTGATACTTGGAGCAATTACGCTTCCAGGTGTCCCTTCTCCTTGCGATAATAGCACTCAAGATCGGGCTTAGGGCCGTTCTTAGGTTTCATAGGAGGCGTGGCAGCTTTCTTGCCACCCTTCTTGAATAATACCTTAGACTTGCCCTGTTTCTTGAAACTGGTGGTCTTGTTGACCATCAACACTTGGTGCTCTTTCTTGATCTCAATCTCAGCGGCTTTTAGCATGCCAAAGAGTTCGTGTAACTCCTTGTTCATGTTACGCATATTGTAGTTCATCACAAAGTTCTTGTAACTTGGTGGCGGTGATTGAAGGACACGATTAATCCCGATCTGTTAGGAATCACTATTCCCAAGTCATCGAAGTTTCTTCGCATGCCCGGTCATGGCGAACATGTGCTCACTAACGGAGCTGCCTTCTTCCATCATACAGCTGAAGAAATGTTTCGATGCTTCATAGCATTCCATCGCCGCATGAGTCTCGAATATAGCTTTCAGCTCATTCATCAACTCATGAGGATCATGGTGCTCAAAACGTTTTTGAAGATCGGATTCCAGATCGCACGGGATGGCACACTGAACTTGAGAGTACCGAGTTTTCCGAGTTGCGTAAACAGCTTTTACTTCATCGGATTCATCTTCTGCAGGAGGGTCACCTAGCGGTGCATCAAGCACAAATTGCAGATTTCCGCCAGAGAGGAAGATCCTCACATGACGGAACCAGTCGGTGAAGTTGCTACCGTTGCTCTTAAGTTTCTCTTTCTCTAGGAACTGATTAAAATTGATTGAGGACGCCATCTCTACAACATATATTTGCAATAGTTTAGACTAAGTTTATGACAAATTGAGTTCAAATTTTAATTCAACATAATTAAAACCCTAGGTGAACTCCCACTCAAAACAATATCCCTCGCATTGTCTTAGTGATCACACGAACCAAATCCACCGCACCTAAACCCGATCATCACGAGAAAAGGTGTGATTTCAATGGCGAACACTCATAGTGTTCATCATATCAACCATATGATTCATGCTCTACCTTTCGGTATCACGTGTTCCGAGACCATGTCTGTACATGCTAGGCTCGTCAAGGCCACCTTAGTATCCGCATGTGCAAAACTGTCTTGCACCCGTTGTATGTACTTATCGAATCTATCACACCCGATCATCACGAGATGCTTCGAAACGATAAGACTTAATAACGGTGCTACTAAGGATGAACACTTTATTATCTTGAGATTTTAGTGAGGGATCATCTTATAATGCTACCGTCGCGATCTAAGCAAAATAAGATGCATAAAAAGGATTAACATCACATGCGGTTCATATGTGATATGATATGGCCCTTTTGTTCTTGTGCCTTTGATCTTCATCTCCAAAGCACGGATATGATCTCCATCATCTTCGGGCATGATCTCCATCATCGTCGGCGTAGCACCAAGGTCAATGGCACCGTCTTCATGTTTGTCCTCCATGTAGCAACTATTACAACTACTTTGAAATACTACTCAACATGAAATTTAAAGACAACCATAAGGCTCCTGCCGGTTGCCACAATACAATAATGATCATCTCATACATATTCATCATCATATCATGGCCATATCACATCACCAAACCCTGCAAAAACAAGTTAGACGTCTCTAATTTGGTTTGCATATTTTACGTGGTTTAGGGTTTTCGAGAGAGATCTAATCTACCTACGAACATGAACCACAACGTTGATACTAATGTTTTCAATAGAAGAGTAAATTGAATCTTTACTATAGTAGGAGAGACAGACACCCGCAAAGCCTCTTATGCAATACAAGTTGCATGTCGAACGAGGAACAAGTCTCATGAACGCGGTCATGTAAAGTTAGTCCGAGCCGCTTCATCCCACTATGCCATAAAGATGCAAAGTACTCAAACTAAAGATAACAAGAGCATCAACGCCCACAAACCATTGTGTTCTACTCGTGCAACCATCTATGCATAGACACGGCTCTGATACCACTGTAGGATAACGTTGCATAGAAAACAAAAAATTTCCTACCGCGAACACGCAATCCAAGCCAAGATGCAATCTAGAAGACGGTAGCAACGAGGGGGTATCGAGTCTCACCCTTGAAGAGATTCCAAAGCCTACAAGATGAGGCTCTTGTTGCTGCGGTAGACGATCACTTGCCGCTTGCAAAAGCGCGTAGAAGATCTTGATCACGATCGGTTCCGGCGCCACGAACGGGCAGCACCTCCGTACTCGGTCACACGTTCGGTTGTTGATGAAGACGACGTCCACCTCCCCGTTCCAGCGGGCAGCGGAAGTAGTAGCTCCTCTTGAATCCGACGACACGACGGCGTGGTGTGTCGGTGGCGGTGTAGAAGTCCGGCGGAGCTTCGCTAAGCAAACCGGACAATATGAAGTGGAGGAGCAAAGCTAGGGTTTGGGAGGGGGTGGCCGGCCACTCAAGGGGGGCGGCCAAGCTATGGTCTTAGGGTGGCCGGCCCCCTCCCTTGGCCCCTCATTATATAGGTGGATCCCAAGTGTTGGTGTCCAAGTCTTCGAATAAGACCCGAAACCAAAACCTTCCATAGGATGGGGCAAACCTAGCCCAACTAGGACTCCCACCCAAAGGTGGGATTCCCACCTCCCATGTGGGGGGGTGGCCGGCCCCCTATGGTGGAGTCCACTTGGGACTCCACCCCCACTAGGGCTGGCCGGCCATGGAGGTGGAGTCCCTTGTGGACTCCACCTTCCTTGGTGGTTTCTTCCGGACTTTTCTAGAACCTTCTAGAACCTTCCATAGAACCTTCCGCGACATTTTATTTCACATAAAATGACATCCTATATATGAATCTTATTCTCCTGACCATTCCGTAACTCCTCGTGATGTCCGGGATCTCATCCGGGACTCCGAACAAATATTCGAACTTCATTCCATAATTCAAGAACTACCATTTCAACATCCAACTTTAAGTGTGTCACCCTACGGTTCGAGAACTATGCGGACATGGTTGAGTACTCACTCCGACCAATAACCAATAGCGGGATCTGGAGATCCATAATGGCTCCCACATATTCAACGATGACTTTAGTGATCGAATGAACCATACACATATATTACCAATTCCCTTTGTCTCGCGATATTTTACTTGTCCGAGGTTTGATCTTCGGTATCACTCTATACCTTGTTCAACCTCGTCTCCTGACAAGTACTCTTTACTCGTACCGTGGTATGTGGTCTCTTATGAACTCATTCATATGCTTGCAAGACATTTAGACGACATTCCACCGAGAGGGCCCAGAGTATATCTATCCGTCATCGGGATGGACAAATCCCACTGTTGATCCATATGCCTCAACTCATACTTTCCGGATACTTAATCCCACCTTTATAGCCACCCATTTACGCAGTGGTGTTTGGTGTAATCAAAGTACCTTTCCGGTATAAGTGATTTACATGATCTCATGGTCATAAGGACTAGGTAACTATGTATCGAAAGCTTATAGCAAATAACTTAATGACGAGATCTTATGCTACGCTTAATTGGGTGTGTCCATTACATCATTCACACAATGACATAACCTTGTTATTAATAACATCCAATGTTCATGATTATGAAACTAATCATCCATTAATCAACAAGCTAGTTTAAGAGGCATACTAGGGACTTCTTGTTTGTCTACATATCACACATGTACTAATGTTTCGGTTAATACAATTCTAGCATGATATATAAACATTTATCATAAACATAAAGATATAAATAATAACCACTTTATTATTGCCTCTAGGGCATATCTCCTTCAATCACACCATGGATAAATCCTCCATGGGTTTTAGAATGATCACATGGTTACATCTCCCATGAGTTTTCAAAGGTTGATACAAAATTTTAAATACATTCATAAAAGATGATGAGATTCCTCCGTACATTCCCTGCCTAGAAAGCTCAAATTGTCCGTAACCGGGGACACGGCTAAGATCTTAGGTTTAACTCTCGAGAGGTTGCGCTCTTTACCCACAATTCGCAACCAAGCCTTTTTGCCAAAATTCTTCATCTTCATTAAGGCCAGAACAAGGTCACCACGAAGCCTTTCTTTAGTAGCCCCTCTACCTACCGGATCCGCCCGTACCCTGAAACTCCACCCACTGGCGGTACCCTAGGCGAGGTTTCCCACTAAGTACTTAGCTAAGACAGAGCCCATAATGTATTGTGGTTGCACTGGAAGCTATCTAAAACAAGGGTGACATAATAATCTCTTTAATCCTGGGTGGCAATCCCTATTCAACCGCGCACTCTCAGGCACCCACCCGTCCACTGGTCCATCCCCAGGGATCGGAGCCCTGAGCAGCCGCCCACCACTCAAACAATCCACCCAGGTGATTCATTAAGGGTTGTTAATTTTCACTTTTCAAACCATCACAATCGAAACAATGAAACAACATTTGGCATTTGATGTTGCAGAGCAGAAATACAGTATCCTAGCAATAGGTTCAGGAGTGGCTACACACTACTAGGGTTTGCTAAGCATAGCATAATACTTTACTTTGGAAACAGAATCCTACCATGCATGCTAGTTTCAAAACACTAATGCATAATTAAAATAAGTAGGATTTGAGTGTCACTTGCCTTTTTGGTAGTCGTAGCGCGTTCACTTCTCTTAATCAAAATACGTGCCTCTCCGTACGAACTATAATATAAAATATAGCACAACATAAACACACCATTCAACAACAACAACAAAATCAAACATCATTCGATATGAACAATCATAGACATGCATGCATGCTATGCACCAATTTATTTCACAAGAGAGGTAGTGTGTATATGTTGAATTGTGTGTTCTCTGATATGTGCAATAATAATGAAGCTTCCTAGGTATTTAATTTGGTTTAGAAAAACAATAATTAAGTATCTAATTAACATACACAACCTTATTAATTAGCTACCACAAGACTTATGTTTAGTAAAAATATAAACTTGACTTCGCTGGATAGGTTACAGTAGTACAAGATTAGACCAATTGGAATTATTCAAAAATAATTTATAGAATTTGAATTATCGTCAAATTACTGATTTATATAGATTTTACTAAAGCCAGTTTGTGCACGTGTCAAAGTTGTACAACTCCTATACCAAGTTGAAGTACATGATCTGAGGATTCCAGAAAGTACAAATTTGTTAAATTTGGACGAGTAGATTATTTGATATAATTTTTATAGTGAAAAAGGATTAATTAAATCATTTGAATTATGATTCGAAAACTAATACATAACATATATAGTATTCTTGCATATTTGGATTCTACATGTTATAAGCTTTCCAACGATATAAAGTTTGTAAATTTTGGACCTCTGGATGATTTTATAATGAATTTGTAAGTTAGACACATAATCTGATATTTAAAATTTACTTTTAAAATTAGTTTGACCGAATTTGACTGAGACGCTGACTGTATTGTCTAGTTGACTGCTAACTGTACAGTTGACTGCTGACTGTACTGCTGACTGTACTGCTGACCGTACCGCTGACCGCAGTTTGACTTTGACCTGACTGAGTTGACTATGCTGATGTCATGATGATGTCATAAAGTTGACAGAAAAATTTGCTCAGATGGAAAAACTTTCTACATCAAAGTTGTATAGAATTAATAGATCTATCTAATGCATAAACTACTTTTCACAACGGATTAATGTGTTTGACAAGATCTGGGTTATACCTTATAAGATCTGAATCTTGTAACACGATTTTCTCCTTGCTCGGTGAACCAAACAAGGTGAAACTTACGGCAATTGAAAGATCTTGACGAGAGGAACAACTTCCATGTTGAGGTCGTGACAATTCGAGATCGTTTTGAAACTCGATTTGGCTCCGGTTGACTCGAAATAGATCTGTAGATGAGCGATAAATCCATACGTCAAATCGAAAAACTTTCAACATGAAAGTTGTAGAGGATGATCAGATCTACATACTCACCAAAGAAATTTGGATTTCGTGGAACGAGCACAAACTAATTGAGGATTCCCTTTGTCAGGTCTGACACCTTGCGATGCGAAATTATCCGTGTATGGTGGATGAAAAAAGATGAGATTGGTCGGGATTGAAAGATCTCGACGAGATCTACAACTTTCGTGTAGAGCCCGAGGTGATTCGAGGTAGTTTTGATGGTCAAATCAACGAGTTAAGATTTCGTTGATGTAGGATTTCGAGAAGAGGAAAGGGAAAACGAAACTGCGGTCTGGTGTAGAGTTTATATAGACCATAGGTCGGTGGAAAAGGTGGAGCTCGAAGTTAGGAACGCCTAGAAACAAACGGATCTGAAATCGGAGTTGTGTGGCTCAAGAAATCTATGTTTAAGTAGAGACTAGGACAATGCCCGCACGTTGCTGCGGAAGAACACTGACATTGTTTATTATAAGCCGGATGGTCCAAGCTCCAAACTAAGCTTAGAGACGGGAGGTGCGGATCAGCGGCACCGTGCCCTTGCACAAGATTGCCCTTGTTACCGGGTGGTTGAAGCAAATCTAGAGTTTGTCCGCATCGTACTTCTAGTCTCCAATCTTGTATTAACGAAGCTCACAACAGGGATGGAACGATGGATCATAGACGGGTAGACGCCGAGCTTGCTGCATGCACACACGACCTCGTCTCGGACCTAAGGCCGGAGAGGAGGCGCAACGTTGGGGAGAGCCCGCTGACATAGGCATCCCAAATGGGCCTGCCGAAGATAGTACCCAGGGTTTACTGAAGGCCCAATACCCGAAGGATAAGAAGTTTCGGGAGCCCAAGATATATTAAGGAAAGTTAGAGTTGTAATAGGAAGTGTTATTTGTAATCTGGCGGGATGAGTTAGAAACCGGCCCGGACTCTGTAACTTGTACAAAACAAAACCCTCGGCTCCACCTCCTATATAAAGGGGGAGTCGAGGGACGAAGAGATCATCGAATTATTGTTACAAACCCTAGTTTTCATAATCGTCTAGTACTTTTCGGCTGAAACCTTCGAGATCTACTTGCCCTCTACTTCCAACTAAACCCTAGCCTATAATCCATAGGCATTGACAAGTTGATACCTCGTCAATTGGCGCCGTCCGTGGGATTTGAAGCGCACAATTTCGACACCACCAATTTTGGTGGCGCCAAAGGAAAAGGAACCTCTCCTGCTGTATATTGCAGCCACACCCCAAGTGATTAGCACGGTGCTAGTTGTCGAAAGAGAAGAAGAAGGGAAAATCCATGGAGTGCAGAGGCCAGTATACTTCGTGAGCGAAGTTTTGTCGCCCTCAAAACAAAGGTACCCTCAGTACCAAAAGCTAGCATATGGAGTGTTCACAACAGCACGAAAATTGCGCCACTATTTTTCGGCACACCCGATCATAGTGGTCAATGAATCTCCCTTGTCAAATATACTAAACAATCCAGAAGCTACGGGTCGTGTCTCCCTTTGGGGAATAGAACTTTCCCCTCGGGACATCACGTATGAAAAAAGAAAAGCAATCAAGTCGCAAGTTCTTCCAGACTTCATTGCAGAGTGGATGGAGCTGCAAAACACAGGACCCCCAGACTTGTCGAGAACATGGACCATGAACTTTGATGGGTCCAAGAGATTTGAAGGAGCTGGTGCAGGAGTAGTACTTATATCACCTGAAGGCGACAAGTTAAAATATGTCCTTCGGATGACGTTCCCTAACGCATCCAATAACGAAGCAGAATATGAAGCTCTCATACACGGGATGAAGATGGCGAAAGCTTGTGGTGCAACTCGACTAAAAATCTTTGGCGACTCACAATTAGTGGCTCAGCAAGTTATGAACCAATGTGACGCAGTCAATGACAGCATGATGGCATACAAGGAGGTGTACAACGAGCTCGAGAAGTTGTTTGATGGATGCGAAGTAAATCATATTAGCAGATTGAGCAACGACGAAGCCGACATTCTTGCAAACATCGGGTCGCAATGCCTTGAAGTTCCGCCAGGCGTATTTTGGGAAGAGATAACAGAGAGATCTACTAAATCGACAAAATCAAAAAAGAAGGAGAAGAAACCCTCGGGGGCTACTAAGGAGGAGAAAGAAGAAGAAGAAGATCAGGACCTGATCATGATGATACAGATACCATGGATGCAGACGTATATATCATACATCCTCAGGAAAGAAATACCCGATGATCCAGTTGAGGCAAGGCGAGTAATTCGACGCTCCAAAGCTTTCACGGTGATCAAAGGAGAATTGTACAAACGAAATATTTCAGGCGTCCTGCAAAGGTGTGTCACACCCGAAGAAGGAAGAATAATTCTGAAGGATGTTCACGAAGGAATATGTGGCCACCACGCAAGTAGTCGAGCTATTGCAGCCAAGGTTTTTCGGGCAGGATTCTACTGGTTGACAGCAATCGAGGATGCCAAGGAAATAGTAAGAACGTGCGACGCGTGTCAAAGGTTTGCCGCAAAACCTCACTCTCCAGCAGCAGAACTAACACCAATACCATTGTCGTGGCCCTTTGCCCAATGGGGACTTGATATGGTGGGCAAGTTACACAAATCCTGGCCAGGAGGAAAGGAGTATATGCTAGTAGCTATCGACAAATTTACAAAGTGGATAGAAGCGAAGCCGATAAATTCACCTGACGGAGCGTCCGCAGTAAAATTCATAAAAGGCCTCGTCTTCAGATTTGGAGTGCCCCACAGCATCGTCACAGACAATGGCAGTAACTTCACATCCCACGAATTCAAAGATTATTGCAAAGAAGTGGGTATCAAATTGCACTTTGCGTCAGTTGCACATCCTCAAACCAATGGGCAAGTCGAGAAAGCCAATGGCATCATTTGCAATGGCATCAAGAAACGCCTGCTAGGACCACTAGAAAAAGCTCGACATACCTGGCCAGAAGAACTACCAAGTGTGTTGTGGAGCATCCGAACAACACCAAATACGGCGACACAGGAGACTCCGTTTTTCCTGGTCCATGGAGCAGAGGCAGTACTGCCAATAGAAATAGAGCATGACTCCCCCAGAGTTACAGAGTATAATGAAGAAACTTCTAAGATAGCGTTGGAAGACGACATCGACGCACTCGACGAAGCTCGAGATGAAGTACTATCAAGGGTAACCAAATACCAACAGGACTTGAAGAATTACCACAGTCGACGTTTGCGGCCAAGATCTTTTCAGGTGGGAGACCTAGTTCTTCGGCTCACGCAAAAAAGTCATGAAAAACTCGAGTCACCATGGCTTGGCCCTTACATTGTCACGGAAGTAATCGGAGGAGGAGCATACAGGATAAAGGACAAGAAGACAGGGGTGGAGGAGCAAAACCCCTGGAACGTGGCGCAACTCAGGCGGTTCTACGCCTAGAGCTGAAAAATAGTCCTTGTAAAACCTCAATGTACTGAAACGCCCGCGAGTTTTCAGACGCACTCTTTTCCTTTTTCGGGGCACTGAGTGGGGCCGGGAAAGGTTTTTAATGAGGCGGGCTCGCGGTGCTGCAATATAATAAAGATAGTATCAGTATGCCTTTTCTTCATCGACACGCTCAAAGTTTCTGACACGACGAATTTCAATATAGTTCTTCGAAAAAAGAAAAGCCTCGCCTTGGTATTAAAATACCTCGCGAGTCAATACAGATACAACATAGTACTTAACAAAAAAGCTCGGGGGTTGATTTTCGCTAACATTGCATATTGAATAAATGCCTTGGTTCAAAACCTCGCAATACACAAATACAGAAAATAGCCACCAAAACACTTGGGGGCTAGACAAATATAGAAATATGATGATTGTTTCACAATATAAATCACAATAGTGGGTTACAAAGAAGAGTTATCTACCAGAGGAAAATAATCAGTCATGATCCAATATATCATCAAGGGTAATTCTATTTTCTTCAGGAGCAGCGCCAAGACAATCAGCATAATGTCCAATGGAACGAAGAGGCCAACAGAGCTTTCGAGGATTTGAAGCGCACAATTTCGACACCACCAATTTTGGTGGCGCCAAAGGAAAAGGAACCTCTCCTGCTGTATATTGCAGCCACACCCCAAGTGATTAGCACGGTGCTAGTTGTCGAAAGAGAAGAAGAAGGGAAAATCCATGGAGTGCAGAGGCCAGTATACTTCGTGAGCGAAGTTTTGTCGGCCTCAAAACAAAGGTACCCTCAGTACCAAAAGCTAGCATATGGAGTGTTCACAACAGCACGAAAATTGCGCCACTATTTTTCGGCACACCCGATCATAGTGGTCAATGAAGCTCCCTTGTCAAATATACTAAACAATCCAGAAGCTACGGGTCGTGTCTCCCTTTGGGGAATAGAACTTTCCCCTCGGGACATCACGTATGAAAAAAGAAAAGCAGTCAAGTCGCAAGTTCTTCCAGACTTCATTGCAGAGTGGATGGAGCTGCAAAACACAGGACCCCAAGACTTGTCGAGAACATGGACCATGAACTTTGATGGGTCCAAGAGACTTGAAGGAGCTGGTGCAGGAGTAGTACTTATATCACCTGAAGGCGACAAGTTAAAATATGTCCTTCGGATGACGTTCCCTAACGCATCCAATAACGAAGCAGAATATGAAGCTCTCATACACGGGATGAAGATGGCGAAAGCTTGTGGTGCAACTCGACTAAAAATCTTTGGCGACTCACAATTAGTGGCTCAGCAAGTTATGAACCAATGTGACGCAGTCAATGACAGCATGATGGCATACAAGGAGGTGTACAACGAGCTCGAGAAGTTGTTTGATGGATGCGAAGTAAATCATATTAGCAGATTGAGCAACGACGAAGCCGACGTTCTTGCAAACATCGGGTCGCAATGCCTTGAAGTTCCACCAGGCGTATTTTGGGAAGAGATAACAGAGAGATCTACTAAATCGACAAAATCAAAAAAGAAGGAGAAGAAACCCTCGGGGGCTACTAAGGAGGAGAAAGAAGAAGAAGAAGATCAGGACCTGATCATGATGATACAGATACCATGGATGCAGACGTATATATCATACATCCTCAGGAAAGAAATACCCGATGATCCAGTTGAGGCAAGGCGAGTAATTCGACGCTCCAAAGCTTTCACGGTGATCAAAGGAGAATTGTACAAACGAAGTATTTCAGGCGTCCTGCAAAGGTGTGTCACACCCGAAGAAGGAAGAATAATTCTGAAGGATGTTCACGAAGGAATATGTGGCCACCACGCAAGTAGTCGAGCTATTGCAGCCAAGGTTTTTCGGGCAGGATTCTACTGGTTGACAGCAATCGAGGATGCCAAGGAAATAGTAAGAACGTGCGACGCGTGTCAAAGGTTTGCCGCAAAACCTCACTCTCCAGCAGCAGAACTAACACCAATACCATTGTCGTGGCCCTTTGCCCAATGGGGACTTGATATGGTGGGCAAGTTACACAAATCCTGGCCAGGAGGAAAGGAGTATATGCTAGTAGCTGTCGACAAATTTACAAAGTGGATAGAAGCGAAGCCGATAAATTCACCCGACGGAGCGTCCGCAGTAAAATTCATAAAAGGCCTCATCTTCAGATTTGGAGTGCCCCACAGCATCGTCACAGACAATGGCAGTAACTTCACATCCCACGAATTCAAAGATTATTGCAAAGAAGTGGGTATCAAATTGCACTTTGCGTCAGTTGCACATCCTCAAACCAATGGGCAAGTCGAGAAAGCCAATGGCATCATTTGCAATGGCATCAAGAAACGCCTGCTAGGACCACTAGAAAAAGCTCGACATACCTGGCCAGAAGAACTACCAAGTGTGTTGTGGAGCATCCGAACAACACCAAATACGGCGACACAGGAGACTCCGTTTTTCCTGGTCCATGGAGCAGAGGCAGTACTGCCAATAGAAATAGAGCACGACTCCCCCAGAGTTACAGAGTATAATGAAGAAACTTCTAAGATAGCGTTGGAAGACGACGTCGACGCACTCGACGAAGCTCAAGATGAAGTACTATCAAGGGTAACCAAATACCAACAGGACTTGAAGAATTACCACAGTCGACGTTTGCGGCCAAGATCTTTTCAGGTGGGAGACCTAGTTCTTCGGCTCACGCAAAAAAGTCATGAAAAACTCGAGTCACCATGGCTTGGCCCTTACATTGTCACGGAAGTAATCGGAGGAGGAGCATACAGGATAAAGGACAAGAAGACAGGGGTGGAGGAGCAAAACCCCTGGAACGTGGCGCAACTCAGGCGTTTCTACGCCTAGAGCTGAAAAATAGTCCTTGTAAAACCTCAATGTACTGAAACGCCCGCGAGTTTTCAGACGCACTCTTTTCCTTTTTCGGGGCACCGAGTGGGGCCGGGAAAGGTTTTTAATGAGGCGGGCTCGCGGTGCTGCAATATAATAAAGATAGTATCAGTATGCCTTTTCTTCATCGACACGCTCAAAGTTTCTGACACGACGAATTTCAATATAGTTCTTCGAAAAAAGAAAAGCCTCGCCTTGGTATTAAAATACCTCGCGAGTCAATACAGATACAACATAGTACTTAACAAAAAAGCTCGGGGGTTGATTTTCGCTAACATTGCATATTGAATAAATGCCTTGGTTCAAAACCTCGCAATACACAAATACAGAAAATAGCCACCAAAACACTTGGGGGCTAGACAAATATAGAAATATGATGATTGTTTCACAATATAAATCACAATAGTGGGTTACAAAGAAGAGTTATCTACCAGAGGAAAATAATCAGTCATGATCCAATATATCATCAAGGGTAATTCTATTTTCTTCAGGAGCAGCGCCAAGACAATCAGCATAATGACCATCTGCAAAAAAGTCGGCATCCATCCGAAGAAGGTCTTCAATCATTTCTTCGGCTATAGGCGAAACCTTCGTGTTAATTCGGTCGACACCAACTCTTCGGCGCCTTACCTTCTCATGAACTTTCACAACAACTTGGGTCAGGTCAAGCTTCGAGTGGCAAATCTGAAGCATGATAAGGGCAAATCTGGCGCCAGCTACAAGTTGAGCTCTGACAAAATCATGGATCCTGTGGGCATCCTTGAATTTCTCCATTAACTCAGGAAGAGTTTTTGGTTGAACGTTCCGAGGAAACATGGAGTTGTAAACCATAGACAGGGTCTTGGTACAGAAGTTAAGGAAGTCGCGAGTTTGAGAGGCGCGATCCTGAAATCTGACAATCCGGCGGGTCCTCTCTGGAGTAGCCCAAAACAGAAAACCATGGTCAAGGGAAAGGTTAACAAGGAGGTTCGTCCTAGTATTTACCCTCTCTTCCTCGGCAGCAGCATCAGTAAAGGAACCTAGTAAAACAACGGAGTAGAAAACTTTCAGAGACGTAGCATGAAGACGAAAGATATCGAAGGATGAAACAAGCATACCAGACATATCCGCACTGGCTTCATTCATTAACTCGAGCATGAAATTTTCTCGAGTAGTCGCCTTTTCAGCCTCGGAAGCAGCGATTTCCTTAGCAGCCACGGCCTCGCGAACTTGCTGAAGTGCAATTTTTTCGGCTTCAGAGGACTTACGAGATTTTTCCATCATCACAAGTGTTTGCTTCTTTGCATACTGAAGTTGTTGCCGAAGTTCATCCAATTCTCGCGGCAAGGAATCTTCGACAGGTGTAGCATCAGCAAGAGTTCTTCTTGAGCGAGAAGAAGAAGGCGAAACATTGGAAGGAGCGGAGGATGGAGTATAGTTATCAAATACCAACTGAAATTTAATGAAACAAGACAACATCAATCAACAAGGAAAGACAGAGTTTTCATTCATCTTTCGGAATAATTACAAAGGCCTTACAGTGTAGCTAATAAAGTACGTGTCGCCAAATAACTACTTTGGCGACAAGAGCAAAAGAAACAGAAAGAAAAACAAAGAGGCATGCAACTAGACCTCCGGCCTTGATGAGCTAGGAGTCGAAGCTGGTTTGATCCCGAGATAGGCCAAGATTTTCTTCGTGTTGGGCTTGGCTGCCTTAATCAGCGACCTCCATCTTGATTGCTCTATTTGATTGGTGTCGCCAACCTTCATCCAATCAACAGATTGTTATCGTCACCACCAAGGCAACAGTACTCTCAACAGCAATCTTCATGTTTTCCTGGCGCATCTTCAGTCCAAGGTCATCTGATGAATTAAAGCTCTTGGCAAGGGTAAGGAAAGTCGGGGGCTCCTCTTTCTTCGGGAAGAAGTAGGGGAACAGCGCCGACAGTCCCGCACTAGCATTCGCCACGCCTTCACGAATTTCGGCTCCATGAAGCTCAAGATAAGAAAGTGCGTCAAGGAGAGGATCATTGTCGGGATTCTCCAGGTCAAACTCTTGGTTTGTTTGGTCTGCCACATGAAACAAAACGTTGGTCAAAAACAAGAAACAGCAAGAAGCACAAAAATAGAAGAAATCAATAATATTACTTTGAGTGCGTCGACTTTGTGATTTCAGACGCTTGAGGATCCCCTGCTCACGATCAGCCTGTGCAGCTTTGTGTTCATTTAAAGCAGTTTCAGCATCCTCAAGTCTTTTCTGCAGATCCTCGACACGAGCAGTCTTCGCTTTGGCTTCATCAGCCTCTGCTTTGGCTTCACTAGCAACAAGTTCGGCTTTCTTACGCGCCGCTTCACTTTGCTTCAGTTGGTGAGCAAGTGTGTCGGCACGTTTGTTGGCCTCTGCAAGTTTCTCTGTCGAAGTATAAAAGAAAAATGAAAGGTCAAAAAGGTTGCGACAAAGGATAGCAGCAAGAAGTCAAAAGCAAAGACAGCAAAAAAAAAGTTATTACCCTCAGTTCTGTTGGCATGTTCACGGTACCCAACGAATTGGGATCCGATGCGAATAAGCTCTTTGACCATGGGCTGTCAAAGAAGGAAAAAAAAGAGAGAGAAATATCGGTATGAAAAACGGGTGAAGACATGAAAAAACAAAATAGAAGAAATATAGATGTCGACAAACTTACATCGTCCAAGAACAAAGTAGAAGAGCCGCCTAACTGAGGGGCAGGCTCAACAATCGTTTCAATCCTTGCCCTTTTTGGTGAAGGCGCAAGGGGGCTTGATGGCGGAGTAGTGGTGACGACGTTCCGTTGAGGAGGCGAAGATTCTTCTCCTTCAACTAGAGTGTCCGAAGCAAGCAAAGTATGTGACGTACTCGTACGGGGAGCCGCGTCGACAGCTCGTACTTCTCCCTCGTCATCACTGCGATTAAAAGAAGACAGCATAAAAAGCAGGACAAGACAAAACATTTCGGGTACAGAGATAAGGAGAAATAAAATAGACTTACGAGCTGACGAAGGATTCAAGATAAGGATCGTAAGTTGCCTTCTGGTGTGAAGGATCAACTTCTTCGGCTTTGGAAGTGCCGGAGCTTTCGACATTATTCCTTTTCCTTTTGCCTTTCGGGGAGACAGCGGGAGGAGGAGATTGTGCCGACGAAGTATCTTCGGAATTACCCGCAGATTTTCGTGAATCCACGGGTTCGTTCACAAAGGATGGAGCTTCCTGATTGTCATCCGTGACAATGGCCCTTTCTTCGACTTCTCCATCCTCAGGAAGAGGAGGAAGGGAAGCCATAGTAGGATGGTTCTGCAGGAAAATAGCGACAAAAGAAAAATTAGAGAAATATCAATACAATGAGATGCAGGGAAAATTCGGAATAAGACAAAAATTCGAGAAGACAAAATACCTCGGGGAGAGGATTGGCGGAGCTGTATGGTGCCACGCGGCAAGAGGAGGGAATAGGATCCTTCTTGTTCAGCGAGGATATTCTTCGAATCAGTTTCTCCAAGTCCTTTACAGAAAGATCATTGGAGAGCCTATTGGCGTCATTTGCACCAGCATACGTCCAAAGGGGATTTTTGCGGGCCTGAAGAGGCTGCACTCTAATCCTAAGGAAGTAGGCGGTGATTTGAACACCAGACAGTTCTTTGCCTCGAGTATTTTGAAGCTGATGAATACGAGACATAAGTGCTTCTGTCGACGTTTTCTCTTCTTCGGAAGCTTCAGCATCCCAGGAGCGGCGGCGCTGAATTTTAGCACTTCCGTCGAAAGGGGCTATGTTGTGCTCAATGGAATTGGCACTTTCTTCGTGTATGTAGAGCCACCTTTTGCGCCACCCTTGGACAGAATCAGGAAATTTGACGTCGAAGTAATCAACGTCAGATCGAACACAGATAACAATGCCGCCTATGTTATAGGAGGCGTTGTGGGAGCCATTGCGGCGGAGGCAGAAAATGCGTTTCCATAGAGCCCAGTTAGGAGGGACTCCAAGGAAGCACTCGCAAAGAGTGATAAAAATAGAGACATGGAGGATGGAATTGGGGGTCAACTGGTGCAGCTGAATCCCATAAATAAAAAGAAGGCCGCGGAGGAAATCATGAATTGGGGCAGAAAGGCCGCGGATGAGGTGATCAACGAAACTAACCCGATACTCCATTGGAGGGTTTGGGT
This sequence comes from Lolium perenne, assembly GCF_019359855.2. Classification (NCBI taxonomy): domain Eukaryota; kingdom Viridiplantae; phylum Streptophyta; class Magnoliopsida; order Poales; family Poaceae; genus Lolium; species Lolium perenne. The sequence goes on along the minus strand of NC_067248.2, from coordinate 256,329,892 downwards.
AGCTTTCTTCGCTGGGAAAGCGGATGGCGTCCTCTTTCTTCATCAGGCCTAGCCTCTTCAGCAGGTTGACGTCTTGGTTGGAGATTTTAGATCTCTCCCACTCAAGGTCTTCAGCGGCCATCTTGGACTCTGGAGTACTGTGGCGAGTGAGTCGCGTGCGCGGTGGCATCAACGGCACTGGAACAGCAACGTTCGTGCGTGCAGATGATCAAAGAGAGTTGGGCGTAGTGGAAGTTTTTGCAAAGAGGAACAGATGTGCGGCGCAAGCGAAGGAGTGAACGGAGGTTGAAGAAAGGTTTATATAGGAATCGGGCGAAGCAATGCACCGTTGGATGAAGAAATCGTGTGGTGAAAAAAAGATCTTGTAGATAAAGGGTAAAAAGGTATTTTTACTGAGATGGAATAGAACAGGCGTTACCGTACGTGCGCCAGGAAAAGCGGAGGACGTGTGTCCCCCACTTGCACGACGTGTCAACATGGTGGACACAATGGACCCACAAGGCAGAAAAATCACGACTATTAACAGAGATGAAGTAAATTTGACTAAGGGAAGCATGTCGACAAGAAAAATAAAAGCAGATTGGCGACAGGAGAAGTCATTGAATACTTCGGGAGCTTTTGATCAAATACAAGTTTTTGCCCAAATGCTCGGGGGCTACTTTGACAAAAGTAAACTTTCGAGTATGGCAATATAGAAATTGTGGGAGCCTACAACCAAGCACAAGTCCTTGGCTGTAGCCTCGGGGGCTACTCCCATCGGGAGCGCTGGTCGCGCACCCGAGAGATGAAAAGAAGATCATATCGAGAAATAATGACAATATAGCGGCAAGGTGGACTAAAATGTTGAGCCTACAACCAAGTACAAGTCCTTGGCTGTAGCCTCGGGGGCTACTCCCATCGGGAACGCTGTTCGCGTGCCCGATGAAGTTAAAATAGAAAGATAGAAAAGCAAAAAAGTATATTTCGAGTTATAATTAACTCTACATATACTCCTATCGGGAGAACAATATAAGTCATATTTGACTCGATAAAATGTGCCACTCCAACAGCCGGAAAAGCACTCGACAATATATTCTCAGAACGCCAAAGTTGCGATCAATTTCTGAATGCCGCAAATTTGCGAAGGTAAGACCCCAGATCCGTTCTGCTGGGCGTGGCATCGCCGAAGACTGCGCTCTGCTACTTTTATCCGTATCAACAGATACGAAGAAAAATCCTAACGGACGCGTTAGGTACTCGATAAATTTGACTGGGACTCGACAGAATGGTAAGACCTTAAGCGGTACCTGTCGAAGTTTACACCAGTATCCCGAGATCATGTCCAGGGACGTGATCTTGAAGTAGGTTTTTGCGGATTGCCACTAGAGCAGTTAACTAGTACTTGATCCGTCAGATGAACTAGCCCCAACTACCATTATCCCTGTACAATATAGAATTTTATGTGAAGAAATATAAAAAGGTTAAAGCTCTCGAATAAAAATAAACAGTGGAGATTTTCCCTGACTCTACGATTCAAGCAAAATCTCGGGGGCTACTGACATAGGCATCCCAAATGGGCCTGCCGAAGATAGTACCCGGGATTTACTGAAGGCCCAATACCCGAAGGATAAGAAGTTTCGGGAGCCCAAGATATATTAAGGAAAGTTAGAGTTGTAATAGGAAGTGTTATTTGTAATCTGGCGGGATGAGTTAGAAACCGGCCCGGACTCTGTAACTTGTACAAAACAAAACCCTCGGCTCCACCTCCTATATAAAGGGGGAGTCGAGGGACGAAGAGATCATCGAATTATTGTTACAAACCCTAGTTTTCATAATCGTCGAGTACTTTTCGGCTGAAACCTTCGAGATCTACTTGCCCTCTACTTCCAACTAAACCCTAGCCTATAATCCATAGGCATTGACAAGTTGATACCTCGTCACCCGCAGCTGTTCTTCATCCGGCTGCGATACGTCATCATCATCATGAACATCGAAAGATTGGATGTTTATCCGAGTTCATGACACCGTGTAATACAATGCTCCTGATATTTTTGGGTGCTAGCATGCTGCTCGGCATGAAAAATATTATGCTGTATAATTCTTAGATATTTAAAATGTACCACACAACTTTTGTTTTTGAATGGTTCTTTTTAGTGGCCGAACGGAACTTAAAGCAAAAAAAACTATTTATTTTCTTAACCCATTGGAAATTCAATTTGGTACAAAACTATGGAACATGGAAGGGGCTTATGTCACATGCACAATTGTTGAACGAACCTCTACCCGTCATAATAAAATCGCTTGACTCATCCACCTAGCTTGAACCTGCTTACCCTCCTACGATTGGCCATCTTTCAATCAATAGTCCCGTTTGCTTCGCACCGACAAGGTTTCGATGTCGCGCCCTCCCTTAGATCCTCGATGTGGTCGTCTCCCACATGCCTCCATCGTGTGTGGACCTGTTTTTCCAATTTTGTATTTTGGTGTATTGAAGATAATATTATGTTGGAAATACTCGCGGTTGTCTCCCACGTGCCTCCATCGTGTGTGCACCTGTTCGATAAAAATTAAATATAATTTCCAATTTTGTATTTTGGTATATTGAAGATAATATTATGTTGGAAATACTCGATGGAAAATGAGAAAGAACAACGTGTACACGCCTTTTGGGAATTTTCTAGCGTGGGGCAGTTATTAAAACGTTCTATGTGTATTTATGGAAATACATGCTGAAAAATGAGAAAGAAGAAGAGGTCTGGATGACACGTGCTAGGGAAAATTGAAAAGAAGATTCGGGTGGTGCTCCTAGCGGACAAGCCGGTGTAGAGGAAAAGGATAAGGCTTTCTTGCAGCAAAGGGGATCCGATGACCCCATCCCCTTCTCTGAGTTTCTATCGCGTCGGCGGCTGCCGGTGGTCTGGGCTATTCTCTCCACCGCGCCTCCTTCCGGGTAAATACCCTTCTCTCAATTTCTATGGCGCCGGCTCCTGGTGGTCTGGGCGTGTTCTTATCTGCTCACCGTCTCCCCATTGCTGTAGGGCCGTGCCTGCGCTAAGCTTTTTCCTCCGGTGCTCCCCCGGGGTCAGATCCAGCCGATATATTTTTCAATCCGTGCCTGCGCTCACCTTTTTCGTCCGGTCCTCCTCCGGGACAATTCCAGCCTATTTTCCAATCCTTCCTTTTTCCTCTCTTTAATTCATGTACGCAGCAGATTTCGCACCAATCAATGGTGTGGTACTTGATTCACCTTCCTGATATTCCGTGTAATTTCCAACGTATATAAACCGGTGGCAATCGTTGGAAGGGAACGATGTGGGACTATTTAACTCTGAGTATCGATGGTGTGTTTTCTGGATGGATTTGTTTGGGTTGCTTGTGAATTTCTCTTATGGGCCTGATTTGAGAAAAAGTCACTGGTCGCGTAGCGCGCTTCCAGAGGAGCCGGTCGAGGGAAGGGGCCGCCATCAAGGAGAATCAGGTCTCCCGCGTCATCGTGGTGGCTCGGCTCGGCAACGCAGACGGGGAGAGAATCGTTCTTTTGAATCTGAAGGAACCGGTATAGTGGTATTTAGCTGTATTATGTATTTTGGTGGGAGGGTAAAACGGTCCAAAAAAATGTTGGACGAAAATTTTGGTAGAAACCTTAGCTCCTTTATTATTAGGTACTAGTAAAAATGCCCGTGCTTTGCAACGGGAGAGAAAAATCAACATCACAAAAATCAATTTTGTGCACACTACTGCAGAGTTTGATTATTTATAAATTCATATTGTATAACATGTAATAAAAAATGGTAATATACTTGGGAGTACGCGGCGGCGGGTGACTGGGTTATCTTTCTTTCCCACCATCTTCATCTGCGGACGTCACGATCTTCCCCTCACCTTTATAAGAGTCTCGCACGGTTTAGGCAACATCTAGGGACTCCCCCTCTTCCTAAAGGCCCTGGTTTTCCCAATCTTCATCTGCGGACAACACCGCCTTCCCCTCACCTTCATACAAGTCTCGCATCTAGGGATCCCCTCCCAAAGGCAACCGGGTTTGCCCCCCTCTCCCAACCTTCATCTGCGGAATGCATTTACGTCCCAATGTGAGTCTCGATGCAGCCCAACATCTCGGGACTCCTCACAATTAATCCCTTTAATTACACCGGCCAACTGTAACATGGAGGTAGCCTCTATCCCAAAGCTTAAGGCTTTTTAAAAAAAGTCAAAACAAGTAAAGTTTGACCAAACTTTTATAAGAATATATCAACAAATATAATATTTTGTAGATACCATACGAAAAAATATTTTATTATCTATTTGATGATATTGATTTTGTATTTTGCATGTTAATAATTTTTTGTTAAAACTTAGTTAAACTTGACATAGTTTGACTTTCTAAAAATAATATAAGCCTTAAGATTTGTGATGGAGGTAGTATTAGTGAGGAACTCAAATTCCACTACCAGAAAGCATGTAGGCTTTTATATGTTTGATAAGTAAATATTTAAAATTTTAAAATGGTATCTTTTACCGAAGCTAGTGGCAATTGGTAGGGTTAGAAGATTCGCCATTTTTCGAGAAAAAAAGATAAAACTAATATATTTTTGAAACCTTCTTAATAAAACAATTATATTTGTAAATAAATTGAAGAAGGGGATTTTAAGAGTTTGTGTTTGCCGGTTCGAAGGTTGACCCTCTATAACTTCAGCACTCCATACATTGAAGACGCCATTTAACTGATAAGATTGATACTGCAGCCCAGTTTGTCGCCGTGCCTAAACCAAAGTTTCGAAGGGTTGTGAACTTCACCGACAGCAGTGTCCCAACTCCCAACACAAGGAATGTAGCTAGAGCATTAATCCTTCCCCAGTCATTGACACGACCAACAAATCAACCTCGTGGGCGTCAGCAGCAGCCAACACGCGCATCACCGCTGGCGCTACGCTGCCTACCACGCCAGACGTGTCGTCAGCTTAGGCATGACCGGGTGAGGAGGTGCTGCAGCCGCTGGACTCGAATGCCGGACGCGTCGAGGTCGCCACAGCGTGTCCATGATTGGCTGCGGTTGGATTGGACTGTATGTATTCTTTAACTAAGCCGCCTGCTTCTTCCATCCAATCTCCCTCCTCCACCACTGTAATTTTCCTCTTTTTTCCCCAAATTCGTCAAGATCCTCCATCGTCTTTACACGATCTGGAGGATGATACATCTTGCAGTTCCTCCTTTAACTCATTCCCACCGCAAACATAGATACTATTTAATTCCTTCCTGAACCATCGGATCTTTAGACTAAACAATGGAGCTTCTGCTTGTTAGAGCATCTCCACTCGTCCCCCCGACGAGGCCCCCGAGTGACGTTTTTTCCATCCGGACGGCGAAATTCGGCCCAGTCGCGCCCCCGGTTCCTCGTTTTCGTCCGGATTTGACCCTTCATCCATCCGGCGAGCCCACGCCATCCCCGGCCCCCCGGGGCGCGCTCGGGGACTCCGGACGAAGCTAAACCAACCGCCCACGCCCACGTGTCTCCTCTTTCGTCCGGATTCCCCGAGCCATCCTCTTTTTCCCCGAGAAACGCCGCTTGGGGAGCACACGACTGGGAAACTACTCCTCCCCACGCCAAATCTTCCTCCAATCCGGACGAAAAATTCGCCGAATTTGGGCGTGGGGAGCGCCAACGAGTGGGGATGCTCTTACTCCCAGGCGGCACGTCGTCCCTCCTCTCTGCCGCTCTGCGTGCGCAGTCTCAGCGGCCCGCACCACTATTTTTATGTCCCGGCGGCGAGCCAGCTCGCCTCCCTCCTCCCCGCTCCTCTCACACGACGGCCTCCCCTCCCTCCCGCTGCTTATTCCCTGTCGCCCGCACTACCTCAGCCCAAAACTCCGAGGGCGATCTGCTCGGCCGCTCCAGCGCCACCCTCGATCTCCACGGTCAAGCCTGGAGCTCCTCCTTGTCGGACCCCAGCCTCTTGCCCATGGGCTTGATTGGAGCCGCGCCGCGCCGAACCTGCTCCGCCCAAAGCCGCGCGCACCCCTGCCGTCATGGTCCGTCGCCCGCGGTGCTGCTGCTATGCTTGCAGACACCGACCACCGCAGGTCCTCTGTTCCCGTTGCCTCTCCCTGTCCTCCTCCACCTCTCCCTCCTGCACGAGCTCGACGGCGGCGGCCGCGAAGAGTCCGCAAGGCGGGGCGTGTCGGAGATCTCGGGGTGGAGCTGGTCGGCCATGGAGGCGGGGCGCTGGAGGGCTAGCGCTTTTGTCTGCAGAGCATGGCGAGGTGGGTCGGGCCTGAGGCGGAAAAAATGCTGAGCTAGCAAGGCGCGTGGTCTGCGTCTGCGTGGCGGACGACGCGATGTACCGGTCTGCCGGCGCGAGCGAGCTCGTTTATGCGCGACTACAAAGCAAACCGTTTTTGTAACATTAGCGGTGGCATTGCGTGTAAATTCAGCTGAAAAGTAAGGGTAGTTGAAAAACGGACGAAAAAATTTGGGGAGAAACCTTCCTTCTTTTATTAGTAGGTATAGACTAGCAAAAGTGCCCGTGCGTTGCATCGGAAAAATAAATTTTCAAATGCTATGGCAAACATTTTCTCATTTTAATGACCAATATAATCATTCATAATAAGATTAAATGGCAAGCCCTTGGACAGCATCGAGGCTTGAGGATACCTACCGTCCAAGATCCGCGGCGGCCAGTCCTACGCCCCGCTCTAGCCAGTTAGCGTCGGACAATCAGCGTCAGCCAGCCCTGAGCCGGAGCACGGCCTCCTTCAATCGTCATCTATTGCGCCCCCCTTCCGCTAGAAGTGATAGGTGAGAGGAGAGAGAGCGGGGTACATGGCGTTCTGGCCAGCAGCGCGTGGATGGCAACAAATCGAACCGTTTTTTTTTCACTTCCCTGTGGCAACGATGGATAATATTCTTAAATTTTTAGGGGTAAATTCGGAAAAAATGATGATCTGGAAGAAGCCTGAGCTCCTTTATTATTAGATAAAGAATTAGTGTGTTGCCAGGCCAAACATATTTACACCTATATACACTAACAATAATTTAGTCTCTTAAATTTACACAAAACAAATCAAGATGTGAGTGTCAATACGGCTGGCTACAATCTTTTTTCCTCTAAACAGCCTTCCTGCCGTACAAATATGAACCATGTAAAGCTCAGTTGTGCTACACAGACAGCTTAAATTTTGCATTGCCCAGGTTTTAAATGCTCACTACCAGATTTATATGCCCTTCTATACACTATTAAGATTTCAGAAATATGCAATGTTGGAAGTGTCTACATTAGCTTAATGCTGAAAGGCATATACCGTGCACTGCAACGCTTCAAGTACAGGCATGCATCGGAGCAGTTTTAGAGCGACTTGTTGTTGTTGTCAAAGAGCAGTTTGTATCGGAGCCCAGTCTGCGTTCGACGAGAAGCTCGACGGTAAGGGAATCGATAACGGGGAAAGAGGAGTTCTTCGGCCGCGGGATCAGCGACGCTTTTTAACTGGGCCTGCATGCCTTCAATCACGGGTCGAGCAGCGCGAGGAACGAACGGACCTGTGGACTGCGGGCTAGTTTTCAGGAAAGGTAAGGGCGAATATGAAAATTAATGGGGCCTTTTTCTCCTTAGACTCGACCCAGCCATGTACTGCGGGTTGATTCCTGAAAATATAAGGATTAAAGTGCAAAATGGACGGACGGACGACGGAACCCCTTTTTGCTTTATTATTAGGTATAGATAGGACAATGCCCGCGCGTTGCTGCGGAAGAAAAAATATATTATGAAGGCGTCCAAACTACTCTTTGCAATGCATATCTTGTCGGCTTATTCCTTATTTAATTATCCTTTTCGGTGTTTGCATTTGAAGGATTTTTCTCTGAACTTTTCAACGTGTCAATCTTCTCCTTTTAACCAACTAATTTTCTCCACCGATAAAATTGAAAAGCTTTTACCATAACACGTCATTGACTCATTTTTTAGTTTAATATAGTAATTATACTTCATTAAGCACACACTCTATTTGCTGAAAAATCGAGCTCAGCCTCTATTTGCATTCTATCACATCCCGTTGTTAGTAATAAGCTACCAATTAGTTATTGGTACTTCATACGAAGCAAACATTTTTACCGAGCCAAAGATCCATTTGAAAGCCGGTTTTTATCATCCTCTAGTGAGCCGTTTTTTATCATCCTCTCTTTAAACACGTTCTCAGGACCCCAATCCGTGCAATGTGATCTAAAAAAAAACATTGCTTTTGTGGAAAAAAGAAAGCCTGCACTGCCTCTTTGTAGGCATCATTAATTGGTTGTGGAGACTAATCGCTCTGCAAACTCATCTCTGCATCTCTCTCATCTGAAAAAGGAAGAGAGAAATATAAAAAATCTAGTGCTTTGGCTGTCCTTGGCCTGGCGTTATATCTCCCTCGCGGTTGCACCTCACAGCCTGCCGCCGCATCCCTTTCACATAGACGAGCTCGCCCCCAGAATGTGCAATAGCTTCTTGGCCAACATGATTTGTCCATACATTTCTTCAATGTACCCCAGTCCATTAATTTGTCCATACATCTCTCCAATGTTTGCCAGGCCATGCTGCCATGCTCATGTAGCCTGGTCCGTTTCCTTCTTGCAGCACTGACGCATATGTCACGTGCACCGTCAGCCGGTCCCGTCCGTGCTCTGGTCTCGGTCAATCTGTGGCTCTCCTTTCCGTTTTGGCTAATTCCTTTTCATTGAGGCAGTCTGTTGTTCTCTCACAGGAGATTATTGATTCCTTGACTATATAAACCGGGAGGAGTACGTAGAATGTAGCGATGTGGGACTATTAAACACAAAGCACCGAGGGAGTCATGCGGCTTGGACGGGACTTTGTGAGAACGAACGCCAGAAATTTGCATTTTCTTTCTCTGTCTTTTCGCTAATGGCCTCGTATGGTTTGCAGCCCATTGATGCTGACAAGGCCCACGAATGCAACCACCTGGCCTGATTGAACGCATCCACCTAACATAACAGACCCAGTCGCGATGAACGAACCCAGCGAACCATTACGTATGTTTTGTGCGGTGGCAGCAGTCGTAATTTCTACTGAAAAATAGGGGCAGTTAAAAAACGGACGAAAAAATTGGGGAGAAACCTTACTTCCTTTATTAGTAGGTAAAGATATAGATAGATAAGTTTTTTTTTTTGCAAAACGAAATTCGTTCGTGCCTGGAGAGAGACACGACCGACTCCTGGTCGTTCGGTCAGGTCGGCCGGGTGGGCTGTTGGCCTGCTGGGCCGGTCGGCTGCTGATGGGCCCGGCTGGCTCGGCTGGCCGGCCCGTTTTGTTTTTTTTCTCTCTTTTTTTTTCTCTATTACCTGTTTCTTTTATAAAATGAGTTTTATAATTCCGATTTAAGTGAAACGAATTTCAGTAAGTTTGTAAAATTATTTTGCTCATTATAGTACAACACAAATACTTAAATTTTATAAATTATTATTTTGTATCATTTTATTACTACTATGCCATTATGGCTATGTGTGAATAGTTTTAACATACGCATACCAAAAAAGTTTATAAAAATTTGTAAAAATCAAAATAGTGTTTTTGGACAACAAGAAACTTGTTTAAAAATTCATTTGTAAAAAAATATTTATTATTATTATTTTATGCGCTTGGCCTATAAGGCTACTTGGGTATTATTTTGCAAATATAGTTTTCAACAGTTTTATTTTCTTAAAAAAAAATTCCATTAAGGATTTGAAAATACTTTAAAACCAAAAATCTTTAAAAAATACTATTTTGGAATTAACTTGTAAATAACTTTAAAAAGTTTTAATTCTTTGTGAATTTTCAATCAAGTTCAATCAATCAAGCATTAAATTAAATTTTATTTTACATTCCGGAATTTAGAAAATTCCGGGATGTGACACCGGGCCCCTCAAAAATGGCTAAGGACCTGAATAATTGCTTCTCAGACTAGGGGCCGGACATTTGCCCGGACATTGTCATGGTTTTGTACCTGGAGGCCGGATTATCCGGGGGGCGGATTATCCGGCCCTTACTTAGGGCGGATTATCCGGCCCCCCGAAATGCTCAACAGCTGGATTTTGGGGAGGGGTATTTATACCCCTCTTCTTCTTCCTTACCTCTTTGCTCAATCATTGCACAAGAAATCTGCCAAGCTTCACCTCCATTAGAGCCACCTCAAGAAATACAAGATTTGCAAGATCTCCTTCCTCCCCCAACCAAAGCTCTTGATCTTTGGAGATTCGAAGGAGAAGCCACCGATCTACATCCTCACCGAAGCGATTCTCATTTCCCCCTCATTTGTTTGAGGGATCTCATGCTAGTGTTCCTATTTGGTTCCCTAGTTGATTTGTGTTGATGTGTTGTTGTTGATTGTTGTATTGTTACAGATTTGGGAGCCTCCAATTCGGTTGTGGATGTGTGCCCCAAGAACCTTGTAAAGGCCCAGTTTCCGCCTCGAGGAAATCCCTTAGTGGAAGTGGGCTAGGCCTTCGTGGCGTTGCTCACAGGAGATCTGAGTGAAGCCTTCGTGGCTGTTGGTTTGGCTTGCGTAGCAACCACACTCCTCCAAACGTAGACGTACCTTCTTGCAAAGGAAGGGAACTACGGGAATCATCTCCGTGTCATCGCGTGCTCCACTCTCGGTTACCTTTATCCCACTCTATCTCTTATATATTGCGTAGCTATATCTTGCCTAGTTGATAACCTTGTCATATAGGTAAATTCACTTAGTTGCATATCTAGAGAATTTACCTTTGTGTCAAGCCTAAATTGAAAAAGAACTAAAAATTGGTCAGCACCTATTCACCCCCCCTCTAGGTGCGGCATACGATCCTTTCAATAACTTAAAATAATTATGCCCTATCGCCGCTGTCATGCGTTGTAACTTAGATGATGTAAGTATATTCTATCACGGCTGTTGTGCGTTGTAACTTCAGCTGTTCAAATTTAATGAAATATTTTTACTATTAGACTTCTTCCAACTATATCATTTGCTTTTACTTATGACGGACGGGCGCGGCAAAGCGCGCTTCTATGGTCTAGTAAGAGAGGAAGAACAAATAGGAGGAGGAACACCAAATTTCTCCAAGATCTAGATCAAGTGCATTCCCCTCACAAAGAGAGGGATTTGCTTGGTCAAGATATAGATCTAGATCTCCTCTATCTTTTCCTCAAATATGAGCAAGAATCATGGAGGGACTAGTGGGAGAGGAAGCTTCTCAAAGTCAACAATGAAGTAGAGAGAGAGAGAATAGAAGAAGCAACTAGCTCAATGGGGAAGACGGGGATTATATATGGCCTTCAAAATAGAATCTAACCTTTGAAAACGCACCCAAAACAGCACCTAGCCGGACCTTCCGGGGTTGGCCGGACCATTCCATGCACAATTTCCGTGCTCGCAGTAATCCAGCCGGACTGAGTTTGGCCCGTGGCCGGACCATTCCGGCCGACAACGCACCGCACCGCACACCAAAAACGTCGCCATTTTCACATATGAACTTCGAATTTGATGATCTTAGGCTCATTGGAATCACAACGAAAAGGTCTACAAGATTATGCATGGAAACATCATAGTACAACCACTGAGTATAATATAAAATAGGGAAAGGTTTAACCTATTTATAAGAGTCAAATCGGTCACACCTCTAATAGGGAAAATGCAATAATTTGAGTTAGAAAACTCGGATTTAGGTGAAACTAAATTTGTTGGAAAGATGGTGACAAGAGCTAAACCACTAAGAGATAAAATCTTAAGAATATGTGGGATAGATTTTTCCATGAATTTATAGGTGAAACCTCTTGATGCGTGTGGTTGGCACGTCCGTTGGGAACCCCAAGAGGAAGGTGTGATGCGCACAGCGGCAAGTTTCCCTCAGTAAGAAACCAAGGTTTAATCGGACCAGTAGGAGTCAAGAAGCACGTTGAAGGTTGATGGCGGCGAGATGTAGTGCGGCGCAACACCAGAGATTCCGGCGCCAACGTGGAACCTGCACAACACAACCAAAGTACTTTGCCCCAACGAAACAGTGAGGTTGTCAATCTCACCGGCTTGCTGTAACAAAGGATTAACCGTATTGTGTGGAAGATGATTGTTTGCAGAAAACAGTAGAACAAGTATTGCAGTAGATTGTATTTCAGTATAGAGAATTGGACCGGGGTCCACAGTTCACTAGAGGTGTCTCTCCCATAAGATAAACAGCATGTTGGGTGAACAAATTACAGTTGGGCAATTGACAAATAAAGAGGGCATGACCATGCACATACATATCATGATGAGTATAGTGAGATTTAATTGGGCATTACGACAAAGTACATAGACCGCCATCCAACTGCATCTATGCCTAAAAAGTCCACCTTCAGGTTATCATCCGAACCCCCTCCAGTATTAAGTTGCAAAGCAACAGACAATTGCATTAAGTATGGTGCGTAATGTAATCAACAACTACATCCTTAGACATAGCATTGCGGTGACCCAGCATACCACTGCATGTTGTAGTATACAAGTCGTTGATATGATCTTTGCGAAGGGACTTCTTCACAATTTGCCATATCCCTCAGAGTGGTACAACAGAAACATTGCAGGTCATAACACTCCATACTTTATTACAAACATTGTCTTAACAAGTTGGTATTCTCACAGGTCCTATGAGAACACCCTAAGATACTACTTAAGTGCGATTACAACTCATAACAAATATAAAGAGCTCAACAACTTATTTAGGTAAGTTCTACGTTGCTCGGCTCTATGATGCTACGGTGTGTCACTACTCCTCCACCTCCGTGTCATCTGGTCCGTAGACTATTCCATAGTCTACGCCTTCCACTCCGCCGGTAAGATCAGGTTCTTCGTAGACCAGCTCGTAGCTTCCTTCTGGTGCTCCATCGTTGATAGCCTCCACTTCCGGATCACAGTCTAGCAAGGGTGTCGAAAGAAAGTGAGTACAGAGGTACTCAGCAAGTTCTAAAAGAATAAAAAGGTGTTTGATGCACTAGCTACGACCATTGATCAGGAAATCGCAGGTCAATGCATGTTTTGAAAACATTTCTTCAAAAGGTTGCTTTTATTATGAAAACTATGCCCGTCAGTCTTCACAGGTTGACCAGAACTTCGTGGAGTTCCTTTCCTGCCGCGTTCGCAGTTCCCTTCCCGGAACAAGGAGTGACAGCCACAATTTGATACACTCTGCAGAGGTGCGTTACTTTTCCCACAAAAGATCTCACCCTTTTTGCCATCCGCAGGGACTTGCCCCCGTTCACACTTCCTTTGGTGTGAGGCCAGGTATAAAGATCCAAGCCCAAACCGACTTCTCCGCGACTGCAAACCAACCGTTTTGTCGACCCGCACACCTCCGAGACTTCCCCCGATAATACGGCTTTACTCATGGTGTACTTTGGACAATCCTTCATAGATCGTAGAGCCATCATCACTAATGGATGGGGATTTAAAAGGCTATCCCAACCTACGGCAGTGCCTCCAACACCCCGCCGGCTCTACCAATCCGTTGGCGTGCGAAGGAAAAGATACGACCGCTTCCCCAGAGCCATTATAGATCTCATGGTCAACGCGATTTGTACGGCGCTAGAATCACTGGACGGCATTGGTAATTTAATCCTAGGGTGATATAACCCATTGCAATGGAACCTCCACCATATCAACACATACCATGGTTCCATTGCCAGCCACATAGTCATATTCATAGTTGGAAAATAACATTTCATTTGCGATGCAGGAATGATAAGTATATAGCTTTGCATTAAAGTAGTAGAAAATAATCAAGTTGACATGAGCAAGGGTGAACTTGCTCGTGGACTGCATGAGATAGTGCGGTTCAATGCGCTTGATGGAACCTGGACCTCGGGTTACAAGAAGCATCATTGTCCGGTAAGGACAATGTTATAAAATCCAAATAATGCAATCATGGATGGATTATTTTATGTTGAATCCCTTTACCCCAATGAGTTATTACAATTTAGGGTTGTATTAAAGATTTATGTCTTTGACGGTAATTTACAATTGATTTAAAAAGTATTAATCATTGTAATTCACACAAAGTACAACAATTCAAAGTAAAATGATTTTACTTAATGATTACCTTAGTCATTCCAAAAATAATTTGAAATTATAGAGTAACCTCTATAGTTTTTGGAATAAAAAGGAATATAGTATTTTTTTCTGGGAAAATACCCTTTTTTAAAAGAAATGACTTGGAATAGTAGAATTTCATTTTAAAATGTTTGAAAATAAGTATTTGAACTTATTTGAGATTTTTCCTTGAATTTTAATTACAAGGAAATAATAATTTTAAATTCCAAGCTATTATTTAAATTCTTAAGATTCATAATTTTGAATTTGTCTCATAAATTCATTTCATATTTTATTCTTGTTAAGATTTATTTTTCATTCATTAATCCAATTTTTAATGGATTTTTAGAGTTGTATTTGATTTATTAAAATTTAGTAAAGTTCTGGCCTTTTATTAAATGTTAAAAGACCAAAATACCCCTCTGGACCTCTATTGGGCCCAGCCCAATAACTTAACCCAGGGACGGCCCAATAAGGCTGGCCCCCTTTTGGGTTCGGTGGCGCCGAAGCGGCCCACCTCACTCTCCTCACTCGGCCCTCTCACTCGCTCGTCTAACCCTAACCGTCTGGCGACTCCCGTGGCGATGGCGTCGCCGCCATGGCCGCCGCCCTGCTCCGGCCATCGCCGTGCTCCTCCGCCGTAGCCACCTACCGATCCTGAACCGCCGCGAGCAGATCTATCGATCTGTCCGCGCAGTTTTTCCCTTCTCGTCCTCTCCTGGCGAATCGCCTCCGATCTGGATCTCGTGGAGAATCGCCTCGACGAACTCCGGCGAGATCTCGTCCTCGCCGACGATGGGTACGTGCCTGGGGTTGACCTGGCGCGGGTGCTGCTTGCAGTACTCGTGCCGTCGCCTCAGGTGCTGCTACGGTGGTGTTGGTTCGTGTCTGGGTTCGCCGGCGTAACGTCGGCGCCTACCCTGGACTTGCAGCTGTTAGGGCCGCGCGAGCACTGCCTCGCCATGCCCTAGCCTCTGCTTCCAGGCGCAAGTAAGTGTGCATCCCTCTTCTCTTCTGTGCGCCTCCCCTTGTTACTGTTCTTCTTCCTCCTCATGCTCTGCTGCTCTCTGGTGATCCTATGATCACACAGAGCTATGCTATTCCTATGCAATTTGCCTGCGCTTCTGTTAATTGCAAGTTTATGGCCCAATTACCATTTACTGGTACTGGCACATGCTGCTATGCTTGCTGTTCATGCTGTGCTTACATCTCTGCTGCTCCTAGCATGCTCTACAATTGCCATGCTCTACTGTGCTTGCTCAAGAGCTAACTATGCCATGCTATGATTGGTTATGACTTGCTTATGCTTACTGGACTATCATGCTTTCTTGTCTAGGTGTACTTGTGTTGCATCTGTGACACTTGTGTGTGTGCCAGTGGTGCCTGTGATATGCTTCAGTACTACCTCTGCAAGCTAATGATCCATTGGATCATTCCTTGCTTGTTGGCTAACCTCTCTGTGTAACTTGGCTTGCTATAATTGATCATTTGATCAATTGATTGTCAGTGATAGCTTACTGGCTAATACTGTGGCTAAATGATTCAATTATCTGGTGATGCTGATGCTCAAGCATCACTGTGCTGTTGCTTACTTGTGCTGTTGCTTATCTTAGCTATCTAGACATGCTCTAGTGGCTATGAATTAAATTGTGTTGCTTAACAGTATGCTACTGTCATGCTTAGCATGGATCTGTGATAAGTTCATGCTTGTATTACTTAACTTATGATGAACTGCTTATGCAGTGATGATTTAAATGACTTGCTTGTATATGAATTTGCTGTTCATGATTCTTTTACAAGCAATTAGAGTCTGAATCCATTTCTGGATAGTGATGTGATCTATTTGGCTTTCTTTTAATTGGTGCTAAGTGTGATGTGACCTCAGTAGCCTTGCTACTGACTGGTTGCTCACCTATTTGATTGGATCTTGTGGGCTACTCAACTTTGCTTGCATATTTGGGGATCATACTAACTATGAATGCCAATATGCTTGCCTGTGATGAAATCTAGGGTTTTACTGATGGTTATGTGCCTAGGATTTTCTGTGTAGTCTATACTAGCTGCTATTTATTGCAATCCATCTACTGGTGCTATCTGTGCATCAGATCTTGCTTCTGTGCACAAGATCTGTATCTGGATGGTTTCTAGTTTGGTGGCTTTTTTTAGACTAGCAGTGATCCTTGGTGAAAACCAAGTGATGATTCACCCTGTTGAGCATCTGCTCAACCCCATGACTATGTTCATGCATATGATGGATTAGATCCATTGGATCTTTTCCAGGAACTAGGTATACCTTGTTCCAGCTCCTAGAAAGAAATGTTTTGTTGATGCAGACTTGGGTTTGTTCACAGCCCTTCACCTCCAGATCTTGGATGATCTTCACAGGTCACCATGATTTCTGGTGGCTTAAGTGGTTGTGTGGTTTGGTTCTATTCTTGCTCAAGAACTGGATGAACTGAGCTTGTTCTTGCTTCACCCTTACCTGGTGAATCTTATCTGGTCGACTGGTTATGATTTCTAGGGTTTGTGCTCCTTTTATATGAACCCTGCTTCTTTCCTTGCATTGACACACAAGCCTGGCTTGCTTGGTGACTAAGCTGATGCATGGCCTTCTTGTTGTTGCTCAAGACACTTGAGCTGTGTGCTCTCATATGCTGAAACTTGAGCCCCGGTGTGTGCTCAGGTTTGGTCTGCTTCTTGCCCTTATCTTGTCTTGTCCTTGGTTTTGGACAAGCACAAGTGTCTTTGTGACGATTTGCACTTTGTCCAAATGAATCTTGTGTTATTTGCTAACTGTCCAAACTGAATCTTTGGCTAACACTAGCATTCTGGCTAGGATTTGTTCTTTGTTTTGCAGGTTTTGAAGATGAATATGACCATGAAGATATACTCCAAGTCATTTAGTCTAGGTTTTAGTTTAGGAGCAATATTGTAATCTTTATTTATTTCTGTTTATTATTCATCCATTCTTGTATCAAGAATATTGTAAAGACTTTGTAATCTGTGTTGGAATATCAATAAAGCCCAAGTTTTTGTTTATGAACTTTTGCTTTATGTAATATTTATATTCTGGAATAAATATTGTATTTATTATTCACTTTGAAATTCAAAGTTGTTTGAATTCATAAGTTGTGTTTTAAATTATGAATTCTATTTTATATTGTTCAATGCTTATTGTTAAATGTATTAACACTTGTCAAATGAAATCAATTCCCCAAATCAACAAGATACAAAAGAGATCATGTCGAAATTTCCCTAACTCACATTGCCTAACCCTAAGTGCAAAAATGAGAGAGAACCTCGATCCCTCTTAGGTTTAGTTGCAATAAAGCGCGAAAATTTCCCCCGTTTTGCAATGAAATGCACATCCCATTTCTAAATCTACCCTTCGTTGTTCCTATGTTCTGGGTTATTACAGCCTCTCCCCCTTAACAGAAACTTCGTCCCGAAGTTAAGATTGGTACCTGAACATCTCGGGGTAAGACTTTCTTAATTCTTCTTCCGTCTCCCAAGTTGCTTCTCGCTCAGGATGATGTTGCCATTGCACTTTACAATATTTGATTGCCCTGTTCCTTAACTTCTTCCACTGTACTTCCAAAATCTTTTCCGGTCTTTCCACATAAGTTAGGTCAGATTGCAATTCAATTTCTTCATATGTGATAGGATCATCCGGTGCCTTCAAACACTTTCTGAGTTGTGATACATGAAATACATTATGAACTTGACTTAATTGTGCCGGTAATTCCAACTCAAAAGCTGTTCCTCGATTCTAACTGATTATCTTAAATGGTCCGATATATCGAGGACTTAACTTTCCTTTCACTCCGAACCTCTTAAGTCCTTTCATTGGGCTAACCTTCAAATAAACCATGTCTCCCACTTTCGGTTCCCAATCTCTTCTCTTTAAGTCGGCGTAACTCTTCTGACGACTCTGAGCTATTTTGAGTCTATCCCGGATCACCTCGATGACGTCTTGTCTCTCCTTGATGTAGTCCGGTGTAAACTCCTTGTTTTCTCCTGTTTCAAACCAACAAATTGGCGATCTACACTTCCTTCCGTACAATGCTTCGTACGGTGCCATCTGAATGCTACTCTGATAACTATTGTTATATGAGAACTCTGCTAAAGGTAAATGGTCCTCCCATGAGCCTCCAAAGTTCAGAGCACAAGCTCTAAGCATGTCCTCAAGTATTTGATTGGTTCTTTCGGTTTGTCCTCCGGTTTGTGGATGGTATCTTTGTCTTGAAATCCAACTTGGATCCCAAAGATTCTTGTAGTTGTTTCCAGAATGCTGATGTGAAAATCGAACCTCTATCTGAGACTATCTTCTTTGGTACTCCATGCTTACTCACAATTTCCTTCACATAAATATCCACAAGTTTTTCTGCAGTATCCTTTGTGTTTACGGCTATGAAATGAGAACTCTTGGTAAGTCTGTCCACTATTACCCATATCATATCCTTCCTCTTACTAGTCATTGGTAAACCAGTAACAAAATCCATTCCTATTTCATCCCATTTCCATTCCGGTATCTCTAGTGGTTTGAGTAATCCCACAGGACTCTGATGCTCTGCCTTTACTCGTTGACATGTATGACATTCTGAGACATATTGTGCTATTTCTCTTTTCATGTTGTTCCACCAGAACATCTCCTTCAAATCCATATACATCTTAGTACTTCCCGGATGTATTGAATAAGGGGTTTCATGTGCTTCTTTTAATATGATTAACTTTACTTCTGGATCATCTGGTACACAGATCCTTTTCTGGAAATATAATGAATCAAAATCCCCTAGATGGAATTCCGATGGTCTTCCTTCGCCAATCCTCTTGATTTCCTCTTGGATGAACAAATCATCCGCTTGTTTTCGGATAATCTCATATTTCAAGTCTGAGTACATCTCATCCATAATCCTCATGGTTGCTATACTTCCTTTGGCATCACCTTGAAGAAACAAAATCTGAGCATCTTCTAACTCTTTCCGAAGTTCCTTTGGAATCTCCCATTCCGTAGGTTGATTCTCCGTACTCTTCCTACTTAGGGCATCTGCTACTACATTAGCCTTGCCTGGTGTATAGTTGATCTTAAGGTCGTAATCCTTAATCAACTCCAACCATCTCTTCTGTCTCATGTTTAATTCTTTCTGGGTGAAGAAATATTTCAAACTTTTGTGATCAGTGTATAACTCACACTTGGATCCATATAGAAATTGTCTCCAACTCTTCAAAGCATACACAACTGTCGCTAACTCGA
This sequence comes from Lolium perenne, assembly GCF_019359855.2. Lineage (NCBI taxonomy): Eukaryota > Viridiplantae > Streptophyta > Magnoliopsida > Poales > Poaceae > Lolium > Lolium perenne. The sequence goes on along the minus strand of NC_067248.2, from coordinate 256,310,595 downwards.
GATCATGTACTGGGTAGTTGTGTTCATGTGGTTTCAACTGTCTTGATCCATAAGCTATTACCTTCCGATCTTGCATAAGAACACATCCAAGTCCATTCTTGGAAGCATCACAATACACCGTGTAATCCTTTCCAGGTTCAGGAACTGCTAACACCGGTGCTGTGGTTAACTTATCTTTGAGTGTTTGGAAACTGGCTTCACACTCATCAGACCACACAAATGGAGTATTTTTCTTGAGTAGCTTGGTCATTGGTCCTGCAATCTTCGAAAATCCCTCTATGAATCTCCGATAATAGCCAGCCATACCAAGGAATCCTCGTATTTCCTTAGCATTTTTAGGTGGTTTCCATTCCAATACGGACTGAACCTTGCTTGGATTCACCGCTATGCCTTCTTTGGTTATGACATGTCCAAGAAATTCAACACTATCTAACCAAAATTTGCACTTGCTAAACTTCGCATATAGCTGATGCTCCCTCAAAGTCTGCAAAACTATCTTCAAATGCTTGGCATGTTCCTCTTTATCTTTGGAATAGATTAGAATATCATCTATGAACACTATCACAAACTTGTCCAAGTACTTCATGAATATCTTGTTCATCAAATTCATGAAAATTGCTGGTGCATTTGTTAGTCCAAATGGTACAACCAAGTATTCATGGTGTCCATACCTTGATACAAACGCTGTTTTTGGTACATCTTCCTTCTTGATCTTGATTTGATGGTATCCTGACCTTAAATCTATCTTTGAGAAGACTCCTGCTCCTTGAACTTGATCAAAAAGATCTTGAATTCTAGGTAAAGGATACTTGTTCTTGATAGTTACATTGTTCAGATTTCTGTAATCTCCACACATCCTCTTTCCTCCATCTCTTTTATCCACAAAAATAACTGGTGTACCCCATGGTGACACACTTTCTTGAATGAATCCCTTCTGTTCTAACTCATCAATCTGAGCTTTCAGTTCCACTAACTCCTTTGGCCCCATCTTATATGGTGGTTGTGCTATTGGTGCTGTGCCTGGAATCAGATCGATTGTGAATTCTATCTCTCTATCGGGTGGCATTCCCGGTAGTTCCTTAGGAAATACATCCTTAAACTCATTCACTACAGGAATATCTTCAATTCTCACTTCCTTCAGGCTATTTAGTTCCAATCCGATCTCCAACTCACTGTACTTATCTCCTTGGAACACTATTCGACCTCCGATGGAGTTGCGAAGTGATACTGTTTTGTCTCCACAGTTAATCACCGCTCCATTTTCTGTCAACCAATCCATCCCTAGGATGACTGATATGTCTTTCATGGGTATGATGAATAGGTCCGCGAAATACACACAGTCACATATGGTTAGGACTTGTGCTTCTTTCACGTGGGTTACTAAGATCGTCCCCCCCGCAGATAGAATAGTTATAGGGGTTTCTAACTTAGAACATCTAAGCCCGAATTTTTCCACAAATTCCAATGCAAGAAATGATGTGGTTGCTCCAGTATCAAATAATACTTTGCCAGGATGAGTAAGAATGCTTAGCGTACCTAAGACTGTTTGATCCGACTCTTCCGCTTGTTCCAAAGATGTGCAATTCAGCTTTCCATAAGGCTTTCCCCTCTTATTGTTGTTGTTGTTGTAGTTGCGGTTGTTGTTGTTGTTGTTGTTGTTGCGGTTGCTGTTGTTGTTTCCACCTCGTCCTCCAGAGCTCTGCCCGCTCCAGGATGACTTGTTTGGACACTCCGGCTTGATGTGTCCTTCCTTCCCACAACCATAGCAGATGATTCTGGGCTTCTGACAATCCTTCTGCAAATGACCCTTTAGGCCACAATTGTTGCAGATGATCTGGTTAATTGGGTTCTGACTCTGACCTCCCCGGTTGTATTGATTACCAGTAGTAGGTCGGTATCGGGGTTTGAAACTCCGATCAGGTATTGGTTTACTGATTGGGTACTTCCTTGGCTCTATACGAGCCCTCTTCCTTCTGTCCTCCTGGACTTGCCTGTAGTCATCCTCGAAAGTGATTGCCGAGTCAATCAGTTCCTGGAATTCGGCAGTCCGTGCCAACCTCAGTTGCATCTTCATGTATGGATTCATGCCTTTCATGAACCGCTTCTTCCGCTTCTCCTCTGTGTCTACATCCTCAGGTGCATACCTGGATAACCTATTGAAATCCCGAACATACTGCATGATTGGTGCAGTATTCTGTCTCAGTTCTTCAAATTCCCTCTTCTTCAGCTCCACCACGCTGTCCGGAACATGAGCATCCCGAAACTTCTTCTTGAACTCCTCCCAGGTAAGTACCTTATCTGGAGGATATACTGCTACAAGATTCTCCCACCATGACGCCGCTGGTCCTGACAACAGATAAGTGGTATATCTAATCTTCTCCTCATCGTTGCAACCCACGGTCTTCAACTTCCTTTCCGTATCCATAAGCCAATCCTCAGCATCCATTGGTTCTGGAGCTGATGTAAATGGTAGTGGTCTTGCATTTTGGAAGTCCGATAGTGTCACTCCCTTACCTTCATTACCCCTATCATTGATGACATGGGTAAAGAAATCTTGCATGTTCTTGCTCTGGCTTTCCTGGTAACGCCTCCTATCTTCCTCCATTGATCTCATATACTGTTGGAAGTCTGGGTGCAACATTGTGTGTGGTGGTGGTGGTGCATTCTCTGCTCTAGCTGCTGCATCTGCCTCCTCTTTTTCTCTTGCTTCCCGCTCTCTGCGAGCCTCTTCGGTTTCTACTAACGCCATTTCCCCCTAGTCCTGTAACAAAGAGCGATTACTCATAATTACACCATGCGAATGTGTTCTGAGCTCAACTCATTGCCCAGAACTAGTCACACAATAAACTCAAGAAGCAAATCCAAAACAAACATTTATTATGTATATACACCGTATAATACATAACACACTCACAAACTTTTATTACATGTGGTATATATATAAACCACTTATTTGGCTCAAAGCCCAAGCCAACGGGAATTTAAAATACGCTCTATTACAATACCACCTAGATTACTTTATTCTTCCCTGGAGCTCTACTCCTCATCGTCTTCATTCGCCTCCGCATACATTCCTGGGGTCCATCCGGTACAGCGACTTGTCTTTCGGACACCATCCGGAACAAAGGTCCTTCCAGTAGGTATGTAATCTGAATCGGACGAAGTGCCGAGACAGAGATCAGTCATGCCTAAGTAGCTAGACAATGACTCGTACATATCCCTAGTAGGATACATACCTCCTTCTTCCGTCATCCATGAAGGATTTCTATTCACCTGACCCCTCATCTTCTTCTTCTTCTTCTTTTTCTTGGTTCCAGAACTCTCACCTACTTCGTACTGTGATGGTTTAGATAATCCCATCTCCAAATCTAAAGAAATGGAATCAGTACCTTTCTCTTCCTGCCCGTAGTGTTGGTTAACCCCACCACTCTCATCTCCTGTATCACATGGAATTGGCTCCTCCTCATCACCGAAAGGTTCCCCGAAACGCCAACCCGTCGAGTTTTCGATCGGCGACTCCGAGCAGTTTATGTTCCATGAGTGATCTCCCCCATATCCCGTATCATACAATGCTGACACGTGTGGATAGTGCGGGACAAAGTTGGGTGTAAGTGGATCTTTCTTGGGCAACTGGTCACTCAAATCTACATAGCTGTCTAGGCTAAAGAACGGTGTAGTATGTTGTGGTTGTGCCCTCAAATCATGCATCTGAGCTTGGACTTTATCAGGGTCCGTGAACTCAGCTAGCATGTGGTCAATCTCACCTCTCATCTTCATGTGTAAAAGATACATCGTAGTCAATAAAGACTTACAGCTATCCATGTGCTGTGCTGCAGCTTCAGGACTTCTGTGTGCTAACACCAAATGATTAAGAGTGGGATCCTCATCTTCCTCGGCATGAGGTATATGAGAAAACTCTGAACATAGGAGTTCTACTGACTTGTGCTGCCTTATCTCAAGGATTGCCTTGAATAGGCCCATATGGTAGGCTGTGGTGATAGTTTTGGCTTCTCCGTATGGCATTATACGACTCATCAGCAGTTTTTCCGGTAGTTGGACCGATACTCTGCACTTGGCTAGGATTTCCCCATCATAGTAGGTATACTTGATAACAGGTATCCGTGGATCACAATGAAGTTCCTTTAGCATCCCACACAGGAGAGCTGTTATTGGTCCATCATAATCACCGAGCCAACCCTCAACCTTCCTCAAAGTCCTCTTAGGAAACGTGTACGCCATTATGGCTGTATACAAAAGCAGAATATTAGTAGTGATACTGCATCATAATAGCTATAATAAAGAATTATCGCACTAAAATATATGGTTTTGCTATTCTCAAGTGAATAACCACCATATTTCTAGAGAATCCTTTACTATTTCTACTAGACTCCTACAGGTTTCTTCCCTATACTAGGTTTTTCCAACCTAAGGTCGCAACATTTGCTCTGATACCAGCTGCGGTGACCCAGCATACCACTGCATGTTGTAGTATACAAGTCGTTGATATGATCTTTGCGAAGGGACTTCTTCACAATTTGCCATATCCCTCAGAGTGGTACAACAGAAACATTGCAGGTCATAACACTCCATACTTTATTACAAACATTGTCTTAACAAGTTGGTATTCTCACAGGTCCTATGAGAACACCCTAAGATACTACTTAAGTGCGATTACAACTCATAACAAATATAAAGAGCTCAACAACTTATTTAGGTAAGTTCTACGTTGCTCGGCTCTATGATGCTACGGTGTGTCACTACTCCTCCACCTCCGTGTCATCTGGTCCGTAGACTATTCCATAGTCTACGACTTCCACTCCGCCGGTAAGATCAGGTTCTTCGTAGACCAGCTCGTAGCTTCCTTCTGGTGCTCCATCGTTGATAGCCTCCACTTCCGGATCACAGTCTAGCAAGGGTGTCGAAAGAAAGTGAGTACAGAGGTACTCAGCAAGTTCTAAAAGAATAAAAAGGTGTTTGATGCACTAGCTACGACCATTGATCAGGAAATCGCAGGTCAATGCATGTTTTGAAAACATTTCTTCAAAAGGTTGCTTTTATTATGAAAACTATGCCCGTCAGTCTTCACAGTTGACCGTAACTTCGTGGAGTTCCTTTCTGCCCGCGTTCGCTTCCTTCCGGAACAAGGAGTGACGACCACAATTTGATACACTCTGCAGAGGTGCGTTACTTTTCCCACAAGAGATCTCACCCTTTTTGCCATCCGCAGGGACTTGCCCCCGTTCACACTTCCTTTGGTGTGAGGCCAGGTATAAAGATCCAAGCCCACACCGCCTTCTCCGCGACTGCAAACCCACCCTTTTGTCCACCCGCACACCTCCAGTAGACTTCCCCCGATAATACGGCTTTACTCATGGTGTACTTTGGACAATCCTTCATAGATCGTAGAGCCATCATCACTAATGGATGGGGATTTAAAAGGCTATCCCAACCTACGGCAGTGCCTCCAACACCCCGCCGGCTCTACCAATCCGTTGGCGTGCAGAAGGGAAAAGATACGACTGGCTTCCCCAGAGCCATTATAGATCTCATGGTCAACGCGATTTGTACGGCGCTAGAATCACTGGACGGCATTGGTAATTTAATCCTAGGGTGATATAACCCATTGCAATGGAACCTCCACCATATCAACACATACCATGGTTCCATTGCCAGCCACATAGTCATATTCATAGTTGGAAAATAACATTTCATTTGCGATGCAGGAATGATAAGTATATAGCTTTGCATTAAAGTAGTAGAAAATAATCAAGTTGACATGAGCAAGGGTGAACTTGCCTGTGGACTGCGAGATAGTGCAGTTCAATGCAGTTGATGGAACCTGGACCTCGGGTTCTGTAAGAAGCATCATTGTCCGGTAAGGACAATGTTATAAAATCCAAATAATGCAATCATGGATGGATTATTTTATGTTGAATCCCTTTACCCCAATGAGTTATTACAATTTAGGGTTGTATTAAAGATTTATGTCTTTGACGGTAATTTACAATTGATTTAAAAAGTATTAATCATTGTAATTCACACAAAGTACAACAATTCAAAGTAAAATGATTTTACTTAATGATTACCTTAGTCATTCCAAAAATAATTTGAAATTATAGAGTAACCTCTATAGTTTTTGGAATAAAAAGGAATATAGTATTTTTTTCTGGGAAAATACCCTTTTTTAAAAGAAATGACTTGGAATAGTAGAATTTCATTTTAAAATGTTTGAAAATAAGTATTTGAACTTATTTGAGATTTTTCCTTGAATTTTAATTACAAGGAAATAATAATTTTAAATTCCAAGCTATTATTTAAATTCTTAAAATTCATAATTTTGAATTTGTCTCATAAGTTCATTTCATATTTTATTCTTGTTAAGATTTATTTTTCATTCATTAATCCAATTTTTAATGGATTTTTAGAGTTGTATTTGATTTATTAAAATTTAGTAAAGTTCTGGCCTTTTATTAAATGTTAAAAGACCAAAATACCCCTCTGGACCTCTATTGGGCCCAGCCCAATAACTTAACCCAGGGACGGCCCAATAAGGCTGGCCCCCTTTTGGGTTCGGTGGCGCCGAAGCGGCCCACCTCACTCTCCTCACTCGGCCCTCTCACTCGCTCGTCTAACCCTAACCGTCTGGCGACTCCCGTGGCGATGGCGTCGCCGCCATGGCCGCCGCCCTGCTCCGGCCATCGCCGTGCTCCTCCGCCGTAGCCACCTACCGATCCTGAACCGCCGCGAGCAGATCTATCGATCTGTCCGCGCAGTTTTTCCCTTCTCGTCCTCTCCTGGCGAATCGCCTCCGATCTGGATCTCGTGGAGAATCGCCTCGACGAACTCCGGCGAGATCTCGTCCTCGCCGACGATGGGTACGTGCCTGGGGTTGACCTGGCGCGGGTGCTGCTTGCAGTACTCGTGCCGTCGCCTCAGGTGCTGCTACGGTGGTGTTGGTTCGTGTCTGGGTTCGCCGGCGTAACGTCGGCGCCTACCCTGGACTTGCAGCTGTTAGGGCCGCGCGAGCACTGCCTCGCCATGCCCTAGCCTCTGCTTCCAGGCGCAAGTAAGTGTGCATCCCTCTTCTCTTCTGTGCGCCTCCCCTTGTTACTGTTCTTCTTCCTCCTCATGCTCTGCTGCTCTCTGGTGATCCTATGATCACACAGAGCCATGCTATTCCTACGCAATTTGCCTGTGCTTCTGTTAATTGCAAGTTTATGGCCCAATTACCATTTACTGGTACTGGCACATGCTGCTATGCTTGCTGTTCATGCTGTGCTTACATCTCTGCTGCTCCTAGCATGCTCTACAATTGCCATGCTCTACTGTGCTTGCTCAAGAGCTAACTATGCCATGCTATGATTGGTTATGACTTGCTTATGCTTACTGGACTATCATGCTTGCTTGTCTAGGTGTACTTGTGTTGCATCTGTGACACTTGTGTGTGTGCCAGTGGTGCCTGTGATATGCTTCAGTACTACCTCTGCAAGCTAATGATCCATTGGATCATTCCTTGCTTGTTGGCTAACCTCTCTGTGTAACTTGGCTTGCTATAATTGATCATTTGATCAATTGATTGTCAGTGATAGCTTACTGGCTAATACTGTGGCTAAATGATTCAATTATCTGGTGATGCTGATGCTCAAGCATCACTGTGCTGTTGCTTACTTGTGCTGTTGCTTATCTTAGCTATCTAGACTTGCTCTAGTGGCTATGAATTAAATTGTGTTGCTTAACAGTATGCTACTGTCATGCTTAGCATGGATCTGTGATAAGTTCATGCTTGTATTACTTAACTTATGATGAACTGCTTATGCAGTGATGATTTAAATGACTTGCTTGTATATGAATTTGCTGTTCATGATTCTTTTACAAGCAATTAGAGTCTGAATCCATTTCTGGATAGTGATGTGATCTATTTGGCTTTCTTTTAATTGGTGCTAAGTGTGATGTGACCTCAGTAGCCTTGCTACTGACTGGTTGCTCACCTATTTGATTGGATCTTGTGGGCTACTCAACTTTGCTTGCATATTTGGGGATCATACTAACTATGAATGCCAATATGCTTGCCTGTGATGAAATCTAGGGTTTTACTGATGGTTATGTGCCTAGGATTTTCTGTGTAGTCTATACTAGCTGCTATTTATTGCAATCCATCTACTGGTGCTATCTGTGCATCAGATCTTGCTTCTGTGCACAAGATCTGTATCTGGATGGTTTCTAGTTTGGTGGCTTTTTTTAGACTAGCAGTGATCCTTGGTGAAAACCAAGTGATGATTCACCCTGTTGAGCATCTGCTCAACCCCATGACTATGTTCATGCATATGATGGATTAGATCCATTGGATCTTTTCCAGGAACTAGGTATACCTTGTTCCAGCTCCTAGAAAGAAATGTTTTGTTGATGCAGACTTGGGTTTGTTCACAGCCCTTCACCTCCAGATCTTGGATGATCTTCACAGGTCACCATGATTTCTGGTGGCTTAAGTGGTTGTGTGGTTTGGTTCTGTTCTTGCTCAAGAACTGGATGAACTGAGCTTGTTCTTGCTTCACCCTTACCTGGTGAATCTTATCTGGTCGACTGGTTATGATTTCTAGGGTTTGTGCTCCTTTTATATGAACCCTGCTTCTTTCCTTGCATTGACACACAAGCCTGGCTTGCTTGGTGACTAAGCTGATGCATGGCCTTGCTGTTGCTGCCCAGCACACTTGAGCTGTGTGCTCTCATATGCTGAAACTTGAGCCCCTGGTGTGTGCTCAGGTTTGGTCTGCTGCTGCCCTTATCTTGTGCTGTCCTTGGTTTTGGACAAGCACAAGTGTGCTGTGACAGTTTGCACTGTCCAAACTGAATCTTGTGTTATTTGCTAACTGTCCAAACTGAATCTTTGGCTAACACTAGCATTCTGGCTAGGATTTGTTCTTTGTTTTGCAGGTTTTGAAGATGAATATGACCATGAAGATATACTCCAAGTCATTTAGTCTAGGTTTTAGTTTAGGAGCAATATTGTAATCTTTATTTATTTCTGTTTATTATTCATCCATTCTTGTATCAAGAATATTGTAAAGACTTTGTAATCTGTGTTGGAATATCAATAAAGCCCAAGTTTTTGTTTATGAACTTTTGCTTTATGTAATATTTATATTCTGGAATAAATATTGTATTTATTATTCACTTTGAAATTCAAAGTTGTTTGAATTCATAAGTTGTGTTTTAAATTATGAATTCTATTTTATATTGTTCAATGCTTATTGTTAAATGTATTAACACTTGTCAAATGAAATCAATTCCCCAAATCAACAAGATACAAAAGAGATCATGTCGAAATTTCCCTAACTCACATTGCCTAACCCTAAGTGCAAAAATGAGAGAGAACCTCGATCCCTCTTAGGTTTAGTTGCAATAAAGCGCGAAAATTTCCCCCGTTTTGCAATGAAATGCACATCCCATTTCTAAATCTACCCTTCGTTGTTCCTATGTTCTGGGTTATTACAAGCATCAATGTTTTATCCCTAGTGGCAACAGCACAACACAACCTTAGAACTTTCTGTCACTGTCCCAGGTGTCAATGCAGGCATGAACCCACTATCGAGCATAAGTACTCCCTCTTGGAGTTACAAGCATCTACTTGGCCAGAGCATCTACTAGTAACGGAAAGCATGCAAGATCATAAACAACACGTAGATATAACTTTGATAATCAACATAACAAGTATTCTCTATTCATCGGATCCCAACAAACGCAACATATAGAATTACAGATAGATGATCTTGATCATGTTAGGCAGCTCACAAGATCCGACAATGATAGCACAATGGGGAGAAGACAACCATCTAGCTACAGCTATGGACCCATAGTCCAGGGGTAGACTACTCACTCATCACTCCGGAGGCGACCATGGCGGTGTAGAGTCCTCCGGGAGATGAATCCCCTCTCCGGCAGGGTGCCGGAGGCGATCTCCTGGATCCCCCGAGATGGGATCGGCGGTGGCGGCGTCTCAGTAAGGTTTTCCGTATCGTGGCTCTCCGTACTGGGGGTTTCGTCACGGAGGCTATTTGTAGGCGGAAGGGCAGGTCAAGAGGCGGCACGGGGGGCCCACACCATAGGCCGGCGCGGCCAGGGGTGGGGCCGCGCCGCCCTAGGGTTTGGCCACCCCGTGGCCCCTCTTCGTCTCTCCTTCGGACTTCTGGAAGCTTCGTGGAAAAATAGGCCCCTGGGCTTTGATTTCGTCCAATTCCGAGAATATTTTGTTACTAGGATTTCTGAAACCAAAAACAGCAGAAAACAAGAAGCGGCACTTCGGCATCTTGTTAATAGGTTAGTTCCAGAAAATGCACGAATATGACATAAAGTGTGCATAAAACATGTAGATAACATCAATAATGTGGCATGGATCATAAGAAATAATCGATACGTCGGAGACGTATCAGCATCCCCAAGCTTAGTTCTGCTCGTCCCGAGCAGGTAAAACGATAACACAGATAATTTCTGGAGTGACATGCCATCATAATCTTGATCATACTATTTGTAAAGCATATGTAGCGAATGCAGCGATCAAAACAATGTATATGACATGAGTAAACAAGTGAATCATATAGCAAAGACTTTTCATGAATAGCACTTCAAGACAAGCATCAATAAGTCTTGCATAAGAGTTAACTCATAAAGCAATAATTCAAAGTAAAGGTATTGAAGCAACACAAAAGAAGATTAAGTTTCAGCGGTTGCTTTCAACTTGTAACATGTATATCTCATGGATATTGTCAACATAGAGTAATATAATAAGTGCAATAAGCAAGTATGTAGGAATCAATGCATAGTTCACACAAGTGTTCGCTTCTTGAGGTGGAGAGAAATAGGTGAACTGACTCAACATTGAAAGTAAAAGAATGGTCCTCCATAGAGGAAAAGCATCGATTGCTATATTTGTGCTAGAGCTTTGATTTTGAAAACATGAAACAATTTTGTCAACGGTAGTAATAAAGCATATGCATCATGTAAATTATATCTTATAAGTTGCAAGCCTCATGCATAGTGTACTAATAGTGCCCGCACCTTGTCCTAATTAGCTTGGACTACCGGATCATCACAATGCACTATTTTTACCAAGTGTCACAAAGGGGTACCTCTATGCCGCCTGTACAAAGGTCTAAGGAGAAAGCTTGCATTGGATTTCTCGCTATTGATTATTCTTCAACTTAGACATCCATACCGGGACAACATAGACAACAGATAATGGACTCCTCTTTTATGCATAAGCATGTAACAACAATTAATAATTTTCTCATTTGAGATTGAGGATATATGTCCAAAACTGAAACTTCCACCATGGATCATGGCTTTAGTTAGCGGCCCAATGTTCTTCTCTAACATATGCATGCTTAACCATAAGGTGGTAGATCTCTCTTACTTCAGACAAGACGGACATGCATAGCAACTCACATGAAATTCAACAATGAATAGTTGATGGCTTCCCCAGTGAACATGGTTATCGCACAACAAGCAACTTAATAAGAGATAAAGTGCATAATTACATATTCAATACCACAATAGTTTTTAAGCTATTTGTCCCATGAGCTATATATTGCAAAGGTGAATGATGGAATTTTAAAGGTAGCACTCAAGCAATATACTTTGGAATGGCGGAAAATACCATGTAGTAGGTAGGTATGGTGGACACAAATGGCATAGTGGTTGGCTCAAGTATTTTGGATGCATGAGAAGTATTCCCTCTCGATACAAGGTTTAGGCTAGCAAGGTTTATTTGAAACAAACACAAGGATGAACCGGTGCAGAAAAACTCACATAAAAGACATATTGAAAACATTATAAGACTCTACACCGTCTTCCTTGTTGTTCAAACTCAATACTAGAAATTATCTAGACCTTAGAGAAACCAAATATGCAAACCAAATTTAAGCATGCTCTATGTATTTCTTCATTAATGGGTGCAAAGCATATGATGCAAGAGCTTAATAATGAGCACAACAATTGCCAAGTATCACATTACCCAAGACATTTATAGCAATTACTACATGTATCATTTTCAAATTCCAACCATATAACAATTTAACGAAGGAGAAACTTCGCCATGAATACTATGAGTAGAAACCAAGGACATACTTGTCCATATGCTACAGCGGAGCGTGTCTCTCTCCCATAAAGTGAATGCTAGGATCCATTTTATTCAAACAAAACAAAAACAAAAACAAACCGACGCTCCAAGAAAAAGCACATAAGATGTGATGGAATAAAAATATAGTTTCAGGGGAGGAACCTGATAATGTTGTCGATGAAGATGGGGATGCCTTGGGCATCCCCAAGCTTAGACGCTTGAGTCTTCTTGATATATGCAGGGGTGAACCACCGGGGCATCCCCAAGCTTAGAGCTTTCACTCTCCTTGATCATGTTGCATCATACTCCTCTCTTGATCCTTGAAAACTTCCTCCACACCAAACTCGAAACAACTCATTAGAGGGTTAGTGCACAATATAAATTGACATATTCAGAGGTGACACAATCATTCTTAACACTTCTGGACATTGCATAATGCTACTGGATATTAGTGGATCAAAGAAATTCATCCAACATAGCAAAAGAGGCAATGCGAAATAAAAGGCAGAATCTGTCAAAACAGAACAGTTCGTATTGACGAATTTTAAAATGGCACCAGACTTGCTCAAATGAAAATGCTCAAATTGAATGAAAGTTGCGTACATATCTGAGGATCATGCACGTAAATTGGCATAATTTTCTGAGTTACCTACAGAGGGATTTTGCCCAGATTCGTGACAGCAAAGAAATCTGGAACTGCGCAGTAATCCAAATCTAGTACTTACTTTTCTATCAACGGCTTAACTTGGCACAACAAAACACAAAACTAAGATAAGGAGAGGTTGCTACAGTAGTAAACAACTTCCAAGACACAAAATAAAAACAAAGTACTGTAGGAAAAAAAAACATGGGTTGTCTCCCATAAGCGCTTTTCTTTAACGCCTTTCAGCTAGGCGCAGAAAGTGTGTATCAAGTATTATCAAGAGATGGTGCATTCTCAGCGGGGTGTGGAGTTTTCTCAACCAGGCATAATATATTAGATACATAAGTTTTAGCATCTCCCTTTTCATTAGTCTTAGGCGTGCTACTCTCATCAAACAAATTTTCAGGAACAAGCCAAGCATAGTTATTTTCTAGTGCATCATTCATAGCTAAGAGTTTACATGGTATTGGTGCTTTGATCTCCCCACCATCATCAATATTATTAGTGTATCTTATTCTATCCATGTCCATCCTTTCAAGGAGACTAACAAAATTAGTATGAGAACCAAGCATATTAAATTTAGCAAAGACCTTTCTAGCTTCTCTTGCTAGACCACCAAATTCTCTAAGAAGGGTTTCTAAAACAAAATCTTTCTTTTCCCCTTCTTCCATATCACCAAGTGTGAGAAACATGTGTTGGATTATAGGATTAAGATTAACAAATTTAGTCTCCAACAGGCGAACTAAATGCGCGGCAGCAATTTCATAAGTAGGCGCAAGGTCTACCAAGTGTCTATCTTCAAAATTTTCAATGGTACTAACATGATTGAAAAATTCTTCTATATTATTTCTCCCAACTATAGACCCACGTCCTACCGGTATGTCTTTTGTGGTAAAATTAAAAGGAAACATGATGAATCAAGTAAAGTAAATGCAAGTAAACTAATTTTTTTGTGTTTTTGATATAGCAAACAAGATAGCAAATAAAGTAAAACTAGCAACTAATTTTTTTGTATTTTGATTTAGTGCAGCAAACAAAGTAGTAAATAAAACTAAGCAAGAAAAAAACAAAGTAAAGAGATTGAGAAGTGGAGACTCCCCTTGCAGCGTGTCTTGATCTCCCCGGCAACGGCGCCAGAAATTTGCTTGATGCGTGTGGTTGGCACGTCCGTTGGGAACCCCAAGAGGAAGGTGTGATGCGCACAGCGGCAAGTTTCCCTCAGTAAGAAACCAAGGTTTAATCGGACCAGTAGGAGTCAAGAAGCACGTTGAAGGTTGATGGCGGCGAGATGTAGTGCGGCGCAACACCGTAGATTCGGCGCCAACGTGGAACCTGCACAACACAACCAAAGTACTTTGCCCCAACGAAACAAAGTGAGGTTGTCAATCTCACCGGCTTGCTGTAACAAAGGATTAACCGTATTGTGTGGAAGATGATTGTTTGCAGAAAACAGTAGAACAAGTATTGCGATAGATTGTATTTCGGTATAGAGAATTGGACCGGGGTCCACAGTTCACTAGAGGTGTCTCTCCCATAAGATAAACAGCATGTTGGGTGAACAAATTACAGTTGGGCAATTGACAAATAAAGAGGGCATGACCATGCACATACATATCATGATGAGTATAGTGAGATTTAATTGGGCATTACGACAAAGTACATAGACCGCCATCCAACTGCATCTATGCCTAAAAAGTCCACCTTCAAAGTTATCATCCGAACCCCCTCCGGTATTAAGTTGCAAAGCAAATGACAATTGCATTAAGTATGGTGCGTAATGTAATCAAAAACTACATCCTTAGACATAGCATCAATGTTTTATCCCTAGTGGCAACAGCCCAACACAACCTTAGAACTTTCATCCTTTGTCCCTGTGTCAATGCAGGCATGAACCCACTATCGAGCATAAGTACTCCCTCTTGGAGTTACAAGCATCTACTTGGCCAGAGCATCTACTAGTAACGGAAAGCATGCAAGATCATAAACAACACGTAGATATAACTTTGATAATCAACATAACAAGTATTCTCTATTCATCGGATCCCAACAAACGCAACATATAGAATTACAGATAGATGATCTTGATCATGTTAGGCAGCTCACAAGATCCGACAATGATAGCACAATGGGGAGAAGACAACCATCTAGCTACAGCTATGGACCCATAGTCCAGGGGTAGACTACTCACTCATCACTCCGGAGGCGACCATGGCGGTGTAGAGTCCTCCGGGAGATGAATCCCCTCTCCGGCAGGGTGCCGGAGGCGATCTCCTGGATCCCCCGAGATGGGATCGGCGGTGGCGGCGTCTCAGTAAGGTTTTCCGTATCGTGGCTCTCCGTACTGGGGGTTTCGTCACGGAGGCTATTTGTAGGCGGAAGGGCAGGTCAAGAGGCGGCACGGGGGGCCCACACCATAGGCCGGCGCGGCCAGGGGTGGGGCCGCGCCGCCCTAGGGTTTGGCCACCCCGTGGCCCCTCTTCGTCTCTCCTTCGGACTTCTGGAAGCTTCGTGGAAAAATAGGCCCCTGGGCTTTGATTTCGTCCAATTCCGAGAATATTTCGTTACTAGGATTTCTGAAACCAAAAACAGAAACAAAGAATCGGCACTTCGGCATCTTGTTAATAGGTTAGTTCCAGAAAATGCACGAATATGACATAAAGTGTGCATAAAACATGTAGATAACATCAATAATGTGGCATGGATCATAAGAAATTATCGATACGTCGGAGACGTATCACCTCTCAATACAAAGAAGCGGGAAAAACTCCAATATCGAAAACGCAACAAGTATTTCATGTGGAATCCGTTTTCGACGAACTAGATATTGTCATGAGAATAAACACAAGCTCTAAAACACCATGTGGATAATATCCAAATAACAACCAAGGAAGATGATGCAAGGATGCAAAGGTTTGACCTCTCTCCAAATGATACTACCGAGTTACTCACTCGAGAACCCTTGATAGTGCGGCAACTAACCTATAACCCAGTCTTTTAACTAAACCACGAGACCGGTAAGAAAGAAACTCTATCAAGACCAAACCTTAACCTTGCGCATTCCACTTGAGGTTGATGATGACGATCTTGACTGCAACAAGATGGAACGTCTTTCTTGATTGTGCTTGCTTGATGAAGTATTGTGGATTGCTCCCCCACACTTCACTACGGGAGCTCTTCTTTGGTGCATATTCACATATCCATGAACACCACATAAATGGCAAGCTTCAAGCATATGATATCTTCGAGTTGGCTCATCTTGAACTTGCACCTCATTTCTCTTATTGCAACCTTGAAGCCAACATACGGTTCAAGCATTGCCTATGGACAACTCCTACACATATGACTCAATGCAAACATTAGTACATATGGATTGTCATTAATTACCAAAACCACACATGTGGACACTATGCACTTTCACCATGGAAATAGGCAAGATCTGTAGACTTTGCCGTGTAATTCCCACTTGCATGACGCTTCCAAACTATCATGTCATCCCCAATCGATATCTAAGTGTGCTCACTTTGTTGCCATAGGTAGAGGTATTGGCCAATTTCATGGATGCCGATGATGTCATGAATGTCTTGGGCCCGTTGGTTCGCTATCAAGCCATCAAACACCGTCCTCGTTTTGTGTCTGTTGTTGGGGATGCATGCATATAGTTCTGGTATGATTTCTAGAATGTCATGGCTTTGTATCCAACGGTATTCCCGAAATTTTGCAGTCATGGCATTGCCAAGAGTCATGGTTGTCGAGGCAAAGAACAAGTCCCTCTCCTTAGTGGTGAGTTGCAGATCAAGGACGCACCATGCTCAATTATTCTCAGTGAGGCTCAGCAATTGCCAGCATGTGAAAGGCCAAGCTTGCGTATTCCAGGTCTTGGACTACGAGGTTGTCATGGGAGGTTGTTTTATTGTTTGATTCCTACGTGGCCTACATGCGGCATGGGTATACTCCTAACATTGGATCAACCACAATAACGATAAAGCAAATTTCATTGGCATTATTTTATACTAGTCATCTTTACTTATCGATTTTTTTGTCAATGCAACATCCAATTAGTATTTTGTCTCCATATTTAAACGAATTTTTTTTGTACCACACTTTCTATGACAATCTTTTCATATAGATGTTTATTTAAAATTGTATTTTGCAGCATAAGCAAATGTTTATTTTGTTTTCTTGACATTTTGTATGAGACATACCTAATAACTCTTTTGCTAAATGAGATTTCCCTTTCCTTATATTTAGTGAATATACATCACTTTGTGGAGTAATGTATTTGGAATGTGTTATAGTGTATTTTTATTGGTTTGCAACCTTTTGTACCTTTAAATATTTTTGTACCTTTAAATATTCTGGTAGAGAGTTCCAGTGCATGTGTTTTAACACATATATTGCCACGATTTCTATAGTTGTGATGTTTATCTTAATTAGTTGTCATTAAAGAAAATTATAGCTCATTCTTCGTTCTTTTGTGCACAAATACAACTTTTTTTTTATCATCACTAGTGTTAAATAGTTGGTTGGCTCACACGTTTGATTCATACTTGATAGCACAATGGAATTGCTTGTAACAAGCACACTTGGTAGCAAAATGCAATTTAATCTATGGTGTACATAAAACCTCAAGGCATGAATATACTACTGTTGTACAATAACTTAGCTTTATAGTATATCTTCTATCTTTCTATTCTTAATAGGTGATCCCATTTTCCTGCACATGCAAGGTATCCACCTCATCATCCACCTCCAAGCAATCATAGCTTGCCACCTAAGATAATTTGCCACCTAATCAAAAGAAAAAAAAAGCTACACGATTCTGCGCCAATCTCCACAATAGCAAAGCAATTATCGGGCAGGCCATCCAACATGCATCAATTAATAGTAATTTTTTGAAGTTCACGATCCTTCAGTTTTTTCTACCCGTTATCAAACCTCCACAGATCATACGCACTTCAATACTCCAATATTATGCACAGGCTCTTCCCCTTCCCACCATCTTATGCTATAAATCTGCTCTGCAGTAATCGCCTCCTCTTCATTCACTCCAATCCTCATATATCTCCTTCTCTTTCTAACCCCACCATGAATCTACTTTGCGCACCTGCGTCGCGCCTCTGGTCATACGGGAGCCGCCATGTCATTGCTTCAACCGCCAGCCGCCTCACCGTCTAGGCCTCGGTTACAGCAGACGCACTTGCCACCTCTATCTACCTGTTCGTATGTGGCCGTGCTAGATTGGCTATCATCGCAATCATCCGTAACGATTGAGAATTTTCCATGTTTGACAGTAACTACTTTTCCTCTTTTAGTTGTGAAAACCTGGAGTTATTGAGCAGGTGCGCAGGGGATGCGACAGGATGTTATTTACACAACCTCAACGCTATGCGGGGAGTAGGACAGGGATTTATCTAGATAAACTCCATCACTGTAGGTGCAGAGAATAGTCGATGTATCATATGGTTTGAGAGGTTGGCATTGACGAATCGGCATTGACTACACGAAGTATGATTCCTTCAGTTTTACTCTTCACTTTTCTGTGTGAAAATTGAGAGTTTTTTTTACATACGAGTCCACTGCTGCAGGTGCAAGGTTTACCCGATTACTTATACTATATCAATTTTGGGTATTTTTTTTGGCAATTCTCCTACTTTTCCTATCTATATTAGTTATCCAGGTTGGGCATAATTCAGTAATAAAGTTGCACCTATATACATCGCCTTCAGAAGTATCAGAAGCTGTACAAGCTAGGTACGTATCAAAAGTTTTTTCTTTTTTACATTTGTTGCCAACCTTTTCTTGATCTATCACACAATCTGACCAGTGCCCATTACATTTGCAATGCCTTATAAAGAAGGCTTCGATGCAACTAACTACGGAGTATTTTGTTTTTATCTTTTTTGTCTATACAACTGTTGTCTTTCAATTATAAGAGCTAAAGAACCATCTTTTTTTTTTATCATGCCTTTGGATGTTCAAACAAAATCACGTGGGTCCTCATACTTTTGTGCGTGGCTGCATTCATGTATTGCAGGTGTCTTTGCCTCTGGTCGATTTCAAATGTTTCATAAATATCTGGTGTACTCTTCCAAAGCAAATGAAATCGCCTCTGAGATTATGACCCATATGTCGGGCTTCAGCTTTTTGCTACTCCCATTCTCTGTTATTTTAATGCTCATTTAATCTTCTGACGTTCCTTCTTTGTAATGCCTACTGCATGTGTCTATCAACGCCAATGGCAAATACTTTATCCCCCAGTGCTGCTGAACATACCCCATTCCTTTTTGAATAATGCATCTCATCTCGCTTTTAATAGTCTAAAGCTTAGATTGTTGCAAACAAAGATTGAAGCAAACATATGCACGTATTTGCCAAGCATGCATAATTTTCCCAGGCATGCAAGTCGGGCCAATATTCATATGCTTCTCTTTGAGTTATATTGGAACATAACTTTGGACCTTTAGACCATACCTCGAACTCCGGATGCCTTTCTTGGTGGCTACATTCCTGGAATTTAGGTGTGCTTTTTTTATAATTACCTATAAACCTCATTTGAAGTCATTTTAAGACAACAAAATGTCCATATATTCATATAAGAATTGTTTGACTGCTCATACAAACCAAGCAGGGTCGAAATGTCATGTTCATGCTAATCTAGCAAAATGTGTGTGCTCAGCATTGCGGATGTGAATGACATCAAATGTTCACAAGGTCCATCAATTTATTTATTTATTATGTTCAACATGATATGTATATCCCCTCAAAGCATTTTATGTAAGATACAAATCCCGCAGCAACACGCGGGGTATCATCTAGTTTCTAAATAGTTGGTCCCAATTTCCTGGTCTCTCGTGAGGCCACGTCACCTCTTTTCCCACCAGGTTTGTAAAGCATCGCTCCAGACGGGCTTCTCCTCGCTTCCTCACCCGATACTATACATGGGCTGACACCTGACAGTCCGTTTCTGGCCTCGCAACGTCACTTGCCGACTCGCTCGACCAAGGAAAGAAACAATCTATCCGTTTATCCAAAAAAAAAACAGTTGTCCGTCTTCCTCATCGCACAGCGGCCGTGACGGTTCGTCCTCCTCCCCTAAAATTTTGCAGCTTTCCAATCACGACCTCGACCTCCTCCTCACAAATGCTGATGAAAACACCTCATACTAAATCCCAGTAATTATGATTGGAAACTGCTCGATGCAGCTCATCCGCCGCCGCCCTCCTCCAGCTTAAAAAGCAAGCCGTGCCATCCGCTTGAGGCACTCAAGTCTGCCCCCGCCACCACCACTACCACCGGCCTCCATGCTGGTAGATGACCACTCTCCATTCAAGTTCCTTCTGTATTTCTTTTCAATGCCTCAATATGTCTTCCAAATCTGAAATATTGAGCTCCGGCCGGAAATCTGCCTGCCCAGATTTTATTGGATCGATTTTGTATGCTGTTAACTCAGCACCACCTGATTTCTCGGTCTGCTCGGTGAAGATATCTTCAGATTTATTGATTGCTCTGTCTCCTCGCTGACTTCTCTCTCTCCTCGCTCAAGCTAGGAAATACCAGCTATCATGGCATGTACTGGATGCAGATACTACATAGCACCTACTTTTATTGGTACGCGAAATCTTGAATTATCTCCTGCTCTTAAATTTTGTTTTACATTGGCTGAGCACATGTACCTATTGTTTGTTATCTCCCATGAGTTAATTAATTAGTTACATTGTAATCTTCTCTCCTGCAATATTCCGTCAAATGCATGTGTTCAAACATATATTCGCTGCAGACCACAAGAATGGTACCTCTTCTTTTCAGTTCACCTGTGTGCGGTTGTAAAGATGGATGCTCCCAAAAATCCTCCAAGTCATCCTGGTAGGCATTTCATCTCACGCAGCAGTGGATATGTCTCTCTTTTGTCAATAAATTTAAAACATAATTTTTTTTTATCTTCCAGGAACTATCTTCGAACCCATAAGGACCAAGTCATTCATCATGTAAACATTGTGGTTCTGTACTGTTGTGCCTCTTCAAACATATATAATGATGTACTTATTCCATCAGATTCAACAACAATTTCGAATGATGACTATTTTTTTCAGCCACTCTACAGCCAAAAGAAGCATTGAATTTACTGAACATGAAACACCAAACAAAGCAAGGTACAAGAAGACTAAAGTTTTTCATTAAGAAAGAGTATGTATGTCCCATCATATCACATACCAAGTATCACATTTGTCATTCTTATTTGTTTATCGTCAAACAGCATTTCCGACAAGAATGTTGCAGCAAACATCTAACAAAGGCAGGAGGATAAAGAATAAAATAACATAAGTATGCTCATTTTCATATCCAAGCAAAATTATCAAAAAGTTTAGTGTATCGTTAACCTGAGCACACAAGCATTATCTTTTCTAATAGTGCTATTTTTCAAATCAGATGCAGGGCATCATCAAGCACGCATGGAAAACTCAATATTGCGATGGCTTCTACCTAAATTAGCTATGTAGTTGCTTACATGAAGAGTTACTGATTAATGCATTCACTCGCTTCTATTGTAATTCGGAATAACTCAGAATGGTCTGTATGCGCTATTTTCTGGACCTATTAGTGTGGTTTTAGACCTTTGGGATGACAGAATTAATAGGATGCTTACATTTTCTGTATGCTCTATTTTCTGGTGTTGTACCTTACAAAAAAAACACTAGGAATATAGAGTGTTTATGCACCCTTTGCTGGTCAGTTGTCTACTATCCCTGATGCAGCAAGGAAAGGTACCGCAGGGCCCCAAGACGGAGCTGCTGACAAATACATGTGTGCTGCTCCAGCGGCCATCATCATCCGGCTTTGGTTGGTAATGTCCCTTAGCATCGTGGTGAGCATTTGGTGTGTGCATAACATAAGTACCTTAATTATTCTTCTAGGAAAACTGTCACGGATACTTTCTTTCGTTTGGCAACCATTTTAAAGCTGCTGTAATACCAATTTAAGGCACCAGAACACCCCTCTACATAACAAGAACAATAGCAATTCATTTTTCCATATCAACATACAAATACAACTTTCGATACACACACTTCTCCCATCAGTGATACATGGATCAACAACGAGGCAAAAACATGTGCCTACTCAGCCAACGATACCGACTATAAAATAATAAAATACGCTCCTTTAAATCAAAGTTTTCATAAAGCTACGTATATAAATTTGTATTCTGATTTCAAAAAAAAATTGTATTCTGTACATCGCTATAACATCTCGCTGCAACGCGCGGGGTATCATCTAGTATTCAATATGTGTAAGCCCCCCTCCCTACACAAAGGAGCACCCTCTCTTGTGGCCCTAGGAGGCCTGCATGGAACTGCAGGGAAAAGAAAAATGAGTTATTTTGTGTATTTCTGCTTTTAGCTCAAGTATTGTACTCCATCGATTCATAATAAACGGTGGAGATTTGGTACTAATTTAGTACAACTTATGTATTAAGATCCTGAAACTTATATCGGACCGGAGGGAGTAGCTTTGTTACTTATGTGTTTTACGTATGTGGACCCATAGGCCCGCCTAGGCCCAAGGCCCAAGCCGGACCCAGATCTGCAGGTCGCCGTCACAGGGGAACCACCGCCGGGTTGACCACCTCCTCGACCTCCGTCGTCGCACCGAGCCCATTGCAGGGGGCCACAACACCGTGCTGTCGCCGAAGTGCTGGAGCTCGTCACCACCGCCACATGGAAGGATGCGCCACCCGGGAAGAAGCCCCGATGCCGCCGTCTCCGCCCGGGCTTTGCCCGTCGGTGACCTCTGGCGGCGGTGGGGAAGAGGGGGAGGGGGAGAGCCTTAGAGGCGCCGGCGCAGTTGCCCCCATGTCGCCTAGGGTTGGGCGACACGGGGGGGGGAGGGGGGAGTAGCTTTAGTTTGCTTGGCCGCTGTTTTTTTTTTGCATGCAAGGGGGTGGAGAATATAGAGATAAATGGCCGGTTCAACGCATTAATTTGATGCTAACAACTACCTTTAGACTTATAATTCTGAAATACTACCTCCGTCTCGGTTCACAGGGCCTAATCTGAAAAAACATTTGTCCCACAATAGCTTTTCACTAAGACCTGCATGCATTTAATTAAAATTAGTAACCTCCTCTAATTACTCCCCACCTTCTCTTTCTTCTTTATTTTAGCTCGCCAAAATAACCTAGTGCATGCGGGTGGGTGGAAATCAAACGAGTTTTCATGTGGGGCTGGGTGCATGCGTGGTGTGAAAGAGATTGAGTTTGGCTCTTTGGCTGCATGCACAGTGTGAAAGGGATCGATCTTCTCCTAGTTATTTGCACCATTTGCACCATTTAACGTCCAATCAAATGCTGCCTTGGTTCTGATGCAAAATTACGTGAGCCCTGTGAACCGGGACGGAGGGAGTATCTGGTTTTAGCCTCCAGCCCTACATTCCCATCGAGATGGAGTAATAGGGAAGCTGATTGTGTGACACACGAGCTAACTAGAGAAGCTTTTATTTCTAGTACTAGTAATTGAGGCATTTGGGATGGTAATCCCCTAGTTTTAATCTAAAGGTCCTAGTTAATGATGTAATTATGTTTAATGATCAATAAAGCTAGTCTCGTGGCATCTCCTAAAAATAAAATAAAAAATAAAGCACCCAGCTCTTGTGCTCCATCACCCGACAAATTAAGGTAAACATAGTAGTACTAGTAATACTTTTCAATTCAAATTATTGTGACGATAAGCCATGATACTGTACTAGTACTATCATATTATGTGAGAAAAATCAAATTTCGAAAGTCAAAATTCCCATCTGCCCTTTCCATCCGCCCTACCTGTCAGCGACAACGTGTGCTGCTCCGTCTTGCTTGACATCTGCTCTCCACCACGACACGACTCTTCTTCCTCCTCTACATCAGCCAGCCACCGCTCCACCATCCCGGCGCCCACACGCAGCGGAGCTCCACCAGACGCAGCGCCATGGCGTCCATCGACCCGGAGACCGCGCTCGCCTACAAGTTCCCCGAGGTAACCAACCCGGTCGCGTGCACCTCCTCCCCTCCCCTCCCCGTCCGTTCCCCCCGAGTCCGCGCCTCACCTTCTCTCCCCCGCGCAGGTCTCCTTCGCCTACGACGACAGGTGCGGGCGCCGCTCACCGCGTCTCCTCTGCTTGATCCGATCGCCCCCCCCTGCTCACCTCGTCTCCGTGCCCCCTGCAGGGACGTGGCGCTCTACGCGCTCGGGGTGGGGGCCTGCGGCACGGACGCCGTCGACGACAAGGAGCTCCACTTCCTGCACCACATCGACGGCCAGCGCCACATTAAGGTCCCTCCCTCGCTCAATCCCCTCTCGTTGCTGTGCGACTTGGTTAGTTGGTCGACGTGACGCTCTGATTGCGGCGATTCCGTTGTTGGAATTCATTTTTGGGGAGAAATGGCTGCGCATCATTTTACAAAAATTGTGGAATTGTTGATGAAGAGTACTACATGCTAGGATTGAGATGGCTCGTACTTAATCAAGGGGGAATTGATGATGCGAATAATCCTTTCACTTTCTCTGTTTACAGTCCACATTAAATTGGAATTTGCCAGCTCACACTTACCCCAACATTTTCGCCAATGCCCGGTAGACCGACCGTGGACTGCTATCCGTGAGGGTGTTATCTTGCTTGCTTTGCTTAGGCATGAGATTATTACGTACTGTAGCTGATACGCATCGACCTTAGGTTGTTTTCTAATAGCTCGAAAGCTCATTTTGGGTCTTATGTTGACCTTTCATGTCAGTAAGTCGTCCTAATAAGTTAATTAGATGTACGAGGAGCTGCACGTTCTTCTGGCTGCTGAGCATAATCTTGTTGTGGAGAAAGAATGTTAAATTAATTCATGTTATCATGGAAATCATTAAGCTTCCCTATGAATGCGAGTTATGATTTCACTTTATTTTGGTTCTGGGACTACAAGTCCAATAAAATATACACTTGTTAGACAACACTTGGTGATTGCCATTGACTTGAGAGTAAAATTAAGATAATTATATAGCCAATAAATCAAGGAAACTGTACTGATGAATTATGTTGAGTCATCTGAGGAATCCATCTGGTTGTCATCTAATAAATATAACAAGTCAAAGATGCATCTTCAATTCTTCATGTTACGCCTTCTCTAAGCCCAACTGATCTCGGTACTATGGCATCCTTTCACATGCATCTTCATGTTACACCTTCTCTAAGCCGATCTGATCTCGGCACTCTGCCATCCTTTCACATGCATATTTGCGTTTCTTTTAACCTGACACAGTTAGTCTAGCATCTGTTCCACATGGCATCCCAAAAATTGTGCATGAAATGTTGAAAGATCGAGTTGTAGTCACTATGATGAAAGCAATGTTCTATCATACTTATGCTCATGGTTTTGTTATATATATTAAATTGCAGGCTCTTCCTACATTTGTTTCTTTATTTCCACTCAAGAACAGCAATGGACGCGGGATTGTTAACGTGCCTGGCATTCAGTAAGACTTACCTGAAGCAGTCTCTTTTGAGTTTTAGTTTCCATTTACTCTGTGGTTACACACTTCCCCTAATTTGTACAATTCTTATTGCTTCTTATTTTTCAGTTCCCTAGATTTTTCTTTTTAGGATTTTTGCAGCTAACATTATAGTTGGTTACATTTTTTTTTTATGGAAGTTGATGTATTATGTTAAAAGTACTTTAGCTTATTTTCTTTATTTTTTCAGCTTCGATGAAAGCCTTCTATTGCATGGTCAACAGTACATAGAGATCTACAAGCCAATTCCTTCATGTGCTAGTGTAAGTAGCTTACCATCATTGTCAAAAGGTTTTGTTTTAAGATCCCTGTGCTTGGAGGCTATGCATGATATAGGTGATGTCTGATTGACCCAGTATTTATTCACTTGTTCTGGTGTAGAAGTGGCTTGAATAATTCCTAGTGACTGCATTGTCAAATTGTTTTTCCATGTGGATATATGAACATGAGCCATTTCTTCACTGATAGTTAAGCTCTTCTAGTTGACTTTACATGTGCATGCATGTTAGTTATGATTTGATGATATTGTACCTTACTGCTGAGGTTGTTCTCTAAATTAAAAGATAGAACATGCTCAGATTGCTTGTTAATTAATTAGGCATTAATGGAAAAACTATTGGTATACTGGTACTGTGGTACATACTGGAGATTGCTTCAAGTTATTGGTTTTATGATGGAATATTTTTCAGAGTTCTCATCCCTAGTGTCCACTAATTGAAACAATTTCCTGTTGTTTTTCTTTCTTCAGGTTGTAAACAAGGTTAAAGTAGCTGGTTTGCATGACAAAGGTACAAGAAATGTGCTTATTCCATAGTGCATATACAATCGATGATTTGTGCTCCTTGCCTTTTTCATTCTGAAAATTACGGTTTCATCTTTTATGAGTTTTATGATTGCTTTGATACATGTATTGCTATATATGGATGTCAGTTGGTGGAACTATGACTAAGTTTGTACATGTTATCTTCCAGACCAACAATAGTCTTTACAATCATGAAAAAAAAAATCTGCAGCTTTGCTTAAATACATGGGTGTAATAAATGCACAACCTACTATCATGCTGTGTTGAGCCTTCAGCTTCGTATTTGTATATTTTAATTTGTAAGGGTTAAGTGCTCTGTTGAAAAACAATCTCATCTTGTCCATTTGATCCTATGCTACTACCAATTGCTTCTTTTCAGCTTGTCTCTCAGCTATCAGTGTCCATCCACTCCTGCAGGAGAGTGTGGTCAAAGTGCTATACCCTTGAGTCACCATCGTTGACATTCTTTTAATCCTATGACCACTTACTTGAAGTAGTACAAAAACAACCCTAAGGGATTATATTCAAATTTGTAATTTTTTTTTTGAGGCAGCATTTTAATGTGCAGGGAAGGCAACTATTCTCGAGATCGAAACTACCACCCACCTCAAAGATTCTGGTGAAGTGTTATGTATGAATAGGTCTGTGATATGGCTCTAAGGTTCAAGCCTTCCAATTTTATTTCTGTAAAACTCTAACGAAGCAATGCTGTTAACGCAGGAGTACTATTTTCTTGCGTGGTGCTGGAGGTTTTTCGGATTCTTCTCGGCCATATTCGTATACGACTTATCCTGCCAACCAGATTTCTCGCATATCTATTCCGGATTCCGCACCTTCCGCGGTGTATGAAGACCCGATCCAACAATCTCAGGCATGCTACTAACTCTGCCTCTTGTACTATTTCTTTGTGCAAGTATTTGTGATTGTTGGTAAGAAAATACACCTTGTGCCTTGGAGAAACTATGGAAACCATACAAGTATGTATTGTGTAACTATGGTCTGTGTTGGTTTACGTGCTCAACTGCTCATCTTACACTAATGATCCCAAGTTCCATGATGTCATCTTGTTAATATGTAATTGTTCTGCCAAGCCTGATTGCTTTTCATTTTCAATCCAGGCACTCTTATACAGGTTATCTGGGGATTATAATCCTTTGCATTCAGACCCTATGATTGCACAGGTTGCAGGGTATGTTACTTCAGTGAAATCATCTTTATGTTGTTATTGTTTCTGAATTCTTACATCGAGAATGCATTGCACTTTCCATGTTTTCGCAACATACATTGTAGAGGTAGTTAACTAGCCAATATTGGGGACCTAAAGAGTAATGTTCACCAGGAAATCAAACCATGTTTTTTCTCTTACAAATAGGCAGACAATGTTCCAGTGTGGATGAGAAGTAATGGTAGCTGCCACCTGCCAGAATTGCTGGGTGTTTTCAGTTTTGAGATGATTTAGGTTGCGTCCTAATGCCAGTGAATTTTCGTGTGTTTATATTCACATGATCCAACAATGCCTATTTTGATGTGTACGAGCTGCATCGTTTTCCATCTGAGACCAAGATTTCTGTGTGTCAAGCTTTAGTTTTCTTCTGAAGACTTTATCTGATAAGAATTTGTGCAGGTTCACTTGTCCAATACTGCACGGTCTGAGACCAAGATTTCTGTGTGTCAAGCTTTGGTTTTCTTCTGAAGACTTTATCTGATAAGAATTTGTGCAGGTTCACTCGTCCAATACTGCACGGTCTCTGCACTCTCGGGTTCGCGGCCCGGGCAGTCATCAAGTCCTTCGGCAACGGGGATCCAGCAGTGGTGCAGAACATCTTCGGTCGCTTTCTGTTGCACGTCTACCCCGGGGAAATTTTAGTCACTGAAATGTGGCTGGATGGGCAGAGGTAATGTTACTAATCTAGCTAGAACTAACTGAGTTCTGTGTCTGCTGGTTTCTTTGCTCACGATCCCATGTGGAATGATTGGCTCTTGCAGGGTGATGTACCAAACTAAGGTGAAAGAGCGAAACCGTGCCGTGCTTTCTGGATACGTGTTGCTCAAACACAGCCCGTCATCATTGTAAGCGCTGCATCATGTCCGTGACAAACACTCCATTGTAAAACTAATAAAGTATCCTAAGAGATGGCAAGTGTTCTGTACTACTAACCTGCAGACGATATACTTCTAAGTATGCACTTGATACTTATTTGAAAAAAAAAATCGACATGTGTCTGTTAAGCCTTCACACAAACGGTGTTATCGTCGTAAGTTGATCTTCGCATACTGGTCTATCTGTTCGGTATAGAAGTTATTCTTTGATAATCCTTGTCGGCCACCTTTCTCAAGTGCAAGCTGATGTTTCTGAAATCTTTGGTGTGCTCTAGCCTCTAGGGCTGGCTTTAATATTGGCCTGAAGTGATTTCACCACTCTAAGCGTTTGGGGTGCAATTTTCGCAATTAGTTGTGGGCTCAACCCATTTATTTCACCACAAAGTTTTTGTTTTTGGGGCGCAAAATAATTAAGGACCTATCCATGCGTTTACTCTTGCAATTGCTAAAGTACACGCTAACACATTATTATCATGTGCAGTACACACTAAAACATCATTGTGGTGGACTGTAAAGAAGAAATATTCTATATGCACATGTTCTAAGTGGCTTTTTGCAAAGGTGAAAATCATGGATTTTTCCAAGTGCATACCCGTGGATTATTTTCATTTCTTTACAAACTCACAAGATGTGCGAAGTTAGAATTGGTTGAGGTCATAAACTACTCCGAATTCCCGAGAACGCGCGTTCTCAATTGCACGACTAACTAAGAAACAAAAAAACAAGAATCAAGACCTTTACTTAGCAGCGCATTGGCTTCTCTCCACGATCCATCAGAGTGACCGGAATATGCGAGATGATGAATCTGAAAGCAAAAGAAAAAGCTGGACAAAGAATCGTAACTCTGAAAGACATAGCGCTCATAGCAGCACGGCGCGGTCTCCTACGTCTATACATGGTGCTTTTGAAGCTTTTTCTCGAGTTCGCACCAGGCATATCTGGGTCGTCCGCCTTTACCATGGGCAGGTGGCACGTGCATGGTTCTTCCAAGTCCCAACGTAATGAAATTTTGGAAAAAAGACAGGTAAGAAATGGTGTTCTGAGCAAATATGTCTGGAATCTTTCTTGGATCCCATCCGGATCCAGCACATTCTTTGACGCGTCACAACGAAACCTTGTTTTCCGAAATAAATTAAACAAGTAAAGTTCATTTTTTCTGTGGGGGGTAAAAAAGGCTCATCATCCTCCCCTACCAATCTCCATCCTTCTCAAAAGAAGATCAAGCTAGCTTGCTACTCAAGTACGGCAGATTTTAGCTTCCATACATGGAGTATATTTCGCTTTTACTGTCAACCGACAGGTGGAGCATGAAAAATTGCACCTACGTTACGCTCCGTCTACAGCATCATGCAAAAACATAAATTAAAAAGTTGTGTACATATGTTGATGCAGACGCTGGGGCTTTGCTCCCATTTTGAAAAAAAAAAAACATCGTGCAAAAACTTCTCCGGCCTCCGATCGCCCTAGCTACTCCTACTTGAGAGAAAAAGTCCACATCAGTCCCTGGATTGGATGTGCACACAAATAAACGATGCGAGGATCTATTTGAAAATTACACCGTAGGGTTTTTCCCTAGGGTTTCCTGGTCAAAAAGAAAAACACGATCGAGAACGAGGCACGCTAGCTTCGGGCACAAAGGATGCACATACCAGGGAGATTGAGAAAAAAACTGGTGTATTTTTCCTTTTGACAAATCTATCCCTTTGATGAAACCGATCCCTCGTCTGACCTCTTGGCAAAATTATTTCGAAATCAGCTCTCTCAGCCAATGGCGGAGCTGGAATTGGCACTAAGCGATGTCAAAAGGCCAAAATAAGAGGCAAACAAGGCTAAGTGAGGTCATTTACTCATTTGATAGTACTTACTGGATCAAAACTGTGTACTCATAGCTAGAACCTATGGTGCTTAGAGCATCCCCACTCATCTCCCCGACGAGGTCCCCGAGCGACGTTTTTTTCATCCGGACGGCGTAATTCGGTCCAGTAGCGCCCCCGGTTCCTCGATTTCGTCCGGATTTGGCCCTTAATCCATCCGGCGATCCCACGCCATCCCCGGTACCCCGAGGCGCGCTCGGGGAATCCGGACGAAAGAATTTGGCGCCAAACATCGTGTGGACCCTCGTAGTCGGCGACTGGACCGCCAAATCCTGTCGATTTCCCTACAATTTGCTTGCATATCCCCATTCTCTCCCGCCGAATCTGTGTAGCCATCTCCATTCTCCTCCTCCTATGTCTCGTCCACCATCATGCCGCCGAAGCCGAGGAAGTCGCGGCTGAAGAAGGAGCGGCCGCCGGGTGTATCCAACGCAGAGTGGGCGGCGGCAGAGTAGCCATCGCACCGACATCCTCCGACCCACTCCGGCCAGTTCTTCTTCGTCTCCGGCTCCTACCTCGTCTTCCTCACCGTCTACGACGTCGACTGCCGCCGCTGCGACGTCGGCCGCCGCTTCGACCACGGCGTGTGAGGAAACTGGGACGTCGGACACCGCCGTGCCAGACGGGACTCCCGATGCCCCTGTTTCAGTGTAATTTTCCTCCGATCGCCGATCTGTGGCTGATCCTTTTGCCGATCAACTGGCCGTATTTGTAGCGGGACGACGATTTGTTTGAATTTCGACTATATCCGGCGAACTCCGGGTGGACGACTGGAAATATGGTTCTCCCCATGACTTTATTTCGTCCAATCCGGCGGTTGTTTCGTCCGGATTTCGGCGTGGGGAGGCCAAACGAGTGGAGATGCTCTTACCAAATTTTTGTGATGTCGCTTGACCACATGAATAACTGTTGAGAACGGTGCTGAAGTTCTGCACCAAGATCGTCCGGTGCCAAGCCGCATTGCGTTGAACTGAGGTTGGTGCTACCGTGCTAGTGCCATTGGCGCCGAGCTACTTAGCTCTTTCCCGCTCAACTTCTTTGACGCAGGTTCATACAACTTCGGCACCCATTCTAAATGCCGACGACCTTGGGGGGTCAGATTCTGAAATAGCTTTGCCGAGGGGGCGGACAGAGGGATTTGTTTCGGCTAGGGGTTAGATTTGTCAAAGAAAAAAAATACACAATTGATGTTGAAAGTGCATGGAGCCCCCATGTGTGGTTTTGGTAATTAATGACAATCCCTATGGACTAATGTTTGCATTGAGGTATATTTGTAGGAGTTGTCCATAGGCAATTCTTGAACCATATGTTGGCTTCAAGGTTGCAATAAGAAGAATTTGATGAAGGATATCAAGTGTCAAGTATGTCTTGAAGATGAAGATGAAGTGAGCCCTCAAGTTACTTCAAGACATCAACATGATGAAGAATGAAGAAATGAAGTGCAAGTTCAAGATGAGCCAACTCGACGAGTTCATAAGCTTGAAGCTTGCCATGGAGAAATGAAGTGCTAGTTCAAGATGAGCCATCTCGAAGAGATCCTTTGATTGACTCTTGCCATCCATATGGTGTTCATGGATATGTGAAGATGCGCCGAAGAAGAAGCTCTCCCATGGTGGATTATGGGGGAGCAATCCACAAGACTTCGTCATGCAAGCACAAGCAAGAAAGGCGTTCCATCTTGTTGCGGTCAAGATCGTCATCATCGAGCTCAAGTGGAATGCGCAAGGTTAAGGTTTGCTCTTGATAGGGTTTCTTTCTCACCGGTCTCATGGTGTAGTTGGAGACCAGTTTATAGTTTAGTTGCCGTACTATCAAGAGGGCTCTCGAGTGAGTAACTCGATCGTATCGTTCGGAGAGAGCTCAAACCTTTGCATCCTTGCATCATCTTTCTTGGTTGTTATTTGGCTATTATCCATGTGATGTTTTAGAGCTTGTGCCTACTCTCATGACAAGCTCTAGTTCATCGAAAACGGATTTTGCATTGATCGCTTGTCGTGTTTTCGAGTTTGGTGATTTTCTCGGTTTCTCATGTTGAGGTATTGCACCTCTAAAAATCATAGAAAATCACCCCCCACTGATTTCCATATTTCCACTTTTTGTTGGGTAGCTCTTGTTGTCCTCTTTCCAACAAAATTAGTTTCATCTCGTTCTGATTCTTCAATCTCAAGATATTTGCATTTCCATATTTGAGTTTAAAAGAAAGAAGAAAAAGAAAAGTAAAAGAAAGGAAAAAGGGGAGGAGGGGCTGCCGCCGGAGGCACGGGCGGTACCACCGGCCTCACCATGGCCGGAGCCTCCGGGCTAGGTACCGCCCGTGGTACCGGGGAGCCATTTGTGGCTCAGTACATGTGCCAGGGAGGTTGGAGCCCCGGCGGTACCTTGGCCGGTACCCCGGTCGGAGGCTCCGGCCTCCCCTCCCTGCCCGCAGCTCGCCACCCCCGCCGCCTCCTGCCAACACTGGCCGGTAGTACCGGCCCAACCTGGCCGGTACTACCGGTCCTCTTCTTCCCCGCGCGCAGCACTCCAACGGGCAGAAATTGGGGCATCCTTTTTAAGCCCCTCTCTCTCCTTGTTTTTTATTGCTTGCTTCTTCTTCTTCCTCCTCTCTTCTCAAGCTTTGCTCCACCATTGTTTGTTCATACTTGAGCTTGAGATCTTTCTCCCCAACCAATGTTTCTTGCATCTACTTGAGAGAAAGTTTGAGGGGATCTAGATCCACACTTTGACCAAACCAAAGCACCTCTTTGTGAGGGAATCTTTGGGATCTAGATCTTGGAAAATTTTGTGTTCTCCTCTTTGTTCTTCCTCTCTTATTCCCCCAATAGCTTTTGTAGCTTTGTTGGAATTTGAGAGAGAAGGACTTGAGCATCTTTGTGGTGTTCTCGCCATTGCATTTGGTGCATCGGTTTGAGTTCTCCACGGTGATTCGTGGTGGTGAAAGCAAGAAGGTTGTTACTCTTGGGTTCTTGGAACCCTAGACGGATTCTAGGCCTTTGTGGCGGTTTGTTGGGAGCCTCCAATTAAGTTGTGGATGTGTGCCCCAATCTTTGTGTAAGGCCCGGTTTCCGCCTCGAAGGAAATCCCTTAGTGGAACCGTGACCTAGGCCTTTGTGGCGAGGGTCACCGGAGATTTAGGTGAGGCGCCTTCGTGGCGTTCGGTGTGTGGTGTGAGTACCGCATCTTGGGGTGAGGCCTTTGTGGCGTTGGTGTGCATCGAGCAACCACACCTCAAGGTGAGCCTCTTGTGGCGTTCGGGAGCACTAAGCAACCACACCTCTCCACCGGAGATTAGCAGTCGCAAGAGTGTGAACTCCGGGATAAATCATCGTCTCCCGCGTGCCTCGGTTATCTCTATACCCGAGCTCTTTTCTTATGCACTTTACCTTGTGATAGCCATCGTGCTTGAAGTTATATATATCTTGCTATCACATACTTGCTTGTATTGCTTAGCATAAGTTGTTGGTGCACATAGGTGAACCATTGCTTAGAATAAGTTGTTGGTGCACATAGGTGAACAATAGTATATAGGCTTTGGGCTTGACAAAGTAAACGCTAGTTTTATTCCGCATTTGTTAAGCCCATCTCGTAAAAGTTTTAAATCGCCTATTCACCCCCCCCTCTAGGCGACATCCGTGTCCTTTCAATTGGTATCAGAGCAAGGTCTCTCATTCTTAGGCTTCACCGCCTTGAGAGTAAAGATGTCGGCTAGAGGATTAGTGCACGATAACACTCTTATATTAGATGGCACAAATTATGATGTTTGGAAAATTTGCATGCTTAGTCATTTTCGGGACATTGACCCTCATATGGAGAAAATTGTAGATATAGGTTTTTCTCCTCCTATGGATTCACAAAATCTATCTTTAGAGGATGAGAAAAATTTATATCTCAATTCTCAAGCTTCTTATGTTCTTATGAATGCTTTGCGAGATGTAGGTCTTTTTCCATACTTGCCTTTTTGGAGCGCTCATGAGTTATGGACAAAAATTCAAGATAAATATGATGTGTCCAATATTATTAAGGATGATTGTATTGCTTCCACTTCCGGCCGTGATGAGTTCTCATCTTCATCCACTTCACCAAAGTGTGTCAAGACACAAGGTAATGATATGGTGAGTGGTGATGAAAATTGCAATGTTGATATTGAGCTTTCTATTGATGATTCTTCATCTCTATCTCATTGCAATGTTTCATCTACGGACTCAAACACTTCTAGCACTAGAAATGATTTACATGCTTGTGTTGATAGTCCTTGCATATCTTGTGTAAGTTGCTTGAATAAATCTAATGATGATATGCTTGCTTTGTCTTGTGGCCATGATAAAAATGCTTCTATTTCCTCTAGTTGTTGTGTGACTAACATTGTAGAGGAAACCAAAATTTCTATTGGTCAAGACAAGATCTTGAAAGAAGCCTCAAGTAACTCCTCATCTCTATCTCACGGTTCTCATATGTGCCTTATTGTAATATCCCAGTATTTGGGGTTACAAAAATAGAGGAAACAGATGTGTGCATTGCATTCATGCATAGAAAATCTGGGGAATTTTCGCGCTTTAAAGTAAAACAGTCATAGTAACTGAAGTTTCACTTGACCTTGGTGGAATTGAAGTAGCTCATCAAGTCAAGCGCTATAAACCTCAATGTGACTTTAATAAAACCTTGTTTTGGGTAGAGATGATTTGATCTAAGGGGTTAGATCAAATGGAATTAAAATCAACACAAGAACTTATTAATCAAGGAGCAACTACTTGATCTTATTAAAAAGGACTTGAGCATCTTTGTGGTGTTCTCGCCATTGCATTTGGTGCATCGGTTTGAGTTCTCCACGGTGATTCGTGGTGGTGAAAGCAAGAAGGTTGTTACTCTTGGGTTCTTGGAACCCTAGACGGATTGAGCATCTTTGTGGTGTTCTCGCCATTGCATTTGGTGCATCGGTTTGAGTTCTCCACGGTGATTCGTGGTGGTGAAAGCAAGAAGGTTGTTACTCTTGGGTTCTTGGAACCCTAGACGGATTCTAGGCCTTTGTGGCGGTTTGTTGGGAGCCTCCAATTAAGTTGTGGATGTGTGCCCCAATCTTTGTGTAAGGCCCGGTTTCCGCCTCGAAGGAAATCCCTTAGTGGAACCGTGACCTAGGCCTTTGTGGCGAGGGTCACCGGAGATTTAGGTGAGGCGCCTTCGTGGCGTTCGGTGTGTGGTGTGAGTACCGCATCTTGGGGTGAGGCCTTTGTGGCGTTGGTGTGCATCGAGCAACCACACCTCAAGGTGAGCCTCTTGTGGCGTTCGGGAGCACTAAGCAACCGCACCTCTCCACCGGAGATTAGCACTCGCAAGAGTGTGAACTCCGGGATAAATCATCGTCTCCCGCGTGCCTCGGTTATCTCTATACCCGAGCTCTTTTCTTATGCACTTTACCTTGTGATAGCCATCGTGCTTGAAGTTATATATATCTTGCTATCACATACTTGCTTGTATTGCTTAGCATAAGTTGTTGGTGCACATAGGTGAACCATTGCTTAGAATAAGTTGTTGGTGCACATAGGTGAACAATAGTATATAGGCTTTGGGCTTGACAAAGTAAACGCTAGTTTTATTCCGCATTTGTTAAGCCCATCTCGTAAAAGTTTTAAATCGCCTATTCACCCCCCCCTCTAGGCGACATCCGTGTCCTTTCAGATGTATGGAGAGCTGATTAAGCTAGCTAGGAAGCTACTTAGAGCATCTCCACTGGCGCCCCCGATAGCGGCCCCGATAGCATTTTGGGGGCCGGCAGTGAAAATGGACTCGCACCAGTGCGTCCCAAATGGCGCCGGCCAATTTTGGAGCCCAATAGAATCGCCGGCAACCCCGTGCCGGCCCCTTCGCCAAGGGCGCGAATCGGGCGTGCCGGCACCTCGCGGCACGTCTGAAAACAAGTGTGGGCTCCGCCTGGCAGCCAAACACACCGTTTTCCCACCTCCTACACACGCCCGAGCCGACTCCCACCCCTCTAGATCGCCACCATCGCCGTCACCGCCACGCCCACCCTGCTTGCAATAGACACTGCCGACTGTCTAGAAACCGCCGTCCATCGACACGGCCGCCACCCCCTCGACCGGCGGCCGCTGTTTCGCCCGGAACAGAGCTCGCCGCCACCGCGATAGTATCGCCCCACCCGCAAGGTGTTCGTCTGATTGCCGCGATGGACAGTGACGACGAGATGATGGTGCAGCTGTTCACGGAGGAGCAGAACGCTCAGGCTGTTCGGCGGCAACAACAACAGCTGATTCTGACGAACATGATGCGCGTTCGTCAGCCTTTCTTCATCGTGCCTCGGTGCGGCGGCTCAAAGCCAGGCAATAGGAGGAACATCAACCGACATCGTGAAGCCGACGCAATGCTGCTTAACGCCGACTACTTCAACGACGACGCGACTCATTCACCGAAGGAATTTTGGCGCCGGTTTAGGATGAACAAGGACCTGTTCTTGAAGATTGTCCACGGCGTCAAGGAGTACGACACGTACTTCATGGCCAAGAAAGATTGCACAGGTTTGTGGGGCTTCACCTTAATTCAGAAGTGCACTGCTGCAATGCGCTGGCTTACATAAGGAGCTCCTCCAGATACAGCCAATGACTACCTATGGATGGCAGAGTCGACATGCACAGAGACTCTCTACAGGTTCTGCCGAGCCGTCATAGCGGTGTTTGGTAAAGAATATTTGAGAGCACCAAGAGCAGATGATACATCTCGGATCCTGCAGAAGAAAGCAGCAAGAGGGTTTCCTGGGATGCTCGGAAGCATTGACTATATGCATTGGGGCTGGAAGAATTGCCCTTTTGCTTGGCAGGGGATCTACAAGGGGCATACTGGTGAGTGCAGTATCATTCTTGAGGCGGTGGCAGACCAGGAGCTTTGGATATGGGATACATTTTTTGGCATGGCAGGAACAAACAATGATATCAACGTGTTGCAGCGCTCTCCGGTGTTTGCCAGGCTAGCTGAGGGGACAAGCTGCTGTCGTGAACTTTGAGGTAAACGGCCACGCATACAACAAGGGGTACTATCTAGCTGATGGTATCTACCCGACGTATGCTACATTTGTGAAGACAATTCCCTCTCCATCAAACGAGATGGAAGCCTATTTTGCAACATACCAGGAAGCAGCACACAAGGATGTTGAGCGTGCTTTTGGGGTGCTTCAGCGGCGTTTCGCCATTGTCAGGTACCCTGCTCTCACTTGGTCTGAGGCACAGATGTGGGAGGTGATGAACTCCTGTGTGATCATACACAACATGATCATTGAGAGCGAGCGCGACGCACCTGTGCAGGATGCTCATCCATTTGGTTATCAAGGGTCACTAGCTGAGGTAGAGCATGTGCCCAAATAATTTGCTACTTTTCTTCATATGCACAATGAAATTCGAGATGCGGGTGTCCATGCACAGCTGAAGGCGGATCTAGCTGCGCATTTGTGGGCGAGGAGAGGAGTAGCGAATAATGCATGATTTTATTTCTGTTTGTTTGCCTGTACCAATAATTTAAGTATTATTTGTTTGTTGGGTTGTATGAATAATTTAAGTACTATTTGTTTGTTTGGTTGTATGAATATTTTAAGTACTATTTATTTGATTGATTGTATGAATAATTTAATTCTATTTGTGTGATTCTATGAATAAAATGTGATTGATATGTTGTTTCAAAATATTGTAAAAAGAAAAAAAAAACTTGGGGGCCGCTGTTTGGGAGGCGCCGGTGTAGGAACAGCGTCCCCAAATAGAGGATGCACTACCGGCGCCCCCCATACAGCAATGCGGACGCACCTGTCGACGACTATTTGAGAACCGCCGGTGAAGATGCTCTTAGGGCATCTCCAACCGCGCGACCCAAACGGACGCGCTGGGCCGTCCATTTTGGGCCGTTTGGGTCGCCGCCCGGACACGCGGACAGCGCCCCGCGTCCGCGTGTCCGTTTGGGTCGCGCGCTGCGCCCAACGCGCGGACGCATCGCAAATTGGAGAAACACGAAAACAAAATGAAAATGGCAAATTTAAACGATATTTGATTAAACATATGCCCTATTTTGGGCAAATTTAGTACATAGCCCTATTTTGGGCAAATAAAACTAACAAAAGAAGCCCCTATATGGGCTTTTAAATTTAAACTAATTTAAAAACCCTCTATTAGGGTTTGGTCGGCGGCGCGGTGGCCGCCGGTGCGCCGCCTAGCCCCTGTGGGCGTCGTCGGCGACGTCGTCGTCGTGGACGACGTCCCCGGGCGGCGAGGCGCTGTTGTGGCTCGACCGCGTCGGGATCGCGGCCACGGAGACCACGGGGCCTCCTCCCACGACGAGTGGGGGTCCGGAGCCACCCGCGCCGCCTCCTCCCGGAGGCGCGGCTGCGCCTCTCCGCCGGTGGCGGCGCACAGCCTTCGGCGCCGCCTCCTCCGGCGGCGGCACCCTTTTGTCCTCTGGCGGCGCCGCTCGTCGGCGCGGCGCACGGCCTCCTCCCGCCGCGCCGCCTCCTCCTCCTCCCCGTCGCGCACTGGCGGGCCTGGGCGTAGAGCTCCCGCCCTCCGCCTCCTCGACCTCTGCCGGGCCGCCTCCTCCATCTCGGAGGTGCGAATGGCCGCATGGAGGTGCGGCCATTTCGCCTCCTCCTCCGCCGCCGAGATGATCGGGGGCGGCGCGGAGGTCCGGGTCCTCCTCCGAGGACTCCGGCTTGGGCTCGATGAGGGAGAGGCGGCGGTTGCGGCAATGCCGCACCGCCGCGGGGGACCTCTCCGATGTGGAGGCCGCCGCGGTTCCCCGGCCCGCAGCCGCCGTGGCCGACGCCGACCGGCTGGCCTCGTCGTCATTGGCTCCGGGAGCGAACCGTCGCCCGGGGCCATGGCGGCGGTTTTGCTCGGGGAGTGGAGTGGGGGCCGGAGTGGAGGGCCGATCCCCTCCGGTCCCCATTTATTAGACTCCTGGTCACCGACGGTGGGCCCAAGGGAGACGAGGCGACCAGCCATGCGGACGCGAGCGGACGGCGCGTGCCATCCGCGGCCACGCAAACCTAGCCCAGATTTGGGCCGGGTTTGCGTCGTTCCGGACGCCGCGGCCGTCCGCTTTTGCGGTGCGTCCCCGCGTTGGGCCGGGTTTTTGTCCGTTTCGACCCATCCGGACGCGCGGGCGCGGGATGGGTCGCCCGGTTGGAGATGCCCTTAGTGATGATCGAGATGGAATGGCTTGGTAGAGGCTAGAGGGGTGGTTGCCTGACCCGACAAAGTCGTTAGTACTGTTCCGCCGTCCTCTCCCGACCGGCCCACATCGCCCACTGGTAATGCGACGCAGTTACTCTTGGGGGACAAACATACTTCACACTACAGTACGAGCTCGTTTGTACTCTGTACCAATCTGTTGCACGCCATTGTTTGTCGCCGACCCCACATATTCTACGACCCTAGAAGTATTTGTTGCATGTACGCACAAAGTACAAGCCACACTTATGAGTTATCACACACGCACTCTCTCTTTCTCTCTCTCGATCGAGTGGCAGAATGAGAAAATTAACCAACTAAACTGGCGCCGTCTGATCTTGGATTAGGACTAGCACTAATTCTTTTGCAAGACTCGATTAGTACTCCCTCTATTTTATTGAATAAGGCATCATTTTTTGCCTGTTTTTTCTTTGATAAAAAATTACTCTAAATATAAAAACATTATTGGTATAAAATTAGCATCACTGAAAAATTCTTTTTAATTCCTCAAAATTTTCAGTTAAAGTACTTTTTTTTGAAACGGTCACCAGGGGGAGAGGATCCCCACATGAATTTCATTTCTTTTTTGGAGAACATTTTACATGGTACAGGATGAGAGGTGGTTTCGCCAAAGCATCAGATGTGCTTTGTGATCGCTATTACGGAGTCTATGGGAACAGAGGGCTAGGTCCTCAATGATCCTAGAGATAATAAGATTATAAGTAATATTTTGTTGCCTAAAAATCAGTGAGTTTCTAGCATCCGAGATTCTCCACATGATGGTTGTCATGGCGAAGGAGCAGATGTCGTGGTGAAGCATGGCCTGGCGGCTGCGAGTCCATAGGTCATCCTGGTCGAATGAGATGTCAGTGATGTCGATCTTGCTCCATACTTCGATGGCGGCGGGGTAGGTGATGAAGAGGTGGTGGTGGTCCTCTGGTGTGCTAGTGCAGCGCGGGCATGAGCTATCGTCGATGATGGTCTTGCGTGCGAGCAATGCTCTAGTGTTGAGCCTATTATTGGACAGCAACCACATGAAGAAGCAGATCTTGTGTGGCAGGCGAGATTGCAAGAGCGGCATGGCGGAGGTAGTACATTTTAAATACGTGTGCCTCTTATTCATTGAAACCAAGGTAGTATACTAAACTAGCTCCATGTGAATATCTGATCATGGGGGCTGGGGCACTAAATCGAATGCATGCACGTGAAATGGCAAAGTGTGGGCCGGGTCGGCGTCGCGCGCGTCTCTCGCAATGATGCCTGCCCCCATGCATGGCCTTACACCACCAACTAGTCATTGTGCACGGTATTATTATAGAAAATCCAGATCTACTGTATTACAGAAGTCGAGAATAAGTATAGTGGATGTATGTATAGGTTTGAAAACTCACATTTGTCCAGGAAATATCCTGAATACTCATGCAAAATTTTGGTAGAAATTACGTTGTATTTTGAGCTATAGAAAAAAAAACAATTTGTGGTTGTATGTATAGGATT
This sequence comes from Lolium perenne, assembly GCF_019359855.2. NCBI lineage: Eukaryota > Viridiplantae > Streptophyta > Magnoliopsida > Poales > Poaceae > Lolium > Lolium perenne. Next base: position 256,269,828 of record NC_067248.2, on the reverse strand, counting down.
TTTTGTCAAAACTTTGTCTTTTTCATATAGTTCAAAATACAATATATTTTTAAAAACCGGTCTACCAAACGAGGGCTTAAAGTATGATTATGTTTTGCCGGTCTTGAATTTCATTGTTTCTCGGCACATGCTTTAAATATTGAATCTGGAAAAAAAAAATGAACAGCTTACAACTCAGGGACATCCTCATTTTCTTTCGGTCGCAAAATTCAAGGATATATTTTGGCAAGTACGAACAATTTTTTTAAGTAGTTTTATACTTCTAGATATACAAAATGACAAGATAGACTTGGTGTTGCGAATTCCTGATGTTAATTTTGCAACTAGAAGACCGTTCTTCAGAAGCAAATTGGCCTCTCTTCACAATCCTTGAAAGCTACTCTCTTTGTTCCATATTAGTTGACGTTGATTTGGATGTTTTTGTGTATAAATACTTCTTGGAGTAGCTAGGTGTAATACTCTTTTCGTTCAAATGAATAAAGCTCGCTCGTTTTCCGTATTATTTTGACCCAAAATTATTTTAAATATATAAAGGTTGTTAGAATTTTTTTTCTTAAAGGTTGTTAGAATTGACATCATTAGAAAGTGTTTCTCAATACGAATCTAACGACACTAATTAACTACAATATAATAAAAAAATTACTTAACTTTTAGTCAAAACTCATCTTAAAATAAGGAGGTGTACCTTTTATTCAAAGAAACTCGAAGGTACTATGCGTCTATGCGACGACGAGATTGAGAAAAGGTCTGAGCAAAAGGGAAAGGAGAGGATCTGAAACCCCGACCGAAGCGAAGAACACGGCACAGTCTCCTACGTGCGCGGTATGCTTTTGAAGCTTTTTCTCGAGTTCGCACCAGGCATATCTGGATCCTCCGCCTTTGCGGTCCTACTCGTACGCAGATGGGCATACATCATACGGTAGATCTTGATTTTGCAACTGAACAAACTTGTATAGGGTCAATGCGAGGACGAATTGGTCAATGCGAGCAAACGTCTACTCCATAACGCGATACTGCTAAAAAACATCTTGAAGCACGTAAAACGATGGCCAACTTCAGGGCTCCATGGCAATATATATACTTCTCCAAGAGTCCCCAACATAGGACGTCTCAACGCTAAGTTATGTGGAGAGCTAGCAAGACCAATCCTCCTCTTCTAAAAAAAAGTAGACCAATTCTAGCTGTTAAAATTATTCTACTACTCCATCCAATACAAATTAATGGTCGTAGTTGCCTAGATTTATTAAACCTGCGATAACTAATTTGTACTAACCAATTCGTAGTATCATACTGGTGGTGATCATTCCAGCTTTCTTGGATCCATCCAGGTAGTATCAGAAGCTTTTCCTTGTTTTCATTTGCCTGCGAGTAAAACTAATAAAAGGGTTCATCATCCACCCCCTACCAATCCACCTTCCTCTCGTCTCAAAAGAAGAGGAAAGCTAGCTAGCTAGCTACGCATGGTAGTTTCTGTTTCCGAGCAGTGAGCAACAGCCGCCGATTATTGCTAGCTCCCACACACATCTTGTACATGTAGCGATCATGTGTACATATATAGAACCTACATGTCGCTACCAGAAATATCGCCTACCGGCCCTACATCTACATGTGCACCATCAACACTAGATGGGAGCACATGCTATATATGGCAGTTAAGAGATAAAATCAACTTATTTAGTTCGTGCAATGCATGCATGTATCCGTATTTTCTTTGAACTTACATAAATAAAATGAAATGGATGGTTAATTTGTTGAACTGTTCGGTCGGTGTATGTGTAGCAGATATTTAGATAGAGAGGAAAGAACTAAAGAAGGAGAGCTCTAGTTGTCGTCGCGCCAAAGAATAGGAACTAAGGTATGTTTGGTTGGTACCCAACCAAAATTTTGGCAGCCTATCTTATCGTATTTTAGTTCTTACTGGTTAATACCCTAAATTTTGATTGCCTAGGAAAGTTGTGCACCTACCTCACATTGCCTTCACAACTTGTGCCAATTTTTTGGCCAAAATGAGGCCAAGGAATCCCTAACCAATATTTTGGTTAGCCAATGGATGATGGCAAACATTGGTAGGGCATAACATGGCATGAACTAAACATACCGGTGTACCGAGATGAGCGGCCACAATGCAGGATGTATGCTTTGCATGCACGTTTTGCCATAGTTGACAACACATTTGCAGGACAAGTGTGCAACTAGTGTGCCGTCACATTGTTATGCCATCCTGCACAATACGGTGGAAACAATACAACGATCTCGACAAACTGATCGTGTGTTATAAAAGCGACAAGCAAATAACGAAGAACGATAAAAGAAAACGCAGCGGAGACACAAGATTTAACGTGGAAAACCCCTTCCAACACAGAAGGGGGAAAAACCACGGGCGCCAGCCAGCAAACTTCACTATATCGGGGAGTGTTTATAAACATCGTGGGTTATCTTATAATTTGATAAACCCTAGCCGGCGGCTTACAAGCCTACCGGCGACGGGCCTCGCTCCGCTCGTCAGAAGTTAATCTCCCTTTAGCATATGAATTTGGATCACAATATAACACCGTGAGCTGAGTTGATGAACGGAAGTGAACAATGGTTAATAGTCACCTTGTGATCAAAATCCTGGTTGTACCATTGGCATTCTATAGATCTGTCACTCTGTTAAAATAGATAATTTGTTATTTGGTTAAATATAAATGGATAGGTTGCAAATTTCATCTGTAGCTTAATTATGAGTTAGGAGCCCTATTCTCTGGGAGTGCTGACTGTCACGAGGAATTTGTGTGGAAAATCTCGACCCTCCTCTAGCGGGACATAATTACAACTTGAAATATCGTCCATCCGACCATTGCACATCATACGTCCACCTACCTTGCAAAGTCTTTTTTGCTATTATAGCATTGTTGCAACATTTTTTCCTGTTGGTGGGTTGAAACCTTACAATTAAAGTATCACACCACTTCAAAAAAAACTAATGTAGCAAAAAGTTATGAGTATGTGGCAAATCTCTGCCGATCGCAACAAATCCCCATCCGTCAAAGCAAATCTTAGAGCTAAACGTCAATACACGTACGCATCATTACATGCAAATATTTGTGGCACCCCACTCGGCCCCACGACAAGATTTGCAGCATTCACTGAAGCAAACAATTTTAGCGGATGCCTAGAACTGTCGCATCATCTCACCCATGTTCTTGTAGCAAAACGAACACTAGTTTGTAGCAACTCAAAAGAACATTGTATGCAACACCGAAAACTCGCAAATTACTAACCTTGTTTTTCCCCCCAAAACTTGAACCGTGGGACAAAGCCAACACTGCGAATTAACCCTGCAGCCTTCCACGTACAGACACTATAGCTAGCTAGAAGACTGATAGAGCTGTGTAGAGGCGGATGGAGACGTGGTTGGCCGGCAAAGTTGTGTACTGTTCCGGCGCCCCTCCCATCAGATCAGCTCAAATAATGCGATGATGCAATTGCTTTTGGGAGACAAACACGCCCAGTATGTTACGAGCCCTAGCTCTACATGTACTACGAAGTGTGAGCGAGCTTCATATATATATCGCCCGTCTATCGGCTCTCCGTCCATGGCGACGCCGCCGTGGCCTATCCGCCGCTGGCACACACACACTACGACTATGGAAGGGCAAGAAATGATCTTATCTTTAACAAAAAAACAATCTTTTCATCACTGGGTTTAGCTATGGGCTCTCCTTTCGCCGGAGGGATTACGGAATACCATGGTTTCTGGATGCACACGGTTCCTGGTGGTCGCTCAGGATATCTTGTGCCAGACTGGTTGGCGTCATACTATAGTAGGCTACAATGATGGAGACTGGCTTTTTAGAACTTGGGTGCATGTGAACCCACTTTTTTAAAAGTGCGTTTGTGATGTAAAAATATGTTTTAAAAATCGAAACACAAAATGAATGCAAAGGTGATCTTAAACATGTGCCCTGGACATGAGTTTCGTGACGAAAAAATCCTTTATTTTGCCTCGGTAAAAAAGTAAAATTTTGCAGGGCTATATAGCAGTATATATGTGACGTATTTTGTCTTTTTTAGATTCTGAAATAAAAAAAGTGGTTTCTCCGCGAAAACTTTCTACGCACACATGGAACATGCATACGTACCCCGTTATTTTTATTTCAGAATTTTTTAACATTTAGAAAATGAATTTCCTACCTGGGATCATGTGCACCCAGGTTCAACTGGGACTTTTCCACAATGATGTGTAGTTTTACTCTGCTCTTTTTATTCCGCTGGTTGATTTTTGTATCAACTATAGGCGATGGTTGAGATATGTGAGTTGTAAGACTTAATACTTTTTTGATATTAATAAAAGGTCGTATGCATCATCATGATGCAGAAACCGGGGTTAAACTCCCCATTTCGAAAAAAAAAAACTACGACCATGAAAGTGGTTGCGCATGCACACACGTGAATGTGGCAAAGCAATGGGCGCGCACGGCTATCGGAATGATGCATGTCCCCACGGCGTACGTACTAAGCTAACCTATGATCCAAATCCCATCATCATTGCGTCGCGCAAGCTAACCCTGCGTGTCATCAGTGGGCACCGGTTCATCGTGGGAGTCAGTCCAAACAATAGTACGCCTTTTTTTTTCTTCAAAAGTTAAGCCAAGTAAAATTTAACTGAATTTCTAGGACAATCTTTTGACAACTATGCTATTTTATAGATATCATATCAGAATATATTTCATGATGTATCGCGTGTTAATGATTTTTAGTAAAAAACTTGATCAAACATCACATGGTTTGACTTTTCAAAAATAATACTTCCTTCCATCATGTGAAACTTGTCTTAGACTTGCTTAAATTTAGATGTATCTACATACTATAATATGTCTAGATACATCTCATTTTTTGACAAATCTAAGACAACTTTCGTGATGGAGGGAGTATATGGCTATATGCCTTATTAATTGGAAAGTCGAAGTATCATGCATTTCATGTATGGATATGTCACATGCATTGAAAATATCATTGGATTCTTTTCGAAAGAAGTTTTTGACAATGTAACTTTTGTCGCATAAATGTTCCATTTTTTTAACTAAATTAATTTTTTTTAGAAGTTCTTAGTGGTCTAACAAATCGGCACGGACGGAGTAGGATACATAGATACTCCATCCGTCCCGGTGTATAGGTCATGTGCATATCTTTAAATCATCAATTTGACTAACATAATCTAAAGTATGTATCCTGAATGTATCTCAATATAAATTCAAATGTTATATTTTTAGTGCTATATTTTTTTGTTGTGCAATTTATATTTTATTTGTAAAATTGATAACCTAGGGATACACACATGACCTCCAGATCAAGATGGAGAAGTTCTACATCATTGGATGGATTATATGATACTACCCACTATAACTAGTGTGTATGTTTATAGCATGAGTTCCACATAACCTATTCTTTGAACTATTAAAAAACAATATTTCGGAGTTTAAAAAGATTTGGAGAAAAAAAAATCTAGATGTAAAAATGATTTGCTCTACGAACAAAAAAAATCTCAACTCGAAATACTCGTATTCTGGGCTGCATGTTGTCAATTTTGATAGGCCAAGAATATAAGGTTTTTCGGATTAAAATTTTGTATGTTTGTAGAGGACATCATTATCTACATCTTGTGTTTCTTTTCAATCCTTTTTTCAAACAATGAATGAAATGAGTTTTTCGAACTTTGAAAGAAGGGCTCCATGTAGCTTAGCTCTTTTTTTTTGACGCAAAATACAGTGGGGAAGACCCCCACTGCGTCATTTTCATATATGGTGCCCAAATGATGGCATGGTTATATACATATGGAGGGCAAGATAAAAAGAGAGAAGAAATAAAAAAAAAAAAAAACAAACACCTAAAGATTACAAAGTATCTATCCAAGCTTGCATTCCTTCTTTCAAACTAGGTTTAACTCTGTGTCTCATCTCTTGTATAGTAGCTTTGAAGAAATAGTAGCATTCCTGGACACTTTTCTGTTCGTCTTCAAAAATGATCTTGTTCCTGTGATTCCAAATACTCCAACATCCGGCCATCATGGCAATTTTGAAAAAAGAATTACCAGATCTGGTAGAATTCTCCAAGATCATATCAATAAGATGAAGATCTGTGTTCCATTCTTCTCCTATTTTCCACTGTAATAACCGATCAAGTCGCATGAGAAAAAAAGATGGACTAGTGTTTCCTCGGCATTCTCCATACATAACACACATTTGCTGGATTGTAAGTTAAAATTCTTCCTGGATAATAGATCTCTGGTATTGAGCCTGTCTTGCAATAGGAGCCAGAAAAAGAATTTAATTTTTGGTAAACAAGGGGACTTCCAAATCCATTTGAAGGGTTTAGGAGCAGGCGGTTCTTTGATCAAATCCATATATACAATTCTGGTAGAAAACTTGTTTCCTCCAATAGTAAGATTCCATTTATCATGAGAGTTGCTGCTGTCTATGATGGAGTTGATAGCTATGTGGAGGTCATTAATTTGCTGAACTGCAATCATAGATAGGGGTAATTGGAACTGGTCATATAATTCTTCCAGATTCAGGTGTTTTACCTGATGTAGAGTAATCTCCTTGTTCTTTGCAAAGGAATATAGGTGGGGGAAACTCTCCTGCAAAACCATATCATACCATTTGTCTTTCCAGAGAATAATAGAGTTTCCTGTTTGTGGTATGCAAGTTGTAATTTGCTTGAATGTCTGAAGATGAGATATACAATTTTTCCACCAAAAAGAGCCTCTGTTATTCTTGGAAATATTGGATAAACCATCATTGTAATAAGCTCTCCATAAAAGATTCACCCATGGTATATTCTGATGGTTATAGAATTTGAACAGATTCTTGATCAAAAGTGCCTTATTGTGTTCTCTCAAATTTAAAACTCCCAATCCACCTGATTCTTTTGTCTTACAAACAGTATCCCACTTTACCAAACATTTTCCTTTAGAGCTCTTCTCAATTTCTTTACCATGCCAGAGGAATGTTCTAATCGATTTTTCAATATGGTCAAGATGTGTATAATGTACTTTTAAAGCACACATGATAAAATTTGGCATTGCTGAGATAACAGATTTAATAACCACTAGCCTGGAACAGTGAGATAATAAATTTGATAGACCTGCTAGTCTTCTGTCAACCTTAGTAACCATAGGTGTTAGATCTTCCAAGGTAGGTTTGGTAGTTCCCATAGGTAGTCCTAAGTATGTAAAAGGCATAGTTTCCTTTTTGCATCCAAATAAAAGTGCCAGCTCATTGCATCTATCCTCAGTAATATTTATTGGCACCATAGAAGACTTATGGTAATTGATGTTAAGACCTGTGGCATCAGTAAAATCTTTCAGGATCCGTTTAAGTTCCATAATCTGTATTGGATCAGCTGGCATGATTAGCAATGTATCGTCTGCATATTGTAGAACTGGATAACTTTGACCATAAGATTCATTAATAGGTAGAGAGATAATGTTATTTTCCCATGCATGGTTGATCATAATCTGGAGTAGTTCTGCCGCAGCTACAAATAAAAGTGGTGACAGTGGGTCTCCTTGCCTTACACCCCTCTTACATCTAATGCTTTTTCCTGGTACTCCATTCAGTATAATAGAGGTAGAGGCCGTGGTCAATATCATCTTGATCCAGGATAAGAATTTATCTCCAAAACCCATGTGTTTGAGCATAGTTAGAACAGCACTGTGCTCTACAAGATCAAAAGCTTTTTCAAAATCCAGTTTGATAATAATGATCTCTTTTTTGGATTTATGGCAAATATAGAGATATTCAAAAGCCCATGCTATGCAGTCTTGAATTGTTCTGTTTCTGATAAATCCATACTGGTTACTGTGAATCAAAGGTATAATAACATCTTGAACTCTGTTGGCAATTAATTTTGTCAAAACCTTCGGGCCATAGTGACCGAGAGATAGGTCTAAAATCGAGGGATAAGCAGGATGTGACTTTTGGTATTAATGTGATATAAGCAGTATTGATACTAGTAAGATCTAGACTTCCATCATAGAATTTGTTGCACATATTGTAAAACTGATGCTTCATTATATTCCAGAATTTTTTCATGAAAAGACCATTAAATCCATCTGGTCCAGGGGCTTTGTCATTTGGCATATGCTTTATAATATTATCTATCTCTTCATTGTCAAAGGGAGCTTCCACCATACTTAAATCTTGAGGGGTGATCATGCTTTGTAGGTCAAAGTTCCAAGATGTGTCTTTTGTTTGGCCAAGTCTTCCTTTAAAGGAATTCCATAAAATAGCAGCTTTGCTTTCATGGTCTGTAAATTCCATCTCTTGTTCATTTTTCAATACTGCAATGAGGTTGTGCCTGTAGTTTCTGGTAGCAACAGTATGGAAAAATTTTGTGTTCTCATTCCCTAATTTTGCCCACCTGATGTTAGCTCTTTTTCTCCAATAAATTCTCTTTGCCTCCAGTAGTTTTGTCAAGTGCTTCTTGATGATTTTTCTGAAGTTTTTTTCCATAATAGTGAGATGTCTCTGTTCCTCAATCCCATCTATGAGTGCCAAAGTATAACTGCAGTTGTCTATAATACCTGACAATTTAGATATATTTTTACTCCATTTTTTCAGAGCATACCTGAGGTTCTTGAATCTGGCAGTAATGTCTTGTGCAGCATTATGATATAATCCATTATTGAACCATGCTTTTTCCACCTCTTCAGAAAATCCATCAAATTCTATCCAGTATTCTTCAAACCTGAATATATGAGCTCTGGGAATCTCTGTTCCAATTTGAATTAAAATTGGTACATGGTCTGATCCTAATCTTGCCATAGGAGTTGCCAGGGTATTGGGGAAGTGAACAGTCCAACCATGTAGCTTAGCTCTATACAACCTTATGAAAATCGATGGAAGCTCAAAGAAGAAAAGGTAAATTTCAGAATATCATGTGGGCTACTTGTGTCTATGAGTCTATCGGGCATGTAATCAAAACTTTTTTATACAATAGAAAAAAAACGCCGATCAACTACTCAAGTTTACACGGACAGCAATGAATGAAGCCGACATGTGGGCCCAGCGCATCTTAGTCACGCTTGGGGTGGACCCCACCTGCCAACCTCCCTGCGGCAACGGACACAGCGGAGACAGTTTCGAGGGTATCCCGCGACCAACCGCAAAATCCAAGTGGCAATAAGTAATGCTGACGTGGTGGTCCTCCTCCTTGTCTTCACTTCACTTAATAAAGTCCGCTTCTTTCTGACTTCTTTACTCTCCGTGCGAGGCTTTGCATAGTTAATGATGCTGGCTGCGTGGTTAACGTTAACCTTCCGTACGTTTTTTACTCCTACTATCGAACACGAACTACTGATATCCAGTTCTAAATTAATTAACTCAACTTTATTAAAATACGTAGTTTCAAAAAAAAAACTTTATCAAAATACGTTGTGTACTTAGGCAAAGCTGTGTCAATTAGTATGAGACGAAGGGAGTACTCCTCCGTCTTTAAATCAGTGTACTTTTAGACATGTTTTGTGTCAACTTTATTACTTTCAACTAACTCTCTTAAAAAGTAAAAAATTACGCATTTTAAGAAAAAAATTGACTATAAATTTGGTCAACCAAATTAGTAGTTAAAGTTTTTATCGAAATATGTAATTGCCTTGTAAAGCTGAGTGGAGGGAGTAGCATTTATGACACTAAATTAATATCGCTAGATTCATTTTGACAAGTAGTTTAATAGTATAGTTATTTTGATGTCATATAAGTTACTATGTTTGTGTAAAAATTTGGTTAAACTTAAAAAAAATTAACTTCCAAAAAAGGGAAATGTACACTTATTCGTGGAGGGAGGGAGTATCATATTGTTTTGCTATTCTTTTTTTTTACATAAAGGCGGATTGGTAGTTAAAAGGTCTAGGCAACTTTTGGGAGCTCCATCTTATTACATAGTATTTCAAAACCGAAGAATATAAGTGTATCACAAAGGAATACTGCAGTTTTAAAGAATATTTTGGTTTAGAGAATGAAAATAGGTTAGGTCAAAAGTTTTCAGAATAGCAAAAAGTGCAATTTTACGAATACTTCAAGTTTTTGTAACCACAATATTCATTGGATCCAGACATCATAAAGTATTCGATACTTAGGTAATTTTAGAAACCAAACTAGTATTCTCTAAGTACTTACAAAATACTTTGATGCCAAATGATGCCTTAAGCATTAAACCCTGCCTCTTCATAACTATGATACACATAGCCGATCAAATTCTGAAGAACAAAAGATAAAAAAATAAAAGGCACATTACAAGTAATCCTAAAAGAAACTGCACATGCGCCTAAGACGATGGAGGTAAAATCCAAAGATTACCCTGAAATCCATGTTGGATAAAAACATCCCTTGATGTATCCTTTGACTAGGTACACACCTTCATAAACATGTCACAATTTTCTACACGCTATAGCAACGACCATGAACAAAGTAAAGTTGTGCACAGGTAGATAACCTAGTAGAGAGAGAATAATTTTTATCATTAAAAACCTTGTCAGTACTGCATGGCCATAGAGATCATATAATGGCAATCGTTACTACCCTAATAAGTATTTTAATCCTATGGTCCACACCATTTAGCGAGTTTCTGAAAATACTATCGGCGTTGCATGACGGATATGAGGCGGAACAAACTTTGGTAATGTACCATATAGATCTAGCAAATTTGCGCTCAAAAAGTAATTCTTTACTAGTCTTGTTACGATGACAGAATGTAAACTTTGTACTTTCATGCCAATTTTGCGCTTTACAAGGTAGTATTTGGTGAGAGTTACCACTATGAACACACCATGCAAAAAACTTAGTTCTTAGCGGAATCTTCATCTCTCAATATTATTTTGTTATTATCCACTAGCATCTCTGGTTGAATTAAGGCACTATACATGTATTTTATTGAGAATTTACCACTCTCATATAGGTTTCATCGATGTTCGTCAGTCCCTTGTGTCAACCGGACCAAAACCAAACGCTGCAACAAAGCATTGCATGATGCAAGCCTAGAACCGAGTAAATTTATTTTGAGTGTTACATCTGGTGAGAACTCCAACACCTTTGTGATCATATAGCTCATGTGAGGAACAATGTTGTACATAGTTGGATATTATTCTCAGAGTGTAGTGTTGACTAGCCACTTATCCTCCAAAACCTTATTTCCGAGCCATCTTTAATTATGAATGAATCATATGGGAATTATTATTCTTTGTCGCCACGAGACCATCCCAGAAATGCAAGTCCCTATGTTTCCAATAAACTTGGATAGAACACTTTGAGGCTATGTATTTTCTTTTTAGAAGAGTCTGCCACACACCTTCTTCGGTGAGAAGCTTAAAAAGCCTTTTAGCTAGAAGAGCTCACTTTTTTTTTACCTCAAGATCATGAATACAAAATCCTTCTTGATCTTTAGGATGTCAATCTACATTCTATTTAGCCGGTCGATATTTTTTCTTTACTATCACATTGGCAAAAGAATCTTGATCGGAAACAATCCAATCTCTACAAAAATCCTTTCGGATGCTTGAAGAAATAAATCATATACCCCAATACCATTTCTTAGTACCGAATTAATGAGAAATGATATTCCACGAAAGGATAGTAATTTTTCTTTCCAATTACTTAGTATTTTTTTAGCCTCTCATCGACATGTATCAATTCAACATTTGACAATCTCTAAAAAATTATTTGATCCCTAAATATATGATAGGAGACTAACCATGACCACAACCAACAAGTTTGGCGTGGTGGGTTGCCTTGTCTTGAGCCTCTCCGAGGCAAAATAATTCGTTTTTATGAAAATTTACTTTGAAAACTTAAAGTTGCTTGAAGAATGATAATATTAATTTCAGAGTTGCATGTTGTTACCATCCCCGTGATTTCATTCTACAAAGCGTTACTTTCTATAGATCAGTCCTTGTAACTATGTGTTTCTCAACATATATATTGTATTGTGTTGCATATGAATGTGTTTAGATTGTGAAATTCGACGAGTCCATATAGCTAAGAGCATCCACGTAAGGTATGTGTACACTAATGGAAGCTCATATTTACATGTGTGTTCCGTGGTTTGATTATCTATTGACGGTGTTGGCTATATGTAGCGGTGCTAGCTGCGTCTCCATGATGTCCCGCAAAACAAAAATTAGGTAAAATCTTGATGCTATATATTATCTAGAGGTGGAAATGGATTAAGAGGTAAATCAGGAAAATATGTAGTCCCTCCGTTTCACTAATACAAGAGGGAGTACTATCTGTAGTATTATAACAAAATATAGGGTATCTTTGAAACAAATATGGAAGCAAATAGTCCCGGAAATAAAAGAGCCAGCACCGAAGATACGTGTATCGAAGGGTGGCACATTGAAAACCTTCTAAAAGGTGAAGAAATGCAAACAAGGTAATAATAAGGCTAGGTTTATTTTCCAAGCCGAGGAAGGCTGTATCCCGCTGAGGCTTGGGAGCATAAACAAGGCGGCCGCCATTGGCTTTGGCACGGCAATACACCTACGTACCAACTTGTTGAGCCATGTGAGAGGATAGGCCGGCGCCCGCAATGCTCTAAGAAGGAGGTGAATGAAGAGATAACAAAAGTTGGTCTTAGGCCAGCTGTTTCGCTCAGTAGCCTTGCAAGAAAATGGAAATCTTTTATGGTTACGCGCATGGGAACTCCGTTTCGGCATGTATTTCCACCCGAATCGCTCGCAATCGCTCCAAAGATAATATATCGTCTCCGCTAAGCCTTTCCGTTTTGGTTTTTTCTAAAAGGGAACTAGGTTTTCGTTCCATCTTCACGCCTGCCACCTGCCGTAGCACCCTGTTTGGCAGAACACCTACTACTCTTTGCATTTTGATATATAAGCTGGATGCATTTCTACATGAAAGTTTGACTAATAATTTAGCCCTATAAAATGTGAGTTATATGTAACCAAGAGCATATTTTTGAGAACATCTTTGAAATTTGCATCCAATGGCGTTTTTGTGGTGACATAAGTAAATTCATGCAAAAGTATAAGTAGATTGTATAATCTTTATGGGAGGGTGATCAAAGTTATCTATATTTACACCTATATTTGCTTTGCTAAGGATCTAAGAAAAATTTAATTTGCCAAGATTTGGTTAATAATCTCTGCGGCTTTTGCTCACCGTGACACGCGCATAGAAAAAGTTGAAAAGAAGAAGCGCGGGCGGCCACATCAGTCCCCTGCTTGCGCTCCCGTCGCTTTCCCCTCCTCCTCCGCACCGCATCCACATCGCCTCCAGATGCGCCTCCGCCACCACTCCCGCCGCCTTCGCCGCCGGACCTAGCTCGAGCCGTCGCCAATGGCGAGCGTGTCGGAGGACGAGGCCGGCTCCGAGCGCTGCTGCGGCAGCTACAGCCCCAGCGCCGACGTCAGCGGCTCCGAGACCTCCAGCGACTGCTCCGCCGCCAACGCCCGCCGCTTCCCCTTCTCCTCCTCCTCCGCCTCCGCCTCCCGCGGCCTCGCCTCCTCCTCCTCCTCCCACCTCCCCACCCCCTCCTCCGCCGCCGCCGCCTTCTTCCTCTCCAAGCCCGCCGCCGACCTCTCCGGTACGTGCCCCTCCCCCCTTGCTTAGATCTCACTCCACCCCGCAAATCCTCTGCTACCACTGCCTTTTCCGAACGCTCCTCACGCGCTCTGTCGGTGCTCGTGTTTGCCAGAGATCGACATGATGAAGGAGCGCTTCGCCAAGCTCCTCCTCGGCGAGGACATGTCCGGCAGCGGCAAGGGCGTCTGCACCGCGCTCGCCATCTCCAACGCCATCACCAACCTCTCCGGTAACCCGCCCGCCCCCGTCAACCAACCAGTTCACCCGCATTATTATCCCCGTCCGTGATTTCCTTCTCCTTACCAAAAATACATTGCGTTCGTTTCCAAATTAACCCAGCGACGGTCTTCGGCGAGCTGTGGAGGCTGGAGCCGCTGGCGGCGCCGAGGAAGGCGATGTGGACGCGGGAGATGGAGTGGCTGCTCTCCGTGGCCGACTCCATCGTCGAGCTCACCCCGTCGCTGCAGGAGCTCCCCGACGGCGGCGGCCAGTTCGAGGTCATGGTGCCGCGGCCCCGCAGCGACCTCTACATGAACCTCCCGGCCCTCAAGAAGCTCGACGCCATGCTCCTCGCCATGATCGACGAGTTCACGGACACCCAGTTCTGGTACGTGGACAGGGGAATCGTGGTCGACGAGACCTCGTGTCCGTCGTCCTCGTCCGCGGCTTCGTCCTGCGGCGGGCGGCCGTCGTCGGTGCGGCAGGAGGACAAGTGGTGGCTGCCGTGCCCGCGGGTGCCGCCCAAGGGGCTCCCCGAGGACGCCAGGAGGAAGCTGCAGCAGAGCAGGGACTGCGCCAACCAGATACTCAAGGCCGCCATGGCCATCAACAGCGACGTGCTTGCCGAGATGGAGATCCCCGAAGTCTACTTGGAGACCTTGCCAAAGGTAACGCCACTTCTCTTCACTTGGAAGCAGCATTCACTGCTGTGCTATCAAATGTGCTTCTCTACTAGTTCTGTCTATTGTAGAGTTATAATTATTCAGTAGTAGTAGCATACTACTTCAGTTGCTGGTAGGAGAATACCAATTCCATGGAATTATTATTTGAACGGGACCACTTACATGCTTGTAAATGTAGCAGCTCCATTAACGTGTCTAGTACTCCTCAATACAAATGGTGTGCACTATAAGTGCCGGCCGCCTGTTTGTCTGTCGAATTGCATGAGCTAGTCTTGTTGCTCTAGCTGTTGTCATTCTCGGTGCAAGTTTTTTCCAAGAAGAAGTTTATAGCAACCCCATCTATTTATTCCATGTCTAGTATAATTTGATAGAACTGAATCTGCCACTGCCATCATACTTCAGCCCTCATCGAGTAACCATGCCTTGGTGTATCAATATTCCTCTCTTTGGAGGCTTGAAAGTTGTGTAATGCAACCACTTTGTTATTTGTATTCCGACAAGTTTATTACTTGCTCTTTGGATGGATACTGGCAACTCTATGTTAGGAGTTTCTGACTATTCCACTCACATTGGACTGTTTGTTGCCTTTCTTCTTAGGTGTTTTTAGTATCCTAGCCTGCATCTAATATACCTTTGGTCAGCAGATGTGTTTTCTGGTAGGCGATTGAAAATAAGTTTAATCACTGTATAGAATTGCAGAAGTTTGGGCGAACACATTGCTGACTGTTAAGCTCAAATGTGATGGCTCTTAGCAGCTGAAGAACTTCAATGTATAGACTATAGACACTTTACTCTTCATAGCCTTATGGAAGCATATACTGGGCTAAGCTCAAATCTGCTAACCATATTGTGCAAAGCTATTGTCAATGCTGCATTTTTTTTTCTGTTCAAACATGTAATGCAGTGACACAAGTAATTCTTTTAGCAGTTGCTAAAGCAAATATCAGTTTCATTCATAATAATGTCCTGGTTTCTTCCGCAGAGTGGTCGATCTTGCTTGGGTGAGATAATTTATCGATACATAACAGCTGAGCAGTTCTCACCTGAGTGCCTCCTCGACTGCTTAGATCTGTCGTCTGAGCACCATACACTTGAGGTAGCCAACAGAATAGAGGCTGCCATCCATGTTTGGCGACTAAAGGGCCAGAAGAAATCGTCGCCTCAAGCCAAATCAAAGAAATCCTGGGGTGGAAAAGTGAAGGGTCTAGTTGGAGATTCAAAGAGTAACGTTCTGTCCCAAAGAGCTGACGGCCTATTGCAGAGCTTACGGTTACGACACCCTGGTCTGCCACAAACTTCCCTTGACATGAACAAGATCCAGTATAACAAGGTGATTCTTCACATCTACTCATTTGAACACAATGGTCTTTAAGTGATGGTCATGTTTCTTTTGCAATTTATTTACTCAGAACTGATTCTAATCAGACCTGGAGCATGCAAACAAAGTTATACTTAGAACGTTGCTCTGTTAACACCACTAAATTTCTAGATAACTCGAATAAACACAAATATTCACCCTGTTTCTTATTTGCTTAGGATGTTGGCCAGTCGATACTTGAAAGCTACTCGAGGGTCCTGGAGAGCTTGGCTTTCAACACCATCGCGAGAATCGACGACGTCATTTACGTGGATGACGCCACAAAGAAGTCTGCTGCTGCTGAGACCGTTTCGATCTTCAACCGTGGCTCAGGCATGCCAGTGCAGAAGAAGATCTCCCCGAGCCCGTTCTCGGTTCAGCACACACCGTACGCCTCTCCCTTTGCCACTCCCACTTTCTGCTCCTCCACTCCGGTCGCAGGGAACAGCCCCGGAAGAGCGCAGCCTCCACTGAGCAAAAACAACTTGCAAGTCAAGCACGAGATTAAAGTTGAGAAGCTCTTTGCCGGCGATCTAGAGAAGGTCTGGA
The DNA here is from genome assembly GCF_019359855.2 of Lolium perenne. NCBI lineage: Eukaryota > Viridiplantae > Streptophyta > Magnoliopsida > Poales > Poaceae > Lolium > Lolium perenne. Next base: position 256,253,440 of record NC_067248.2, on the reverse strand, counting down.
CCTACGCCGGGAACCTGAGCGCTCGGAAAGAGGCAGGAGACGCTCCTGAGAGGGATTGAGTGGAGGGTGCTGAAGCAAGCAAGGTCTGACTCTAGGCATGCCTCATCAGGAAGGTCGACAGGTATCAACGGTCCTGATCCGGTCGGTAGAGCTAGGTTTCATTCTGTACAGATGCAACATCATTTTTTTGTGCTTTCTTAGCGCGATCCGTGGACTGTGTACCCCTGCTCACAAGTAATGTGGTAATCTTGATGGCGTCTAGTTTCGTGAGGGCTGCCTCTGTCATCTGTGTAGCCTCCTTGTTCATGTCTATACTAGTAGCTAGCAGGTTGAGTTCTGCAGCAAGCCGGCAGGTGATCGAACTCCGGATGCTGGCATGCTACTGCTGTTTTTTTGTGTCTCTGAAGCTATCAGTGCTGTAACGGTAAACGGTTAACTGCACCTGCAGTGGAATACTCTGCCGTTGTCACCATGTCATGTATTCTGATATCTGATGTATGCTTGTACATGAATTGAACTAATGAACTGATCTAATCTAGTTCTTCGTCTTTTCTTGCTTACTATTAAGTGATGTGTGTACTGCTGCCATTCTGTGCAAATTTTTTTTTTTTTTTTTTTGAGCTGCCATTCTGTGCAAATTAGCTTAACCAGTAACTTCATTCTCCGGTCTGTGAAGTTAGCTTATCTTCTCCCTGGAAGAAGGCAAAGCAGAGCACACCTCACTTTGTACCTTCTCACATGGCATCGTCAGGTGGAAAAAACAGTATACTTGCACTGCAAATATACCAATCCTTTTGCCCTCACTCTCCTCTCTGATCTCGTCGTTCATCTGGTTCAAGGCAGCATCTTGCTCGGTAACTTGTCCCTGCAACGCAAGTCTCCGGATAATCTTGCAATCTCACAATCAAAATGCCACGGTATAAGTAGAGGCAATGCAACGCGGTGGTGCTGCAAGATCGCAGGTTGCTTCATCCTACTTTGACAGCAGTGATTGTGCTAGGAAGAGAGAAGCAATTTGCCTGTCGTGAGCGGCATGGGCACGCCGGCGAAGGAGGGGACGGCAGCGGCGGTGCCGCAGATGAAGCTGCTGGTGGACAAGCGGTCGCGGCGGGTGCTGTACGCGGAGGCGCGCAAGGACGCCGTCGACTTCCTCGTCGGCCTGCTCCGCGTGCCGACGGGCCTCGCCGCGCGCGTCATCGCGCACGCCGCTGCCGAGAACGCCGACGACGCGCTCGCCGTGCCGGGCTCCCTCGGCACGCTCTACGCCGGCGCGCGGGCCCTCGACGACGCCTTCTTCGTCTCCGCCACCCCCGACCGCGACGCGATCCTCTGCCCGGCCCTCCCTTCCGCCGCGCTCAAGCTGCTGCTCCGCGGGGACGCCTCTTCGCTTCTGGCGCCTGCGCCGTCCCCTCCTCCTCCGCCTCCCCCGCCGCCGCCGCCGAAGCGGTTCTTCCGCTGCGCCGGCCCGTACGGGACGTCGTGCCGCGGGAACCCGACGAGCGTCACGGACGTGGCTGGCCTGCCGTGCCCGGTGTGCCGGCAGCCGATGACGGTGGAGATGCGGTGGAGCCCTGGCGACGCGCACGGAAAGCTGGCGCAGGCGGCGGCGCAGGAGGCAGCGGCTATGGCGAAGGAGGCCACGACGGATGTCGGCGGAGGGTACGTGAAGGAAGTGGTGAGCTACCTGGTGATGGACGACCTCACCGTCGAGCCCATGTCCACCATCTCCGCCATCATGCTGCTCAAGAAATTCAAGGTAGCAGACTGCTCTGCCTTGGAGGAGCTCACCGTCGACCTCGGCCACAAGGAGGCCGTGCTGCTGCTCAAGGCGGCGCTGGAGTCCACCACGGCGCTCACGGACGTCTTCTGCGGCGGAGTCTCCATTGATAGGCTCGAGTGACAAAGCGAGAGCGAGCACGTACAATGAAACATGACCTACTATCTGCATGTAGATAGCGAAATTGTATACAAATTGCAAATATGCGAATGCATGTCTAAGTATAACACATAAAGTACACGACACATTTAAAAGTACATGTGCCAAATGCTGCAAATTCGTGTTTCCTACAACTCAAGTGACTAGATTTCTATCGTTTCATAGTTGATTATGTGGACCCTTAATCTGGCAATTTACTAAAGAAAGAGTGCGGTAGCATACACTTTGTGTGCTAAGGAAAAGAAGGGTTGTAATACCTCTATCTATAAAAAGATGTCGCAAATTTGTCTATATTTAGATGTATTTAGACACTTTTTAGTTTATAGATACATCTAAATTTAGATAAATCTCCGACATCCTTTCATGGACGGAGGAAACATTTGTAGTTGGAAGGATCATGTTGATTTGTTTTTGCTACCTTTTAGTTTTATACATGTTTGGCTAGCTAAGAATTAGCTTAGAGCTCGGTCAGCTCAAAAATCGTTCGATTTACATTGCAATTTGTGCTTCATGTGAGTTGCAAATGGATTACAGCTGGGTTTTTTTTGGATTGCAAATGGGTTGCAATTGAGGAAAAATGACCTTGACCATATCGTTGATCCATGATAGCTGGAAGTTGCAAGTAGGCTGCAACTTTCCAAGAACTAAGCTAATTCTTGATCCACCAACACCTACTCGCTCCCTTCTATTTGTTACGAAGTTGGTCTTTACAAATTCGTACATGGTAGTTACACTTTCTAAAACCAAATTTACCCCTTACTTTTTTCTGTAAAATTTTGTGTTTCAAATGTGATATTGAGTAGTTGCACTTTCCATAATATATTGGCATGTACTTCCTCCTCTCCATAATAACTGTTGTGGTTTTAGTCCAAACTTGAATAGAAATAAACTAAAACCACAACACTTGGTATGGATTGTGGAGCTACTCTTTTCTTTGTAATTTTTGGTTTAGAAATGTGTGATTTGCCAATTTACACATTTTGAATTAAAAAATTGTACATAATTGTTTCCTTTTGGGTTTAGAATGTGTAGTTTAGTTGTTCATCTCATCTGCATAATGTTATATAGCGAGTCATGAACACAAACATGTTCCTCCAAAATTTAAAAAACCTGCATGCAGCAATAGAAAAGCTACAATAGAAATAGTACATATAGGTGTGGTTCCTATACGACTCCCTAGATTGTTGAACGAGTACATCAGTGAAGAAGATCTGGTGCAGGAACGGTACCGTCAATGAAGCAGGTCACATGTGGTGGACGAGAGAGTTGTCGAGCTAGATCTGTTGTCGTTAACAACATCATCGGTAAAGCGTCTCTAGTGGGGTGGACGAGACCGCATCTAAATCGGCTCCTATAGATTGATGGATGAGTATATTGTTTTGGAGCGCACCAGGAATAATCGAGTGCGGTGGATGACTGAGTCGATCAAGCTGGCTGTGTTGGATTTTTCATCCCGCTTTCAGCGCCGGCAGCGAGACAGGGAGGCATAGTAGCCGGTGAAAACCGAGCCGAGTCCAGTCATGGCGGGCGATGGCGGCGTCTGCGCCGTTATCTTGTTGAAGGCATCGTCAAGCAACTATCGCTAACCTACTTGTTCCGGCGGCGAGATGGAGGAGCTTGGAAGCCGGCGATGGTGTCGCCGGTGGAGGGTTGGAGTGGCCAGCCCAGGATGGTCGCCGACGTGGGGGTCCGACCTGAATAAAGGCGGCGGTCCTAGGGCCTCTCTTGCGTGAAGAGGAGGACCTACCGGAGGCCTGGACTCGTGATCTGGCTGGAGTGTTGAGTTCCGGAAGGCTCCGCCGATGAATGTAACAGTGCTTTTGCCTGGAGTTTGTTGGATCGGAGGTATTCGGTCGTGCGCACCCATGTTTTTATTCCGACCGATTGGTTCTGGAGGGAGTGGCACGAAGCTCTTTTTCTTTGATTGACATCAAGTGACTATGGATCCATGATGAAAGTCGGAAGAAGAGAATTTCATGAAGGCCGGAGGGGAGGACTAGCTAAGGGAGGTTCAAGTCTTTGCGATGTTGAGGGACTTGCTTGGTGTTCCGGGCTTCACAGCAGCGGTATGAAAGTGGGGGCGACAACACAGGTGAAGTGCAGAGTCCTACCTTTCAGGGTGAAAACCCAAGGTCTGGCCTTAATTGGTTGTGCCTGGCAATGTCCTTGGTGGAGGCATTTGTTTTGAGAGCGGGGACTAGTCTGTAATTCAGGTGTTGTCTTGGCGGTGGATGTATTGCTGTTGTTAGGCCCAAGTACTGTAGCGGGACTTTTGTTTCTTAGTTTTGTTTTTTTGTTTTTGGCTGTGTGCATCCGTAGTGCCATTAGGGTGGTGCGTTGTTGCAGAGGCTGGGTGTAATTGGTATCTTCTTGATATTAATATATTCCCTTTATCGAAAAAAATGTGATGTCGAGGTGAGGCGGGTAGGCTCGCAAAGTGCGGTGGGGATGAAGGGAATATGCCCTAGAGGCAATAATAATTTCATTACTTATTTTAAATTCAAAATTAAACGTTTAATTCTTTATGCTAGAACAGCTTTGGTTCCGGATACATGATTCGGCAGGAAAACTCACAAGCTAAACAACAAGTTGTTCCTAGTCCCGTCTCTAGGATTAGCTTACAGGTTGATTGATGATCCCATTTTTCTGATCATGGGTATTTTTACTATAGCAAGGATATTGTTCAACTGTGAGAGTACATTGTTAGCATAACAATGATACTGAACCAACCCCATGTCTTTATACTACGAGATAGTATCATCACACATCGTTAGTACAATCTCACCATGTTAACTTATATATAATTTCTTCGACCGTGAGAATATCAAGCGTTCACATATATTAAGATGTACTTTGGTCATTGTTTGTCGCAGTCGTAATAGGTGGAATTACACGGTAATGTTCAGGTGCATCTGAAAGTATGGTGGATACTCCGATAGTGCAAGAGCAGGATATTACTCCTCCTGACGATCGATATATACAACTCTAGGAATTTTTGGTATCATAGTATCACCATATCCTCTGTGCAGATCATGTGCATACTGGACTACATATACGAGTAAAGAGTGTGATACTGGAATGAGGATGACAGGTATAGTGGTCAAAAGAGTTTGCATCACGAGGATACCAAAATCCCGCCTTGGGTATTTCTTTGTATTGTGAGTGGTAGGATTAAAATATGGACAAACACAAGGTTCGCTCGAAATCTTTCATGTAAGTGTAGGAGACATCAACGACGTCCATGTTCTGCAGTTGGTTATTGGTATGAAAGAGTTTTAGAGCAATCTCTTCCTATAACCGAAATTACTGTGTTACACGCTTAAGGCAAAACAATGTTTAGGGTAAGTAGTTCTATAGATGGTAAGTGGTTGAGAAATCTATCCAAAATAGTTCCAGTGACATCGAAATAATTATATCCAGGAACGAATGGAGTAAAATTTACTTATCCTAGCTATTATGTTTCATATTATACATAGAATAATTACAGGCATAAGGTAGACGGTAAATTTTAAGATTCGACCTTCCATATTATATTTAAAATGTGCATCTTTACAATACCCTTGCTAGAAATTAAATATTATTTGAAACAAAAGTAATATTCATTATTGCAATAATTTTTTGTTACAAACAATGCCAAGAAAACATTTGTGAATTTAATCTATTTTTTCTTATGATCTAACATACTAACATTGAAACTGTTACATTCCTTCATCGATTAGTAAGGTTATAGTGTATTTTTATATTCTCACAACTACTTTAGTATCTTACATATCTTGGTATAACCCTTTTTCATTCAAATTGTTGGCAGGTTATTATGTACACAATTTACCTTTTTTACTTATTTATAATCTATTTATCCTACCTATTATGTTTTGTATTATACAAAGACCAATTACAGTCATAAGGGACCCGGTAGATTTTAAGGCTCGACCTTCCATGTTATAGCTCAAATGCGTATCTTTGCAATACTGATGCTCTAAATTAAATATTGTTTGAATAAAAAGTTATGTTCATTATTGCAGTACTATTTTTTTTGTTTCAAATAACTCCAATATAACCTTTGTGAATTGAACCTATTTCCCTCAGATCTAAAATAATAATATTGAAACTTTTACATTCCTTCACGGATCAATATGCGTCATAAGTGGGTCATAGTGTATTTTTATGTTCTCACAACTATCTTAATATCTTATATATCTTGTAGATATCTCTATCTCGTACTTATCTAAGGAATATCTTGAGAAGGTTTTTCGTTGTCCCCAATCCTAGCTTGCATTGATCCAATGGGTATCAATAAGTGGATAAATACGATAGTTGTGTGTTGTCCCAAGACCCCAATCCTAGTTTGCCTTCATAACTTGCTTTGACCCAATGGATATGAATAATATAGCCGTGTCCTTGTTTTTTACCAAAATTATGACAGAAGTGCCCGTAGAGTTGCAAGATTTGAGACCAACATCTGACCCGCAATCTTTGGATGAGAGAGAAACTGTTGGTATCGAGTCTGAAACTTAACCATCCGGTATGATGTTACATAATCTCCAATATATAGATGATGTATTTTAGGGAACACAATTTGGAGTATAGGGTACCTCTTTCTGGGTTTTAGGGCAGGAAATATTGGGCACCAAGTCTAGATGATGTAAAATAGGGCACAAGTGAAATTCCACATGATGTAAAAATAGGGCAGCACGCCTTATGTCCTATATTCACAATTTCAAACATATGTTTGAAAATATCATGAAACTCATCTCTAAATGAGTCTAAGAAACAAATAAAATACAAATAGCACTTATTATTACATCACACAAATAGTTCATCATTATTGCACAAACAATTCATGATCAAGTTCAACACAAATCAGCTCACAAACACTTAAACCACATACAACATACAATTCATCAAATACAACATGAAGCTAGGGCTTTTGTTTGCCAATCCATGACCACAACTCCTTGATGAGATCCTTTCGAAGATCATCATGAGTATTAGAATAGCAAATGTAATGGTAGCACTCAAGAAAGTGGGCGATTGTTCTTGCCTCCAGTTGGGCCCAATGGATATGAATAAGATAGTTGTGTCCTTGTTTTGACCAAAATGATGACAAAAGTGCCCGTGGAGTTGCAAGATTTGAGACCAACATCTAACCCACAATCTTTGGATGAGAGAGAAATTGTTGGTATCGAGTCTGAAACTAAACCATCCAGTATGATGTTACATAATCTCAAATAGATCGATGATGTATTTTAGGGCACACAATTTCGATTATAGGGCACGAAATATTGGGCAACAATTTTAGATGATGTAAAATAGGGCACAAGTGAAATTCCACATGATGTAAAATAGGGCGCCACACCTTTTGTCCTATATTCACAATTTCAAACATATGTTTGAAAAATATCATGAAACTCATATCTAAATGATTCTAAATCACAAATAAAATCCAAATAGCACTTATTATTACATCACACAAATAGTTCATCATTATTACACAAAAAGTTCATGATTAAGTTCAACACAAATCAGCTCACAAACACTCAAAGTTCATCACATACAATATACAATTCATCAAATACAACATGAAGATAGCGCTTTTGTTTGCCAATCCATGACCAAAACTCCTCGATGAGATCCTTTTGAAGATCATCATGAATATCAGAACAGAAAATATAATGGTAGCTGATACGTCTCCAACGTATCTATAATTTCTGATGTTCCATGCTTGTTTTATGACAATACCAACATGTTTTGTTCATACTTTATATCATTTTTATGTGTTTTCCGGAACTAACCTATTGACGAGATGCCGAAAGGCCAGTTGCTGTTTTCTGCTGTTTTTGGTTTCAGAAATCCTAGTAAGGAAATATTTTCGGAATCGGACGAAATCAACTCCGGAGATCTTATAATTTCAGGAAGCTTCCGGAGCACCGAAGAAAAGTCAGAGGGGTGCCAGGGGGGCCCCACCTCACAGGGCGGCGCGGCCCAAGGGGGGGCGCGCCCCCCTATGGTGTGGGCACCCCGTGGCCCCTCCGACTCCGACTCTCCGCCTATATATTCGTCCCTGACCTAAAAACATCGACCAGTTCGACGGAAACAGAGAAAACCATCCAGAGCCGCCGCCATCGCGAAAGTCCAATTTGGGGGACAGAAGTCGCTGTTCCGGCACCCTGCCGGGACGGGGAATTGCCCCCGGAGCCATCTCCACCGCCGTCTTCACCGCCATCGCTGCCTCCATGATGAGGAGGGAGTAATCCACCCCCGAGGCTCGGGGCTGTACCGGTAGCTATGTGGTTCATCTCTCTCCTATGTACTTCAATACAATAATCTCATGAGCTGCCTTACATGATTGAGATTCATATGATGATGCTTGTAATCTAGATGTCATTATGCTAGTCAAGTGAATTTTACTTATGTGATCTCCGGAGACTCCTTGTCCCACGTGTGTAAAGGTGACAGTGTGTGCACCGTGTGGGTCTCTTAGGCTATATTTCACAGAATACTTATTCACTATTATGAAGAGCATAGTGAAGTGCTTATTTATATATCTTTATGATTGCAATATGTTTTGTATCACAATTTATCTATGTGCTACTCTAGCAATGTTATTAAAGTAGTTTTATTCCTCCTGCACGGTGTAATGGTGACAGTGTGTGCATCCGTGTTAGTACTTGGCGTATGCTATGATTATGATCTCTTGTAGATTATGAAGTTAACTATTGCTATGATGGTATTGATGTGATCTATTCCTCCTACATAGTGTGAAGGTGACAGTGTGCATACTATGTTAGTACTTGGTTTAGTCGAATTGATCTTTCATGCACTCTAAGGTTATTTAAATATGAACATTGAATTGTGGAGCTTGTTAACTCCGGCATTGAGGGTTCGTGTAATCCTACGCAATGTGTTCATCATCCAACAAGAGTGTAGAGTATGCATTTATCTATTCTGTTATGTGATCAATGTTGAGAGTGTCCACTAGTGAAAGTGTAATCCCTAGGCCTTGTTCCTAAATACTGCTATCGCTGCTTGTTTACTGTTTCTTTGCGTTACTGCTGCAATACTACCACCATCAACTACACGCCAGCAAGCTATTTTCTGGTACCGTTGCTACTGCTCATATATATTCATACCACCTGTATTTCACTATCTCTTCGCCGAACTAGTGCACCTATTAGGTGTGTTGGGGACACAAGAGACTTCTTGCTTTGTGGTTGCAGGGTTGCATGAGAGGGATATCTTTGACCTCTTCCTCCCTGAGTTCGATAAACCTTGGGTGATCCACTTAAGGGAAAACTTGCTGCTGTCCTACAAACCTCTGCTCTTGGAGGCCCAACACTGTCTACAGGAAAAGGAGGGGGCGTAGACATCAGTAGCACTCAAGAAAGTGGGAGATTAGTCTTGCCTCTGGTTGGGTGATACGCGTACAGCACGCGTCCGTTGGGTACCCCAAGAGGAAGGTGTGATGCGTACAGCGGCAAGTTTTCCCTCAGTAAGAAACCAAGGTTTATCGAACCAGTAGGAGCCAAGAAGCACGTTGAAGGTTGATGGCGGCGAGATGTAGTGCGGCGCAACACCAGGGATTCCGGCGCCAACGTGGAACCTGCACAACACAACCAAAGTACTTTGCTCCAACGAAACAGTGAGGTTGTCAATCTCACCGGCTTGTCAGAACAAAGGATTAGATGTATAGTGTGGATGATGATTGTTTGCAGAAAACAGTAGAACAAGTATTGCAGTAGATTGTATTCGATGTAAAAGAATGGACCGGGGTCCACAGTTCACTAGAGGTGTCTCTCCCATAAGATAAATAGCATGTTGGGTGAACAAATTACAGTTGGGCAATTGACAAATAGAGAGGGCATGACCATGCACATACGTGATATGATGAGTATAGTGAGATTTAATTGGGCATTACGACAAAGTACGTAGACCGCTATCCAGCATGCATCTATGCCTAAAAAGTCCACATTTAGGTTATCATCCGAACCCCTTCCAGTATTAAGTTGCAAACAACAGACAATTGCATTAAGTATGGTGCGTAATGTAATCAATAACTACATCCTCGGACATAGCATCAATGTTTTATCCCTAGTGGCAACAGCACATCCATAACCTTAGGGGTTTCGTCACTCCCCGCATTCACTGGAGACATGAACCCACTATCGAGCATAAATACTCCCTCTTGGAGTTACAAGCATCAACTTGGCCAAAGCATCTACTAGTAACGGAGAGCATGCAAGATCATAAACAACACATAGATTGATAATCAACATAACATAGTATTCACTATCCATCGGATCCCAACAAACACAACATATAGCATTACAGATAGATGATCTTGATCACGTTAGGCAGCTCACAAGACCCGACAATGAAGCATAATGAGGAGAAGACAACCATCTAGCTACTGCTATGGACCCATAGTCCAGGGGTGAACTACTCACTCATCACTCCGGAGGCGACCATGGCGGTGTAGAGTCCTCCGGGAGATGAATCCCCTCTCCGGCAGGGTGCCGGAGGCGATCTCCTGAATCCCCCGAGATGGGATTGGCGGCGGTGGCGTCTCTGGAAGGTTTTCCGTATCGTGGCTCTCGGTACTGGGGGTTTCGCGACGAAGGCTATTTGTAGGCGGAATGGCAGAGTCGGGAGAGTCACGAGGGGCCCACATGCTAGGGCCGCGCGGCCAGCTCCTGGGCCGCGCCGCCCTACTGTGGCGCCGCCTCGTGGCCCCACTTCGTCTTCTCTTCGGTCTTCTGGAAGCTTCGTGGCAAAATAGGCCCCTGGGCGTTGATTTCGTCCAATTCCGAGAATATTTCCTTACTAGGATTTCTGAAACCAAAAACAGCAGAAAACAACAACTGGCTCTTCGGCATCTCGTTAATAGGTTAGTGCCGGAAAATGCATAAATATGACATAAAGTATGCATAAAACATGTAGATATTATCAATAATGTGGCATGGAACATAAGAAATTATCGATACGTCGGAGACGTATCAGCATCCCCAAGCTTAGTTTCTGCTCGTCCCGAGCAGGTAAACGATAACAAAGATAATTTCTGGAGTGACATGCCATCATAACCTTGATCATACTATTGTAAGCATATGTAATGAATGCAGCGATCCAAACAATGTAAATGACATGAGTAAACAAATGAATCATATAGCAAAGACTTTTCATGAATAGTACTTCAAGACAAGCATCAATAAGTCTTGCATAAGAGTTAACTCATAAAGCAATAATTCAAAGTAGAGGTATTGAAGCAACACAAAGGAAGATTAAGTTTCAGCGATTGCTTTCAACTTATAACATGTATATCTCATGGATAGTTGTCAATGTAATGTAATATAACAAGTGCAATATGCAAGTATGTAGGAATCAATGCATAGTTCACACAAGTGTTTGCTTATTGAGGTGGAGAGAGATAGGTGAACTGACTCAATAATAAAAGTAAAAGAAAGGCCCTTCGCAGAGGGAAGCATTGATTGCTATATTTGTGCTAGAGCTTTGGTTTTGAAAACAAGAAACAATTTTGTCAACGGTAGTAATAAAGCATATGTGTTATGTAAATTATATCTTACAAGTTGCAAGCCTCATGCATAGTATACTAATAGTGCCCGCACCTTGTCCTAATTAGTTTGGATTACCGGGATTATCATCGCAATGCACATGTTTTAACCAAGTGTCATAAAGGGGTACCTCTATGCCGCTTGTACAAAGGTCTAAGGAGAAAGCTCGCATTGGATTTCTCGCTATTGATTATTCTCAACTTAGACATCCATACCGGGACAATATAGACAACAGATAATGGACTCCTCTTTAATGCATAAGCATGTAGCAACAATTAATATTCTCATATGAGATTGAGGATATTTGTCCAAAACTGAAACTTCCACCATGGATCATGGCTTTAGTTAGCGGCCCAATGTTCTTCTCTAACATTATGCATGCTCTAACCATTTTATGAGTGGTAAATCTCCCTTACTTCAGACAAGACGAACATGCATAGCAACTCACATGATATTCAACAAAGAGTAGTTGATGGCGTCCCCAGGAACATGGTTATCGCTCAACAAGCAACTTAATAAGAGATAAAGTGCATAAGTACATATTCAATACCACAATAGTTTTTAGGCTATTTGTCCCATGAGCTATATATTGTAAAGATAAATAATGGAAATTTTAAAGGTAGCACTCAAGCAATTTACTTTGGAATGGCGGAGAAATACCATGTAGTAGGTAGGTATGGTGGACACAAATGGCATAGTGGTTGGCTCAAGGATTTTGGATGCATGAGAAGTATTCCCTCTCGATACAAGGCTTAGGCTAGCAAGGTTATTTGAAACAAACACAAGGATGAACCGATGCAGCAAAACTCACATAAAAGACATATTGTAAACATTATAAGACTCTACACCGTCTTCCTTGTTGTTCAAACTCTTTGCTAGAAATTATCTAGACCTTAGAGAGACCAATTATGCAAACCAAATTTTAGCAAGCTCTATGTATTTCTTCATTAATAGGTACAAAGTATATGATGCAAGAGCTTAAACATGAGCACAACAATTGCCAAGTATCACATTATCCAAGACATTATAGAAATTACTACATGTATCATTTTCCAATTCCAACCATATAGCAATTTAACGAAGAAGAGACTTTCGCCATGAATACTATGAGTAAAGCCTAAGGACATACTTGTTCATATGCAACAGCGGAGCGTGTCTCTCTCCCACACAAAGAATGCTAGGATCCATTTTATTCAAACAAAACAAAAAACAAAAACAAACCGACGCTCCAAGCAAAGTACATAAGATGTGATGGAATAAAAATATAGTTTCACTAGAGGAACTTGATAATGTTGTCGATGAAGAAGGGGATGCCTTGGGCATCCCCAAGCTTAGACGCTTGAGTCTTCTTGATATATGCAGGGGTGAACCACCGGGGCATCCCCAAGCTTAGAGCTTTCACTCTCCTTGATCATATTGTATCATCTCCCTCTCTTGATCCTTGAAAACTTCCTCCACACCAAACTCAAAACAACTCATTAGAGGGTTAGTGCACAATTAAAATATACATGTTCAGAGGTGAAATAATCATTCTTAACACTTCTGGACATTGCACAAAGCTACTGAAAGTCAATGGAATCGAAAAATCCATCAAGCATAGCAAAACAGGCAATGCGAAATAAAAGGCAGAATCTGTCAAAACAGAACAGTTCGTAAAGACGAATTTTATTGAGGCACCAGACTTGCTCAAATGAAAATGCTAAAATTGAATAAAAGTTGCGTACATATCTGAGTATCACTCACGTAAATTGGCATAATTTTCTGAGTTACCTACAGAGAATTAGGCCCAGATTCGTGACAGCAAAGAAATCTGTTTCTGTGCAGTAATCCAAATCTAGTATGAACCTTACTATCAACGACTTTACTTGGCACAACAATGCACAAAACTAAGATAAGGAGAGGTTGCTACAGTACTAACAACTTCCAAGACTCAAATATAAAATAAAAGTACTGTAGTAAAAACATGGGTTGTCTCCCATAAGCGCTTTTCTTTAACGCCTTTCAGCTAGGCGCAGAAAGTGTGTATCAAGTATTATCAAGAGACGAAGTGTCAACATCATAATTTATTCTAATAATAGAATCAAAAGGTAACTTAATTCTCTTTCTAGGGAAGTGTTCCATACCTTTCTTGAGAGGAAATTGATATTTAATATTACCTTCCTTCATATCAATGATAGCACCAACAGTTCGAAGAAAAGGTCTTCCCAATATAATGGGACAAGATGCATTGCATTCAATATCCAAGACAACAAAATCAACGGGGACAAGGTTATTGTTAATGGTAATGCGAACATTATCAACTCTCCCCAAAGGTTTCTTTGTAGAGTTATCAGCAAGATTAACATCCAAATAACAATTTTTCAATGGTGGCAAGTCAAGCATATTATAAATTTTCTTAGGCATAACAGAAATACTTGCACCAAGATCACATAAAGCATTACAATCAAAGTCATTGACCTTCATCTTAATGATGGGCTCCCAACCATCCTCTAGCTTCCTAGGAATAGAAGCTTCGCGTTCTAGTTTCTCTTGTCTAGCTTTTATGAGAGCATTTGTAATATGTTTTGTGAAAGCCAAGTTTATAGCACTAGCATTAGGACTTTTAGCAAGTTTTTGTAAGAACTTTATAACTTCAGAGATGTGGCAATCATCAAAATCTAAACCATTATAATCTAAAGCAATGGGATCATTATCCCCAATGTTGGAAAAAATTTCAGCAGTTTTATCACAGGCAGTTTCAGCAGTTTCAGGCAGTTTTTCATGCTTTGTATTTGAAGTGGAAACATTTCCAACACCAATTCTTTTACCATTATTAGTAGGAGGTGCAGCAACATGTGTAGCATTAGCATTGCTAGTGGTGGTAATAGTCCAAACTTTAGCTATATTATCTTCTTTTTCATTTTCTTCTTTTTCCCACCTAGCACGCAATTCAGCCATCAATCTTATATTCTCATTAATTCTAACTTGGATGGCATTTGCTGTAGTAACAATTTTATCATTATGATTTTTATTAGGCATAACTTTCGATTTCAAAAGATCAACATCAGCAGCAAGACTATCGACTTTAGAAGCAAGTATATCAATTTTCCCAAGCTTTTCTTCAACAGATTTGTTAAAAGCAGTTTGTGTACTAATAAATTCTTTAAGCGTAGCTTCAAGTCCAGGGGGTGTGTTCCTATTATTGTTGTAAGAATTCCCATAAGAATTACCATAGCCGTTGCCATCATTATAAGGATATATATGGCCTATAATTGTTACTAGAATTGTTCTGGTAAGCATTGTTGTTGAAATTATTATTTTTAATGTAGTTTACATCAACATGTTCTTCTTGGGCAACCAATGAAGCTAACGGAACATTATTAGGATCAATATTTGTCATATCATTCACAAGCATAGACATAATAGCATCAATCTTATCACTCAAGGAAGAGGTTTCTTCGACAGAATTTACCTTCTTACCTTGTGGAGCTCTTTCCGTGTGCCATTCAGAGTAATTAATCATCATATTATCAAGAAACTTTGTTGCTTCACCAAGAGTGATGGACATAAAGGTACCTCCAGCAGCTGAATCCAATAGGTTCCGCGAAGAAAAATTCAGTCCTGCATAAAAGGTTTGGATGATCATCCAAGTAGTCAGTCCATGGGTTGGGCAATTTTTAACCAAAGATTTCATTCTTTCCCATGCTTGGGCAACATGCTCAATATCCAATTGTTTAAAATTCATTATGCTACTCCTCAAAGATATAATTTTAGCAGGGGGATAATATCTACCAATAAAAACATCCTTGCATTTAGTCCATGAATCAATACTATTCTTAGGCAGAGATAGCAACCAATCTTTAGCTCTTCCTCTTAATGAGAAAGGAAACAATTTTAATTTTATAATGTCACCATCTACATCCTTATACTTTTGCATTTCACATAGTTCAACAAAATTATTGAGATGGGCAGCAGCATCATCAAAACTAACACCAGAAAATTGCTCTCTCATAACAAGATTCAGTAGAGCAGGTTTAATTTCAAAGAATTCTGCTGTAGTAGCAGGTGGAGCAATAGGTGTGCATAAGAAATCATTATTATTTGTGGTTGTGAAGTCACACAACTTAGTATTTTCAGGAGTACCCATTTTAGCAACAGTAAATAAAGCAAACTAGATAAAGTAAATGCAAGTAACTAATTTTTATGTGTTTTTAATATAGCAAACAAGATAGCAAATAAAGTAAAACTAGCAACTAATTTTTTTGTATTTTGATATAATGCAGCAAACAAAGTAGTAAATAAAGTAAAGCAAGACAAAAACAAAGTAAAGAGATTGGGATGTGGAGACTCCCCTTGCAGCGTGTCTTGATCTTCCCGGCAACGGCGCCAGAAAAAGAGCTTGATACGCGTACATCACGCGTCCGTTGGGAACCCCAAGAGGAAGGTGTGATGCGTACAGCGGCAAGTTTTCCCTAAGTAAGAAACCAAGGTTTATCGAACCAGTAGGAGCCAAGAAGCACGTTGAAGGTTGATGGCGGCGAGATGTAGTGCGGCGCAACACCAGGGATTCCGGCGCCAACGTGGAACCTGCACAACACAACCAAAGTACTTTGCCCCAACGAAACAGTGATGTTGTCAATCTCACCGGCTTGCTGTAACAAAGGATTAGATGTATAGTGTGGATGATGATTGTTTGCAGAAAACAGTAGAACAAGTATTGCAGTAGATTGTATTCGATGTAAAAGAATGGACCGGGGTCCATAGTTCACTAGAGGTGTCTCTCCCATAAGATAAATAGCATGTTAGGTGAACAAATTACAGTTGGGCAATTGACAAATAGAGAGGGCATGACCATGCACATACATGATATGATGAGTATAGTGAGATTTAATTGGGCATTACGACAAAGTACATAGACCGCTATCCAGCATGCATCTATGCCTAAAAAGTCCACCTTCAGGTTATCATCCGAACCCCTTCCAGTATTAAGTTGCAAACAACAGACAATTGCATTAAGTATGGTGCGTAATGTAATCAATAACTACATCCTCGGACATAGCATCAATGTTTTATCCCTAATGGCAACAGCACATCCATAACCTTAGGGGTTTCTGTCACTCCCCCAGATTCACGGAGACATGAACCCACTATCGAGCATAAATACTCCCTCTTGGAGTTACAAGCATCAACTTGGCCAAAGCATCTACTAGTAACGGAGAGCATGCAAGATCATAAACAACACATAGATTGATAATCAACATAACATAGTATTCACTATCCATCGGATCCCAACAAACACAACATATAGCATTACAGATAGATGATCTTGATCATGTTAGGCAGCTCACAAGACCCGACAATGAAGCATAATGAGGAGAAGACAACCATCTAGCTACTGCTATGGACCCATAGTCCAGGGGTGAACTACTCACTCATCACTCCGGAGGCGACCATGGCGGTGTAGAGTCCTCCGGGAGATGAATCCCCTCTCCGGCAGGTGCCGGGAGGCGATCTCCTGAATCCCCCGAGATGGGATTGGCGGCGGCGGCGTCTCTGGAAGGTTTTCCGTATCGTGGCTCTCGGTACTGGGGGTTTCGCGACGAAGGCTATTTGTAGGCGGAAGGGCAGAGTCGGGAGAGTCACGAGGGGCCCACACGCTAGGGCCGCGCGGCCAGCTCCTGGGCCACGCCGCCCTACTGTGGCGCCGCCTCGTGGCCCCACTTCGTCTTCTCTTCGGTCTTCTGGAAGCTTCGTGGCAAAATAGGCCCCTGGGCGTTGATTTCGTCCAATTCCGAGAATATTTCCTTACTAGGATTTCTGAAACCAAAAACAGCAGAAAACAGCAACTGGCTCTTCGGCATCTCGTTAATAGGTTAGTGCCGGAAAATGCATAAATATGACATAAAGTATGCATAAAACATGTAGATATTATCAATAATGTGGCATGGAACATAAGAAATTATCGATACGTCGGAGACGTATCATTGGGCCGCACCCAATGGCCCATCGACTCATATATGGCTTAGTACAAATCTTGACTATACTCATTCTCAATGATCATGTTATGCATGATCACGCAAGTGTTCATGATGTACCAAAGGATCTCTTGATACCAAAACCTCTCCGGTCCTCTCACAATAGCAGACAGGGATTGCAAAATCCCATATGATCTCTCCACATCCATCTTAGTCGTCTCTTGTGCATAGTGGAAGTCAAGTCTTTTATTACCTTGGGATTTTGTGAGTGGCTTAAAAATGTAGCCCACTTTGGATAAATGTCGGCAAGGTTGTAGGACATGTTGTAGGGGTGGCCGTTTTCTTTGAACTCCACTAGTGGTGACTCTCCCATGGTAGGTTTGCAAAGAGTAGTGACCTTTGAAGAACATTGACGTCATTGAAAGAATCGGTCATCCAAAAAAAGCATGACAAATCCACGTCTGCTAATCGGCCACGGCTTCAAGAATGATGGTGGAATCCTTATTGTGACCTTTGAATTGTCGATGCCATGCCGCTGGATAGTTCTTCCACCTCCAATGCATGTAACCAATGGAGCCAAGCATACCTGGAAAACAATGGCGGCATTGATCACCAAAAGAATGCCCATGTCGTGAGCATTGGGTGCTCTCAAGTCCTCGAGGTCAAACACCTCAACAATAGCAACTACAAATCGCTTGACACACTTGATGGCTTGGCTCTCACACATTGCAAAGTGGTCATCAACAAGATCCGCTGGAATTCCATATGCCATAATACGCAATGCGGCGGTCACCTTCTCGATGGTGTTATGTCCAAGATGTCTGACACACTCCCTTTTTTGCTCGAAGAAGAGAACTTGCCATCTACAGATTGGAGGAAAAGCTATCCATAAGGGAAAATATCTTTTTCCCTTCGTGGTATTGGCTTGGAGAAGAAGTTGAGCCTTCGTGGCTGCGGTGACCCAGCATACCACTGCATGTTGTAGTATACAAGTCGTTGATATGATCTTCATGAAGGGACTTCTTCACAAATATCACATCCCTCAGAGTGGTACAATAGAAACATTGCAGGTCATAACACTCTAGATTATATTACAAACATGGTCTTAACAAGTTGGTAGTCTCACAGGTCCGATGAGAACACCTTACGATACTAATATAGAACTCTTACAACTCAACATAAAGTTCAAACTGAGCTTAGCAACCTATTTAAGTATGCCACTACGCTGTTCGTCTCTAAGATAACTATGGTAGAACACTACTCCTCCGCCTCATTATTGTCAATAAATGACATGAAAGATGTGATATTCATTGTTACCCATAATACATGCGTTTTGGCTGCTAGATTAGGCATGTTTCATTGCATTTGAGATTTTTTGTGTTTTGTTTTATTATTTGAATTGTATTAGGTAATCTTGTTATTTGAAACGATTTTTTTATCTAATTGAAGACCTTTGGCAATGGCTCGTATTAACCGCATAATTTCGTAGAACTGCAATTACTAACATGTAGCTACTTGTATGCTTGTATCCCAGCGAGAGTATTTCAATGCTTTCCATGAATGTATTTGTCGGTGGCTCGTATATAAACACAGTGATATCTTTCTCTACCCACATTGCTTGCATTGCATGAGGCTTAATTTCGTTAGTTGTATTCAAATTTTGGTCAAAAATACGGGATGGGCATTCATACATGGGGCTGAATTTTCGCTACAATTAATTGAGATTTAATGGGTTACTAGGCTCTATACACACACGTACCCGCATCTTGACCCATTACTCTGGTTTTAATCCAGTTAATATGTATTCTAAGCATGATATTTTTATGCGGGGTATTCTAAGCAGTGGCGGCGCGTCATGGAGGCCAACCTGGGTGGTGGCCCAGTCTTCCCAAAGTGAAAGTCGTGTTTTTATCAGCTTATCTCATTCACAGATCTGCTAAATAATGGGCTATTGAGGAGATTTAGTTTCATTAGCCCATACTACAACTGCAGATGATAATTTGGCCCGGACATTCTAAGCATCATGTTGCTCACATTGTTGCCAAGGAAAAATATTCCGTAAAGAGTTAAATTTCGAGACCCAATGAAATACCAAAATTTCTATTATTCCGAAAATATTTCAGATTTTTCGCATTCAAATTCCATCAAATTTGAATAAAAATTATATAAATTTAAATTTAGTTTAAATTTGAAGCAAATATATTCCGGAGATTTCTGTGAAATTATATTTTGGTCCCCATCGAAATCACCGAAATTTAGTTGAAAAATTGTTTAAATTTTGAACAATGATTGTGGCTGCACCCTAAGAATCACGGTCGAATTTGTGGCTGCACCTTAAGAATCACGGTCGAAATGTGAACAATGATTGTGGCTGCACCCTAAGAATCACGGTCGAAGGGAGATGGATGCCATTGAATTGAATGTCTTGATGTGCCATGGTTGATGTCAAGAGTTGCATGCCTTAGGAACTGACCTAGAAGAAGATATCTAAATGTTATCATATATTGCCTCTCTTATATGACGTAGCAACTAACCCTGGCTCGGTCCTTCTACTTGAGGAGAATCCATGGAGTAATCCTTCTTTTAGGAGAATTCCTGGTCTAATCCTTTTGTTTGTGTAGAGTGGCTTGGATCGGATCAGCTGAACAAAAATATCTTGTACTGCATTAACCAATTAAAATTCCAGGAGATGAACACTGCCATATACGCATAACTTATGATAAGTAGTCCATGCATAACCAACCAAGCTTTTAGAGTAGATCGCTTGGAGCAAACTTATGATCAGATTTTGAAGTTTTGGCGTGCTAGATATTATGATCATAACAGAAGCAGTACAAGCGACCTTGAGATATAATTCAATTAACTTCTGAATGACTACATGGACTATTTCGATATGATGTCTTCTGAAAACTGCTGAAAAATACTGTACCAGCGAGGAGATTGTGTCATTTGTATGTTGCTTTGGACAGTTGCCAAGTAGAGACAGTACAGACAGACTCCAGCACGATGCTGCCTGATCGAGTAGAGCGCGGCGGTGGACGACTCGTTGTTTCCCTTGTAGCTCAGGAACGGACGACCGACGCCGACAGCTCGGTCATGGCCGGCGAGCACCGGCCGCCGTGGTGTTGGTACTCGACGGAGCAGAAGTGATCGTCGGCCGTCGCGCTCTTGGCCGAGCGGCGCCGATCGAGCCGGCTGGTCGCCGCTGTCCATCTCCATGATCTTGGGCCGGCTCTCTCCTCGCTTGACCTTTCGGGTTTCAGCTGTCCGGCGTTCTTCGTGTCACTCTATTCCGCGAACCGCCGCCGCGCTCACTGCTGCAACTGAAGGTGAACATAGGCAGGACGATCTCATGCGGTCTGAAGCATGACGACCGAGACGCGCCGACGCTGTTGGCGGCTTCAGACGGCACGCTGCCACGGCTGGTCGTGGACGGACGCCTTCATGACCGACCGGCTGCCGGAACAATGCCGATGGCGCGGTGTTGTGCGGGACAATGCCGTCGAGGGCGAACGCGGCAGAGCACGTTGACGGTGAGCGTGAAGCTGGACTTGGCCTTGCTGCAGTGACCACGACTCCACGAGTCGACGTGCTTGTACCATTGTACGAGTGCACCACGGACCACGCCGACCCGGAACCCAGGGAGGAACAGAACAGAGTCGCCACCATGGCGTGCGTGCAAGGTCGGGCGCACGGCACCTGGGTAAGCATGGCGAGCGTGACCGATGCGGCTGGCGGGAGAACACGGAGTCGCACTCCAGAGCGCCCGGCGTCGTTCGACGGCACGTCGCCCTCCGAAGCGTCGAATCGAACCGACTCTTCCCCCATTTCTGTCCTCCTTATAAAACCCCTTCCACCGACCACCGCCGCCGGCCAACAGCTATCCATCCTCGCGCACAGCGCCCCGATCAAACTTCCACGACCAATCATGGCCCTTCGGCGCTTCCTCAACCTCCTGCGGACCCACGCGTCCGCTCATGGCCGACGCGCCATGGCGGCCACGGCAGCCCGGGGCCGTCGCGCGCTTCCGCGCCATCCGCGCGGAGGGCGAGACCGCCTCCGCCGCCGCCCTTGCGTGCGCCGAGGCGCGTGCCCGTGCCGCGCACGCCTTCTTCCTTCGCCGTCTCCAGCAGGCAGGGGCGGCATCCGCCGTCGCGCGCTTCCGCGCCATCCGCGCGGAGGGCGAGACCGCCTCCGCCGCCGCCCTTGCGTGCGCCGAGGCGCGTGCCCGCGCCGCGCACGCCTTCTTCCTTCGCCGTCTCCAGCAGGCAGGGGCGGCATCCGCCGTCGCGCGCTTCCGCGCCATCCGCGCGGAGGGCGAGGCCGCCTCCGCCGCCGTTCTTGCGTGCGCCGAGGCGCGTGCCCGCTCCGCGCACGCGTACATCCTCGGCCGTCTGCTGCAGGCAGGCGCGGCGTCGGCTGCCGCTCGTCACCACCTCGGGCAGGCGACCCACACGGCGGTCACCGCCTTCCTCCGAGCCATGTACGGCCAGTCTGCACCGAGGGTGCGTTCTTTTCTCGTTCTTGCCCGTTTCTTGCTCTTTCTTGGTTCTTGCTGTTCTTTTAGGGCATGTACAATGATTGATAAGGTTGTCTTATCTTAACCCCGCCACGTAATCTAGTCTAGATATAACAATAAAATATGATATACAATGGGTTAATTTTTAGTCTTATCTTTAGTAATGAGACATCCCTAAATATGTGGTGAGAGAGATTGTGCTAAGAGATCATCTCTTAGCTAAGAGAAGGCAAAGTCTTTTTTCATGTTTCTCTTTCCTCCATGTCATCAATTATCCTACGTGGCATCGCTAAGATATAACTATTGTATATGCCCTTATTCCTGTTGTTCTGAGTTGACCTTTCGGTTTTCTCGATAGTTATTGGTATGATTGTGCACAATGCACTTGAACTAATGTGGTGCAGAACTAATGTGTGAACAATCTTGTAGTATAATTTGCTGCTCTAATTTGTACATGTAGACGCCATCGCCGCTCGAGATACTTCAGCTGCTAGCGCAGTTGGCTGACCGTGTCAACGACATAGGGGAGTTGGTCTCACGTGTAGACAACTTTCTAGAGCTTTTGAACGAGATTGTTCCCATAGAAGTTGGCATGCTCCTCGCCATTCTACTCGCGCCAATCCGAGACTATTACAAGGACGTTATCTCCTCGGCTCCGGAAGTGGTGTGTCCCTTCTTGGGAATCAGGGCTCTCGAGGCTGATGATTGTCCTGTTGAGGAGGGATTGCGAGCTGTTTTCAGATTGTCCGTCAAGTGCGGCGGCACGGTCATTCTAGTCATTGGAGCGCTCGTCATCAAAGCTTTCATTGACTTAGGGACATTTGGTGAGTATATTTTTCTGATTTATGTGCATAGCTATTAGCTTTAATATTGATACGATGATAGGGAGATAAAGAATGGAAAATTTTGCAGCCGTAAGAAGGACCTGTGATGCACCTCGGGAGGACTGCTTTGATGATACTGTTGGATTGACTTATATTGGTGAGAACCTAAACTGCTATTTATAAAATTGCCACAGTTAGACAATCATAATCTGTAGAGTGTTTGAAATTATAACATATTTGAGCCTCCGTTTGCTGGCCATATTTTTTGCAGATGGTGAGATTACCGAAGTGCATTACCAAAGCTGGGGCCCACCTCGGTAGGACATATTACCATCCAAAGGCTTGTCAATAAGAGATTCAAAATTGGTAGATCACAGGCAAGAATAAGGAGCCTACAGTTGTAGCAACTACGATTCTCCAGACTTTATCTCAACCGTAACAAGTAGATGTAGGTTAGCTATACTGTTGTGCGTTTTAGTTACATCTCTGTGCATGCGATCGTTTGACACTTGTTACTGTCAGCTGCGTGTTTGTGAAACTGATGCAGATAAGTGACAATTTTGCTGACGCGAATGAAGTTAAAGGAAACACCTTGTTCCGTCATAATATTTTTTACAGTTTCTTACAACTATGTGATATCCTTTGAAGAAAGGAAAATTGTGTATACTGAAAGCCAGTAAGTTCCAGCCGGATCTATGGATCCAGCCGCTCCGCTGTGCACTACTCCCCTGCTCCTCTACTTCCGTTATCTATATGTTGCACCCGCCCGTGGGCGCTGCTCTGGTGCGCTGTAATGTCCCAGGTTTAGAGACGATCGAGGGGTAGATTTTAGAAAGGGATGTGCATTGCATAGTAAATTCTGGGGAAATTTCGCGCTTTTAAACAAAAACTGCATCGAAGGGGGACAAGTTTCTCTCTCGACACCTTACAGGGTTAGGGTTTCGAGAGTGCGACAAACTTGCATCTCACTTCACTAGTTTAGGGTTTTGAGAAGAGAGAGGAGAGTTTGCTTGATTGAATTCCAAATGATATGACATGGTTGAATTCAAACCAAGGTTGAATTTGAATTTCAAATTCAAACATTAAATAATTACTTTAAATAATTCAAATGAGGACATTCATTAAGAATATAATCAATAATAATCAAGATAAACAATAATATTAAAGTCAAGCTCATTAGAGAAAACTTTGAGCTTTATTGATCATCACACACATTACAATGTCATTACAATATTTAAAAGTGAAATAAAAGAATATTACAACACATCACATAAATGGGCAGAATAGAAAATAAAGAAAAATTACAAGTTAATAGTCCTAGTCTAAACTCTACAAGGTCATCCTCATTTGATCTTGTATTTGATGAAGTCCTTGTCCAATTTGCTCAATTGTTGATCCCTGCACAAAAACACAACAAAGAGAAATTATGCCAAGTGGCAAAGCCACTTGGCAAGTTAGAAATCAAATGGAAAGGTAAAATGAGCAGATAAGCTCAATGTGGCCGAGCTGGTCCAGGCCAAAGCCAGGTTCACAGGATCTGGTTCACACAGGCACACAAGCAGCACACACATCAGGTGTGCATGCTTAACACACAGGCACTGCCTGTGCATGTGGCACAACACACACACAACATCAGTGAGTCACCAAAGTGACCAGAGACAAGCTGTCGACCAGGGAAAGCATAGAGGCACCATATTTAACCTTTCCAGAGCCCAAACCCTAGCCATTTGTTCATCCATCGACAAAGAAGCAGTGGTAAGTTCACCAAGAACAGCCTAGAACACAAAGAACGGTGAACAGCCTAGAGCTGTTTCATCTATTCACAATCACCGAAAGTAAACCAAGATCTCAAGCTTGCTAGGAGGAGAAGGGCAAGCAAACCAAGCATCACAGAAGAAATCCTCTACATCAACACTTAATTCTAGGAGCTGGAGTGAGGTATACCACATAAAAACCTGAGCAAGATCATACCTTGCTCATAATTAAGCATACAATGCATCACTGGAGCACAGAAGGGTAGATTACCCTGTGAGTGTCATCATTTGGCTACCAAGCCATTTGGTGCAAGCACAGATGGGTAAGACCAATAGGTTAACATTCTAAGGGAACAACAGCTATGCAAATCCATGCATAACTAGAGGAATCCAGCCAAGAATGCAACCATAGTTAGTCTAAACCACTCACTAAGCACCTACAGCTAGCTAGGCCATCAGATTATAGACAATTACTTGTCTATATATTTTGTCAACACCAATAGGTTACTTTGGAAGTCCAAGATTGGATCAAACCAAAGAACAATTATTCCATTCCAGCCAACACAAACTATGGCAAATCACGGATAGGGGAGCAACCAGGACAAGAACACAAGTGCTGCCAGGGCCACCTCAACCCTAAGCCGGTACAAGAACCTATACCTCATTATCCATTTGGATTCAAAGAGGGCTAGGGTACACAATCGAAGGTTGGCATCCATCTAGCCCTGTCACAATTAATTAGATGATCACAACTGCAAAGCAGCTCACATCACTTATCCACTTCAAGAAAACTCGTGCAACACAGATAAGTGAACAAAACAAATGAATCAAAGCAACAGCGGTTGCTTAAGCCAACAAGAATACACACCAGGTTAAGCTTTGTGTGATACACACACAAAGACACGAGTGAGCAACGGTGAGCCATAGACACCAAAGAGCAGCTTTTACAAGCAAGCTGGTGATCATATGATCACCGAAGCTTGCTAGAGCATGCTAATGCATGCTGGAACTCATTCCAAGTAATTAACACATGAACAGATAATTGATTAACTGAACAATTGCATCACAGATAAGAGCATCAGGCTTTATAATTGTATCCAGAAGCACATCAAAGGCTTGAAGAACCAAAGGATCACAATATACAAGAAAAGCACATGTCAATCCATCACTGAATCACACTGCTAAGCCAACAGTATAGCTCAATGGAGCATAATCATGAATCTGAACTAAATGAACTAGCTCAGAGGCACTGGCACTTGCAAGTATGCAAGGATTAACCACCACAATCAAGCCAGGGACAGAATTAAGCACACACACAAGATGCCCTAGTTACGGTAAAAAGGAATAGGAGCATGCCAACGAAGCCATGAGCATCACCTGGATGCTCATGAGCAATCACGTGAGGGCCACGCCCAGAGATGGAAATGCACAACTAGAGCTAGGAAACACGAAGCAAGCTTTCACGGGCATATAGCTTAGCAATCTTGCGCAGAGCACACGCATAGCGTAGCAAGATAGCATAACAGAACAGTAAAACAATGGCGCCGCAGAAGAACACAGCGGTGCTTGCGTAGGCAAGCACACCACAAAGAAATAGGTCTAGAGGTGGAAGAAGGTCAGGCACAGAAGGGGAGCAGGAAAGGAGGCGCACGTACCCGGAGTCGAGGAGAACAGCGCAGCCATGGCGGCCACGGCGGCACGCGTCGGGCGAACGACGGCGCCAGGCCATGGCCAAGCCAGGTTGTCGTCGGGGCGCAGGGACCCCAGCAGCACCACGGCGGAGCACGCGGCCACGCCAAGGCGTCAAGCTCGTCGGCAACGACGAGAGCGCGGCGACTCGCCCGCGGCCATGTCACCGGGGCGTTGAGGAAGAACGGCGGCGGCGGGGAAAAGCAGATCGACGCGGATCAATCGAAGCGCCGTCGAACGGCGGTTCGATTGATACCCATCTCACCGCCGGCGGTGGCCGGAGTAGGCCGGATTAATTCGGCGAAGGCGGCGGCGACCACGGGTCGCCGCAGCACGGAGAGGATTAGGGTTAGTCGAGCGGCGCGTGGCGAGGGAGTGAGCGACCGCTCGGGTCGGTTGGACCCGAGCTGGTCTAACCCAACCCACTGGGCTCCACTGACAGGTGGGCCCAGGGGCAAAGTTGGTATTTCACAAATTCGATAAATACTGAAACTTTGAAAATTCATATTAAATGTTTAAAAGCTTCAAAAAAATAATTAGAAATATGAAAACCACTCAGTATAAAAATCTCTATCATAATAAAATATGAAATAGAATTTTTGAAGTTAAACTAGAATAAGTTCAAATTTGATGATTTAAATAATAATTTAAATCACACCTAATATTTTCAATAATGAAAATAAGTCCATTAATGCATTTGGACTTCAAAAACACCTTGACAACACTTCAAGGTGGTATCTTACTCTTAAACAAGTATCCTCAATTCATTCTTAGTATTAACCTCTTACAGGAAATAATAACGACATCGGAAGGGGGGGAAACAAACCCTAAAAATGGAACCATGCATAAATTGCTTCTTTAACCATTGCCCTTATCGGACAATGATGCTATTTTTCAGAACAAGAGGACAAGGGTCAGTCCATACCTACCAACTGCAGAACTTTGCAGTGTTCGTGCAAGTTCATCACTTGCTCATGTCATTTGAGTATTTCTATCAAATTACTTGCAAAGTATTATGGTTATCACTATTGCATAAAAATCAAAACCACTACTTTCATAACTATGAATATGACTATGTGGTGGGCAATGGAACCATGGATTGTGTTGAAATGGTGGAGGTTCCATTGCACGGGCTTATATCCATCTAGGATTAAACAACAAATGTCGCCGATGATTCTTGTGCCGTAATATCCGTGTTAACCATAAGATCCGGAGTGGGACGGAATAGTCAAAAGTGTTTCCACCTCTCGTTCATCAACGGATGCGCTTTACCGTAGACACTTGTATCCGTCGGGGCAAGCGGTGGGCTGGGGAAGCCTTAAGTCCCCACGGCATAGTCCGTAGACACTTGTCGCTCGAAGTGCAAGCGGTGGGCTGGGGAAGCCCTAAAGTCCCCACGGTATTGCGGTCTATGATGGGTTGCGGCTACCGGCGAAGGAGTTTGGTTCGATCCCAAACCGTCGTCGTGGTCGGGGTCCACCCCCGAGTGGGAATAATGGGACCGGCGAGGACCCGGGGGTCGGGGCATGCAACAAAGGGTGGGTGTTCGAGGTAGCGGAGGAACATGATTGGCTAGACCTTATACCGGGCCTCACACCTAAGGAAGTGTGGACGGGAAAGCTGCCCGGTTGGCACCAAGGTTAAGATCTCTTATGGGTAAAGCAACACACCTCTGCAGAGTGTAAAGAACTGTGACTGTCACTCCCTCGTTCGGATTGAGGAATCGCGAACGCGGCCGGAAAGGAGCTCCATGAAGTTCTAGTAAACCGGTGAAGGCTGACGGACATAGCTCTTTGAAATAAAAGCAATCTCTTGAAGAAATGTTTATCAAAACTTGCATTGGTATTAGACTTTCTGGTCTAATATCGTAGCTAGTGCATTAAACACCTCTTATCTATAATGAACTTGTTGAGTACGCTCGTACTCATACCACTCTTAAACCCCATGCTTAGATTGTCCGAACCGTCTGGAGGAGGAGGACTACGACAGCAATGATGGAGCCGAGATCATCGGCTACGAGGAACCAGACCTCTCAGAGGAGAGGAAGGCGTAGACTACATCATCGTCTACGGATCCGGGAGGCTTCCTGGAGGAGAACAAGCCTAGAGATCTCTCGAGGAGTAGTAGTAGCCAAGCAGCACAAACTCTTACTACGTAGCTGCTTGATTAAATAAATGTTTAGTTTAATGAGACAATGGTATTGTAAGTTAAGTTGGGTTCGCCTCGAACCCAGGAGTTATCCTCTTAGGACCCAAGAGGAGCTCCGAGACGACTTGTGTATGATGATTGTAATAATATGTGAATGAGTTATGGACCTTGCTATGTTCTGTTGTACTACTCTGAGGGGATGTAATATTTGCGGAATGGTACTTCGCGAATGTTATATCAACGACCGACATACTACAACATGCGATGGTATGCGGGGTCACCACAGCTTGGTATCGTAGCAAAAGCTTTGACCTTAGGTTGGAACCTAGTAAATGGGACTAAACGTTAGGAGTCAAATAGGATTAGTAAAGAATTCTCTAAAAATATGGTGTATATTCAATTGAGAATACAACAACCATATCTTTTAGTGCGATAATTCTTTATTATCTCTATTATGATGCATTATTACTAATCTTATAATCTTTCTATTTCTACAGCCAACATGGCAAGTGCACGACCGGGAAGAAACGTGAAAGTTATGGATTCCACATCGAACGAATACCAAGGAGGACTTGCGATATCCTACGATCCATGTTGCTGGAATTTGGGTGTGATTCCCGATTCCGGTAAAGAAGTACATGTTCTATGATGGACCGGTGTTGGCCAAGTGCAGTAGGACTGCGACTTCCCGAATCTTTGGGAATGAGCGTAGTCATGCCACTGGAGAAGCTAGGACAACCAACACAGCCTATCATATAGCTGTTATGAGAGCCATAACCGACATACGGGAACATAAGACAAAAGAGCTTATGGATTCCGAGTTCTCCCATATTCCTCATAATCAGGAGGAGGAAGATCCCTTGCTCAACCACTACAAATACGCCAAACGCAAACCCATAGCAAGCAAAATATATGGATAATAGCCGTAACTACATATCATTACTCTTTCAGCTGAATCATCATCTGATAGGAGCTATTGATACGATGCTAGAGGAATTTACCGAACCCAAGGAGGAGAGTAGGGGGAAAGAACCTATGGAGAATGTAGTGCACACACCAGTTTATTCAGTCGGTGACTACATCAGCTTTGATCCACTTGCACGTGAATCTACACTGCTACACTGGGAACTACCTGAATAGTTCCTATGGGGGATACGAAGGCGGAGCGGAATCCGGAAACAACCAGCGTTCCGAGACTCCGATCGAGAATTCTAGGGGTTGGCGTTGGGGTAGTGATACTAGAACTCATAGTACTACTGAGTATTATGATGGAGAGATGAACGATGATGCAACAACCCCAACCGTGAGCTATCCTAGTAATGAAGGAGTGGATGGAGGATATCCGACACAGTTGAGTCGGGTATGGGTTTTGGTAACCCTTATGGTGGGGCTACGGAGAGTACACCCGATGGGTGGACTATGATGCACTCAACGATCGTTTGTGAACACCGATTTCTCCTTAGGGTCATCATCGGATTCGGACTACAAGCCAACGGGGAGACCTTATGTTCCAGGGTCTATCAGAGGACGACACGTTCGACCGGATGGAAGCCCGGAATGTATCGGGAGTGAAGACCGATTAGAAGTCTACCAAGGGAGGCGTGGCTATAATACACAAATACCACGTGTATTATAGTTTGTAATATCTGTATAAATTTGTACATATACTTTAATAAGTGAGTTTGCATACTCACATCGACTTGAGTATTGTAATAAGACCACTTATGTATGTATATACAGGTATATGTTTTGTATGATTTGGATTTGCTTCTTGATTTCCATTGCGTGACTAGTTCTGTGCACAAAGTTGAGCTCGTAAAACTTGCGCATGGAGTAATTATGAGAATCATCTTGTGTTGCGTAACTAGGGGGATTATGTCGGGAACGTTAGGAAACGAGATCGAAGCACGAGCGCATGGAGCGCGAAGCAAAAGAGAAGGAAGAGGCCGAGGGTGCAGCTAGAGATCAGTTTCCACCACCACCACCACCCATGACTCAGCGAACTTTATCCAAAGACATGCAATCGCGGAAGAGAGGCAGCGTGTAACACGGGAGCTGCAGAACAAATTCCTTCAGGATCGATGCGAGAATAGGGTGGAGAGACCTGAGAACCAGGGAGTCACATTAGCAGACTTCCAAAACACCAAGCCGATATCTTTCGCATACGCCCGAGCCGATGGACGCGGAAGATTGGTTGATGGATACTGAGCGCAAGCTCAACACTGTTGGATGCAATGACCAAGAGAAGGTCCGATATGCTACCCATCTGCTATGTGGACCTGCCGCATCGTGGTGGGACAACATTGTAGCCGGGTATCCGGCAGAAAGGTATTCACCTGGGAGGAGTTTGCAAGGAAGTTCAGGGAATCCAATGTCCCCGAAAGTATTGTGGAACCGAAGCGTCGAGAGTTTGAGAGTCTCGAGCGTAAGGATAAGGCAATCCCGACTTATGTCGTGAGTTTTCAAAGCTGTCCCGGTATGCTGTTGAGGAAGTCAATACCGAGGACAAGAAGAAGAAGAGATTTCTGAGGGGGTTAAGTCCCCAGTTTAAGGTGCAGCTACGGATGATGAGAGCAACAGAATTCCAAGAGTTGGTGGATGCAGCCATCACTCTTGAAGATGACTTTAAACAACTGCAAGAAGAGAAGAGGAAGAAGGCCAAGTATGAGCCTAAGAGGTTTGTTAGTAACAAGCCCAATACCAGCTTGAGTTTCAAGCCACGGTATAACAACAACAACAACAACAATAACAGCAATCAGAGCAGGAACCACGGATATCGATCTGCCAAATCAGATTACATGCCATTCCTGTGGTTTAAAAGGACATGTCATGAAGGATTGTAGGAAACCCAAGATCATATGCTTTGGGTGTCGTCAGGAGGGGCACATGCTGAAGGACTGCCCCAAGAAGAATAGTGGAGGAGGAGGAAATCGAGGAAACACCGGAGGGAATTGGAAGAATAAGAAGCCCTTCGGCAAGCTGAACTGCACTGGGCCTGGAGGAGGTGGTCAACTCGACTGTGCGGTGATAGGTACGCTCCGTATACTCACTCATCCCGGCAAAGTACTTTGATACTGGTGCAACTACATCATTCATTTCTCAACAATTCATCATCAAACATGGGATTAGTTGCACTAAGTTAGATACACCCATAACCATACTTTCTGCGGGGGGAACGATATTAGTAACCCATGCCAAACAAAAACAAGTCATTATGATCAATAAGTGCGCGTTTGACGCGGACCTGTTCATTGTACCGATGAAGGACATTGATGTCATTCTTGGTATGAACTGGTTAGAAGCTAATGGAGCATTGATCGACTGTGTAAACAAGACGGTGTCACTAAAAAGTCCCGATGGAAGTAGAATGATCTACCAAGGCGACAAACATACACAGATTGAAGTGGAGCTACAAATTGAATAGCATGAAGGAGGTAAAGTTAGAAGATATACCTGTAGTAAATGAATTCCAGGATGTGTTTCCTGCGGAATTACCTGGTATGCCACCAGATAGGGAGATAGAATTCACTATCGACCTAATCCCAGGAACAGCTCCGATTGCCAAAGCACCATATAAAATGGGGCCTAAGGAACTGAAGGAACTTAAGGAGCAATTGGATGACTTAGAACAAAAGGGATTCATTCAGGAGAGTGTTTCACCATGGGGATCACCTGTGATCTTCGTAGATAAAAGGGATGGAGGAAGAAGGATGTGCGGAGACTACAGAATCTAAACAACGTCACAATCAAGAACAAGTATCCACTTCCAAGGATACAAGATCTATTTGATCGTGTTAGAGGAGCGGGAGTCTTTTCCAAAATTGATCTAAGATCGGGTTATCACAGCATAAAGATCAAGAAGGAGGACGTTCCAAAAGCGCTTTTGTCTCAAGGTATGGACACCATGAATACCTTGTAGTACCTTTTGGATTGACCAATGCCCCAGCAATATTCATGAATCTCATGAATAAGATTTTCATGCCATATCTAGACAAGTTTGTCATCGTATTCATCGATGATATCTTGATATATTCCAAGAACAAGGCAGAACATGCCGATCATTTGAGGTTAGTGTTGCAAACACTAAGGGAACACCAACTTTATGCAAAACTCAGTAAGTGTGAATTTTGGCTAGATCAAGTGGAATTTCTTGGTCATGTCATTAGTAAAGATGGAATCGCTGTCAACCCGAGCAAGGTAGCAGCAGTTTTAGAATGGGAAGCACCCAAGACTGTCAAGGAAATCCGAGGATTCCTTGGAATGGCAGGATATTATCGGAGATTCATTGAAGGATTCTCTAAGATCGCAGGACCAATGACAAAGTTGCTAAGGAAGAACACACCATTCGTGTGGTCAGAGGAGTGTGAGAAGAGTTTTCAAACTCGAAGGAGAAACTCACCACAAGACCGGTGTTAGCGCCCGGAAGTTGGCAAGGATTACACCGTGTACTGTGACGCATCCAAACATGGATTGGGTTGCGTACTCATGCAAGATCGGAAAGTGATATCTTATGGATCGAGGCAACTCAGACCTCATGAAGTGAACTATCCAACACATGACTTGGAATTAGCAGCGGTCGTATTCGCACTTAAAACATGGAGACATTTTCTCTATGGAGCTAAGTGTGAGCTTTATACAGACCATAAAAGCCTCAAATATTTCTTCACTCAAGGAACTCAACATGAGGCGTAAAAGATGGCTAGAATTGATCAAGGATTATGATCTCGACGATCAACTATACACCAGGGAAGGCTAATGTTGTAGCAGATGCCCCGAGTAGGAAGAGTACGGGAGGAGTGGAACAAGAAATATCACCGTGAGCCGAGGAAAGAAATAAGTCAAGCCCAAATACAACTTTGGGAGAAGGAAGCCCATGAAGGATTATCGGCGTTGCAAGTAGCCGATGAGTTGAATGTCAACCTGAAGAATGAGATAATGATGGGTCGGTTGGACGATCCATTCATTGTAGAAGAGATGAGGAGAATAGATGAGGGAAGACCATCGAATTTCACCGTGGAGAATCTGGATCTTTGTGGTTCCAGAAGAGGATTTGCGTTCCGGATATTGCTGAAATCAAGGAAGTAATACTCCGGGAAGCTCATCAAACACCATATTCAATACATCCGGGAAGTACAAAGATGTACATGGATCTAAAGGAACTATTCTGGTGGAATAACATGAAGAGGGAGATAGCGCAGTATGTGGCAGAATGCCATACCCGCCAGCCGAGTGAAGGCTGAACATCGTAGTCCGCAGTGGAAGTTACAACCTCTACCTATTCCGGAGTGGAAATGGGAGGAGATAGGGATGGATTTCATCACCGGACTACCCATGACTAATAAAAAGAAGGACATGATATGGGTAATCGTGGACCGGTTGACGAAAAGTGCACACTTTTTAGCGGTAAACCAGCGAGGATAAAGGAGAGAAACTTATTGATCTTTACATCAAAGAGATCGTGAGTAAACATGGAGTGCCTAAGAAAATAGTGTCGGATCGAGGATCCGTGTTCACATCAGCATTTCGAAGCAGCTTCATGAAGCTTTAGGATCCAAGTTGGATTATAGTACCGCGTATCACCCACAAACAGCCCGACAAACGGACAGCACCAAACAGATCTTAGAACATATGCTTAGGGCAAGTGCCCTAGACTTCTGACCAGCATGGGAGGAGCATCTACCTTTAGCAGACTTTTCATACAACAATAGTTACCAAAGCGGCATCAAGATGGCACCATTTGAAGCTCTGTATGGAAGAAAGTGTAGATCACCAATTTGTTGGTATGAAGCCGGAGCAAGCAAAGAATTCAACCCAGATTATGTCAAGGAAAAACAACAAATCATTGACATTATCGAGACAAAGCTCAAGATAGCCCGTAGTCGGCAAAAGAGTTACGCCGATCGAAGAGAAGGACGTGGGAGCCACAAGTTGGAGACATGGTTTATCTTAAGGTAAGCCCGATGAAAGGACTCCGCAGGTTTGGAGTAAAAGGGAAACTCGATCCTAGATATATAGGACCTTTCAAGATACCGAGTCGAATCGAGGTTTAGCCTTTGAGTTGGATCTACCGGGAAGGTTAGCTCAAGTTCATAATGTATTCCATGTGTCACAACTTCGAAATGTTTGAAGACCCCGGATGAACCAATATCACATGAGGAGCTCGAGTTACAACCGGACTTGACATACATCGAGAAGCCAGCCAAGATTCTCGAGGAAAGCTGGAAACAACTCAGAAATAAGGCGATCAAGTATTGCAAGATACAATGGAAGCACCACCCCGAGAGGGAAGCCACCTGGGAAAAAGAGGAAGACCTCGAGGAAAACATACCCCGAGCCGTTCTGTATTCCAACCACAACTTCGGGACGAAGTTTTCTTTAAGGGGGAAAGGCTGTAATGTCCCAGGTTTAGAGACGATCGAGGGGTAGATTTTAGAAAGGGATGTGCATTGCATAGTAAATTCTGGGAAATTTCGCGCTTTTAAACAAAAACCGCATCGAAGGGGGACAAGTTTCTCTCTCGACACCTTACAGGTTAGGGTTTCGAGAGTGCGACAAACTTGCATCTCACTTCACTAGTTTAGGGTTTTGAGAAGAGAGAGGAGAGTTTGCTTGATTGAATTCCAAATGATATGACATGGTTGAATTCAAACCAAGGTTGAATTTGAATTTCAAATTCAAACATTAAATAATTACTTTAAATAATTCAAATGAGGACATTCATTAAGAATATAATCAATAATAATCAAGATAAACAATAATATTAAAGTCAAGCTCATTAGAGAAAACTTTGAGCTTTATTGATCATCACACACATTACAATGTCATTACAATATTTAAAAGTGAAATAAAAGAATATTACAACACATCATATAAATGGGCGTAATAGAAAATAAAGAAAAATTACAAGTTAATAGTCCTAGTCTAAACTCTACAAGGTCATCCTCATTTGATCTTGTATTTGATGAAGTCCTTGTCCAATTTGCTCAATTGTTGATCCCTGCACAAAAACACAACAAAGAGAAATTATGCCAAGTGGCAAAGCCACTTGGCAAGTTAGAAATCAAATGGAAAGGTAAAATGAGCAGATAAGCTCAATGTGGCCGAGCTGGTCCAGGCCAAAGCCAGGTTCACAGGATCTGGTTCACACAGCACACAAGCAAGACACACATCGTGTGTGCATGCTTAACACACAGCACCGCCCGTGCATGTGGCACAACACACACACAAAGATCGGTGAGTCACCAAAGTGACCAGAGACAAGTCAGTCGACCAGGGAAAGCATAGAGGCACCATATTTAACCTTTCCGAGCCCAAACCCTAGCCATTTGTTCATCCATCGACAAGAAAGCAGTGGTAAGTTCACCAAGAACAGCCTAGAACACAAAGAACAGGTGAACAGCTAGAGCTGTTTCATCTATTCACAATCACCAGAAAGTAAACCAAGATCTCAAGCTTGCTAGGAGGAGAAGGGCAAGCAAACCAAGCATCACAGAAGAAATCCTCTACATCAACACTTAATTCTAGGAGCTGGAGTGAGGTATACCACATAAAAACCTCGAGCAAGATCATACCTTGCTCATAATTAAGCATACAATGCATCACCTGAGCACGAAGGGTAGATTACCCTGTGTGTGTCATCATTTGGCTACCAAGCCATTTGGTGCAAGCACGTATGGGTAAGACCAATAGGTTAACATTCTAAGGGAACAACAATATGCAAATCCATGCATAACTAGAGGAATCCAGCCAAGAATGCAACCATAGTTAGTCTAAACCACTCACTAAGCACCTACAGCTAGCTAGGCCATCAGATTATAGACAATTACTTGTCTATATATTTTGTCAACACCAAAAGGTTACTGGAAGTCCAAGATTGGATCAAACCGGTGAACAATTATTCCATTCCAAATGTACCCAACACAAACTATGGCAAATCACGAGATAGGGAGCAACCAGGACAAGAACACAAGTACGCTGTGGCCACCTCAACCCTAAGCCGATAAGAACCTATACCTCATTATCCATTTGGATTCGGTAGAGGGCTAGGGTACACAACTGAAGGTTGGCATCCATCTAGCCCCTGTCACAATTAATTAGATGATCACAAGCGCAAAGCAGCTCACATCACTTATCCACTTCAAGAAACTCGTGCAACACAGATAAGTGAACAAAACAAATGAATCAAAGCAACGACGCTTGCTTAAGCCAACAAGAATACACACCAAAGTTAAGCCTGTGTGATACACACACAAGACAGAGTGAGCAACAGTGAGCCATAGACACCAAAGAGCAGCTTTTACAAGCAACCGGTGATCATATGATCACCGAAGCTTGCTAGAGCATGCTAATGCATCTTTGGAACTCATTCCAAGTAATTAACACATGAACAGATAATTGATTAAGCTGAACAATTGCATCACGTATAAGAGCATCAGGCTTTATAATTGTATCCAGAAGCACATCAAAGGCTTGAAGAACCAAAGGATCACAATATACAAGAAAAGCACATGTCAATCCATCACCGAATCACACTCGCTAAGCCAACAAGATAGCTCAATGGAGCATAATCATGAATCTGAACTAAATGAACTAGCTCGAGAGGCACCGGCACTTGCAAGTATGCAAGGATTAACCACCACAATCAAGCCAGGGACAGAATTAAGCACACACACAAGTATGCCCTAGTTACGGTAAAAGGAATAGGAGCATGCCAACAAAGCCATGAGCATCACCGGATGCTCATGAGCAATCACGGGAGGGCCACAATGAGATGGAAATGCACAACTAGAGCTAGGAAACACGAAGCAAGCTTTCACGGGCATATAGCTTAGCAATCTTGCGCAGAGCACACGCATAGCGTAGCAAGATAGCATAACAGAACAGGCAAACAATGGCGCTGCAGAAGAACACGGCGGTGCTTGCGTAGGCAAGCACACCACAAGAGCAGGTCTAGAGGTGGAAGAAGGTCGTGCACGAAGGGGAGCAGGAAAGGAGGCGCACGTACCGGAGTCGAG
The DNA here is from genome assembly GCF_019359855.2 of Lolium perenne. NCBI lineage: Eukaryota > Viridiplantae > Streptophyta > Magnoliopsida > Poales > Poaceae > Lolium > Lolium perenne. The sequence goes on along the minus strand of NC_067248.2, from coordinate 256,216,036 downwards.
GAGAACAGCGCAGCCATGGCGGCCACGGCGGCACGCGTCGGGCGAACGACGGCGCTGTGCCATGGCCAAGCCAGGGTTGTCGTCGGGCGCAGGGACCCCAAAGAAGCACCACGGCGGAGCACGCGGCCACGCCAAGGCGTCAAGCTCGTCGGCAACGACGAGAGCGCGGCGACTCGCCCGCGGCCATGTCACCGGGCGTTGAGGAAGAACGGCGGCGGCGGGGAAAAGCAGATCGACGCGGATCAATCGAAGCGCCGTCGAACGGCGGTTCGATTGATACCCATCTCACCGCCGGCGGTGGCCGGAGTAGGCCGGATTAATTCGGCGAAGGCGGCGGCGACCACGGGTCGCCAGAGCACGGGAGAGGATTAGGGTTAGTCGAGCGGCGCGTGGCGAGGGAGTGAGCGACCGCTCGGGTCGGTTGGACCCGAGCTGGTCTAACCCAACCCACCGGGCTCCACCGACAGTGGGCCCAGGGGCAAAGTTGGTATTTCACAAATTCGATAAATACCGAAACTTTGAAAATTCATATTAAATGTTTAAAAGCTTCAAAAAATAATTAGAAATATGAAAACCACTCAGTATAAAAATCTCTATCATAATAAAATATGAAATAGAATTTTTGAAGTTAAACTGGAATAAGTTCAAATTTGATGATTTAAATAATAATTTAAATCACACCTAATATTTTCAATAATGAAAATAAGTCCATTAATGCATTTGGACTTCAAAAACACCTTGACAACACTTCAAGGTGGTATCTTACTCTTAAACAAGTATCCTCAATTCATTCTTAGTATTAACCTCTTACAGAAATAATAACGACATCGGAAGGGAAACAAACCCTAAAAATGGAACCATGCATACATTGCTTCTTTAACCATTGCCCTTATCGGACAATGATGCTATTTTTCAACAAGAGGACAAGGGTCAGTCCATACCTACCAACCGCAGAACTTTGCGGTGTTCGTGCAAGTTCATCACTTGCTCATGTCATTTGAGTATTTCTATCAAATTACTTGCAAAGTATTATGGTTATCACTATTGCATAAAAATCAAAACCACTACTTTCATAACTATGAATATGACTATGTGGTGGGCAATGGAACCATGGATTGTGTTGAAATGGTGGAGGTTCCATTGCACGGGCTTATATCCATCTAGGATTAAACAACAAATGTCGCCGATGATTCTTGTCTTAGTAATATCCGTGTTAACCATAAGATCCGGAGTGGGACGGAATAGTCAAAAGTGTTTCCACCTCTCGTTCATCAACGGATGCGCTTTCACCGTAGACACTTGTATACGTCGGGGGCAAGCGGTGGGGTGGGGAAGCCTTAAGTCCCCACGGCATAGTCCGTAGACACTTGTCGCTCGAAGTGCAAGCGGTGGGCTGGGAAGCCTAAAGTCCCCACGGTATTGCGGTCTATGATGGGTTGCAGCTACCGGCGAAGGAGTTTGGTTCGATCCCAAACTGTCGTCGTGGTCGGGGTCCACCCCTGAGTGGGAATAATGGGACCGGCGAGGACCCAGGGTCGGGGCATGCAACAAAGGGTGGGTGTTCGAGGTAGCGGAGGAACATGATTGGCTAGACCTTATACCGAGCCTCACACCTAAGGAAGTGTGGACGGGAAAGCTGCCCGGTTGGCACCAAGGTTAAGATCTCTTATGGGTAAAGCAACACACCTCTGCAGAGTGTAAAGAATCGTGACTGTCACTCCTCGTTCCGGGCTTGAGGCACGGCGACCGCGGCCGGAAAGGAGCTCCATGAAGTTCTAGTAAACCGGTGAAGGCTGACGGACATAGCTCTTTGAAATAAAAGCAATCTCTTGAAGAAATGTTTATCAAAACTTGCATTGGTATTAGACTTTCTGGTCTAATATCGTAGCTAGTGCATTAAACACCTCTTATCTATAATGAACTTGTTGAGTACGCTCGTACTCATACCACTCTTAAACCCCATGCTTAGATTGTCTGAACCGTCTGGAGGAGGAGGACTACGACAGCAATGATGGAGCCGAGATCATCGGCTACGAGGAACCAGACCTCTCAGGAGGAGAGGAAGGCGTAGACTACATCATCGTCTACGGATCCGGGGAGGCTTCCGGAGGAGAACAAGCCTAGAGATCTCTGAGGAGTAGTAGTAGCCAAGCAGCACAAACTCTTACTACAGAGCTGCTTGATTAAATAAATGTTTAGTTTAATGAGACAATGGTATTGTAAGTTAAGTTGGGTTCGCCTCGAACCCAGGAGTTATCCTCTTAGGACCCAAGAGGAGCTCCGAGACGACTTGTGTATGATGATTGTAATAATATGTGAATGAGTTATGGACCTTGCTATGTTCTGTTGTACTACTCTGAGGGATGTAATATTTGCGGAATGGTACTTCGCGAATGTTATATCAACGACTGGCATACTACAACATGCAGTGGTATGCAGGGTCACCACATGCGCCCACCTCGCCGCCGCCGCCTCCTTTAGCGACCTTGACTCCAAGCTCGCTGTTGTCCTCGACGTCCTCCCTGCCGTCTTGGCATGCTCCCTGAAGAACAAGTGCAGCAGCGGTTAAGCAAACAATGCAGAACAAGAAATTCAAGTTCATGCACATTGAATTCAGTACCCATGTAAATTCAGGTTAAATTCAGTACTCCATTTCTAGACTGTGAATGCTAAGGAGTACATTCCATTGATTCTAGGGTACTTTCAGTTGTTGAACTTCTTAAATTTGTCGCCATATACTGTCAGTTGTTACTGAACTGCTACATGAATAAAATTGTGAGCAGAATTATGGCTCTATGTTCGTTGTACAACAGTAAGCTGGTGGATTCAAAATAGGATCACAGGCTTATCAGAAATATTTTAGAGTAAAGTACGCGAGGCGACTATTCTGGCAGCTAGAGTTTTTTCTAAGTAGTTCATGATGTCATATGGCGTTCCTGTCTGGTAACAGAGATTTTCCTGTTTGAGGCTTTAAGCAGTTATGGTACTACTCGTTTCAGGCAACTTAGGAATAGTAATGTTTCGATTTTTGACTTGGTACAGGCATGCCAAACTCTTCTCGAAAAAAGACACGAAACTTGCCAAAATGCCAGGTGAAAGTAACTACTGCATATTATGAAGAAGACAGTGGAAATGAACAAACCAAGAGGTGGTGGTTTTCTAGTCAGCCCAGAAATCTTTTGTGATGCTGCATTCTTATCTGACCATCCTCTTGACGCAAAGATTTGCATATTGAGTTCATGCCTGGAACTCACACATACATCTTAATTGTTCCCTCCTGCAAGGATATATTCCGAGGAGCTAATATACCCCACACCATTTTCATGCGACATAATTTTTGTGGCATATAAGTCACATTTTGTTGGTCAAAGATAGCCTAGGACAGTTCATGGCTCTGCATATTTCATCAGGATTTATTGTTTTCAGAGCTTTGAAGCTAGTTTATAATTGCAGAGACAATTGAAATGAAAAGCACTCTGTAACTTAGAAAGCAAATCGAAGCTACACCTTGTCATCTATAAGAGCAAATCAAAGCTAACCATGGAATGCTACAGGGGCATAATTTAGTAGCCTTTGGTTCTTTCCATCAGTTTTCTGCAAGAAAATCTATCGTACTTTCATATCAACTACTCCAAGCATTAATACACTGCTGGGCGTACATATCTAGGCTTAACTGATGAATAAAAGAGTAAAATTAAACAGGGTTAAAAATAAAACTGTCATATCAGCAGGCAAACAGTGCTGGAATTGGGTCAGACAGCGCACGCACAGACACACACTGTCCAACAATATATATACACACAGTGTGGCAGTAGTGACAAAGTAGAAAGTGCATACCATATTTTTCTTTCTACCATTTGATTCTGCTAATAACCCTGCTACCTTCTCCATCAAGTGCATATCCTTTACTTTCTCTGCATCAAGTGAAAAGAAAGTGTGTCAAGAAACACAACCATTTACGCAACATTTTGAATTTTCTTATTGTATTCCAGGCAAAATTTATCAACTGCAAGCAAAATTTAACTTGTTGTATTTGCTACTGTAGGTGGCGGCAATTGCCGAGGCAAAGGCATTGGCTTACAGATGTCCATCGAGATGATTATTGTGTTTGTTGTTGTGTGTATTTGTTGATACAAATTATTGTGTTTGTTGTGCGTTTGTTGCTACTTCATACTCTAGGAGTATATTGCTGTGTGTTTATTAGTGTTTGCTGTGTGTTTATTTCCTCCCACACAGATAAACAGAAGTACAGAAGCAAGGATGAAACAAGTAATGGCATGAACAAAAAAAATTCTGCATAGAAAGAAATCATGAGGGAATACAGAAAGTGACGATAACAAATGGAACCAGAAAATATTGACAGTGCATTTGTATACAGAAGCCCAGCATGTACAGTGGAGTTGTGTACAGAAGCCGAGCATGTCTGTTTGTATATGTCCCACGGTTGCAGCATTGTCTAGGCATTTTAAACACACTCAGAAAAATATTGACTTTATTTGTCAAGTTGGCACTGTCATCTGAACATGCTATAAATGGGCACCTAAAATCATGTCAGAAAACAAGGCAGATTGAATCAGCATCGGTGTCGATATGAAACAGAGCCCTAACAGAAGTAGAAAGCCTTGGGCAGCACACCTGAATGGCATTATAAGAGCACATGGAAATTAATAGACAAGGAAGGAAAAAACTCTCTCAGGTAGCAGCACATAAGGAAAAAGTCAGACTAAGTACTGATTGACTTGAGTATATGATCTAAGATGGACAAACATGGCACTACCCCACCGTATTCTTTATTTGTGATGCTGAAAACATGACACTACTCCATGGCAAGCACTACAGAATTATTTTCATGATTATTCAGCAAGCAAAAGGAAAAAATGAGAACATGAAAAATAAGGTTGTTACCGAACAACAAGCGATTAATTGTGTTTGTTGAGTGTTTGTATCTATAATCATGTGCTTGGAATAAAAGCATGTGCTTAAAATGCATGCCAAAATTTATACTCCAATTTGTGTTTCAAAACCTCACCCTCCTACAATCAGCTGATATGCTCATGCTTTGCAAGTATTATGTTTTTTATAAGCATTCCGGTCAGAGGAAACCGAACTTTAATTAATTTCCATGTTAATGGTTCAGTTGAGATAACACCAGATAGGGACAGTGTAGAAACAATAGTCAGAGATACAATGTTCTGCACTAAAACATGATGAAGAAGACATATCAATGCCACTCAAGCAGCATATAGATCCAGCACATATTGAAATCACAATCTGCATGAGAAGTACAGGTTGGGTAATGGTAATATACCTGGTGAAGCATCAGAAGTATTCCAGCATTGAAACAGCAGCCCGACAATACGATCAGTTTATACGTAGTGTGAAGACCTGCCTCTGTCTCTTGAGACCTCAACATCTTCCAGGTCAGTCCTTCAACACCGAAGGACCCCGTCGTGGACCTGGAGAAAATATGAGCAAGAAACACAAGAGCGTTCAGAACCAAAGTAGATGACAGAAAGTTGGATAATGCAATACAGTTGCATTGTTTATCACTGCAAATTTATGTTACACTGTCTGACTGAATAATCAGAGAAAGATCATTGCAAGTTTCAGTTGGCCTTTGAAAGAAGAACACTGACTGAATCATATCTCGCAACTTCCCAAATATGATGGAAGATACTATCCATCCACATACTCAACTATTTGCACCTACAGTTCAGCTATCTATCTGAACCAACAGTGTATTCAGCTCAAGCCCAGAATGGCTGAGTGAATCTGAGCCCGAAGATTGGATTGTTCAATTTCTTCGCACAATCCAGATGGTTGGCAGGGTTCAGACTACTTGAGACAAAATAATTTCTCCACACCTCATCCCTGAGTGCAACCTATCGTGTCTGTTGAGGTAGGACTTCATTCTATCGATTGGATTGATTATTTCCAAACCAATCACTCGCAGAGTATTTGCTTTATAGTACCTACAGACTAGACAGAGAAGTAAGGAGCGAAGGGAGCAGGGGAGCAGCTTAATGAGAGGTAGGCGAGCTAGGGGTGAGTATTGAGTACTCTACTGACCCGACGTTGAAGGCGAGGGAGAGGGCTGCACGCATGCGTTGCGGGCCTTGGGGTTGGAGCGAACGTAGTAGGTGAGGCTGCTAGCGAGCCGGCCGTAGGCGATCTCGGCGGCGCGGAGGGTCTCCTCCATGGCCATGTTCACCAGCTTGAACGACCGGAACCCAACCCCGCTCTGACACCGCGCTATCATCGGCCGGCGCCTCCGACGCCTGCGGGAGCAGATCCATGGCTGCTGCTGGTGCTGCGCGGGCGAGAGAGGGGGTGGGCTGGGTCCGATGAGCCGCTGGTACTGGAGTTTAAGGCGGAAGAGGGACGACTGCCGGCAGCGAGGAGCAGGGGAGCTGGGAGCCATGGCGGCGGCGGTCGATCTGGATCGCGGTGTGAGAAGAGTGGCGTGCTTCTCTGTTCGCTGAGCGGAGGAGACAGTGTGAGACCGTCGACGCAGGGCCATGAGGTTTTTGTTGTACTCAGTATTTGTTTGTGTTTTTTCGTTGAAATAGATGGTGATTTTTATTGTCAATTAATTTGTACGAATATAAATATTGCTAACCATTTTTCCATCGCTACAAAACATATGATTTTTTGTTGTAGTGGTTTACGATTTTTGTTGGGATTTATATCAGTTTTTAGCAGGGTGTAAGCTTCTGTGTCATGAGCGACAAAGAAGAAACGCTACCATGTTTCTTCATTTTGCTTCTCCTCGTTTGCCCTTCGAAGTTTCTCTTCTCCCACCACCTGCCTAGGGTACTGACCCTCTAGCACCTCAACCACCTACCTTATTTGAAAGCGTCGTGGAGCTCTTCGACAAGCTCCTCGATGCGGTTGAGATCCTGTATCCAAGGTCTAGTCGGCAATGGTGAGCAATTGTTCAGCAACAACGGGAATCGAGCTCCTGGAGGCGAGAATCAAGTTGAAACTTTGCCAACTTACTTGATTTAGACGGGTAGCGGCTGGACGATCGATCTACGTTGAAAATTTTGCAACTTTATTGATCAAAGGGAACTTATTAATCGGGAACATTCCTAATACTCGGGCTGCCCAAGAAATTAATCGGGCTAAATGATTAACACAAGTGATTAGAGATAATCGACACAGTCATACCCCTAGTAGCGATTAATCGGCCTATTAATCGCTGATTCGGCCTAATTTTTGAACAATGCGTAATAGTATATATTGTTTGTAAGCGGAGTGTAATATTTTGTTGCAATACTTGTAGGGTGGCATTTTTTTGTAAATATAGGAAAGGTCCAGTCCAAAGAGATATACCAGTTGGTTTTATTGGGAGAGATTGGGACTACGGGTTGAGCATCTCTTTCTCTTCTGCCCCTTCGCTAGAGCTGTGTTGGATTCAGTAAAAGTACACTACCATGTAAAGCTCGAACGAAAGACACTGATGAAGATGAAGCATTGGCCGGCTGTTTGAGTTTCTGAATAGGGCGGACGACCGTCAAAAACAGTATTTGCCGTGACGTGGTGTATCTGGGAGGCACGATGATGCTAGAAATGACAAGGGTCTTCTGCACCCTGAGTGTGTGTCTAGGAAAGTTAAGGCGTTCGCCGAGTTCTTATACAAACAGGTGTGTTCCCCTTCGGTCTCACAGTGGATTCCACCGCCTGTTAGCTGGGTTTGTATAAGTGTGGATGCGGCCTTATTCCCTGGAAGTAATCGGATGGGGTGGGGTGGTGTGTGTTAGAATGTACGTATGACTTGTATGACTTGTATACATATAGGTATAGGACTTTGTACTTGTACCTCATATATAATAAAACGATTCCTACCCGACGAGGCATGTCGGGTCAGCACAATTCTTCTTTCCCTATTACGATTAATGGTATTAGAGCAATCGCTCCTGACCTAGGTTGGCCGCGCCGCCGCCTCTTGCTTCCGCTCTCCGACGGCTTCCGTCGCCGCAGCGAACTCCTCTGCTGCGATGGCATCTAACGCCCTGGCGACTCCCACTACTTCGGTCGACCCCTCGTTGGCCGCGATCGTCTCGACGGATGCGTCTACGGGTGGCACGCTGCCACCAACCTTCGCGCCGCCAGCGCCGATCCCGCCGGGTTCCGCACCGCCTGCAGCGGTTCCACCGGGTTCCGCGCCTCCTCCTGCGCTGGTTCCGTCGGGCGTCGCCCATCAGCGTCCAACGCACTCGCGATCCACACAGATGCGACCATGGTGTCGCCCCTGCCTAGCGCAGGCCACGGTGCTGCTACGGGAGGTCTTCCTCCACCACCGTATGGCTTCCCAGGTTACCCTGGCTACGGTGGATTTGGTGGTTACGGTGCTGCTTGATGCTGTCCAGGACTGGCGCGTGGTTGACGAGGGAGGAAATGGTGTAGCTTTCCTTCGTTCCCCGGCAACGGCGCCAGAAAATAGCTTGATGTCTACTCACGCTTCTTTTCCTGTAGACAGTGTTGGGCCTCCAAGAGCAGAGGTTTGTAGAACAGCATCAAGTTTTCCCTTAAGTGGATCACCCAAGGTTTATCGAACTCAGGGAGGAAGAGGTCAAAGATATCCCTCTCAAGCAACCCTGCGATCACAATGCAAGAAGTCTCTTGTGTCCCCAACACACCCAATACACTTGTCAGGTGTATAGGTGCACTAGTTCGGCGAAGAGATAGTGAAATACATGTGGTATGAATGAATATGAGCAGTAGTAACGGCACCAGAAAATAGCTTGCTGCTACAACTGGCGTGTGGTTGATGGTGGTAATATTGCAGGAAGTACAGATGCAGTAGAACAGTAAACAAGCGATGATTGCAGTATTTGGGAACAAGGCTTAGGGATCATACTTTCACTAGTGGACACTCTCAACATTGATCACATAATAAAACCACTCTACACTCTATTGTTGGATGATGAACACTACTAATTGTGTAGGGCTACAAGAGCACCTCAATGCCGGAGTTAACAAGCTCCACAACATTCGATGTTCATATTTAAATAACCTTAGAGTGCATGATAGATCAACACAACTATACCAAGTACTAACATAGCATGCACACGGTTACCATCACACTATGAAAGGAGGAATAGATCACATTAATACCATCATAGTAATAGTTAACTTCATAATCTACAAGAGATCACAATCATAGCATATACCAAGTACTTCATGATGCACACACTGTCAACATTACATCATGGAGGAGGAATAGACTACTTTAATAACATCACTAGAGTAGCACATAGATGAATAGTGATACAAAGCTCATATGAATCTCAATCATGTAAGGCAGCTCATGAGATCATTGTATTGAAGCACATAGGAGAGAGATTAACCACATAGCTACCGGTACAGCCCTTAGCCTCGATGGAGAACTACTCCCTCCTCATGGGAGACAGCAGCGGTGATGAAGATGGCGGTGGTGTCGATGGAGATGCCTTCCGGGGGCACTTCCCTTTCCCGGCGGCGTGCCGGAACAGAGACTTCTGTCCCCCAGATCTTGGCTTCGCGATGGCGGCGGCTCTGGAAGGTTTCTCGTACCGTGGCTTTTTCGTATCGAAGATTTAGGTCAGGGGGCTTCTTATAGGCGAAGAGGCGGAGTCGGAAGGGTTACGGGGGCGCCACACAACAGGGCGGCGCCCCCCCCCCTTGGGCCGCGCCAGCCACCTGTGTGGTGGCCCTGTGGCCCTCCTCTGGTCCCTCTCGGGTGTTCTGGAAGCTTCGTGCAATTACAAGATGCTGGGCGTTGATTTCGTCCAATTCCGAGAATATATCCTTACTAGGATTTCTGAAACCAAAAACAGCAGAAAACAGGAACTGGCACTTCGGCATCTCGTCAATAGGTTAGTTCCGGAAAACGCATAAAATCATCATAAAGTGTGAACAAAACATGTAGGTATTGTCATAAAACAAGCATGGAACATCAGAAATTATAGATACGTTGGAGACGTATCAGCATCCCCAAGCTTAGTTCCTACTCGTCCTCGAGTAGGTAAACGATAACAAAGATAATTTCTGAAGTGACATGCTACCAACATGATCTTAATAATACTATTGTAAAGCATATGAGATGAATGCAACGATTCAAAGCAATGATAAAGACAATGATTAAACAACTGAATCATATAGCAAAGATTTTTCATGAATAGTACTTTCAAGACAAGCATCAATAAGTCTTGCATAAGAGTTAACTCATAAAGCAATAAATTCAAAGTAAAGGCATTGAAACAACACAAAGGAAGATTAAGTTTCAGCGGTTGCTTTCAACTTTCAACATGCATATCTCATGGATAATTGTCAACATAAAGTAAAATAATAAGTGCAATATGCAAGTATGTAGGAATCAATGCACAGTTAACACAAATGTTTGCTTCTAAGATGGAAGGAAATAGGTAAACTGACTCAACATGAAGGTAGAAGAATGACCCTTCAAAGAGGGAAGCATTGATTGCTATATTTGTGTTAGAGCTTTTATTTTGAAAACATAAAGAGAGCATAAAAGTAAAGTTTTGAGAGGTGTTTGTTGTTGTCAACGAATGGTAATGGGCACTCTAACCCCCTTGCCAGACAGACTTTCAAAGAGCGGCTCCCATGAAACATTTTTATTTTTGGGTGGCACTCCTTCCAACCTTTACTTTCACAAACCATGGCTAACCGAATCCTCGGGTGCCTGCCAACAATCTCATACCATGAAGGAGTGCCTTTTATTTTAGTTTTATTTAGATGACACTCCTCCCCACCTTTGCTTTCTCAAGCCATGGCTAACCGAATCCTCGGGTGCCGTCCAACAATCACATACCATGGAGGAGTGTCTATTTTTTTTGTAAAATTATGAAAGTTAATTAATTGGGACTGGGAATCCTATTGCCAGCTCTTTTTGCAAAATTATTGGATAAGCGGATGAAGCCACTAGTCCATTGGTGAAAGTTGCCCAGCAAGATTGAAAGATAAACACCACATACTTCCTCATGAGCTATAAAACATTGACACAAATAAGAGGTAATAACTTTTGAATTGTTTAAATGTAGCACTCAAGCAATTTACTTTGGAATGGCAGAGAAATACCATGTAGTAGGCAGGTATGGTGGACACAAATGGCATAGTTTTTGGCTCGAGGATTTTGGATGCATGAGAAGTAATCCCTCTCAATACAAGGCTTAGGCTAGCAAGGTTGTTTGAAGCAAACACAAGTATGAACTAGTACAGCAAAACTTACATAAAAACATATTGCAAGTATTATAAGACTCTACACTGTCTTCATTGTTGTTCAAACACCTTTACCAGAAAATATCTAGACCTTAGAGAGACCAATCATGCAAACCAAATTTTAACCAGCTCTATGTAGTTCTTCATTAATAGGTGCAAAGTATATGATGCAAGAGCTTAAACATGATCCATATGAGCACAACAATTGCCAAGTATCAAATTATTCAAGACATCATACCAATTACCACATGTAGCATTTTCTGTTTCCAACCATATAACAATTAACGAAGCAGTTTCAACCTTCGCCATGAACATTAAAAGCTAAGAACACATGTGTTCATATGAACCAGCGGAGCGTGTCTCTCTCCCACACAAGCATAAATTTATTCAAACAAAACAAAAATAAAACAAGCAGACGCTCCAAGTAAAGTACATAAGATGTGACCGAATAAAAATATAGTTTCAAGAGAAGAAACCTGATAAATTGTTGATGAAGAAGGGGATGCCTTGGGCATCCCCAAGCTTAGACGCTTGAGTCTTCTTGAAATATGCATGGATGAACCACCGGGGCATCCCCAAGCTTAGAGCTTTCACTCTCCTTGATCATATTGTATCATCCTCCTCTCTTGACCCTTGAAAACTTCCTCCACACCAAACTCGAAACAAACTCATTAGAGGGTTAGTGCATAATCAAAAATTCACATGTTCAGAGGTGACACAATCATTCTTAATACTTCTGGACATTGCTCAAAGCTACTGGAAGTCAATGGAACAAACAAATCCATCCAACATAGCAAAAGAAGCAATGCGAAATAAAAGGCAGAATCTGTCAAAACAGAACAGTCCGTAAAGACAAATTTTTTAGAGGCACTGGACTTGCTCAGATGAAAATGCTCAAAATGAATGAAAGTTGCGTACATATCTGAGGATCACTCACAAAAATAGGCAGATTTTCTGAGTTACCTACAGAGAACCCTACCCAAATTCGTGACAGACAGAAATCTGTTTATGCGCAGTAATCCAAATCTAGTATCAACCCTACTATCAAAGACTTTACTTGGCACAATGATGGCGTGTAACTCACACGTTCGTTGGGAACCCCAAGAGGAAGGTATGATGCGCACAGCAGCAAGTTTTCCCTCAGAAAGAAACCAAGGTTTATCGAACCAGGAGGAGCCAAGAAGCACGTTGAAGGTTGATGGCGGCGGGATGTAGTGCGGCGCAACACCAGAGATTCCGGCGCCAACGTGGAACCTGCACAACACAACCAAAGTACTTTGCCCCAACGAAACAGTGAGGTTGTCAATCTCACCGGCTTGCTGTAACAAAGGATTAACCGTATTGTGTGGAAGATGATTGTTTGCAGAAAACAGTAGAACAAGTATTGCAGTAGATTGTATTTCAGTAAAGAGAATTGGACCGGGGTCCACAGTTCACTAGAGGTGTCTCTCCCATAAGACAAACAGCATGTTGGGTGAACAAATTACAGTTGGGCAATTGACAAATAAAGAGAGCATGACAATGCACATACGTATCATGATGAGTATAGTGAGATTTAATTGGGCATTACGACAAAGTACATAGACCGCCATCCAACTGCATCTATGCCTAAAAAGTCCACCTTCAGGTTATCATCCGAACCCCCTCCAGTATTAAGTTGCAAAGCAACAGACAATTGCATTAAGTATGGTGCGTAATGTAATCAACAACTACATCCTTAGACATAGCATCAATGTTTTATCCCTAGTGGCAACAGCACAACACAACCTTAGAACTTTCTGTCACATCGTCCCAGTGTCAATGCAGGCATGAACCCACTATCGAGCATAAGTACTCCCTCTTGGAGTTACAAGCATCTACTTGGCCAGAGCATCTACTAGTAACGGAAAGCATGCAAGATCATAAACAACACATAAGTATAACTTTGATAATCAACATAACAAGTATTCTCTATTCATCGGATCCCAACAAACGCAACATATAGAATTACAGATAGATGATCTTGATCATGTTAGGCAGCTCACAAGATCCGACAATGATAGCACAATGGGGAGAAGACAACCATCTAGCTACTGCTATGGACCCATAGTCCAGGGGTAGACTACTCACACATCACTCCGGAGGGCGACCATGGCGGCGTAGAGTCCTCCGGGAGATGATTCCCCTCTCCGGCGAAGTGCGGAGGCGATCTCTGGATCCCCGAGATGGGATCGGCGTTGGCGGCGTCTCGGAAGGTTTTCCGTATCGTGGCTCTCGATGCTTTGGGGTTTCGTCACGGAGGCTATTTGTAGGCGGAAGGGCAGGTCAAGAGGCGGCACGGGGGCCCCACACCACAGGGCCGCGCGGCCAAGGGGGGGCCGCGCCGCCCTAGGGTGTGGCCCCCTCGTGGCCCCTCTTCGTCTCTCCTTCGGACTTCTGGAAGCTTCGTGGAAAAATAGGCCCCTGGGCTTTGATTTCGTCCAATTCCGAGAATATTTCCTTACTAGGATTTCTGAAACCAAAAACAGCGAAATGAATCGGCACTTCGGCATCTTGTTAATAGGTTAGTTCCGTAAAATGCACGAATATGTCATATAGTGTGCATACAACATGTAGATAACTTCAATAATGTGGCATGGAACATAAGAAATTATCGATACGTCGGAGTCGTATCAGCATCCCCAAGCTTAGTTACGCTCGTCCCAGCGAGGTAAAACGATAACACAGATAATTTCTGGAGTGACATGCCATCATAATCTTGATCATACTATTTGTAAAGCATATGTAGTGAATGCAGCGATCAAAACAATGTATATGACATGAGTAAACAAGTGAATCATAAAGCAAAGACTTTTCATGAATAGCACTTCAAGACAAGCATCAATAAGTCTTGCATAAGAGTTAACTCATAAAGCAATAATTCAAAGTAAAGGCATTGAAGCAACACAAAAGAAGATTAAGTTTCAGCGGTTGCTTTCAACTTGTAACATGTATATCTCATGGATATTGTCAACATAGAGTAGTATAATAAGTGCAATAAGCAAGTATGTAGGAATCAATGCACAGTTCACACAAGTGTTTGCTTCTTGAGGTGGAGAGAAATAGGTGAACTGACTCAACATTGAAAGTAAAAGAATGGTCCTCATAGAGGAAAAGCATCGATTGCTATATTTGTGCTAGAGCTTTGATTTTGAAAACATGAAACAATTTTGTCAACGGTAGTAATAAAGCATATGCATCATGTAAATTATATCTTATAAGTTGCAAGCCTCATGCATAGTGTACCAATAGTGCCCGCATCTTGTCCTAATTAGCTTGGACTACCTGGATTATCACCGCAATACATATGCTTTAACCAAGTATCACAAAGGGGTACCTCTATGCCGCCTGTACAAAGGTCTAAGGAGAAAGCTCGCATTTGGATTTCTCGCTTTTGATTATTCTCAACTTAGACATCCATACCAGGACAACATAGACAACAGATAATGGACTCCTCTTTTAATGCTTTAAGCATTCAACAACAATTAATTCTTTTCTCATTAGAGATTTGAGGATGTTTGTCCAAAACTGAAACTTCCACCATGGATCATGGCTTTAGTTAGCGGCCCAATGTTCTTCTCTCACAATATGCATGCTCAAACCATTCAACTCAGTGTAGATCGCCCTTACTTCAGACAAGACGAACATGCATAGCAACTCACATGAAATTCAACAATGAAAGTTGATGGCGTCCCCAGTAAACATGGTTATCGCACAACAAGCAACTTAATAAGAGATAAAGTTCATAATTACATATTCAATACCACAATAGTTTTTAAGCTATTTGTCCCATGAGCTATATATTGCAAAGGTGAATGATGGAATTTTAAAGGTAGCACTCAAGCAATTTACTTTGGAATGGCGGAAAATACCATGTAGTAGGTAGGTATGGTGGACACAAATGGCATAGTGGTTGGCTCAAGTATTTTGGATGCATGAGAAGTATTCCCTCTCGATACAAGGTTTAGGCTAGCAAGGCTTATTTGAAACAAACACAAGGATGAACCGGTGCAGCAAAACTCACATAAAAGACATATTGAAAACATTATAAGACTCTACACCGTCTTCCTTGTTCAAACTCAATACTAGAAATTATCTAGACCTTAGAGAAACCAAATATGCAAACCAAATTTTAGCATGCTCTATGTATTTCTTCATTAATGGGTGCAAAGCATATGATGCAAGAGCTTAAACATGAGCACAACAATTGCCAAGTATCACATTACCCAAGACATTTATAGCAATTACTACATGTATCATTTTCCAATTCCAACCATATAACAATCTAACGAAGGAGAAACTTCGTCATGAATACTATGAGTAGAAACCAAGGACATACTTGTCCATATGCTACAGCGGAGCGTGTCTCTCTCCCATAAAGTGAATGCTAGGATCCATTTTATTCAAACAAAACAAAAAACAAAAACAAACCGACGCTCCAAGAAAAAGCACATAAGATGTGATGGAATAAAAATATAGTTTCAGGGGAGGAACCTGATAATGTTGTCGATGAAGAAGGGGATGCCTTGGGCATCCCCAAGCTTAGACGCTTGAGTCTTCTTAATATATGCAGGGGTGAACCACCGGGGCATCCCCAAGCTTAGAGCTTTCACTCTCCTTGATCATGTTGCATCATACTCCTCTCTTGATCCTTGAAAACTTCCTCCACACCAAACTCGAAACAACTCATTAGAGGGTTAGTGCACAATAAAAATTAACATATTCAGAGGTGACACAATCATTCTTAACACTTCTGGACATTGCATAATGCTACTGGACATTAGTGGATCAAAGAAATTCATCCAACATAGTAAAAGAGGCAATGCGAAATAAAAGGCAGAATCTGTCAAAACAGAACAGTTCGTATTGACGAATTTTAAAATGGCACCAGACTTGCTCAAATGAAAATTCCCAAATTGAATGAAAGTTGCATACATATCTGAGGATCATGCACGTAAATTGGCTTAATTTTCTGAGTTACCTACAGGGAGGTGGACCCAGATTCGTGACAGCAAAGAAATCTGGAACTGTGCAGTAATCCAAATCTAGTACTTACTTTTCTATCAACGGCTTAACTTGGCACAACAAAACACAAAACTAAGATAAGGAGAGGTTGCTACAGTAGTAAACAACTTCCAAGACACAAAATAAAAACAAAGTACTGTAGGTAAAAACATGGGTTGTCTCCTATAAGCGCTTTTTCTTTAACGCCTTTCAGCTAGGCGCAGAAAGTGTGTATCAAGTATTATCAAGAGACGAAGTGTCAACATCATAATTTGTTCTCATAATAGAATCAAAAGGTAACTTCATTCTCTTTCTAGGGAAGTGTTCCATACCTTTCTTGAGAGGAAATTGATATTTTATATTACCTTCCTTCATATCAATGATAGCACCAACAGTTCGAAGAAAAGGTCTTCCCAATATAATGGGACAAGATGCATTGCATTCAATATCCAAGACAACAAAATCAACGGGAACAAGGTTATTGTTAACGGTAATGCGAACATTATCAACTTTACCCAAAGGTTTCTTTGTAGAATGATCAGCAAGATTAACATCCAAATAACAATTTTTCAGCGGTGGCAAGTCAAGCATATTATAAATTTTCTTAGGCATAACAGAAATACTTGCACCAAGATCACATAAAGCATTACAATCAAAATCTTTAACCTTCATCTTAATGATGGGCTCCCAACCGTCCTCTAGCTTTTTAGGAATAGAGGCTTCACGCTCTAGTTTCTCTTCTCTAGCTTTTATGAGAGCATTTGTAATATGATGCGTGAAAGCCAAATTTATAGCACTAGCATTAGGACTTTTAGCAAGTTTTTGCAAGAACTTTATAACTTCAGAGATGTGGCAATCATCAAAATTCAAACCATTATAATCTAAAGCAATGGGATCATCATCCCCAATGTTGGAAAAAATTTCAGCGACTTTATCACAGTGATTTCAGCTTTAGCAGCTTTGTGCAGTTTTTCGCGCTTTGCATTAGAAGTGGAAACATTGCTAACACCAATTCTTTTATTAGTATTAGTAGGAGGTGCAGCAACATGTGTAGCATTAGCATTACAAGTGGTGGTAATAGTCCAAACTTTAGCTACATTCTTTTCTTTAGCTAGTTTTTCATTTTCTTCTCTATCCCACCTAGCACGCAGTTCAGCCATTAATCTTATATTCTCATTAATTCTAACTTGAATGGCATTTGCTGTAGTAACAATTTTATTATGATGATTTTCATTAGGCAAAACTTTCGATTTCAAAAGATCAACATCCGCAGCAAGACTATCGACTTTAGAAGCAAGTATATCAATTTTCCCAAGCTTTTCTTCCACAGATTTGTTAAAAGCGGTTTGCGTACTAATAAATTCCTTAAGCATGGCTTCAAGTCCAGGGGGTGAACTCCTATTATTGTTGTAAGAATTCCCATAAGAATTACCATAGCCGTTGCCATTATTATAAGGATATGGCCTATAGTTGTTACTAGAATTGTTCCGGTAAGCATTGTTGTTGAAATTATTATTTTTAATGAAGTTTACATCAACATGTTCTTCTTGTGCAACCAATGGAGCTAATGGAACATTATTAGGATCAATATTAGTCCTATCATTCACAAGCATAGACATAATAGCATCAATCTTATCACTCAAGGAAGAGGTTTCTTCGACAGAATTTACCTTCTTACCTTGTGGAGCTCTTTCCGTGTGCCATTCAGAGTAGTTGATCATCATATTATCAAGAAGCTTTGTTGCTTCACCAAGAGTGATGGACATAAAGGTACCTCCAGCAGCTGAATCCAATAAATTCCGTGAAGAAAAATTTAGTCCTGCATAGAAGGTTTGGATGATCATCCAAGTAGTCAGTCCATGGGTTGGGCAATTTTTAACCAGAGATTTCATTCTTTCCCAAGCTTGAGCAACATGTTCAGTATCTAATTGTTTAAAATTCATTATGCTACTCCTCAAAGATATAATTTTAGCAGGGGGATAATATCTACCAATAAAAGCATCCTTGCATTTAGTCCATGAATCAATACTATTCTTAGGCAGAGATAGCAACCAATCTTTAGCTCTTCCTCTTAATGAGAAAGGGAACAATTTTAGTTTAATAATATCACCATCTACATCTTTATATTTTTTCATTTCACATAGTTCAACAAAATTATTAAGATGGGCAGCAGCATCATCAGAACTAACACCGGAAAATTGCTCTCGCATAACAAGATTCAAGAAAGCAGTGTTTAATTTCAAAGAATTCTGCTGTAGTAGCAGGTGGAGCAATAGGTGTGCATAAGAAATCATTATTATTTGTGGTTGTGAAGTCACACAACTTAGTATTTTCAGCGTTGGCCATTTTAGCAACAGTAAATAAAGCAAACTAGATAAAGTAAATGCACGTAAACTAATTTTTTTGTGTTTTTGATATAGCAAACAAGATAGCAAGTAAAGTAAAACTAGCAACTAATTTTTTTGTATTTTGATTTAGTGCAGCAAACAAAGTAGTAAATAAAACTAAGCAAGACAAAAACAAAGTAAAGAGATTGAGAAGTGGAGACTCCCTTGCAGCGTGTCTTGATCTCCCAGCAACGAGCGCGCGAAAATATGCTTGATGGTGTGTAACTCACACGTTCGTTGGGAACCCCAAGAGGAAGGTATGATGCGCACAGCAGCAAGTTTTCCTCAGAAAGAAACCAAGGTTTATCGAACCAGGAGGAGCCAAGAAGCACGTTGAAGGTTGATGGCGGCGGGATGTAGTGCGGCGCAACACCGTGATTCCGGCGCCAACGTGGAACCCTGCACAACACAACCAAAGTACTTTGCCCCAACGAAATGCTGAGGTTGTCAATCTCACCAGCTTGCTGTAACAAAGGATTAACCGTATTGTGTGGAAGATGATTGTTTGCAGAAAACAGTAGAACAAGTATTGCAGTAGATTGTATTTCAGTAAAGAGAATTGGACCGGGGTCCACAGTTCACTAGAGGTGTCTCTCCCATAAGACAAACAGCATGTTGGGTGAACAAATTACAGTTGGGCAATTGACAAATAAAGAGAGCATGACAATGCACATACGTATCATGATGAGTATAGTGAGATTTAATTGGGCATTACAACAAAGTACATAGACCGCCATCCAATCGCATCTATGCCTAAAAGTCCACCTTCAAAGTTATCATCCGAACCCTCCAGGTATTAAGTTGCAAAGCAACAGACAATTGCATTAAGTATGGTGCGTAATGTAATCAACAACTACATCCTTAGACATAGCATCAATGTTTTATCCCTAGTGGCAACAGCACAACACAACCTTAGAACTTTCATCACATCGTCCTGTGTCAATGCGGGCATGAACCCACTATCGAGCATAAGTACTCCCTCTTGGAGTTACAAGCATCTACTTGGCCAGAGCATCTACTAGTAACGGAAAGCATGCAAGATCATAAACAACACATAAGTATAACTTTGATAATCAACATAACAAGTATTCTCTATTCATCGGATCCCAACAAACGCAACATATAGAATTACAGATAGATGATCTTGATCATGTTAGGCAGCTCACAAGATCCGACAATGATAGCACAATGGGGAGAAGACAACCATCTAGCTACTGCTATGGACCCATAGTCCAGGGGTAGACTACTCACACATCACTCCGGAGGCGACCATGGCGGCGTAGAGTCCTCCGGGAGATGATTCCCCTCTCCGGCAGGGTGCCGGAGGCGATCTCCTGGATCCCCCGAGATGGGATCGGCGTTGGCGGCGTCTCTGGAAGGTTTTCCGTATCGTGGCTCTCGGTACTGGGGGTTTCGTCACGGAGGCTATTTGTAGGCGGAAGGGCAGGTCAAGAGGCGGCACGGGGGCCCCACACCACAGGGCCGCGCGGCCAAGGGGGGGGGCCGCGCCGCCCTAGGGTGTGGCCCCCTCGTGGCCCCTCTTCGTCTCTCCTTCGGACTTCTGGAAGCTTCGTGGAAAAATAGGCCCCTGGGCTTTGATTTCGTCCAATTCCGAGAATATTTCCTTACTAGGATTTCTGAAACCAAAAACAGCAGAAAACAAGAATCGGCACTTCGGCATCTTGTTAATAGGTTAGTTCCAGAAAATGCACGAATATGACATAAAGTGTGCATAAAACATGTAGATAACATCAATAATGTGGCATGGAACATAAGAAATTATCGATACGTCGGAGACGTATCACACAACAATGCAATAAAATAAAGATAAGGAGAGGTTGCTACAGTAGTAACAACTTCCAAGACTCAAATATAAAATAAAATTACTGTAGTAAAATAAACACATGGGTTATCTCCCAAGAAGTGCTTT
Source organism: Lolium perenne (assembly GCF_019359855.2). Classification (NCBI taxonomy): domain Eukaryota; kingdom Viridiplantae; phylum Streptophyta; class Magnoliopsida; order Poales; family Poaceae; genus Lolium; species Lolium perenne. Next base: position 256,195,474 of record NC_067248.2, on the reverse strand, counting down.
ATTTATAGCCATTAAGATGGGCTCAGCAGTTTTAATGATGCACTCGCAAGAAATAGTATTTGAAGCAAAAGAGAGCATCAAGAGGCAAATTCAAAACAAATTTAAGCCTAACATGCTTCCTATGAAAAGGAATCTTGTAAATAAACAAGTTCATGAAGAGCAAAGTAACAAGCATAGGAAGATAGAACAAGTGTAGCTTCAAAATTTTAAGCACATAGAGAGGTGTTTTAGTAACATGAAAATTTCTACAACCATATTTTCCTCTCTCATAATAACTTTCAGTAGCATCATGAGCAAACTCAACAATATAACTATCACATAAAGCATTCTTATCATGAGTCTCATGCATAAAATTATTACTCTCCACATAAGCATAGTCAATTTTATTAGTAATAATGGGAGCAAATTCAACAAAGTAGCTATCATTAAATATAGGAGGCATATTGTAATCATAATCAAATTTATCCTCCATAGTAGGCGGTACCAAAAGACTACTATCATTATAATCATCATAAATAGGAGGCAAAGTATCATCAAAGAAAATTTTCTCCTCAATGCTTGGGGGACTAAAAATATCATGCTCATCAAAACCAGCTTCCCCAAGCTTAGAATTTTCCATATCATTAGCAACAATGGTGTTCAAAGTGTTCATACTAATATGTTCCATGGGTTTTTTAATTTTCGCATCAAACCATCCATGTCTTAACTCAGGAAATAGTTTTAAAAGCTCACTGTTGCTTTCCATTATGCCAAACTAGTGAAATAAAAACAAGAAACAAAAAGATGCAATTGCAGGATCTAAAGGAAATAGCTTCGAGCACTTACAACGGCGCCGGAAAATAGCTTAGTAGCCGAGATCCGGAGTGTGAGTGCCTTTTACCTTTCCTCCCCGGCAACGGCGCCAGAAAATACTTGATGCTGTCCAGGACTGGCGCGTGGTTGACGAGGGAGGAAATGGTGTAGCTTTCCTTCGTTCCCCGGCAACGGCGCCAGAAAATAGCTTGATGTCTACTCACGCTTCTTTTCCTGTAAACAGTGTTGGGCCTCCAAGAGCAGAGGTTTGTAGAACAGCAGCAAGTTTTCCCTTAAGTGGATCACCCAAGGTTTATCGAACTCAGGGAGGAAGAGGTCAAAGATATCCCTCTCAAGCAACCTTGCGATCACAATGCAAGAAGTCTCTTGTGTCCCTAACACACCCAATACACTTGTCAGATGTATAGGTGCACTAGTTCGGCGAAGAGATAGTGAAATACAGGTGGTATGAATGAATATGAGCAGTAGTAATTGAAGGAGATATGCCCAAGAGGCAATAATAAAAGTGGTTATTAATTATATATCTTTATGTTTATGATAAATGTTTATATATCATGCTATAATTGTATTAACCGAAACATTGATACATGTGTGATATGTAAACAACAAAGAGTCCCTAGTATGCCTCTTAACTAGCTTGTTGATTAATGGATGATTAGTTTCATAATCATGAACATTGGATGTTATTAATAACAAGGTTATATCATTATATGAATGATGTAATGGACACACCCAATTAAGCGTAGCATAAGATCTCGTCATTAAGTTATTTGCTATAAGCTTTCGATACATAGTTACCTAGTCCTTATGACCATGAGATCATGTAAATCACTTATACCGGAAAGGTACTTTGATTACACCAAACGCCACTGCGTAAATGGGTGGTTATAAAGGTGGGATTAAGTATCCGGAAAGTATGAGTTGAGGCATATGGATCAACAAAGGATTTGTCCATCCCGATGACGGATAGATATACTCTGGGCCCTCTCGGTGGAATGTCGTCTAATGTCTTGCAAGCATATGAATAAGTTCATAAGAGACCACATACCACGGTACGAGTAAAGAGTACTTGTCAGGAGACGAGGTTGAACAAGGTATGAAGTGATACCGATGATCAAACCTTGGACAAGTAAAATATCGTGTGACAAAGGGAATTGGTATCGTATGTGAATGGTTCATTCGATCACTAAAGTCATCGTTGAATATGTGGGAGCCATTATGGATCTCCAGATCCCGCTATTGGTTATTGGTCGGAGTGAGTACTCAACCATGTCCGCATAGTTCACGAACCGTAGGGTGACACACTTAAAGTTGGATGTTGAAATGGTAGAACTTGAATATGGAATGGAGTTCGAATATTTGTTCGAAGTCCCGGATGAGATCCCGGACATCACGAGGAGTCCCGGAATGGTCCGGAGAATAAGATTCATATATAGGAAGTCATTTTATAAGATTTAAAGTGATCCGGAAGGTTCTATGGAAGGTTCTAGAAAAGTCCGGAAGAAACCACTAAGGAAGGCGGAGTCCCGGAGGGACTCCACCTCCATGGCCGGCCAACCCTAAAGGGGGAGGAGTCCCAAGTGGACTCCCCAAGGGGGCCGGCCACCCCCTCCCAAGGAAGGGTGGGAATCCCACCTCTAGTGGGAGTCCTAGCTTGGGTAGGTTTCATGTGTTATGGAAGGTTTTGGTTTGGGGTCTTATTCGAAGACTTGTAGACCAACTCTTGGGTGTTCCACCTATATAATGAGGGCCAAGGGGAGGGGGCCGGCCACCCTAACACACCAAGGTGGCCGCACCACCTAGATGGCCGGCGCCCCCCTCTCCCCAAACCCTAGCCGCCCCACTACTCCTTCTTCCCCACACGCTTAGCGAAGCTCCGCCGGGATTCTCCACCACCACCGACACCACGTCGTCGTGCTGTCGGATTCAAGAGGAGCTACTACTTCCGCTGCCCGCTGGAACGGGGAGGTGGACGTCGTCTTCATCAACAACCGAACGTGTGACCGAGTACGGAGGTGCTGCCCGTTCGTGGCGCCGTGATCAAGATCTTCTACGCGCTTTTGCAAGCGGCAAGTGAACATCTACCGCAGCAACAAGAGCCTCATCTTGTAGGCTTTGGAATCTCTTCAAGGGTGAGACTCGATAATCCCCTCGTTGCTACCATCTTCTAGATTGCATCTTGGCTTGGATTGCGTGTTCGCGGTAGGAAATTTTTTGTTTTCTATGCAACGTTATCCTACAGTAATGGCACCAGAAAATAGCTTGCTGCTACAACTGGCGTGTGGTTGATGGTGGTAATATTGCAGGAAGTACAGATGCAGTAGAACAGTAAACAAGCGATGATTGCAGTATTTGGGAACAAGGCCTAGGGATCATACTTTCACTGGTGGACACTCTCAACATTGATCACATAATAAAACCACTCTACAGTCTATTGTTGGATGATGAACACCACTAATTGTGTAGGGCTACAAGAGCACCTCAATGCCGGAGTTAACAAGCTCCACAACATTCGATGTTCATATTTAAATAACCTTACAGTGCATGATAGATCAACACAACTATACCAAGTACTAACATAGCATGCACACTGTTACCATCACACTATGAAAGGAGGAATAGATCACATCAATACCATCATAGTAATAGTTAACTTCATAATCTACAAGAGATCACAATCATAGCATATACCAAGTACTTCATGATGCACACACTGTCAACATTACATCATGGAGGAGCAATAGACTACTTTAATAACATCACTAGAGTAGCACATAGATGAATAGTGATACAAAGCTCATATGAATCTCAATCATGTAAGGTAGCTCATGAGATCATTGTATTGAAGCACATAGGAGAGAGATTAATCACATAGCTACCGGTACAGCCCTTAGCCTCGATGGAGAACTACTCCCTCATCATGGGAGACAACAGCGGTGATGAAGATGGCGGTGGTGTCGATGGAGATGCCTTCCGGGGGCACTTCCCCGTCCCGGTGGCGTGCTGGAACAGAGACTTCTGTCCCCCAGATCTTGGCTTCGCGATGGCGGCGGCTCTGGAAGGTTTCTCGTACCGTGGCTTTTTCGTATCGAAGATTTAGGTCAGGGGGCTTCTTATAGGCGAAGAGGCGGAGTCGGAAGGCGCCCCCCCTTGGGCCGCGCCAGCCACCTGTGTGGTGGCCCTGTGGCCCTCCTCTGGTCCCTCTCGGGTGTTCTGGAAGCTTCGTGCAATTATAAGATGCTGGGCGTTGATTTCGTCCAATTCCGAGAATATTTCCTTACTAGGATTTCTGAAACCAAAAACAGCAGAAAACAGGAACTGGCACTTTGGCATCTCGTCAATAGGTTAGTTCCGGAAAACGCATAAAATCATCATAAAATGTGAACAAAACATGTAGGTATTGTCATAAAACAAGCATGGAACATTATAGATACGTTGGAGACGTATCACTGCTGCATGGGGCTTCCCGCCTCCCTATGGCTACCCTCACTATCCGGGTTATCCGGGCGACCCTATGGCACCTCTCATGCCAGGGTTCAGTGCTCCTCCTGCGGATGTCAATGGCTCTTCATCAGCACCGCCATCATCTGGACCTGTGCAGCTGTCTACACCGATGCCGGTGACCCAGCCAGGACTCTTTCCGGGTCATGCGGTACCACCGGTGGTGAACATTGCCTCATCCATTACTATACGCTTGATGAGTGACAACTACTTGTTCTGGCGTGCGCAAGTTGGACCTCTACTCCGCCGTCATCTTCTGATGGGATACGTGGATGGTACCATTGCGTGCCCTAATCCTCATGTTGTTGTGCCTCATGCTGGTGATGTTCATCATGCTCTAAATCCGGCGCCCCAACATTGGGTACAACAGGATCAAGCTATTATGTCAGGGTTTGTCTCCTCCATGACTGAAGGTGTTCTCGGGATGATTATGTTCTCTAGCACCTCTCGTGAAGCTTGGGAGACGTTGAGTGGAGCTTTTGCCTCTACTTCCATCGCCAGATCCTCTGCTATTCGACAGGAGATGGCTGAGCTCAAGAAGGGAACCAAGACCGTCAACACATACTTCCACCAGATGAAGGCGCTCTCGGATTCTCTCAATAGCATTGGCGAGCCTCTGCGCGATGCAGAGTTTGTCTCATACATTCTTGCTGGACTCGATGAGGAAGATGATGCCTTGTACCAGGTGGTGACAAATCACACCACGCCGATACAAATTCGTGACTTGTTCTCTCAACTTCAAGCAACTGGACAACAGAAATTGGCCCAACGTCACTCTGGCAGCTCGACACACTACCATGTTGTCCATGCCGCTACTCCACCTGTCGTATTTGGCGCCACGCGAGGTGGACCCCGGCCCCCGTCACCGGCGCCGACTCCGCCCTTCACGTCGTCCGCCAAGCAGGCGCCTCCCTCTACCTCGTCCAAGAGTGGCCGTGGTCCCGTTGTTTGCCAGCTCTGTGGCATCCCGCGGCATGTGGCGTCCATGTGCTACAAAAAGTTCAACCGTGAATTTCTTGGCCTTGGCAATGATGGGAGCAACACGTAGAAGCAGTTAGCCATGGCGATGTCTGACTCTCATGGTCCTCAGGGCACCACCTCGACGGCTGTTGATCCAGCATGGTATGCAGACTCTGGAGCTACACATCATATCACTCATGAGCTGGACAAGCTCACTACTCGTGAGCCCTATCACGGCACCGATCAGGTTCACACAACTAATGGATCAGGTATGCACATTCATAATATTGGTCAAGCTACTCTTGCTACTCCGTCTTCTAGGTCTCTAGCTCTTAAAAATGTCCTTCATGTTCCTAAAGCCACTCGTAATTTGTTGTCTATGAGTAAACTTTCCCATGACAATAATGTCTTTATTGAACTCCATCCTCATGATCTTTTTGTTAAGGACCTGGACACGAGAGCACCCATCCTTAGAGGACATTGCAGCGGAGGTTTCTATGAGATTAAAGCACCTATCATCAAGCAAGCCCTTTCCAGTGTCAAGGTGTCTCGTGATATGTGGCATCGTCGTCTAGGACATCAAGCATTACAAGTCGTTCAGCATGTTCTTCGTAGTCATGAGTTACCATCTACACATGAGTCCAATAAATTGAGTCAGTTTGTGATGCTTGTCAGCAAGGGAAGAGTCATCAGCTACCCTTTTCCTTGTCTACTCGTGTAACCAAATTTCCATTAGAGATCATTTATTTTGATGTGTGGGGTCCTGCCCAAACCTCTGTTAGTGGACATCGTTTTTATGTCAGTTTTGTTGATGCTTATAGTCGTTTTACTTGGCTCTACTTACTCAAGCATAAATCTGATGTCTATGATGTTTTTCTCCAGTTTCAGAAACATGTTGAACGCCTCTTAAATCGTAAGATTATTCATGTCCAAACTGATTGGGGTGGAGAATATGAAAAACTTCATCCCTTCTTTCACAAATTAGGTGTCTCTCACCGTGTGTCCTGTCCTCATACACATCAACAGAATGGCACTGTAGAACGTAAGCACTGTCATATTGTTGAAACTAGTCTTACTTTGCTTGCTCATGCGTCTGTTACTCTGTTACTGGAATGACGCCTTTGCTACAGCTTGTTTTCTCATTAACAGGCTTCCTAGTCGCACCATTGATATGGACACTCCTCTTCAGCGGCTTCTTCATGAAACACCTGATTATACCTTTTTTAAGGCCTTTGGGTGCGCTTGCTGGCCACACCTTCGACCCTACAACAACCATAAACTTGATTTTCGGTCGAAGAAGTGTGTGTTTCTGGGCTATAGCTCCCTTCACAAGGGATACAAGTGTCTACATGTTCCGTCTAATCGAGTTTATATCTCTAGGGATGTTGTCTTTGATGAACATGTGTTTCCTTTCGTCAATATGCCAAACTCTCATAATCTACCACCTGTTTCGGAGTCATCCTTACTTTTAGCTAACCAGTTTATGGATGTTGCAAATTCCTCGCATTTGCTTGCCGACCATGGTGCATGTATCAGACGCGGCAGTCGTCTAGAGGTTCTAGTTCCACCAGATTACGTCGATCTGGTGCCAGCCATGCATGGCTCCGCCTCTGGCTGCAAGCAGCCATGCAGCGAGCCGGCTTGGCGAGCCCCTGCTCTCGCTGCTCCGGGCTCCGTGCGGCTCTTCCCGCCACTCCCTGAGCCACCGGGTGGCTCAGCTGCCTCAGGCTCTGGTCCTGCCAACCCGCCATCGCCACGTTCGCCTGTGGTTGCTGCGGGTGATGCTGCTCCCGCCCCTGCATGCACGACCCGGCCCCCGCTGCTTCCTACTGCTTCGACAGACAGCGGGCATGTGTTGTCGCCTGCTGCTTCGATAGGGAGCAGCCAGTCTCCCCTGTCCCGACACCACCAGCTTCGCCTGCTCCAACAACGTCCGCACCTGGCGCATCTTCACCCGAACCTCCACTAGCTCCTTCGGCTGGTCCTATTACTCGACTGCGTCGTGGTATTACACAACCTAAACAGCGTACTGACGGTACAGTGGCGTGGTCTTGTGTGCTAGCTGATCATGCTGCCCTTAAGCACACGCATGAACCTCGTGACTATAAGGAAGCTCTGCGTACTCCTCATTGGCGCGAGGCTATGGAAGTTGAGTTTTCTGCATTAGAGGCTAATGGTACATGGAATCTTGTACCTCCTATTGCTGGTGTTAACTTGATTGACTCACGCTGGGTTTTCAAGGTGAAACTTCATGCGGATGGTTCTGTTGAGAGATACAAGGTGCGCCTAGTTGCTAAAGGCTTTAAACAACGTCATGGTCTAGATTATGATGAGACATTCAGTCCTATTGTCAAGCCTGCTACTATTCGCCTATTGATTTCTATGGCTCTTTCTCGGCGTTGGCACATTCGACATCTTGATATCCAGAATGCATTTCTGAATGGTTTCTTGGATGAGGAGGTATATATGCGACAACCTCGTGGCTTTGTTGACTCTGATAAACCTGGTCACTACTGCAAGCTTGTTCGATCCTTATATGGACTGAAGCAAGCTCCTCGTGCTTGGCATGCTCGTCTCAGTTCTGTATTGGGCTTCCTGGGATTCTCTCCTTTAGTGACTAATACATCTTTGTTTGCTCTGTGCCGCAAGGATGTTACTATCTATCTCTTGGACTATGTCGATGACATCATTGTTCTAAGCTCTACATCGACTGCTATTCCTCGCTTGATCACTCAACTTCGGTCGTAGTTCTCTATTAAGGATCTTGGTGTTCTGCATTATTTTCTAGGGATCGAGGTATCTTTGCCTACTGCTGGTAGTCTGGTTCTTCGACAGCGCAAGTATGCTCTTGATCTTCTTGCACGTGCTGGTATGTTGAAGTGTACACCTGTGACTACTCCCATGGCGTCCTCTGAGCGCCTCTGTAGCACTGATGGTGATCCGCTCTCTTCGGAGGAGGCTACTCAGTACCATAGTATTGTTGGAGGACTACAGTATCTTACAGTCACACGTCCTGATCTGTCGTTTGTGGTGAACAAGGTGTGTCAGTATCTTCATGAGCCTCGTACACCTCACTGGTCTGCAGTCAAGCGTGTTTTGCGTTATGTGCGGTATACTGTGGATACTGGTTTGCATCTCCGATCATCCTCTTCTACTCTACTTTCAACCTTTTCTGATGCTGACTGGGCTGGCAGTATAGATGATCGGCGATCCACGGGGGGCCATGCCATCTTTTATGGAGGAAATCTCATTGCTTGGAGTGCTCGTAAGCAATCTACAGTCTCCAGGTCGAGCACTGAGTCCGAGTACAAGGCCCTTGCTAATGCTAGTGCTGAGCTTGTCTGGGTATAGTCATTGCTTCGTGAACTTGGTGTTGTTCAAGCTCGACCTCCAGTTTTGTGGTGTGGCAATATTGGTGCTACATATTTGTCATCCAATCTAGTCTTTCATACTCGGACGAAGCATATTGAAGTGGATTTTCACTTTGTCCGTGAGCGTGTCTCTCGGAAGCAACTTCAGATTCGGTTCATCTCTTAAAAGGATCAAGTTGCAGATATTTTTACTAAACCTCTCTCGTTACCGTTATTTGACCATTGTAAACGTAATCTCAATCTTTCACTAGTTGAGATTGAGGGAGGGTGTTAGAATATACATATAACTTGTATATGTATAGGTATAGGACTTTGTACTTGTACCTCATATATAATAAAACGATGCCTACCCGACGAGGCCCTATTACGATTACACCGTGGACTGTGGTACGTGATAATATTGGTGTTTTTAAGCTTTCACGTTCTGGGGGTATCAACGGCATCGCATCTCCAGAAGAACAGAAGTGGATGAAGCGATGGCCATTCGAAGAGCGGTTGAAGTAATTAACGGCAGACAATGGGTTCAGAGATGATCTTGGCGTCCGACTGCCTGTCCGTACTACAGCACATCTGGTCCCTGACGGTGGATGGTGGTGTTGGCGCGGTTGTGTCTGACATCAAGAAGCTGGCGACAGGCTTTCGGGCCTGTATCTTCAAGCACTATATATGGGAGCAAGATCAACTTTGCTGCTCATGTTTTAGCTCATAATTATGACGTTTCGGTTTGTAACTTCATCTTCAGCTGCGTCCCCCAAAGCGTCCTTTAAAGGGATTTGGGGCGCGCCGGATTAAAAAAAACCATTTCAGCCGTGTCCTCCAAATCCCATTTTTGTCCGGTGCGCCCCCATACGGTATCCAGCGCCCCGAGCCCGTCCCCGTCCCACAGGGGACGCACCAGGGACGCCGGACACACCGAAAAGCGAGGCGGGGAGTGGTGGGGCCGACTCGTCAGCGGCACAATAAATTTTAACCTAACCGTCGCCTACCTCGCGACGGAAGTTATTGGCGCGCAGCGACGGTGCAGTTCCCGCAGAGCCGCAGCGACGCGTCCCGTCGCGCCTAGCTCTGCGTGCCGGCATTAATGAGCGTCACCGCTCTTCCGCCTTCCTCCGGCCTATAAAAGGGCCGCCTCTCATCGTCCCTCTCACACACAAACCCTAGCGCCTCTCTCCCAAACCCTAGCCGCTACCATCTCAGCAAGACTCGACGCTATGTCTGGTAGAGGAGGAGGCCGACCTCGCGGCCGTGGTCGTGGTCGTGGCCGCGGCAGAAATTGAAATAAAAATATCAAAAAAAGTATTTTAAATGTTTGGGGGAGACGTTTGGGGGACGCAGCTGGGGAGCGACGTCCCCAAAGGCGGCACGAACAAAACACGTCCCCCAAACGCTCAATCCGGCGCGGTTTGGGGGACGCTTTGGGGGACGCCGCCTTAAATGTTGTCCCGGATTGCTTGCGGGAAGTACTTTGTTATGATGTTGTTTGATCAATCAAATACCGAAGTTCTCTCAAAATAAAAAGTTAGTGCCGTTTTGATCAGTTCGAACAGAGCGTAACCCTACTATTACTGCATTTTTGCACACCAGCGTTAGTATTTTCGAATGTAGTGGTAAGACTGAATTTCGGCTCCCTGGCTTTCAGAACATGAGCAGAGGATAGCACAGCACGAGGCACGTTATGTTGGCATCGACAAGCCGAAGCTCGTGTTGGTTTGCCGAGTGCCATTCAGTCATGCGAAGATCGATAGGACAGGTGAAGCACACTGGAGCCCGTTCCTCTATTCTTTGGTCATTATGTTCTCAAATTCAAATTGATACAATCTGTCCTTGCAAAAATGATGTGTCCAGCATCAACTTATTTTTTTCGTACAATTTAATTCTTTTATGCAGGGTTCAAGAGACTCACACCGAAAATATCCCAGTGAAGGAATAAGAGTCTATCCAAGAAAAAATGCAGATACTTGCGCAGTGGATCATTGTTTAAGTTCGAGCACTGTTTTGCACTTATTATGCACTTTCTGATGGCCAACTAGCTCTATTGGTTTTCTGACTGAAGTATAAGTAGATTTATTGGTTTTCTGTCCAGGTACCTTCATTTTATTTATTTTGGAAAATACATGCTCCCAGTTCATTTATTTATTTTCGAAACTTTCTATGCTTGGCTTGTTGCGCGCACTGTGTATTCTGTGCCTGTGCACGCGCATCTGACAGTTAAGGGCTGTGCGCGATGATGTGCAACGGATGGATTGGCTTGAGCAAGCAAGTATATCTTTGGGAGGGAAGAAAGATTTGCGATCGAGCTAAGTATTAAGACCCGACTGATTCCCATAAATTTGTTTGAAATGAATCAACCACCCGTATGAAATTGTAAAAATGTAAGATCGAAGAAACTCCGCAGAGATTTTGACACTGTCGCCATCCTCGTCCATTGGAGGATCTGGAAGGAACATAACTCTCTCATTTTTCAGCAGGAGTTTGCCGAAGTGAATCACAACTTGAAACAGATTGTCGAGGAAATCCAAGCCGTCCTGCTCAGGACGTGGGTGTTAGCTGTAGGTTTTTTTTTTCGAGGATACACCATGGAAAGGTGTATCAATCGCATAGAAGAAAGCCAAAGAAGGCAAAGTCGATGCTGCCCACAAGGGGGAGCAGCTCCCCACGCACGCCTACTCTCCTAGCTGCCACGGGAGAAGACTAGGATCAAGGAAAACGAAAAGAGTGCCACGGAAGAGCTTGGCAAGCCGCCACCTATCAAACTCCGTGCTAATCCTATCTCTAATGGTGAGGTGCGCCGCCGCCACGCCATTGAAGACCACATCGTTCCGGTGTCGCCAAATACACCAGAACACTAGGATGATCACGGTCCACATGTTCCGCCTATGGGCCGCCGGGCAGGTACGCGAGGACCACCACTCCAGAAGGTCAGAGTCCGCCGCTGGGAGCCAGTCCTCCTTGCCCCAACAGCGAAGGGCCCAAAACCAGACTGTTAGCTGTAGGTTTATAGTTCTCACTTGGGGCCAACCTCGAGCCCTTGCACAACTCCTTGTACCTTTTCCTTTCCATCTTAATAAATGTTCGGCCGATGGCCCTTTGAAAAGAAAAATGTAAGGTCGAGGCTAGTATTTGATGCAGTATAAAACATTCATATTGAGATTTCACACACATGTCGTATTACATCTTGAGAACTGAGTACTAACTTAGTGGCAAGGCTAGCGAGTGCGCAGCCAGCCTATCTCGGTTCGAATCCTCATGTCGAGCTAATTTCGCAGGGAGGGGGTGAACTTTAAACCGGGTTATTATCCTAGCGTCCATCCGCGGGGAAAGTCTCATCCTACCTAACAACGTATAGCTAAGGGAGGGATCATTCCCCCGTTGGTCAACGTTTTGTAGTATTACATCTTGAACTACATGCTTTTTTTTTTTCATATTCCTTTGAAATGCTCTTTGCAAGTTATTGCAAAAATGAGCTCCCTGTAGCTTGAGCTCACAAACATAAACTATTCTTCTACAATTGTTTCTGCACCAGAGCCACTGGATTTGCTGTTGCTGTCAGCTCCCTCAACTTGCTTCTTCCGGTCAAAATATGAACTCCAGCAGTCAGACATATAAAGGAAAGCTAAGATAGTTGCTCCTTTACGCAAGAGAGAATTGATTAAATATTCTCGAGAATACCGGCGCCTGCATGAGATCAGATGAGATCAGTTAAAAAATTATATGCTTATAAGAAGCAAAGAAAATTCATCAATCGCGCTCTCATCACCAAGTAAAACAATTAGACGACTTTGTTATACTATTTGATCCTATCAGGTATAGCACAATTATAATTATAAGATATATTCCGAAATGAATTTAAAAATATATGCGGATGGACGGTGTACTAATACATATGACCAAAGTGATAAGAAATAACACATCAGTAGAGGAATATGGGATGCTTGGGTATGGATATAGTTAAGATTTTACCATTCAGGGTTAACAGCTCTGCGATCAACATGTGTGGCAAGACGCTGGAGCAGCCGCCTGTCTCGCATTCTCATTATGTAAGGAAAATCATTATTCATCTGTATCTCAGTGAGCAGATCGAAGAGTTCCTGTTTCTTCTGATGAGCAATCCTTATACGGCTATCCCCTGAAACAGAAGGATGCTGGCCAATGCAGGGCACTGAGGTTAGCAACTTGAAGATCTATGAATGAGTGAAAATGCAACCCTACGAAAGCATGTTTAATTCCTTATGATAGGCTGTTTCTGAAGTGAAGAAATAACAACAGTTCCATGAGTCTGTACAATAAAATAGGAATAAAATGACTGTGGTTATGCAGAGGAGTCAGTTTTTGGATTCGATGGCTAGTATACGTCCCTAATCGAAACATAACAATAAACCGATAGGGCGTAGTACCTCGGTGTTGATTTTATGTCCCTTGGTAGCAGAAACCTCTGAGGAGGTGAACCGGCGTAGAGCGTAGGCGGGCGAGCCGCCGCGGTTGAGCACCGCTTGTTCATTCGCAACGGCCGACCTAAGAATCGCCTGCGATTGCTGGCCAGTGAACCTCCTCGCTGCGAATCGAACCGCCGCCATGGCCATCTTGAACTTCAGCGGGGAATCGAAATTTGATGTGTTCTATGCGAGGTTGGCTCGTTCTCGTGTTCCGGCGGATCTGGGCGTTCCGTCCTCTTCTTTTATTATGGGGGACTCGCCTCTATCTCCGATTTATGTCAAGGCTGGAACTTGAAGCAGCAATCCGAATTCGACAAGATTTGTTCCAGCCCAATTTTAAACTCGACAAAACACCTGAAGCCTGGCTTGCCGCTTGGATTCGGCGGACCTACGCTTAGGCATACTGGGCCGTGGCCCGCCCAGGTTTTTAACGAAAAACCTGTCTATAGTTTTTTTTTTTTGAAGCAACCACATATTTCATTAATCAAACACCAAGTTACATGAAATAACACATGTGAAAACTAAAAGACAAATCGGGATAAAATGATTATCCTGAATTTGCAGAAAAATCCTAAAAGATCGAGAAATACAAAACGATCCCTAGGGTTTCCTGCAACCACCGTAGCCAGCGGCCGCCGTCCAATTCCAACGCCGCCGAGACGAACGCAAGAAGATACGCCGAGCCTCCACCTTTGCAAGATCCAAAAAAGCACCATCGTCAACGAGGCTTTGTGAGTCGATAAACAGGCCTGCTGCAAGCAGCGAGGCACATGTCGCTGTGGCACGTCGACCGGGGGACGTCCACGTGTTGTCTTGGACCAAGATACGCCGCCTTCCATCGACGAAGTCGGAGAAGAACGGCATAGCCACCACCTCCGGGCCATCATCTTCGCTCCAGAAGAACCACCTCGCCCCGGCCCCCAGCGTCGCCGTGGACAACGATAAACGCCAGTGACACGTCGAGAAACAGATCTCGCCAGATCTGAAGAACGGCGAGAAAACCAAGCTGCCGACCTGAAAGATCGACAAGCACACGTTGCCAATAGCTCCGAGGCGCCGCCGTGAAGGTCGCCGCCGGTGTGGGAGTGAAGTTGTGGCAGATTTATTTGCCCGGACGCTGCTCCCACCACCCCAACGACGCGTCATAGGAGACAAAAATTAACCCTCACTACTAGGCCAGAACGGAGGAACGAGGTTCCCCCTTCCTCATGCCGCCGCCAGAGCGGCAAGCAGAGGGAGAGGAAACCAGGCCCAACGCCCTGACCGGAGATTGGGAAATTGGATCGCCGCCGCCGCCTCGTGAGAGCGGACGGGAAAAAACGGTTCCGTAACCTGTCTATAGCTGCTAATCCAGCCGCCAAAGTTTAGAGGAGCAAATTTTTTCTCATCGGTGAACAGTGCACCGTTTTTCTCCTCTACTACCTCCGTTTCACGGAATAAGGCGCCCTCGTTTTACGAGCTTTTTGTTTTATTAAGAATTACTTCAAATAGATCAAGATTGTTTGTATGAAATTAGTACCATTAAAAAGTTCTTTTCAATACGAATCCAATGGTACTAATTATATATAATATAATCAAGATTTTATTGCTCAATTTTTATGGTCAAAGTTCGTCTTGAAATACGCGTGCGCCTTATTCCTTGAAACGGAGGTAGTAGCATTTAAGAGTTCGGTTAGAGATGCTTTAAGTCAGTTGCAGGAAATTGCATGTTCAGATTACAAAGTACAAACTTAGCAGTAAAGATATACTCCTAAGTTGGAAGGGTCAGATGCCAATGCAGCTCAGATTTCAAAGTACAAACACATCGCAAGGCAGTACTCTCTGTACATGGTGCTTGGTGCTGAAACTGGCTAGCTGTTTCTGCTGCTGTTGCCTGAGTTGTGATGAGAGCATCAGTTTCAGGTTGCCACAGTTGTTGTACCTCACTAGCTGTGCCATTGCCATAGCTGTCCACGGTGGTCGTTCACAGTGAGGCAAGGCCTCGCGACCATGATTCCCCCACGCCGCGGCAACGACCACCGGTGCAGAGACGATAACGACGACGAGCCCCGTGGCCGTCGTGACGACTGGCACTCCTGGGCGGATCGGCTTTTCCGGAGCCGCTCCCGTGCCCCTGCCAGTGACCGCAGGACAGATGAGGCCGCGCGCGACGACAGAAGAGGTGATGGACGCCACCGGCCGGGAGGCTGCAGCTCCTCATGCTGCGTCTGGCAGGCGCCTTGAGCGCTCCCTTTCTCCTGCGCCTCGACGCGCCCGTGCAACGGTGACCGCGCTGGACTGAACTCCCCGCGTAGCCGGCCATCGCTGCCGACCAGTACAATGCCCGCCCTGGCACCCCTCCCGCTGCCCGACTCTTACCTGGTTGCGTGTCACGCCGACGCCGACGAGTGGCCCTCCCTGTGATGCCAGTGCGCACATGCGGGGTTGGGAACTCCACGCCCGGCTTTGCCAACCGCCACGAGCACTGTGGCTGCAACTCTGGTCCACGGTGGCCAGACCGCCGCCCTCCACGCGCACCGCCTCACTCCAGTCCACCACTGGACACCGACGCCGCTCTCAAGCCTGTGGCCCTGTTCGTCCCCAGCCAGCCGCTCCTGCGTCCTTACCAGGCATGGTCGTCGCCGCCCATCGCACCGACCAACAGATGGAAGATGCTCGCTGGCGTCACCGGGTTCTCGCTCCGGCGTAGCAGCCTGAGGATTCGCAGCAAGAAATCCATTGTTCCCGTCGCGTCCATGGCGTTGAAGCTTCTTTGCCGCCGCGTCGGCATGACCAACGAGGGCGACGCCGTCCCTGAGGAGGCGATCACCATGTTCGCTGGGATTTTCATGTGACGCCTGCCGTCCATGGTAGCTGCCCGCTGTTGCGTGAGTTGCGTTGAAAGCAACTGACTGAAGTTGACATAGGTGTTGTATTGTATACATTGGTTCAGAAATTGTTAAATTTAGTGAACGGAAACTGAGCATAAATCGTTGCATTTCCTTGTAATGTACACTGTGGCCTTAACCCTGAAATCATGTCGACATGTGGACTGATCTGGGACGAGCTCCATCCGTTAATCGGTCTTTGACTAGCCGCGTCAACCTCACACGCCGGTGATCGATCGCCGTGTGCCGATGAAGGAGCGCACTTCACACTTCTCTCTGAGCGCAATGCCACGAGTAGCTGAAAGTGTTAGGATTGATCTCAACCGCACCGGAGCCCAACGGCCCTGGCACGACCCTTGACCTCATCCGCGTTCTGATCGGGGCCGCTCAACCGTTCACTGGTTGGTGGGTCCCTGTCGCATGTGCTACATATAGAGGGGTGGGGGCGGTGGCACACATCACGAGGTTGACCGGAGCTGCCACTCGCCCCACCGACACACCTACCGATCCAGGTTTAGCACAGTGCCGACGGGAAGCTCTCCGCCACCACTGCCTCACCCACGCCACCGCCGTCGACACCATGACCACCCTTCCGGTTCCTCCTCACAGGGAGAAGGTACGCCGTCTTTCCCCTCGATCTCTCTCTCACGCAGCAGATGCACACGGTACATGGACACATTCTTTAGAGATAGTACTACCGACGTTGATCCCGGCTAAGTTTTGCAATAGATGATCTAGCGATAACAACATTGGTATCAGAGCAAGTTGTTAGATCGATAGATCTTTTGTTTCCAGGTAGAAAGATGAACTGCAAACCCTAGCTAAACCCTAGATCGATTCCAAAATCCCCACAGTATAAAAGAGGAAAAGAGAAGAAAAACACCGGTAGGGCCTCGGTCGCCGCCGGCAAAGATGTGTCGCGGTTGGCGGTAAAGGGACCACCTCTGCGCCCTTTGACGGAGGTGCGCCCACCCTCGGGTGCACGCACCGCCGGCAAAGGGGACATGGGGGCTCCACCGCTCGTCTCCGCCTTCCGCCGTGGGCAGCCACTGGCGTGCGGGAGCCGCAGTCTCCGCCCGTCGCGGCGAGCTGTCGATCATGCGCTCGCAAGGAGCTGCCGTTCGGCGCCGTCGGACGAGAAAGAGACGGGGTCGGAGGAGAGACAGATAGGCCCCCAGGGGCGGGCACGCCGTCGGCGGCGGCCGCCGGGCCGCGCGCGTCAGCGGGAGGTGCAGCCTCCGCGCCGCCACAGAGAGACAGAGAGGGGATCCGGGGGAAAATGGTCTAGGGTTAGGGTTTTTCGGGGGTGGTCGTTTGGGCCCCGTCTTATACCGGCCGAAATCACAGCCAGAACGCGCAGAGCGAGGGCTGCTCCGCGTGGGCTATTGGCAGGCCGCGTAGAGGCAGTGGCAGCAGGCCTCGTACAGGCTGCGTTCGGGCCGCGTTGACAGGCCGGTGGTGGGCCACGGGCCGCGTCCAGGAGCCGAAGTCTGACGCCCCGAGCGGCGCACAGACAAAAGACTCTCACGTGGGCTATGGGCCGTGGGAGCTTCTTTGGGCCACACACAGTTTTTGTTATTTAACAATTTTTTTTGTTGTTTTATTATTTATAGAGGCATCTGTAGTCAATTTTTGGGCTGTTTTTAGGCCTAATTTTGTCCAAGTTTTTTATGAATAAATAGAACCAACGTGATATTTGTTCTGGAATTAAAAGGTGAAAGTTTATGCCTCTGAAAAGTTTAAAAGTTAATATTTAAAAGTTAAAGTTTCCGCTGCAAATAGTAAAAGAAGCATTTTTGTCAAGTTTTTTCTGAGCAAATTGAACCAACGAGATATTTGTTTTAGGAAATAAAAAGTAACAGAGATGCTTCTAAAAGTTTTAAAGTTTAATGAATTCAAAGTTTCCGCTGCAAATAGTTAAAGATGCATTTTAAATTTGAAAAAATGCAAAAGTGATGATTAAAATTTGAAAGGTTGATTAAAAGTGATTATTGAAACAATTATGATCCTGTCATTTTATGACCAACGTTATTAATGGCATGATCATGTTTTGTTGCAATAATATGTGCAAAAGTGACAGTTAATTTTTTAAAAAAGATGATTAAAATGATTATTGTGAGAATTATGTTTCTGTTATTTTTTGACCAACGTTATTCATGACATGATCATGATTTATTGCAATAAGAAGTGCATTTATATCTATTTCTGCCCAACGGTGATATAGATTTAATTGCACAAACAGTTGTATGTTCTAATTTTGACCAATGTTGGATTATTGCATGCAATTGTTGTTATGATCTCATTTCATTGTGGTTTAAAGGAGGGTACTACTTGATGAGCTGCATCAAAGATGTTCCAACCCTCAGAGGTGACAACTACACTGAATGGAGAAAGAAGATCGATTTGTGCTGAGGAGGACTGGGTTCCCACGGCCAGTCAGACCAAAAGATCCGGTCAGAAATGACAAGGATGATGATGTTGCATGGTAGAATAAAAGGTGGCTAAGTGCCATTTATAAAGAATACAATTGGAAACGCTATTGTGGGCTCAATTGCAGAGTGTGCTTCCGCAGGGAAGTATCTTGAAAGAATAAAGAGCCAGTTCACTGGTTCTTCAAAGATATGTGCGACCCAGCTGCTGAAGCAACTGGTGACAGAAAAGTACACATGGATAGGAAAGACATGGCAAGTGTGCCATATGGTGTAATAATGCTTATGTGGGGGTTGCTTTACTCCATGATGAGTTTTATTTATTGTCCTTGCGTGAAATAATATTGTTTGTGTGTAAAGTGAATGAGCAAATATCTGCGTCGGAAAAAGAACAAAAGAAAAGAAAAAAACTGATGAATCATCGAAATTATGGCATTGTCGCTTAGGCCATATTTCGAGGGGGGAATAGAAAGACTCGTTAAAAATGATATTCTTCCTCCATTATAATTCTCAGACATAGAACAATGCATCGATTGCATTAAAGGAAAACTTGTAAAGCAAATTAAAAAGGGTGCAAATCAAAGCACCGCAACACTAGAAATAATTCACACCGACATATGTGGACCATTTCCGATGAAAAGTGTGGATGGCTATGATTCATTCATAACATACACGGATGATTACTCCCGATATGGTTATATTTATCCAATCAAAGAAAGAACGGAAGCGTTGGATAAATTTAAAATATTCAAAGCTGAAGTTGAAAATCAGCATGATAAAAGAATAAAGATAGCCAGATCTGATCGTGGAGGGGAGTACTACGGTCGACATACTCCATATGGCCAAGTCCCTGGACCTTTTGCCACGTTCTTATAGGAGACTCGAATAGTTGCCCAGTACTGATGCCGGGCGAACCTCAGCAGAATGGGGTAGCTGAAAGGCGCAGCCGTACCCTTATGGATATGATGCGCAATATGATGAGCTATTCCACCCTACCATTGTGATTGTGGATTGAGGCGTTGAAAACCGCTATTCACATTCTAAACAGAGTACCAAGTAAATCGGTGCCCAAAACATCGTATGAGCTATGGACAGGGAGAGTGTCTTCTCTAAACCACCTGAAAGTGTGGGGGAGCCCTGCTGAGGCCAAAGTATTTAATCCAAATATCGCAAAGGTAGATACCAAAACAGTCAGCTGCCATTTTATTGGATATCCTGAAAAGTCAAAAGGTTATCGTTTCTACTGTCCAGAGAAATACACAAAGTTTGTGGAAACGAGACATGTTGTCTTCTTAGATGACGAAATGATGAGGGGGGGGGGGGGGCATGGTAGCTCGAAAATTTGATCTTGAGGAGAAGAGGGTGCATGCACCTAATCCGATGACTCAGGAACCATTTTTGCGCTACCATGTGCACCTGCACCGATAATCCCTGCGATTGTGGTGCAAGCGCCGGTTGTCACTCCACCCATGACAACGATGAGTGAAAATTCGGAACCTGTTCGTCAGGGGCCGAATGAACCATTTGTTGAGCATGAAAGGGAGCAACAACAGCCACCTCCAGAAGCTAAGCCACAAGTTGAGGAATAGAATGCTCCAGAGAATGAGGTCCCTACAAGGTCTACAAGAGCTAGAAAATCAGCCATTTCGACTCATTACAAAGTTTACAACACAGAAACAGTTCATATGGAAGGTGATCCCACTTCATATGAAGAAGCCATGAGAAGCTCAGATTCATCAAAGTGGGTGGAGGCCATGGAAGATGAAATGAGATCGATGAGTGCCAACCATGTTTGGGACTTAGAGAATATTCCTAAAGGAGCTAAAACAGTGGGCTGCAAATGGGTCTACAAAATAAAATATGACTCCAATGGGAATGTCGAAAAGTATAAAGCACGACTTGTGGCAAAATGATTTACACAAAGAGAAGGGATACATTACAATGAGACATTTTCTCCGGTCTCATGTAAGAATTTCTTCAGAATCATAATGGCACTAGTTGCACATTTTGATTTACAGTTGCATCAAATGGATGTGAAGATGGCATTTCTAAACGGGGGAATGTCTACATGAAACAACCCAAGGGTTTTATCATGGAGGGCAAGAAAGAAACGGGATGCCGCCTAAAGAAATCCATTTATGGATTAAAGCAAGCCTCCAGATAGTGGTATCTAAAGTTCAATGAGACAATTAAGAGGTTTGGATTTAAAGAAAATATTGAGGACAACTGCGTTTATGCAAAGTTTAAAAGTGGGAAATAAAATTTTCTAATCTTGTATGTGGATGATATTCTGCTTGCCAGCAGTGATGTTAGTCTACTGCAAGAGACACAGAAATTCTTGTCATCAAATTTTGATATGAAAGATCTTGGTGAATCGTCATATGTTTTGGGCATAGAAACTCACCGAGATAGGAATAATGGAGTATTAGGACTATCACAAAAGGCTTATTCAGAAAAGGTTCTAAGTAAGTATAATATGCATAAGTGCAGTGTCACACCTGCCCCTATAGTCAAGGGCGATAGTTTTGGGAAACATCAAAGTCCCCAAAATCAATACGAGCTCGATCAAATGAAAGCGGTTCCATATGCTTCGGCCATTGGAAGCCTACAGTATGCACAAGTGTGCACTCGCCCCGACTTAGCTTTTATCACCGGAGTACTCGGTAGATATCAAGAAAATCCAGGTTTTGAACACTGGAAAATGGTAAAGAAGGCATTGCGTTATGTGAAAGGCACAAAGAACTACATGCTAATACACAGAAGATCTGATTCCCTAGAAATAAGAGGGTATTCAGATGCAGATTTTGCGGGAGATAAAGATGATAGAAAATCCACATCTGGATATGTATTCACTCTCGCAGGGGGAGCTATTTCGTGGAGAATCTCCAAAAAGATGATAGTTACATCATCCACGATGTATGCAGAATTTATAGCATGTTATGAAGCCACGCGGCAGACATTATGGTTAAAGAAATTTATACCCAACTTGAAAGTGGTAAATTTTATCGACAAACCACTAAAGATGTACTGCGGCCTCAAGCTAAAACTCATATTCAATCTCAAGTTGAAGAATAAAGCCAATGCTCCCATTGTGAAGAGATCTAGTGAGAAAAGGAGAAGAGAAGAATGTGCTACATATGTCGTGAGAAGGGCCACATCTCCTCCTTGTGCACTATTGGTACCTCATGCAACCCTATCATCATTGATGATGTCTATTCTCTTCGCAAAGATAAGGTCGACAATGTGTTTGCCAAATATGTTGGTGCTTAAAGTGGTGTCAAGAAAAGAACCATTTGGTTGCCAAGCCTATTGTGACTAACCTCTTAGGACCCAACTTGCTTGGGGACCAACAAGCCAAAACTTGATCAACTGGTGCTTGTTGGAGGGCATTGAACACTTGGCTACATCATGAAATATTTAGGGATCTTCATCATTTATATTATCTCAAGCTAATACTTTTGGTTATCTTGCTTCTATCATATATCCAATATTCCTCCTTGCGGTAACATGTGCTCAACTGATTTATATTGAAAGTTAATCGCCTCTTTGAATGTGTTAGTTTTGTTCTTAGCATGTGTTTGTATATGTTGTGCTTCCTACTTTCTTATCTTGACAAATTAGGTCTATGTATGTTGGATTGCACACCATGTATTTATGTTTGTGTTGGAGCCACTTTGCATCTTGTTGTATCTTATATGGCTCTTGTGAGTGATTAATGGACTATCCCATTTTGGGGAGGTGATATGCCTTTGAGAATGTCACAACACTAAAAATGTGTGTACATGAGGGGTGCCACTTAGCATTGATATTGCAAGATTATCTAATCTCTATGTGGTATGTCATCCTCATGAGAAATTCAAATTCGAATGTTCATTAATTATCTCTATTTGGATCTTATTTGCCTCTTGCGAAAATAAATTTCTTATCACATTATGGGAGAGTAATAAGCTGTGTGCATATTATAAGCCTAGAAAATGTGAAGATTTGAGGTTGTGTCATATAGAATTGATATTGTAAATATCTCTCTCCTATGGGGCATGTTTGCTCAAACAAGTTTCAATTTTTTTAAATGGCTTCATTGATATTATCTTTGTGGATCTTATTTGTGTGAGTTTTCCTTGGCATGTTTTTTCACAACGTGTCTCTCAATACACTTTTGTAAACCATGTGCTTCAACTTATACTATTAATTGCTTTGCATGTTGATATGACTGCTATTAATTGCTTTGCATGTTGGTATGACTAATTGAAGCTATTAAGAAACTCTCTTTGCATGATGGTTGACTCTTATCTTTTACCATATGCTTTATTTTTTGTAAATATGATCTTACGTATACTTACAAAATACCACCAAAAAATATTTTCTAATACCTCTTGTCCTAGGACAATTGGCAACCTATTGTGAGGTAGATATTTATTGATCATTTTTTACATTGGCTCTTGTGTACAGGCAGCCGCTTGTCATCTCCTCAGGCAGGCAACCGACACGACGGTCACCGCCTTCCTCAGAGCTCTGTACAGGCAGTCCGCACCGAGGGTGCGTGCTTTTCTTCTTCTTTCTTGTACGTTTCTTGTTCTTTCTTGGTTCGCTTGTTCTTGTTGTTCTGAGTTGACTAAATTTAAACTATGCGAACTCATAGGTTTTCTCAACAGTTATAGTTATTGGCATGATTCTGCACAATGCACTTCAACTAATGTACTGTAGACTAAAATCATACTCTCCGTGTTGATGTACCGTAGACTAAAACACCAATTAACAAGATAAAGTGAACAATCTTGTATACTTAGTAGAACCCTTTTTGGTTAAATTGTTGGAATGTTATTATGTAGACAATTTGTTTTTTTACTTATTTATAATTTATTTATCCTAGCTAGTATGTTTCATGTTATACATAGAAAAGTTACGGTCATAAAGGTGCCAATAAATTTTAAGATTCAATCTTCCATTTTATAGTTCAAATGTGTATCATTGCAGTACCCTTGATCTATATTAAATTTTGTTTGAATCGAAAGTAATGTTCATTATTGAAGTAGTATAATTTTTTGTTTCGATGCCATGAAAACCTTTGTCAATTGAACATATTTTCCTTGGATCTAAAACAATAATATTGAAATTGTTGCATTTCTTCATCAATTAATAAGCTTTATAGGTGGGTTATACTTGTCTAAGGAATATCTTGAAAAGGTTTCCAGAGCTAACAATCATTATCGGACAAATTTGTAACTCACACAAGTGAATAAAAAAGATAGTTGTGTGTCCCCAATCCTAGGTAGTAGAATCCAAGTCCAGGGAACTTGCTTTGATCCTATAGGTATCAATAAGACAGTCCATGTGTTTGGCCAAAATTTGGTCCGAACAGCCCTTATAGTTGCAAGATTTATCCATTTGTTGGAATGCTATTATGTAGACAATTTGTTTTTTTACTTATTTATAATTTATTTATCCTAGCTAGTATGTTTCATGTTATACATAGAAAAGTTACGGTCATAAAGGTGCTAATAAATTTTAAGATTCAATCTTCCGTTTTATAGTTCAAATGTGTATCATTGCAGTACCCTTGGTCTATATTAAATTTTGTTTGAATCGAAAGTAATGTTCATTATTGAAGTAGTATAATTTTTTTGTTTCGATGCCATAAAAACCTTTTTCAATTGAACCTATTTCCTTGGATCTAAAACAATAATATTGAAACTGTTGCATTTCTTCATCAATTAATAAGCTTTATAGGTGGGTTATACTTGTCTAAGAAATATCTTCAAAAGGTTTCTAGAGCTAACAATCATTATCGGAGCAAAGTTGTAACTCACACAAGTGAATAAAAAAGATATTTGTGTGTCCCCAATCCTAGGTAGTAGAATCCAAGTCCAGGGAACTTGCTTTGATCCTATAGATATCAATAAGACAGTCCATGTGTTTGGCCAAAATTTGGTCCGAACAGCCCTTATAGTTGCAAGATTTATCCATTATGAGATGTAAGTCTTCAGGATGAAGCATGTATATCACACAATTGGGTGTAACTGGTATCTCCGCTATGTTAATATATTCCTTTTGTCAAAAAAGTGTATCTCACACAGCAGAGCCACCAACATGTTCGCAGCTTGCATGAACACTACCTTCCAGCACTAGTACTCTATGCTTCCATGATACTTCTCTTCAAATTTCGAATTTACAAGTCTAAAAACTTCAAATAAATTTTGTGAGTGCTCATAATATGTGTTTTGATGACCTATAAAATTTTAAAAATCAAATTAATACAAATAGAGAAACAAAAATGAAAATTTCATATGTGAATAGTGTCATTATCACTTTTGTCTACTTGTGACAACATTCATGATTGATTTGTCTCCTTTTGTTTCTTTGTTTGTATTATGAATTTCGTTCCAAAAAAATTAGGAATTGTAAACACACATCTTGTGAGCAAAAATGGATTAAACTCAGATGACATAACTCGCAAAGCGGTGGACAAGGCACAGCCGACGGGTTTGTGGGTAGGTCTCGCCACAAGCAGACCTTCCGGGGGCCAACATGGGCCTCCCCAAAGCAAAATTGCATATTCTCTATTTTTTTTGAGCAAAAATTGCATATTCTCTATTAACCGTGGACTGCAACCCACGAGGCCAATTTATCCATGTCGAGCTGAGCCATCAACAAGAGAAGCAACGACCGGGCTAGAGAGCCCGAGACGAGCTTCTTCTCGACTCTGGACGGCGGCCGGTTACCAGCGGTGGGTGGCCGGTGATCCGGTGGGGCTCGTTTCGTCCTCGCCCACAACTTAGCTTAGGCTGGTCGCCGGCTTCTTCCGCGCGCGTTGAGCATTGAGCAGCAGCTAGCAGCCAAAGCGGACGTTCCTGGCGCACACAGCAGCTACCATTCGAGCTCCGGCCACTTCTGCTTGCTCTTGCATTATTGCAAGCTTCTCTCCCTCTCCATGATGTAATTTGGTGTTCCAATTTTGCTTTTGTTGCATGAATTGTTCCGAATTTCGCATCTAAATTGTGGAAAGTTTGAACTAGGTCCTAGAAATTGTTGTTCACAGACTTCTTTCAAAATATGGTTAAAGAGAAAAGAATTGTTTTTTTTTTAAGAAAGAGGGTTGAACTTGAATGTGAATGTCAAGAAAGAACCAGGACCAATACCTGAAACAGGAGCAGTACCTCAACGAGCAACACCTAAACCAGAAGAAAGTCATGTTCAACCTCATCTCTTTGCTTGAATTTAGACACCTAAACCAGAAGAAAGTCATGAGGAACAAGAGCATCAATCTCACAAATTTCTGAAGATGTTGCAGAATTGCGGCACAAAAAAAATCCATATCATTTACAGTTTCACCCATTTTGATGGAAGCCATCTTCCAGCACAAGCAAAAATGATAAGTACTGCACCACGGTGACAGCCAGAAACATAACAATTTATGCAGAGACCAGCTCACTTTCTAAGGCAGATGCAACAAATTGCAGTAGTTCAGATTACAAAGCAGTACACACATGCTAAGAGTGAAGAGATATTTAGTACTACTACAGCTTATTTATTTATTGGTTTTTTTGTAAAGCTTTTATTTATTAGTTTTTGTAAAGCTTAATTATTTATTTATTTGTTAGTTAATAATACTAGTACATTTTTTGCGGGTATTAACGCATAGCAATGCACTGCTCTGTTTCCCAGGTGCTTCGTACTGAAACTGACTACCGACGCTGCAGCTGTTGCGTGAGTTGCCATAGTTGTACTAGTAGTTCACTACCAGTCTACCTGCGTCATTCGCCATAGTCGTCCACGCCTGGTCGTCAATGACGGTGAGGCAAGGCCTCGTGACCGTGCTTCCCCTCCTCCACGCCGCGGCAACGACAACCGTCGGGATGACGACTGCGACCGGCACAGAGACGATGACGACCACGAGCCCCGCGGCTGCCGCGACGACCGGCACTCCTGGGCGGATCGGCTTTTCCGGTGCCGCTCCCGCGCCCCTGCCGGTGATCGCAAGACTGACGGCCGCGACGACAGAAGAGGTGATGGATGCCGCCGGGAGGCTGCAGCTCCTGATGCTGCCTCTGGCAGGCGCCTTGAGCACTCCCTTTTCTCTTGCGCCTCGACGCGCCCGTGCACGGTGACCGCGCTGGACTGGAATCCCCGCGTGGCCGGCTGCCTCACCGGCCTTCTGGCAACCACGACACTACCCGCTCTGGCGCCCCTCCCGCTGCTCCGATTCTTACCTTGTTGCGTGTCACGCCGACGCCGACGAGTGGCCCTGCTCACTCAGCTCCCACCACTGGTGCTCCCTGTGATGCCAGTGCGCATGAAAGCGGAACTGGGAACTCCACGCCCGGCTTCGCCAACCGCGACGACCACTGTGGCTGCAACTCTGGTCTACGGTGGCTAGAGTGACCGCCACCCCTCCGCGCACACCGCCTCACTCCGGTCCACCACTGAACAGATGAAAGACGCTGGCTGACGTCACCGGGTTCTGGCTCGGGCGTAGCAGCCCGAGGATTCGCAGCAAGAAATCCATCGTTCCCGTCGCGGCCATGGCATCACCCACGAGGGCGACGCCGTCACTGAGGAGGCGATCACCAAGTTCGCTGGGATTTTCGAGGGACGCCTGCCGTCCATGGTAGCTGCTGCCGTTGCATGAGTTGCGTTGAAATTGAAAAGCAACTGACTGAAGTTGACATAGGAGTACATTGGTTCAGAAATTGTTAAATTCAGTGAACTGAAACTGAGCATAATAAATCGTCGCATTTCCTTGTAATGTACACTGCGCCCTTAAATCGTATCGACGTGTGGGCTGATCTGCGACGAGCTCCATCCGTCAGTCGGTCAGTGACTAGTCTCGTCAACCTCACACGGCGCCGGTGATCGATCGCCGTGTGGACCGATGAAGGAGCGCAGTTCACACTATATTTCTGACCGCAATGTCACGAGTAGCTGAAAGCTCCTTTTTAGCAAATTATAGGGGAAACTACAGAAATTATAGGGGAAACTTCACAAATTGTTGCTCATTTTGCCTGTTTTTTTTTTTTTGAGAACCAACTATTAATCTAACTGGTTGCGGATAGTTACAGATTAAGATGATTATCAACACATCTAGCGACCGGCGCCCATGAGAAAGTGATGCTGTGGCACTGCATGTCAACGTTATCAGGCGGCGTGTCTCAGAACTTAAACGGTTGAAAAGAATAATAAAATCTTGGGAAAATCTCCCAAAAGGTGACAAAACTTCCAGGCCGCCAGTTCAAAATGTTTAAAACTTTCTAATTAGTTAGTTCATACTTCATATTATTCCAATTACCGCAATTTTCAAAGTTTTAATCAAAATGTTACTGTAGAACATTTTGTTGACATTGTTACTTTCTGTCGACTTCATATTTCCGAATGGAATAAGGGAGGACCCCTATTATTCTAAAAGATGGGTTACTAATTATTGGTTGGTGATTTTTTTTTAAAAAAATGTTAAAATAACTAGTTTGTGCCACAAAGGCAACAAATTTCTACTTACTAGCTCCACATTGAAAAAAGATGAGTTTGTGACCATGGGCCAATCCGACATGCGACAACGAGTCACGAACCCCATCATGTTTTGGCTTTTTTTTTCTTTTGAAAAGTGGTCATTTTTAACAGTTTATTGGTCAAGTGGTTGTTTTTTATCAAAATTTCTGGCATCAAATACAGCATGTAGTTTCCGCAAAAAAAAAAAAAACTACTCGCTAAATCTATGGTCCATTTGATGGATCGTATGCTATGATGCATGCATACTACTAAACGAGTACGTACGCAAACACGTATTGTAGATTTTGCGAAAAAGGCATTACTAGGTACAACTTCCTCTTGACTATCTTTGGACTTGTTTTTTTTTATTTTTTTTCTTGGTATAATGTTCGCCGTTTGCCAGTTTGGTGCTGGAACTCTCGGACCCCGTGGTCGCACGCGCCGGGTCTACAAATTGCGACGCGGTTGGGTCTAAGAGCATCTCCAGGCGTTTGGGGGACGGCGGACAAGAAATGGAGAAAATCGCGTCCCAGTCGCGTCCCCCAAAGCTAAATAGCGCCTCATTTTGTGTCCGGCGTCCCCGGTAGAGACTCTATGATCGGGGACGCCGGACACAAAATGAGAGCCCATATGCATGCATGCAGCCCCTAGTCCCCACATGCCATTCTCTTTCCCCACACTTTCTCTCACCTACTTTTCCCACATGGGGTGGTCCCTTCTATTAAAATGCATGCATTCGGACGCTGTTTGAGGGACGTGGCTGAAAAGGGTCTCTTTTCTGTACAGATTTTTGATCTCTTTTTGTCCGGCGCGATCCTAAACGTGGCCCAAATCATTTGTGCCGGACGTTTTTTGAGGGACGCGACTGGAGATGCTCTAACCACCAACCGGTGGAGGGGCGCGTGGTCGCTGGGTCGGACCCAACAGAACATGTAAAACTGCGTTTGCGTTGCGACCCTCCATGCAGGCAGCGGCAGGAGGTTTTCTTTCTACTAGAGAGTGATTAAAAGGAACTTGTTGCAAATGTAACCCGCAAACCATGAATACTAGTTGAATGCCCGTGCGTTGCTACGGCTTCTACTTTTTTCACACAATATGTTTATAAAATAGATGCAGAAAATTACATGCATCAAAAAGATAACCACAAGATATTCTAAAAGCTCATAAAATTCTACCAATCTGAAGTATGTTTTGACAACCACTATAATTGACATCGTTTAAATATGAAATAAGCACCCGACTAATTATTTTATATTTTAAAACCTACTTTTCGATGCTTCTTAGATACCATCATACAATATTAGGAATATTTTTTCTTCCAAGCGTACCAAAAGAAGAAAAATCCTAAGCTCGAAACCATCCTGCACAACAAGACTTGTCATCAGCATTTACCTCTCCTGGAAAAAATAGGAAAAGCGCAACGTAGATACCCACCATGTATATTAATTAGACAAACCACTTTTTACCGTTCCACATATGATCATAATGTAGAAAAGTAAAATAACCAAACACATTCCGCATCCCACACTCCGTACCTCCTGGACATACATTATTGCTTTAAGATTGGTGCAGCCACTTTAGAATATTGGAAAAGACACGCTCTTCTATTTATACAAGGATGCATAGATTTGTTTCAATTCAGATCTATCAATACACTAAAGAGTGTTTAGAACTCTAGATACATCTAAATTTAGACAAACTTGCAATGTTGTATGGCATTTCTAATCATTCTTCAATAGTGGCCACTGAACGCTTCACGTGCACTTCGATCCGCATCCCTATGAAAGCTGACCCCGAAATATGGAACTAACACTCACTGAAGGCCTAGATCTCAACGATGTCATCCTCCTTGTACCCGGGCTGGGTAATGAAGTAGCTCCTCTTATTTATCTTCTTTCCCTACAGTTGCTCCTCTTCGGCCAGCAGAGGCGGCCGTGGCCTCAAGGCTTCTCCCTAGGTATGATGGCGGTGTCGAGCTCCTTAGTGCTAAGTATACACAGGAAACATGTGCAATTAAACAAGATGGAAACATTAGTATCCTCCTTGACCTAGCTAATGATTTATGAGAAGGTTTCTCTATCATAATTAAATCGACCAAGAGTATCATGCAACAAGATTTTTAGGTGGTATGTTAAAAACGCATTCACAAATAAAATCCATAGTGGTGATATCTATTATGGAGGTATCTGTCAAGTGGTCATGTTGAACATGTAAGTCAAGACAACGGTCAAATAGTGAAAGAGTATGAAATGTATTGTCATAATGTAGAAGTTCAAAGTAAACATAAGTAAATTCGACACAAACTTCAGTATTTTCTTATAACTATTGCTACCTTAACAAAAACTTTTTCCCCATCATGTGTTGTGGCAGCGTGAAGTTTCGCAAGAGAAGAACTTGCAAGTGTGACATGGTTGAACTCTACAAAATTCTGGACCACCAGGATAAGGTAAAAGAGAAACTTCATGTCAAAGTTTCTTCTATAATCACAAACAAGTTTAGCATAAATCCACCATCGGATTCAAACACAAATACAGCAGTGGGCAACAACCGCATTAAACATGGGCATTCAGATTGTTGGGCTTTGTTAACTAATACACCAACACTAATCAAATAGCAATTTGTGCGGCAGGTAAAAGTAGTTCCTAGAGTAAGATGTAGGAAAGATAGTAATGCAGGGAAGGGTGACATGGAACTAATACGTCCTGAGATATTTTCCTAATTGAAGAAAAAAGGACACTACTAACTGATGGAACTAAACAAGCACCAAATCAGTCTTAGAGCAAATTCATTAAAGAAAAATATGTATGCCATACTACATTGTCACAAGCGCAGAGTCCAGTTAACACAAGAAAAAGCTCATTAGGAAACATTACATAATGATTCCATGAATCAATCCATCAATTCACTCTAGCCAAGACTGACTTCATCAGACAATACACAAACACTGGCAATTCATCTCCACTCCAGTCTTTCATAATTCATATCATCACTTGGATGCGGCCTTAGAAAGAAATAATATGTTAAAAAGATCCTCTACACCTTAATTTGCAGATCCTCTACGACATTTTTCCTTATTTCCAACAATGTTTCAAAACATGCCATTCCCGTCCAAAATTTTAGAGATATCTTACAAGTAAATTGATGTTCTTCAGTACCGACACTTCTGGTTATCCTACTGGCATAGATTGCAGTGGCATTCCAAGAACAATAAGATGAAATCAAGCAAAAGACATGTTGTCTATTCACTTTACCTAAGACAATATTGAACTTATGAACATCATATATAATTTGGCATATGACACCAGATTAATTATTGTTGCTGCCAATTCAAGAACCCACTTATGAAGGATGCCACAGATTTTATCAACCAAGCAAGCAAAGGATTACCAGTTTAGAAATTGCATGTCTGATTAATTTATGAAACTGTTTCCCTGTTTTTTCTTATTTTAATCTCACATAGTTCAAGTCTGAGCATCTTAGGTATTGAACTCACTGAGTCCTTTAAAGATAACATTTGGTTCCTGGTCAAAAAAAATTAGGATCGACAATGACTCTTGTAGTTATTTTCTTTCAGCTAGGGGTTACCCAAGTGCTGCTTGTAGTCATTTCCTTTCAGCTAAGGTTAGAGATTGGACAATGTGAATAAGGGCAGGTTCTTACAAGGAATATTGAGCAATAAGTTTGGCAAGTAGTAAGCATAAACTAAGACCACGTTATCTATTCTTGATTCAAAGAAGAAAAGTTCAGAACACCTGCTGTGGGGATTGTCGTCATCCCTTTGCCAAATTTTTAGCTCCTGAAAATAATATATTCATGTTGAATGAAAAGACATCGTACATTTGAATCAAAGTCACGAATTAGCCTCCACCTCCAATTATTTATAGTTTCTCGCTATTATAATCATAATTAACTAACCATATATTACTCACAACATATTGAAAAGGAGAAACATTAGGTTTAAAATATGAGTCAATATTTCTACACCTCGCGCAAACACATGTGCTGCTCTAGTTGACCCATACTGCGTGTCCATTGATCGTGAGAAAAATAATAAAGCATGTTTTCATGGTTCACATGTTTAGAAGCTAAAAGAGAGAGAGAAAAAACGACACTTAACACTGGTATCAAAGAGAGCACATGGCAGACCTGACCTGAATAATCACATGCATTTGTGCAACCAGATCAATCAATAAGCAACCAAAGGATGGATTCATTTGTCAGTAACAGTCCAAAATGTACATATAATCAGAGCATAAGAAAGTCTTCTAAATGGCGCAACCTCGAAATTGTTTACCTTTTTCCTTTCCTTTTTACCGCCTGGTTTGCCCAACACTGTTGTTTGAATAAATGGTCAGACCATTGCCAAAAGTGTGTGTTTGGGATGTCTCTATCTGACTTCAAAACATCATCCTATGGCTAGTTTTCACTTTTTCTTGGCCCCCTGTTTGCTAGGCTCTTCAACAACATTGTCACTATAACAAGCAATGAGAGGTTTTTTTTATCAAACAACAACGAACAATGAGAAAATCATTGAATATGAAAGCCAAACATTGATACATCATCTTAACATACTTACGTTATGGTTTTCTCACCAGCTTGCTAATCAGGGCCAACTTCAGAAAAACACCTTAACATGCATAATAATAACTATGAAAGCCCTTTAAATTTGGTTTCCATAGTCATCTGATCAGTCATCCCTACAAAGAGGAAAATATAATTTTTCATAACTTTGTTGCATCAAATCATTCCCCAAAAAAACCATTGTATTAATTGACGCGAATAATTTCTTCTCTTCGAAAGTTGGACAGACATACAGTCTCATTGCGTCCTTGGCTATCTACCTATCTCAGCCGTTTGGTTGAAGGACCTTCTTCACGCAGGGCTCGCAAACTGATTCACCATTAGCTGTTGTTTCTCCTGAACCATAGTTCCAAGTTCCTACCATGATAAAAGGAAGCTAAAAACCCTGTTTGAGCTAGTCAAGGAGTTACCCGATTCCTATGGGGTACCAAACCGAAGATATGGTCTCACTTTGGAGATATACAGATAAAAGATTTACTGCCGTACATTTATTCTTCTACAGCTGCTCACAAGGGTCAGAATCTGCAACCATGCACCATCTGAAATTAAACATCAATGTTTGTAATTACAGTGTGCTCAC
Organism: Lolium perenne; assembly: GCF_019359855.2. Classification (NCBI taxonomy): domain Eukaryota; kingdom Viridiplantae; phylum Streptophyta; class Magnoliopsida; order Poales; family Poaceae; genus Lolium; species Lolium perenne. Next base: position 256,162,459 of record NC_067248.2, on the reverse strand, counting down.
AGCAAGTGTCGTCTGCCATTGGAAAACACATGCAGCGTTAAGAGCTAAATAGTATGTCAATTTTAGAACATTTTCCTGTAGTTAAACAAAATCTATGTATCTTTAGCCAGATTTCTTTGATCTGAATTGGTAAGAATGCACGCTTAGATTTCTTTGATCCTTCTCTACAACTTGAGTCACCTGCATCATGATCATGATTAGTGATCCCAACCCATAAAGCTTACAAGTTTGTTTGTCAAGCCTCACATAAACATAGTAATACTCAAAAAAGTAGTGTAGAACACTGAAGTTATTGACATTGAACAAAATTAAATAGCAGTTTTGTATATGTAGACATGGTAAATTACACAGCGGGGACATCCCTTGATGTGAGAAATCAAGCTGAACCTGAACTTGTTACTGCGGGATGAGCTCCTCTCGCAAGTCCTGTCCGTGGCATAGGGTACGGCGCGACCTCAAGTCAGTGGCTGCGAACACAGTCCGGCAGCTGGGTATCGTGCGGGAGGAGCTCCTGTCGTAGGTCCCATTCGTGGCGGAGAGGTACCGATTTCCCTCGAGGCGGCAGCGAGGATGAGACCGGCGGGGACCTCAATTCGGACAACCGCGGGCTCGATTTCGGCGGTAACATCGATTCATGTGGCCTCGCTGCGAGATCGCACGACCTGATGGTCACCACCCTTCTCCGACCATGTCTTGAGCGGGGCATCGAAGGACAACGGAGAACAGAGGCGCCTGGTGGTGCGCTGGGAGGAGGTTGGAGAAACGGGAGGAGGTCGGGTAGGGAATGTGCAAAGGTAGAGTTGGAGGAAGAGGTGCGCATCGGCGACGCTTTGAGCCCGCGTCGACCCTTCTTGTTTCTTCCATCGTCTTCCTCCTAGCGCGATACTACCGCAAAGGAGAAGTTGGCGAAGATCCCAGCGTCGACATCATGGCGGCGGGAGGGTGGCTGGGGCGGGTAGGATGAGGGAGACGGGAGCGGCGGCGGCGGGACTGTTTGCTAGGGTTTCATGGGAGGAGGTTGGGGGATTTTTTCACGGAAGGAGGTCGGGGGATGATGGTTCGAGGCATTGGCTGTGGTGTTCCAACCGGTGTTTTCACTTGTCGGTGGCAGAGAAGCGTAATTAGCTAAACTAAGATTACTACGACCTATCATGACCGTCGGATGTAGATTGATCGGTCCAGATTCTTCCAATGACGACCACCAAACGCGTTGAGTGTCAAACGACCAACTCCAATTTAATAGTAAAGATGATACCATCAGAGAGTGATTTTGCTTATAATACTACTTTAATCTGTTTCCAAACGTATCAAAAATTTGTCCACGAGAAACATCCATTTTTCAGGCCGTAATCTATGTCCAAGGTGTGAAACAATTCATAGTCCTCATCCTAACAATAGAACTTCGGCAACACGCGCGAAAAAAAAGTCACTAAGTACAAAATGTCCTATAAGCACGTACCTGATCCCATGTCCGATGTGCCAATGCCCGCAAAAAAAGTCTAATGAAACTAATTGTACATTTCACACCGCATGTTCCGAAAATAAATCTAGAAACTCGGGATCCTTTCCCAAATCCCTATGCACAAATCATGTCCTCAATGAACAAGGTTGTACGCTAGGCATGAAGCAAGTCCTTAAGCGGTCGCTACTCACTTGGAGCGGTGGATCTCGGTGTGTCGACATCTATTGTACTCGATTTGTCCGACGGTGTTATCGTGTCAAGTGGTAGGATGGTGTGGTTGTACATCTTGGTCGTCCGTCTCTAGTTACGACCAACGGGCTTATTTAAGCCTTGTTGGTGAGCGTGTAGGGTTTGTGCTCCCTGGTTTTGTTTAGCCGAACCTAGGGCGTCATTTCTGACATTTTTTTCTTCGTGGCAATGATCTGCTTTGTAGAGGGTTCGCCTGGCATCGGTGACTTGCTAACCGTTAGAACAATATTATTTTGGCTTTGGTTGTGACCGGAAGATCCGACCGCCGCACTGAGCTCGGCCCACATGGCGTAGCCGTGGGATGCTAGAGGGGAAAACCCCCACATAAGATGTTTGATATTGTTTTTAGTTCATACACTCCATCTGTATAAAAATGTCTCGAATTTTTTTAAATTTAGATGTATCTAGATATAGTTTAGTGTATAGACACAACTAAATTTAAACAAATACGTGGCATTTTTTTTTTGGAATGGAGAAGTATTTCTATTTGCAAGATTTGTTATACTAAAATATGGCACTTTTGCAAGATTTTTTCTGCTAAATATCTTTTTGAGAGGCTGTAAAATATTTGCAAGACAAAAAAAAATTCGGTGCCAACGAAGACTCACTCCGACCAGCTAATCCGGCGGAGCGGCTCTCGGCGGCCCCGTCAAAGAGGAAACCCTCTTAAGATTACTATAGACAAGGCGAGCAGGGGAGGGGGAAATGTGCAGATATAATAGTGTGTAGACACATCTAAATTGAAATAAATATGTGGCATTTTTTTTTGGAACGGAGAAGTATTTCTAGTTACAAGATTTGTTCTGCTAACATATTTGCACACGCGCCAAATCTCCACCGAAATCTTCGCTTATCCGAGTCATTTAGTAGCTAGAAGCAGGTCAGCTCTCGTCCAACTACAGTACCCTTGAGGGTTCCCCGCCGTTGACCGGGCCGCCGAGCGCCGCTCCGCCGGAATAGCCGGTCGGAGTTGGTCTTGGATGGGCGCCGGAGTAGTCTAGGAGTAGATCGGATAGGTTTCTTTGTGTTCTTTGGCGTTTTGCCGCGTTCTGGGCGTATGTCCCGTAGTCAAGGTGGCGGCCTAGATCTCCGCCAGATCTATGGCCTTGTAGGGCTGCTGCTGCTTCTGCTTGGTCTCCGGTGGTCGGAGCAGAGCGGGAGGAGGAGCAGAGCCACCTTCCCCAATAAGGTGGCGGCGGATCTCTGCAGGTGGCATCGAGGCCATGAAGAAGTTGTTCTCCCGGCCGGCCGTGGCGGCGAGGAGGAGAACGGCGTTTTCTTGGTGAGCTGGCATGACGACCTTCTCCTGGCCGGCCTTGGAGGCGAGGGGGAGTTGGTCAGATGCTGGTGGCTCGCATCTCCGTCGAGATCCAGGTTCGTCTGGGTGTGCTGCCGGATGGAGTTGATCTGTCTCCTCTCTCCTTCTCTGTCTCGCCATGGAGGTGCTGATAGAGATGGAGGTGAAGCGGTGATCTCTGGATGGCGCATGCTCCTGCCTGCGAGGTGCTACTTCTTCGAGCTCATCCACGCGCGAGTCTTCATGGCTCCTGCGATCTTCTACCGACATGGCGGTGATACTTTAACCTCCACTGCGGAGGCCTTCATCGACGCGGCTGCTGGAGCTCGGCGCCTTCTCTTCATCAAGTGGTTCGTCCCCGGTGATCTGAAGGTGACCAGCGGCATCGTCTTCTCGTCGGAAATGGAGCTGTCGAGCACTCTGCTCTGGATCCTCGGCGGTGACGCCTTGTGGTCGCCGGCGATTGGTGGCGGCGGCACTCAGGGACCTGATCGCTTTCTCTTCTTTAGTCCTAGGGTGCTTTCTGTAAATCTAGAGGGCCTTTCTTCAAATTTTTGGTTTCCCTGGGCAAGAGATGTACAGGGTCCTCTTTGTAACTTTTACCTGCCACGTATGGAATGAGATGTTCTCTGGGGCCTTCTAGGCCCTTCCTTTGTGCAAAAAAAAAAAAACATATTTGCAAGACAAAATTTCGCAAGTAAAAATCGGAATTTATGCAACGCGAACTGTGTACCAACAACTCCCAGCGTGACGTGCGGCTAGCCATCTGACCGGCCGGCGCGCTGGATTGATTGTGCGCGGTGTGTGGCCACGCAAGACTCGGACAACACAGTAAGTAGCTCACGATGGGTCGCACGTTCCGGCCGTGGGTCGGGCGAGCCCCGCTCCGGCCACCTGCACACGCACGGTGAAGGGGATTGAAATCCGTATATCTTTGGCTGACTTTGCAATTTAGCCCTTTCTTATTTTTTTACTTTATCCTAGGTTTTATTATTCTGCTCCGTGAAAATAGTTGGGAGGCTGACAAACGGGCTCCACAACTTGCCATGCCAGCAAATACGTCTCTACATTGTGAGCCAGTGACCTAAATAATGGGTATGCTGTATTTAGTTACCGTAGGTCACGTATTTCTAAGATTGGTGACCGTATCGATTTTCTTTTCCGAGCTCCGGTACCGTGATGCATTTTACTCTTTCTGCAATTTAACCAAAGAAAACCCACAACACTTGTTCATACGGTATGATGTGGTCAACATCTTGTGTTCAGATGGGCAGGTTTAAGACCAGTGGCGAATCCAGCCCATTTTTTTAGGGTGGGGCAAACCTTAAATCATGTGGCAATTGTGGTCATGTTGGTCATCTGGACAATCTTGCAGCAAAAGGGAAAAACAAGCCTATTTTTTGTACCAATAGAACCTTGGCATTAAGAAAATCATCGAACAATACAAAGTACCCCAACAGAAACGAAAAATTACAACGAAAATGCTGAGATGCCCAACCTCCAGACCTTGTCTACGCACGCCGCCGCAGCCGCTCCCCCCGAGTCGGCCAAACGTTGTTGGTTGCGGACGGGAAGTCACCGAACGGGTCAAGAAGACCACATTCGTCCCGGAGACAAAAAGAAAGACTAACCACCGATGGAATTCCATAATGATCCGGAGATTTCCCCAGCCAGAAGAAGTCCTCGAGAACCACACCACTCGCACAAGCTTCTTGACATCAGCCTCAAGATGGGGTCGAAGCCGGGAAGACTTTATTGAAAAGACGCCACCACCTCCATCCAAGCTCCGCCCCACGAAACTAAAACCCTAAAATGTGATCCACCCCATATCCATGGTCCAAAAGCCACATAAGCGAGCAGATCGCCGATGGCTCCGATGAGAGGCGAAGAAACCCTAAACGCCACCAAACAAGTCTTTGAAGGTAACTTCAAGTCAATGTCCCAAATTATCAACTATACTTCGTCCAATCTTTTTTAGTTGACTCGAATTTAATATACCTTTATACTCAATCCCAAGTCAATTAAAAGGGAGTATACTAAATAAAAAAACAAAAGCTTATGTTTGGGCGACTGAAAGCGAAGGTCGTTTTAGCTTGACTCACTTTGTAAGAGCATCTCTAACAGAGCCCGCAAATCCCGCCGGAACCGAACTTTTCCGGCGGATTTACGGGTTCGGGCCGAAACTGGCGCAGATCAGCGCCCGAAAAAGTGGGCCGGCCCGAATTGGAAGTTCAGGGGCCCGAACAACTCCCCGCACGGACCCTATTAAAAGGGTTCGCCGAGGGGAGTTCGGTTAGCAAACCCTACTCCCCTCCGCCGTCTTCTCTTCCTCCGCCGCCGCCAGTCCCCCGCTCCGACAAGCAATCCATGCGCAGCTAGCCACCGCACCTCCATCCTCCGCCGCGCGATGGCCTCCCGTGGAGGTGCTGGCAGCCCAGCCGCGAGATTGGGCGGCGGGGAGTCTCCGCCGCATCCGCCCGTATTCCGCACCGAGGAGGAGCGGAGGAAATGGGTCTGCTCGGAGGGCGCGCGCAAGCGCAGCGCCCGCCGGTGGACCAACAGGGGGCTCACGCCCTCGGGGAAGCTCGCCAAGTACGCGCTAGGAGGCGAGGGGTCCTCCACTGGCGGTTCGCGACGCCTCCGTTGGTCCGAGTCGGAGGAGGAAGAGGAAGAGTCGGAAGAGGAAGAGTCAAAGAAGGAGGAGGAGGAGGAGGAGGAGGAGGAGGAGGAAGAAGAAGAGGAGGAGGCAGAGCTGGCTGTCGTCGCGCAGACGGCGGCGACGGTCGTGTCCGCCGAGGACTACGTCCACGACGAGGAGGAGGAGGAGGCGGTCGTCGCTCAGGTGGCGGCCGTGTCCGCCGCGTAGGCCCGTCGACGCTGGCGCCGCGAGGAGGCCGACGCCGTCCGGCAAGTCCAGGAATACGAGGCGGTGCGCCGTGAAGAACGCGCACGCCGCTTCCAGCTGGAGATCGTCGAGCTCGACGACGACTAGGAGCTCCAAGCGTCCACCGCCTCGCCTTCCACCGCCACCACCGCTGTCGTCGCGCGTAGAGGCCGTCTGGCCGATTTTTGGGCAAAATTAGATCGCCCTATTGCGGATATTAGTTAATTTAGGTTATTAGTTTGAATTATGTAAAGTTTGGTGCTCAATCGGAGCAACAACTATCGTCTATATGTGTTCATCGATGAATTCTCCCGCGAGATTTCTAATTTCATGTTTTCGGTTCGTCTTTACGGTTTCTGTTCTGCGCCACTGCCAAAAACGGACTAACTCTCGTTTTCGGGAGACTGAATCCTTTCTTTTCGATTTGTGTTTTTTCGTACTCTGCTAGAGATGCTCTAAGGCAGTTGCAGGAAAGTGCCGTTCAGATTACGAAGTACAAACATAACAGTGAAGCGATATCAAACCTGCTGCCGTCGTGTGAGTTGTGATGAAAACAACCGACTGAAGTTGCGATACCTCAGTAGCTGCGTCTGGGGCAATAAACCTGCTCAATCCAACGCCTGGACCCTTCGGGGTCCTTCCTTTGTTTAAAAAAAAAACCCCCTGTATGTCTGTTTGCCTAACTACGCCAGTACTCAAATCCCCTCCATGTCAATCGATCGTTGGAGCGATCACTTTTCTTAGCGCGGCAGCGCTCGCGCCATGCGCGAAATCAATTCCCTTTTTGTCCTGTAGTGTTTAATTACGTTCACATATGTAGCTTTGTGTTCACACTAACAGCTCATGTTTTCACTTGCAAGTTGCATACAGCCAAAAGCGTTCATACTGCATGCAAGCATAAAGTATCTCATGGGTTTGCATTTAATGAGCCAATTTTTCAGCACGAGGCTAGCTCTCACAAGTTGCTGCAATCATGCACAGAGCATCTCGCTGTTTTTTTTTCAGCACGACGCATCCTTTCAATTATCTTTATTTGCAATTCCCTTTTGACAATTCTTTTTTTTGCAATTCCCTTTATGTTGTTATTTCGTACGGTAATTCATGTTTTTCTGGATTAATTTTTATAATTCTCTTTTTCGGGCCAGTGGTTTTTAAGGGAGAAAATAACGGGTGGGAAGATCCACTTGCAACTCAAATGAACTACCACTTGCTACTGAAATTAAGTATTGTTTTAAGTTGTAAGTTAACAAAAATTGCTAAAATATTCTAAATGAAATTTACTTTTTAGGGTTGCTAGGTATTTATATTTACCGTTGACAAATAACGGGGCACCGGGTTGATAACTTGTAAACAAGAAAAGAGTCGCTACATATTTTAAATTAAATTAATTTTTTAGGGTTGACATTTATTTATATTTACCATTGATAAATAGTGGGTCACCGGGTTGATAGCTTGTAAACTAAAAGAGAGTCGCTAAAATATTCTAAATGAAATACATTTTAGGGTTATTATTTATTTTATATTTACAGTTGATAAATAATGAGGCACCAGGTTGATAGCTTGTAAAATAAAAAAAATGTTCGTTAAAATATTCTAAATGAAATACTTTTTAGGGCTGGTAGTTTTTTTATAATTACCATTGATAAATAACGGAGCACCAGGTTGATAACTTGTAAACTAAAAAGAGTCGCCAAAATATTCAAAATGAAGCGAGATTTTTAGGATTGGTAGTTATTTATATTTACTGTTGATAAATAACAGGACACCGGGTTGATAGCTTCTAAACAAAAATAATATTCGCTAAAATGTTTAAAATAAAATTAACTTTGGGTTCGATAATTTTATACATTACCGTTGATCACTCAAGTACGGAGGGGTTGATTATTCAAAACACAGAGGCTTGATAACTTTTAGCCCGATTTTTTTTTTCTCGAAACATACCAACATGGGTGCTAGTTTTGAAGATCTCGTGGAGACGGATTTATTGGTGAAAGCGAATCTTAATTTGGAGTTGTTGTTTGAAAGTTAAAACGTTTTGAATTTTCAAATTTGGAAAAGATTTCGCTGACATCAGCAGATTCGTCTATTTGTGCATGCATGCAGAACTTTTTCCTCAACAGCACCAGGTTGATAATTTTATACATTTACCGTTCATCACTCAAGTACGGAGGGGTTGATTATTCAAATAGAGAGGCTTGATAACTTTTAGCACGAAAAAAAGTTTATCGGAACATATCAACATGGGTGCTAGTTTTGAAGATCTCGTCGAGACGGATTTATTGGTGAAAGCAGATCTTAATTTGGAGTTGTCGTTTGAAAGTTAAAACGTTTTGAATTTACAAATTTGGAAAAGGTTCCGCTGATATCAGCAAATTCGTCTATTTTGTGCATGCATGCAGAACTTTTTCTCAATAGTCTGCACCAGGTTGATAATTTTATACATTTACCGTTGATCATTCAAATACGGAGGGGTTGATTATTCAAATAGAAAGGGTTGATAACTTTTAGGCAGAAAAAAAGTTTGTCGAAACATATTAACATGGATGCTAGTTTTGAAGATCTCGTCGAGACGAATTTATTGGTGAAAGCGGATCTTAATTTGGGGTTGTCGTTTGAAAGTTAAAACGTTTTGAATTTTCAAATTTGGAAAAGATTCCACTGACATCAACAAATTCGTCTATTTTGTGCATGCATGCAGAACTTTTTCTAAATAGCCTGCATCAGGTTGATAATTTTATACATTTACCGTTGATCACTCAATTACGGGGGTTGATTATTCAAATAGAAAGGGTTGATAACTTTTAGCCCGAAAAAAAATCGTCGAAACATATTAACATGGGTGCTAGTTTTAAAAATCTCGACGAGACTGACTCATAGGTGAAAACAGATCTTAAATCGAAGTTGTCGTTTGTGAGATAAAATGTTTTAAATTTTCAAATTCGGAAAGATTCTCGTTTACGTCATCAAATTCGTCTGTTTCTACATGCATGCAAAACTTTCCTTTAATAGCCTCCACTACAGTCCAAATTTTGCCAAAAATGGAAAAATATTTTGGTTGAAAACTGAGCGCTCATTTCCTCCCTAGCGCTCGAGCGCTAGCTAGGGCAGCCCGCCAGTACTCATGTTGTATAGCAGTGAGGTCTTTTAGGACGCGAATTTTCGCACATGGCAAACTGGTTGTCTCTAAATGTGAATGCAAGTGGCACACTTTTTTTTTCCGGAAATTCCACCGATCTATTAATAGTCATCAACAACAGTACAAAGATATCTAAAAGTAATAAAAATTACAAATAGATCATTGGACCACCTAGCGACGACTACAGACACTAGCATGAGCCGAAGGCGCGCCGCCCACCCCTCCATCACCGGAGCCAGACAAAGCTTGTCGTAGTAGTGTTTGTTGTAGTAGACATACGGGAAGTCGTCGTGCTAAGGCCCCAAAGGACCAACGCACCATAGCAGCAACCATCGCCAATGATGATAACCGTAAATCGGAAGAGACTGACCTGAAACTACACAATCGAACACGAAAGACGACCGGATCAAGGGAGATCCGCCGGACACACAATTTCACGCGCCCTCCGCTGGCGCTAGATGCACCACCGAAGCGAGGATATGACGGGGAGGACCTTATTCTGATTTCAGGAAGTAGCCGCCGCCTCACCATCCCGAAAAAGACACCGAAAATGAACTAAACGAAAAACTGAAACCTTCCCGCCGGCGAGAGGCCGCGGTCCGCCACACCTCCAAGACCCCAAGGCCACCGGAGGCGAAGCGGACCGGCAGCGTCACCGGCGGCGAGAGGAACGAAACCCTAGATGGATTTTGGAGCCGCCTCGCCTTGATATCTTGGTGTTTTTCCGTACCGGTTTGTACGCAAGTGACACACTTTAACCAGCTTCGTGGTCAAGGAACACATTTTCTTCAGGTGGTCGGGAAAATTCCAGACTTGCGCAATACTGTTGTAACACAAGAAAGCTCCTGACATACATGGCAGGTTTTGGCTCTTTTTGGATGTTGATGGCTCAAGAGGAGCTTGGTCAGCAGGCAAACAAAAAACATTCAACCTGCTGTTGCAAAACACGAACTGAACAAGTGCAGCAACAAAATGCAGAAGATGCACACAAGAAACAATGAATCAGCTGGTAACCCATCCGAGAAACAAAGCAAAGCTCACAAAGACAAGATGGAACTAGCATTAGAGCATCGCCACCGGCGTCCCCGATAGCGGTCCCGATAGCATTTTAGGGCCGACAGCGAAAATGGTCTCGCACCGGTGCGTCCCAAACGGCGCCAGTCAATTTTGGAGCCCAATAGAATCGCTGGCAACCCCGTGCCGGCCCCTCCGCTAAGAGCGCAAATCGGGCGCGCCGGCACCTCGCGGCACATCTGAAAACGAGCGTGGGCTCCGCCTGGCAGCCAGACACACCGATTTCCCGCCTCCTACACACGCCCGAGCCGACTCCCACCCCTCTAGATCACCACCGTCGTCGTCGCTGCCGCGCCCCTGCTTGCAATAGACACCGCTGACTATCTAGGAACCGCCGTCCATCGACACGGTCGCCACCCCCTCGACCGACGGCCGCTGTTTCGCCCGGAACAGAGCTCGCCGCCACCGCGATAGTATCGCCCCGCCCGCAAGGTGTTTGTCCGATTGCCGCGATGGACAGCGACGACGAGATGATGGTGCAGCTGTTCACGGAGGAGCAGAACGCTCAGGCTGTTCGGCGGCAACAGCAGAAGCTGATTCTGACGAACATGCTGTGCGTTCGCCAGCCTTTCTTCGTCGTGCCTCGGCGTGGCGGCTCAAAGGCAGGCAAGAGGAGGAACATCAACCGGCATCGTGAAGCCGGTGCAATGCTGCTTGACGCGACTACTTCAACGACGACGCGACTCATTCGCCGAAGGAATTTCGGCGCCGGTTTAGGATGAACAAGGACCTGTTCTTGAAGATTGTTCACGGCGTAAGGGAGTACGACAAGTACTTCATGGCCAAGAAAGATTGCATAGGTTTGTGGGGCTTCACCTCCATTCAGAAGTGCACTGCTGCAATGCGCTATCTTGCATACAGAGCTCCTCCAGATACAGCCAATGACTACCTACGGATGGCAGAGTCGACATGTACAGAGACTCTCTACAGGTTCTGCCGAGCCGTCATAGCGGTGTTTGCTAAAAACTATTTGAGAGCACCAAGAAAAGATGATACAGCTCGGATCCTGCAAAAGAATGCAGCAAGAGGGTTTTCTGGGATGCTCAGAAGCATTGACTGTATGCATTGGGGCTAGAAGAATTGCCCTTTTGCTTGACAGGGGATCTACTAGGGGCATATTTGTGAGTGTCATTCTTGAGGCGGTGGCAGACCATGAGCTTTGGATTTGGCATGCATTTTTTTGGCATGGCAGGAACAAACAATGATATCAACGTGCTGCAGCGCTCTCCGGTGTTTGTCAGGCTAGCTGAGGGACAAGCTCCTGCCGTGACCTTAGAGGTAAACGGTCACACATACAACAAGGGGTACTATCTAGCTCATGGTATCTACCCGACATATGCTATATTTGTGAAGATAATTCCCTCTCCATCAAACGAGATGGAAGCCTATTTTGCAACATGCCAGGAAGCAGCACGCAAGGATGTTCAGCGTGCTTTTGGGGTGCTTCAGCAGCGTTTCGCTATTGTCAGGTACCCTGCTCTCACTTGGTCTGAGGCACAGATGTGGGCGGTGATGAATGCCTATGTGATCATCCACAACATTATCATTGAGAGCGAGCGTGACGCACCTGTGCAGGATGATCATCCATTTGATTATCAAGGGCCACTAGCTAAGGTAGAGCATGTACCCCAAGAATTTGTTGCTTTTCTTCATATGCACAATGAAATTCGAGATGCAGATGTCCATGCACAGTTGAAGGCGGATCTAGCTGCGCATTTGTGGGCGAGGAGAGGAGCAGCCAACAATGCATGATTTTATTTCTATTTGTTTGCCTGTATAAATAATTTAAGTACTATTTGTTTGTTGGGTTGTATGAATAATTCAAGTACTATTTATTTGATTGATTGTATGAATAATTTAATTCTATTTGTTTGATTGATTGTATGAATAATTTAATTCTATTTGTGTGATTGTATGAATAAAATGTGATTGATATGTTGTTTTAAAATATTGTAAAAAGAAGAAAAAAAATTGTGGGCCGCCGTTTGGGAGGCGTCGATGTGGAAACAGCGTCCCCAAATGGAGGATGCACTGCCGGCGCCCCCCATACAGCAGTACCGACGCCCCTGCCGACGACTATTTGGGGGCTGCCGGTGGAGATGCTCTTACTGCAGAATAACCAGCATTTTTCCCTCATCACCAGGTTCAAGAGTGCACCAAAATATCACCACCAACACGGAACAGAGTCAGCTAAGCGAATGGTATGGTATGATGTACCCATCGACCGAAACCAGAACTTACAACTTCACCATAGCATAGTTTTTCAAACCAAACGGTTAACAACTGCTCCTAGGCACTAACGACGCCATGTTTCCTCTTTTTGTTGGTTACTCACATTAGTTGTCACGGCGATGACCTTCACTCGAAGGCCCACTGGTTCTCCCACCGGATCTGATAATCGTCCTCTTTGGTGAAGTCGTTCTTGATGTTGAAGGTCTTGCGGATTTCTTCTGGAGTCTTGCGGTTGATCATGTCAGCGCCCCTTTGGTGGTTCAACAATATTGTCATGCCAATGTTTCGGGTGAAGTCAGTTCTTGATGTTGAAGATCTTGTGGATCTCTTCGGGAGACTTGCCCTTGATCATGTAAACAACTGTCTGGCAGGTCAGGTCCAGCAGCTCCTTGATGTCGAGGTAGTTCACCTCCTGTCGAGACAAAGAAAATACAAGCAGTATCACCAAAGATATTTTGACAGCTAATGCTATAGTATAGCAACAGACAATTGATATACAGATAAAAGCAAGAGCAGCAGACAATTGGTATACAGCTAAAACAAGAGCAACAGAAGGATTGGTAGACAGCTAAAAACAAGAGAAACAAACGATTAGTAGACAGATAAAAAACTAGAGCAATAGACAGACGATTGGTAGACAGATAAAAAACTAGAGCAATAGACTAGGTTGTATACCAATCCACATGGTGAGGTAGCAGAGGATCATACATAAACAATTATGTAACACTATAGCACACAGTCCAATAACAATAAACAAAGTACTATTTTAAGGTTGAGTGCACCAGTTGGTACCACAAACAAACAACTAGCAATACTATATTAGATTTCAGAGCTTTAGGTTTTTGCATCACAAAGAAGGATAATACAGTGCAGAGAATCATACATCAGCAAGATGGATAACCTCAAGCATCTATATATATCCAACAATACATGGCAAATCAAAATTTATCAGAGCACCATTTTCAAATAAAGAGTGTGGATAATAAATGGCATAGATGGGAGTTCTCTAAATTAGAACAGGAAACTGAAACGAGCTATTCAAGAAGCCTAGTCACAAAGACATAACATTGCAATGCAGAAGTTAGACTGCAATGTCATGGGGGACAGACACTAAGTATTGAGCAGAGATAATATAGTCTATCAACTCATCAAATGTTCAGCACTTACTTTCAGGCTCACCCTTTTGAACACAGCATTCAGTTCACGAAAACTTGGAGCTGCACAATTTTCAGTAACAAAAGACAACAATAGTCCTGCCCTGTCGTTCACAGACATGTTCTCAGGAATAGCCAACAGGAGCATTGCACGACATCACTGTATGAAGTAGTCAATAAGGAAATAAGTTAACAGCAGTACATGAATATGGTAGCAGTCAATACCCTCAGGATAACCATGCTGAGCTTCTTCGAGGCAAATGGTCTCATAAGTATTGACAATACAGCATAATCAACGGTAGCAGCAGGCCTATTGTCATCACATTTCCAAACTAAGCCTGGCAGACAATACAATATGCTCCCGGGTGCATATGCTCCCTATACCAAAAAATTATATTTCGAGTTGTCGAAAATTTTTGATAAAAAATTCTACATGTACATCTCCATAATATAGGTGCATTCGTCAAGTTTCACGAAAAATCGATATTTTTTGCGGTCTACGTAAAAAAGAGAAAATTTATCTTGTAAAAAGCATTTTTTTAGCACTGAGTTTCGTCTTTTTTACACACGTCACATGACAAGTCCATTTTTTATGAAACAACTTTGTGAGCGTGTAGCACGTGAAGATGTACGTGCAAATTTTTCGTTTCAATTTTTTTAAAATTCAAAATATCTGTAAGATGAATTTCAAAATAGAGGGAGCATATGCTCCCATGTTCCAAAACACCACTCCCACACAGAAAGTCTAAATATCGTGCGTAACATGCAACTAAGTAAGTGATAGATGTGCGGTGTCCTTATAGAGGATGTCCTTGCAGAATAGAACGGAAAGTGCGCCAAGTGATATGAACAGCACAACAGTTGATTTACAAGCAACAGAGAGCACTGCAGCAAAACATTCTTCAATGGGATACCCGGGCAGTCAAATCCATTGATGCCCGAAAATGGGCAGACATGCTCCGAAGGTGTGTTGTAGAGATTCTGAGTCATGAAGGAAAAAGTGGCAGCAATTGTGGCCACTATGGACCAATTTCTCGATCCTTGATATAATATCAAGAATCCTATCCCTCTTGTCATCAAGACGATTCATGAGATAAAGTATATCCCTGAGCGAAGGGGCCTACAAACAAGATAAAGAGAACAATGGTGTATACTTAGTAGAACCCTTTTTTGGTTAAATGAATGTTATTATGTAGACAATTTCTTTTTTTTACTTATTTATAATTTATTTAAACTAGCTAGTATGCTTCTTGTTATACATAGAAAAATAACGGTCATAAAGATGCCAATAAATTTTAAGATTCAACCTTCCGTTTTATAGTTCAAATGTGTATCATTGCAATACCCTTGGTCTATATTAAATTTTGTTTGAATCGAAAGTAATGTTCATTATTGAAGTAGTATATTTTTTTTTGTTTCGAACAACGCCATGAAAACCTTTGTCAATTAAACCTATTTTTCTCGGATCTAAACAATAATATTGAAAATGTTGCATTTCTTCATCAGTTAATAAGCTTTATAGGTGGGTTATACTTGTCTAAGGAATATCTTAAAAAGGTTTCTAGAGCTAACAATAATTATCGGAGCAAAGTTGTAACTCACACAAGTGAATAAAAAAGATAGTTGTGTGTCTCCAATCCTAGGGTAGAATCCAAGTCCAGGGAACTTGCTTTGATCCTATAGATATCAATAATGCAATCCATGTATTTGGCCAAAATTTGGACCGAACAGCCCTTATAGTTGCAAGATTTATCCATTATGACATGTAAGTCTTCATGACGAAGCATGTATATCACACAATTGGGTGTAACCGGTATCTCCACTATGTTAATGTATTCCTTTTGTCAAAAAAGTGTATCCGGCATAGCTGAGCCACCAACATGTTCGCAACTTGCATGAACACCACCTTCCAGCATGGCAGCACTAGTACTCAATACTTCCATGATACTTCTCTTCAAATTTCGAATTTACAAGTCTAAAAAGTTCAAATAAATTTTGTGAGTGCTCATAATATGTGTTTTGATGACCTATAAAATTTTCAGAATCAAATTAAAAATACAAATAGAGATACAAAAATGGTTCATATGTGAATAGTGTTGTTATCACTTTTGTCTACTTGTGACAACATTCATGGTTGATTTGTCTCCTTTTGTTTCTTTGTTTGTATTATGAAATTCGTTCCGAAAATTTTAAGAATTGTAAACACACATCTTGTAAGCAAAACTGGACTAAACTCAGATGACATAACTCGCGAAGCGGTGGACAAGCACAACCGACGGGTTTGTGGGTAGGTCTCGCCACAGGGAGACCTTCACGGAGGCCAACATGGACCATGCCCCCCCCCCCCCCCCCACCCAAGCAAAATTGCAAATTCTCTACTACCCCTATATAGCCAATTTATCCATATCGAGCTGAGCCATCGACAAGAGAAGCAATGACCGGGCTAGAAGGTAGGCGCTATCCACCGAGCTAGTCGGTGCTCAAGCAGTTGCCACACACCCCTGCAAACCACGGGTACTAGCTAGGCCATGGCCCAACATCAGGTAAGATGTTTTTTCTTTTATGTTTCTTTTTTTCTATTGTTTCTTTTATTTTTAAAAAAGAAATCATTTAAAAAATCTGAACATTTTTCAGATTTTAACAATTTTCAAATTTGAAACTTTTTTAAAAGTAAATCATTTTGTAAAAATCTGAACATTTTTTTAGATTTGAATAATTTTCAAATTTGAACAATTTAAAAAAGAAATCATTTTATAAAAATCTGAACATTTTTGGGATTTGAATAGTTTAAAAATTGGAACATTATTTAAAATGAAATCATTTAAAAAAAATCTGAATAGTTTTCAGATTTAAACAATTTTCAAATTTGTACATTTTCAGATTTGAACAATTTTTAAATCTGAACAATTTTTGAAATGAAATAATTTTACAAAAATCTGAATTTTTCAGATTTGAACAATATTCAAATTCGAACATTTTTCAGATTTAAACAATTTCTAGAAAAGGAAAAAAGAAAAAAAAAGAAAAAAGAACAGAACATAATAGAATAGACAAAACGATTAAAAAACAACTAACACCCGAAATGGGCGGGCCCGTACCGTGCGAGGTGTGCGGCGCATGGTATACACCCATCTGGTCGGTGTATAGGTTTCGCCCGGCTAGAGAGCCCGAGACGAGCTTCTTCTGGACTCTTCTCACCCCGTTCCTCAATCTCTCCTCGTCTCGTGACTCCCGACCTGTTTGGACGGCGGCCGGTTAGCAGCCGTGGGTGGCCGGTGGTCCGGTGGGGCTCGTCTCGTCCTCGCCCACAACTTAGCTTAGGCTGGTCGCCGGCTTCTTCCGCTCGCGTTTAGCATTGAGCAGCAGGTAGCAGCCAAAGCGGATGTTTCTGGCGCACGCAGCAACTAGCATTCGAGCTCCGGGCACTTCTGTTTGCTCCATTGCATTATTTTTTTCCAAGCGATTCTCGAGGGATTGATTTTCATTACCCACGGATAACGAAAACAGCGTTAGAGTTTTTGCTCCATTGCATTACTGCAAGCTTCTCTCCCTCTCCATGATTTAATTTGGTGTTTCAATTTTGCTTTTGTTGAATGAATTGTTCCGAATTTCGCATCTAAATTGTGGAAAGTTTGACCTAGGTCCTAGAAATTGTTCACAGACTTCTTTCAAAATATGGTTAAAGAGAAAATAATTGATTTTTTTTTTTGAAAGAAAGAGGGTTGAACTTGAATGTGAATGTCAAGAAAGAACCCGGACCAATACCTGAAACAGGAGCACTACCTCAACGAGCAACACCTAAACCAGATGAAAGTCATGTTCAACCTCATCTCTTTGCTTGAATTTAGACACCTAAACCAGAAGAAAGTCATGAGAACAACATGTGCATAAGAAAGCTTTAGATTACCATCATTTCTTGCAAAAGCTCAAACAGAAAGTAACTTAGATGGGTTAGAGACTACATTTGTCAGCAATTCATGGGAGCACGGTGTCAAGTCCCAGTCTAGACTCCAGACCACCTGAGCAATCCTAGTTTGCTGAATCCAGGTCCCCAGAACTTGCTCTGATTCAATTAACATATGTCGGTGAGAAGCTAGATCGTGTGTTAGCAAGTGTGGAGTGGGAACAAAAATTCCCACTGGTTTCGGTGAGAGCTTTATCTCGATCTGGGTCGGATCACACTCCGTTGCTTATTGATTCAGGTAGTAAGGCCCATAGGGGGAATACGGCGCGTTTCTCATTCGAGTTGTCTTGGTTTGAGCAAGATGGTTTTGATGAGTTGGTTGCAACTGAATGGGCGGCTGGTCCTATTGGCAAAACGCCGATGCAAACTTGGCAAAATAAAATTAGACATTTGCGAAGATTCTTGCGGGGATGGGCAAAAAATTTAAGTGGAAAATACAAAAAAGAAAAAGAACGTCTGTTAAACGTAATAGATTTCCTAGATATTCAAGCAGAGACTTTTCCCCTAAATGAGAGGGAGAGATCTGAGTTAAAACAAGCAAATGAGCAATTGAATAAAATTCGACGAGATGAGGAGATTAAATGGGCACAACGGGCTAAAGTAAAATACATACAGGAGGGAGGCAATAATACAAAGTACTTCCATTTGATTGCAAATGGCAAACATAGGAAGAAGAAAATTTTCCAACTAGAGCAAGAAGAAGGTACAATTGTCGGGGATGATAACTTAAAAGTCTACATTACCGAATACTACAAGAAACTCTTTGGACCACCTGAGGTTAACCATGTTCAGATGATAGAAAATCGGGTTGATGACATCACACAGCTATCTGAGGAGGAGAATGTTCTCCTAACAGCAAATTTTACCGAGGAAGAAGTTTTTCAAGCCATTACCCAAATGGAACATAACAAATCACCTGGGCCGGATGGTTTTCCTGCAGAGTTTTATCAGAGATTTTGGGATGTCATTAAAAAGGATCTCATGGCCATGTTCGGCCATTTTCAGGCCGGGGGCTTCCCTTGTTCAAATTAAACTTTGGGATTATAACATTGTTACCAAAAAAAGAGAACGCAATACAAATTCAGCAGTATAGACCTATATGTCTGCTTAATGTCAGTTTTAATTTTTTTACCAAAGTGGCTACCAACCGTGTGTCGGTTGTGGCACACACTGTGGTTAAACCTACTCAGACGGCTTTTATGCCTGGGAGACACATTTTGGAAGGAGTTGTTGTTTTGCATGAGACGATACATGAATTACACCGTAAAAAGATGGATGGGGTTCTCTTTAAAATTGATTTCGAGAAGGCATATGATAAGGTGAAATGGCCTTTCCTTCAACAAGTCTTGCGGATGAAGGGATTTGATCCCATTTGGTGTGACCGTGTGAAACAGTTTGTACAGGGGGTAGTGTCGGCATAAAAGTTAATGATGATATCGGTCATAATTTCCAAACTAGGAAGGGTCTGAGACAAGGGGATCCACTATCTCCTATTTTGTTCAACATTGTAGCTGATATGTTAGCTATTTTAATTGCACGGGCAAAAGAAGCTGGTCATGTGGGTAGTTTAATTCCTCATTTGGTGGAGGGGGGTGTGTCGGTGTTGCAGTATGCAGATGATACTATCATATTTATGGAGCATGATTTAGAAAAAGCGGTTAATATGAAGCTCATTCTGTGCATATTTGAGCAGTTATCAGGTTTGAAAATAAATTTTCATAAGAGTGAATTATTTTGTTTTGGCAAAGCATCGGATATGGAACATCAATATAAAGAAATTTTTGGGTGTGCTTCCGGATCTCTGCCACTCAAGTACCTAGGTATTCCGATACACCATAGAATGCTCCGTAATTCTGAATGGAACCCAGTGGAAAATCGGTTTGCTGCAAAATTAGGATGTTGGCGGGGTAAAATGCTATCTTATGGTGATAGACTTATCCTCATCAATTCCGTTCTCACTAGTCTACCAATGTTTATGTTATCTTTTCTAGAGATTCCTAAAGGAGTGAGGAAGAGACTTGATTTTTATAGATCCCGATTTTTTTGGCAATCTGATGAACACAAAAAGAAATATAGATTATCTCGTTGGAATATCATTTGTAGACCAAAGGATCAAGGGGGTCTCGGTATTGAAGTCCTTGAATTGAAAAATAAATGTTTGTTAAGCAAATGGCTTTTCAAGTTATTAACTGAAGATGGAGTTTGGCAACAATTGTTACATAACAAATATATTAAGAATAAAACTTTGTCTCAAGTGGAAGAAAAACCAACTGATTCTCCTTTTTGGAAGGGGTTAATGCGAGTGAAAAATGAATTTTTCAAGAGGGGTTCTTTTAAAATAGGAAATGGGTCGATGGTTAGGTTTTGGGAAGATGTTTGGCTTGGTGAGGTGTCATTAGCTCAACAATATCCGTCTCTTTACAATATTGTCCAACGAAATAATGTGTTGGTATGTACGGTTTTGGGTCAATCTCCTATTAATATTGGTTTTAGGAGATACCTTAATGAACATAAGTGGAATTTGTGGTTAAACTTGTGTGAACGCCTAATGTCTGTACAATTGACAAATGATAATGATAAATTTGTTTGGAAACTAACAGACTCGGGTTTATTTTCAGTTAAATCTATGTATCTTGATCCTATGAATGGACATACTAGATTTCTGAGAAAATACCTATGGAAGATTAAAGTACCCCTTAAGATAAAGATTTTTATGTGGTTTCTTAGTAATAAGGTTTTACTTACTAAGGATAATCTGATTAAGAGAAAATGGATAGGTTGTCAAAAATGTTGTTTCTGTGATAACAATGAGACGGTTGATCATCTGTTTCTCTCTTGTCCTTTTGCAAAACTGATTTGGAGAATGGTATCTTTTGCTTATAACATTCCTCCTCCAACAAATATTACTAACATGTTTGGTAATTGGTTAAATGGGGTGAATAAGCGAGATAAAGAACATATTCGTATTGGCATTTCTGCACTTTGTTGGTCGATATGGACTAGTAGAAATGATATTGTGTTTAATAAACATAAGGGGACCAATTTTTTGCAGGTTATTCTTCGTGCGGCGCATTGGATACAACTATGGGCATACCTTCTCCCGGAGGACCAGCGGGATATTATGGATATTGGTTGCAACCAACTATTGGCGGTCGCACGGGACTGCTATTTCCAGGCTACTGGATGGCGGCACATTAAAAGAATCGAAGTTTGAAGATGGATATATTTTGTTTTATTTTCATCTTTGGTTGACTGGTTACTGTTACAGTTTTAGATGTCTCTGGGTTGTAATAAGGATATTTATTTGAACCTTTGTTTTAATAAAAACATGGCTGTGTGCATCTATTGATGCAGAGGCCGGAGCCATGCTCCCATATCGAAAAAAAATTAACATATGTCAATAAGAAAGTTGTGCTCTCGTTTTCAACAAAATTGGACATAACTGCATCTAGAGTTGTAAGATTTTGTCAAACAATGTGTAATTCTTCAGGATGAAGGATGTTTCTCTCGCAGATGAGCCATCAACATGCTACCCAGCAGCTTGGATGAACGCCATCTTCCAGCACAACTGACATGTAAGTCTTTATAGTTGACATTTTGCCAATACTCTGTTTACCAGGTGCTTGTACCGAAACTGACTACCGACACTGCTGCTGTTGCGCGAGTTGTCATAGTTGTTGTAAGAGCATCTCCACTCGTCTCCCCGACGAGGCCCCCGAGCGACGTTTTTCTCATCCGGACGGCGTAATTCGGCCCAGTCGCGAACCCGGTTTCTCGTTTTCGTCCGGATTTGGCCCTTCATCCATCCGGCGAGCCCACGCCATCCCCGGTCCCCCGGGGAGCGCTCGGGGACTGCGGACGAGTGAAAAACGGGGAAGGGCCCGATCTGTCGGCGACTCGACACACGAACCCCACCGCAACCTCGCTCAAAATCTCCCCCACCCCTCGTATCTCTCTCGCCGCCGGCACCACCCCGCCGTCTTGTTGCCCAGATTCCGCCGTCCCTCCTTCTCCACCTGCCTATATTCCGCCGTCTTTCGACGAAGGCCTATCTGGCTGCTCCTCCGCCGGCCTGTTTTCCGACTTTGGCCTACTCCTCGTCGCTGGCGGCTCGGGTTGCCTCGACCACGCCCGTCAGGTGTTCGTCCATTTGCCTCGCCGGCCATGGACTCGGACGAAGAGGAGGAGCAGATGTTCGTCGAGCTTATGTGAGAAGAGATGGCAGCCGCCGCCCAAGACGAGGAGCACATGATGATCCTCGGCTGCTTGTCAAGCATGTACGCCGGACTGGCAACTGGTCGACGTGGTGGGTCGGCACCAGGTCGCCGGAAGTGCAAGCCGAGACAACGAATGGAGGGCTACTGCATGTTGTACGCCGACTACTTCGCCGACAATCCATTGCATGGTGAGAGTGTTTTCCGGCGTCGTTTCAGGATGAGCAGAAAGCTATTTCTGCAAATTGTGTATGCCATCCGAGACTTTGATCCCTACTTCAGATGCAAGGCGGATTGCACTGGTTTGGTTGGATTTTCGTCACTGCAGAAGTGCACAGTGGCTATGAGGATGCTGGCGTATGGAGCTCCCGGTGATGGTGCAGATGACTATCTTCGGATGGCGGAGTCCACCGCCCTTGATTGTTTCTATTGGTTCTGCAGGGCCATCATAGCAGTGTTCGGGGAATATTACTTGAGAACACCCACTGTCGAAGACACTCAGAGGATCCTTGCAACAAATGAAGCCAGGGGTTTTCCAGGGATGCTTGGAAGCATTGTCTGCATGCATTGGAAATGGAAGAACTGTCCGTTTGCGTGGCAGGGAATGTACAAGGGTCACAAAATCGGCTGCACTGTGACATCAACGTCCTAAACTGCTCCCCGATCTTTTCCAAGCTTGTTGAGGGTCATGCTCCCCCGGTGAACTATGTGATCAATGGTCGGCACTACAACAAAGGATACTACCTTGCAGACGGTATCTATCCAAAGTGGGCAACATTTGTGAAGACTATCTCGAAACCTAGCACCCCAAACTTTGCGAGTTTGTGAAGAAACAAGAAGCTTGCCGAAAAGACGTCGAGCGTGCATTTGGTGTCCTCCAGCAGAGATTTGCTGTCGTCCGGTTCCCCGCTATGACTTGGTCCAAAGATCAGATGTGGGAGGTGATGAACTGATGTGTGTGCCTACACAATATGATTATTGAAAATGAGCGAAAACATCCGGTTCCTCTGGCTGAGCAACAAGCACCATATGAGAGAGAGGGACCTCTTGCACAGCCTAATCACCAGGTGCCGACATCATGGGCCGCTTTCATTGCTATGCGCCAGGAGATCCGAGACCCTACAATGCATCGACAGCTGCAAGATGATCTGGTGGAGCACATATGGACGCTCCGAGGCAACGCCAACGCCGATGCCAACTAGTTTGTGCTTTATTTATTTGTTTCAAATCTTGTGAAATTGTGTGCTTCATTTGTTTCAGCACTTGTTAAACATTGTACTGCTTTTCACC
Source organism: Lolium perenne (assembly GCF_019359855.2). Lineage (NCBI taxonomy): Eukaryota > Viridiplantae > Streptophyta > Magnoliopsida > Poales > Poaceae > Lolium > Lolium perenne. Next base: position 256,139,503 of record NC_067248.2, on the reverse strand, counting down.
GAAATTGTTTCAGCAATTTTCTGAATCTTGTTTGCCGAACTTGTTAAATTTTATGTCGAATTTGTTTGAAATATGTCAAATGCCCCAAGTTGGGGGTGTCGTGCCGGGGGGACGGCTGGAACTTCGGCGCTCCTCATGTCAGATTTACGTCCAATCCGGATGAAACAATCGCCGGATTTGGGCGTGGGCATCCCCACTGTAGTTCACTGCCTGCGTCATTCGCCATAGACCCATAGTTGTCCATGCCGCGGCAACGACCACCGTCGGGATGACGAGCGCGACCGGAGCAGAGACGATGACCACGACGAGCCCCGCGGCTACCGCGATGACCAGCACTCCTGGGTGGATCGGCTTTTCCGGGGCCGCTCCCGTGCACGGCGCACCTGCCGGTGACCGCAGGACTGATGACCGCCAAAGAGACGATGAACGCCGCCGTGACGGCCGTGATGGCAGGAGAGGGCGAGAGGCAATAGCCGCACCGACAGAAGTGGTGATGGACGCCGATGGGAGGCTGCAGCTCCTGATACTGCCGCTGGCAGTGGCAGGCGCTTTGAATGCTCCCTTTCTCCTGCGCCTCGACGCGCCCGTGCACGGTGACCACGCTGGACTGGACTCCCCGCGTTGCCGGCTGCCTCACTGGCCTTCTGGCAACCACGACACCACCCGCTCTGGCACCCCTCCCGCTGCCTCGACTCGCACCTGGGTGCGTGCCACGCCGACGCCGATAAGTCATGAGTGCCGATGCCAGTGCGCCTGCGGAACTGGGAACTCCAGGTCCGGCTTCGCCAACGGCCACGAGCACTGTGGCCGCAAGCCTACAACCTCGGTACACGGTGACCAGACCGCCACCCCTCCACGCACAACCCCTCACTCTAGTCCACCACTGGACGCCAACGCCGCTCTCAACAAGCCTGGGGCCCTGTTCGTCCCCAGCCAGCCGCCCCTGCTACCTGACCCGGCATGGTCCTCGCCGCCCATCGCACCGACGAACAGATGGAAGACGCTCGCTGGCGTCACCAGGTTCTCGCTCCGGCGTATCAGCCTGAGGATTCGCAGCAAGAAATCCATTATTGCCATCGCGGCCATGGCGTAGAAGCTTCTTTGCTGCCGCGTCGGCAACTCGGCATCATCAACGAGGGTGACACCGTCACTGAGGAGGTGATCACCAAGTTCCCTGGTATTTTCAAGGGACGCCTGCCGTCCAAATTCCCTAATGATCCATGTTGCGTGATCGTCAGAGTTTGTAATATAATCAATTCGTGGGCAGTGTTGAAGAAAAGGCAATGCTCAAAAAGTCTTGAGGAAATCGTGGGGAAGATCGAGATGGTGATCGGGGAAGTATTCTCAAGAGCACATGCATGGACACCGACAATCGCGTGTATTACATACTGATGGTTTCACATCATCTCCGACCGCGTCTCCCGAAGCATCTCTCAAAGAGATTTGGGATGCACCGAACAAAATTTCGTTTTCAGCCGCGTCTCATAAAGCCTCCTTCCATTCGGCGCAGTTCAATACGGTGTTCGGCACCCCGAGCCCATCCCCGCTTCACAGGGGACGCTCGGGCACGCCGGACACAACGAAATGCGAGGCGGGGAGTGGCGGGAACGACTCGTCAACGGCTCGCGAACGAAGGGGCTGCGCAGCCTCCACGCGTCGCTGACGTCTGCACGACACCGCGTGTTCCCGCGCTTTCTTCTCGCCGCTTCTAGCCTCTTCCCGCCTCTTCCGGCGACGCCGGTGTCTATAAAAGGCCTCCCCAGCTCAATGGTAGCCACCACAGCCGTCGTCACCCCTTTATCCGCCGCAAGCACAACCCACATCGCATAAACACCACCTACGCAATGACGAACCGTCCCGGCGCCAGCCAGTTCCCTCCACCACCGTCTCCACCACCACCTCCGTCACCGCAGTTCGACATCGACCCGGAAGCTACAAAAAACGAAGCGTGGGAGGAGGCGGCGCTGGCAGACGCCATAACCACACTGGCCAATATTTAAGATGATATTTGTATATAAAGTTTGTGCCATATTCCCACTTGTAGACCTATATGCAAACAAGCAACTCAATCAAAGTCAAACAGAGTCACACATAAGACAATCTAGCGCACATAGTCAACAAAGGCAATACAACCAACTATCAAGAAAATCAAGAAGAAATTATTGAACATGTGCTCACAGAGGGTCATTGTAACACCCCAACTTTTTCAACCTTGATTAGTTGTCCTTATTTCAAAAATCAGGGGGAACAAAAACTTTTTCCATAGACTAATTAAGGTGAATTGCCTTGATCTGTTTGCTATGATGAATTACCTTGATCTGTTGGTAGATGAATTGTCTTGATTTGCTTGTTGAATTTTGTCTTGAGCTACCTCATAGAACGACACCCCTAGTGGTTAAACAAGCAACTCACCAAATAAAACACATGTGTGGCTTAGGAAGAATTGTTTTCCTTCTTACTACATCAAACCTCTCTCCTGATGACAACATGGGTGTGCCATCTTGATTTTTCTCTTTGTGGTACAAGATAGCTCAATCATCCTTAATTCACAACTTGGTGATCTCAATGCATGGATCTCATCTGTGCATCTCCCTCTACAATTTCCACATCCTGCATGTCTCATTCTACCCTTGCATCACATATATTCAACTTGATCTTATACCCTATCCAATGATTCAACTCTAGATCACTTCCTTCACTTTTACCTCTTGTTTTTATTCAAGTTTAATCTTCACAAAACCAAGAGTGGGAATGATGGATACATTTTGTAGCCACCATCTACCCTTGAGAACACTCCTCCCTAAATTAGTTTCCCTCCTCAAAAATCCTACAGTTTTCCTTCTCTAGTTTTAATCACAAAACTACTTCTAGTTTTATTAAAACTTTCCAAGATTTCTCTTCAAAGAAAACAAGGAACTGAAATGGGTTTTGTTTTTCATCCCATTTCTACCAAGTATTGATTTATAAAACATTATTTCTATTTTGCTTTGTTTTAACAAAAAGCTTGTTTATGGTACCTATACCATTTCTTGTTTCCCTCTTGATTATTTTACATTTGAGAAAAACTCTACCTAACTTGAGAAAGCAAGTAGAATATTTTGAACTCCTATGTTCCAACTAGTTTTCTCTCAACCTTTTCAAATTCCATTTCCACTTGGGTTCTTTCCCAATTGTCTCTAGACAATTGAGGTGTGTCCCATACCTTTCAATTAAACTCTTTTTCAAATGGCAACTCTTGCACATCTTATGCACATCTCTGATCCACCACATTGTATCCCCTCCATCCTCCAATTTTTGATCAAATGGATGATCATTTTATATTTTCAAATCACTCCAATTTACCTCTTATTTGAAGAACAAGTTATATCTCATCATACCCATCTCAATCCTCTATTCTTTTCCATCATCACCCTGACCTCATGAATTGGTGATTTCTGCCACCATATTCATCCTTGTGAGTACATGGTTACTTCACTCACCATGTCTCTTAGTCTTGCTCTATAATTGTCTAAACCACCATCACCATCCCATTTACCTTGACATGCACATGCATTGTTGCATGTGGTCCATCCCAATCCTTCCAAAATTGAATTCTTATAAAAGCTACTAATCATCAAATATACCTTGGGAAATATCTTCATCATAAGTTGGTCTCAACCAAAGTGGTGGAGATTATTCTCATGGCACATGTCACCTTCATACTCCTTTTTATCTATATGTATCTGCTCCTATTTTTATCATCATCAAAGTCACTCTTTGACATTTTCTCCTCAATATCATGCACATATCTATTCACATGGATGTTGTGCCTCTCCCTCACATTGTTCACTTGTATTTGGCAAGAATGGAGCCGGCCAATTATGTTGGCATGGAAATTTCGGACAGCCACTTTCCTCCTCACTTTCTTCTCTTGCAAGACTTTCCTCTCAACTACCCCAACAATTAAATGGGCAGCCACCCATCCTAGCCAATCAAAAAGGAGGCAGCCAACCCCCTCTCCCTCTATAAATGGCCCTTGGCCGGCCACCTCCACTCCTCTTGCTCTCATTTTCTTCTCTCCACTCACTCCTCCACCTTATCTACTCCCTCACACTCTTCTCCTACTCTCCCCCACGAAAATGCAGCTCCCCTAGCTTCCATGGCTGGCCATGGCCATGGAAATCCCCCAAGATGAAGCTATCCTCCTCCCTCAAGCTCATCCTCACCATGAGAGCATCTCTCTCTCTCTTTTCCCCCAACCCTAGCTGATTTCCTCTCCTCTTCTTCTTCCTCCATTGCTAAGATTGGATCTTGATGCAGGTGCATGTTGGTCCAAGCATGGAGAAGGTTGAGCTATTCTCAGATCTGAAGTTCTTGAGCAAAGTTCGTCCAAAACCTTGCAGTAATTTTTGTATCTTGCTGTTTCAGATTCTGGTACGAACTTGTAAAATCCGCCAAATCTCGTGTGCAGATCCAAATCGAGTGATTCAAAGTTCCACAAATAGGTATTGAAAATATCTACAACTTGGCGTTGGTCTCATCCTCAAATTCGTTACGGATTTTGCATGGTAAATAAAGTTCTGCAAACATGCAGAATCACTGTTTGTTAGATTTCTTCCGTTTTACAAATCCTTTTTGAGCAAACTCAACTGTGAGCGAAAGCCCTCTCCTGTACCTTCATTTTGGCGTTGGTTTCACTTTGATTGACCTCCTGAAACTGAAATGGTTCGCAGATCAAGATCTGGTCAGATCTGACTTTGTCGAATTAAACCAGGAGCTTGGAAACGAATTTTTGAATGAAACCAGTTGGGTAAGAACCACCTTTTCAATATCTTCCAGATGCAGCTGACCTCATATTTTTATGAGTTGTGTACGATTTGTGGTGAATTAAACTTGTTCTGTGTATTCTGCAGACATGACTGTTAGCTTTTAAATCACCAAAAATCCATTTTTGAACTTAATTGAGTGATTCCAATTCTGTAGAACTACTGAATGTTTTCTTAATCTTTTCAAACAAGTTCCAAACCTTTATCTGTTCTGTAACTCCAGTGAGAAAGCAAATGGTACAGACATGCAGTAAACTTGTCAATCCATTTATGAGAGTTTCAGAAACAATTTGAACCCAAATCCAATTGTGTATGCTTCTCTGTTTTAATATCTTTCAAATGCCGGTGGTCCCATATTTTTAGGATTTTTCTACGATTTATGGCTTACAGATCTTGTTTTCTGTACAGTCAGATTCAAAGAAATTCCTAAAATGGTAGGATTAACCTTTTTGGGTGATTCCAATTGGGTTAGTCTTGTATTAGTACTGGCCATCTAGGAAAAATATTATTAGCCTCTGTTCATACATATTTGTTGTTGTTAGTACTGTATATGTGTGACATGCATTGTTGAAGCAAAACTTTTTCGGTTTATTTAAAACCCTTGACCATCTCTTTTTAGTAGAGATGGGCAACCTTTGTTTTATGCTTGCAAAACAAAACCTCTGCAACCTAACATTATCTCTTTTGTTTTGTTTAAGTTTTCAAATGATGTGGTATATGGTTTGCTTCCTATTTTTGTATAGTGATTAAGTGAGCAAATTAAATTAGGAAAACTGTTTTCTACTTTTCCAAAAGTGTTTGAAAATGTTTTGTGAAAGTATTTGATGTCAAACTAATGCTCTTGTCCTCTTTATGATGTTATCTACCAGGGGTACTTAGCTTGTGCCATGGTGATACCGAGAGAGGCAATTGCTAAGTTGTGATACTCTCATACCTTTACTAGGTAAATAAAATGGGTTCTCTTTAAGTTGTTTGTGGTATCTATAAGTCCTTTGTATGGTAGCTCTTTATGGAATGGTTAAATTATGGTTGTTGTATGTTTGTTTTGTTGGTGCAATATGATTGATTGTGTTCCTTTATATTTTCCGGCGATAGATGCGAACGATTCCGGAGAAGATGAAGAAGTGGAATTGGACAAGGATTTTATTTATATTGTTGGGATTCTTATATTGATAGAGTTGAAGAAGTACAGGGACAAATAAGCCAAGGCAAGCCATCTTTTGATCTCTGATCCGGTGTCTAGTTGGATGTCATTTGTTGATGTTCAAAGCACCTTCATTCTATGTGTGTTATTATCTCTATTTATGTCATCTATGTGTGTTTGCAAGTGGGGTACTCCCTAGTGGTGATGCTCCACTATTTGTCTTTGTGTTATGGGATGCATGGTAGCATGGCCGTGCTATCCCACTTGGTTATCTTGTATGCTCAACTTGAGCATGTTCCATCTCAAGATAGTAACTTACACCACACCCACCCCATTTGTAGTATAGAGGTATCATTGTCATGATCTTGGTGTATTCTCAACTTGAGAGGAGTATGACGTGTACCATCTTGGAGAATATGTTGGATAGTGACACTCCACTATCTAAGTTGTGTAGTTAGCACCACAAATCTGAGAGTATATTCCTCCTTGTGTTGTCATAATACATGCTTAACTTAAGCAAGTATGATCCACTCCACTACCCCTTTATACCTCATCTATGGCGGGATGACTCTCATCTCGGCCGTAGTGCAATACTAGTTCAACTCATGAAACTATAGGTTGGGAACCCCTCAAGGTTTACCTTGTTGTAAATGTTTATGAAAACCTTGGGTGAGTTAACCTTACCCAAGTGTATGGTTTATAAAGGCAAAAAGGATCTTGTCAAAGATGGTTGAGAAAAGGAATGTGTGTGTGTGAGTTGAGTTTTGAGAAAAACGACACATGGTTCTTTGTATTCGCCCGGAATAATTACACAGCGCAACCATAGCTACTCCAACGTGGGCATGGGGCTTAACTTGACGTTTGTTCTTCTTAGCATGAGGCACCGCACAACTATACAAGGGTACGGTTACCCCCGAGTCCGGGTTGTCATGGTTGGGACAATAGTATAACGGGAGGCCTTCGGGGCTGACCCGTCCGGAAGACACTATGGGTCTCCTGGCTTGGCGGTGGAGCCACGCTCAAGAGGAGGTGAGCTGCCACGGTGCCGGGGAGGTACATACTCCATAGGGTAGGACCTCGTGTTAAGTCGAATGGGCGAAAGGTTATGTCTGGGTATCCGTCGTGGCATATGTCGTTATGCGGGGATGATGCCCACACGATAGGTATCCGGATAGTTGTGGTGAAAGTGTGCAAACTCTGCAGAGTCAAAACTATTCGAATAGCCGCGTCCGCGGTCATGGACGGTTGGGATGGCCGTTACTGAGCTGTGTCGAGTTTTGGTTTTGAAAATGATTTCCAAAGGAAATGCGTGTGTTGGAAGTACCGGAAGGGTACGGGAAAGATGTTGTGCCGACCATGTGGAGATGGTTGAGGAAAATGAAACAAAAATTGGGTGACCCTTCCTAGTGTTTTCATGTAGAGGAACTCTTCTTCAATAGAGATATAGAGATGTCTTAGATAAATTCTTGGAGTGTCCCCTTCGATTGAGAAGTTGGGATGCTATCTCCACCAAAAACATCTCTTCTCTTCCACATGCTATATCCACAAGAGAAACTACTCTTCCTCTCTTGTCTTCTTTAGTTAGAATTGTTATCACCCTCTTGGTGGTTTGCGAGTACAATTCAAATGTACTCACGGCTTTGTCCCTGGCTATTTACTTGGCCAGAATTGAAGGAGTTCGACAGATGAAGAAGGAGTTGACGACGTCTATGCGAGCTAGGAACGTCTTCCCGCCGGTTACTGTAGGGTTATGGCGAGATGACTTGGGTACTTCTTATTCTTGAGGTGATGATGCTACTCTGATGTTTAGTTAGGCCCTTCGAGGCTATTATGTAAGTATTGGTCATGTGACCATGTTGTAATTTTCTTATTCCGCTTTGTAATGGATGGTGTAATTTGATATCAGTTCGGTTATGTGTTCACGGCGCACTGATCATGGGATCGTGAACGGTATACATAACAGGGAATTTCGGACAGCTAGTCCGGGGTCCCCACAGAGCTGGTATCAGAGCCATCCTGACTGTAGGAGACCTTAGTTAGCATGGACGTTAGTTAGGAAACAAGTACTTGGGCAAAACTATTTACGAAACAAATTTTTTCTTTAACCGGAAGCATAGCTTCTACTCCCCTTATTTCTTCAAAACTTTTAAATTCTTATCCCTCCGCTTTATAAAAAGGTTTGAAAATTCTTACTCTATTGTCTCACCCAATTCAAACCTACATATTGGACGATGTCCCCGACTCAGACCCGGAGACTCGAAGTCGAAGATGGATCAACCTTTTATGAAGTCTCACGTATCTCCAACAACAACTATTGAAGACTGGAGGCCGACTTAGTGTGCACATAATCTGACCTTGTTCCTCCGTGGACTTGCAATTTTTGCAGTCGTCAGGGATCAAGTCCTCAGTTTCTTGACTAGTAATTTTTAGGCTAGCCACGAGAAGATATCGACTTCGGGAGCACCCCAACAGCTACCTCTACGAAGACCTCATGTTTCCGGGATGTCGAGACTAGAAGTTCTACACAGTTTTCTCCTCCGCCTCAACATCAACGACTCCAACCGCTACAAGGATCCAAGTTGAAGCGGATGCTGACGATATGAATACGTCGACATATGTGACCAGCCCCAAACCAATAGGATGGATAGGACCAACTCAATCGCTTGGATTGAGATAAATCCGTGCATTAGGAATTTCTGGGTACTTAGAGTACCATGTCTGGTTTGATGATTGCTTGTAGATTCCCTAGTGTGCTGCCTTGAGTGTTTGTATCTGTTTGCTGTGTGCATGTATGTCTTGCTATTTAGACATTCCCGCCCTTTCTAATTGTTTGCAAATTTGTAAAACAGAAATTAAAAATAGAAATCTGCCAGTGTACTGTTTTGCTAATAAAAATAGTTTGGTAGCTCCGATTGATGTGATTCCAATGGCACTAGAACCAGTATGAAATTATCTTTCATATGCCACTGACCTTGTATTTTTAGGATTTTTGTGCGATTTTTAATAAATAAAACTTGATCACTGATTCTGGTTAGTATTTTGAGTCTCAAAAATTGAAAAATAAGTATTTTTGAATGATTCCAATTGTGTTGATCTTGTTTTCTTATTGTGCATCTAGGAAAAATACCAGTAGCCTCTGTTAGTGGTATTTTGTCTCTGGTTATGATTGTATGGGTGTCACATGCAATGATAGGATTAAAGTTTGCCTCGCCGATGTATTGCTAACTATTAGCTAAATTGGGTAGACTAACGAAAGACTCTAACTCTAAACCCGTTGGAAGTTGTTTTTCAACCGTCAAGAAAACTAACCCGACCCCTATCTACGCTGACTTCCTTCAAGATCAGCTGGAGCATCCCCACTACGTCAAGAAAGAAGAAGCCCTACCTTCAAGAGTGACTGCACCTCTACGAGAAGACATGCTAACTTGGTCTAACCTTGGAGTATACTCGCGCTAACCGCGAGAATATCTTTTTGAAACTACCCTCGAACACACCATCTAGCAAGTTGAGAGAACAATAGCGTCAAAGCCGAGCTACACCACATGGTTCATCTGGTCCTCATCAAATGAAGCTTCTGAAGATACTCCAAGACTCAAGACTTTAGGCGTAGTTTACCCGCTAACTTCTTAGTTGTTACTGAAATCAGCACTGACCCTCAAGCTGAAGATTGTCTTCGACGACCCCTGTTGCTGCTTCATATGGGTACCAACCAGGCGTTTCTTCAACTTTCTAACTCGCCGCGCGTCCCATATGGTTCAGTTAACACCGTGAGTGCCTCTTGAAGTGGTGGTCTGCACGTCGCCCCCGAAGATTCTTCAGCTGAACAAGGAAGACCGATGACTTCTTCCGAAGCCCCAGACAGAACTGCAAGGCAGAAGCTCTAAGTTTTTCCGAAAGCCCGATGAAAAATCTTAAGGGTGGAAGACTTCGTCTTCCACTAAAAGTTGGAGCTAACCCTAACATTTTAAACCTTTCTAGCACACCATTGGAAACGTAGGATGCACTAACCCCTCTCGAAACTGTGGACTACTCAACGCCCACTGAAGATGTTGACTCAAGACAAGAGATCAACGACTTCTCCAAGGAGCGCCCGACAAGATCCGTGGCCGAAGCTTACAGTTTTTAACGCTCCTCCCCGATGAACAATTTTAAGGGTGGAAGACTTCGTCTTCCACTAAATTTAGGCTAACTCTAAAAAGTTTTCAACCCTGCTCAAGCACCACTGGGTGCACTAACCCTCCCACAGTCTTGAACCTCCGCTAGGATCATGAAGAAGCTAGAGATCCAACACCTACATGGCGTAGTCAACCTTTTCATGAAGCTCGCCATCGGCAGGAATCCATCATGTCTCCTAGAAGATAAAGCAACGACCTTCTCAACAATGGCACATCTACAGAAGAATGGAGTCTAACTTTAGTTAAACTTTACAACCCCTCTAGTCCTACGCTTAGTAATCTCGGGACGAGATTATTTTAAGGGTGGAAGACCTGTAACACCCCAACTTTTTCAACCTTGATTAGTTGTCCTTATTTCAAAAATCAGGGGGAACAAAAACTTTTTCCATAGACTAATTAAGGTGAATTGCCTTGATCTGTTTGCTATGATGAATTGCCTTGATCTGTTGGTAGATGAATTGTCTTGATTTGCTTGTTGAATTTTGTCTTGAGCTACCTCATAGAACGACACCCCTAGTGGTTAAACAAGCAACTCACCAAATAAAACACATGTGTGGCTTAGGAAGAATTGTTTTCCTTCTTACTACATCAAACCTCTCTCCTGATGACAACATGGGTGTGCCATCTTGATTTTTCTCTTTGTGGTACAAGATAGCTCAATCATCCTTAATTCACAACTTGGTGATCTCAATGCATGGATCTCATCTGTGCATCTCCCTCTACAATTTCCACATCCTGCATGTCTCATTCTACCCTTGCATCACATATATTCAACTTGATCTTATACCCTATCCAATGATTCAACTCTAGATCACTTCCTTCACTTTTACCTCTTGTTTTTATTCAAGTTTAATCTTCACAAAACCAAGAGTGGGAATGATGGATACATTTTGTAGCCACCATCTACCCTTGAGAACACTCCTCCCTAAATTAGTTTCCCTCCTCAAAAATCCTACAGTTTTCCTTCTCTAGTTTTAATCACAAAACTACTTCTAGTTTTATTAAAACTTTCCAAGATTTCTCTTCAAAGAAAACAAGGAACTGAAATGGGTTTTGTTTTTCATCCCATTTCTACCAAGTATTGATTTATAAAACATTATTTCTATTTTGCTTTGTTTTAACAAAAAGCTTGTTTATGGTACCTATACCATTTCTTGTTTCCCTCTTGATTATTTTACATTTGAGAAAAACTCTACCTAACTTGAGAAAGCAAGTAGAATATTTTGAACTCCTATGTTCCAACTAGTTTTGTCTCAACCTTTTCAAATTCCATTTCCACTTGGGTTCTTTCACAATTGTCTCTAGACAATTGAGGTGTGTCCCATACCTTTCAATTAAACTCTTTTTCAAATGGCAACTCTTGCACATCTTATGCACATCTCTGATCCACCACATTGTATCCCCTCCATCCTCCAATTTTTGATCAAATGGATGATCATTTTATATTTTCAAATCACTCCAATTTACCTCTTATTTGAAGAACAAGTTATATCTCATCATACCCATCTCAATCCTCTATTCTTTTCCATCATCACCCTGACCTCATGAATTGGTGATTTCTGCCACCATATTCATCCTTGTGAGTACATGGTTACTTCACTCACCATGTCTCTTAGTCTTGCTCTATAATTGTCTAAACCACCATCACCATCCCATTTACCTTGACATGCACATGCATTGTTGCATGTGGTCCATCCCAATCCTTCCAAAATTGAATTCTTATAAAAGCTACTAATCATCAAATATACCTTGGGAAATATCTTCATCATAAGTTGGTCTCAACCAAAGTGGTGGAGATTATTCTCATGGCACATGTCACCTTCATACTCCTTTTTATCTATATGTATCTACTCCTATTTTTATCATCATCAAAGTCACTCTTTGACATTTTCTCCTCAATATCATGCACATATCTATTCACATGGATGTTGTGCCTCTCCCTCACATTGTTCACTTGTATTTGGCAAGAATGGAGCCGGCCAATTATGTTGGCATGGAAATTTCGGACAACCACTTTCCTCCTCACTTTCTTCTCTTGCAAGACTTTCCTCTCAACTACCCCAACAATTAAATGGGCAGCCACCCATCCTAGCCAATCAAAAAGGAGGCAGCCAACCCCCTCTCCCTCTATAAATGGCCCTTGGCCGGCCACCTCCACTCCTCTTGCTCTCATTTTCTTCTCTCCACTCACTCCTCCACCTTATCTACTCCCTCACACTCTTCTCCTACTCTCCCCCACGAAAATGCAGCTCCCCTAGCTTCCATGGCTGGCCATGGCCATGGAAATCCCCCAAGATGAAGCTATCCTCCTCCCTCAAGCTCATCCTCACCATGAGAGCATCTCTCTCTCTCTTTTCCCCCAACCCTAGCTGATTTCCTCTCCTCTTCTTCTTCCTCCATTGCTAAGATTGGATCTTGATGCAGGTGCATGTTGGTCCAAGCATGGAGAAGGTTGAGCTATTCTCAGATCTGAAGTTCTTGAGCAAAGTTCGTCCAAAACCTTGCAGTAATTTTTGTATCTTGCTGTTTCAGATTCTGGTACGAACTTGTAAAATCCGCCAAATCTCGTGTGCAGATCCAAATCGAGTGATTCAAAGTTCCACAGATAGGTATTGAAAAGATCTACAACTTGGCGTTGGTCTCATCCTCAAATTCGTTACGGATTTTGCATGGTAAATAAAGTTCTGCAAACATGCAGAATCACTGTTTGTTAGATTTCTTCCGTTTTACAAATCCTTTTTGAGCAAACTCAACTGTGAGCGAAAGCCCTCTCCTGTACCTTCATTTTGGCATTGGTTTCACTTTGATTGACCTCCTGAAACTGAAATGGTTCGCAGATCAAGATCTGGTCAGATCTGACTTTGTCGAATTAAACCAGGAGCTTGGAAACGAATTTTTGAATGAAACCAGTTGGGTAAGAACCACCTTTTCAATGTCTTCCAGATGCAGCTGACCTCATATTTTTATGAGTTGTGTACGATTTGTGGTGAATTAAACTTGTTCTGTGTATTCTGCAGACATGACTGTTAGCTTTTAAATCACCAAAAATCCATTTTTGAACTTAATTGAGTGATTCCAATTCTGTAGGACTACTGAATGTTTTCTTAATCTTTTCAAACAAGTTCCAAACCTTTATCTGTTCTGTAACTCCAGTGAGAAAGCAAATGGTACAGACATGCAGTAAACTTGTCAATCCATTTATGAGAGTTTCAGAAACAATTTGAACCCAAATCCAATTGTGTATGCTTCTCTGTTTTAATATCTTTCAAATGCCGGTGGTCCCATATTTTTAGGATTTTTCTACGATTTATGGCTTACAGATCTTGTTTTCTGTACAGTCAGATTCAAAGAAATTCCTAAAATGGTAGGATTAACCTTTTTGGGTGATTCCAATTGGGTTAGTGTTGTATTAGTACTGGCCATCTAGGAAAAATATTATTAGCCTCTGTTCATACATATTTGTTGTTGTTAGTACTGTATATGTGTGACATGCATTGTTGAAGCAAAACTTTTTCGGTTTATTTAAAACCCTTGACCATCTCTTTTTAGTAGAGATGGGCAACCTTTGTTTTATGCTTGCAAAACAAAACCTCTGCAACCTAACATTATCTCTTTTGTTTTGTTTAAGTTTTCAAATGATGTGGTATATGGTTTGCTTCCTATTTTTGTATAGTGATTAAGTGAGCAAATTAAATTAGGAAAATTGTTTTCTACTTTTCCAAAAGTGTTTGAAAATGTTTTGTGAAAGTATTTGATGTCAAACTAATGCTCTTGTCCTCTTTATGATGTTATCTACCAGGGGTACTTAGCTTGTGCCATGGTGATACCGAGAGAGGCAATTGCTAAGTTGTGATACTCTCATACCTTTACTAGGTAAATAAAATGGGTTCTCTTTAAGTTGTTTGTGGTATCTATAAGTCCTTTGTATGGTAGCTCTTTATGGAATGGTTAAATTATGGTTGTTGTATGTTTGTTTTGTTGGTGCAATATGATTGATTGTGTTCCTTTATATTTTCCGGCGATAGATGCGAACGATTCCGGAGAAGATGAAGAAGTGGAATTGGACAAGGATTTTATTTATATTGTTGGGATTCTTATATTGATAGAGTTGAAGAAGTACAGGGACAAATAAGCCAAGGCAAGCCATCTTTTGATCTCTGATCCGGTGTCTAGTTGGATGTCATTTGTTGATGTTCAAAGCACCTTCATTCTATGTGTGTTATTATCTCTATTTATGTCATCTATGTGTGTTTGCAAGTGGGGTACTCCCTAGTGGTGATGCTCCACTATTTGTCTTTGTGTTATGGGATGCATGGTAGCATGGCCGTGCTATCCCACTTGGTTATCTTGTATGCTCAACTTGAGCATGTTCCATCTCAAGATAGTAACTTACACCACACCCACCCCATTTGTAGTATAGAGGTATCATTGTCATGATCTTGGTGTATTCTCAACTTGAGAGGAGTATGCCGTGTACCATCTTGGAGAATATGTTGGATAGTGACACTCCACTATCTAAGTTGTGTAGTTAGCACCACAAATCTGAGAGTATATTCCTCCTTGTGTTGTCATAATACATGCTTAACTTAAGCAAGTATGATCCACTCCACTACCCCTTTATACCTCATCTATGGCGGGATGACTCTCATCTCGGCCGTAGTGCAATACTAGTTCAACTCATGAAACTATAGGTTGGGAACCCCTCAAGGTTTACCTTGTTGTAAATGTTTATGAAAACCTTGGGTGAGTTAACCTTACCCAAGTGTATGGTTTATAAAGGCAAAAAGGATCTTGTCAAAGATGGTTGAGAAAAGGAATGTGTGTGTGTGAGTTGAGTTTTGAGAAAAACGACACATGGTTCTTTGTATTCGCCCGGAACAATTACACAGCGCAACCATAGCTACTCCAACGTGGGCATGGGGCTTAACTTGACGTTTGTTCTTCTTAGCATGAGGCACCGCACAACTATACAAGGGTACGGTTACCCCCGAGTCCGGGTTGTCATGGTTGGGACAATAGTATAACGGGAGGCCTTCGGGGCTGACCCGTCCGGAAGACACTATGGGTCTCCTGGCTTGGCGGTGGAGCCACGCTCAAGAGGAGGTGAGCTGCCACGGTGCCGGGGAGGTACATACTCCATAGGGTAGGACCTCGTGTTAAGTCGAATGGGCGAAAGGTTATGTCTGGGTATCCGTCGTGGCATATGTCGTTATGCGGGGATGATGCCCACACGATAGGTATCCGGATAGTTGTGGTGAAAGTGTGCAAACTCTGCAGAGTCAAAACTATTCGAATAGCCGCGTCCGCGGTCATGGACGGTTGGGATGGCCGTTACTGAGCTGTGTCGAGTTTTGGTTTTGAAAATGATTTCCAAAGGAAATGCGTGTGTTGGAAGTACCGGAAGGGTACGGGAAAGATGTTGTGCCGACCATGTGGAGATGGTTGAGGAAAATGAAACAAAAATTGGGTGACCCTTCCTAGTGTTTTCATGTAGAGGAACTCTTCTTCAATAGAGATATAGAGATGTCTTAGATAAATTCTTGGAGTGTCCCCTTCGATTGAGAAGTTGGGATGCTATCTCCACCAAAAACATCTCTTCTCTTCCACATGCTATATCCACAAGAGAAACTACTCTTCCTCTCTTGTCTTCTTTAGTTAGAATTGTTATCACCCTCTTGGTGGTTTGCGAGTACAATTCAAATGTACTCACGGCTTTGTCCCTGGATATTTACTTGGCCAGACTTGAAGGAGTTCGACAGATGAAGAAGGAGTTGACGACGTCTATGCGAGCTAGGAACGTCTTCCCAGTCAGTTGCCTGTAGGGTTATGGCAGATGACTTGGGTACTGCGCTGCTGAAGTGATGATGCTACTCTGATGTTTAGTTAGGCCCTTCGAGGCTATTATGTAAGTATTGGTCATGTGACCATGTTGTAATTTTCTTATTCCGCTTTGTAATGGATGGTGTAATTTGATATCAGTTCGGTTATGTGTTCACGGCGCACTGATCATGGGATCGTGAACGGTATACATAACAGGGAATTTCGGACAGCTAGTCCGGGGTCCCCACAGAGCTGGTATCAGAGCCATCCTGACTGTAGGAGACCTTAGTTAGCATGGACGTTAGTTAGGAAACAAGTACTTGGGCAAAACTATTTACGAAACAAATTTTTTCTTTAACCGGAAGCATAGCTTCTACTCCCCTTATTTCTTCAAAACTTTTAAATTCTTATCCCTCCGCTTTATAAAAAGGTTTGAAAATTCTTACTCTATTGTCTCACCCAATTCAAACCTACATATTGGACGATGTCCCCGACTCAGACCCGGAGACTCGAAGTCGAAGATGGATCAACCTTTTATGAAGTCTCACGTATCTCCAACAACAACTATTGAAGACTGGAGGCCGACTTAGTGTGCACATAATCTGACCTTGTTCCTCCGTGGACTTGCAATTTTTGCAGTCGTCAGGGATCAAGTCCTCAGTTTCTTGACTAGTAATTTTTAGGCTAGCCACGAGAAGATATCGACTTCGGGAGCACCCCAACAGCTACCTCTACGAAGACCTCATGTTTCCGGGATGTCGAGACTAGAAGTTCTACACAGTTTTCTCCTCCGCCTCAACATCAACGACTCCAACCGCTACAAGGATCCAAGTTGAAGCGGATGCTGACGATATGAATACGTCGACATATGTGACCAGCCCCAAACCAATAGGATGGATAGGACCAACTCAATCGCTTGGATTGAGATAAATCCGTGCATTAGGAATTTCTGGGTACTTAGAGTACCATGTCTGGTTTGATGATTGCTTGTAGATTCCCTAGTGTGCTGCCTTGAGTGTTTGTATCTGTTTGCTGTGTGCATGTATGTCTTGCTATTTAGACATTCCCGCCCTTTCTAATTGTTTGCAAATTTGTAAAACAGAAATTAAAAATAGAAATCTGCCAGTGTACTGTTTTGCTAATAAAAATAGTTTGGTAGCTCCGATTGATGTGATTCCAATGGCACTAGAACCAGTATGAAATTATCTTTCATATGCCACTGACCTTGTATTTTTAGGATTTTTGTGCGATTTTTAATAAATAAAACTTGATCACTGATTCTGGTTAGTATTTTGAGTCTCAAAAATTGAAAAATAAGTATTTTTGAATGATTCCAATTGTGTTGATCTTGTTTTCTTATTGTGCATCTAGGAAAAATACCAGTAGCCTCTGTTAGTGGTATTTTGTCTCTGGTTATGATTGTATGGGTGTCACATGCAATGATAGGATTAAAGTTTGCCTCGCCGATGTATTGCTAACTATTAGCTAAATTGGGTAGACTAACGAAAGACTCTAACTCTAAACCCGTTGGAAGTTGTTTTTCAACCGTCAAGAAAACTAACCCGACCCCTATCTACGCTGACTTCCTTCAAGATCAGCTGGAGCATCCCCACTACGTCAAGAAAGAAGAAGCCCTACCTTCAAGAGTGACTGCACCTCTACGAGAAGACATGCTAACTTGGTCTAACCTTGGAGTATACTCGCGCTAACCGCGAGAATATCTTTTTGAAACTACCCTCGAACACACCATCTAGCAAGTTGAGAGAACAATAGCGTCAAAGCCGAGCTACACCACATGGTTCATCTGGTCCTCATCAAATGAAGCTTCTGAAGATACTCCAAGACTCAAGACTTTAGGCGTAGTTTACCCGCTAACTTCTTAGTTGTTACTGAAATCAGCACTGACCCTCAAGCTGAAGATTGTCTTCGACGACCCCTGTTGCTGCTTCATATGGGTACCAACCAGGCGTTTCTTCAACTTTCTAACTCGCCGCGCGTCCCATATGGTTCAGTTAACACCGTGAGTGCCTCTTGAAGTGGTGGTCTGCACGTCGCCCCCGAAGATTCTTCAGCTGAACAAGGAAGACCGATGACTTCTTCCGAAGCCCCAGACAGAACTGCAAGGCAGAAGCTCTAAGTTTTTCCGAAAGCCCGATGAAAAATCTTAAGGGTGGAAGACTTCGTCTTCCACTAAAAGTTGGAGCTAACCCTAACATTTTAAACCTTTCTAGCACACCATTGGAAACGTAGGATGCACTAACCCCTCTCGAAACTGTGGACTACTCAACGCCCACTGAAGATGTTGACTCAAGACAAGACATCAACGACTTCTCCAAGGAGCGCCCGACAAGACCCGTGGCCGAAGCTTACAGTTTTTAACGCTCCTCCCCGATGAACAATTTTAAGGGTGGAAGACTTCGTCTTCCACTAAATTTAGGCTAACTCTAAAAAGTTTTCAACCCTGCTCAAGCACCACTGGGTGCACTAACCCTCCCACAGTCTTGAACCTCCGCTAGGATCATGAAGAAGCTAGAGATCCAACACCTACATGGCGTAGTCAACCTTTTCATGAAGCTCGCCATCGGCAGGAATCCATCATGTCTCCTAGAAGATAAAGCAACGACCTTCTCAACAATGGCACATCTACAGAAGAATGGAGTCTAACTTTAGTTAAACTTTACAACCCCTCTGTAGGATAACGTTGCATAGAAAACAAAAATTTTCCTACCGCGAACACGCAATCCAAGCCAAGATGCAATCTAGAAGACGGTAGCAACGAGGGGGTATCGAGTCTCACCCTTGAAGAGATTCCAAAGCCTACAAGATGAGGCTCTTGTTGCTGCGGTAGACGATCACTTGCCGCTTGCAAAAGCGCGTAGAAGATCTTGATCACGATCGGTTCCGGCGCCACGAACGGGCAGCACCTCCGTACTCGGTCACACGTTCGGTTATTGATGAAGACGACGTCCACCTCCCCGTTCCAGCGGGCAGCGGAAGTAGTAGCTCCTCTTGAATCCGACAGCACGACGGCGTGGTGTCGGTGGCGGTGTAGAAGTCCGGCGGAGCTTCGTTAAGCTACGCGGGAAATATGAAGTGGAGGAGCAAAGCTAGGGTTTGGGAGGGGGTGGCCGGCCACTCAAGGGGGGGCGGCCAAGCTATGGTCTTGGGGTGGCCGGCCCCCTCCCTTGGCCCCTCATTATATAGGTGGATCCCAAGTGTTGGTGTCCAAGTCTTCGAATAAGACCCGAAACCAAAACCTTCCATAGGAGGGGGCAAACCTAGCCCAACTAGGACTCCCACCCAAAGGTGGGATTCCCACCTCCCATGTGGGGGGTGGCCGGCCCCCTATGGTGGAGTCCACTTGGGACTCCACCCCCACTAGGGCTGGCCGGCCATGGAGGTGGAGTCCCTTGTGGACTCCACCTTCCTTGGTGGTTTCTTCCGGACTTTTCTAGAACCTTCTAGAACCTTCCATAGAACCTTCCGCGACATTTTATTTCACATAAAATGACATCCTATATATGAATCTTATTCTCCGGACCATTCCGGAACTCCTCGTGATATCCGGGATCTCATCCGGGACTCCGAACAAATATTCGAACTCCATTCCATAATTCAAGTGCTACCATTTCAACATCCAACTTTAAGTGTGTCACCCTACGGTTCGAGAACTATGCGGACATGGTTGAGTACTCACTCCGACCAATAACCAATAGCGGGATCTGGAGATCCATAATGGCTCCCACATATTCAACGATGACTTTAGTGATCGAATGAACCATACACATATATTACCAATTCCCTTTGTCTCGCGATATTTTACTTGTCCGAGGTTTGATCTTCGGTATCACTCTATACCTTGTTCAACCTCGTCTCGACAAGTACTCTTTACTCGTACCGTGGTATGTGGTCTCTTATGAACTCATTCATATGCTTGCAAGACATTAGACGACATTCCACCGAGAGGGCCCAGAGTATATCTATCCGTCATCGGGATGGACAAATCCCACCGTTGATCCATATGCCTCAACTCATACTTTTCCGGATACTTAATCCCACCTTTATAGCCACCCATTTACGCGGTGGTGTTTGGTGTAATCAAAGTACCTTTCCGGTATAAGTGATTTACATGATCTCATGGTCATAAGGACTAGGTAACTATGTATCGAAAGCTTATAGCAAATAACTTAATGACGAGATCTTATGCTACGCTTAATTGGGTGCGTCCATTATATCATTCACACAATGACATAACCTTGTTATTAATAACATCCAATGTTCATGATTATGAAACTAATCATCCATTAATCAACAAGCTAGTTTAAGAGGCATACTAGGGACTTCTTGTTTGTCTACATATCACACATGTACTAATGTTTCGGTTAATACAATTCTAGCATGATATATAAACATTTATCATAAACATAAAGATATAAATAATAACCACTTTATTATTGCCTCTAGGGCATATCTCCTTCGATCTCCCACTTGCACTAGAGTCAATAATCTAGATTACATTGTAATATACCTAACACCCATGGCATTCTCGGTGTTGGTCATGCTTTGCCCTAGGGAGAGCTTTAGTCAACGGATCTGCTACATTCAGATCGGTGTGTACTTTGCAAATCTTTACTTCTCCATCTTCGATGTACTCGCGAATCGAGTGGTAACGCAGCTTGATATGCTTCAGCCTCTTGTGTGACCTTGGCTCTTGTGCATTGGCGATGGCACCCATGTTATCACGGTAAATGATTAATGGGTCCAATGCACTAGGAACCACACCGAGCTCTACAATGAACCTCTTCATCCATACCGCTTCCGATGAAGCCTCTGAAGCCGCTTATGTACTCGATTCTGTTGAAGACTTCGCCACCGTGCACCGCTTCGAGCTTGCCCAGCTTATCGCAGCACCATTCAATATAAACACGTACCCAGATTGTGACTTAGAGTCATCGGGATCGGTGTTCCAACTTGCATCGGTGTAACCGTTTACAACGAGCTCTTGGTCACCTCCATAACAAAGAAACATATCCTTAGTTCTTTTCAAGTACTTCAGATATTCTTGACCGCTGTCCGATGTTCCATTCCTGGATCACTTTGATATCTGCTAGTCAAACTAACAGATGTGCTATATCCGGTCTAGTACATAGCATGGCATACATGATAGATCCTCGTGCCGAGGCATAGGGGATGTTACACATCCTTTCTCTTTCTTCTGCCGTAGCCGGTCCTTGAGTTTTACTCAATACCTTGCCTCGGTAACATAGGTAAGAACCCTTTCTTACTTTCGTCCATTCTAAACTTCTTTAGAATCTTGTCCGAGATATGTACTCTGTGATAGCCCTATTAGGCGTCTTGATCTATCTCTATAAATCTTGATGCCTAATATATACGATGCTTCACCAAGGTCTTTCATTGAAAAACTATTATTCAAATAACCCTTAACATCGCTTAATAGTTCTATATCATTCCCGATCAATAATATGTCATCTACATATAATATCAGGAATGCTACAGAGCTCCCACTCACTTTCTTGTAAATACAGGCCTCTCCATGACACCGTATAAACCCGAAGTCTTTGATCACCTTATCAAAGCGTCGGTTCCAACTTCTTGATGCTTGCTTCAGTCCATAGATTGAACGCTGAAGTTTGCATACTTTGTCAGCATTTTTAGGATCGACAAAACGTTTGGGTTGTACCATATACAACTCTTCCTCAATATCTCCATTAAGGAACGCCGTTTTGACATCCATCTGCCAAATCTCATAATCGAAAAATGCAGCTATTGCTAACAAAATCCTCACAGATTTTAGCTTCGCTACAGGTGAAAAAGTCTCATCGTAGTCAACTCCTTGAATTTGTCGGAAACCCTTTGCGACAAGTCGAGCTTTATAGACAGTAATATTACCATCAGCATCTGTTTTTCTCTTGAAGATCCATTTATTCTCGACAGCCTTTCGGCTATCAGGTAAGTCTACCAAAGTCCATACTTTGTTATCATACATGGATCCCATTTCGGATTTCATGGCTTCTTGCCATTTGTTGGAATCTGGGCTCATCATCGCTTCTTCATACGTCGCAGGTCCTCATCATTGTTATCTACAATCATGACATTTAGACAAGGATCATACCAATCAGGAGTGGCACGTTCCCTTGTCGATCTGCGAGGTTCGATGGTTTCCTCGTTCGAAGTTTCATGATCATTATCATTAGCTTCCTCTGTTGCCGGTGTAGGCGGTACAGTACAACTTCCGTCATCGCGCTACTCTGATCAACGAGTATAGATTCATCAATCTCATCGAGTTCTACTTTTCTTCCAGTCACTTCTTTAGTGAGAAATTCTTTCTCAAGAAAGGTTCCATTCTTAGCAACAAAGATTTTGCCTTCGGATTTGTGATAGAAAGTGTACCCTATAGTTTCCTTAGGGTATCCTATGAAGACGCATTTCTCCGCTTTGGGTTCTAGCTTGTCCGGTTGTAACTTCTTTACATAGGCTTCGCAACCCCAAACTTTAAGGAACGACAGCTTAGGTTTCTTATTAAACCATAATTCATACGGTGTCGTTTCTACGGATTTTGATGGTGCTCTATTTAAAGTGAATGCGGCTGTCTCTAATGCATAACTCCAAAATGATAACGGCAAATCAGTAAGAGACATCATACTACGAACCATATCTAAGAGAGTTCGATTACGACGTTCGGACACACCGTTTCGTTGAGGTGTTCCCGGCGGTGTCAATTGTGAAAGTATTCCGCATTTCTTTAAATGCATGCCAAACTCATAACTCAGATATTCACCTCCACGATCAGATCGTAGAAATTTGATCTTCTTGTTACGTTGATTTTCTACTTCACTTTGAAATTCCTTAAACTTCTCGAAAGTTTCGGATTTATGTTTCATGAAATAGATATACCCATATCTACTCAGATCATCTGTGAAGGTTAGAACATAACGATAACCACCGCGCGATGCTACGCTCATTGGTCCACATACATCGGTATGTATGATTTCCAATAAGTCAGTAGCTCGCTCCATCATACCAGAGAATGGAGTCTTTGTCATTTTTCCCATTAGACATGCTTCGCATCTATCAAGTGACTCAAAATCAAGTGATTCAAGTAATCCATCAGTATGGAGTTTCTTCATGCGTTTCACTCCAATATGACCAAGACGACAGTGCCACATATAAGTAGAATTATCATTTAGTTTAATTCGCTTAGCATCAATGTTATGTATATGTGTATCACTACTATCGAGATCTAACAGAAATAAGCCATTCTTTTGTGGTGCTCGACCATAAAAGATATTATTCATAAAAATAGAACAACCATTATTCTCAGACTTGAATGAATAACCGTCTTGCATTAAACAAGATCCAGATATAATGTTCATGCTCAACGCAGTACATAATAACAATTATTTAGGCTTAAAACTAATCCCGAAGGTAGATGTAGAGGAAGTGTCCCGACTGCGATCACATTGACCTTGGATCCGTTTCAACGCGCATCGTCACTTCATCTTTCAGCGGCTTGTCGTTTATTCTTTAGTTCCTGTTTCGAGTTACAAATATGAGCAACCGAACCAGTATCAAATACCCAGGTACTAGAACGAGAACTAGTGAGATAAACATCTATAACATGTATATCAGATATACCTTCTTTCTTCTTCTTGACAAGGCCGCTCTTTAGATCAGCCAGATACTTGGAGCAATTACGCTTCCAGTGTCCCTTCTCCTTGCAGTAATAGCACTCAGCATCAGGCTTAGGGCCGTTCTTAGGTTTCATAGGAGGCGTGGCAGCTTTCTTGCCACCCTTCTTGAATTTTCCTTTAGACTTGCCCTGTTTCTTGAAACCGGTGGTCTTGTTGACCATCAACACTTGGTGCTCTTTCTTGATCTCAATCTCAGCAGCTTTTAGCATGCCAAAGAGTTCAGGTAACTCCTTGTTCATGTTCTGCATATTGTAGTTCATCACAAAGTTCTTGTAACTTGGTGGCAGTGATTGAAGGACACGATTAATCCCCAGTCTGTTAGGAATCACTATTCCCAAGTCACTGAGTTTCTTCGCATGCCCGGTCATGGCGAGCATGTGCTCACTAACGGAGCTGCCTTCTTCCATCATACAGCTGAAGAAATGTTTCGATGCTTCATAGCATTCCATGGCCGCATGAGTCTCGAATATAGCTTTCAGCTCATTCATCAACTCATGAGGATCATGGTGCTCAAAACGTTTTTGAAGATCGGATTCCGGACTGCACGGGATGGCACACCGAACTTGAGAGTACCAAGTTTTCCGAGTTGCGTAAACAGCTTTTACTTCATCGGATTCATCTTCTGCAGGAGGGTCACCTAGCGGTGCATCAAGCACAAATTGCAGATTTCCGCCAGAGAGGAAGATCCTCACATGACGGAACCAGTCGGTGAAGTTGCTACCGTTGCTCTTAAGTTTCTCTTTCTCTAGGAACTGATTAAAATTGATTGGGGACGCCATCTCTACAACATATATTTGCAATAGTTTAGACTAAGTTTATGACAAATTGAGTTCAAATTTTAATTCAACATAATTAAAAACCTAAGTGAACTC
The DNA here is from genome assembly GCF_019359855.2 of Lolium perenne. Taxonomy (NCBI): domain Eukaryota; kingdom Viridiplantae; phylum Streptophyta; class Magnoliopsida; order Poales; family Poaceae; genus Lolium; species Lolium perenne. The sequence goes on along the minus strand of NC_067248.2, from coordinate 256,114,975 downwards.
CCACTCAAAACAATATCCCTCGCATTGTCTTAGTGATCACACGAACCAAATCCACCGCACCTAAACCCGATCATCACGAGAAAAGGTGTGATTTCAATGGCGAACACTCATAGTGTTCATCATATCAACCATATGATTCATGCTCTACCTTTCGGTATCACGTGTTCCGAGACCATGTCTGTACATGCTAGGCTCGTCAAGGCCACCTTAGTATCCGCATGTGCAAAACTGTCTTGCACCCGTTGTATGTACTTATCGAATCTATCACACCCGATCATCACGAGATGCTTCGAAACGATAAGACTTAATAACGGTGCTACTAAGGATGAACACTTTATTATCTTGAGATTTTAGTGAGGGATCATCTTATAATGCTACCGTCGCGATCTAAGCAAAATAAGATGCATAAAAAGGATTAACATCACATGCGCTCATATGTGATATGATATGGCCCTTTTGTTCTTGTGCCTTTGATCTTCATCTCCAAAGCACGGATATGATCTCCATCATCTTCGGGCATGATCTCCATCATCGTCGGCGTAGCACCAAGGTCAATGGCACCGTCTTCTTGTTTGTCCTCCATGTAGCAACTATTACAACTACTTTGAAATACTACTCAACATGAAATTTAAAGACAACCATAAGGCTCCTGCCGGTTGCCACAATACAATAATGATCATCTCATACATATTCATCATCATATCATGGCCATATCACATCACCAAACCCTGCAAAAACAAGTTAGACGTCTCTAATTTGGTTTGCATATTTTACGTGGTTTAGGGTTTTCGAGAGAGATCTAATCTACCTACGAACATGAACCACAACGTTGATACTAATGTTTTCAATAGAAGAGTAAATTGAATCTTTACTATAGTAGGAGAGACAGACACCCGCAAAGCCTCTTATGCAATACAAGTTGCATGTCGAACGAGGAACAAGTCTCATGAACGCGGTCATGTAAAGTTAGTCCGAGCCGCTTCATCCCACTATGCCATAAAGATGCAAAGTACTCAAACTAAAGATAACAAGAGCATCAACGCCCACAAACCATTGTGTTCTACTCGTGCAACCATCTATGCATAGACACGGCTCGATACCACTTGTAGGATAACGTTGCATAGAAAACAAAAATTTTCCTACCGCGAACACGCAATCCAAGCCAAGATGCAATCTAGAAGACGGTAGCAACGAGGGGGTATCGAGTCTCACCCTTGAAGAGATTCCAAAGCCTACAAGATGAGGCTCTTGTTGCTGCGGTAGACGATCACTTGCCGCTTGCAAAAGCGCGTAGAAGATCTTGATCACGATCGGTTCCGGCGCCACGAACGGGCAGCACCTCCGTACTCGGTCACACGTTCGGTTGTTGATGAAGACGACGTCCACCTCCCCGTTCCAGCGGGCAGCGGAAGTAGTAGCTCCTCTTGAATCCGACAGCACGACGGCGTGGTGTCGGTGGCGGTGTAGAAGTCCGGCGGAGCTTCGTTAAGCTACGCGGGAAATATGAAGTGGAGGAGCAAAGCTAGGGTTTGGGAGGGGGTGGCCGGCCACTCAAGGGGGGGCGGCCAAGCTATGGTCTTGGGGTGGCCGGCCCCCTCCCTTGGCCCCTCATTATATAGGTGGATCCCAAGTGTTGGTGTCCAAGTCTTCGAATAAGACCCGAAACCAAAACCTTCCATAGGAGGGGGCAAACCTAGCCCAACTAGGACTCCCACCCAAAGGTGGGATTCCCACCTCCCATGTGGGGGGTGGCCGGCCCCCTATGGTGGAGTCCACTTGGGACTCCACCCCCACTAGGGCTGGCCGGCCATGGAGGTGGAGTCCCTTGTGGACTCCACCTTCCTTGGTGGTTTCTTCCGGACTTTTCTAGAACCTTCTAGAACCTTCCATAGAACCTTCCGCGACATTTTATTTCACATAAAATGACATCCTATATATGAATCTTATTCTCCGGACCATTCCGGAACTCCTCGTGATATCCGGGATCTCATCCGGGACTCCGAACAAATATTCGAACTCCATTCCATAATTCAAGTGCTACCATTTCAACATCCAACTTTAAGTGTGTCACCCTACGGTTCGAGAACTATGCGGACATGGTTGAGTACTCACTCCGACCAATAACCAATAGCGGGATCTGGAGATCCATAATGGCTCCCACATATTCAACGATGACTTTAGTGATCGAATGAACCATACACATATATTACCAATTCCCTTTGTCTCGCGATATTTTACTTGTCCGAGGTTTGATCTTCGGTATCACTCTATACCTTGTTCAACCTCGTCTCCTGACAAGTACTCTTTACTCGTACCGTGGTATGTGGTCTCTTATGAACTCATTCATATGCTTGCAAGACATTAGACGACATTCCACCGAGAGGGCCCAGAGTATATCTATCCGTCATCGGGATGGACAAATCCCACTGTTGATCCATATGCCTCAACTCATACTTTCCGGATACTTAATCCCACCTTTATAGCCACCCATTTACGCAGTGGTGTTTGGTGTAATCAAAGTACCTTTCCGGTATAAGTGATTTACATGATCTCATGGTCATAAGGACTAGGTAACTATGTATCGAAAGCTTATAGCAAATAACTTAATGACGAGATCTTATGCTACGCTTAATTGGGTGCGTCCATTATATCATTCACACAATGACATAACCTTGTTATTAATAACATCCAATGTTCATGATTATGAAACTAATCATCCATTAATCAACAAGCTAGTTTAAGAGGCATACTAGGGACTTCTTGTTTGTCTACATATCACACATGTACTAATGTTTCGGTTAATACAATTCTAGCATGATATATAAACATTTATCATAAACATAAAGATATAAATAATAACCACTTTATTATTGCCTCTAGGGCATATCTCCTTCACCCTCTAGTCCTACGCTTAGTAATCTCGGGACGAGATTATTTTAAGGGTGGAAGACCTGTAACACCCCAACTTTTTCAACCTTGATTAGTTGTCCTTATTTCAAAAATCAGGGGGAACAAAAACTTTTTCCATAGACTAATTAAGGTGAATTGCCTTGATCTGTTTGCTATGATGAATTGCCTTGATCTGTTGGTAGATGAATTGTCTTGATTTGCTTGTTGAATTTTGTCTTGAGCTACCTCATAGAACGACACCCCTAGTGGTTAAACAAGCAACTCACCAAATAAAACACATGTGTGGCTTAGGAAGAATTGTTTTCCTTCTTACTACATCAAACCTCTCTCCTGATGACAACATGGGTGTGCCATCTTGATTTTTCTCTTTGTGGTACAAGATAGCTCAATCATCCTTAATTCACAACTTGGTGATCTCAATGCATGGATCTCATCTGTGCATCTCCCTCTACAATTTCCACATCCTGCATGTCTCATTCTACCCTTGCATCACATATATTCAACTTGATCTTATACCCTATCCAATGATTCAACTCTAGATCACTTCCTTCACTTTTACCTCTTGTTTTTATTCAAGTTTAATCTTCACAAAACCAAGAGTGGGAATGATGGATACATTTTGTAGCCACCATCTACCCTTGAGAACACTCCTCCCTAAATTAGTTTCCCTCCTCAAAAATCCTACAGTTTTCCTTCTCTAGTTTTAATCACAAAACTACTTCTAGTTTTATTAAAACTTTCCAAGATTTCTCTTCAAAGAAAACAAGGAACTGAAATGGGTTTTGTTTTTCATCCCATTTCTACCAAGTATTGATTTATAAAACATTATTTCTATTTTGCTTTGTTTTAACAAAAAGCTTGTTTATGGTACCTATACCATTTCTTGTTTCCCTCTTGATTATTTTACATTTGAGAAAAACTCTACCTAACTTGAGAAAGCAAGTAGAATATTTTGAACTCCTATGTTCCAACTAGTTTTCTCTCAACCTTTTCAAATTCCATTTCCACTTGGGTTCTTTCCCAATTGTCTCTAGACAATTGAGGTGTGTCCCATACCTTTCAATTAAACTCTTTTTCAAATGGCAACTCTTGCACATCTTATGCACATCTCTGATCCACCACATTGTATCCCCTCCATCCTCCAATTTTTGATCAAATGGATGATCATTTTATATTTTCAAATCACTCCAATTTACCTCTTATTTGAAGAACAAGTTATATCTCATCATACCCATCTCAATCCTCTATTCTTTTCCATCATCACCCTGACCTCATGAATTGGTGATTTCTGCCACCATATTCATCCTTGTGAGTACATGGTTACTTCACTCACCATGTCTCTTAGTCTTGCTCTATAATTGTCTAAACCACCATCACCATCCCATTTACCTTGACATGCACATGCATTGTTGCATGTGGTCCATCCCAATCCTTCCAAAATTGAATTCTTATAAAAGCTACTAATCATCAAATATACCTTGGGAAATATCTTCATCATAAGTTGGTCTCAACCAAAGTGGTGGAGATTATTCTCATGGCACATGTCACCTTCATACTCCTTTTTATCTATATGTATCTACTCCTATTTTTATCATCATCAAAGTCACTCTTTGACATTTTCTCCTCAATATCATGCACATATCTATTCACATGGATGTTGTGCCTCTCCCTCACATTGTTCACTTGTATTTGGCAAGAATGGAGCCGGCCAATTATGTTGGCATGGAAATTTCGGACAACCACTTTCCTCCTCACTTTCTTCTCTTGCAAGACTTTCCTCTCAACTACCCCAACAATTAAATGGGCAGCCACCCATCCTAGCCAATCAAAAAGGAGGCAGCCAACCCCCTCTCCCTCTATAAATGGCCCTTGGCCGGCCACCTCCACTCCTCTTGCTCTCATTTTCTTCTCTCCACTCACTCCTCCACCTTATCTACTCCCTCACACTCTTCTCCTACTCTCCCCCACGAAAATGCAGCTCCCCTAGCTTCCATGGCTGGCCATGGCCATGGAAATCCCCCAAGATGAAGCTATCCTCCTCCCTCAAGCTCATCCTCACCATGAGAGCATCTCTCTCTCTTTTCCCCCAACCCTAGCTGATTTCCTCTCCTCTTCTTCTTCCTCCATTGCTAAGATTGGATCTTGATGCAGGTGCATGTTGGTCCAAGCATGGAGAAGGTTGAGCTATTCTCAGATCTGAAGTTCTTGAGCAAAGTTCGTCCAAAACCTTGCAGTAATTTTTGTATCTTGCTGTTTCAGATTCTGGTACAAACTTGTAAAATCCGCCAAATCTCGTGTGCAGATCCAAATCCAGTGATTCAAAGTTCCACAGATAGGTATTGAAAAGATCTACAACTTGGCGTTGGTCTCATCCTCAAATTCGTTACGGATTTTGCATGGTAAATAAAGTTCTGCAAACATGCAGAATCACTGTTTGTTAGATTTCTTCCGTTTTACAAATCCTTTTTGAGCAAACTCAACTGTGAGCGAAAGCCCTCTCCTGTACCTTCATTTTGGCATTGGTTTCACTTTGATTGACCTCCTGAAACTGAAATGGTTCGCAGATCAAGATCTGGTCAGATCTGACTTTGTCGAATGAAACCAGGAGCTTGGAAACGAATTTTTGAATGAAACCAGTTGGGTAAGAACCACCTTTTCAATGTCTTCCAGATGCAGCTGACCTCATATTTTTATGAGTTGTGTACGATTTGTGGTGAATTAAACTTGTTCTGTGTATTCTGCAGACATGACTGTTAGCTTTTAAATCACCAAAAATCCATTTTTGAACTTAATTGAGTGATTCCAATTCTGTAGGACTACTGAATGTTTTCTTAATCTTTTCAAACAAGTTCCAAACCTTTATCTGTTCTGTAACTCCAGTGAGAAAGCAAATGGTACAGACATGCAGTAAACTTGTCAATCCATTTATGAGAGTTTCAGAAACAATTTGAACCCAAATCCAATTGTGTATGCTTCTCTGTTTTAATATCTTTCAAATGCCGGTGGTCCCATATTTTTAGGATTTTTCTACGATTTATGGCTTACAGATCTTGTTTTCTGTACAGTCAGATTCAAAGAAATTCCTAAAATGGTAGGATTAACCTTTTTGGGTGATTCCAATTGGGTTAGTGTTGTATTAGTACTGGCCATCTAGGAAAAATATTATTAGCCTCTGTTCATACATATTTGTTGTTGTTAGTACTGTATATGTGTGACATGCATTGTTGAAGCAAAACTTTTTCGGTTTATTTAAAACCCTTGACCATCTCTTTTTAGTAGAGATGGGCAACCTTTGTTTTATGCTTGCAAAACAAAACCTCTGCAACCTAACATTATCTCTTTTGTTTTGTTTAAGTTTTCAAATGATGTGGTATATGGTTTGCTTCCTATTTTTGTATAGTGATTAAGTGAGCAAATTTAATTAGGAAAACTGTTTTCTACTTTTCCAAAAGTGTTTGAAAATGTTTTGTGAAAGTATTTGATGTCAAACTAATGTTCTTGTCCTCTTTATGATGTTATCTACCAGGGGTACTTAGCTTGTGCCATGGTGATACCGAGAGAGGCAATTGCTAAGTTGTGATACTCTCATACCTTTACTAGGTAAATAAAATGGGTTCTCTTTAAGTTGTTTGTGGTATCTATAAGTCCTTTGTATGGTAGCTCTTTATGGAATGGTTAAATTATGGTTGTTGTATGTTTGTTTTGTTGGTGCAATATGATTGATTGTGTTCCTTTATATTTTCCGGCGATAGATGCGAACGATTCCGGAGAAGATGAAGAAGTGGAATTGGACAAGGATTTTATTTATATTGTTGGGATTCTTATATTGATAGAGTTGAAGAAGTACATGGACAAATAAGCCAAGGCAAGCCATCTTTTGATCTCTGATCCGGTGTCTAGTTGGATGTCATTTGTTGATGTTCAAAGCACCTTCATTCTATGTGTGTTATTATCTCTATTTATGTCATCTATGTGTGTTTGCAAGTGGGGTACTCCCTAGTGGTGATGCTCCACTATTTGTCTTTGTGTTATGGGATGCATGGTAGCATGGCCGTGCTATCCCACTTGGTTATCTTGTATGCTCAACTTGAGCATGTTCCATCTCAAGATAGTAACTTACACCACACCCACCCCATTTGTAGTATAGAGGTATCATTGTCATGATCTTGGTGTATTCTCAACTTGAGAGGAGTATGCCATGTACCATCTTGGAGAATATGTTGGATAGTGACACTCCACTATCTAAGTTGTGTAGTTAGCACCACAAATCTGAGAGTATATTCCTCCTTGTGTTGTCATAATACATGCTTAACTTAAGCAAGTATGATCCACTCCACTACCCCTTTATACCTCATCTATGGCGGGATGACTCTCATCTCGGCCGTAGTGCAATACTAGTTCAACTCATGAAACTATAGGTTGGGAACCCCTCAAGGTTTACCTTGTTGTAAATGTTTATGAAAACCTTGGGTGAGTTAACCTTACCCAAGTGTATGGTTTATAAAGGCAAAAAGGATCTTGTCAAAGATGGTTGAGAAAAGGAATGTGTGTGTGTGAGTTGAGTTTTGAGAAAAACGACACATGGTTCTTTGTATTCGCCCGGAACAATTACACAGCGCAACCATAGCTACTCCAACGTGGGCATGGGGCTTAACTTGACGTTTGTTCTTCTTAGCATGAGGCACCGCACAACTATACAAGGGTACGGTTACCCCCGAGTCCGGGTTGTCATGGTTGGGACAATAGTATAACGGAGGCCTTCGGGCTGACCCGTCCGGAAGACACTATGGGTCTCCTGGCTTGGCGGTGGAGCCACGCTCAAGAGGAGGTGAGCTGCCACGGTGCCGGGGAGGTACATACTCCATAGGGTAGGACCTCGTGTTAAGTCGAATGGGCGAAAGGTTATGTCCGGGTATCCGTCGTGGCATATGTCGTTATGCGGGGATGATGCCCACACGATAGGTATCCGGATAGTTGTGGTGAAAGTGTGCAAACTCTGCAGAGTCAAAACTATTCGAATAGCCGCGTCCGCGGTCATGGACGGTTGGGATGGCCGTTACCGAGCTGTGTCGAGTTTTGGTTTTGAAAATGATTTCCAAAGGAAATGCGTGTGTTGGAAGTACCGGAAGGGTACGGGAAAGATGTTGCGCCGACCATGTGGAGATGGTTGAGGAAAATGAAACAAAAATTGGGTGACCCTTCCTAGTGTTTTCATGTAGAGGAACTCTTCTTCAATAGAGATATAGAGATGTCTTAGATAAATTCTTGGAGTGTCCCCTTCGATTGAGAAGTTGGGATGCTATCTCCACCAAAAACATCTCTTCTCTTCCACATGCTATATCCACAAGAGAAACTACTCTTCCTCTCTTGTCTTCTTTAGTTAGAATTGTTATCACCCTCTTGGTGGTTTGCGAGTACAATTCAAATGTACTCACGGCTTTGTCCCTGGCTATTTACTTGGCCAGACTTGAAGGAGTTCGACAGATGAAGAAGGAGTTGACGACGTCTATGCGAGCTAGGAACGTCTTCCCAGTCAGTTGCCTGTAGGGTTATGGCAGATGACTTGGGTACTGCGCTGCTGAAGTGATGATGCTACTCTGATGTTTAGTTAGGCCCTTCGAGGCTATTATGTAAGTATTGGTCATGTGACCATGTTGTAATTTTCTTATTCCGCTTTGTAATGGATGGTGTAATTTGATATCAGTTCGGTTATGTGTTCACGGCGCACTGATCATGGGATCGTGAACGGTATACATAACAGGGAATTTCGGACAGCTAGTCCGGGGTCCCCACAGTCATGTCAGGGTAGGGCCCAAGAAGGGTTTTAAAGAAAAGAGCAAAGCTTTGGCAAGATTTTCCAGAAAATAGTGGAGGCGGGTGAAAGAACGAGATGTCGCCTAGAGGAAGGGAGTGAATAGGCATTTTAAAAACTATTAAGGATTTGGCTTGTAAGAATGCAGAATCATACTAACATTTATTTTACAATCACAAAACCTAAGTATGCTAGGCTCAACTAAGTTCAACAATAACAACTTAGGTAAGCAAGATAGGCACAAGATATATAAAGCACAAGTGATAGCAAGATATATGTAATTCAAGCACGATGGCTATCACAAGAAAAGTAAACTCGGGTATAGAGATAACCGATGCACACGGAGACGGAGATGTATTCCCGTGTTCCCCACACAAGGTGAGGTACGTCACGTTGGAGAGATGCGGGCTACCACGAAGGTCTCCCGAACGCCACAAATGCTCACCTTCTTCTCCAAGCCAATACCAGGAAGGACAAAGGCCTTTCCCTTATGGTTAGCTTTTCCTCCACTCTGGAGATGACAACCTCCACAACCACTTCACAAGCTCCACGAAGGGTAAGCCCGGACCTCTTCACAATCTTCCACGAAGATCTCACCGGAGCAACAACCGCCAAGCCAACTACGAGGTAACCCCTCCAAGAGTAACAAGCTCATGGTCTCTCACTCGAACAAATCGCAATGGAGAGCTCAACACTTATGCAAGGATGCAAAAGCAAGAACACCAACGGTGGTTGAATCCTTCACACTCCAACTCCACCAAAGCAACAACTGCTATGGAGAAACTAGAGAGGAAGAACAAGGGAGAAAATCAACAAATGACTCCAAGATCTAGATCTCAAGATTTCCCCTCACTTAGAGGAGGAATTGATTGGCGGAGATTATAGATCTAGATCTTCTCTTTCAAATCCCTCAAGAAGATGCAAGAATCATGGGAGGGATAGAGAGGAAGCAAGCTTTTGAGGTACAACAATGGAGTAGGAGAGAGAGAGAGCAAATAGTGTGGTTGACCTTACCTCCTCAAGGAGGAAGAATGGATATATATAGTCCAAGGAGAAAAACTAGCCGTTTGGGGAAGATTCGGGCAACTCGGGCAACCAGGTGTCGGGCCTCTCAGCAACACACTCGGTAGGCCGGGATGGGGAGCGGGATTACCGACAACAGCACCCGGCATGTCGGGCCAGAGGTCGGGCTGATCAGGAGGCTGGGAAGGTCGGCACCACACCCAAGCCAGATGCCACCCCACTCGGCATGCCGGGCTGAGTGCCGGACTGCTCGGTAGCAGCACTCGGACTGTCGGGCCCTATGCCGGGTTGCATGAATATCTCAAATGGCGACTTTTCTCCGAGAACTAAAAGATCTTGTCACGATATTCCCGAACTCCCATTGAGATGAGACCGATTTTGCTGGAAAGATAACGACAAATAGAACCCAAACAAATCTTCCCAATTGACTGGAAAAAAGGTTTCATAGTCATGGTAGAAGTGTTCATGTTTAAACATAACCATAATTCCAGAGGTTTGCTGCAGTATAGGCTTCTTAAAATTATTGTCGTGGTAAGACACCAAAAGTGATATAATAATCTAGAGTGCTCCCTAACAGTTTTCCCCTCGGGCACATCTTCCACAAGTGATATAATAGCGCCATGGTTCTCCCTAAACCAATTTTGTTGGAAAGATAACGACAAATAGGACCCAACAAAAATTAAAAATATTGAGACTCCTCACAGAATATTTTTAGATGATTTTAGAGAGGGAGCCTCAGGTGGCGCGCCCTACATGTACCCTTACAACAGTAACATCTCCCTTTTTCTAATTTTTTTTTAAAGGTGTTTGAAATCCATTTGTAAAATATCTATAAAACAAAGGCTTGCAAGGTGGTGGGATCATACCAATTTATAGATCCTTATAGTTTTATAAATACTTAGTTTGGAAAAACATTTGAGTCAAAATAAATCTTGGCTAATTGTTTCTAATAAAAGTAAAATCACTTAGAAGAGAGAAGTTGCCAAGATAATGTTTTTTGTCAAACAGATAGTGTTGCTTTGATTGTGCTGGTTCACAATCTTGTTCAACATTCAACTCAAACAGATATGCATAACACATCCAACAAGACAAACACGCAAGAAATATTGTTTCAAAAGGTTAACACAAAAAGTTTTTATTTGCCCTCAATTTTGCTGACACAAGGTTATGAAAGTTGGGTTGTTACGCATGGCTTGATTGCCCACGAAGATATTAGATCATCGTAGATGTTATGAGGATACAATATCTTCATAGACGATCATGATGATTTCAAGTAGAAGGTCATGTTGGTTAATTCCACACGCTCCATTTTTGGACAATCTATTTTTTCATAAAAAAATCATAGATTAAATATAATGGCGATTCAGTGACAAAAATGGAGTGCCGAAAGACAACATATTTCTTGTACGTGACAAGGAGATCTTTACCCAAGAGGAGTATAGAAGATACACTTTTTTTTGAACAAGAGTATAGAAGATACACTTAGTAGTAGGTTGGAGATAACTGTGCATCACCAAGAAAGGTAGAGCACATAAATGCATCATGTAGATAGATCAATGTCTTTGAGATAGAATGTCAATACTGTTTCGCACATATCTTCAAGACATGAGATATGTTGACATTCATTTTTCTTCAGGTCTCCTCATCCTCATCCATGGCTATAAGAGATGGCATAAACCATTTGGATGCGGATCTATTGTGTGCTATCTTACTTTCCTACTTAACTGTGTATTACTTGAGACATGGGAGCCGTCAACGTGAAAATCCTTCTATGCTTGCTACTACTCATGCCACCCCATTTGGTTCCTGGTAAATATTTTCTAAAAGAATCACCTGAAAAACAATGCACTTCCTCAATGTATGGTTTATCCGTTTCTATTCATATATACGTGAAGTTTATACCTCATGTTGTACATTTCTTTCTTGTTTCACTTGAAAATATTGTAGGGTCTATTTTTTTCCCTGCACCATATTTTCATTGTTGTCTTGTAGGTTCAGAGGCTCACGCCTGCAAAGAGCTCAGTAAGAAATATACCACTCCAGCATGTGTTCAGCGTGAATGTGGTGAGGCCTGCCACAATGAGGGCTTTACACTAGGGGTATGTGGGATTGCTTACGGAAGAAGACACATTTCCCTACTTTGTTTCTGCAAGAAAGAGTGTTGAAGAAAAATGTGTTGCAACTATCGTAGGATGTACTGTAGAAAGTAATAAAATTTTCTAGCAAGAAGAAATAATAGCGGCCAACGGTAAATTTTGTGACTATGCCAAATTGTCCTTATGTTTTGGTTTCAAAAATACACATTCAATCATGTCACAATGCTAAAATACACTTTTTCTATCTATCACTTTTGTACAAAAATAGTTTAATGATGACAAGGTAATTATGTAACGGTTCCTTAAAGGTAATCATTTATTCTGATAAGTGTGTGTATTATCTTCATAAAACTAACAAGTAGACATTTAAATTTTCATTATATTATACCAACCATGATGATTTTTTTTTTTGACATGGAACCTGCTATTCCATTAAGACATCGGCTCAGCAAACCTGCTGGCCACCACAACATTTACAATGTTATTGATATTACATCAAAATGCCTATTTTTGAGGATTATACCAGGACACATTGCATTCTTGTAAATGAGCAAATATAATTAGAATTTGTATTTTAAAATAGGGAAAATTACTCTGGGATATGGACCGACCACAGAGGCCCATGGGCCCAAGTGCACCTGCCACCTCCTGGTCTACTATTTTCACAAGGTCAACCCTATCACTTAGGAGAACACCTATTTTTGGCGATGACTTTCGAGGCAGAGGTGGGAAACGAAGCCCTTTGTCTCTTGAGAAAGGCTAAAACCATCTCCTCCATGTTTCCACTAAGAGAGCTCATCACAATCAAAATATCCGATTCAAAATATAGAGATGGTAACATAGAGAGCAGATGGTCAATTTTCTTGACAATCTTTTGCAATTTTAGGAGGGTTCTCAGGTTGCATCACAACACCCCCAAAGGAGATCCACCCTTCACCCACATCTTCTCTGTAGCCATAGCCATCAGTTTGTCCTTAAGATCTCCTTGTGATTTGCAAACCATTGTAAGAATATTTGATTTCAATCTAAGTGTTTTGCAAAATATTTTCTATCCTTGATCTTATTGATATGAGTGACTGCTTGCGCACAGTAGACGTGAGCGTAGTAGCTTCCTTGTGATGGTAAAGCACTCGTCCGTTGGGAACCCCAAGAGGAAGGTATGATGTTGTACAGCAGCAAGTTTTCCCTCAGTAAGAAACCAAGGTTTATCGAACCAGTAGGAGCCAAGAAGCACGTTGAAGGTTGATGGCGGCGGAGTGTAGTGCGGCGCAACACCAGGGATTCCGGCGCCAACGTGGAACCTGCACAACACAATCCAAGTACTTTGCCCCAACTTAACAGTGAGGTTGTCAATCTCACCGGCTTGCTGTAACAAAGGATTAGATGTATAGTGTGGAAGATGATGTTTGCAGAAAACAGTAGAACAAGTATTGCAGTAGATTGTATTCGATGTAAAAGAATGGATCGGGGTCCACAGTTCACTAGAGGTGTCTCTCCCATAAGAAATAGCATATTGGGTAAACAAATTACAGTTGGGCAATTGACAAATAAAGAGAGCATAACAATGCACATACATGATATGATGAGTAGTGTGAGATTTAATTGGGCATTACGACAAAGTACATAGACCGCTATCCAGCATGCATCTATGCCTAAAAAGTCCACCTTCAGGTTATCATCCGAACCCCTTCCAGTATTAAGTTGCAAACAACAGACAATTGCATTAAGTATGGTGCGTAATGTAATCAACAAATACATCCTTAGATATAGAATTGATGTTTTATCCCTAGTGGCAACAGTACATCCACAACCTTAGAGGTTGCTGTCACTCCCCCAGATTTAATGGAGACATGAACCCACTATCGAGCATAAGTACCCCCTCTTGGAGTTACAAGCAATGACTTGGCCAGAGCCTCTACTAGCAACGGAGAGCATGCAAGATCATAAACAACACATAGATAGATTGATAATCAACATAGCATAGTATTCATTATTCATCGGATCCCAACAAACGCACATGTAGCTTTACAGATAGATGATCTTGATCATGATAGGCAGCTCACAAGATCAGACAATGATAGCACAATGGGGAGAAGACGACCATCTAGCTACTGCTATGGACCCATAGTCCAGGGGTGAACTACTCACACATCAATCCGGAGGCGACCATGGCGGTGTAGAGTCCTCCGGGAGATGATTCCCCTCTCCGGCAGGGTGCCGGAGGCGATCTCCTGAATCCCCCGAGATGGGATTGGCGGCGGCGGCGTCTCTGGAAGGTTTTCCGTATCGTGGCTCTCGGTACTGGGGGTTTCGCGACGAAGGCTTTAAGTATGCGGAAGGGCGGAGTCGGGAGGCTCACGGGGACCCCACACGCTAGGGCCGCGCGGGCCCCCCTGGGCCGCGCCGCCCTAGTGTGGCGGCGCCCCGTGGCCCCACTTCGTCTCCCCCTAGGTCTTCTGGAAGGTTCGTGTGAAAATAGGCCCCTTGGCGTTGATTTCGTCCAATTCCGAGAATATTTCCTTACTAGGATTTCTGAAACCAAAAACAGCAGAAAACAGCAACTGGCTCTTCGGCATCTCGTTAATAGGTTAGTGCCGGAAAATGCATAAATATGACATATAATGTGTATAAAACATGTGAGTATCATCGTAAAAGTAGCATGGAATATAAGAAATTATAGATACGTTTGAGACGTATCAAGCATCCCCAAGTTTAGTTCTACTCGTCCCGAGTAGGTAAACGATAACAAAGATAATTTCTTAGTGACAATGCTACCAACATAATCTTGATCAATACTATTGTAAGCACATGTAATGAATGCGGAGATTTGGAACAATGGTAAATGTAATGAGTAAACAACTGAATCATATAGCAAAGACTTTTCATGAATAGTACTTTCAAGAAAAGCATCAATAAGTCTTGCATAAGATTTAACTCATAAAGCAATAGTTTCATAGTAAAGGCATTGAAGCAACACAAAGGAAGATTAAGTTTCAGCGGTTGCTTTCAACTTGTAACATGTATATCTCATGGATATTGTCAACATAAAGTAATATAACAAGTGCAATATGCAAGTATGTAGGAATCAATGCACAGTTAACACAAGTGTTTGCTTCTTGAGATAGAAGGAAATGGGTAAACTGACTCAACAATGAAAGTAGAAGAAAGGCCCTTCGCAGAGGGAAGCATGGATTGCTATATTTGTGCTAGAGCTTTTATTTTGAAAACAAGAAACAATTTTGTCAACGGTAGTAATAAAGCATATGAGTTATGTAAATTATATCCTACAAGTTGCAAGCCTCATGCATAGTATACCAATAGTGCCCGCACCTTGTCCTAATTAGCTTGCATTTACATGGATTATCATAGCATAGCACATGTTTTAACCAAGTGTCACAATGGGGTACCTCTGTGCCGCCTGTACAAAGGTCTAAGGAGAAAGCTCGCATTGGATTTCTCGCTTTTGATTATTCTCAACTTAGACATCCATACCAGGACAACATAGACAACAGATAATGGACTCCTCTTTAATGCATAAGCATTCAACAACAGATAATATTCTCATAAGAGATTGAGGTTTGTTGTCCAAACTGAAACTTCCACCATGGATCATGGCTTTAGTTAGCGGCCCAATGTTCTTCTCTAACAATATGCATACTCAAACCATTTGATCATGATAAATCACTCTTACTTCAGACAAGATGAACATGCATAGCAATGATGTCTACGCCCCCTCCTTTTCCTGTAGACAGTGTTGGCCTCCAAGAGCAGAGGTTTGTAGAACAGCAGCAAGTTTTCCCTTAAGTGGATCACCCAAGGTTTATCGAACTCAGGGAGGAAGAGGTCAAAGATATCCCTCTCATGCAACCCTGCAACCACAAAGCAAGAAGTCTCTTTTGTCCCCAACACACCTAATAGGTGTACTAGTTCGGCGAAGAGATAGTGAAATACAGGTGGTATGAATATATATGAGCAGTGGCAACGGCACCAGAAAAGTGCTTTGCCCAGGAAAGTAAACAAGCAGTAGTAACGCAGCAGTAGTAACGCAGCAGTAGTAACGCAGTAAAACAGTAAACAAGCAGCGATAGCAGTATTTAGGAACAAGGCCTAGGGATTAGACTTTCACTAGTGGACACTCTCAACATTGATCACATAACAGAATAGATAAATGCATACTCTACACTCTTGTTGGATGATAAACACATTGCGTAGGATTACACGAATCCTCAATGCCGGAGTTAACAAGCTCCACAATTCAATGTTCATATTTAAATAACCTTAGAGTGCATGAAAGATCAATTCGACTAAACCAAGTACTAACATAGTATGCACACTGTCACCTTCACACTATGTAGGAGGAATAGATCACATCAATACCATCATAGCAATAGTTAACTTCATAATCTACAAGAGATCATAATCATAGCATACGCCAAGTACTAACACGGATGCACACACTGTCACCATTACACCGTGTAGGAGGAATAAAACTACTTTAATAACATTGCTAGAGTAGCACATAGATAAATTGTGATACAAAACACATTGCAATCATAAAGAGATATAAATAAGCACTTCACTATGCCATTCATAACAGTGAATAAGTATTCTGTGAAATATAGCCTAAGAGACCCACACGGTGCACACACTGTCACCTTTACACACGTGGGACAAGGAGTCTCCGGAGATCACATAAGTAAAATTCACTTGACTAGCATAACGACATCTAGATTACAATCATCATCATATGGATCTCAATCATGTAAGGCAGCTCATGAGATCATTGTATTGAAGTACATAGAGAGAGAGATGAACCACATAGCTATCGGTACAACCCTTAGCCTCGATGGAGAACTACTCCCTCCTCATGGGAGACAGCAGCGTTGATGGAGATGGCGGTGATGTCGATGGAGGAGCCTTCCGGGGGCACTTCCCTGCTCCGGCAGCGTGCCGGAACAGAGACTCCTGTCCCCCAGATCTTGGCTTCGCGATGGCGGCGGCTACAGAAGGTTTCTGTGGGTTTCGTCGAACGTATTAGGGTTTTCGCAACGGAGGCTTTAAATAGGCGGAAGGGAGGCGTCAGAGGGCTTGTGGGGCCACCACACCATAGGGTGGCGCGGCCAGGGCCTGGGCCGCGCCACCTGCATGTGTGGGGCCCACAAGGCCCTCCTCTGGCGGCTCTCGGGTGTTCTGGATGCTTCCGGGGATTCTAAGATCTTTGGCGTTGATTTCGTCCGATTCCGAGAATATTTCTTTACTAGGATTTCTGAAACCAAAAACAGCAGAAAACAGGAACTGGCACTGCGGCATCTCGTCAATAGGTTAGTTCCAGAAAATGCATAAATATGACATATAATATGCATAAAACATGTAGATATCATCAATAAAGTAGCATGGAACATAAGAAATTATCGATACGTCGGAGACGTATCAGCATCCCCAAGCTTAGTTCCTGCTCGTCCCGAGCAGGTAAACGATAACAAAGATAATTTCTGAAGTGACATGCCATCATAACCTTGATCATAATATTGTAAGCATATGTAATGAATGCAGCGATCAAAACAATGGTAATGACATGAGTGAACAACTGAATCATAAAACAAAGACTTTTCATGAATAGTACTTCAAGACAAGCATCAATAAGTCTTGCATAAGAGTTAACTCATAAAGCAATAATTCAAAGTAAAGGCATTGAAGCAACATAAAGGAAGAAGAAGTTTCAGCGGTTGTTTTCAACTTGTAACATGTATATCTCATGGATAGTTGTCAATGCAAAGTGATATAACAAGTGCAATATGCAAGTATGTAGGAATCAATGCACAGTTCACACAAGTGTTTGCTTCTTGAGGTGGAGAGAGATAGGTGAACTGACTCAACATAAAAGTAAAAGAAAGGCCCTTCGCAGAGGGAAGCAGGGATAAATCATGTGCTAGAGCTTTTCAAGTTTTGAAATCATATAGAGAGCATAAAAGTAAAATTTTGAGAGGTGTTTGTTGTTGTCAACGAATGGTAATGGGTACTCTAACTACCTTATCAACCAGACTTTCAAGAGCGGCTCCCATGAAGGACGTTATCTCTACCAGCAAGGTAGATCATCCCTCTTCTCTTTTGTTTACACATGTACTTTAGTTTTTATTATGGGTGACACTCCCCCCAACCTTTTCTTACACAGGCCATGGCTAACTGAATCATCGGGTGCCTACCATCAATCTCATACCATGGAGGAGTGTCTATTTGCAAAATTAAGTTGCTTACTGATGAATCAGAGCAAAACATGTGAAGAGAATTATTAATGAAGTTTGATTAATCGGGGCTGGGAACCCCATTGCTAGCTCTTTTTGCAAAATTATTGGATAAGCGGATGTGCCACTAGTCCATTATGAAAGTCTGTCAAGAGTAAATGACAAGGTTGAAAGATAAACACCACATACTTCCTCATGAGCTATAAAACATTAACACAAATTGAGAAGCATTTTGAAGGTTTAAAGGTAGCACATGAAGTATTTACTTGGAATGGCAGAAAATACCATGTAGTAGGTAGGTATGGTGGACACAAATGGCATAGTGGTTGGCTCAAGGATTTTGGATGCATGAGAAGTATTCCCTCTCGATACAAGGTTTAGGCTAGCAAGGTTATTTGAAACAAACACAAGGATGAACCGGTACAGCAAAACTCACATAAAGGACATATTGTAAACATTATAAGACTTTACACCGTCTTCCTTGTTGTTCAAACTCAATACTAGAAATTATCTAGACCTTAGAGAGACCAATTATGCAAACCAAATTTTAGCATGCTCTATGTATTTCTTCATTAATAGGTGCAAAGTATATGATGCAAGAGTTTAAACATGAGCACAACAATTGCCAAGTATCACATTATCCAAGACATTTTACCAATTACTACATGTAGCATTTTCCGATTCTAACCATATAATGATGAACGAAGCAATCAACCTTCGCCATGAACACTAAAAGTAAAGCTAAGAACACATGTGTTCATATGCAACAGCGGAGCGTGTCTCTCTCCCACACAAGCATGATGTAATCCAATTTATTCAAACACAAACAAAAATAAAAGCACACAGACGCTCCAAGTAAAGCACATAAGATGTGACCGAATAAAAATATAGTTTCAGGGGAGGAACCTGATAATGTTGTCGATGAAGAAGGGGATGCCTTGGGCATCCCCAAGCTTAGACGCTTGAGTCTTCTTTATATATGCTGGGGTGAACCACCGGGGCATCCCCAAGCTTAGAGCTTTCACTCTTCTTGATCATAGTATATCATCCTCCTCTCTTGACCCTTGAAAAATTCCTTCACACCAAACTTCTCATAAACTTCATTAGAGGGGTTAGTACATAATCAAAAACTCACATGTTCAGAGGTGACACAATCATTCTTAACACTTCTGGACATTGCTCAAAGCTACTGGAAGGTAATGGAACAAAGAAATCCACCCAACACAGCGAAAGAAGCAATGCGAAATAAAAGGCAGAATCTGTTAAAACAGAACAGTCCGTAAAGACGAATTTTAAATAAATACTTCCGTTGCTCAAATCAGAAAACTCAAAACTAATGAAAATTGCGTACATATCTGAGGAACACGCACGTAAATTGGCATATTTTTCTGAGTTACCTACAGAGAAAACAGCCCAGATTCGTGACAGATAGAAATCTGTTTCTGCGCAGAAATCCAAATCTAGTATCAACCTTCGATTAGAGGCTTCACTTGGCACAACAAAACACAAAACTAAGATAAGGAGAGGTTGCTACAGTAGTAAACAACTTCCAAGACACAAATATAAAACAAAGTACTGTAGCAAAATAACACATGGGTTATCTCCCAAGAAGTTCTTTCTTTATAGCCATTAAGATGGGCTCAGCAGTTTTAATGACGCACTCGCAAGAAATAGTAGTTGAAACAAAAGAGAGCATCAAGAGGAAAATTCAAAACACATTTAAGTCTAACATGCTTCCTATGAAAAGGAATCTTGTAAATAAACAAGTTCAAGAAGCATAATGCAACAAGCATAGAAAGATAAAACAAGTGTAGCTTCAAAAATTTCAGCACATAGAGAGGTGTTTTAGTAACATGAAAATTTCTACAACCATATTTTCCTCTCTCATAATAACTTTCAGTAGCATCATGAGCAAACTCAACAATATAACTATCACATAAAGCATTCTTATCATGAGTCTCATGCATAAAATAATTACTACTCCCAACATAAGCATAGTTATTCTTATTAATTGTAGTAGGAGCAAATTCAACAAAGTAGCTATCAAATATAGGAGGCATATTGTAATCATAATCAAATTTATCCTCCATAGTAGGTGGCACCAAAAGACTACTATTATAATCATCATAAATAGGAGGCAAAGTATCATCAAAGTAAATTTTCTCCTCAATGCTTGGGGGACTAAAAATATCATGCTCATCAAAACCAGTTTCCCCAAGCTTAGAATTTTCCATATCATTAGCAACAACGGTGTTCAAAGTATTCATACTAACATGTTCCATGGGTTTTTTAATTTTCGGATCAAACCATCCATGTTTTAAATCAGGAAATAGAATAAGAAGCTCATTGTTGTCCATTATGCCAAACAAGAAACAAAAAGTTGCAATTGCAGGATCTAAAGGAAATTGCTTCGAGCACAAACACAATGGCGCCAGAAAAGTACTGTTACCTGGAACCGAAGTGTGAGTGCCTTTTACCTTTCCTCCCCGGCAACGGCGCCAGAAAATAGCTTGATGTCTACGCCCCCTCCTTTTCCTGTAGACAGTGTTGGGCCTCCAAGAGCAGAGGTTTGTAGAACAGCAGCAAGTTTTCCCTTAAGTGGATCACCCAAGGTTTATCGAACTCAGGGAGGAAGAGGTCAAAGATATCCCTCTCATGCAACCCTGCAACCACAAAGCAAGAAGTCTCTTGTGTCCCCAACACACCTAATAGGTGTACTAGTTCGGCGAAGAGATAGTGAAATACAGGTGGTATGAATATATATGAGCAGTGGCAACGGCACCAGAAAAGTGCTTTGCCCAGGAAAGTAAACAAGCAGTAGTAACGCAGCAGTAGTAACGCAGTAAAACAGTAAACAAGCAGCGATAGCAGTATTTAGGAACAAGACCTAGGGATTAGACTTTCACTAGTGGACACTCTCAACATTGATCACATAACAAAATAGATAAATGCATACTCTACACTCTTGTTGGATGATGAACACATTGCGTAGGATTACACGAATCCTCAATGCCGGAGTTAACAAGCTCCACAATTCAATGTTCATATTTAAATAACCTTAGAGTGCATGAAAGATCAATTCGACTAAACCAAGTACTAACATAGTATGCACACTGTCACCTTCACACTATGTAGGAGGAATAGATCACATCAATACCATCATAGCAATAGTTAACTTCATAATCTACAAGAGATCATAATCATAGCATACGCCAAGTACTAACACGGATGCACACACTGTCACCATTACACCGTGTAGGAGGAATAAAACTACTTTAATAACATTGCTAGAGTAGCACATAGATAAATTGTGATACAAAACACATTGCAATCATAAAGAGATATAAATAAGCACTTCACTATGCCATTCATAACAGTGAATAAGTATTCTGTGAAATATAGCCTAAGAGACCCACACGGTGCACACACTGTCACCTTTACACACGTGGGACAAGGAGTCTCCGGAGATCACATAAGTAAAATTCACTTGACTAGCATAACGACATCTAGATTACAATCATCATCATATGGATCTCAATCATGTAAGGCAGCTCATGAGATCATTGTATTGAAGTACATAGAGAGAGAGATGAACCACATAGCTACCGGTACAGCCCTTAGCCTCGATGGAGAACTACTCCCTCCTCATGGGAGACAGCAGCGTTGATGGAGATGGCGGTGATGTCGATGGAGGAGCCTTCCGGGGGCACTTCCCTGCTCCGGCAGCATGCCGGAACAGAGACTCCTGTCCCCCAGATCTTGGCTTCGCGATGGCGGCGGCTACAGAAGGTTTCTGCGGGTTTCGTCGAACGTATCAGGGTTTTCGCGATGGAGGCTTTAAATAGGCGGAAGGGAGGCGTCAGAGGGCTTGTGGGGCCACCACACCATAGGGTGGCGCGGCCAGGGCCTGGGCCACGCCACCTGCATGTGTGGGGCCCACAAGGCCCTCCTCTGGCGGCTCTCGGGTGTTCTGGATGCTTCCGGGGATTCTAAGATCTTTGGCGTTGATTTCGTCCGATTCCGAGAATATTTCTTTACTAGCATTTCTGAAACCAAAAACAGCAGAAAATAGGAACTGGCACTGCGGCATCTCGTCAATAGGTTAGTTCCAGAAAATGCATAAATATGACATATAATATGCATAAAACATGTAGATATCATCAATAAAGTAGCATGGAACATAAGAAATTATCGATACGTCGGAGACGTATCAAGCAACTCACATGATATTCAACAAAGAAATAGTTGATGGCGTCCCCAGAAACATGGTTATCGCCCAACAAGCAACTTATAAGAGATAAGACGCATAAGTACATATTCAATACCACAATAGTTTTTAAGCTATTTGTCCCATGAGCTATATATTGTAAAGATAAAGAATAGAAATTTTGAAGGTAGCACTCAAGCAATTTACTTTGGAATGGCGGAGAAATACCATGTAGTAGGTAGATATGGTGGACACAAGTGGCATAGTGTTTGGCTCAAGGATTTTGGATGCATGAGAAGTATTCCCTCTCGATACAAGGTTTAGGCTAGCAAGGTTGTTTGAAGCAAACTCAAGTATGAACCGGTACAGCAAAAATCACATAAAAGACATATTGAAAGCATTATAAGACTCTATACCGTCTTCCTTGTTGTTCAAACTCTTACCAGAAAATATCTAGACTTAGAGAAACCAAACATGCAAACCAGATTTTAGCAAGCTCTATGTATTTCTTCATCAATAGGTGCAAAGTATATGATGCAAGAGCTTAAACATGAGCACAAAAATTGCCAAGTATCACATTATTCAAGATATTATACCAATTACCACATATAGCATTTTCTGTTTCCAACCATATAACAATTTAACGAAGCAGTTCAACCTTCGCCATGAATATTATAAGTAAAGCTAAGGACATATGTGTCCATATGCAACAGCGGAGCGTGTCTCTCTACCACACAATGAATGCTAGGATCCAACTTTATTCAAACAAAACAAAAACAAAAACAAACAGACGCTCCAAGTAAAGTACATAAGATGTGACGGAATAAAAATATAGTTTCACTAGAGGAACCTGATAATGTTGTCGATGAAGAAGGGGATGCCTTGGGCATCCCCAAGCTTAGACGCTTGAGTCTTCTTGAAATATGCAGGGGTGAACCACCGGGGCATCCCCAAGCTTAGAGCTTTCACTCTCCTTGATCATATTATATCATCCTCCTCTCTTGACCCTTGAAAACTTCCTCCACACCAAACTCGAAACAAACTCATTAGAGGGTTAGTGCATAACCAAAAATTTCACATGTTCAGAGGTGACACAATCATTCTTAATACTTCTGGACATTGCACAAAGCTACTGAAAGTTAATGGAACAAAGAAATCCATCTAACATAGTAAAACAGGCAATGTGAAATAAAAGGCAGAATCTGTCAAAACAGAACAGTCCGTAAAGTCGTATTTTTTAGAGGCACCAGACTTGCTCAAATGAGAAAACTTTAAACTAATGAAAGTTGCGTACATATCTGAGGATCACACACGTAAATTGGCATAATTTTCTGAGTTACCTACAGAGAATTCAACCCAAATTCGTGACAGCAAGAAAATATGTTTCTGCGCAGTAATCCAAATCTAGTATCATCCTTCTATTAGAGACTTTACTTGGCACAACAATGCAATAAAACTAAGATAAGGAGAGGTTGCTACAGTAGTAACAACTTCCAAGACTCAAATATAAAACAAAAATACCGTAGTAAAATGATGGGTTGTCTCCCATAAGCGCTTTTCTTTAACGTCTTTCAGCTAGGCGCAGAAAGTGTATATCAAGTATTATCAAGAGATGAAGCATCAACATCATAATTCGTTCTAATGATAGAATCAAAAGGTAACTTCATTCTGTTTCTAGGGAAGTGTTCCATACCTTTCTTGAGAGGAAATTGATATTTAATATTACCTTCCTTCATATCAATGGTAGCACCAACAGTTCGAAGAAAAGGTCTTCCCAATATAATGGGGCAAGATGCATTGCATTCAATATCCAAGACAACAAAATCAACGGGGACAAGGTTATTGTTAACCGTAATGCGAACATTATCAACTCTCCCCAAAGGTTTCTTTGTAGAATTATCAGCAAGATTAACATCCAAATAACAAATTTTCAATGGTGGCAAGTCAAGCATATTATAGATTTTCTTAGGCATAACAGAAATACTTGCACCAAGATCACATAAAGCATTACAATTAAAATCATTGACCCTCATCTTAATGATGGGCTCCCAACCATCTTCTAACTTCCTAGGAATAGAAGTTTCAAGTTTTAGTTTCTCTTCTCTAGCTTTTATGAGAGCATTTGTAATATGTTTTGTAAAGGCCAAGTTTGTAGCACTAGCATTAGGACTCTTAGCAAGTTTTTGTAAGAACTTTATAACTTCAGAGATGTGGCAATCATCAAAATCTAAACCATTATGATCTAAAGCAATGGGATCATTGTCCAAAATGTTGGAAAAAATTTCAGCAGTTTTATCACAGGCAGTTTCAGCAGTTTTAGCAGTTTCAGACAGTTTTGCTCGCTTTGCATTAGGAGTAGAAACATTGCTAACACCAATTATTTTACCATTGGTAGTAGGAGGTGCAGCAACATGTGGAGCATTAGCATTACTAGTGGTGGTAATAGTCCAAACTTTAGCTACATTATTCTCTTTAGCTAGTTTTTCATTTTCTTCTCTTTCCCACCTAGCATGCAGTTCAACCATTAATCTTATATTCTCATTAATTCTAACTTGGATGGCCTTTGCTGTAGTAACAATTTTATTTTCAATATCCATATTAGGCACAACTTTCAATTTCAAAAGATCCACATCAGCAGCAAGACTATCAACTTTAGAAGCAAGTATATCAATTTTTCCAAGCTTTTCTTCAACAGATTTGTTAAAAGCAGTTTGTGTACTAATAAATTCTTTAAGCATGGCTTCAAGTCCACGGGGTGTATTACTATTATTTTTGTAAGAATTCCCATAAGAATTACCATAACCGTTACCATTATTATAAGGATATGGCCTATAGTTGTTACTAGAATTGTTCCGATAAGCATTGTTGTTGAAATTATTATTTTTAATGAAGTTCACATCAACATGTTCTTCTTGGGCAACCAATGAAGCTAACGGAACATTATTAGGATCAACATTAGTCCTACCACTCACAAGCATAGACATAATAGCATCAATCTTATCACTCAAGGAAGAGGTTTCTTCAACAGAATTTACCTTCTTACCTTGTGGAGCTCTTTCCGTGTGCCATTCAGAGTAATTAATCATCATATCATCAAGAAGCTTTGTTGCCGCCCCCAAAGTGATGGACATAAAGGTACCTCCAGCAGCTGAATCCAATAGGTTCCGTGAAGAAAAATTCAATCCTGCATAAAAGGTTTGGATGATCATCCAAGTAGTCAGTCCATGGGTTGGGCAATTTTTAACCAAAGACTTCATTCTTTCCCATGCTTGTGCAACATGCTCAGTATCTAATTGCTTAAAATTCATTATGCTACTTTTCAAAGAGATAATTTTAGCAGGAGGATAATATCTACCAATGAAAGCATCCTTACATTTAGTCCATTAATCAATACTATTCTTAGGCAGAGATAGCAACCAATGTTTAGCTCTTCCTCTTAATGAGAAAGGAAACAATTTTAACTTTATAATGTCACCATCTACATCCTTATACTTTTGCATCTCACATAGTTCAACAAAATTATTAAGATGGGCAGCAGCATCATCAGAACTAACACCAGAAAATTGCTCTCTCATAACAAGATTCAGTAAAGCAGGTTTAATTTCAAAGAATTATGCTGTAGTAGCAGGTGGAGCAATAGGTGTGCATAAGAAATCATTATTATTTGTGTCTGTGAAGTCACACAACTTAGTATTTTCAGGAGTATTCATTTTAGCAATAGTAAATAAAGTAAACTAGATAAAGTAAATGCAAGTAACTAATTTTTTGTGTTTTTAATATAGCAAACAAGATAGTAAATAAAGTAAAACTAGCAACTAATTTTTTGTGTTTTGTTTTAGTGCAGCAAACAAAGTAGTAAATAAAAGTAAAGCAAGACAAAAACAAAGTAAAGAGATTGGATTGTGGAGACTCCCCTTGCAGCGTGTCTTGATCTCCCCGGCAACGGCGCCAGAAAATATGCTGCTTGCGCACAGTAGACGTGAGCGTAGTAGCTTCCTTGTGACGGTAAAGCACTCGTCCGTTGGGAACCCAAGAGGAAGGTATGATGTTGTACAGCAGCAAGTTTTCCCTCAGTAAGAAACCAAGGTTTATCGAACCAGTAGGAGCCAAGAAGCACGTTGAAGGTTGATGGCGGCGGAGTGTAGTGTGGCGCAACACCAGGGATTCCGGCGCCAACGTGGAACCTGCACAACACAATCCAAGTACTTTGCCCCAACTTAACAGTGAGGTTGTCAATCTCACCGGCTTGCTGTAACAAAGGATTAGATGTATAGTGTGGAAGATGATGTTTGCAGAAAACAGTAGAACAAGTATTGCAGTAGATTGTATTCGATGTAAAAGAATGGACCGGGGTCCACAGTTCACTAGAGGTGTCTCTCCCATAAGAAATAACATATTGGGTAAACAAATTACAGTTGGGCAATTGACAAATAAAGAGAGCATAACAATGCACATACATGATATGATGAGTAGTGTGAGATTTAATTGGGCATTACGACAAAGTACATAGACCGCTATCCAGCATGCATCTATGCCTAAAAAGTCAACCTTCAGGTTATCATCCGAACCCCTTCCAGTATTAAGTTGCAAACAACAGACAATTGCATTAAGTATGGTGCGTAATGTAATCAACAAATACATCCTTAGATATAGAATTGATGTTTTATCCCTAGTGGCAACAGTACATCCACAACCTTAGAGGTTGCTGTCACTCCCCCAGATTTAATGGAGACATGAACCCACTATCGAGCATAAGTACCCCCTCTTGGAGTTACAAGCAATGACTTGGCCAGAGCCTCTACTAGCAACGGAGAGCATGCAAGATCATAAACAACACATAGATAGATTGATAATCAACATAGCATAGTATTCATTATTCATCGGATCCCAACAAACGCACATGTAGCTTTACAGATAGATGATCTTGATCATGATAGGCAGCTCACAAGATCAGACAATGATAGCACAATGGGGAGAAGACGACCATCTAGCTACTGCTATGGACCCATAGTCCAGGGGTGAACTACTCACACATCAATCCGGAGGCGACCATGGCGGTGTAGAGTCCTCCGGGAGATGATTCCCCTCTCCGGCAGGGTGCCGGAGGCGATCTCCTGAATCCACCGAGATGGGATTGGCGGCGGCGTCTCTGGAAGGTTTTCCGTATCGTGGCTCTCGGTACTGGGGGTTTCGCGACGAAGGCTTTAAGTAGGCGGAAGGGCGGAGTCGGGAGGCTCACGGGGACCCCACACACCAGGGCCGCGCGGCCCCCCCTGGGCCGCGCCGCCCTAGTGTGGCGGCGCCCCGTGGCCCCACTTCGTCTCCCCTAGGTCTTTTGGAAGCTTCGTGTGAAAATAGGTCCCTGGGCGTTGATTTCGTCCAATTCCGAGAATATTTCCTTACTAGGATTTCTGATACCAAAAACAGCAGAAAACAGCAACTGGCTCTTCGGCATCTCGTTAATAGGTTAGTGCCAGAAAATGCATAAATATGACATATAATTTATATAAAACATGTGAGTATCATCATAAAAGTAGCATGGAACATAAGAAATTATAGATACGTTTGAGACGTATCAGTGACTAGTCCTCACATGCTACGAGATGAGGTGAAACCACGCAGCGATTATGATTGTGTGGTGATTGAATAGAACACATGTATCTTGTTTATTTGTCTCTTGTCTCGATCCATGAACTTGTAGGTACCCAAGATCTCATGGATTGGTAAAGATGAGAGGTGAGATGAGTAGTGAATTTGAGATCTCACGCTAAACCCAGTGATAACAAGAAGGGGAGTACAATTTTGGTTCAAGGATCTACCCGGTGCTTCGTGGTATAATGGTTGGATCAAAATACTATTGCTATGCATGTGGCTTGCAGGGTCTTTTGTATCTATAGATGTGCTACACATAACCCTATCTATATTAGATCATTTCACACATAAATGTGCTTATTATCTATATCCCATATGTATGCGCAACTGCAGGTGAATCTTCAACCCTGGCCTATTTCCATCCATTGCAACAACCAACTATTCAAAGTAAACTAGAAAGGTCCGGTAAACCAAAAACAAAATACGAATAAACAAGCAATCTTGTAGGAGTTCCTTAGATTTCCATACAATAATTGTTTCCCATGGTTCGATAAACCTAGCTCTACTAGGAAAAAAGCTACTATACTACATACGTAATTCGGATCGAATGTATCAACCCTTTCTCTAGCGCCATTTCCGTGGAAGCAATTCACTATCTTGGTAAGGTTACTAGATACCTTGTTTTTAGTTTTGCTTTAGTTTTTATTTATTTCTTGTTATAAGTTTACTTTCGGTTATCCATTGAAAATATCAAAAAATAGTTACTTGTTTAATATTTTTATCATATCCTAAAAATACCAAAAAGAAAAGAGCCATGGCTCAAAAGAAGCTTGGGGAGTATGCAAAACCTAGAGATGATTTTATTCGGACTTGTTACTCGCGATTTTTAAAATAATACATTTTTGATCAATTTTAACAAGTAATACACGATTTCATAAAAGTTCAACTCTATGATTTGGTCGGACGATTGTACGCCGGTCGGCCTTCTGGTAGCCAACCAGATGTGAAGCCTGTCCAGCCACCACAAAAAGGCATGATAGTGCATGGACATGACCCAAAATGTTGGCTTGCTCGTCTGCCAGTCCATCGATCAGCAGTTGGCCGACCGATTGGCAGCTGGACGGCCGATCGGTGGCCGTCCGACCGATGGAGTCATAGTTTGTAAATTTTTAAAATCATGTGTTAGTTGTGAAAATGCTGAAAAATGTATTCTTTAAAAAATCACCCTATTACTCAGCCTGCTATTGAAGCGAAAACTTATGAAATTAATCCTAATATTTTGAGTTTAGTTCAGCAGAATCAATTTGGAAGCTCAGCCATTGATAACTCAGGTTTCCACCTAAACACATTTTCACTGAGATATGTGACATGATGCGCATAAAAGATGATGACCCCATTGCAGTCAAGCTACACTTATTTCCTAGAGGCTAAGGACTGGTTGCTAACTTTGCCTAAAGGCACTATTACATCTCTAGACGAATGCACTAATCTTTTTATGACTAAGTTTTCCTCTCCAACTAAAACTATGCAACTAGGTTCTAATATTACATGTTTTGCACAACAAGACCGCGAGCCACTAGCGCTTGCTTGGGAAAGAATAAAGGAAGTCCTAATGAATTGTCCTAGTCATGGGATGGAAGAATGGCGTATATTCCATTTTTTCTATAATGCTCTTAACCCAATGTCTAAATCTACTCTAGATACCATAACAAGGGGAACCTTCATGGGAAAACAAGTGGGTGTTGCAAACAGCTTCTTGAGAATATGCAAAACAACCATGTCCAATAACATGTGGAGAGAACTTCCTAAAAAAGAGTGAACTCAATCACCGAGGAGCACGATGAAGAGCTTACATCAAAGGTAGACGAGCTTCTAAATATTATCAAGTTCAAGGAAGATACCTAAGTTGATGCTATCACTACCGCGGAAGTAAATTTTGTAGCTTCTAATCCTTATAACCCTGCATGGAAGACTCAAAACTATGGCTTGAAATTTCAAAAGCAATATTCTAATCCTACAGGTGCTCGAAACGAGAATAACTTTGGAGCAAATCATGGTAATCACCCTGTTGAAAATGCTTTTAAAACCTTTATGCAAGCACAAACGAATCAAACTAATATGCTTATTAAAATAACGGAAAACCATGACAATGGTAAATTATCTAATCAAGCACTTGCTATTAGAAATGATGTGCAGGTTTCATGCATGTAAAATACATGCATGAACTTTGTAGTTTGTTGTCATATATTTTCACATATTTGCAACATATATGATGTTATATCCATGTTTAATATTTATTTTTGGTTTTTTACCAATGATCCCCTTTATTTTGGTTGTAACTCTACAGAATAGGAAAACCCTGTTTTGTGTATTTTTAGCTATCAGAGACCTGAACGAAGTTAAATGGGGCTATGACTTTGGGATGATGTCAATATTTCATCAAGAAAAGCGTCTGAAACACTTGGACCTCACGAGATGGTCTAGGAGGGCCAAAAGAGACAAGTTGGCATGCCCAAAGAGGGGAGAGGAGCACCACCCATTCTCTTTCCCTCCCCAACCGTTCGATTCGCTTGGTTCTTTCGTCCACGAACTTTGTATGACCTAAAAAAACTCTATACAAAGAACTTCTCGAGGCTTTCTCGAGGGGGGGGGGGACGCTGCAGAAACACCGAAACACCGAAATAGAGCCAGAACCAATGAAGATTGGAGGAGGAAACTCCGCCGGAGCAGCCGCTGAAGGTATCTCCACCTTCTCCAACATCTGCAGCATCATCACCATGATGAAGACGCCGTAGTACACCTCTAGACTATGATTTTATGGTAGTAGCTTCATCTATTTCTCTCTTGTTCTTCATACATGTAGTACCATATCAGGTGTTCAACAAGATTATGGTCATATATGTAATTCCAATGTGGTGGATCTTTATTTTATGATATTGATATATGAGATTGTTATCACCAGAATTTGACCGAGTCAGAGGTGGGCCGCGATCAAGATGGGCTTGAAGATTATACATTGAAGAATATACGTGAATCGGCCTTGAATACGAGTTTGGGCTAAGTTTGCCATTGTATCTGTAACATAGTAGGATACGTGTTGGTTAGTTAGAGTTTGGCCCGTGCCCGGTTGGGATTATTCCCACGTTAGAAAGTCTACGGACTATAAATATGTATCTAGGGTTTATGAAATAAACAACAACCAACGTTCACCACAAACCAATCTAGGCGCATCGCCAACTCCCCCGAATCGAGGGTTTCTTCCGGGTAAGCATCATGCTGCCTAGATCGCTTCTTGCGATCTAGGCAGTACAAGTTTATTCGCTATCCATGCGTTGCTCGTGCTGAAGCCTTTTTCATGGCGAGCAACGTAGTTATCTTAGACGTGTTAGGGTTAGCATTGTTCTTCATATCATATGCTATCGTCGTGCAACCCTGAGACGTCTAGCCGCCCTTACACCTATCTTAGGTGTAGGGGCGGCACCCCGCTTGATCGTTATTCAGTAGATCCGATCCGTTATGGTTGCTCCTTGTTCTACAAGGATTAGTTTAATATCTGCATAGTTAGGCCTTACAAACGGGTTGAAGGATCCAGTGGCGCGTAGGGTGTAGTTTGCTAGCCCTAGACAGGATGTTCCGAGGATCAACCTCGTGTTGGTTTTTAGGCCTTGTCTAGGGTCGGTTTACGATCACCGTGCGTGGCCGCGAGGCTCAATCACGAGTAGGATGTTCCGATTATGCGGTGAAAACCCTAAATCGTAGTAGGTCATTTTAGCTTTATTTCGATCAAGCAGGACCACCATATATTCGTGCACCTCGTACGAATCATGGGTGGATCGGCTCTTTGAGCCGATTCACAGGATAACCTGAGAGCCGATCGAGGCTCGTATTTAATGTTTACGTGTATGCCATGCAGGAAACTAAGCGAGTCATCATCCATCACCTTCCTGACCAGGTATAGGTCAGGTGGCACGCCCTTGCACCAGCATCGGCGCGTGCGTACCAGAAGCCTTGCGGGCCGTCGCTCGGAGGGACCAGGGCCAGCCGCAGCCCTAGGTTGTTCCCGGCTCTACTGTGTTGCCCGTCGCTGCTCGCCGGTGGGTTTCTGACCGCAACATATTCTGGCACGCCCGGTGGGACAATCTTCGACATCAACCCCATCGCCATCTACATCTGAGATGGCGGAAGGCACGCCAGTCACGTACGACGACCTGACCGAGGAGCTCAAGAAGAAGTACGACGAGGTCAAAGCACTCCTCGAAGCCGACCTCATCGGCTCTTTTCACAGAACCCGCTCACATGGCATCAGGTGGAAAGGGTTCAACCCTGAAGGCGCGCTCGATGGAGTGGACCTGTCCGCCCCGTCAGAGGAACGCACCAGGTCCCTGCGTCAGGAGATTAACTTCATGGTAGCTCACTCGCTGCACCGCCATTCTGAGAGCCTGGTGAACACTTTGGAGCGTGTCGCTCTTCGGGTGATCCAGGAAATCATGAGGCATCAGTACTCTCCGTCAGGACCAGCTCTTGGGACTCACCAAGGAGAGATACCACTCCAGTCCCGTCCACCGCTGCCATTTGCGCTGGCAGCGCCGGAAGTGCCGGATTCACCGGCATACGTCGTCTACAAGATCGGTGGTGACCCTAGTGACTACCAATTCTTGCATGAGGCGCCTAAGGAGATCCCTCACGGATACACGTGCACATACGTGCTGCATCGCAGAATCGGGCATCGACAAACCGGCGCAACAGCAGGGACTTCTGGAACAACAGGAGGAGCATCGGGAACAGATCTTGAGAAGCAGACGTGGCTAGCTAAGTATGCCACTCCGACAAACCTCCAGAGCACAGCTCCTGCAGTTGGCTCAGAGCTGGAAAAGCAAGCATGGCTGGCTAAGTATGCCACTCCGGCGAATCTTCAGAGTTCGACCCCGGCAGCCAGCACCGCGGATCAGATCAGTACCATCTTGAGAGACCAGTTCGGCATGGTGCCAAAAAGGAGGACAATCGGCTATTCCAAGCCGTACCCCAACGCGTACGAACTGATCCCGCTACCACCCAAATATCGGCTCCCGGACTTCTCCAAGTTTAATGGATCAGATGGTTCCAGCCCCATCGAGCATGTGAGCCGATATTTGGCACAGCTGGGCATGATCTCAGCATCAGATGAGCTGCGTGTGAGGTTCTTCGCACAGTCCCTCACAGGATCGGCTTTCGGGTGGTACACATCGCTACCACCCGACTCAATCCGGACTTGGAAGCAGTTGGAAGAGCAGTTCCACGTACAGTATCACTCAGAGGCTTCCGAGGCCGGCATAGCCGATTTAGCACAAGTACGTCAGAAGCGCGGAGAAACAGTGTCAGAATACGTCCAGTGCTTCAGGACCGTTAGGAACCGATGCTATTCGGCTCGTGTGACTGAAAAAGAAGCAGTCGAATTGGCGGTGGTGGGTCTCGCATCATCGATCAAGGACGTGGCCTCCCAAGCAGACTACCCTTCACTGGCACACATGGTGCAGAAGCTGTCAGCATATGAACAGTGCCACCCAGATGTATACCAGGATAAATTCAAGCGCGCGGTGGTCCTGGTTGAGGCAGATGAAGATGAAGGCTCTGCGGGAGATCAGGAGGTAGCAGTGGCTGAATGGACTCGGGGGGCAAGCCCCGTGTCCTGCAAGTGGGTTAAGCCACAAGGTCCTCCCAGAGGATTTGACTTCGACGTTACCAAAGCTGAGCAGATTTTCGACCTCTTACTTAAGAAGAAGCAGCTAAAGGTACCCGAAGGCCACAAGATCCCCACGGCGCAGGAGCTGAACGGGAAGCCATACTGCAAATGGCATAACACGTTCACCCATCCCACCAACGACTGCAGGGTGTGGCGTCAGCAGATCCAAATGGCGATAGAACAAGGGCGACTAATTTTCAGCCAGTACGCCATGAAAGTCGACACACACCCCTTCCCCGCCGTTAACATGGTGGAGTGCACTTACCCAGGAGGGTGCCAGCCAGGTTTCTCGTTCAATATCAACATGGTAGGACCTGGACACCACTCTGGTAAGGACGGAGACGAGGGCAGCTGCTCTCGTAGCAAGGACACAGAGGAAGCCGCTCCACGCGATCGGCTCCGGCACGATGGCAAGCGCTACGTCAAAGAGGGAGAAGTGAAGAATATACGATACCAACGACCTCTCTCTGATCACCTCCTCAACAAATACGTGAGTCAATACGACCAGCGCCGACGATGCAGCGACGATGATGAAAGGGATCACCTGGCTAGGTATGCCAGGAGGCATCGTCGGCGGGAGCGCGACGAGGAGAGATATGAGCGCCACGCCAAGGAAAAGTCGAGAGAGCAAGACGACGTGGATAGGCACTGGGATTGTCCCTTCTTCAGACACTGCTGGGATTCAGGAATAAGCCGATTGCCTACAATTGGCAACTGCCCAGAATGTAGACAGAAGAAGAAGGATGCAGCTAACGTGTCCGTGTTCGAGCGTCTAGGGCCTCTCCCGCCTCGGAACAAGAACGCTGAGTCCTCTCGGGTAGAAGATCTCGAGGAGCTAGAAGACGATGAAGAAGAAGAAGATAAGTACCACCGGCCAAGGTGGTGCCCTGATGGACTCAGCCGTTCCCAAAAGCGTAGGGTTCAGCGACTACGTGGTCTGGAGGAAGCCGAAAGGTTATACCTGCACACGTTGAGGAAGGCGCGGCCTGATCTGGCCGCTAAAATTCAGCGAACCCTGGACGAAGAAGGTCGGCCACAAAAGAAAGAGTGGCGTCCCAGACAAAGGAAAGCCGATGATGAAACATCGGCTGGCACAAATATGGTGTGCATCCTTCCGACGGAGTTTAGCGCTCTAGGATTAGACGAAGCACCTGTGGCACAACTTGACTGCGGCCCACGGCCGGTTATCTTTGAGAAGCCACGAGAAAGAAGCTACAGGCATCTGAAGGCCCTATACTTG
Source organism: Lolium perenne (assembly GCF_019359855.2). NCBI lineage: Eukaryota > Viridiplantae > Streptophyta > Magnoliopsida > Poales > Poaceae > Lolium > Lolium perenne. The sequence continues at coordinate 256,080,134 of NC_067248.2, read as the reverse complement.
CGAGGTTATATCGATGGGCAGCCTGTCAACAAGATGCTGGTGGACACCGGAGCGGCAGTCAACATAATGCCATACTCCATGCTACGTCGGTTGGGACGCTCTAGCCTGGATCTGATCAAGACCAATGTGACATTGAGCGATTTCAACGGCCAAGCGTCTGACGCACAAGGTGTTCTAAACGTGGATCTGACCTTAGGAAGGAAAACTATCCCTACGACATTCTTTATTGTCGACAGCAAGAGCACCTATGCTGTTCTGCTAGGAAGAGATTGGATCCACGCTAAGTGTTGCATTCCATCCACAATGCACCAATGCGTAATACAGTGGGATGGAGATGAAGTAGAGGTCGTCCATGCGGATGACTCAGCCGAGATTTCAACGGCTGACATGAACGTTTGGGAGGCAGCGGGCCAAGAGCCACTCTCAGGCATCAATTTGGACGACTGCGAGCGCATTGACGTCACAAAGGACGGGGTTAGGCTGGTCTTAGCCACCGGCATGACAGTATAGCAAGAGCAAACCTATGAATAAACATGGCGAGGCCGATCTTTGGGATCGGCCCCGAGGATCTATGGAGGAACATCGCAAGCCTTCATTGAGCGGTTCAATCAACGTGGAGGCCGATTCCATCAATCGGCCAAAATTATCCTCAACCTACGATCTGCCTGTGTTCAACGTCGATCTAATGGGCAACGGTTCTACGTCGGCTGGTGAGCTGAAAGAAGTCAACATTGGTCCTAACGGAGCCGACGTTCAAAGGCAGTGCCTTGGATAACTACAGAGCCGATATCAGCAGTAACCTGGTAGATTCGGCTCGGGGGGCACTTAATCGGATGAACATGTGCGATACATGCGCAGTGAGATATTGGGGGCCGATAGAAAATCGGCCCGTAAAAAAAATCGTCATATGATGTACAGCCGATGCACGGACATCGACTTTAGAACTAAGGAACAAAGCCGATGCACAGCCATCGACTCTAGCACAGATTACACAGGGTCTACCAAGTTGGTCTTCAGTTCATCTTCAAGGCCTTCTGCTTCCTTTTCTTCGATGAGCCGTTCTTGGTGCCCAAACCTTCTCTTCGAGGATTTCCAACGCCTTTTGCAAGATCGCCAGTTCAGCAGTACATGTTGTTCTTTGCTCATTAAGCCGTCAGTGATTCATCTATGATATCGGCTTTTGACGGAAGAAGAGACGATCGATGGGGGCAAGTTTGGCTGGCTCGGCATGGTGGATGATCTGAACGTCTTCACCTTTACCCTCGCCTTGACTAAGGCTCGGGGGGCAGCTAATCTGGTAGACACTCTGTTTTGGGAGCCGATTGGAGGGTCATCGGCTGGCCCTGCATCATAACCTTCTTCAAAGGCGGCGGATTGTTACAGGAGAAGACCATCAGAGCTGCTGGAAGGAATCTGAAAGGGGATCCATCATCATTGACCCTTTGTACATCAGATCTCAAAGTCGTCAGTTGGGAAGATGAAGGATGGATTGTGAGGGACCGGTGCGTTATCATCGGCTCATTGAGCAGGTTAACAGATCATTCCCAAGCTAGGACCCATGGCATTTGAGATGATTCTCTCGTTGGGCTTCTCGAATCTGTACGTTTGAAATTCGAAGATGGCGTGGACACGGATGAGACCTGTTTGACCGTGTGAATGGGCAATTATCGCAAGCCAATGCCCTGCCATCGGCTCTTTGTACAGCGACTTCGTTTGACAATCGGCAAAATTAACAAGAAAGCAAAGTTAATGGGGAAATATTTCTTCATTGATAAGAGGGTTTCTTACAAGGACAGAGCCGATTGCTCAAGGGAGGAAGAACAAAAGGAAAGGCCTATTGGCCGATTTACTACCACTGCTAGGCCTATGCTACTAGGCCCTATTCTACGGGCCATCGCTGCCCTCATTGTCGGAGCTCTCGTCGGCGTTGCTTCCGGCGAGCTCCTCGTCGCTGCTGCCGCGGCCGCCAGCAGGTCCCTCGTCGTCCTCGTCCTCCTCGCCAGCGTAGTCGTCGCTGTCGAAGTCGCTGAGGTTCCCCGGCCAGGGGCAGAAACGCTTGGTCGGCGGTTCGTCGGAGGAGGCATCGTCCTCCTCCTCTTCCTCCCCCTCATCCTCTTCCTAAAAAGAGGTGTAATCATCCCAGGAGAACGAGTCGTCCTCGCTCTCCGGCTCCAGCTCCCCATCAGCAAGGAACTGGAGGTCTTCATCTCCGCTGGTCAAGGACTTGTCGTCCTCAGACCAAACGGAGGAGGCGTGGTCCTCCTGATCCCACTTCTCCGGGGCGCGTATGTCCTCTGGTGTTTCGCGGGAGGAGGAAGATTGGTAGGAAAATCCGGAGGAAGAAGATGAGGAAGACATTGCTCTGGATTGGGGATTTTTTGAGTGCCGATGGCCAGAACAGAGCAAGGGATGAAGAGGCGAACTGAAAAAAAAACTTGCCAAGTCACGCGGAGAAGTTGAGAAGGCAAGGCATCATGATGAAGGATACTGCGATGGTTCTGCTCTGCTACGACATGACCCGACGAAGGAAAGACAGAGTGATTTTGGAATTATCAATTCCAAAACCAAGGGGGCATGTGTTATCACCAGAATTTGACCGAGTCAGAGGTGGGCCGCGATCAAGATGGGCTTGAAGATTATACATTGAAGAATATACGTGAATCGGCCTTGAATACGAGTTTGGGCTAAGTTTGCCCTTGTATCTGTAACATAGTAGGATACGTGTTGGTTAGTTAGAGTTTGGCCCGTGCCCGGTTGGGATTATTCCCACGTTAGAAAGTCTACGGACTATAAATATGTATCTAGGGTTTATGAAATAAACAACAACCAACGTTCACCACAAACCAATCTAGGCGCATCGCCAACTCCCCCGACTCGAGGGTTTCTTCCGGGTAAGCATCATGCTGCCTAGATCACTTCTTTCGATCTAGGCAGTACAAGTTTATTCGCTATCCATGCGTTGCTCGTGCTGAAGCCTTTTTGATGGCGAGCAACGTAGTTATCTTAGACGTGTTAGGGTTAGCATTGTTCTTCATATCATATGCTATCGTCGTGCAACCCTGAGACGTCTAGCCGCCCTTACACCTATCTTAGGTGTAGGGGCGGCACCCCGCTTGATCGTTATTCAGTAGATCCGATCCGTTATGGTTGCTCCTTGTTCTACAAGGATTAGTTTAATATCTGCATAGTTAGGCCTTACAAACGGGTTGAAGGATCCAGTGGCGCGTAGGGTGTAGTTTGCTAGCCCTAGACAGGATGTTTCGAGGATCAACCTCGTGTTGGTTTTTAGGCTTTGTCTAGGGTCGGTTTACGATCACCGTGCGTGGCCGCGAGGCTCAATCACGAGTAGGATGTTCCGATTATGCGGTGAAAACCCTAAATCGTAGTAGGTCGTTTTAGCTTTATTTCGATCAAGCAGGACCACCATATATTCGTGCACCTCGTACGAATCATGGGTGGATCGGCTCTTTGAGCCGATTCACAGGATAACCTGAGAGCCGATCGAGGCTCGTATTTAATGTTTACGTGTATGCCATGCAGGAAACTAAGCGAGGCATCATCCATCACCTTCCTGACCAGGTATAGGTCAGGTGGCACGCCCTTGCACCAGCATCGGCGCGTGCGTACCAGAAGCCTTGCGGGCCGTCGCTCGGAGGGAGTTGGGCCAGCCACAGCCCTAGGTTATTCCCCGCTCTACTGTGTTGCCCGTCGCTGCTCGCCGGTGGGTTTCTGACCGCAACGGAGATTGGAACATATTATGTGTAAGACTTGTTAAATACCCGTGCGTTGCTATGGCGCCAACCTTTTCTTTTCATAAATGTAAAATCAATACACTTGAAAATCCGCATCGAACAAAAGAGATCTACAATGCAAAAAATATTCCATCTCAGGACAAGGAAATCTACAACAAAAATATATTTTGAGGGCAATGTAGAAAATGACAAATAAGAACGTATAAATTTCGCTCACACATTTTCCATTATGTCCCCAAAACAATATTTTGTCATATGGTAATTGTCATAATTAATCCTAAAATGTTCGATGTTCATGGCTCCACAAATATATCGGCATGGTATTTTATTGGCCTACCATGGTATTGCAATACCAGCACATGCACCCCAAAATTATATCTGGTCATCCGTTGGTGCACATCTCTTCGCATTTTCATGTTTAACACGTTCTTGCTACTAAGCAAAGGAGCTAGAGATTTCTCCCTATTTATATTATACATATCATCTACTCATTTTTATTATGAAAAGAACAACCTAGCAAGTATTATGGATCACCATATAAGCATGATATTTACATTCATGGGATTTTTTTTTGCGAATACATTCATGGGATGAACCTGCTGCAAAACAGGGGTTGATGCTCGTTCTTCCCTTGACACACCATTTTTTGAGCATCACATGTACACGCTTTTATTATTGAAAAGATGACATGTACATGCACGCTTTATTTTTCCATTGAATTTTGTTTTTACAGTCATCATGGAAATAATAATTTCGAAAGGGACAGAGCAGAACAATGCTTGTGCATGTACATTACGGGGAAACCACCGCAGCTTGCCAGCTGCATGTGCAGGGCGGTGGCGAGGAGCAGTTTGAGCCACTTCATGTGCATGGCGGTAGCGAGGAGCAGTTTGAGCCGCTGCACTGGTGGAAAAAGGGCCTTCGGTCGCGGTTCGCAACTGCCATTAGTCGCGGTTGCGCAACCGCGACCAAATAGGCGTGACTAAAGGCCCCCCCCCCCCCTTTATTCGCGGTTGCTTAAGAACCGCGACTAAAGGCCCGTCCACGTGGGCGCCAGGCGGCCGTCGGGGCGGAGGACCTTTAGTCGCGGTTCTTCTGGCCAACCGCGACTAAAGGCCGCGCAGGTTTAGGGTTTTAGCCCCCCTAAACCTGCCCCTCCCTAAACCCCCTAAACCTGTCCCCCCTAAACCTGTTTTCTGTGTAATTTGTATTGTTTTATTTCTTTTGTGCTTTATTTTAATTTTGAAGGAGTTTCACATATTCTACGGTACTACATACATGCATATGAATGTACAATTTCAAACAAATTTGAAATTAGAACCAAAAAGAATTCAAGAGGAATATATATTCAATATCATCGGATGACCATATACAATTTTGACCAAGTTTCCATACATAATTTAACGCATATAAAGTTCTAAGTCCTCGTAATGGTGTTCTCCTTTAGGATGGAGGACTTCCCTCCTGAACCATCCAGCTAGTTCCTCTTGAATTGGTAGGAAGCGAGCTTCTGGACTAAGCATCATCCGGAGGCTATTCCTCTGAGCATTGGTATCACTCGGAACCCGCTCAGAGGTGTATCTCCGGATCATCTCACAGACATAGTATCCACATAGATTGGTCCCCGCTGGCTGAATATCCCCACCATTCTTAGCCCTTGACCTTTTGAATTCTAGCTCTTTTTTGAATTCACCGACCTTTGTATCTACGAACCGTCTCCAAACCCTACGAGGCAAAGAAAATTAAATGAACAAGAGAGTTACTTGATATTAGGAAATGAACGAAATAGGCCGATCGATATAGAGCGCAAATGAATGAAAATAATTACTTCTGCAGGGCTTTTCTCATGCCGGCCCAAAGCTTTGGATCCATATTCAGAGAGTCGTGGACGAGACATTCTGAGGTGTCAATTTTAATTACTAGCAGAATCCAGTGGAACCTGCGGACACGATACATGCACAACTCATCGATTAGCCGGCCACATACCATGCATGGAGTAAACAAAAGAGAATGTGCTCAAGACAGAAACACTCACCCAAAATGGTAAGGAAATAGAATATCACTTTTGAGTTCCTGCTTGGTAAGAAACTGCCACAGGTCTGCCTCCACGTCGTCGGGGTGATGGTCTAACACATATCCATTAACGATGTGTGGGTCAATGAACCCAACATCATGGATGTTCCTTACTCTGCATTCCTTAATCTTCATTCTGCATGTATAATAGCGGACACAACAATATAGTTAGGACATATATATAGTGCAGGCAATATGAACGAGTTGGGGTAGAAATAAATCACTTACAGAACGTAGCAACTGATGATAGATTTGTCGAGCTCGCGCAGATTGAAAAGCTGGAACAATTCACTCAGATGAATTGTTACATAGTAATGTTTGAAGTGATGCTCATGTCTAACTTCCGCATAAATATAATCTTTGGCGTTTTTATTTTGTATGTAACCCTTGTACCATTTCAGCAGACCTTTCATTTGTGGAGGTAGATCCTCTTCCTGCGCAGGCTCGACGAGAGGCCCATTCTTCACATATGTAATTACTACCTCCTTCACTGGCGCCTCATCAAGGCCTAACAGTTCACGAAGAGTAATACCTAAGTTGGCCGCTTGTTCTCTGGCACTCGTTACAGTCAATCCCTGTGCCGCCGCAGCTTCTATGATCTCGGGGGCATCCGGACCGGCGGCTTTCACTATAAGCGGGGCAATCGATTGTTTACTTTGTTCCCCGAGCTGGGCAACTCATTTCCCGCTTTTTCTACTTTCTAATTCCGTTTTCTCGGCCTTCTCCCGCTCTTTGTTCTCCTTGAACATGAGTGCCTGCCTGCGAAGTTCACGTGCATAGTCGTCAGGCAGATTCTTCGCGGCTTGGGACGGTGTGCTCAAAAATGACTTAGCCCACTTCTTTTGCTCATCAGAATATACTGGCTTGGGCTCGGGCTCTCTTTTCTTCTTGCAGGCCGCCTTCCATTTCTCCAAATCAGCAGCCGCGGCCGCGTCGACTTCCTCGGCAGTACGTTCCCAAGGCCTTTTGGGGAGAGGCTTCAGTGATGGCTCCGGTACCTTTGTGGTCTTATGTAATATCCCAGGTATTGGGGTTACAAAAATAGAGGAAACAGATGTGTGCATTGCATTCATGCATAGAAAATCCGGGGAATTTTCGCGCTTTAAAGTAAAACAGTCACAGTAACTGAAGTTTCACCTGACCTTGATGGAATTGAAGTAGATCATCAAGTCAAGTTCTATAAACCTCAATGTGACTTTGTTAAAACCTGTTTTGGGAAAAGATGATTTGATCTAAGGGGTTAGATCAAATGGAGTTAAAACCAACACAATAACATATTAATCAAGGATCAATTGCTTGATCTTATAAAAGATCATAACATGATATTCCTTGCCATAACATAAGAACATCTATTCAATTGGAAATCAACTAACCATAAAATGAAGAAAACATTCTTGACTTATCTTTTCCATGTCTTTAACAAATAAATATTCTTACCATGAACCTCATGGTATTTCTGTAATTAAACTCTTGAACTTAACATCAACAAAAGCTTATCACTAAACCCTAGAGTTGGGAGAGGTATATAACCATCAAAGAGATAAGATGCAACTCTAAATTATTAACACTTAATAGTTAAGCAACAACCTTGAGGTACAATTGAATTCACTTTTAAAACTAAATATCAAATATAGCAAAACACAAGGACCTAAGTGCATAAAAGCCACCCATTCTTATTGCAATCATAACTTATTAAATATGTGGAATATTACAAAACTAAATTCGTTTACATTACGAATTATAGTTCAAACTATTTGAATAAAATAAACTATGTGTACTTTGAAACTTATATGATCATGCCTTGGTGAAATCAAAATCATCATTCAAAATTGGGGTATAATTCTTATTCTTGACATTTTGATCCCACTTATAATATAAATACAATCACATATGATATAGTGACTCAACCATAAGCATAAGATCATTCATAAGACATTTAGTAACAAAAGCCACTTGGCCATCCAAAAACAAATCTCATGAGAGGATAATACCATGCCACATAGGATGAAAATATCTACATAGCTTGCATCCTAAGCAATGCCACCTCATGCTTAAGGGATTACTATGGTTAAGAGCATGACACCCAAGCACCTTACTCATCAAATCAAAGCAAGAGTCATCCACCTATGTGTCATGATACTAGAGCATGCCCAAGCCTATAAAAGGAGCCTCACACTCCATTCATCTCATCATCTTGCACCATGATGCAAGGACACCAACACATTGAGCCACTCCATAAAATAGTTAGGATCAAGATGAAGCAGCTAGGAGGTGGAGGCATGCCACAAGATGCAGGTTTATTAGAATTCCTGAAGAACAAGCTACAGAAGATAGCAAGGTAGAATTCCTAGGCAGACCACATGCTTAGATAATCATACCATCATTCCTTGAGTAGAAACCTAGATTATAGTCCAAGTCCTTGTAGAGTGAGAAGGGTAAATTAGCATAACCATATCCAAATACTTTTAGTAATACTTTAGGAAACCAAACCTTGATCATTATAAATTGTGTAATGATCATAAACCCTAAGAACTTGAAGTAGAAGATATAAGCACACAAGAAAAGCTTAGAGTTAAAGTCTATACTTTATATGGTGAGAAACCATTCATCATCATGACCAAAGTTAACTATAAAAAGAACTATAACCAATGTAGTTACTTCAATGATTAATTGAGGATAATAAAAGAAGTTAATTGGTAGAAGATAAAACCAATTCTCTAATCCTTAGTAATTAGGGAAGCACATAAGATATAAAGCAAGTAACAATATTACCCTAGTTAGGGGAGATTAAACCCTAGCTCATGCAATATGGTGTCATCTCATCTCTACACCCTAGAATTAAATCTCAAACCTAGTTTGAGTATCATTTGGGTGATCACAACTAAAACCTAAGCTACAAATAAGTTTCAACCCATGTGTACTTAGGCACACCCAACTATTTTCTCAAACAAATACAATTCTCCTAAGTGGAGTAAGATCTACTCTAATCATTCAATTCCAAGACTTAAGAAAGTAATACCAATAGCCATGGGAACAAACCAAACTTAATCTCCAAAATTTATAAATATTGGGGCACATGAAATCATGCCCATAAAAATATAATCCTACATAAGAAACCAAATAGTTGGCTTTACTTTGCAGATAATTTCTTATAAAGAAAGACCATACGAAACAATAATCATCACTAGATAATTAGTAAGGCCCTGTTTGGAAAATAATTTAGAACCCTTTTATAGTTGGATTATAAAATCAAATATATATATATAGGAAATATCCTATCCTCAACTCAATACTATTAACTATGTGTTATGTGTTAATACACACATATAGAACCCTAATCCAACAATATTACTATTAACCATTCGTATTAGTTTCCATCAACTTGAAATAAGAAACACCTACAAAAAGAGAATTCAAAACTGAATTCAAATTAGAAATAAGAAAACAATAAATAGAAAAAGAAAACAGATAAAAGAAAGAAAGGGAGAGCTGGCTTACCTGGCCGGACAGCCCAAGCTGCAGCCCACCAAGCCGCCAAAGCCCAGCTCCAAAACGCAGCCCATCTCCAGCCCATACCCCTTCGCTCTAGATAAACACGAAGGGAGCGTGGAGGTCTTCGTCTCCTTCACTGGGAGAACGGGAGCTCGCCACCGAGCCTACATCGCCATGTCCCGCGACGCCGCCGCAGTTGCTGACCGCTAGCGCACGACGGAGACGCTATAAAGCGCGCCGACGCCCTCTATTTCCCTCCCCTCTGCCCAATTTCTCCCCAATTCCGAAACCCTAGCTACCCTGCCTCCGATCATCGCCGCCGGTAGAGACTTACCCAGACCTCGCCGTGGCCATCACTGTGTTCGCCGCCTTCGACTTGATCATCCCACAAAAGGAATTGGGGCGGGGCGACCTGTAGCGTCGTCAACAACATCGTCTTCCCCGATGCCGGCCATCACCGCCGCCGTCGATTCAGACCACCATAGGTCGCGCCGTCAAGCCCTGCGTCCTCCTGGTGAGTCGCTGATGCTCATGGCGCCCTCGCTTTGCTCCCTAGGCGGCGGTAGTGCCACCGCACCATGTCTCTGCCCACACCGCCGCTCGGCCTTGCCGTCGGGCAAGCGCCGGCGACCAAAAGTGGGCGGCGCCACCACCGTTAGCATCACCATGACACGCAGAGTAGCTAGAGCATCACCGCGCGCCCGTAATCCGTCTGGAGTCTCGCCGCCGTCATCGAATTTCGCCGGCAGTGAGCTCCCAAGCCATGGTTTCGATTTTGACTTAGTCCACGCATAGGTGGCGGCTGACGTGGACTTCTGGCCCACAGGTCAGTGCCTCTGTGGGTAGGCAGCCGGGTAGGTTTAGTTATTTCGTTTTATTTTTCCAATTCAATAATTACTTCAACTTTAAAAATTTATAGAAAAATCATATTAACTCTGAAAAATAAGAATAAGACATCAAAATTCTTATAAAAGTAAATACTATCCAATAAAAATATAAAATGAAATTTTTATTTTTAATAAAAATTCAATTATCCAATACTTGTTATTTAAGTCTTTTATTTTAATTCTAAATTCAGTTAAAATTCAATAATTAGGAAAAAGGTATAAAACAAATAAAAACCAGAAAGTAAATAAGGAAAACCTTAAAACCCATTTTCCTTTATTATTAACTTATTAAATTATTATCAGAAGGACTTAAACCCTAATTAATAATTACCATAATTATTAATTATTCAAAAAATTAATAAAATGCCAAATCCAATCTTATGATTATTATAAAGTGATTAATAAATTCAACCTTATCATAAGGTTATTAATCCAAGAACTACATGGTAATTAGGAAGCTCTAATTCCATATTGCCTAAAGAACACAACCTCATCATTTTATGGGGAATCCTAAAACCCTAACACCATTAGGAACCCTATCTCCATTAAACCATGTGAACCCTAATTTGATTCTAAACCTAAACCCTAGGTTAGAACATGTGATCATGGTACCTTCAGTCAAAGCATAGAACCCTAGTAGCAAGTAAATACCTGTCCTGACCACATAAAATGTAAGAACCCTATCACTAGTTACTTGCTATGCTATATTCTCATTTAAATACAACTTGTTGATCTAGTAGGATCAACCAAGTGTAAAACCCTAGTTTCTATTCCCAAGATCACCATCCTTAACTATCCATGAGTATCATCACACCATTGTGAGGAAACCAAATAGCAACTATGCTTATTATTGTGCATCACACACCATATTCACTAAACCCTACTAATGTTAGGGTCCTATTTAGGAACCAACCAAACCTTACTTAGGGAATTAAATAGCAAACCTAAACAACCCCAACCTAATTATTATACTTCTTAGTATTTAAGAAGTATGTTCTTCAAAAGTTATTCTTTTGAAGAAAATAGAGAGTAACCTCATCCCTACCTAACAGGACCTATAAACCCTAACTAGCTATCCCCAGCAAGGTATACCAACCTTGATAGCAACTATTTATAATAGATTGCTCAAGATGCTTAGGCTTAACTCAACCCTACAAGATCTAGCTATTGATGAATCCAACTATGTTGTGATCCATCTAATACTTACTCCAGAAACTAACTGAAACCATAGCCAACCATAGAACCCCCTCAACCTAATTATCATACTTGTTCTTTATTAAAGAACATGTTCTTCCATAGTTATTTTTTTAAAGTATATGATAATTAATCATCAACCATGCCATATAGTACTAAAACTGACCACTGTTCTTTATTTGTTAACATTATGCCAATTATCATTCTTTGTCTGCTCAATTGATTATTATGCTCTATTAACTACCTGTTTATAATACCAAGTAATCACACCTGAATAAGAACCTTGTATGTGAATCACTCTAAAAGTGCAACACACCCTGAACCAATCATTACAACTTACTGATCCTAAATCATCGGGGTTAGGTCACGCTTAGAGCGATTGCATCTCATTCTTATGCATTATTGCATACTTGCCAATCTTTTAAACATCGTCCTTACCGGACGATGATGCTATTTCAGAATTTGGAGTTATTGCGTATCGAAGACCTTGTCTGCATAATCTTGCAGTCAAGAAAGGCAAGTTCATCACTTGCTCATGTCATTTGAGTATTTCTATCAAATTACTTGCAAAGTATTATGGTTAACACTATTGCATAAAAATCAAAACCACTACTTTCATAACTATGAATATGACTATGTGGTGGGCAATGGAACCATGGATTGTGTTGATATGGTGGAGGTTCCATTGCAAGGGTTTATATCCATCTAGGATTAAACAACAAATGTCGCCAGTGATTCTTGTGCCGTAATACCCGTGTTAACCATAAGATCCGGAGTGGGACGGAGTAGTCAAAAGTGTTTCCACCTCTCGTTCATCAACGGATGCGCTTTACCGTAGACACTTGTATCTGTCGGCGGCAAGCGGTAGGCTGGGGAAGCCTTAAGTCCCCACGGCACAGTCCGTAGACACTTGTCATTCGAAGAACAAGCGGTAGGCTGGGGAAGCCTTAAGTCCCCACGGTATTGCGGTCTATGATGGGTTGCAGCTACCGGCGTAGGAGTGTATGGTAGAGCCCAGCACTGTCGTCGTGGTCGGGGTCCACCTTGAAATCTACAGGAATAATGGGACCGACGCGGACCCAGGGTCGGCGCATGCAACAACGGGTGGGTGTTCGAGGTAGCGGAGGAACATGATTGGCTAGACCTTATACCGGGCCTCACACCATAGGAAGTGTGGACGAGAACATGACTCGGTTGGCACCAAGGTTAAGATCTCTTATGGGTAAAGCAACACACCTCTGCAGAGTGTAATGAACCGTGACCTGTCACTCCCTGTTCCGGGATATGGAACTGCGAACGCGGCCGGAAAGGAGCTCCATGAAGTTCTAGTAAACCGGTGAAGGCTGACGGACATAGTTCTTCTGAATAAAAGCAACCTTTTGAAGAAATGGTTAGGAAAACTTTCATTGGTATTAGACTTTCTGGTCTAATGCTGTAGCTAGTGCATTAAACACCTCTTTCCTATAATGAACTTGTTGAGTACGCTCGTACTCATCCCACTCTTAAATCCCCTGCTTAGATATGGAGGCATCGAAGGAGGATCTACAGTGCAACTCGAAAGCCGAGGAGTCAACAACTACTTCACGAGACAGGACTTTGTCAGAGGAGTCAAATACCACATCCAACAAGGAGAAAACCTAGTTTAGCCATAGAAGGGAACTATCTTCCTAAACCTAGCTCCTATTTAGCTAGAGTCTATTCATAGCCTCTTTAGCTAGTTAAATACTCTACAAATAGAGTTCGTGATAGGATTAGACTACGAGTCGTTCTTCTGGAGTTATCTGCAGTTTTACCTCATTGTAAATTAGGAGGCTGTGATGATCTTATGTAACAGAGTCATTGTTGTAATTCTATAGACATACCTTGGACCCGCATATGTTTCTGTTGTACCACTCTGAGCGATATAATGCTAGTGGAACGGTGTTTCATTGGTGTTATATCAGACTTGCATACTACACCATGCAGTGGTATGCCGGGTCACCACAGTTGGTATCAGAGCAAATGCTTTGACCCTAGGATTAAAACCCTTTAAAGGAGACCTATAGGATTGGTAGTGTCTATAGGTAGTGTTGTTGGCTAAGTCAATTATGCTAAACTAAATAGTTCTTATGACTTGAGATGGATATTCACTTGAGAATAATCCTGACACACTTGAGTCAACCTTTTCAACCTATCTGTTCTAAGTAAAGATAGTTAGCTAATTCCAAGTATGTAGCATACCATTAAGTCCTTAAAACAATAGATGAGTAGATCACGGTTGGTATACAATACATGGTAGTCCAAAGAGAGGATACAACCATAAGGAAAATATCCTATTGGAAGATGTGTACCAACACATGTTATGGTTAAGTAAAAGTTATTTAGAACTGTAATAGGAGTTATATCAAGTGATGAAGATAAGTATATAAGGAAAATTTCTTACTAGAAGATGTAGACCCAGAGAAGTAATGAGTAAGTAAAATTATCTAGACATGTGAAACAATTGATAGTAAGTGATAAATATGAGTCATATGAGATAGTATAGACCATGATGAGGCAATCATGGGAGGTAAGGAGGAGTGACAGAAATAACATATGTCTATTTCCATGGTGGAGATAGTAATCATATAAGATTCACTTGAGAATCATTATGTGATGGACTAGAACATCTTAAGTATGTAGGAGGAGTACAATAAGAAGCCAGATGTTAAACAATAATGTAAGAATTGTGTTCCAAAACCATGGGAAGTGTGCCAAGCACATCAAGACCATAGTCTTATAATAGAAACACTTGGAAGTGTAGGAGCTACATTCCAATAGTTATGTGTTTAGAGTAGCCAACAAAATAGTCCTCAATAGCACTTATATATGGTATAATACTTTGTTAGTAATTCCAAACAAATTTAGGTTAACCTTAACCATTCCAGACCACTTTGTTTCAAGTTTATCTCATTGCAAATGTGCAATTAAGGTAAATATTGAGACTAATAGTAGAGTCCCATATACTCGTGCTAAGTATCACGATATAAACCTATCTTATGTGGTGTTATATACTACACAGCAGAGCCTAATGTTTAGAGATGTCTTACTCAACAATCATATTCAGGCTTATGATGGTGTGTATTATAAACACAAAGCTGAATCTTCTTGGATTTTATTGGATTTTCATTGATTGACTAGATCCATACATGAAGTTTGACTTTGATATGCAAGTGCATGTTGCTATATCAAATTCTTACTTGATGATATAGATCTAGAGGGTAATGGTATTCGTGTGAGAAAGTGACGAACTCTGAAGACAAGATGAAGGTTCATCAGAAAAAGGAAGCAAAGTTGTGGGAAGCAACCACAAAACTCGGAAGGAAGTATCAACCAAAACTCATGCTTAGCCTCAACAGAGGAGTACTTTAGTACGGGAGAAGCATGAAGGTGAGAAATCTGGTGATTATGGTGAAGCTCAAGCAGATCCATAGTCAAAATAGAAGAGGGAATGCATGGGAAATCACTTAGGATACTATAATCATAGTGTCAGCTAGTGGTTTTCTTGCATCAATGAACCCTCGAAAACGGAAGATGACTTATGAAACCATAGAAAATATAAGGAGACCATAGTTGGTATCAGAAGACCACAGTTGTGGTATACGATCAATACTGCGAGAGAAAGTAGAGGATGTCTCATCCAGTTGATCAGAACCTATAATAGAATCCATTGTTAGATAACCAATAGCCACAATTGGTATCAAGTAGTCCACCATTGGATTATTTGTACCAAGAAGTTGGGAACAAAAAAAAAATGATAGCTAGATAACTATGACCTATAAACATTTAATCGAAGGATTCACGTCGGATGTCCACAAATTGAGTGGATATACCACAAACATTCTTCGTGAGACCTTAGAAGAAGTACAAACCATAAGTTAGACCTAGACCAATATTCTAACCATAAGTCCAATGGTTGGAGGAAAAAGGAGTTGAAGACCATAAGAAAACTCTAAGGGGTAGAGTAAAGATTGAGTTGGTTGTACAATAACTCAATATTTTGAGCTCGATAGAAGCAAAAGGTCTGAATTGAGAGGAAGTTCGATCTTATTTTCATAAGATTGTTGAACACTACCTTTAGAAGGATGTCAGACCAGAAGCCGAGGTTCATACCTCGAGGAAGTAAGAATTGGACTATAACTTGAGAAGGTGAGTAATAGTTACTCAGAAGTACGGAAGCTCAAGTAAACTAAGGTTAATGAAGTTGGATGAAGGAAATACCGAAGACCAAATATAGCTCAAGAAGACCAAAGACTGAAGAAGATTGACTATACCAAAATTAAAGTCTATTTGAAAGATTCCTTTCATGGAACCTAAATAACCAAAAATAGTTATAGGTATCAACTATAAACCATGATTGGATGGACTAAATGAGTCTAATCCATTCTTAAGGGAAATAAACCATCACGACCATTTCCATGGTAAGTACCTTACAAAGTACCATTATTGCAGTTTTGGTAGTAAGGGAAAACAAAGACCTATTTTATCAAATAGGAGAATGTTATCCAATTAATCCTCAATTAAGACTAGCAGCACTAGAAAAAGTCCCATCATTGATTCTTCAATGAGAAAGGAAACAAGCATATGGAGTTGGAAGAAATCAATGAATCAAAGTAAGAACCATGGTTCGGAGACAAACCCTAATGGATTCCAGGAAGAATCTGGACAAGGGATATATTCAATTATATCCAGTGAGATCACTACGGAGTTCGAGAAAAGTCGCAGTCTGCACAAGTCAGATCCACACTCCGAAACGTGAGAGAGTTCAAACTTCGAGGACGAAGTTTAGTTTAAGGGGTAGAGACTGTAATATCCCAGGTATTGGGGTTACAAAAATAGAGGAAACAGATGTGTGCATTGCATTCATGCATAGAAAATCCGGGGAATTTTCGCGCTTTAAAGTAAAACAGTCCAAGAATGGCGAAGTTTCACCTGACCTTGATGGAATTGAAGTAGATCATCAAGTCAAGTTCTATAAACCTCAATGTGACTTTGTTAAAACCTGTTTTGGGAAAAGATGATTTGATCTAAGGGGTTAGATCAAATGGAGTTAAAACCAACACAATAACATATTAATCAAGGATCAATTGCTTGATCTTATAAAAGATCATAACATGATATTCCTTGCCATAACATAAGAACATCTATTCAATTGGAAATCAACTAACCATAAAATGAAGAAAACATTCTTGACTTATCTTTTCCATGTCTTTAACAAATAAATATTCTTACCATGAACCTCATGGTATTTCTGTAATTAAACTCTTGAACTTAACATCAACAAAAGCTTATCACTAAACCCTAGAGTTGGGAGAGGTATATAACCATCAAAGAGATAAGATGCAACTCTAAATTATTAACACTTAATAGTTAAGCAACAACCTTGAGGTACAATTGAATTCACTTTTAAAACTAAATATCAAATATAGCAAAACACAAGGACCTAAGTGCATAAAAGCCACCCATTCTTATTGCAATCATAACTTATTAAATATGTGGAATATTACAAAACTAAATTCGTTTACATTACGAATTATAGTTCAAACTATTTGAATAAAATAAACTATGTGTACTTTGAAACTTATATAATCATGCCTTGGTGAAATCAAAATCATCATTCAAAATTGGGGTATAATTCTTATTCTTGACATTTTGATCCCACTTATAATATAAATACAATCACATATGATATAGTGACTCAACCATAAGCATAAGATCATTCATAAGACATTTAGTAACAAAAGCCACTTGGCCATCCAAAAACAAATCTCATGAGAGGATAATACCATGCCACATAGGATGAAAATATCTACATAGCTTGCATCCTAAGCAATGCCACCTCATGCTTAAGGGATTACTATGGTTAAGAGCATGACACCCAAGCACCTTACTCATCAAATCAAAGCAAGAGTCATCCACCTATGTGTCATGATACTAGAGCATGCCCAAGCCTATAAAAGGAGCCTCACACTCCATTCATCTCATCATCTTGCACCATGATGCAAGGACACCAACACATTGAGCCACTCCATAAAATAGTTAGGATCAAGATGAAGCAGCTAGGAGGTGGAGGCATGCCACAAGATGCAGGTTTATTAGAATTCCTGAAGAACAAGCTACAGAAGATAGCAAGGTAGAATTCCTAGGCAGACCACATGCTTAGATAATCATACCATCATTCCTTGAGTAGAAACCTAGATTATAGTCCAAGTCCTTGTAGAGTGAGAAGGGTAAATTAGCATAACCATATCCAAATACTTTTAGTAATACTTTAGGAAACCAAACCTTGATCATTATAAATTGTGTAATGATCATAAACCCTAAGAACTTGAAGTAGAAGATATAAGCACACAAGAAAAGCTTAGAGTTAAAGTCTATACTTTATATGATGAGAAACCATTCATCATCATGACCAAAGTTAACTATAAAAAGAACTATAACCAATGTAGTTACTTCAATGATTAATTGAGGATAATAAAAGAAGTTAATTGGTAGAAGATAAAACCAATTCTCTAATCCTTAGTAATTAGGGAAGCACATAAGATATAAAGCAAGTAACAATATTACCCTAGTTAGGGGAGATTAAACCCTAGCTCATGCAATATGGTGTCATCTCATCTCTACACCCTAGAATTAAATCTCAAACCTAGTTTGAGTATCATTTGGGTGATCACAACTAAAACCTAAGCTACAAATAAGTTTCAACCCATGTATACTTAGGCACACCCAACTATTTTCTCAAACAAATACAATTCTCCTAAGTGGAGTAAGATCTACTCTAATCATTCAATTCCAAGACTTAAGAAAGTAATACCAATAGCCATGGGAACAAACCAAACTTAATCTCCAAAATTTATAAATATTGGGGCACATGAAATCATGCCCATAAAAATATAATCCTACATAAGAAACCAAATAGTTGGCTTTACTTTGCAGATAATTTCTTATAAAGAAAGACCATACGAAACAATAATCATCACTAGATAATTAGTAAGGCCCTGTTTGGAAAATAATTTAGAACCCTTTTATAGTTGGATTATAAAATCAAATATATATATATAGGAAATATCCTATCCTCAACTCAATACTATTAACTATGTGTTATGTGTTAATACACACATATAGAACCCTAATCCAACAATATTACTATTAACCATTCGTATTAGTTTCCATCAACTTGAAATAAGAAACACCTGCAAAAAGAGAATTCAAAACTGAATTCAAATTAGAAATAAGAAAACAATAAATAGAAAAAGAAAACAGATAAAAGAAAGAAAGGGAGGGCTGGCTTACCTGGCCGGACAGCCCAAGCTGCAGCCCACCAAGCCGCCAAAGCCCAGCTCCAAAACGCAGCCCATCTCCAGCCCATACCCCTTCGCTCTAGATAAACACGAAGGGAGCGTGGAGGTCTTCGTCTCCTTCACTGGGAGCACGGGAGCTCGCCACCGAGCCTACATCGCCACGTCCCGCGACGCCGCCGCAGTTGCTGACCGCCAGCGCACGACGGAGACACTATAAAGCGCGCCGACGCCCTCTATTTCCCTCCCCTCTGCCCAATTTCTCCCCAATTCCGAAACCCTAGCTACCCTGCCTCCGATCATCGCCGCCGGTAGAGATTTACCCAGACCTCGCCGTGGCCATCACTGTGTTCGCCGCCTTCGACTTGATCATCCCACAAAAGGAATTGGGGCGGGGCGACCTGTAGCGTCGTCAACAACATCGTCTTCCCCGATGCCGGCCATCACCGCCGCCGTCGATTCAGACCACCATAGGTCGCGCCGTCAAGCCCTGCGTCCTCCTGGTGAGTCGCTGATGCTCATGGCGCCCTCGCTTTGCTCCCTAGGCGGCGGTAGTGCCACCGCACCATGTCTCTGCCCACACCGCCGCTCGGCCTTGCCGTCGGGCAAGCGCCGGCGACCAAAAGTGGGCGGCGCCACCACCGTTAGCATCACCATGACACGCAGAGTAGCTAGAGCATCACCGCGCGCCCGTAATCCGTCTGGAGTCTCGCCGCCGTCATCGAATTTCGCCGGCAGTGAGCTCCCAAGCCATGGTTTCGATTTTGACTTAGTCCACGCATAGGTGGCGGCTGACGTGGACCTCTGGCCCACAGGTCAGTGCCTCTGTGGGTAGGCAGCCGGGTAGGTTTAGTTATTTCGTTTTATTTTTCCAATTCAATAATTACTTCAACTTTAAAAATTTATAGAAAAATCATATTAACTCTGAAAAATAAGAATAAGACATCAAAATTCTTATAAAAGTAAATACTATCCAATAAAAATATAAAATGAAATTTTTATTTTTAATAAAAATTCAATTATCCAATACTTGTTATTTAAGTCTTTTATTTTAATTCTAAATTCAGTTAAAATTCAATAATTAGGAAAAAGGTATAAAACAAATAAAAACCAGAAAGTAAATAAGGAAAACCTTAAAACCCATTTTCCTTTATTATTAACTTATTAAATTATTATCAGAAGGACTTAAACCCTAATTAATAATTACCATAATTATTAATTATTCAAAAAATTAATAAAATGCCAAATCCAATCTTATGATTATTATAAAGTGATTAATAAATTCAACCTTATCATAAGGTTATTAATCCAAGAACTACATGGTAATTAGGAAGCTCTAATTCCATATTGCCTAAAGAACACAACCTCATCATTTTATGGGGAATCCTAAAACCCTAACACCATTAGGAACCCTAACTCCATTAAACCATGTGAACCCTAATTTGATTCTAAACCTAAACCCTAGGTTAGAACATGTGATCATGGTACCTTCAGTCAAAGCATAGAACCCTAGTAGCAAGTAAATACCTGTCCTGACCACATAAAATGTAAGAACCCTATCACTAGTTACTTGCTATGCTATATTCTCATTTAAATACAACTTGTTGATCTAGTAGGATCAACCAAGTGTAAAACCCTAGTTTCTATTCCCAAGATCACCATCCTTAACTATCCATGAGTATCATCACACCATTGTGAGGAAACCAAATAGCAACTATGCTTATTATTGTGCATCAAACACCATATTCACTAAACCCTACTAATGTTAGATAATTATCAAACATCCTATTTAGGAACCAACCAAACCTTACTTAGGGAATTAAATAGCAAACCTAAACAACCCCAACCTAATTATTATACTTCTTAGTATTTAAGAAGTATGTTCTTCAAAAGTTATTCTTTTGAAGAAAATAGAGAGTAACCTCATCCCTACCTAACAGGACCTATAAACCCTAACTAGCTATCCCCAGCAAGGTATACCAACCTTGATAGCAACTATTTATAATAGATTGCTCAAGATGCTTAGGCTTAACTCAACCCTACAAGATCTAGCTATTGATGAATCCAACTATGTTGTGATCCATCTAATACTTACTCCAGAAACTAACTGAAACCATAGCCAACCATAGAACCCCCTCAACCTAATTATCATACTTGTTCTTTATTAAAGAACATGTTCTTCCATAGTTATTTTTTTAAAGTATATGATAATTAATCATCAACCATGCCATATAGTACTAAAACTGACCACTGTTCTTTATTTGTTAACATTATGCCAATTATCATTCTTTGTCTGCTCAATTGATTATTATGCTCTATTAACTACCTGTTTATAATACCAAGTAATCACACCTGAATAAGAACCTTGTATGTGAATCACTCTAAAAGTGCAACACACCCTGAACCAATCATTACAACTTACTGATCCTAAATCATCAGGGTTAGGTCACGCTTAGAGCGATTGCATCTCATTCTTATGCATTATTGCATACTTGCCAATCTTTTAAACATCGTCATTACCGGACGATGATGCTATTTCAGAATTTGGAGTTATTGCGTATCGAAGACCTTGTCTGCATAATCTTGCAGTCAAGAAAGGCAAGTTCATCACTTGCTCATGTCATTTGAGTATTTCTATCAAATTACTTGCAAAGTATTATGGTTAACACTATTGCATAAAAATCAAAACCACTACTTTCATAACTATGAATATGACTATGTGGTGGGCAATGGAACCATGGATTGTGTTGATATGGTGGAGGTTCCATTGCAAGGGTTTATATCCATCTAGGATTAAACAACAAATGTCGCTTGATGATTCTTGTGCCGTAATACCCGTGTTAACCATAAGATCCGGAGTGGGACGGAGTAGTCAAAAGTGTTTCCACCTCTCGTTCATCAACGGATGCGCTTTACCGTAGACACTTGTATCCGTCGGCGGCAAGCGGTAGGTCGGGAAGCCTTAAGTCCCCACGGCACGGTCGTAGACACTTGTCGTTCGAAGAACAAGCGGTAGGTCGGGAAGCCTTAAGTCCCCACGGTATTGCGGTCTATGATGGGTTGCAGCTACCGGCGTAGGAGTGTATGGTAGAGCCCAGATCAACGTCGTGGTCGGGGTCCACCTTGAAATCTACAGGAATAATGGGACCGACGTGGACCCAGGGTCGGTGCATGCAACAACGGGTGGGTGTTCGAGGTAGCGGAGGAACATGATTGGCTAGACCTTATACCGGGCCTCACACCATAGGAAGTGTGGACGAGAACATGACTCGGTTGGCACCAAGGTTAAGATCTCTTATGGGTAAAGCAACACACCTCTGCAGAGTGTAATGAACCGTGACCTGTCACTCCCTGTTCCGGGATATGGAACTGCGAACGCGGCCGGAAAGGAGCTCCATGAAGTTCTAGTAAACCGGTGAAGGCTGACGGACATAGTTCTTCTGAATAAAAGCAACCTTTTGAAGAAATGGTTAGGAAAACTTGCATTGGTATTAGACTTTCTGGTCTAATGCTGTAGCTAGTGCATTAAACACCTCTTTCCTATAATGAACTTGTTGAGTACGCTCGTACTCATCCCACTCTTAAATCCCCTGCTTAGATATGGAGGCATCGAAGGAGGATCTACAGTGCAACTCGAAAGCCGAGGAGTCAACAACTACTTCACGAGACAGGACTTTGTCAGAGGAGTCAAATACCACATCCAACAAGGAGAAAACCTAGTTTAGCCATAGAAGGGAACTATCTTCCTAAACCTAGCTCCTATTTAGCTAGAGTCTATTCATAGCCTCTTTAGCTAGTTAAATACTCTACAAATAGAGTTCGTGATAGGATTAGACTACGAGTCGTTCTTCTGGAGTTATCTGCAGTTTTACCTCATTGTAAAGTAGGAGGCTGTGATGATCTTATGTAACAGAGTCATTGTTGTAATTCTATAGACATACCTTGGACCCGCATATGTTTCTGTTGTACCACTCTGAGCGATATAATGCTAGTGGAACGGTGTTTCATTGGTGTTATATCAGACTTGCATACTACACCATGCAGTGGTATGCCGGGTCACCACATCTTAGGTACATAAGGGTCCGGGTTAATAATCCAGGACTGCTTCTGCTTCTTTGCCGGAGGTGGATTGGGGGGCGGCGTCTGATCACCCGCCGGACGAGGACTGGGGGGCGGCGGCTGATCACCCGCCGGACGTTGTGGACTGGGGGGCGGCGTCGGCTGACGTGACGGAGGTGTAGGTGAACGGCCACCACCACCACCACCACCACCACCACCGTAGGGGCGTGGACTTGTTGTCCTTGGCGCCTCGCCTGGAAACTTGATAAACTTCTTTTGCCATAGAATGAACTGGCGCTTGACATCTCCAAGTCTTTTCTCCCCTTCAGGTGTAGCAATGTCAATGTCCAAGTCCTCAAACCCTTTGACTATGTCCTCCACCGTGACACGAGCATAGCCGTCTTGAATGGGGTTGTTGTGGTGGAGTGCTCCAGGTAAACATGGTAAAGCACTGCCGATGGCTACCTTCATGGACATGTTCCCGACAGGATAATACAGATGACATTCTTTCATCTCCTTTATATCGTCCACGGGGTAGCGAGGAGGCTCCGGTGCAGTAATTTCGAGCGCCAGAGGCTCCGGTGCAGTAATTTCGATCGTCGGTGCATCTGCACCAGCCGGTGGGGCCTCCGTGGAAGCCACGCTGCTTCTCCGCTGCTGGCTTCCGAGATCCACTGGATGATCTTCATGCTGCGCTCGAGCTGCATCTCTTTCGGCTACTAGTACATTCACGGTTTTCTTCAATACATCCATTTCCGATACCAACCGCACCACAACATCTGCGTCCCGATCCATCTTTCTCTTACGGCTTCTGTAACCGTACGGGTCATCGTTCTGGGGGAACCCTATTTTCCACGGAACGTGCCCCATGCCTCGTACACGTCCTCCGTGTTCAGGATTCCCGAGGGCTTTTGTCAGCGTGTCGTTCTCTCTGTTGAACTTGATCTTCCCCTCTTGAGCATCCCTCATTGCGTCAATAAGGGCTTGGGTGGGTTTAATTATTTTGCCCCGGTAAACACACTCCCCTGTCTCCGGGTTCAGCGTTCCCCCATGCCCGTACCACCAGCTTTTGGCCCTTGGGTCCCATCCCTCCGTACCTGGATGGATTCCTCGCGCCCTCAGCTCGGTCTCCATCTTCTCCCACCTAGGCTCCCAAAGGCGATACCCTCCTGGCCCCATAATATGATTGTACTCCTTCTTAGCCGCATTTTCCTTATTTTTTTCTGATATTTGAATGAACTGCTCCGATTTCTTTTGCTTCACAAATTCTGGCCAATCATGTTTCAGTTTCTCATATTGTCCTTTGAAATCCGGAGTCTTGTTCTGCTTGACAAAGTCATGGGCTAGATTTTGCTTGAATTTCCGGAATGCGTCGGCCATCTTATGAAGAGCGAACCGTTTGACTAGCCTCCTCCTCTCCTTGTTTTCCTCAATCTTGTTACCCTCCTCATCGAATTTGTTGTATTCCGGAGGTAGAACGAAATGTTCCATAAGCTTGTTGAAGCAATCTTTTTTTGTTCTCTTATCGACAAAAGTGAAACCAACACGTGCCTTCTTTGGCGCATTCCACTCCTGGACGGTGATCGAGACATTGTCTCTAACAATGGCTCCGCATTGGCTGACAAACTTGGTGGCGTTCTTGCGGGGCTCCAGCGGCCTGCCGGTTGCTTCCTCGACAACCTCGATGGTGCATGTTTCTCCTGGTTTCATCATCTTGGTTGCGCCATGCTTTGACGACGTACTCGATTGTTTCGACGATCCGGCCGAGGGCTAAAATAAGAAAGAGAGTGGCGCGCGTTAGTACACACATATTTATTCAAATCAGTTAGTTTGTATCACCAGAGGCTCAATGTATATATATACCTCGGCGCCGGAGGTGGTTGCTACTTCCATTTGAAGATCGTCGTTTATCGACGTTTGTTCAAAATCATCTTGCTGACGGCGCCCTTCATCTTCACCGTCAAGGTTCAGATAAGAAGAGATATCATCTTCTTCTTGTCCGGTCGGCACATATAGAATATCGCCTTTTATGATGCCGAAAATATGGTCTTCAGCGTCTGGATCATAGTTGTCCATAATCGGGTCAGCTCTATCGTCCGCCATATATCAGTCCTGAAAACATGTAGTCAAAACAAATTAATTAAGTGAAGAAGGGGGGCGGTGGCGGTGGCGAAAGGGCGGTGCCAAAAGGAGGGGCCCGGCGAGCTGGAAGGGGTGGGAGAGGGTGTCGCGGAAGAGCGCGTGTGTGCGCCGGGAGAGATTGGAGGGGCCGGGGCGCCGGCGGGCGCCGCCCTAGCTATTGCATGTGTGCGTGTGTGGCGCGCGCCCCCGGCCGGCCGCCGGCCTCCCTCTCCCCCTGTCTGTGTGGCGCGCGCGCGGCGGCGCCGGTGGGGAAGGACGACGTTACGGGGAAATTTTGTAGTTCTTTTGGACACAAAATTTTAAGTCTCAATTATTTATTTTTTAATTCAAATTGTAGTCTCAAATTATTTAGTTAATTTTAAGTCTCAAATTTTAAGTCTCAAATTTTTAAGTCTCAAATTTTAAGTCTCAAATTATAAGTCTTCTTTTAGTTTTTTAAGTCTCAAAATTTTAAGTCTCAATTATTTAGTTAATTTTAAGTCTCAAATTTTAAGTCTCAAATTTTTAACTCTCAAATTTTAAGTCTTCTTTTAGTTTTTTAAGTCTCAAATTTTAAGTCTCAATTTTTAGTTAATTTTAATTTCGAAATTAACAAGAACTAAAACTAAAAAAAAAAGAAAAAAAATTGGCCGGCCGGGTACGTGCGCCGCGCTCGCGGCGCCCCTACTGTGGCCGGCGCGCCTCTCTCTGGCCGGCGGCGCGCCTCTCTTCGGCGGTGGCGCGCGGCGCCCTTGTAATCTTGTGGCCCGCGCCTCTCTCTCGTATGGCGGCGCGCCGGGAGTACGTCTTGTGACGGCTGCGCGTTCTGTTGTGGCGCGAACACGTACTGGCGCGGCGGCGGTTTGGAGATTGGATCGATCCTTACGGGCTACGGCGAGCTGGAAGGGGCGGCGCTGTCTTCGCGGGTGGCGGCGGTCGATGGCGCGCGGCGGCGTCTGCGTCCGCGACTAAAGCCTTTTTTTCGCCCCATTTGAGGTTCCCGCGGAAAATGACCTTTAGTCGCGGTTGGCTAGACTTTTTTCGAAATTATTTCATTTTCTACATGTCTAAATGTGAAAAATAAAAATAATACATCAATAAATTCAGAAAAATAAAACTAATTCAATTCAAAATGTTAAAAATACAAATAATATATCAAAAAAATCAGAAAAGTAAAACTTATTCAATTCAAAATGTTAAAAGTACAAATAATATATCAAAAAATCAGAAAAATAAAACTAATTCAATTCAAAATCTTAAAATACAAATAATATATCAATAAATTCAGAAAAATAAAACTAATTCAATTAAAAATGTTAAAAATACAAATAATATATCAAAAAATCAGAAAAGTAAAACTTATTCAATTCAAAAT
This sequence comes from Lolium perenne, assembly GCF_019359855.2. Lineage (NCBI taxonomy): Eukaryota > Viridiplantae > Streptophyta > Magnoliopsida > Poales > Poaceae > Lolium > Lolium perenne. Next base: position 256,053,865 of record NC_067248.2, on the reverse strand, counting down.
GTTAAAAGTACAAATAATATATCAAAAAAATCAGAAAAATAAAACTAATTCAATTCAAAATCTTAAAATATAAATAATATATCAATAAATTCAGAAAAATAAAACTAATTCAATTCAAAATGTTAAAAATACAAATAATATATCAAAAAAATCAGAAAAGTAAAACTTATTCAATTCAAAATGTTAAAAGTACAAATAATATATCAATAAATCAGAAAAATAAAACTAATTCAATTCAAAATCTTAAAATACAAATAATATATCAATAAATTCAGAAAAATAAAACTAATTCAATTAAAAATGTTAAAAATACAAATAATATATCAAAAAAATCAGAAAAGTAAAACTTATTCAATTCAAAATGTTAAAAGTACAAATAATATATCAAAAAAATCAGAAAAATAAAACTAATTCAATTTAAAATCTTAAAATATAAATAATATATCAAAAAATTCAGAAAAATAAAACTAATTCAATTCAAAATGTTAAAAATACAAATAATATATCAAAAAAATTCAGAAAAATAAAACTTATTCAATTCAAAATGTTAAAAATACAAATAATATATCAAAAAATTCAGAAAAATAAAACTAATTCAATTCAAATTCTTAAAAATACATTTAATATATCAAAAAAATCAGAAAAATAAAACTAATTCAATTCAAAATGTTAAAATACAAATAATATATCAAAAAAATCAGAAAAGTAAAACTTATTCAATTCAAAATGTTAAAAGTACAAATAATATATCAAAAAAATCAGAAAAATAAAACTAATTCAATTCAAAATCTTAAAATACAAATAATATATCAAAAAATTCAGAAGTACCCTCCTGCGCCTGCGCTACCCTCAGTTCGAGCCACGAGCGCGCTGACGATGACAATGACGATAACAAATGACGACGCATTTATCGGCGTAACTTAGAAGGCGACGACTACCGATACAACGACGGCGGCTATGAAGACTACGAGTATGCATATTATACGCCTAGGCGGGAGTATGACTAAATCACTCCAAATTTCATGTATCATCTTCGAGCAATGCGCCACGGAGATTTTCCAACCCTTTACCCAAAGATCGTTAGAGAAGATGGAGTCTTTCACGGGTTTGCAGGAAAATTTTCCCGAGGAGCAACTTCCGAAGATGTCGTAGGGCGTGTGCACCGACGACATCTTCGAGAAGTTGCGCCACGGGAGATTTTCCAACCCTTTACTCCATCCATGGGGATGAAACTCTCCCTACGTGCTAGGTTGGCTTGTTGGTCTGCTTGCCAAGGCGTATCGATGCTCCTTTTATAGGCACGGCGCCGCTGCTGCTTTGTCTTGTTCCTCCGACAGGGTGTCGTGCGCTACATGCTTTATCTCATCGAGCAGTGCGTCCACCCACGCGTCCTTATCCTCGCCGACGCCTTTAGTCACGGTTGCAGTCTCCAGCCGGGACTAAAGCTTACCCAAACGTCCTTATCCCACCGACGCTTTCTTAGATGACACAAAAACCACATTTAGTCCGGTTGCACCCACCACGGGACTAAAGGTTAGATGACCAGCTCTGGATTCCTCTTCTTCCCGCCAATTTCTTCCCGCCTCTTTCTTCCCGCCACTTTCTTCCCGCCAATTTCTTCCCGCCAATTTCTTCCCGCCTCTTTCTTCCCGCCAATTTCTTCCCGCCTCTTTCTTCCCGCCAATTTCTTCCCGCCAATTTCTTCCCGCCTCTTTCTTCCCGCCACTTTCTTCCCGCCTCCTGTCTTCCCGCTCCCATTTTTTCCGCCATTTCTCACTACATATATGTCGCCCGGCTTGGCCAGCATTATCACATCTCTACAATCTCTCATCACTCTCACATGGCTTCCACCGCACCCACTCTAACCTACCAGCAGGTGGAGGAGCTTTGCACCTTGAACTACCCTTGCCCACCGGGCTACCGCGTCCCCGCCGGCTGGAGCCTAAGCGCCGGAGGCGTGCCGGTCCCTCCCGTCCCTCAGGGTACTGCGCGCCGGGCGGCCATCACGAACCACTACTACCTCGACCTCACGCCGGAGCAGCGGATGAATCCCCGCTGGCATCCCGATAACCAGCATACTTGGGACGCCTTCTTCATCAATCGGCGTGACAGGGCGCTCGCCAGGTATGAGGAGGACGGTCTGCCTCCTGGGAACTTCTACGAGGCCGGCCGTCGGCTATGGTGGTACGGCCGGACTCTGCAGAGCGTCATGGACTTGTTGATCGCCAAAACCCACCGGCGGGCAGCGGCCTGTCAACACCGTAGAGCCGGGAAGAGCCTAGAGCTGCGGCTGGCTGAGACCCCTCCGAGCGACGGCCCGCAATGCTCTTCTGGTCACACGCGGCGATGCGAAGTGCAAGGGCGTGCCACCTGACCTATACCTGGTCAGGAAGGTGATGGGGATGCCTCGCTTAGTTCCTGCATGGCATACACGTAAACATTAAATACGAGCCTCGATCGGCTCTCAGGTTATCCTGTGAATCGGCTCAAAGAGCCGATCCACCCATGATCCGTACGGGGTGCACGAATACTTGGTGATCCTGCTTGATCAAGATAAAGCTAATGAGATCTACGACGATTTAGGGTTTTCACCGCATAATCGGATCATCCTACTCCAGGTTGGGCCTCGCGGCCACGCACGGTGCTCATAAGCCGATCCTAAACAAGGCCAAAGAACCAACAATGATGTTGATCCGCGGAACATCCTGTTTAGGACTTGCGAACGCCACCCTACGTGCCACTGGATCCTCCCCCCCTTTGTAAGGCCTAACTATTGCGGATATTAAACTAATCCTTGCAGAGCAAGGAGCAATCGTAACGGATCAGATCTACTAAACGATGAACAAGCAGGGTGCCGCCCCCACGCCTGAGATAGGCGTGAGGACGGCTAGATATGCAAGGGTTGCACTACGTAAGCATGTTTATACGAAGAACAATGCTAACCCTAACACATCTATGATAACTACGTTGCCCGCCATCAAAGACGCTTCAGTACGGGCAACGCATGAACAACGTGGGGCTTGTGCTGCCTAGATCGCAAGATGCGATCTAGGCAGCATGTCGCTTACCTGATTGAAACCCTCGAGACGAAGGAGTTGGCGATGCGCCGAGATTGGTTTGTTTTTGGGGTGAACGTTGTGTTGTTGTTTATTCCATAAACCCTAGATACATATTTATAGTCCAGCGGACTTTCTAATCGTGGGAACAGTCCCAACCGGGCACGGGCCCAACTCTAACTATATCGACACGCATCCTACTATGTTACAGATACAAGGGCAAACTAGCCCAAATTTGATATACAAGGCCGATTCACATATAATCTTTAATAATAATCTTCAAGTCCATCTTGATCGCGGCCCACCTCTGACTTGGTCAAATTCTGGTGATAACAAGATACACGGGCAATCTAGCCCAAATTCTCCGCGCAAGGCCGTTTCAGAGATCTTCCACGTGTAGTCTTCCAAGCCCATCTCTCTTACGGCCCACCTCTGGATTTGTCCAAAATCTGGTGATAACACATGCCCCCCTGGTTTTGGAAATAATTTTTCCAAAATCATTATATTTTCCTTTCGAAGGGTCATGTCGTGGCAGAACAGAGCCATTTGCAGCCTCCGTCATCATTATGCCCTGTCTTTTCAGCTTCTCTGCAAAATTTGACAGCTCTGACATTACCCCTTCGGAAACTGTGATGGCAGTAATTCCCACCAGGTTTCTCATTATTTAACCGTGCCGACTGAATAGTCATCTTTATCCCCTTCCTCTGTTCCAGCCATCGGCACTCCAAAAAACCCTTCTGCGCACCATGTCCTCTTCTTCCTCTGCCTCGTCGGGACTTTCCTTCGAGTCCTCTTCTCCCGAGCCGATGCCAGCACCGAGCCCACAAGAAGTCCATGCGGCCAACATCCGCCGCGCCATTGAGGCCGGGGAGGAGTCAGACCATGACTTCTCCATCTGGTCCGAGGACGACCAATCCTCGACGGACGGGGAGAGCGACCTCCGCTTCCTCGCCAACGGGGAATCGGAAGAGGAGAGCGATGACGATCGCTTCTCCTGAGATGACTTTACCTCCTCCGAAGTGAAGGAAGAGGAAGAGGAAGAGGAGGACGACGACGACAGCCTCTCCGACGAGCCGCCGGCCAAGCGCCATTGCCCCTGGCCAGGGAATCTCAGTGATTATGATAGCGACGACGACGACGTGGAGGACGAGGACAACGAAGGTCCTGCCGGCGGCCGCTATAGCAGCGACGACGAGCTCGCCGGGAGCAGTGCCGACAGCGCTGACGATGGTGACGACGAGGGCAGTGACGGCCCGTAGAATAGGTCCTCTAGAATAGGATCAGCAACAGTAGACGGGGCAATGTATCCCCTTAGTACTCCCTTTTGAGAGCAATCAGCTCTTTTATGTAAGAAATCTGGTTTATCAATGAAGAACTTGTCCCCAATTTGAGTTTGCCGATTTCTTCGGAGTTTAATTGAGCCGATTCCCTCTTCTGCTGACCCTGCCGATCGTCACTTAGCCAATGCCCAACGAGCCGATGAAAACGCACCAGTATCTCAATGCCCCACCCCTTTGAGCTCTGGCGGACAACTATGCAAATCGTCGTTCTCACGAGAGCCCCAGAATTGCTGCCGAAAACGACTTGATCCTGAAGTCGATACCACTGGGTTTTCAGCCTGATGAAATCTCAATCGGCTTCTCGAGAACGGCAAACTCTGCGCCATCAGTTGCCCCCCGAGCCTTTATCAAGGCGAGCATATCAGTGGACTGACCAAATGTGTCGCCATCGGTTTCCAAGTCATGATGCGGCACCAGCCGATTTCAGCAAAATCGGCTCTCCAGAGCAGAGAACCTTCAGGGTGAGCTGCCCCCCGAGCTTCTTCAGTCCACCTTCGCGCCTTGCAGGTCAGATCGGCTCCTCCCCTGTGGTGGATTTGATGCAACCCATCCTTAACCTGATCTGCACATTGCTCGTAAAAGGAAACCAGAGGTTCTTGAAGAGAAAATCGAAGTTATCAAGCCACTCAATCGAGGAGCTCTTCCATTAGAGTCTCTTTTTCGTAACTCACTTCCTGCTCCGTTGACCCTTTCTGGTCATAACAGCTATACCTCTTGAGTCGATGGCCACGTATCTGCATCGGCTAAACTTTTGTGTTGTTTTTTTTTTATTTTTTTTTTGGCCGATTTTTCTTAATATTTTCCTTAATCGGCCCCCCCAATGTTCCACTGCACGCATGACTGCACGTGTTACCTGCACATGTTCATCTGACTATACGCCCCCCGAGCCGAATCTGCCAAATGACTGCAGATATCGGCTTTCTTGGTAAGTCAGGGCACTGCACTTGCACGTCGGCTTAGCAAAGATTCATGCTGACTTTCATCTGCCGACGTGGCCGCTGCCCAGTAGACCGTTGTTGACCACAAACAGAATACGTGCAGAAGACAATTTTGGCCGATTGCTGGAATCGGCCTCCACATTGCTTGTTCGATGAAGGTTTTGTAATGTCCCTCCATAAATTTTTGGGGGCCGATCACAAGGATCAGCCTCGCACGGTTTGCTCATTGGTTTAATCTTGCTACTCAGTTAGGCTGGATAAAACCAACCCAACCTCTGACTTGATGCGCCTGCTGTCGTCCACCTTGAGTGCATCGTATAATCGTGGAGCATTAAGCTCTGTCGGCAAGACAAGCACCATGTTTGTGCCAGCCGATGTTTCACCATCGGCTTTCTTTTGCTTGGGATGCCACTCCATTCTCCGTGGACGACCCTCTTCGTCCAGGGTTCGCTGAACTTTTGCAGCCAGATCAGGTCGTGCCTTCCTTAGCGTATGCAGGTATAACCTTTCGGCTTCCTCCAGGCCGCGTAACCGCTGAACCCTGCGTTTTTGTGACCGGCTGAGTCCGTCAGGGCACCACCTTGGACGGTGGTACCTGTCTTCTTCTTCTTCTAGTCCCTCGTCCTCGGAATCTTCAAGATCTGCCCATCGAGGGGACTCAGCACGTTTGCTCTGTGGCGGGAGAGGCCCTAAACGCTCGAACACAGACACGTTGGCTGCCTCCTTCTTCTTCTTGTTACATTCTGGGCAATTGCCGATTGTGGGCAATCGGCTCATTCCTGAATCCCAGCAGTGTCTGAAGAAAGGGCAATCCCAGTGTCTGGCGTTGTCATCTTGCTCCCTTGCCTTGTCCGTGGCACGGCGCTCGTGCTCCTCCTCATCGCGATCATGCCGACGATGTCTTCTGGCTTCTCTAGCCAGACGATCTCCTTCATCATCATAGTTGGACCGTCGGCGTTGGTCGTACTGACTCACATATTTGTTGAGGAGGTGATCAGAGAGAGGTCGTTGGTATCTTATATTCTTCACCTCTCCTTCTGTGACGTAGCGCTTGCCATCATGATGGAGCCGATCGCGTGGAGCGGCCTCTTCTGTGTCCTTGCTATGAGAGCAGCTGCCCTCATCTCCATCCTTGCCAGAGTGGCTCCCAGGTCCTACCATGTTGATGTTGAACGTGGGACCTGGCTGGCAGCCCTCGGGGTAGATGACTTCTACCATGTTAACGGCGGGGAAGGGCTGGGCGTCTACCTTCATGGCATACTGGTTGAAAATTAGCCGCCCCTTCTCTATCGCCGCTTGGATGTGCTGACGCCACACCCTGCGGTCGTTGGTGGCATGGGAGAGCGAGTTGTGGTACTTGCAGTACGGCTTTCCGTTCAGCTCTTGCGCCGTGGGGAACTTGAGACCTTCAGGAATCGTCAACTGTTTCTCCTTGAGCAGGAGGTCGAAGATTTGTTCAGTCTTGGTCACGTCAAAATCAAATCCCCTGGGCGGCCCTGGTGGCTTTACCCATTTGCAGGACACGGGGGCTCCTCCCCGGGTCCACTCAGCCACTGCTACTTCTTGGTCTCCCGCAGGAACTTTGTCTTCCTCTGCATCGACCAGGACTACTGCACGCTTGAACTTGTCTTGGTACAGGTCCGGGTGGCGCTGTTCATATGCTGATAGTCTCTGAACCATGTGCGCCAGCGAGGGATAATCTGCTTGGGAGGCCATGTCCTTGATCTGTGAAGCAAGGCCCGCTGCTGCCAACTCGACTGCTTCCTTTTCGGTTACACGAACCGAATAACATCGGTTCCTCAGATTTCTGAAGCGCTGGATGTATTCTGCTACGGTTTCTCCACGCTTCTGACGTACTTGTGCTAGATCGGCAAGGCCAGACTCGGCAGCGTCTGAGTGATACTGCATGTGGAACTGTTCTTCCAACTGCTTCCAAGTCTGGATCGAGTTCGGTGGCAACGAGGTGTACCACCCGAAAGCCGATCCCGTGAGGGACTGTGAGAAGTACCTCACGCGTAGTGGATCCGACACTGACGCCGTTCCAAGCTGTGCCAAGTATCGGCTTACATGCTCGATGGAGCTAGAGCCATCCGTTCCGCTGAATTTGGAGAAATCAGGGAGCCGATACTTAGGTGGTAGTGGGACCAATTCGTAGTCGTCGGGATACGGCTTGGAATAGCCGATCGTCCTTCTTTTCGGCACCATGCCGAACTGGTCCCTCAGGATCGTGCTGATTTGATCCACGGTGCTGGCTGTAGGAGTGGAACTCTGAAGATTCGCCGGAGTGGCGTACTTAGCCAGCCACGCTTGCTTTTCTGATTCTGAGCCAACTGCAGGAGCTGCGCTCTGGAGGTTCGTCGGGGTGGCGTATTTTGTTAGCCACGTCTGCTTCTCAAGCTCTGTCGCTGACGTTCCTCCTGTCTTCGCCGGAGTCCCTGACGTCGTGGCCTGGTTTGAGAGAGCCCAGTTGCCACAGTCTGGCACATACGTGCACGCGTATCCTTGAGGGATCTCCTTGGGCGCCTCAGCCAAGAACTGGTAGTCGCTAGGGTCACCACCAATCTTGTAGACGACGAATGCCGGTGCAGCCGGCACTTCAGCTGGCGCTGCCAACGCATATGGCAGCGGCGGACGGGACTGGAGTGGCAACTCTCCTTGATGCGTCCCGAGAGCTGGTCCTGACGGCGAGTACTGGTGGCTCATGATTTCCTGGATCACGCGCAGAGCGACACGCTCCAACGTGTTGACCAAGTTTTCAGAGTGGCGGAATAGCGAGTGAGCCACCAAGTAGTTGATCTCCTGCCGCAGGCCCCTGGTGCGTTCCTCCGACGGGGCAGAGAGGTCGATCCCATCGAGTGCACCTTGTGGTGAGAATCCCTTCCATCTGATGCCATGGGAACGGGTCCTCTGAAAAGAGCCGATGAGGTCGGCTTCGAGGGTGACCTTGATCTCGTCATATCTCTTTTTGAGCTCGTCAGGCAGCTCCTCGTAGGTGACTGGCGTGCCGTCCGTCGCCATCTCAGATGTAGATGGCGATGTGGTTGACGTAGATGATGGTCCCACCGGGCGTGCCAGAATGTGTTGATCGCCAAAACCCACCGGCGGGCAGCGGCCTGTCAACACCGTAGAGCCGGGAAGAGCCTAGAGCTGCGGCTGGCTGAGACCCCTCCGAGCGACGGCCCGCAATGCTCTTCTGGTCACACGCGGCGATGCGAAGTGCAAGGGCGTGCCACCTGACCTATACCTGGTCAGGAAGGTGATGGGGATGCCTCGCTTAGTTCCTGCATGGCATACACGTAAACATTAAATACGAGCCTCGATCGGCTCTCAGGTTATCCTGTGAATCGGCTCAAAGAGCCGATCCACCCATGATCCGTACGGGGTGCACGAATACTTGGTGATCCTGCTTGATCAAGATAAAGCTAATGAGATCTACGACGATTTAGGGTTTTCACCGCATAATCGGATCATCCTACTCCAGGTTGGGCCTCGCGGCCACGCACGGTGCTCATAAGCCGATCCTAAACAAGGCCAAAGAACCAACAATGATGTTGATCCGCGGAACATCCTGTTTAGGACTTGCGAACGCCACCCTACGTGCCACTGGATCCTCCCCCCCTTTGTAAGGCCTAACTATTGCGGATATTAAACTAATCCTTGCAGAGCAAGGAGCAATCGTAACGGATCAGATCTACTAAACGATGAACAAGCAGGGTGCCGCCCCCACGCCTGAGATAGGCGTGAGGACGGCTAGAAATGCAAGTGTTGCACTACTTAAGCATGTTTATACGAAGAACAATGATAACCCTAACATATCTATGATAACTACGTTGCCCGCCATCAAAGACGCTTCAAGCAGACAACGCATGAACAACGTGGGGCTTGTGCTGCCTAGATCGCAAGATGCGATCTAGGCAGCATGTCGCTTACCTGATTGAAACCCTCGAGACGAAGGAGTTGGCGATGCGCCGAGATTGGTTTGTTTTTGGGGTGAACGTTGTGTTGTTGTTTATTCCATAAACCCTAGATACATATTTATAGTCCAGCGGACTTTCTAATCGTGGGAACAGTCCCAACCGGGCACGGGCCCAACTCTAACTATATCGACACGCATCCTACTATGTTACAGATACAAGGGCAAACTAGCCCAAATTTGATATACAAGGCCGATTCACATATAATCTTTAATAATAATCTTCAAGTCCATCTTGATCGCGGCCCACCTCTGACTTGGTCAAATTCTGGTGATAACAAGATACACGGGCAATCTAGCCCAAATTCTCCGCGCAAGGCCGTTTCAGAGATCTTCCACGTGTAGTCTTCCAAGCCCATCTCTCTTACGGCCCACCTCTGGATTTGTCCAAAATCTGGTGATAACAGGACTACATCACGGCCGGCGATATCCCCCACCTGCGCTACCCTCAGTTCGAGCCACGATCGCCGCCCGACGACAGCGACGACAGCAGCGACGACGACGGCGGCAACTTAGAAGGCGACGACTACCAGTACAACGGCGGCGGCTATGAAGACTACGAGTATGCATATTATACGCCTAGGCAGGAGTATGACTAAATCACTCCAAATTTCATGTATCATCAGTGTGGTTTCTCGAATCAATCAATCATTCGAAAATGGACACCAAACACATCACGGGTAATATAATTCACATGATCCATTCAATAAAGTTTGGTACAAAAAATTATTACACATCATTTCTTCCCTTGTGTCCCTGCTTGCTTACGATTGTGCCGTATCCATGGAGCATCCTCATCATTTAACTTAATGCTTGGGTCGGTGTTCACTTTGAAGGGCGGAATTTCAGCAAACATATTATAATCTTCTGACATGTCTGTCTTGTCCTCCACTCCCACGATGTTTCTTTTCCCTGAAAGAACAATGTGGCGCTTTGGATCATCGCATGATGTACTGATCGTTTTCTTATCTTTCCGTTTCCTCGGTTTGCTACACATGTCCTTGACATAGAAAACCTGAGCGAAATCTTTCGCTAGGACGAATGGTTCGTCAAGGTAACCAATATTGTTGAAATCCACCATTGTCATTCCGTATTGCTGGTCCACCTTTACCCCACCTCCTGTTAGCTTGAACCATTTGCACCGGAACAAAGGGACCTTAAAGGAGGGTCCATAGTCAAGTTCCCATATCTCCTCTATGTAACCATAATATGTGACCTTTTGCCCATTCTTGGTTGCTGCATCAAAGCGGACACCACTGTTTTGGTTGGTGCTCTTTTTATCTTGGGCGATCGTGTAAAATGTATTCCCATTTATCTCGTACCCTTGGAAAGTCGTTATAGTCGAAGATGGTGTCTTGGCCAACATGTACAGCTGATCTCCAACATCATTGTCATTCATTAAATGTTTTCTCAACCAACTGCCGAAAGCCTCCATGTGGGCCTTCCTAATCCAGGATTCAGGCTTCCCCGGGTTGTCCGAGCGTAAAATGTTCTTGTGTTTCTCCAAGTACGGAGCCACCAAGCTGGAATTGGTCAGAACTGTGTGGTGTGCTTCAGTCGGAGAATGGCCGTCCATACATATCGTTGATTTCCTTCCGATCGTGCCTTTTCCACTTAGTCTCCCCTCGTGCCGTGATCGAGGAAGACCAATCGGCTTAAGGTCAGGAACAAAGTCAACACAAAACTCAATTACCTCCTCATTTCCATAGCCCTTGGCGATGCTTCCTTCTGTTCTAGCACGGTTACGAACATATCTCTTTAATACTCCCATGAACCTCTCGAAGGGGAACATATTGTGTAGAAATACAGGACCGAGAATGGAAATCTCTTCGACTAGGTGAACTAGGAGGTGCGTCATAATATTGAAGAATGATGGCGGGAACACCAACTCGAAACTGACAAGACATTGGACCACATCGTTCTGTAACCGTGGTAGAACTTCTGGATTGATTACCTTCTGAGAGATTGCATTGAGGAATGCACATAGCTTCACAATGGCTACTCGAATATTTTCCGGCAGGAGCCCCCTCAAAGCAATCGGAAGCAATTGCGTCATAATAACGTGGCAGTCGTGAGACTTCAGGTTTTGGAACTTTTTCTCCGCCATGTTTATTATTCCCTTTATATTGGACGAGAATCCATACGGGACCTTCATACTGCTCAGGCATTCAAAAAAGATGACCTTCTCTTCTTTGGTCAGAGCGTAGCTGGCACGACCTTGAAACCATTCCGGATGCCGGTCATCAGGGTCTTTCAAACGTTGCTGGTCCTGCCGTGCTTCCTTTGTATCATTTGTCTTCCCATACACGCCCAAGAAGCTCAGGAGGTTCACGCAAATATTCTTCGTAACGTGCATCACGTCGATTGCAGAGCGGACATCTAGGACTTTCCAATATTCTAGCTCTCAGAATATAGATTTCTTCTTCCACATGGCTGCGTGCCCGTCAGCTCCCTTCGGAACTGATTGTCCGCCAGGACCCTTTCCAAAGATGACTTTCAAATCCTTGACCATATCAAATACCTCAGCACCAGTGCGTTCCGCAGGCTTCGGCCGGTGATCTGCCTTGCCGTTGTAATGCTTGCCTTTCTTTCTTACTGGATGAATTTTCGGAAGAAATCGACGATGCCCAAGGTACACGTTCTTCTTACAATTTGGCAAATGTACACTTTCAGTGTCATGTAAGCAGTGCGTGCATGCATTGTATCCCTTATTTGACAGTCCCGAAAGGTTACTAAGAGCAGGCCAATCGTTGATGGTTACGAAAAGCAACGCTCGTAGGTCAAATTCCTCTTCTTTGTGCTCATCCCACACACGGACACCAGGTCTGCCCCACAGCTGTAAAAGTTCATCAACTAATGGCCTTAGGTACACATCGATGTCGTTGCCGGGTTGCTTCGGACCTTGGATGAGCACTGGCATCATAATGAACTTCCGCTTCATGCACAACCAAGGAGGAAGGTTGTAGATGCATAGAGTCACGGGCCAGGTGCTATGGCTGGAGCTCTGCTCGCCAAAAGGATTCATGCCATCCGTACTTAGACCAAATCTTATGTTCCTTGCGTCAACTGCAAAATCTTTGAACTCTCTGTCGATCTTTCTCCATTGCGTTCCATCTGCGGGGTGTCTCAACTCCCCGTCCGACTTACGGTCCTCTTTGTGCCATCGCAACAACTTGGCATGCTCTTTGTTCCTGAACAGACGTTTCAACCGTGGTATTATAGGAGCATACCACATCACCTTGGCGGGAACCCTCTTCCTGGGTTTCTGGCCCTCAACATCGTCACCAGGGTCATCGCCTCTGATCTTATAACGCAATGCAGTGCATACCGGGCATTCATTCAAATTTTCGTATTCACCGCGGTAGAGGATGCAGTCGTTGATGCATGCATGTATCTTGAACCTCTAAACCTAGAGGGCGGACAACCTTCTTTGCTTCGTAAATGCGGCGGGCAACTCGTTATTCTTTGGAAACATATTCTTCAACATTTTCAGCAAGTTTTCAAATGCCGAGTCAGCTACACCTGCCTGTGCCTTCCATTTCAGCAAATCCAGTGTGCAGCCCAGCTTTTTCAGACCATCATCGCATCCGGGGTACAGCGCCTTTCTGTGATCCTCTAACATGCGATCCAAATTCTCCCTCTCCTTTTCAGTTTAGCATGACGTCTCCGTGCATCAGCAATGGTCCGACCAAGATCATCAACGGGATCATCACGTGCCTCTTCTTCACCTTCCCCTTCACCTTCAGCATCCTCCATGAAAGTATCACCGAAATGAGCAAGATAGCTTTTATCGATGAAATCATCCCCTTCTTCATCTTCTTCCATTATAACCCCTCTTTCTCCATGCTTCGTCCAACAATTATAGCTTGGCATGAAACCGTGCCGAAGCAGGTGCATGTGAACATCTCTTGAGGAAGAGTAACCCTTCTGATTCTTACAGTTAACACATGGACAGATAACAAAACCCCCCCGCTTGTTCGCATTAGCCACTACGAGGAAATCTTTCAAACCCGTAGTGAACTCGCCGGAGAGTCGGTTACCGTACATCCATTGCCGATTCATCTGCATTATTATAATACAAAATATATAATTAACCATCATGCATTTGTTAAACTAACTAGCTACAAACAATATAAATTAAACAATGAACTACACACATGCATATTTTATCAATGACACATCAAAGGTTCAAGTTGCTAACCGCGATCGAGGAGGAAAAAATAAATGAGAAAGCTCAAGTGTGGCTCCAACACTTCATATCATGTTTGTTTCATTCTCTTGGGGCATTTCATCAAACACCTTATGTGCATAAGAGGAACCAAAAGCAAACCTAACACCCACTTGTGAAGTTTGTGAAGAGAATGGCTCCAAATGGCTAAGTGTTGGCTGCTGGATGGGTATATATAGGGGAGGGGATTTAGTCGCGGTTGGCCTGCCCAACCGCGACTAAAGGCCTTCGGGCACCTTTAGTCGCGGTTGGCCTGCCCAACCGCGATTAAAGCCCCCCACGTGCACCAGCTGGCCACCGAGCGCCCTGGGCCCAGGCCTTTGGTCGCGGTTCTCCTGCCGAACCGCGACTAAAGGTCCCATTAGTCGCGGTTCCTACAGCTTCGCGACTTATGGGGCTGGACGGAAGCCTGTTTTTCCACCAATGCAGTGCATACCGAGCATTCATTCAAATTTTCGTATTCACCGCGGTAGAGGATGCAGTCGTTGATGCATGCATGTATCTTCAGAACCTCTAAACCTAGAGGGCAGACAACCTTCTTTGCTTCGTAAGTACTGGCGGGCAAATCGTTATTCTTTGGAAACATATTCTTCAACATTTTTAGCAAGTTTTCAAATGCCGAGTCAGCTACACCTGCCTGTGCCTTCCATTTCAGCAAATCCAGTGTGCAGCCCAGCTTTTTCAGACCATCATCGCATCCGGGGTACAGCGCCTTTCTGTGATCCTCTAACATGCGATCCAAATTCTCCCTCTCCTTTTCAGTTTCGCAGCGTCTCCGTGCATCAGCAATGGTCCGACCAAGATCATCAACGGGATCATCACGTGCCTCTTCTTCACCTTCCCCTTCACCTTCAGCATCCTCCATGAAAGTATCACCGAAATGGGCAAGATAGCTTTCATCGATGAAATCATCCCCTTCTTCATCTTCTTCCATTATAACCCCTCTTTCTCCATGCTTGGTCCAACAATTATAGCTTGGCATGAAACCGTGCTGAAGCAGGTGCATGTGAACATCTCTTGAGGAAGAGTAACCCTTCTGATTCTTACAGTTAACACATGGACAGATAACAAACCCCCCCCCCCCCCCGCTTGTTCGCATTAGCCACTACGAGGAAATCTTTCAAACCCGTAGTGAACTCGCCGGAGAGTCGGTTACCGTACATCCATTGCCGATTCATCTGCATTATTATAATATAAAATATATAATTAACCATCATGCATTTGTTAAACTAACTAGCTACAAACAATATAAATTAAACAATGAACTACACACATGCATATTTTATCAATGACACATCAAAGGTTCAAGTTGCTAACCGCGATCGAGGAGGAAAAAATAAATGAGAAAGCTCAAGTGTGGCTCCAACACTTCATATCATGTTTGTTTCATTCTCTTGAGGCATTTCATCAAACACCTTATGTGCATAAGAGGAACCAAAAGCAAACCTAACACCCACTTGTGAAGTTTGTGAAGAGAATGGCTCCAAATGGCTAAGTGTTGGCTGCTGGATGGGTATATATAGGGGAGGGGATTTAGTCGCGGTTGGCCTACCCAACCGCGACTAAAGGCCTTCGGGCACCTTTAGTCGCGGTTGGCCTGCCCAACCGCGACTAAAGCCCCCCACGTGCACCAGCTGGCCACCGAGCGCCCTGGGCCCAGGCCTTTGGTCGCGGTTCTCCTGCCGAACCGCGACTAAAGGTCCCATTAGTCGCGATTCCTACAGCTTCGCGACTTATGGGGCTGGACGGAAGCCTGTTTTTCCACCAGTGCTGGGACACGACTCCGGCATCATCAGCCCGACGAACGACCTTGGGATAGAGACTCCCCAGCGGGGCGTCGTTCCTCGGTGCCGTGTAGACGTCAGCAGAGCCGGTAGCAACAACGCATGCCGTGCTGTGTGAGAGCACCGTGAGGCCACTGCTGGCTGGGAGTGCGCTGATCCCCTGTAGCACAATGGTGTTGGGCGGAGCAGAGCACATGGACGGAGGCACGTACGGAGCTGCACCCACGCGATGTAGAACCGGCTTCCTCGACTCCTCGTCACGCGTGCTAGGATGATGACGACCCAGACCTCGCGGCTAGCTCAGATGGCCTTGATGTATAGGCGCTAAAGCTGCAGACGGCGAGGGGTTGGCGGGTTGCCCAGTAGTTGTGCCCGTGCAGTGGCTGTCGGCGGGAGCGGCAGCGCGCGGTCGCCAATTCTCCATTGCGTGGGTGCATCTCCGTGGCCACCGAGCTGCCGTCGCGTGGGGTAGCTTGGTAGCCGAGCTGCCATCTCATGGGACAACATCTTGGCGACCCAGTCCATCGGCGTCGAGTCGTCGCCGTGAGCGCAGACTCGCCGCCACGTGAGGAAGCACGCCACCGATATGCGTCAGCTTCCCCGGGATATCCACACCGAGGGGCAGGCAGCGCGTACCGGGGGTGTGCTGGCGGGAAGCCATGGAGAGAGGAAGGGGAATCCACACCGAGCGAAACATCGTCGTCCTGTTAAAGATGCCCTCAGGCGCGGCGGTAGACCCTGTGCGCCGGCATGGGCAGGAAATCGTGCCGAGGGAGCGTTGAAAAATTGGGAATAGAATCCGAACTTAAAAGCAAAAGTAGCAATTCTCTTTAGGCTTTGTTTGGCAGGCCTGTTTTTAATCAGATACACGTGTATTACACCAGCCCATCCAGTCACTAGTAGAAAAAGGGGCAATAGGCCCGGTCCATTTGGGCCTTCAGTCCCAGTTCCCAAACCGGGACCAATTAGGCGGGACTAAAGGGGGTACCCTTTAGTCCCGGTTCAAAGTTTAACCGGGCCTAAAGGCCTTGACACGTGGTGCGGCCAGGGAGCTCGCGGTGGAAGGCCTTTGGTCCCGGTTCGTGGTACGAACCGGGCCTAGGTTTCTCTGCCACGGCAGAGAATTGCTATTTCTCTGCCGCGGCACAGGTTTAGGCTGTACCAGCTTTTCTCTGCCGCGGCAGAGAAACAGGGCTTTTCTCTGCCGCGGCAGAGTTTCAGCAATGCATATATATCATTCAAGAAACCACAAAAAATCGTCATGAATATATATAGACATCGTCAACAGTACACGACATCGTCAACAGTACATGTAATGCATGCATATTTACAATACAACATCTCCTCGACGAATATCCTCCGCCGTCACGATCTGCCGATAGTGCTCTCCACCTGGGGTAATGACCTCGGTAAGAAAGAATCCCGCGATTTCCTCTTGAATTGCTCGTATTTGATCCTCCGTTATGAGAGTGTCCCGCAGGCGTATCATCTATATATATTTAAAAAATGAGATCATTATATATATATGAATAGAACTCAATACAATAGATGGTACTAATTAAGTGAAAATTTGTTATCGTACACGAGTTTGGTGTATATGGGCATCCCCACCCTTGGGACAGGCCATGTCACGAATGAAGGTGCAGACGTAGTATCCACATAAGTTATTCCCGGGTTCCTGCCTCATACACTTTACGAAAAAAATAGTTCGATCAAACTAATATAGAGTTTCAATCAAGCATCGTATTGAAAGTAAATATCATATATAGAGTTTCACGGACATAGCTATATATATAGTACTACTTACAGGGTAATCTTGAAATGTAAGCTCCGGTTTCCATTTACCCGGAACAGTATTGATGAACCGTTTCCAAGCCCTGCCCGGCAATAATGAGTAAATGAGTTATTGATTAGTTGATGATATCGTCGAATTAGAACAGATGAAGATGCCAATACGAAATTGATTGAAATTACCTCTGGAGGATGGCAGCCATGTCCACCCATTCCGCATGTTCTTTACGTTTCGAGTCCATGACATTTACGACTCCTTTGTGAAGATCAATGATTAGGAGAATAAAGTGGAATCTGCACAAGCATAGCTCAATGATTACGAGAATAAAGTGGAAGCTGCACAAGCATAATGTATGTTATATATAACACTCACTTGAAGTTGTAGGGAAAGAATATATCCTCTTTGTTTGCTTGCTTCACTAAAAACATTACCATGTTGTCCTCTGTGTCCTTGGCGAAGTCTTGAACCGTAACTTCATGAACTGTGTCTGGGTCAATGAACCCCAGCGGTAGGAGCTTGCCTCTTTTGCATTCGAGCTTCTTCATTCTGCATAATTAAATGTAGAGCGTACACAAAGAATATAGTGAGGATAATTGTTAGTGCAAATGAATGAGCGCTGAGCTACAGACTTAATTACATAAATAAATCACTTACAGGCAGTAGCAACTGATGACAGCATTGTCGAGGGCGTCTTGATTGAATAACTGAAACAGTTCTTCGAAGTCAAGGTTTATCTCCTCCCGCCCCCGGAAGTAATGCTCATCTCTAAGATACACCGTGAGGTAGCGATCACTTCTTCGACAGGCTCTCAGGTACCATTCATGCAACCTTCGCATCTGAGTCCCTAGACGCGCGAGCTCGCCAGGTTTGACGAGATCATGTCCGTATCTATACTTGTTTACGACTTCAGCCGTTGGATAGTAATCTTCTTACTCAACTGATGCTCCCTGAGCTCTAGCCTCCCGTTCGATCATCGATGCCGTCTCTGGATCATCATAGGACTGCACGACAAAGTGGGGTATGGACTGTTTGTCCTGCTGTCCAAGTTGGGCGACTTTTTTCGCTTCTTTGCTCGCTCTAGAGGACTGTCCAAGAGAGCGGTCATAATCAGCTCCCAGCTCAGGTCTCTTCATTCTCGTCTCGGCAAAGTGCTTCACTGTCTGCGGTGGAATAAACATCTTCTTCGGCGCAAGAAACGCCTTTTGCTCTTCAGTCTGCTCATGTGGTAACAACTCTGGAGTCTGTGCCCTCATCGGAGTTGATGATCTCATCGGATCTGTAGGAGGTGCCGCGGACCGCTTCCTCTTTTGCTTAGGTGGAGGCGGCGGAGTCTCCTGACGAGGAGGAGGAGGCGGCGGAGTATTTTCACGCGGAGGAGACTGGTCATGCATAGGGAAATCATCATCGCGCAGAGGAGAATCATCACGCGGAGGAGACTGCACAGGTGGCGGAGGAGGCAGACGAGGTGGCCTGCTTGGTGGCTTCTCACCTGGAAACACAATGTTCTCCTTCCGCCATTGCACGGTGGTTCTACGGGCTTCTCCCAGTTCTTTGATTTCCCCATCTTCACCTGCAGGGTGCTCAAGCACCAACCCCTCATATTCTCTCAACACTTCATCCACCATCACAACAGCAAAGTCGTCTTGGACCGGACGGCAATGGTAAGACCTTGTAGGTAAGAGGATGCCGACCGCCGCCTTGAAGGATAGGTTGAAAACTTTAACATGCAGCTCACAAGGACGGCTCTCAGTGAGATCATCCACGGGGGGGTAGCGAGGAGGCTCGACCACCTGGTCATCATCATCATCATTATCCACCTGCTGAGAGGAAGCCACGCTGCTTTTCCGGTGTGGTTGAGATTGCAGCGGGGCGAGGGCATTGAGCAATGCAGGATCTACAGCCTGCCCCTGAGCCATCTGAGATGTAAGTACTTGGGTTACCATGGTTAATTGGGCTTTCATGGTGCTCATACCCTCCTCTAAGTTAGCTAGGCGGTCTGTTTCCCTTGCCTTTCTCCTCTCATGGCTTTTATCAGGAAATCTCTTCCTTTCCGCAGGAAAGCCATACTTCCACGGAACGGAGCCTTCTGTTCCTCGTGTTCGTCCGGTGTGTTCTTTGTTCCCAAGGGCGCGTGTCAGCTCATCGTTCCCTCTTTCGGGCTGGAACAACCCCGCCTCCACGTCCCTATGTGCTTGTTCCAGGGCTTCAATGGGAAACTTCAGATGAGCTTTCTTATAGATGCACTTCCCTGTTTCTGGATGCAACGTTCCCCCAATCCCGTAGAACCACTCCTTGCACCGTTCGATCCAACTGTGTGTCCCTAATCTGATCCCTTTCCTGGTCAGTTCCGCCTCAGCTGCCTGCCACTTAGGACGGTTAGCCCTGTATCCACCTGTACCCAGAATTTGGTGATATAGCTTCAACGCAGCATTTGCCTTATTTGTTTCCGACCTTTTCTTAAATTCTTCTGACTCCGTGTTGTACTTCACGAATTCGTCCCAGTGATTTTTTACCTTCTCACTGTCCGGAGTCTTCTTTATCTTGATAAGGACGCGCAATCTTTTCTTGTGGTTCTTGAATAGTTCGGCCATCTTCTTCTTGGCAAACTCGCGGAGGGCCTGCTCCATCTTGGCCTTTTCAACATCATCCCCCTCTTCGGGTACTATGTTGAAATGTGACATGAGCTTGTTCAGAATCCTGTTTTTGGCTACATCATCGATATAAAGACCTTGAGCTTCTTCCTCTGCAGACAGCACTAGTCCCCTCGGCTTGTGCCATTCTCGAACGGTGATCGGGACGTGGTCCCTAACAAGCACACCGCATTGAGCTATAAATGCCTTTGCACCTTTCTCTGGAGCAATCGGTTTACCATCCTTTTCGATGTGGGTGATGTCGTGCCTAACACCGTCATCCAACTTTTTGGCCGGGCCTCGCTTCCTCGACTTTACAGAAGAAGTGCTCGATCCGGAGGGCTAAAAAAGAAATAATTCATAGTCAGTACAATTTAATTAGTTAATGCATCTAGTCGATCAACAGCGGCTTAATTAATTTATATACCTCGGTGATAACTACAGTTCGGGAGCCATTATGATGATCTTGTTCCTCACCGGCGCCACTAGGATCTTCTTCCTCAATATTCTCCGCTCCCTCACCGGAGTCATTCAAATAAGTTGCGGTGACATCATCACCGCCATCTTCTGGAATAACATCGTCGTCGCGATCATCCAGAGTACCGTTTGCTATGAGGTTCTCCATGAAATTTTCTTGAATTTCATCTCTGTCCATGCTTTCTACAACGACTTGCAAGCTATACATAGGAACCATCATATCATCAAATTAAGGATAATGCAGAAAACTGAAAATGGAGTTACATATGTAGTTCTTAACTAAGGATCGATAATATAGTGCTGAAAGCAGATAGTGCAGTTACATGCATACATAGATCGGGTTCATGTTTATTTAACCCTAATACATATCAATCACTACTACAACCACTCAACCGCGCAGACCGGGTACTAGAGGGCGCCGACCGGGTCCTGAGCCGCGCTCGGTGTACCCACGAAGCCACGGAACAACAACGGGAGCATAGCTAACAAGAGATCCCCGCATAACGCTCCATCCGGTCCTATACATGTTGTCTAACGCGTACATGTAACGGCGAACGTGCTGGTCCTCCGCTTCAATTCGCTGAGCTACCTCCTCCGGCAGGGCCGGCTCCCTCTGAAACGACCGTGGCCCATAAGACCTCCACCAAAGAATATCCGGGTCGACAACGGGACCCGGATTCCGCACCAAGGTGCGCGACCCGGAAGCTAAGACCTCCCAGTGCCACCCCGGCGGAGCCCAGTCCCGGACCTCCCCCATCTGCTCTATCTCCTCGGTGAGAGTCAGACCACGGCCCGCCGGCTGTCGCTGTCGCGGCATCGTAGCTACGAAAACAAATCATATATGTACTAATATAAATAAAAAACATGATCTTGTGCTAAATAAAAAACTTCACTACTTTTGTACTAACGCCGCGTTCCACGACCCCGGATCGATCGATCCGGATCGGGGGTCGGGAACGACAGCGGGAGCGGTAGCGGGAATTGAATGACCCTGTTTTGGGGGCGTCGGCAGGGGCGCCGGCAGTACCGGCACCGCCACGGACTCGGCGCTCCTCCTCGCTCGCTCTTTCTCTATTTCGCGACCCTAAGTCTATGTCGCGGCGGCATCGCTACGGACTCGGCACCGCCACGGTCTAAGTCGTCGGCGCGCGCGGGGGGCGGCGCCGACACAAATGAATCTATTTTGTAACTTTTCTAACTTTTTTCTAACTAATTTTACTAACTTTTTTCTAACTAATTTTACTAACACTAACTAACTAATTTTCTAACTTTTCTCTAACTAATTTTACTAACACTAACTAACTAATTTTACTAACACACTAACTAATTTTACTAACACACTAACTAATTTTACTAACACACTAACACATTAACTAATTTTACTAACACACTAACTAATTTAAAAATCTAAAAATCTAAAAAATTAAAAAAGGGTGTGGCCGGGGCTCACCTTGGCGCCGCGGCGGAGAGGAGGCGCGCGACGGCGACGGCGGCACGGTGGACGGCGGCGGGCGGAGAGAAGGAGAAAGCGACGAGGCGCGGGCCTGGCGCGGACGCGACGGCGGGCGGACGGCGGCGGCGGACAGAGCGGCGCGGGCGTGGCGGTGGCGGCGGCGCGGTGGGCGGACGGCGCGCGCGGACGGCGGACAGCGCGCGGATGGCGGCGGGCGACGGCGGCGGTGGGCGGCGCGCGGTGGCGGCGATCGCGGGCGGGGCAGCCTGGCGGCGTCCAACTGCTTCGTCTCCGCGGGATTGATCTCCGCGGAGACGAAGTGTTGGCTTATATACTCGAGGACCCTTTGGTCCCGGTTCGTGTTACAAACCGGGACCAAAGGCCCCCCTTTGGTCCCGGTTTGTAATAGGAACCGGGACTAAAGGCCATTTTTGCTGCGGTTTTCGCTGCGCACGCAAAAAAGACCTTTAGTCCCGGTTTGTATTACAAACCGGGTCCAAAGGCCACTTTTTTTAAAAAAAATCATTCCCGCCTTATTTCAAATGAAAAAAAGCCACCGCACTGCCACACGTGTCCACCGCCGCCACCGCCATGCATGTACAGGCCACCGTCGCCACCGCCGTGTAGTGGCCACCGTCGCCACCGCCGTGTACTGGCCACCACCGTCACCGCCATGTACAGGCCACCGTCGCCACCGCCGTGTACTGGCCACGGTCGCCCCCGCCGTGTACTGGCCACCGTCCCCACCGCCGTGTACTAGCCACCGTCGCCACCGCCGTGTACTGGCCACCGTCGCCGCCGCTTCCACGTGGCTCGCCCCGCCGCCACCGCCGTGCGACGTGTAGATCTCGCTTCCACGTACGTGCCACGCCCCGCCGCTTCCCCGCGCCACCTGTCGCCGCAGCTTCCACGTGCCACGCCCCGCCGCTTCCCCGCGCCACCTGTCGCCAAACTTGCCGCGTCGCTGTGCTATAAAGCGCCGCGTGCGCGCGGAACCACACGTCGCCGTCGCCTCCGTTCATTCGTCGCCGGGATGCCGCCACGCCGTCGCGGCTCGTCCGGCTTCCGTGGCGTCCGAGCGCGTCCGAACGGTAGGTTCTACGCCGAGATGCGCGCCGGTGGCTTCCGGCTCACCCTCGGCACGTACAACACCCCGGAGCTGGCGGCGCGCGCTTACGACGCGGCCGCATGGCGATTTCGGCGGCCACGGTGCGACATGAACTTCCCAGACGTCGAATCGCTAGAGGAGGCGGAGTTCCTCGCGCCGACGCCGTGCATCGTCGACGACGAGGACCGTCGCCGCCACCGCCAGGTGCAGCGCCGGATCGCAATCGCCGAGCACGACGAGGAGTTGATGCGCCAGTGGAGGGCGCAGTTCCCCAACGACGTCGACAACACCGCCGCGTTCTTCGCTGACCTCCGGGCACAACGCATTCCAACAGGCGCCACCGTCGGGCCGTCGCCGTGTTCGAGCTCGACAACCCGAATACAACTTGGGCCGACAACGACCCTCGGTGGGACGACATTTGGACCGAGACAACCTCCGACGACGAGTAGATCGACTAGACTAGTTGTTTATCTATTTTAATTGTATTTTCAATAAAGTCGTTGTGGCAGACGCTGATGATGAGAAAAGTTTCCCGCCAGATTACATGTGGAATTAAAGTACAGAGCGTACTCGTGCCTAGCCCTATAGTACTCGTGCCTAGCTCAACTGAAAAGTAATTAAGATACATGGCCAGATAGTACTCGTGCCTAGCCCTATAGTACTCCTGCCTAGCTCAACTGAAAATTAATTAAGATACATGGCCAGATTCGACTGTTCGAGTCATTCAGTCATACTCCTGCCTAGCCCTATAGTACTCGCCACTGTAGTCGTCGTAGTCGCCGTCATCATCGTCGCTGGCATCGGGGTCGCGGTAGTCAAACCTCGGCGGGAGAGCACGCGTGGGCTGGGACTGAGGGTAGCGCAGGCGGGGGCCACGGTGGGCCATGACGCCCTGGAGAGTCCGGTCGCGCCACCACAGCCGACGGCCGGCCTCGTTGAAGTTCGAAGGAGGCGGGCCGCCCTCCTCGTGCCTGGCGAGCGCCCTCTCACGCTGATTGATGAAGAAGCTTTCCCAAGTCGGGCTGTAGTCGGGATGCCACTGGGGATTCCTCCGCTGCTCTGGCGTGAGCTCGAAGTAGTAGTGGTTCGTGATGGCCATCTCGCGCGCCACACATAGAGGGACAGGAGGGACCGGTACGCCTCCGACGCTCAGCAACCAGCCGGTAGGGATGCGGTAGCCCGGCGGGCAGGGGTAGTTCGACGCGCAAAGCGCCTCCGCCTCCCGGAGGGTTAGAGATACGATGGAAGCCATGTGACCTGGTGATGAGGTTTGTAGATATGAGTCTAGATGTCATATGTAAATGGAGGCCAAGCCAACATATATATAGTGAAAAAATGGCGGGAGGACGGAGGCGGGAAGCAGTGGAAAGCGCGGGAAGAAAAAATGGCGGGAGGACGGAGGCGGGAAGCAGTGGAAAGCGCGGGAAGAAAAATAGGCGGGAACGCAGTGGCGCCCAAAACTGTCGGTGGGATCCGGACGTGTGGGTAACCTTTAGTCCCGGCTGGTGGTTACAACCGGGACTAAAGATCCTTTTTTGTGTCATCTAACAAAACTGTCGGTGGGATAAGGACGTGTGGGTAACCTTTAGTCCCGGCTGGTGGGTACAACCGGGACTAAAGATGTCGGCAGGATAAGAACGCATGGGTGGACGCACTGCTCGATGAGATAAAGCATGTAGCGCACGACGCCCTGTCGAAGGAACAAGACAAAGTAGAAGAGGTGCCGTGCCTATAAAAGGAGCATCGATACGCCTTGCCAAGCAGATCAACAAGCCAAGCAGAGTTTTCATTCCCATGGATGAAGGGAAGGGTTGGGAAATCTCCCGTGGCGCAGCTTCTCGAAGATGTCGTTGGTGCACACGCCCTACGACATCTTCGGAAGCTGCTCCTCGGAATTTTTCCCTGCAAGCCCCTAAACGACTACATCTCATCTAACAGTGTTGGGGAAAGGGTTGGGAAATCTCCCGTGGCGCAGCTTCTCGAAGATGTCGTTGGTGCACACGCCCTACGACATCTTCGGAAGCTGCTCCTCGGAATTTTTCCCTGCAAGCCCCTGAACGACTACATCTCATCTAACAGTGTTGGGGAAAGGGTTGGGGAATCTCCCGTGGCGCATCTCCACTTTTAATATCTTACATACAGTTACATGATTACACAAAAATAAATGGGAAATTGATTGCCATGTTGAGATACTCATTTGTGCCATGAACATTCTTCAATTAACTTGATGATGGAGCATCTTCATCATTTAATCTTCTTCGGCCGTAACCATGGAGCATCTTCATCATTTAACTTGATGCTTGGATCAATGTTCACTCTGAAGGGTGGAATTTCATCAAACTTATTATAATCTTCTAACATGTCTGTCTTGTCCTCCACTCCCATGATGTTTCTTTTTCCAGAAAGAACTATGTGGCGCTTTGGCTCATCGTTTGATGTATTTGTTTCCTTATGTTTCCTTTTTCTTGGTTTGGTAGACATATCCTTCACATAGAAAACCTGGGCCACATCCTTGGCTAGGACGAATGGTTCGTCTCTATACCCAAGATTGTTGAGATCCACTGTTGTCATTCCATACAACTTGTCTACCTAAACCCCACCTCCTGTTTTGTTGACCCATTTGAACCTAAACAAAGGGACCTTAAAAGAAGGTCCATAGTCAAGTTCCCATATATCCTCTATGTAACCATAATATGTGTCATTTGGGCCTTCATTCATTATTGCATCAAACCGGACACCACTGTTTTGGTTGGTGCTCTTTTTATCTTGGGCGATCGTGTAAAATGTATTCCCATTTATCTCGTACCCTTGGAAAGTCACTACAGTCGAAGATGGTGTCTGGGCCAGCAAGTACAACTGATCTTCAATATCTTTGTTATTCAGGAGATGTTTTTGCAACCAACCGCCGAAAGTTGACATGTGTTCACGTCTAATCCAATCGTTCGACTGCCCCGGGTTATGGGAGCGTAGAAAGTTCTTGTGGTCACCGATATACGGAGCCACCAAGGTGGAACTTTGTAGAACTGTGTAGTGTGCTTGAGTCAAAGAAATCCCGTCCCTACATATCATTGATTTTCTTCCTAGCGTGCCTTTTCCACTTAGTCTCCCTTCATGCCGCGATTCAGGAACACCAATCGGCTTAAGGTCAGGAATAAAGTCAACACAGAATTCAATGACCTCCTCTGTTCGATAGCCCTTGGAGATGCTTCCTTCTGGCCTAGCACGGTTATGAACATATTTCTTTAAGACTCCCATGAACCTCTCGAAGGGGAACATATTGTGTAGAAACACAGGACCGAGAATGCAAATCTCATCGACCAGGTGAACGAGGAGATGTGTCATAATATTGAAGAAGGATGGTGGGAACACCAGCTCAAAACTAACGAGAGATTGGACCACATCATTCTGCAACCTCGGTAGAATTTCTGGATTTATTACCTTCTGAGAAATTGCATTGAGGAATGCACATAGCTTCACAATGGGCAGTCGAACATTTTCCGGTAGAAGCCTCCTCAATGCAATCGGAAGTAACTGTGTCATTATCACGTGACAGTCATGAGACTTCAGGTTCTGGAATGTTTTCTTCTCCATATTTATTATTCCCTTTATATTGGAGGAGAAGCCAGACGGGACCTTGATACTGCTCAGACATTCAAAAAATATTTCCTTCTCTGCTTTTGTAAGAGCGTAGCTGGAGTAATGACGTCCTTTAACTCTCTCATGCAGTTTTTTGGGGTCTTTCCTACGTTGCTGGTCCTCCTGTGCTTCTGGTGTATCTTTTGTCTTCCCGTACACGCCCAGAAAGCCTAGCAGGTTCACGCAAAGATTCTTCGTCACGTGCATCACATCGATTGAAGAGCGGACCTCTAAGACTTCCCAATAGGGTAGATCCCAAAATATAGATTTCTTCTTCCACATGGGCGCGTGTCCGGCATCGTCATTCGGAACAGACCGTCCGCCAGGACCCTTTCCAAATATTACATCTAGATCCTTGACCATACCAAATATATCAACACCATCACGATGGGGAGGCTTCCTCCGGTGATCAGCCTCACCGTTGTAATGTTTGCCTTTCTTTCTTACGAGATGGGTAGTCCTAAGAAATCGACGATGCCCCAGGTACACGACCTTCTTACATTTTTCCAAATAATCACCTTCGAGCTCATGTAAACAGTGCGTGCATGCATTGTATCCCTTGTTTGACTGTCCTAAAATGTTACCAAGAGCAGGCCAGTCATTGATGGTTACGAAAAGCAGCGCTCTTAGGTCAAATTCCTCCTGCTTGTGCTCGTCCCACACACGTACACCTGCTAGAGACCACAGCTGTAGAAGTTCTTCAACTAATGGCTTCAGGTACACATCAATGTCGTTCCCGGGTTGCTTCGGGCCTTGTATGAGCACTGGCATCATAATGAACTTCCGCTTCATGCACAACCAAGGAGGAAGGTTATATATACAAAGAGTCACAGGCCAGGTGCTATGGCTGCAGCTCTGCTCTCCAAAAGGATTCATGCCATCTGTACTTAGACCAAACCGTAAGTTCCTTGCATCCTGTGCAAAGTTTGGGAACTCTCTATCGATTTTTCTCCATTGGGAGCCATCAGCAGGGTGCCTCAACATCACGTCTTTCTTACGGTCTTCTTTGTGCCATCGCAACAACCTAGCATGCTCTTTATTTCTGAACAAGCGTTTCAGTCGTGGTATTATAGGAGCATACCACATAACCTTGGCAGGAACCCTCTTCCTGGGGCGCTCGCCCTCAACATCACCAGGGTCATCTCGTCTGATCTTATACCGGACATGCATCCAAATTCTCGTACTCATCGCGGTAGAGGATGCAGTCATTAATGCATGCATGTATCTTTTGCACATCTAATCCTAGAGGGCAGACAATCTTCTTCGCTTCGTACGTACTGGCGGGCAATTCGTTACCCCTTGGAAGCTTCCTCTTAATTATTGTCAGCAACTTTCCAAATCCTGAGTCAGTGACACCGTTCTCCGCCTTCCATTGCAACAATTCCAGTGTGCTGCCTAGCTTTTTATGGCCATCTTCGCAAGTTGGGTATAACAATATGTTGTGATCTTCTATCATCTTGTCGAAGGCCAACCTTTCCTTTTCAGTTTCACATTCTCTCCTTGCATCAGCAATGGCCCGGCCAAGATCATCATCAGCAGGCTCATTTGGTGCCTCTTGATCTTCTATTTCATTGTCTTCATTGTCTTCTGCAGTATCATCGTATTCAGGGAAATTAGGATAACCGTCATCATCCTCTTCCTCTTCTTCATTGTCTTCCATCATAACCCCTCTTTCTCCGTGCTTGGTCCAACAATAGTAACTGGGCATGAAACCGGATCGCAGAAGGTGGCCGTGAATGAGACTCGAGTGAGCATAATTTACGGTATTCTTGCAGTTCACACATGGACAATACATGAAGCCACCATGTTTGTTTGCCTCCGCCACGGCCATAAAATTATTCAGGCCCGCAGTGAACTCGTCAAACCGTCGGTCAATGTACATCCATTGCCGATTCATCTGCATGATATAATTAAGCTGATCAAAACCATTACAGAACATCACGATGTATATATACACATGCATTTTATCAATTGCAGATGAAAAGGATAAAGTTGTTAACCTCGATGAAGAAGAAAAAAGCAAGTTAAGTGTGGCTTGATTTGTGTAAACTTAAGTGGCAAATCCTCTTAAGCATTTCATCGAACACCTCTTGTGCATGTGAAGAAAAGAGGAGAGCAATACACCCCTCTTGTGAAGAAAGTGAAAAAATGGCCAAGTGTGGCTCACACTTGGGCAGGGCAAGGTTATGTAACCAGAGGCGGGGCCTTTGGACCCGGTTTGCATTACAAACCGGGACTAAAGGGTTCCGCACGACTGACACGGTCTGGCGCGCCCTGCGGTGGACCCTTTAATCCCGGTTTGTAATGCAAACCGGGACCAAAGGCCACTACCGGACAGGCTCCAGCGGGTGGGGTCGTCCTGGGCCAAACGAACCGGGACCAATGCCCCCCATTGGTCCCGGTTTGGTTCAGCACTGGGACTAAAGATTGGGACCAAAGGTCTCTTCTCCACTAGTGAGTTACTCGAAAATACATGCTACTTCTGTTTGGTGGGCCGGTGTCTACTAGTGTAAGTCCAGATAAACTCGTGAAAACACGTCGGATTGACTAGTTTCCCAGACGCGAGGTGGGCATCGCGTTTTTCACACTCGTGTTTTCAGGATTGGAGAAGAGAATCGGGTGTCCACCCAAAACACGTTGGATAATACGCTACCAAACATAGAAATCCACTCTTACCAAACAAGGCCTTAGGGTGAACACGCACTTGTGGAGAAATTGGCTGCGTCAAGTCAGGTAGCAAAGCGGCCTGCTCGGTCACTCAGCGTGTGATATCGATGCGGCTATTCAATTCGAGCATCACTGGGAGCTGTTGCCTGGCCGTCATGCAGGAGGCAAAAAGGATTCTCAGCACTTAGGACTGTAAAAGTCGGTGATCGATCGCCCCAGTCCGATGAAGGAGCAAATTTCACTTTTTTCTGAGACAATTATATTTTCTGTTAGAGCACCTCTAGTCATCTTTAAATAGTTTGTATGGGATGCCGGTCAAAATATATAGTATCATAAAAAAAAGTTGTCTGCCAAATAGTTTACGGCGCCTTTATAGAGACTCTATGCACAAGAGACGTACCAAAAACGTTGGGCGTGAGTTTAGCATCGGATGAATGGCATGCATGCAGCTTCATAGTTCTCACATGTTATTCTCTTCTCCTCACCTGCCACACACTTTCTCTTTCATAGTTTTTTCACATGAACATGTCCCCTTTATAACCACGCATGCATCTAGAGATGTTTGAGGCTTGCGGCTTGGCGCAATGGTCTCTGTTTTTCAGCAATTTTTTTATTTGTCCAATGGTTTTTTAAAAGGTGACCCAAATCATTATGCTACACATTTTTCGAGGGACACAACTAGAGATGCTATTAGATTTTGTGAGATGGCTTCTAGTTTTTTTTATATGTGTTTTTTTTATCAAACTAGCAAATTTGCCCGTGCGTTGCTACGGATTATTTTATACTGAATTTATTTTAAAATATGGAAAATTAATTTCACAATTTAAAATTATTTTTAACGGGGAAAGCATTGTCGACAGGGACGAATTATTGCCAGCAATAATAAAACAGATCTGATATGTCTCATTATCTGTCACCCATAAAAAGGTGTTTTAGTTGTACTTTTCTACTAAAAGGGTGCAATTGCACGGTGCAACTGGACCGTTGTGCTTTCTTTGAACTGCAATTGAATTTTCCTCAAGTGATTGAGACTTCAAAAAATCGAAATTTAGTGGGATATAGAAAAGCCAATACCATAATACATTAAGTATTGCACCTTTGTTATATTTTTACTTATTTTTAAGTGTGATTTTCCATTGCCAACAAGCTATAAGCTAGCTAATAAAGAGGTCACCGAACAGGCTCGAGGGAAAAAAACAGTGTTCCCTACCAGTAAGGATATTATATGTCTATTTGATTTCTGCTGCTTAATATTTACATATAATCAATTTACACACAAAAAGGAGGTTGTGGGTACTTTTTTTACAAGAAGTATGGCTACCTGAAATCTTGGACTACCAGCATAGACGACGAAAGCCAGGACGCTCACAGACAAGCTCCCATGAGCAAGCCGACACAACTAGAGATGCTATTAGATTTTGTGAGATGGCTTCTAGTTTTTTTATATGTGTTTTTTAATCAAATTTTTGATAAATAATCTAATAAAAAAATATTGTATGCACCTATAACGTATGGTGGAATTTCAGGGAAAAAATCTCAAGAAAAAACATAGGCATGGTGCCTATGAGTATGGCCTCTCCACTTTCTACGAGCTATTCGTCGGAACACGAAACCGCGGTCACACAGCCGGTCGACAGATAGTGATGCCGTTGGGTCTAAATGAGCGAGTGATAACTCATTGTAGTGAATAAATAGTCAAAGTCTATATTTTACGGAAGGAATTTCAGCAACACGTGGGCAATTAGCTAGTAAATTTCAAATTCAACTGAACTGGTATAAACTATTTTTCCATGATTGGTTCTGGCTTTCCTGCTATTGTTTATCCCTAAATTTGCTTAATCCCGGTAAAACCTTTTTTCCACCATATAAAGGAAAGCAAGGAAAGTATATGCAGAACCCACGTAAAGACTGATTCTTTGTTCTTGATGATACCGGTGCCTGCATGAAATCATATGAAATTAAGAAAAATATTATTATGCTTATAAGAACAAAGAATGTAGGGCAATGTTCTCTCAATGCCAAGTATAAAATTGGAGGACTTTGTTATACTATGTGATCCCAACAGGTATAGTGCATTTATAATCATAAGATATACTCCTAAATGAGTTTCAAAAAAATATTACCATGATAACAATTTTTACTGTGCAATTTAATATATTACATCTATCCATAAAAGGATGTGGTAAGTTTATCTAACTTTAGATGTATCTTGACACTCTTTTACATCCGAATTTGGAGAAATATTCTACATGATGGAGTATTATAACTACTCCCTCTAGCCTAAAACACAAGGTATGTTTGTTCAATTGCTTCATCCGTGTGTTACAAAATCATATTGATTAGTAAATTAATAATTCTGAACATGAATCTAATAACATCATTTTAATGTCACAAAACTACACACTCTGTGACCGGAGTAGTAATATATACAATCAAAGTGATAAGAAAACACATCCGTAGAGGAATATGGGATGGTTGGGCATGAATATAGTTAGATCTTACCATTCAGGATTACTAGGTCTGTGACGCACGTGCGAGGTAAGACGCTGGAGCAGCCACCTATCTTGCTTTCTTCCTATGTAAGAAATACCTTTATCCCTTTGTATCTCATCGAGCAGATCGAAGACTTCCTCCTTCTTCTGGTCAGCTGCCATTAGACGGTTATTCCCTGAAACGGAAGGACGACGCTGGCCGATACAGGATCAGGGTACTGAGGTTAGGAACTTGCAGATTGATGAATGAATATGCAACCCTTCCGAAAGCATGTCTAATCTAATTCCCTATGGCAAAAGTATTATGCAAACGAAAAGAAATAGTTTAACGGATCAATAAGATAAAACACCGTCGTTATGCAGAGAAGGCGTGGTATACCTCGGTGTTGACTTTTGGTCCCTTGGCAGCAGAAGCCTCGGTGGAGGTAAACCGGCGTAGAGCATAGGCGGGCGAGCCGCTGCGGCTGAGCACCCCTTGTTCATTCGCAAGGGGCGACCTAAGAATCGCCTCAGGGTGCTGGCCAGTAAGCCTCCTCGTCCCTAATCGAACTGCCGCCATGGCCATCTTCTACTTCAGCGGGGAATCGAATTTTGGTGTGTCTTCTCTCGTTGCGGCGGGGCTGGACGTTCTGTCCTCTTTTATTAGGGCTATAATATATACTCGGGGCTTTTCTCTCGCCTTAACGAAACTGGACTCTATCTCCGATTCATGTCCGGCTGGAGGCGCAGTCTGGTTTCCACTTTGACACGTACTTCTTCTATGGATTTGTTCATGCCCAGTTTTCAACTCACGAAGAGCCTTGCACGCCAGTTGGGAATTTCAGCCCATTACTAACTCCTAGCTTTGTACAAGGCGTCTGGAGTCTGGACCCATAACCAGTGGTCCGATGCAAAAGGATGCAAACAAAGCGTTCTAGGATCGAAAAATGAATCTGCATCCCAACTCAGCGACTCGATGTCTGGTTTAACCGCAGGGATGTAAATATGGTCCAAATTTGAGGTTGAAATGCGTCTGGACTCGCGCGTCCGCCTGGCGTCCTCTAGGTCGGCCTGGTAGCAGGCCATGTCCCTCACCACCATATGGCCTCCACCTCGAACACGGCCGAGGCAGCCTCCTCCGGCTTGAACCTGGTTAGATCTTTGTGTGCTTCTATGTGTGCTTCTTAGTTCACCTTTCCTCCTCCGGATCCTCCTGCGTACATTCGGCCCCAACTTCAGCCTACCCATGATATTTGTATGTTCACCACGACCACAACCACCGAATGTGCTGACAAAAGCCACTAAGTTCGCTTGGGCTCATCGACTCCTATAAGCCACGTCGATATGGAGGACGCCAGTAAATCCTACCTGGGTTCGTCAACGGCGGCGTGCCACGTTTTGGCAGAGTGGTTTCGGCCTCTGCTTTGACCGCTTTGACCTCCTAGTCCCCTATGTGGATTGTATGTGGTTTTGGCAGAGTGCCACGTTGACAAAACCACGTTTAAAAGTTCTTAATAAATTCTAGGGGGTAATTACATGGTTTTGGGAAGTTACGAGGTTAAGTGTGCCAGTTTTAAGTTGAATGGGTGTTGTGTCCAAAACTTGAAACATCTGAGGGGTTATGAGATTTTTATCTCTAACTTACCCCTTCAACGAGGGGGGGGGGGGGGGATATTGGAGCATACCTGATACATCCTAAGAAAATAACAGATAGCACCAATATTAACTTCCAGATATCTTGTAATCAGTTCACCTTTTCATCAGCTAATTAGGTTATCACATATAAGGGGTTACGTTCGTGACAAGACCTAGTCGCTCCGAGGCGATCTAGGGGCTCCAAACCTCGTTGACGGTGTTTCCGCCGGCGAGGGTCTCTTCATCGTGGGATCGAGCAGGATTCCTCTTGGCCCGCTCTCGTCTCTGGCTGAGACTACTCTCAGCGTTTTCTCTATCTGCTAGACAGACTCCCCTGGGCAAACCTAGGGTTTGGTTTTGCTTCATCTGATCGGCGATCTCGTCATGGCAAGTCCGGCAAACTCCAGCAACCAAGCTAGTGGATCTGGACGCAAGAAGGAAGAGGCGATCGGAGACATGCTGAATAGGCTTGGTATTGAGGATGACGAATTGGACGACCTGGTTTTTGAGGAAGAGGAATCTGCACCAAAACAAGGTATGAAGTGGATGGCTTTAGCAAGGGTTCACACATCAAATAATTTTAGTCCTTTAACTTTTGAGAATCATATGCGGAACGCATGGTCCCGGCCCAGCAGATTGAGTTTAATCATCTCGAAGGGAATTTATTCACGGTGCAATGTTTTTGTCTGGGAAATTGGCTGAAGATAAAAGAAGGGGGGTCATGCCTGTTTCGATAGAATATTGTCTGCATCGATGAATATGATGGGCTGACGAATCCTGATAAAATCGATGTGATTTTTTTTATACCTGGCTCCAAATACACAAACTGCTTGTTGGCTATCGCAATGAAGCATTGGTCAAGAACCTCACTGAGAAAAAAGTGGGAAAAGCTTTGAAGGTTGAAACTAATGTTCAAGGTATGGGTAATTTCATGCGGGTGAAAATTAGACTTGATGTCAGGAAAGTCTTGGCTAGGTTTGTTTCTATTGTAAGAGATGGACAACGTGAAATCTACAAGATACAGTCTGAGAAAATGCCTAGATTCTGCGGTGCTTGCGGTTTGCTTGGCCATAGCCATCTAGAGTGCGGGTCTGGCGAGCACGATGAAGACAAACTTAAGTGGGGTGATTTTCTGAAAGCTGATTGGGAGACTTGGTTTGGCCGCGGATTTTCCAATTTCCATGGAGGAGGCCAAAGAGGGGGTCGCTCTGGACGGTTTGGTGAAAGGTCTGCTAATAGGGGAGGCAGAGATACTGATGGACGCGACAGGTCTCTTGTTCCATGGCGTCACAATGCTGCAGTCAATTATGGGCTTGTTAATACAGAGAGAGAACTGGATGACACTGCTACTAGCCCGGGGAAAGTTAAAGACATGGAGCTAGATAAGAAGGATCCCTCAAATCCAGCTGCTAAGAGATCGTTAGAGATGGGCGATTTAATTCTTGATAAGAATCATCCAACTGATGGGGTTCCTAACCATCACGGTCTGGCAGCTATGCTCATGGACGGGAAAAATCAAGATGGTGTTACAAATGAGAATACAGAGAAGGATAGAAATAAGCGCACTAAGAAGGACGGAGCAAACTCCTCTTCACTAGGATTGGCGGAGTCCCGCGAGGACTCTGTCCGGTCGCAATGAGGATCCTAGGCTTGAACTGTCAGGGTTTGGGGAACGACCCGACAGTTCGATCAGTTGCTAATGTGAGGAAACATTATGAGCCTGATATTATGTTTCTTTCTGAGACTCACTTAGACGAGTTCCCGGCTGAATGCTTGAGGAGAAGACTTCAAATGGATTTTAAAATAGTCAATGCAAGTGATGGAAGGAGTGGAGGTGTTCTTATGTTATGGACGAGGGGGATAGTTATCCAACAACTGATGTTTGCCCCTAAGTACATCGATGTAAAGGTCATCGAGGGACCGAATAAATCTTGGAGACTTACAGGTATATAAGGAGAGCCCCGATGGGATGATAAATATAAGACATGGGACAAACTGTAATATCCTAGTATTTGGGGTTACAAAAATAGAGGAAACAGATGTGTGCATTGCATTCATGCATAAAAAATCCGGGGAATTTTCGCGCTTTAAAGTAAAACTGTCACAGTAATTGAAGTTTCACTTGACCTTGGTGGAATTGAAGTAGCTCGTCAAGTCAAGCGCTATAAACCTCAATGTGACTTTGTTTAATACTTGTTCTGGGTAGAGATGATTTGATCTAAGGGGTTAGATCAAATGGAACTAAAATCAACACAACAACACTTTACTCAATGATCAACTACTTGATCTTATTAAAGATCATAGCATGGTATTCCTTGCCATAACATATGAACATCCAGTTAATTGGAAATCAAGTAACAATAATTGGAGAAACTATTCCTAACCTATCTTTTCCATGTCTTAAACTGATCCATGTTCCTACCATGAACCTCATGGTATTCATTCCACTTAATTCCTGGAAACATGATAAGGAGATCAACTCTAGAAATATATATTCTTCTACATTCCAAATTATTATACATCAAACCTAGAGAGGTGAGAGTCTATGTTATTTATTAGAGAAGCAATACCTTGGATATGCATCCATGTATTCAAATCATCATCTTTAAGAGAAACCCTAGGATGTTATTCAAGACAATTCCTAGAGAGAAAACCCATTCATGTTAAACATAGATATTGATGATCACATCATTCTCTATGAAGACTAACCTTAGGTTAGTACTAAAGTCCTTCCCAAATGAGAGAGACCATTCATACCAATACTAGATTTACCTATTTAAGAACCAAGGACCATCCTTGAACTGAAGTACTTGGATATAAATCATTTCATCTTGAAGTGGTGAGATGACCAAATATCAAATAGAATAAGTAAATATCCATGAGTTGATAAAGTTAGGGGAAGACTAGTCCAACCAAGATAGCCAAGTGGAGTCTTAGTCTAGATACCAAAGGAGATACTAGGAGTACACCATAAAACCTAAATAACTATTCCTATATGAGAGAACTCAAGCTATCACTAGTAGGAAAAGCCTTATAGGCGGATCTTATTTCTGTGGCGCACTAGAAAATATGCGCCACAGAAATTGTTTCTGTGGCGCACCAGACCTGGTGCGCCACAAAAATAGCTTATTTTTGTGGCGCACCACAAGCTAATGCGCCACAGAAATAAGGTTGGGACCACACCCAATCATTGGTTTCGCTATTTTTGTGGCGCACGGTACCATGTGCGGCACAGAAATAAGACATTTTGTGGCGCATAGGACCAGTGCGCCACAAAATTAAGTCATTCTATGGCGCACGTGTGATGGTGCGCCACAGAAATTACACATTTCTGGGGCGCACATGAGCTTCTGGCGCCACACAACACTTTTTTGCCCCCCACGCAACTCCACCCCCCCCCCCCCCCCGTGGATCGCCTTTTTGACCTCTGTAAAAAATAAAAAAAATAGATAGAAATTACAAAAAATAAAATCCTTCGAGATGCCCATGTACTATGTCATCTAGCACCACTAAAAAATAGCAAACATGTATTTCAACTTTTTTTGCAAAATTGCGTGGGAAAATCATCAAACTGGATTTCTGGTTGCATACGAACTCGAAAAAAAACGCATAATATATCAAAATGTTCCCACGGAAATTCTACATCCGAATTCACCCGGGCATGCCCGGTTGGACAATTTTTAGAATCTCCAAATTCGAAAAGAGTAAAAAGTTACGGGCAGTTAAAGATTTTTTGCTGCAAAATACAAAAAAAGAAAAACAATTCTGTGGCGCACCCAATTGCCCATGCGCCACAGAATTAAGCTCCGAAATTTGAAATTTCTGCCGCCCTCCTCCACTTCTCCTCCACTTCTCCTCACTTCTCCTCACTACTCCTCCACTTCTCCTCACTTCTCCTCCTTGGACTTCTCCTCCACTTCTCCTCCTCCTCCTCCTCCTCCACCACCATCACCTCCTCCTCCTCCGGCCGGCCTCCTCCACCACCTCCTCCGGCCGGCCTCCTACTCCGGCGACCTCTTCTTCCGGCCGACCTCCTCCTCCTCCTACTCCGGCGACCTACTCCGGCGACGACCACCTTCTCCTCCTCCTCCGGTGACCACCACCACCACCACCTCCTCCTCTTCCTCCACCACCACCTCCTCCACCACCACCACCTCCACCACCACCTCCTCCACCACCACCACCTCCACCACCACCTCCTCCTCCACCACCACCACCTCCACCACCACCTCCTCCTCCTCCACCACCACCACCACCACCACTACCACCTCCTCCTCCGGCCATCCTCCTCCTTTACCCACCCACCTCCGGCACCCACCTCCGGCTACCTTCTTCCAGCGAAATATCAAAAAAATTAAAAAAATCGGCGGCCCCAGATCTAGATCTTGATCTAGATCTGGCCGCCATTTTTTTTTGAATTTCAAAAAAAAATTCTGTGGCGCACCACCGTCCGTGCGCCACAGAAATAAGACTTTCTGTGGCGCATGGGCCGGTGCGCCACAGAAACCTTATTTTTGTGGCGAGAATTCTGTGGCGCACCGCCCATGCGCCACAGAATCAATTTTTGGTGCGCCACTGATGAGGCTTTTCCTACTAGTGTATGGTGTTACACTCAAGATTGTTGAGGAAACACTTGGATTTAAGGGAGAGACCTATTCATATATCCAAATGGTTAAACCATCATTTCTTGAGAGAACTCTAAGTGAATATCTCAGACATTCTCCTGGGATATAATATATTGAGACAACCATAGCCATGTCCACCCAAGAAATTATAAGAGAGGTATTATACCCTAGTTGATCAAGACAATACTTGATCTTAGAAGTGAGAAACCTAACTCAGGAGAGATACCTTAGGAAGCCAAACCTTGATCATTATAAATTGGGTAATGATCATAAACCCTAAGGACTTGAGGTATAAGACATTAATAACAAGTTGATCATGTCCAATCCATGATCATACCTTGAAGATAAATAATTATAAGTTAAACCCTAGTGGGTTAAACAGATTTCATCCAACACATAAAATCATAGGGGAACTATTAGCAACCCTAAAACCATTTCCAATATATTAATTGGAGAAACAACTGAATAGAAACAAACCTTGTATGGTTCAGCCCCTATATCAATCCAAATGATCTTGGATTGAATCATCCTATGAGTGGTGAGGAAGAGCAACCCTATCCAAAGTAATGTAGTGTTAAATACCATATAGAACCTATCCCCATGTCTCAAACTAACTTGTGAATTATTTGATGATCACAAGTAAAATCCTAAACTATATCTCCATTCTAGTTTGTGCATCACTATGGTGATCATAATATAAACCTAGGCCATAATTGAGATTCAAACCAATTGCCATTGGGTAAATATCATTAGAACCCTAGTATGACACATTAATAAAATCTTAAGCTACAATTATTAAACCTGGGAAAACTCTTGTGATACATCTTATAATTAAAACCATAAGTGTGATTATCAACCACTTATCTATATAATTAAGACTAACCCATAATGAGAGTAGCATCTACTTTAGGTAATTCAAGGTGTTATTAAAATATGGTACTAGTATTAACCTTGAAATAGGGTTATAATCAAACCTACAAGACCTTAATAAATAAGTATTCACATAAAATCATATGCAAGTAACCAAATTCCCAAATATGAGATCAAGTCCTTAGAAATAATTTAGCACATGAAATCATGCCATTAAATCACTTCTTAATAGAAGTCCATAAGTAAATATTACTTTGAAATTGTTTCTTGCAAAGTAATACCAAATAAAACTCTATATATCACTAAGTAAGAAAATTATCATTGGAAAACAATTTGAATATTTACAAAGATAATATTCAAATTCATGTCCATATAGGTATTTAAATTCAAGTTCCAATAATAATACCTAAACCAATGATATAATACCCATATTAAAATTGCTAATACACCACAACAATCTTTTATGTACCTTGAATATATTCCAGCAGTAATTCAAACAAGCAAATCCTACAAAGGAGATTGAATTTAAATAAGAATTATAAAACAGAAAAAGAAAACAGATAAAAGAAAAAGAGAGAAAGGAAACTTACCTGGCTCACCAGGCCACAACAGCAGCCCGTGGGAGCCCAGCAGCACGGCCCAAACCGCAGCCCACAAGCCAGCCCAGCAACCACAGCCCATACCCCTTCGTCAAAAGATCGGGAGAGGGTCATCCTCATCCTCTCTGTGTGCTGGAGGCCAGCACGACGGCGTGCTCGTCTTCTCCCTCACGCTGGCAAGCCCTCCTTCCTCGACGACGTGACGAGGCTACCTTCTGGAGCCGTATAAAACCCTAAACGACGAACCCTAGCTCCTTTTCCCTCTCTCTCTGCTCAATTTCCGCCAAAACCGAAACCCTAGCCCGTACAGTCTCCGACAATCGCCACCGGTAGGGACCTCATCGCCATCCTCTCCTTGCTCCTCCTACAAAAGGAATTGAGTCGAGGTGCCCCGGAGCGTCTCCATCGAGCTCGTCTCTCCGAAGGCCGGCGTCACCAAATCCGGCGAGGCAAGCCTCCATCGACTCCGCCGTCACGACCTTCGTGCTCACGGTGAGCCCGCGCATCTCCTGAGCATTCGATTGCATCGAATCGTCGCCTGTAGCCTCCTAGCCGCGTGTGCCCGTGTCTGCCGTCGTTCGGCTTCGCCGGCGAGCGAGCTCCGGCGACCATTTAGGAGCGGTGCCGGTACCATTGTGTTCATCGCAGCGAGCTGAATCTAGTGGTGTGAGTAATTCGTCCGCGCGAGCCCAGGAGCGGCGGCGCCGTCGCCATCTGATCGCCGACAGGGGGTTCTCCTGGCCATGCTGGCGATTTTGACCCAGTCCACGCCAAGGTGGCGTCTAACCTGGCCACTGGCCCACTGGTCAGTGTCCCTGCGGGTAACCTAGCCAGGTGCATTTAGTAGATTTAGTTATATTTCAAATTCATAAATTGATGTAACTTTAAATAAATCTAGAAAATTCATTATAACTCAGAAAAATATAAATGAGATATCAAAATTCTTATAAAAATAAACTCTATCCAATAAAAATATAATATGAAATTTTTATTTCTAATAAAAACTTAATTGTTTAATAATTTTTATTTAAGCATTTCATGTTATTCTTTATTGAATTAAAATTCAATAATTAGGAAAATTCTCCAAATTAAATAAAACCAGTAAATAAATAAAGAAAACATTAAAACTAATTTTCTTTATTTATTTTATTAAATCCTTATTAGAGAGATTTAAACCCTAATTAATAATTACCTTAATTATTAACCCATTAAAAATAATGAAAACCCCAAACCAATACCATTTCTAAGTTATTAATAACTTCAACTTTATAAGGAAGTTATTAATGATAGAACTATATGGTAATTAGGAAACCCTAATTCCTTAGTAAATGATATTACAACCTTATCATTCCATGTGAAACCTAAAACCCTAATCCAATTAGGAACCCTAGTTCCATTAATCAATATAAACCCTAAATGGTTTCCAAACCTAAACCCAAATTAACATGTGATCTTGTTACTTCAATAGTAGTCATATAACCAAAGTAGAAACTAAATATTTGCCATGACCACATAAAATGTAGAAACTTATCATTACTAAATTAGCATTCCATGTGTTCATCTTAATCAAACCTAGCTGATCAAATAGAACCAACCCTAGATCCTATCCTTAGAGATATCAACCTTATTTATCCATGCATAGCATCACACCATTGTGATGAACCCTAATAGCAACCATGCCAATATTGTGCACACTAAACCCTACTAGTGTTAAATACTTATGAACTATCCTCTTTAGGAATCCATTATTCCTTACCTAGTGGATCCAATAGCAAACCCTAGACAACCTCAACCCTAATTGTAATACTTCTTATTCTTTAAGAAGTATGTTCTTCAAAAGTTATTCTTTTGAAGTAAACAGAGAATCATCATCAACTCTGCTTATAAGAACCTATAAACCCTAGCTAGCAATCACCAGCAAGATCAATCAACCTTGATAACAACCATGTATAATTAATTGCTTAGGATGCCTAGGCTTAACTCAACCTTACAAAACCATGATAAATTAATTGCTTAGGATGCCTAGGATGAATTCAACATTGTTGTGATCCATCTAGTACTTACTCCAGAAACTCCTTGAAACCATGATAAACTCTAGAAACCCACAAACCCAATTATCATACTTGTTCTTTATTAAAGAATATGTTCTTCAAAAGTTATTCTTTTGAAGTATATAACAAGTAATCATCAACCATACACTATAGGACTTAAAATTGACAACTGCTCTTTACTTATTATACAACTACTATTCCTTGATGTGTATGATTGTTACTATGCATTTTACCACTTGCTTAAGATTCTAAAACAACACAAACCTGAATAAGAACCTTGTTTGTGAATCACTCTAAAAGTGCAACACACCCTGAAACTAATCATTACAACTAACTAATCCTAAATCATCGGGGTTAGGTCACGTTTAGAACGATTGCATCTCATACTTATGCATTATAGCATCTTTGCCAATCTTTTAAACATCGTCCTTACCGAACGATGATGCTATTTCAGAATTTGGAGTTATTGCGTATCGAAGACCTTGACTGCATAATCTTGCAGTCAAGAAAGGCAAGTTCATCACTTGCTCATGTCATTTGAGTATTTTTTACGAAATTACTTGCAAAGTACTATGTTTATCACGATTGCATAAAAAGCAAAACCACTATTTTCATAACTATGAATATGACTAAGTGGTGGGCAATGGAACCATGGATTGTGTTGATATGGTGGAGGTTCCATTGCAAGGGTTATTATCCATCTAGGATTAAACAACAAGTGTCGTCCAGTGATTCTTGTGCCGTAATAACCGTGTTAACCATAAGATCTGGAGTGGGACAGAGTAGTCAAAAGTGTTTCCACCTCTCGTTCATCAACGGATGCGCATTACCGTAGGCACTTGATCTCGAGAGACAAGCTGCAGGGTGGGGATCCCGTTGAAGTCCCCACGGTACTGTGGTCTATGATGGGTTGCAACTGCCGGCGAAGGAATTTATGGTAGAGCCCTGAATTGACGTCGTGGTCGGGGGCCGTCCTTAATTGGTATAAGAGCACCGGCGAGGACCCAGGGTCGGAGATTGCAACAAAGGGTGGGTGTTCGAGGTAGCGGAGGAACATGATTGGCTAGACCTTATATCGGGCCTCACACCAAAGGAAGTGTGGACGGGTCATTCCCGGTTGGCACCAAGGTTAAGATCTCTTATGGGTAAAGCAACACACCTCTGCAGAGTGTAATGAATCGTGGCCTGTCACTCCCTGTTCCGGGTTTTGGAACTGCGAACGCTGCCGGAAAGGAACTCCATGAAGTTCTAGTAAACCGGTGAAGGCTGACGGACATAGTTCTTCTGAATAAAAGCAACCTTTTGAAGAAATGATTATGAAAACCTTCATTGGTATTAGACTTTCTGGTCTAATGTCGTAGCTAGTGCATTAAACACCTCTTTCCTATAATGAACTTGTTGAGTACGCTCGTACTCATCCCACTCTTAAATCCCCTGCTTAGATATGGAGGCATCGAAGGAGGATCTACAGTGCAACTCGAAGACCGAGGAGTCAACAACTACTTCAAGAGACAGGACCCTGTCAGAGGAGTCAAACACCACATCAACAAGGAGAAAACCTAGATTAGCAATAGAAAGGAACTTAGCTTCCTAAACTTAGCTCCTATTTAGCTAGAATCTATGCAAAGCCTTTATAGCTAGTGAAATACTCTACAAATAGAGTTCGTGATAGGATTAGACTACGAGTCGTTCTTCTGGAGTTTATTTGCAGATTTACCGCATATGTTTCTGTTGTACCACTCTGAGCGATATAATACTAGTGGAACAGTGTTTCATTGGTGTTATATCAGGCTTGCATACTACACCATGCAGTGGTATGCCGGGTCACCACACAAACTAAGAGAGCTAAAGAATGAGCATGACCTCCCGTGGGTTGTGTTTGGTGATTTTAA
Organism: Lolium perenne; assembly: GCF_019359855.2. Lineage (NCBI taxonomy): Eukaryota > Viridiplantae > Streptophyta > Magnoliopsida > Poales > Poaceae > Lolium > Lolium perenne. The sequence goes on along the minus strand of NC_067248.2, from coordinate 256,010,640 downwards.
TGAGATCTTGTTTTCTAGTGAGAAGGAAGGTGGCAATCCGAGACCACAAAATTATATGCAGGCATTTAGAGACGCTCTGGGGATTGTGGTCTTGATGATCTTGGCTTTATGGAGAACAAATTTACTTGGAAAAGAGGAAGGATCAGAGAACGGTTGGATCGAGCTGTTGCTAATGTCTCATGGCATCATATGCATCCTGGCGCCGTGGTCCAAAACCTCGATTATGCTAAGTCTGATCATAGACCGATTATGATTGATACGGACTACCAAGCTCCTCCTACTAGTCATCGTACAAATTTTAAAAGGTTTGAGGCAAAATGGTTTTCTGAATCTGGTTTCTCTGATGTAGTCCTTCGTGCATGGGACTCGGCCGTTCTAGCCAATCCCGGCAGTTCCGTGTTGGACAAGATGGGACACATGCATGGTGCACTGCATGCGTGGGACGCAGCTACGTTGAAACATCCAAAAAAAATGCGTCTTCACAGGGCTCAACGCGAGCTTGAGGCTGCTCTGGAGGGTCCAATGTCGATTGAAAATGAGATTATCGCAAAGGAGAAAGCTGCGCTTATTGAAATCCTTATGGATCAGGAGGAAGTTCATTGGCAACAACGGTCTAGAGCTAATTGGCTAATGCAAGGAGACAGAAATACTTCTTTCTTTCACAACTTTGCTTCTACGAGGCGGAAGAATTTTTTATTAAAAAATGGAAGCATGATGATGGATCTTGGGTGGAAGGTACCGAGCTATTGAAACCTCTTGTTTTTCAATATTTTGCTAACCTCTTCTCCTCTGAAGTTAATGAAGTTGATCCAACCATGCTGGAGAAGATCCAACCAAAAGTGTCTGAACAAATGAATGAGAGACTGCTTGCTCCTTTCACGGCTGATGATGTTAGAAAGGCAGTTTTCAGTATTGGAGATTATAAAGCTCCTGGCCCATATGGTCTTCATGCTATATTCTACAAGAAATTCTGGAACATATGTGGCGATGAGATTACTATGGAGGTTCTCCAAGCACTAAATTCGGGTATTATCCCCGAGGGTTGGAATGATACTACAGTTGTCCTTATTCTGAAGATTGATAATCCTGAACTTATCACCCAATTTAGGCCTATCAGTTTATGTAATATGATCTACAAAATTATCTCCAAAATGCTAGCGCTTCGGCTGAAAGTTATTCTTCCAGAGGTGATCTCTCCTATGCAAAGCGCCTTTGTCCCTGGCCGCTTGATTACTGATAATGTTCTTGTGGCCTATGAAAGCATTCATGCAATTAAGAATAAAAGAAATGGCTCGGTGGGATCATGTGCAGTCAAGTTAGATATGCACAAGGCTTATGATCGAGTCGAATGGATTTTCCTGGAAAGTATGATGAGGCGGCTTGGATTTGCTGAACAATGGATTTCTATGATGATGGCTTGTGTTGGTTCAGTAAGGTACCAAGTCAGATTTAATTCGGAAGAGACAGACATGTTCACTCCTACTAGGGGCCTTCGCCAAGGCGATCCTCTATCACTATTTGTTCCTCCTGTGTGCAGAGGGTCTCTCTAGCCTTTTGTTGTATGAAGAAGAAGTTGGTGGCATCGATGGGATTAGGGTGTGCAGAAATAAACCGTCAGTTTCACATCTCCTTTTTGCTGATGATTCCCTGATTCTCATGAAAGCTGATATGACTAATACAACTTCCTTGCAACAAGTGTTAGATACCTATTGCGCTAATTCTGGAAAATTGGTGAGTTTGGATAAGTCAAGTGTTTTCTTCTCTCCGAATACTAATGCTTTGTTAAGGGCAGAAATTTGTGAAGCTCTACATATTGATACTAAGGCTCTTTCAGACAAGTACCTGGGTCTCCCGGCTCTGGTTGGAGCTGATAGGAGTGATTGCTTTGAACATTTTATTGAGAGGATCATCCAGAGAATTAATGGTTGGAAGGAAAATTTTCTCTCCATAGGAGGCAAAGAAATTTTGTTAAAGGCGGTGGCCCAGGCCATTCCTGTCTATGCTATGTCTGTCTTCTTGATTCCTAAGGGCGTTTGTAAATCTATGATGGATGCAATCTCCAAGTTCTGGTGGGGAGATGATGATAATAGTAATAAAATGCATTGGTATGCGTGGTGCAAGTTGTGCTACCCTAAAATCGAAGGAGGCATGTGTTTTAGAGATTTTAATTCCTTCAATATGGCCATGCTAGCTAAACAAGGCTGGAGACTGATAAATGATCCTAATTCATTATGTGCCAGAGTCCTCCGGGCGAAATACTATCCACAGGGAGATATTCTTAAGGCCGGTCCTAAGAGTGGATCCTCTTTTACGTGGCGGAGCATTCTTGTAGGCATACCGATTCTTAAGAGAGGTCTTATTTGGAGAGTAGGTAATGGTGAATCTATTAATATTTGGCTTGACCCCAGGATCCCAAGTTCTGCTAATGGATTGATTCTTTCCCAAAGAGGTAATACAGTGTACACAAAGGTCTCTGAACTCATTGATCCTAACAATGGTGGTTGGGACCTTGATCTCTTGCATACTATATTTCAGCCTATTGACGTTCAGCAAATTCTGCAAATTACGATTAACCATCAGGCCTTCGATGATTTTATGGCTTGGAAATTCATAAAGCATGGTCTCTACACGGTCAGATCAGGGTACCATTCTCAATGGCGTCATAAATTTGGGGCGTCTGCGGGGCAGCTGGCACTCCCAGGACGGTCAGCTCTAAACCCCGTTTGGAAAAACCTTTGGCGTCTAAAGATCCCTAGCAAAGTTAAGATCTTCATATGGCGTTCTCTGCATGGTATTGTTCCACTTAAGTGCATCCTTCCTAACCGCCATATTGGCACTTCGGGTTCTTGTCCCATTTGCCACCAAGGGCCGGAGGATATTCGCCACATGTTGTTTCTTTGCGAGCCTGCTCGGGAATTATGGTCTGCTTTGGAGCTGTCTGATATTATTCTTGATTCCTCCCAGGTTGATAGGGCAGGCTCGGCTATCCTTGAGCACCTTTTGGGAAGAGCTGAAGCATCTATACCAGGTATCAGCGATATTGGGCTTAAAGAAACTGTGGCTGTTGCTTGTTGGTATATCTGGTGGATGCGACGAAGGAGAACAAACAATGAGATTGTGCCACCAATTCATAAGTGCAAAATTTCAATTCTTTCTATTACTGCCAATGCGGCCAAGGCCCAGAAACACGCTTCTGCTAGTTTGGTATCTAAATGGTCACGTCCTGACCCTCGAGAGTTAAAGCTTAATGTCGATGCTTCTTTCTTTCTTGATGATCGTGCAGGAGCTACTGGAGCAGTGATTAGAGACTTCCAAGGAAATTTCATTGCAGCGAACTGCCGGTTCCTCCCTCATGTTGCATCGGCGGAGATGGCGGAGGTTATGGCTATGAAGGAAGGGTTGGCGCTGGCGGCAAGTCTTGGGTGTAGTGCGATTCATGCGGAATCGGATTCAAGCGACACACTCGAAGCGTGCACTGGGACGGATACTTGATGGTCTCAATCGGCAGCTATATATGCAGACTGTATAAATTTGGCGATGGAAATTGGTGATGTCAAGTTCAGTCATATTTCTAGAGAAGCAAACAAAGTAACCCATGAGCTAGCTAGGCAGTGTTTTATTAATAAAGGCGACTGTAATTGGGTCGATGAGCCTCCTAGTTTCGTTTTGGGTAGCTTTATCAATGATGTAACCTTGTAACCAAATGTTGTGTGACAGGCGGCAAGTTTCTTTCGCACTCTTTTCCTTCTAGGGTACCTAAGGGGACTGGAAGGTTTTTAATGAGGCGGCTTGCTGTCCTAATATATATTTGTTTCAAAAAAAAGCTTCCAGATATCTTGTCGTTCGTCCATGATCACAAAATAGACCAACAGTAACTTGCGACCAATTGCTATAGTTCATATTCTTCGTACAAGGCAACCGATTTGACAGAAACTCATACTGGAGCTTGAGACACATCAGGTAGCTGGATGTTTTGAAAAGAAAATTAGCATTTCAAATTTACAGAAAGTTCTAAAAAGAAATCTAGATGTACATAAGGATGTATGCTGCAAGAATGCACAATCTCAATGTGAAATACGAAGTACTTTATACTGTGTGCTACAGAGAAATAAAAAATCCTAATAATGGGGATTTGAAAATGCGTAGTGAGATCCATACTTTTCGCCATTTTTGTGTGGCATAGTATTTTGTATTGAGATTTGGCACACTTGTAGTATTATTACACCTTAACTACATTCAGAATGTTTTTGAAACTTTGAAATGCCGTTTCCGAACTTGAGAAAACAGAGAGGTACATGTAGCTCAAGATCACAATCGCTGCACACTAACTGACATAAACTATTCTTCACTGTTTGGTTCTGCACATGAGACACTGGCTTTGCTGTTACTGTCTGCTCCCTGAACTGGCTTTCTCCAGTTATGAAAATCACCCCATTTTTCGTAGTAATAAATGACACCGAAGAAATATGTTGTACCACGCAGGAATTGAAAAACACCATATTCTTGATGATACCAGTGCCTGCATGAGATCAAAAGATATTACTATAACATTATTATGCTTATAAGAAGCTAAAAATATAGGGCAATTGTTCTCTGACCACCAAGTACAACAATTGGACGACTTCGTTATGCAATTTGATCCCATCAGGTATAGTACATTTATAATTATATAAGATACTCCAAGATGAATTTCAAAAACTGCAAACACCATGATAACAACTTTTACCATGCAATTTAATATCTTATAATTACTCCCTAAAGCCTAAATAAGGCATGTTTGTTCTGTTTTACACAAAAGTTTGGCCAACAATTGCTCCATTCATGTGTTACAAAATCAATTGATAAGTAAATTAACAACAATAAACTCTGAACATGAATCTAATAACATCAGTTTTGATGTAACAAAAATTATACACTGATGAAATAAATACTGGCCATGGGGAAAGTCCTGGCAGGATATATGCAGATTGCAGACCCAGGGGGCGCTAATTTATACCACCGAAGTGATAAGAAAAACACATCCGTACACGAATAAGGGGGTGGTTGGGTATGAGTATAGTAGTAAGAATTTACCAGTCAGGGTTATTAGGTATGTCGATAAGCGAGGTAAGACGATGGAGCACCAGCCTGTCTTTCAATCTTCTTGCGTAAGAGATACTATTATCCTTTTGTATCTCAGCGAGCATATAGAAGAGTTCCACTTTCTTCTGGTGAGCTGCCATTAGACGGCTATCCCCTGATGAAACAGAAGGATGCTGGCCAATGCAGGATACTTAGGTTAGCAACTTGCGGATCTACATACGATTGAATATGCAACCTTCCAAAAAAAGCATGTTTAATATAATTTCCTATGAATGAATAAACCGGCGTACCTCGGCGCTGATTTTTGGTCCGTTGGCAGCGGAAGCCTCGGAGGAGGTAAACCGCCGGCGTAGAGCATAGGCAGGCGAGCTGCCGTGGTTGAGCACCCCTTGTTCGTTCGCAAGTGCCGACCTAAGAATCGCCTGCGGCTGCTGGCCAGTAAGCCTCCTCGCCGCGAGTCGAACCGCCGGCATGGCCATCTTGAACTCCAGCCGGGGAATCGAAATTTGTTGTGTTCAATGAGACGCAGTTGCCTCGTTCTCTCGTTGCGGCGGATCGGGGCGTTGTATTAGGGACTCACCTTCGCCTAAACGTACTAGACTCTATCTCCGATTCAAGTCACACAAGGCTGGAGTTTTTTTTCAGACAATCAAGGTTGGAACTTGGAAGTAGCACTCCGGTTTTGACTTGGACATGTCCTCCTTCTCAGGATTTGTTCCAGCCCAATTTTCTACTCGACAGGGTTCGGCGGAGCTATTTTTAGCCAGAATTGGGCCGGCCCGCCCAGCATTTTTGCCAAAAAAAAAAACTGTTTATCAGGCAACTTGCTATGTCCTATTTCAACATGATTGAGATGAACATATCCATAACAATGTTGTATTGCACCAAAAGATCCAACATGCCACCAAGCTACTCCTTGTTTTCAGCTTCTAGTGCACAGCTTATAGGTCACGGAAGCTAGCCAATCTTTATCGGTAGCACCTGTCAACTCTTGTTCGTAGGAAAAACAACTGACCTGAGATTCTCATCCTGCTAGTGCATCATGCTTTTCCACTATCTTTGGGTGTATGTGGTTCTAGGGACAACTCAGATGCTTCTTATGGCCAAGAGTTTTTCAGGCTAAAATCCAAGGCAGCCCTTGAAAATTGGAGTAAAAAACGTTTTTTTCTTTTTCTAAAATTGCAGCAGGAGCAGCATCCTTGAGCATTGCCTTTACTATTTGAAAATTTTGCTGTTTTGGGTACTTTGGTAGTAGTTGGACAATGGAGTTTCTTAATGAAAAGAGACTTCCCCAAGTATTCTTCACCATTGCCTTTACTATTTAATTAATTATATAAGGTCAGTACTGTCATAAAGTAACCGACATGGATACATTGCTACGCTCACACTTTGTATTTCCTACCGTTTTTCTCTGTTTATAAAATCCATATGACTGTAGAGAATCATGTTGATTGAATAGCTCTGGCTCATTTTGTTTCCTGGTGAAAGTGTTTCGTAGCTGGGCTGGTGTTCAAGGCTGTCCTGTCCGAGAAGCCTTGTTCTCCTGTAAATTGTGAGCACACCCTCGAGGCTGAGTTAAAGCCGCATGTGAAGCCATGATTTGGAATGCACGGGTGTATTGCTTGCTGTAATCATATGTCACTTTACTAGGATAAGATATTAACCTCGACTTTTCATTTCTCTGTTGTACAAAAATCAGGCCTATGCACATCCATTAGTACGTCATTCGATTCAGCATTCGATAATCGAAAGTATCATCATCTACACAATAAGCAAGGTAAACCTAAAAAATTATAAGTATGCTCATGCCACAAGGAAGTATACCACCGACTATTATTACAATCCAAGTGACAGACTCTACTTCATGCCATGTGGGCAAGCAAACGGCAGCTGCACATGTTCTGTTCAAGTGTTCATCAACACAATTGTAAAAGAAAATCCATCGCAAGTAAAATTAAGATAGCATCAAATGACATTGCTTTTGCAAGAACTAGCGAATATTCATGGCAAACAAAGATTGTCTGTCACAGGCCGGCACCAGAAACGAAATTTGGGAGCATCCAAAGGCTCTCAAGTTTACTGCAATGGACACTGAATTCTGGCGGATAATGTGGAGGACCAAATTGGATCCACTCGGTTTTTTCGTGCACTGGCTGACCAAGTTCAACTGCAGTCCAAGGTTCATCGGAATCTTCAAGTTGCCTTGCAACGTAAATGCAGTTACTTTTTCCTCCCCATCTTTCAGGTCTCCAGCAAGAAAATGTGGGATTCCTCCTATCTAGGCTAATGAAGAGAGCATGATTTTCCAACTTCTCCATCTCCACCAATTGAGCTGGTTGAACTGAAAGGTCGAAGCGGAAGACATGAAAGGTTCCAGACAGGCCAGATATGCCTTTCGATTGGCCAAAATTCAGCGCGAGGGAAACAACGAGAATCATGTCACCACAGACCACCAACCACGGCCGTACCACACAACCTATTATAGCCATGTTCCACTCAACTTGTACCCTCTGTGTGCTGAGCTGAGGTCCAAAGTGTATGATGAATACACTCGCAAGAATGTCTACGGCAAACATGTCACCTTTGAAAAACACGATCTGCTCGAAACGTTCACCATCAAGACCAAGACGCTGCTCTGACCAAGAGTCTGTTCCAATCTGCCACTGGTACATGGTTCCTTTTGTGAAAAGAAGTAGGTGCAAGTTAGATGAATTGTGTGGAGCCATGAGGGTGCCACAGTAGATTGATAATTGGCTTTTATACGGGAGTATGGGAGGCTTCACCTCAGTGCCAGTGTACACATTGACAAGAAGGCTGTGGCCCTGATGAAAGAAAATAAGATACCCACATGAGGATCCCATATAGAGCATCTGATTATGAGTACTTTGGGGCACTGAACATTGAAGGGTAAGGTCTCTCTTGGCAGGATCACTAATTTTCCATTTGCAATCAGATAAAAGCATGCACTGAGCACGACCATTATGTTGCCGAGGAGAGAAACAAACATCTGGCTTGAGGTGGAGAGGTGGGAAGCTGAACGTATGTACAGAGGCGAAGGAAGAGACCGCATCACGCCAAGAACGGCAGGTTCCAACGAAACCAATGAAGTCATGGAATGAGCCAAAGAGAAGAATGATTTCGTGAAGCAAGCTGTCCACGAGATCTGCCCAAACGTGAGGTCCAGGCGAGGGTGAGCAACTAGAGCCAGAGGTGTGACAGGCTTTGCCAGAGGACATCTTCACAGCTGCAACTTCTCTGCCAGACAGAAAATCCAAAAGTAAATAGATTAGAACTAATGATACAATATAATAAAGGCTTAAGCATAACTAATAAACAGTTAGAAATGTGGTAGGCTTCAAGGCCTTAACTGAACGGGAATGCAAACTAGGACATCTATTTTGGCAAACTGTAATTACTCGTATAGTATGATGTATATCAACATAGGGAAAGCATCAATCTGAAGAAGCTACAACCTGAAGAACCAACAACATGTAGGGTTTTTTTCTACAATAGCATATAAGTGAAACTTTTGGTCTTGTTGGTGTGTTCAAATAACAACTGTATATTTCCAAATTATACAACAACAAGTGCACATTTCCAGATCATGATAAAGGATTTCTTTGTAGGATATCCTCAGACGAAATAGTACTACATGATTCAAATATCACATCGTTGACATTGATATTTTAGACAACTTGTAATGTGATGAGCCTGCATAAAGGACTGTGATGTTATCAAGCAACTAAACAAACAATAAAGCCAGGACTCAATCAAATCCTATTTAACATCACTTTGGCCCGGAGGTTGACTTGGTTGCTACAGAGAAGTGAACCGAGCATGTTCATGCCAGCACGATGAGCATGGGCAAGACTGAACTTGCATTAGTCTGAGTAGGATGGATAGAATACAGTTCCATCAGAGTAGGATGTGCACAGATTCTAGGAACAATTTGGCCACTATTACTATTATTTCCAACCCTAATGTCAGCAATGAGAACGCCATTCATCAGAGTCTCATCAACATTTGCTTGACTTCATCACTGAACCAAGTGAGCATAGCTCAAGGCTGATGGATACACTAGATCGTCTAGAGTAGATCTAACGCGGGTAGGATTGGAATACTGTGAGCGTTTACCTTTCACTTGGAGGAGGAATCCGCCGCAGTCGACATGGTGGAGGTGGCGACGGCGACGGAGATCAATCCTAACAAAGGCAGCACCATGATAATAATCAGGAGAAAACCAAAGTTTCTGATTGATGCATCATGCATGGTAGCTGGTTGATTCCAGTTTTCATCCACCGCATTCACTCAATAAACCCTAGTAAAAAAAGGTTGGGGTCTTACAGCTTGGGTGAGCGTGCTGACCTGGGACTGAGAGTGCCAGGTGCTAGGGACGAGGATTCGGCGGCCTTCGCTGTTCAGCGGAGGCGGAGGCGGGGGCTCTGGCGAGGAAGAGGAGGCGGCGGCGGCGCTCGTCGACCAGTATCAAGGGCTGGAGGCCTTGAATTTTGTTTCCCTTAGCCAAGAAAGAAGCCCTGAAAGCTTGAACTAGCCCGTTCAACACAGGGGCCCCGTAAGAGATTGGCCTTCGATTGATTTCACGGCCCAACAAGTGCTACACTGCAATCTATGTCTCAATTTGCCAATGGGGCCATTCCCCGATCCCGGTGGTTAATTCACCTATTAGGGAATGGTTTTGGTTAGTACTTCATCTCCGTAGAGGTCTTATTGAAGGCAAACTCTCCCCGTTAGGCAAGGTGGGGATGGGTCTGTGTTACCAGTATCCATACACGATAATCGTGAAATCCCCGCTAGGCACATGACATGTGGCACTAGGGTACAAGATAGGTATGTATAGATACCAGAAAACCATAATCATATTGTTCACATTTCCCCTCCGTCCCCAACCGTCGTAGCCCCCAAATCCCAACTCCCAAATGCTCGTCTTTCCTTTCTAAACTCCTGATCCAGCCAGCCTCGTCATCCTACCATGTTATCATTTTATTTTGGACTCATAGTTACTAGCTAAAGCGGGGATGGTTAACCGATGGTTATTTGTTTACCCGATAGGGATGGGGATGATAAGAAAACTGGCCCCATAACAGTTAGTAAGGATGGGGATGGAGAAAATTTTCCTGCACGGAAATGGTTATGGTTAAGCAATAACCATGGGTTAGTGTCCCCGTTGGCATATTGATCTATGTCTGACTGTTTCCTGGGTAAACCCTATATGCCGACCAGGTCGGCAATTCCTATATACCAATCAGGTTGGTCGTTACCGCGCGTCGCACACCCCAGCGCGCGTATGGGCCGGCCTGGTCAGCCCAGTTCGCGTTTATTTCTGTTTTCTATTTTCTGTTTTCTGTTTCTTTTTCGTTTTTTCTTTTCGTTTCCTCTTTCTTTTTGTTTCTTTTCATTTTTAGTTTCTTTTTTTGTTTTTGTTTCTTTTATGTTTATTTTATTTTTGTTAAAATTTAAAAATTCCAACTCTAAAAACTATTTAAATTTGAATAATGTTCAAATCTAGAAATCGTTCAAATTCTAGAAATGTTAAAATCTGAAAATCATTTAAATTTGAAATTTCTTCATATACAAAAAACGTTTAATTTCGAAAATTGTTTTGAGTTCAAAAATTATTCATATTCAAAAATAAATTAAAAATCAGGAAATGTTCATGCACAAAAAGTAACTTTTTGTGAATTTTATTTCAAAATATAGGGTTGTTTTTCAAAAGCAAAATATGTTGTTGCCACCCGGTGGCAATACCACCCCACTCATTGCCGTCCGATCAATCATTGAGATTGATGTTTTCATTTGTTAATTGGATCATCTTCTGTAAATAGACTGCACCTGAACACTATTGACAGTCATTAGGCTCCTGCATGTAGCAGGTTCTCTGTACTATTGTGAGTGATTAGTCTCCTACACATCCGGGTGAAAGTAATACAAAGCAGGTCGTCCAGCGCACCTAGTGAGCTTTTAGAGCATCTCCACTCGTTTGCCCTCTCCACGCTGAAATCCGGGGAAATTTACGTCCGGATTGGACGTAAATTTGGCGTGGGGAGGAGTAGCTTCCCAGCCGCGTGCTCAGGCGAAGACGGCGATCTAAATTTGAAAAACGGAAACTTGACAAACTACGGCTTAAAACGGGCGAATTTAGACTAAATTTAATGACATTTACTATATAGAGGGCGAAGTTCATACATAGAGGCTGAATTCGACTATATTTCAAATTCGGCTAGGGGAATAAAACTGTAAATATTAATAGATACGTTTGAGACGTATCAAGCATCCCCAAACTTAGTTCCTACTCGCTCTCGAGTAGGTAAACGATAACTAGGATAATTTCTGAAGTGACATGCTACTATCATAATCTTGATCAATACTATTGTAAATCATATAAGATGAATGAAGTGATTCAAAGAAATAGTAAAGATAATGACTAAACAATTGAATCATATAGCAAAGACTTTTCATGAATAGTACTTTCAAGACAAGCATCAACAAGTCTTGCATAAGAGTTAACTCATAAAGCAATAGATTCTTGATAGAAGGTTTTGAAGCAACACAAAGGAAGATTTAAGTTTCAGCAGTTGCTTTCAACTTTCAACATGTATATCTCATGTATAATTGTCAACACAAAGTATTATGATGAGTGCAAATAAGCAAGTATGTAAGAATCAATGCACACAGTTGACACAAGTGTTTGCTTCTAAGATAGAAAGAAGTAGGTAAACTGACTCAACATAAAGTAAAAGAAATGCCCTTCGCAGAGGGAAGCAGGGATTACTCATGTGCTAGAGCTTTTTATTTTGAAAACATGGAAACAATTTTGTCAACGGTAGTAATAATTCATATGTGTTATGTATAAAACCTCCTATAAGTTGCAAGCCTCATGCATCGAATACTAATAGTGCTCGCACCTTGTTCTAATTAGCTCGGATTTCCATGGATTATCATTGCATTACATATGTTTCAACCAAGTGTCACAAATGGGTACCTCTATGCCACCTGTACAAAGGTCCAAGGAGATAAATCGCATTTGATTTCTCGATTTTGATAGATCTCAACTTGAGGACATCCATACAGGGACAACATAGAAAACAGATAATGGACTCCTCTTTAGTGCTTTAAGAATTCAACAACAGATAATATTCTCATAGGAGATTTGAGGATTAATGTCCAAGCTGAAACTTCCACCATGATACATGGCTTTGGTTGGCGGCCCAATGTTCTTCTCTAACAATATGCATACTCAAACCATTTAATCATGGCAAATCTCCCTTACTTCAGACAAGACGAACATGCATAGCAACTCACATGATATTCAACAAAGGTTTAGCAGGTTGATGGCATCCCCAGAAACATGGTTACCGCTCAACAAGCAACTTATAAGAACTAAGATACATAAGCGACGTATTCATTACCACAATAGTTTTTTAGGCTACTTTCCCATGAGCTATGTATTGCAAAGACAAGGAATGAAATTTTTAAAGGTAGCACGCAAGCGATTTACTTTGGAATGGCAGAAAAATATCACATAGTAGGTAGTTATGGTGGACACAAATGGCATAGGTTTTAGCTCAAGGTTTGGATGCACGAGAAGCATTCCCTCTCAGTATAAGGCTTTGGCTAGCAAGGTTGTTTGAAGCAAACACAAGTATGAACCGGTACAGCAAAACTTACATAAGAATATATTGCAAGCATTATAAGACTCTACATTGTCTTCCTTGTTGCTCAAACACTTTTACCAGAAAATATCTAGACTTTAGAGAGACCAATCATGCAAACAGAATTTCAACAAGCTCTACGGTAGTTCTCCACTAATAGGTTTAAACCACATGATGCAAGAGCTTAAACATGATCTACTTGAGAACTTAAAACAATTGCCAAGTATCAAATTATTCAAGACAATATAATAATTACCACATGAAGCATTTTCTGTTTCCAACCAAATAGCAATAAATGAAGCGGCTTTCAACCTTCGCCATGAACATTAAAAGTAAAACTAAGAACACCAGTGTTCATATGAAACAGCGGAGCGTGTCTTTCTCCCACACAAGGAATGCTAGGATCCGAATTTATTCAAACATAAACAAAAATAAAAATACACATACGCTCCAAGTAAAGCACATAAGATGTGACGGAATAAAAATATAGTTTCACTAGAGGTGACCTGATAAGTTGTAGATGAAGAAGGGGATGCCTTGGGCATCCCCAAGCTTAGATGCTTGAGTATTCTTGAAATATGCAGGTATGAACCATGGGGGCATCCCAAGCTTAGACTTTTCACTCTTCTTGATCATATTATATCATCCTCCTCTCTTGATCCTTGAAAACTTCCTCCACACCAGACTCAAAACAATCTCATTAGAGGGTTAGTGCATAATCAAAAATTCACATGTTCAGAGAGGACACAATCATTCCCAACACGTCTGGACATTATCCAAGGCTACTGAAATTTAATGGATCAAAGAAATCCACTCAAACACAGTAAACGAGGCAATGTGAAATAGAAGGCAGAATCTGTCAAAACAGAACAGTCCGTAAAGACGAATTTTTTCGAGGCACTTAACATGATCAGATGAAGAAGATCAAATTGAATGAAAGTTGCGTACATATATGAGGATTACTCATGAATTTTTACAGAATTTTTAGATTCTCCTACAGAGAGAACAGCTCAAATTTGTGATAGCTAAAAATCTGTTTCTGCGCAGAAATCCAAATCTACACTACAAGAAAAGTTCTGATAGACAACGTCTCAAAATCGTCCGCTAAGGGGTATTTTTCGTCGCCCATGGGCCTAACCCGACGATATGGGTTCTGTTGTGGAAACTGCGTCAGGCAAAGTCCAACGACGTTTTTTTCGGTCCGTCGCGCTTGGGCGCCCTTCCGCCACGGAAAATCGGACCGTTGCGCAAGTGTTTCCGGGAGCCCGTTGATCACGACGTCATGCAAAGCGACACGTAGCGGCAGACCGTTAAGCTAGCGATTAACGGCGTTAACCGGCTGAAACCCCGTGGTAGATGGTAGGTCCACACGAGGCACCTTACGACTTAAGCGGGCAGACCGGTGACATAGTTTGGACCAGGTCAACTATATAGGCGGTGGCCCATTAGTTACGTGGGCCGGGCCTAACCTCTAAGGTTGATTTGGTCAAAACTTAAATGGGCCGGCCCAATTAACATGTGGGGTCCACCTTACAGCTACTGGGCCGGCCCAAGAAGCAAGTGGGCCGGGCCGAAACACAGGTGGGTCCCACTTTCCTGTCAAAGGGCCGGCCCATTTAGTGTGTGGAGTCCACCGTGTAGCAAGTGGGCCGGCCCAAAAACACAGGTGGGTCCCACTTTCCAGTTAAAGGGTCGGCCCATTTAGTATGTGGGGTCCACCATATAGCAAGTGGGCCGGCCCAACAAGATAGTGGGCCGGGCCAAAAACACAGGTGGGTCCCACTTTCTGTTAAAGGGCGGAGCCCATTTGGTGTGTGGGGTCCACCATATAGCAAGTGGGCGGCCCAACAAGATAGTGGGCGGGCCAAAAGCACGGGTGGGTCCCACCTTCTGATAAAAGGCGGCCCATTTAGTATGTGGGGTCCACCATATAGCAAGTGGGCGGCCCAACAAGATAGTGGGCGGGCCAAAAACCCATGTGGGTCCCACCTTCTGTTAAAGGCGGCCCATTTAGTATGTGGGGTCCACCATATAGCAAGTGGGCGGCCCAACAAGATAGTGGGCGGGCCAAAAGCACATGTGGGTCCCACCTTCTGTTAAAGAAGTAGGCCCATTTACCATGTGGGACCACCATATACCAAATGGGGTGCCCAACAAGATAGTGGGCCGGCCCAATAAGCATGTGGATCCCACTATCGTGTAAGCAGGCGGCCTACTAAAGAAGTGGGCGGCCCAAAATGAAAGTGGGTCCCACACTACGTAAGTGGGCCGGCCCAATCTGTTGTAGTGCCCTACTTGTTTGACTAGTCAACATGCATTAAATTTCATGAGCCTAAAATCGATATCAATGATACACACAATTACATACACAAATAAAAAAAGTAGGAAAATTACAAGGCAATTCATGTGCCCAAATAAAAAAATTACATAGAATCATTGAGGACTTCTATTAGCATCATCAATAACACGTTGACATTTGGCAATCGCCTTGATTGAATCTTGTGTACTCTTTGTCAACATATCACTACGAGATCTTAAAGCGACAATACCATGTCTTTTATAAAGTACAGCCTTGAGATATTCTTGTTTGATGAAAGCAATGGTCTAGGTTGACGGCTATGAGAAGATGCATCGGAAGAAATATCGAAGTTTTTGTGGGCCTCACTTCTAATGAAGATTGCTTCATCAAAAGCGCATTACGATAATAATGCAAAAAGAGTTAAACGATGAACTATGCAAACATTTATTATGCAATGTAGATATAAGATAATAACAAGTTGCATAAATAAGACAATGTATGGAACTTGTACTAAGCACAAACTTACATCATAATGTTGCACGAGGTCGCTACGAGATCCTTTTTTGGCGACTATCTTCTAATGATGACTGCTTCATTAAAACTGCATTACAGTAACATTGCAAACATAGTTACAACAATTAACTATTCAAACATGTATTACGCAATGTAGAGATCAGATAACGACATGTAGCGAAATAAGCACAAGATAAGATAAGATGCATGTACTAAGCACATCTTTGGCTCGGCTACTTGGTCCTTCTCTTGCGTGCACTAGTCATGGTCAACATGCTGTCATTTTAGGTTCAGCCATCAAGTGAAATGCTAATCCTCCTGCTCCATTGTCCTTAATCTGTGTTTAGATATCACATTTAAGACCAAGTCGGTGGTTTCAAATAACAAAAAACTTGAGCTGCCAAATGAATAAGCCAATATTTACCAGATATCAGATTAAAACCAACTAGATGTTGCTTTGCATGAGATACGAATTTCAGACATTCAGATTTAGAGTAGGGTAATGCCAAGGTTTTCCACATAAAGTAAACTGGCATTAAGAATGACCAAATGTCAGGTTCAAATCACCTTCGCAGTTTCTCCAAGACAAGCATATCAAATAGGCAGAAACATAGTAAAGCATGAATGGCATTGCTATGGCAGGGTTCCAAGTGTTAATCTCTTGCATAAGGAACAATGCATATAGGTTATAGATAATAACGGAAGTAAACTGCCAAAATTACCAACCAAGAACTCAGATTCCAACCTTCCCTAGCGTCCCCATTTAATAATGTTGGATGTTCTAATAAGTGGTTCGCATGATCAATCCCTAGGAAAAATAACATTGACAAGTCAGTCTATGATAATACAAAGACCAGACATGCACGCAGCAATAACTATATAAGCTAAAGACGAGGTATAATAGAAAGCAGATTGGAAATGCACATAGCATGATTATAAAAGCGATGTGAGAATAGCGAGACACGAGAAAACAGCTAGCGGCTAGCGGTGAGCTAATGACGTGGTATAAGAACAAGCAGATTGGAAATGCCCATAGCATGACTATAAAAGCGATGCGACAATAGCATGCGGTACAAAAAGCTTGATTGGCGACAAATGAATGGGTATAAGGCTATAAATATGTGGATGCACACAGTGTCGATAGAATGAACGAGGATGGTAGCGACCGGATAATGCTTTTATCTTGTACAATATTTAAACAAACTTCATGCGAAGCAACACATCAAGAAAGTTAACGGCATATGAGATCTGCAAATAACTACACAAAACATGGCTAAAGAAACACCGCGATCTAACGGGCCAACGTACTAACCAAGCTGCGGCGGGGTGGACGGGGGCGGCAACTTGCATTCTAGCGGCGGCGAACGCGGAAGACGATGAATCGACCCTGTTTCAGTAGAAGCGGGCGTTAGTGAAGCAGATCTGGTTGGCTGGCAAGGGATTCGGTGAAGTTGATACAGCCGCTGCGCCGAGGTAGTCGGTGGCGAGGTCGGCGGTGAAGCGGATCCGTCGGTGGCGAAGTCGGCGGTGAAGCAGATCCGTCGGTGGCGAGGTCGGCGGTGAAGCGGATCCGTCGGTGACGAGGGCGGCGGGGAGCGGATCGGGTGGGTGGACAGCCAACACGATCAAGGCTACTGTTGTGGAGGAGTATGCGGCGGCGAAAGCAGATCTAATCTTGTAGAGAGTCGAGCTTTGGCGTGTGAGAGTATTTTTGAGCTAATGGGGCGAATGGTTGGTGGGTGGGTGTGGGCCTGTGGGGAGGGTTCGGGATCTAGGCAAGATATTTCATTGTTACCGAATGAGCCCTCCATGGTCGGTGGGTTGTAGCTTCCGGACCAGGGTTAAAAGGGTAAAACTGGTCACGGGATTTTCGAATGGATGCGGCGGGATGATTTGGCGCGCGGCCGAAATTTTCAGTTTCAAGCTACGAGCAGAACGACAAAAATAATGTTCTTCCCCAGGGAGCTCTCATTTCTTCCTCTTCTCTTTCTCCCTCGAGTCTTTCCCACTCCCCCGGCTCCTCTCCCCCTTCTCTCCGGCGGCCTCGCCGGCGGAGACGAGGCCGACTTCTCTCTGTATATTGTACACCCTCCGAACTAAATTAATTGATTCAACTTTCCTTAGACGTGTATGTATCTAGAGTAAAAACATGTGTGGATACATCCATATTTAGATAAGCAAAGTTGAGTCAGCTAATTTGGATGCGAGGGAGTTAGTGTGGTTGTAAGCTTAGATCCGGTGTTTCCCATGAGCGAGAATGGCGCAATGGAGTCGGGGATCTCGTCATCGGCTTCAGATCGGCTTTGTGGTGAATGCGGCGGATCTTGCCGGCCAAACCCCGATCTGGTGCCATCAATGTGATGGCGCTAACGGTGAGGCTTGCTTTGGTCAGTGCTTCAGATCTGGCCAATGGGGAAGTCAAGCTGCTAAAGTTCACAAGCTCGGGGCATACGACCGCGTCATCCGTCTTGCCCGTGCACATCTTGGCCTTTCAGCGGCCCTTCTCAGAGCCAATATGCCGTTGCTGAGGCCCTTCTTCTCCTTCGTCCTGGCGACTACCGGCGACACCGTCCCAAGTGGTGCGTCCCCGGCGACGGAGTTCTTTGGAAAAGGATGCGGAGCGAGAGATCGATGTGCGGTCGAGAAGGACTCGATTGATTTTCTTCTATATGTTTTGGGGTCCTTTTTGTAAAGTTGCAGGTTCTATTAGTTATTGTCTAGTACTTTTGGTCCTCTATGTAATTTTTTGGACTAGTTTCCATTGGCTCTGATAAACTTGAATTTTGACAAGTTCACAGGGAAAAAAATTCCTTTGCACGTATGGCCTATCATGTATAAACATTCTTGAGATTTAAACTATATGTAATGTGCCATGCATTAACCCTAAACCATATATATGTAACTAACCCTAGCTGATCAAACCCTACTTAATTAAAACAAATAACCCTAAACTATACGCATGCACTTTATGCGCAAAGGCGCGGGTGCCTCTAATAATGTGTGTGCGCACTCGATCGATGATCCCTAAACCTTATACAACCACAGAAACCTAATCCCTAATCCCTAAACCCTAAACACCCTAAACACTAAACCCTAAACCCTAACCCTAACCCTAAACCCTAATTAAACCCTATATATAGGCCAACGACACTTAATTGTGCATCAAGCAGGCCAGGGGTGCCTCGCGGTCCTCTAATTAAATTAAATGTGCCATGCATTAACCCTAAACCATATATATGTAACTAACCATAGCTAATCAACCCTACTTAATGAAAACACATAACCCTAAAGTATACTAGCTATAACCCGATCTAATAAAAACATGCTCTATATATAGCAGCTAGCTAGCAAACCTTAGATTAACACCAATTAATATATACATGGCCTATATCGATCATGTTGTATAACATATCCCTGAGATTCATTAATTAATTATATAATTATCGTGATAAATTAATTAACTCTAATTTTGACAAGTTCTCTCGAATGAAAACACATTTGATTAAGTTGCCTCATAATATATATATATAATTAGTGTGCATGCATGTCCTACCATGCATTCGTGCATATGTTTTAATGTATATTTGAACATATTCTTGGGGATTTCAATCTCTCTCTCTCGATCATCTATATATCGTTGGTGGCCAAAAAACACACATATATATGCATGCAATTTATGCGTAAAGGCGCGGGTGCCTCTAATAATGTGTGTGCGCACTCGATCGATGATCCCTAAACCTTAAACAACCCTAAAACCGTAAATATATAATCCCTAATCCCTAAACCTAAACACCCTAAACACTAAACCCTAAACCCGGCCTAGACCCTAACCCTAACCCTAAACCCTAGCTAACCCTAAACCCTAATTAAACCCTATGTATAGGCCAACGACACTTAATTGTGCATCGAGCAGGCCAGGGGTGCCTCTCGCGGTCCTCTAATTAAATTAAATGTGCCATGCATTAACCCTAAACCATATATATGTAACTAACCCTAGCTAATCAACCCTACTTAATTAAAACACATAACCCTAAACTATACTAGCTAGCTATAACCCGATCTAATAAAAACATGCTCTATATATTGCAGCTAGCTAGGAAACCGTAGATTAACACCAATTAAAATATACATGGCCTATATCGATCATGTTGTATAACATATCCCTGAGATTCATTAATTAATTATATAATTATCGTGATAAATTAATTAACTTGAATTTTGACAAGTTCTCTCGAATGAAAACACATTTGATTAAGTTGCCTCATAATATATATATATAATTAGTGTGCATGCATGGCCTACAATGCATTCGTGCATATATTTAATTGTATATTTGAACATATTCTTGGGGATTTCAATCTCTCTCTTGATCATCTATATATCGTTGGTGGCCCAAAAAACACACATATATACGCATGCACTTTATGCGTAAAGGCGCGCGCGAGTGCCTCTAATAATGTGTGTGCGCACTCGATCGATGATCCCTAAATTAACCTTAAACAACCCCTAAATTAAACCTTAAATCCCTAATCCCTAATAGTCCCTAATCCCTAATCCCTAAACCCTAAACACCCTAAATGCTAAACCCTAAACCCTAAACCCTAACCCTAACCCTAAAACCCCAACCCTAACCCTAACCCTAACCCTAACCCTAACCCTACCCCTAACCCTAACCCTAACCCTAAACCCTAGCTAACCCTAAACCCTAAACACTAGACCCTAAACCCTAGACCCTAAACCCTAACCCTAACCCTAACCCTAACCCTAAACCCTAGCTAACCCTAAAACCCTAATTAAACCCTATGTATAGGCCAACGACACTTAATTGTGCATCGAGCAGGCGAGGGGGTGCCTCGCGGTCCTCTAATTAAATTAAATGTGCCATGCATTAACCCTAAACCATATATATGTAACTAACCCTAGCTAGCTAATCAACCCTACTTAATTAAAACACATAACCCTAAACTATACTAGCTAGCTATAACCCAATCTAATAAAAACATGCTCTATATGTAGCAGCTAGCTAGCAAACCGTAGATTAACACCAATTAAAATATACATGGCCTATATCGATCATGTTTTATAACATATCCCTGAGATTCATTAATTAATTATATAATTATCGTGATAAATTAATTAACTTGAATTTTGACAAGTTCTCTCGAATGAAAACACATGCATTTGATTAAGTTGCCTCATAATATATATATAATTAGTGTGCATGCATGGCCTACAATGCATTCGTGCATATATTTTATTGTATATTTGAACATATTCTTGGGGATTTCAATCTCTCTCTCGATCATCTATATATCGTTGGTGGCCCAAAAAACACACATATATACGCATGCACTTTATGCGTAAAGGCGCGGGTGCCTCGATCTAATAATGTGTGTGCGCACTCGATCGATGATCCCTAAAACCTTAAACAACCCTAAAACCCTAAATCCCTAATCCCTAAACCCTAAACCCTAAACCCTAAACACCCTAAACACTAAACCCTATACCCTATACCCTAAACCCTAACCCTAATCCTAACCCTCTGCCCTAGCTAACCCTAAACCCTAATTAAACCCTATGTATAGGCCAACGACACTTAATTGTGCATCGAGCAGCCCAGGGGTGCCTCGCGGTCCTCTAATTAAATGAATTAAATGCGCCATGCATTAACCCTAAACCATATATGTGTAACTAACCCTAGCTAATCAACCCTACTTAATTAAAACACATAACCCTAAACTATACTAGATATAACCCGATCTAATAAAAACATGCTCTATATATAATAGCTAGCTAGCAAACCGTAGATTAACACCAATTAAAATATACATGGCCTATATCGATCATGTTGTATAACATATCCCTGAGATTCATTAATTAATTATATAATTATCGTGATAAATTATTTAACTTGAATTTTGACAAGTTCTCTCGAATGAAAACACATTTGATTAAGTTGCCTCATAATATATATATAATTAGTGTGCATGCATGGCCTACAATGCATTCGTGCATATATTTTAATGTATATATGAACATATATATTCTTGGGGATTTCAATCTCGATCTCTCTCTCTCGATCATCTATATATCGTTGGTGGCCCAAAAAACACACATATATACGCATGCACTTTATGCGTAAAGGCGCGCGCGGGTGCCTCTAATAATGTGTGTGCGCACTCGATCGATGATCCCTAAACCTTAAACAACCCCTAAAACCTTTAATCCCTAATCCCTAAACCCTAAACACCCTAAACACTAAACCCTAAACCCTAACCCTAACCCTAACCCCAACCCTAACCCCTAACCCTAACCCTAACCCTAACCCTAAACCTTAGCTAACCCTAAACCCTAAACCCTAGCTAGACCCTAAACCCTAACCCTAACCCTAACCCTAAACCCTAGCTAACCCTAAAACCCTAATTAAACCCTATGTATAGGCCAACGACACTTAATTGTGCATCGAGCAGGCGAGGGGGTGCCTCGCGGTCCTCTAATTAAATTAAATGTGCCATGCATTAACCCTAAACCATATATATGTAACTAACCCTAGCTAGCTAATCAACCCTACTTAATTAAAACACATAACCCTAAACTATACTAGCTAGCTATAACCCGATCTAATAAAAACATGCTCTATATGTAGCAGCTAGCTAGCAAACCGTAGATTAACACCAATTAAAATATACATGGCCTATATCAATCATGTTTTATAACATATCCCTGAGATTCATTAATTAATTATATAATTATCGTGATAAATTAATTAACTTGAATTTTGACAAGTTCTCTCGAATGAAAACACATGCATTTGATTAAGTTGCCTCATAATATATATATAATTAGTGTGCATGCATGGCCTACAATGCATTCGTGCATATATTTTATTGTATACTTGAACATATTCTTGGGGATTTCAATCTCTCTCTCGATCATCTATATATCATTGGTGGCCCAAAAAACACACATATATACGCATGCACTTTATGCGTAAAGGCGCGGGTGCCTCGATCTAATAATGTGTGTGCGCACTCGATCGATGATCCCTAAAACCTTAAACAACCCTAAAACCCTAAATCCCTAATCCCTAAACCCTAAATCCTAAACACCCTAAACACTAAACCCTATACCCTATACCCTAACCCTAACCCTAACCCTCTGCCCTAGCTAACCCTAAACCCTAATTAAACCCTATGTATAGGCCAACGACACTTAATTGTGCATCGAGCAGTCCAGGGGTGCCTCGCGGTCCTCTAATTAAATTAATTAAATGCGCCATGCATTAACCCTAAACCATATATGTGTAACTAACCCTAGCTAATCAACCCTACTTAATTAAAACACATAACCCTAAACTATACTAGATATAACCCGATCTAATAAAAACATGCTCTATATATAACAGCTAGCTAGCAAACCGTAGATTAACACCAATTAAAATATACATGGCCTATATCGATCATGTTGTATAACATATCCCTGAGATTCATTAATTAATTATATAATTATCGTGATAAATTATTTAACTTGAATTTTGACAAGTTCTCTCGAATGAAAACACATTTGATTAAGTTGCCTCATAATATATATATAATTAGTGTGCATGCATGGCCTACAATGCATTCGTGCATATATTTTAATGTATATATGAACATATATATTCTTGGGGATTTCAATCTCGATCTCTCTCTCTCGATCATCTATATATCGTTGGTGGCCCAAAAAACACACATATATACGCATGCACTTTATGCGTAAAGGCGCGCGCGGGTGCCTCTAATAATGTGTGTGCGCACTCGATCGATGATCCCTAAACCTTAAACAACCCCTAAAACCTTAAATCCCTAATCCCTAAACCCTAAACACCCTAAACACTAAACCCTAAACCCTAAACCCTAACCCTAACCCTAACCCCAACCCCAACCCTAACCCCTAACCCTAACCCTAACCCTAACCCTAACCCTAAACCTTAGCTAACCCTAAACCCTAAACCCTAGCTAGACCCTAAACCCTAACCGTAACCCTAACCCTAACCCTAAACCCTAGCTAACCCTAAAACCCTAATTAAACCCTATGTATAGGCCAACGACACTTAATTGTGCATCGAGCATGCCAGGGGGTGCCTCGCGGTCCTCTAATTAAATTAAATGTGCCATGCATTAACCCTAAACCATATATATGTAACTAACCCTAGCTAGCTAATCAACCCTACTTAATTAAAACACATAACCCTAAACTATACTAGCTAGCTATAACCCGATCTAATAAAAACATGCTCTATATGTAGCAACTAGCTAGCAAACCGTAGATTAACACCAATTAAAATATACATGGCCTATATCAATCATGTTGTACGTATAACATATCCCTGAGATTCATTAATTAATTATATAATTATCGTGATAAATTAATTAACTTGAATTTTGACAAGTTCTCTCGAATGAAAACACATTTGATTAAGTTGCCTCATAATATATATATATAA
Source organism: Lolium perenne (assembly GCF_019359855.2). NCBI lineage: Eukaryota > Viridiplantae > Streptophyta > Magnoliopsida > Poales > Poaceae > Lolium > Lolium perenne. The sequence continues at coordinate 255,986,591 of NC_067248.2, read as the reverse complement.
TTAGTGTGCATGCATGGCCTACAATGCATTCGTGCATATATTTTAATGTATATTTGAACATATATATTCTCTTGGGGATTTCAATCTCGATCTCTCTCTCTCGATCATCTATATATCGTTATTGGTGGCCCAAAAAACACACATATATACGCATGCACTTTATGCGTAATTAAAGAAGCGTAGCAGCAGTGCCTCTAATAATGTGTGTGCGCACTCGATCGATGATCCCTAAACGTTAAACAACCCCTAAAACCTTAAATCCCTAATCCCTAATAATCCCTAATCCATAATCCCTAAACCCTAAACCCTAGCCCTTACCCTAACCCTAACCCTAACCCTAACCCTAACCCTAAACCCTAGCTAACCCTAAACCCTAAACCCTAGACCCGGCCTAAACCCTAACCCTAACCCTAACCCTAAACCCTAGCTAACCCTAAAACCCTAATTAAACCCTATGTATAGGCCAACGACACTTAATTGTGCATCGAGCAGGCCAGGGGGTGCCTCGCGGTCCTCTAATTAAATTAAATGTGCCATGCGCGCATTAACCCTAAACCATATATATGTAACTATAACCCTAGATAATCAACCCTACTTAATTAAAACACATAACCCTAAACTGTACTAGCTAGCTATAACCCGATCTAATAAAAACATGCTCTATATATAGCAGCTCTAGCTAGCTAGCAAACCGTAGATTAACACCAATTAAAATATACATGGCCTATATCAATTTTAATATATATTTGAACATATTCTAGGGGATTTCAATCTCTCTCTCTCTCGATCATCTATATATATATCGTTGTTGGTGGCAAAAAACACACACATACATACGCATGCACTTTATGCGCAAAGGCGCGGGGTGCCTCTAATAATGTGTGTGCGCACTCGATCGATGATCCCTAAATAACCTTAAACAACCCTAAAACTCCCCTAAACCCTAAACACCCTAAACACTAAACCCTAGACCCTAAACACCCTAAACACTAAACCCTAAATCCTAGCTAGACCCTAAACACCGTAAACACTAAACCCTAAACCCTAAACCCTAAACACCCTAAACACTAATTAATTAAACCCTAAACCCTAGACCCTAAACACCCTAAACTAAACCCTAGACCCTAGCTAGCTAAACACCCTAAACACTAAACCCTAAACCCTAAACCCTAGCTAACCCTAAACCCTAATTAAACCTTATATATAGGCCAACGACACTTAATTGTGCATCAAGCAGGCCAGGGGTGCCTAGCTCGTGGTCCTCTAGTTAAATTAAATGTGCCATGCATTAACCCTAAACCATATATATAACTAACCCCTAGCTAATCAAACCCTAGTTCATTAAAACACATAACCCTAAACTATACTAGCTAGCTATAACCCGATCTAATAAAAACATGCTCGATCTATATATATAGCAGCTAGCTAGCAAATTAAACGGTAGATTAACACCAATTAATATATACGACATGGCCTATATCGATTTCAATCGCTCTCTCGTATGTAGATCTCTCTCTACCTCCCTCTCTCTCTCTCTCTCTCTCTCTCTCGTTAATTGGTGGCCAACAACACACACATGCACTTTGTGCGCAAAGGCATGCGCCTCTAATAATGTGTGCGCAGTCGATCAATCTAGTTTTGATTAATCATAGCACACAAATAAAGAAGTTGTATTTGAATCCACACAACCTAATCTAAAACACATAACCCCTAACATGGCCTAATTAATTAACCCCTTCTCTCTACCTAATTAGTGGAAATTGCACAAAATCAAAAGGGGTCCCTCACTAATTGTGCATATCTGCTAGATTGTGATAAACTTTTGCCCCATATATATTTGGTGGATGGGTGCATCTTGGCATGTAAAACAATTAGTGTTTGCAAATGGCGTTGTCAAAATTTATGTACAAATGATTTCTTTCCATCCAAAGTGCATAAAATGGGAGTTTTAATGAAGAAAGTACAAATAAAACAGCTCAACATGCTTCCACACCCCGATTTCCACACGAAGTAGAACATATTTAAAGGATAATTCTAGAGTTTTACTATTTTTCAAGCAACTTTGCTAATTTTCCCCCACTCACATGACTTTATGTCGATTTAACGAAAATATGGCGAATTTCAACTACATGGGCGGGATAGTTTGAATTGTGCGCGCGGCAAAGGGAACCGCCTATTCCTCAACCTTGTGCACGGCAAATTACACATGCAACTCCATTAAACGCCATTTAATTATCACCCGGCCGGCCGCATGACCCCCACCCACCCCTACACAACTTATCCCCGTCCGTGCGAAGAGCTTCCCCTCCCGTCCCGTCCGTGCGAAGAAGAAGCTTCCCCTCCCCGTCGTTCTTCTCGAGGCCTTGCCGTGATCAAGTTGATCCACGGTAGGGCTGCTATCTCTAGCTCAATCATGTATCGGGCAAGACGGCCTAACGATTTATATTTTCTTGATGCTGCTAAAAAAATTCGTCAGTATGCTCGAACTAATTGGCACTTTATAGTTTTCCGCTCGATTTGTCATCGATCAATTTGTTCATTTGCGTGGGCATATAGAGTCAGTTCTGCACTCGATCCGTTAATTTGCTAAAATGCCATGGCAGAGTTTTGTACACGATATGTTTGCTAAAATGTCGATGGGCATTTTTTGTTTTGTACTCGACATGATTGCTGAAATGCATAATCATGTAGTATAGTTTTGTACTCGATTGATATACATTTCCTACTTTGCCTTAAATTAATCACCAACCACTGTATCTCATAATTAAACAGATGGACAGAACTTGGATACCGCATGGACACTTATGTTCCCCTTCATATATAAATGGTGTTCAACCCTTTATGGGGTTTATTAGAGCTCATGAAGGTCACAACCTGGACGTGTATTGCCCATGTTGCACATGTATGAATGGTGAGAAGAGGCCTCACCACGTAGTGGCGAGATCACTTACACATTTTTGGGATGGACCGCACATATGTTAGGCGGGTTTAGCATGGTGAACCATATAATGATCCTTTAGCGGGGAGAAGCGAGATCTTGCTCACCTTTGTATGTGTCTTTGGCATATGTAGTTAATTATTTATATTGATGCTGCCGCTGTTTCAATCAATAGTTTGCATTGCTGTGCAAGGTTACGTACTCAAATTTAACTTGTTGCAGATGGATGGACGGGGAAGGAGAGAAAAAGCGCTTGCTTCGGGGAAAGCAGGTTTCAGCTCGGGACATGTGCTGTGCCGGATGAGAAGGTAAATATGTAAAACGGCATTTGTTCAGGTTGCATCCCTTAGATGTTTGTCTAATCGGTTGATGTACTAATTGCAGAAGCATAGAGTTGAAGAGGTCTCTCGGTTTGATGGGAGATTTGAAGATGAATCTCAGTTTGATGCACTGTGGATGAGTGCGATGACGAGCCTTTCATAGACGAAGGTCCTGCACTGAGATTATCCAGCCTACGAAGGAGGCCGTGGACCGAGTACACAGCTTTGCGTTGAAGTGGATGCACGCCGGAGATCATCGGAGTGCGTCCGGGTAGTCTCAAGACCAGCCAGCCACGATGCACTGTGGATGGTACTGATGACGAGCCTCTCATAGACGAAGGTCCTGCACACGAGATTATCCAGCCTACGAAGGAGGCCGTGGACCGAGTACACAGCTTTGTGTTGAAGAGGATGCACACCGGAGATCATCGGGGCGTCCCGGTAGTCTCGGGACCACCCAGCCACGATGCAAAATGTTGAGCTACTTTATGATTCGTACTCTTATGTTCGGGTGTTGTAGTATGTTGTTATGATTTGTACGCCTTTGGCGCTAGATTAAGCATTCGGTGGATGATCGCGTTGCAAAATTCGACACCCACACAATCAGTTCATCGTATGAGTAGTAGCACAATTACTTCTACGGCGATTCCTGCCGCCGCATTAGTTGGTAGCATGAAACACTTTCGTGTACTCCCCTACGATTCATATTAATTGACTCAATTGGCCTAGATATGGATGTATCTAGATGCATTTGTTAACTAGACTAACAAACTTGAGTCGGTTAATATGAATCCGTGTAAACCGCCCTTGATCCTCGAGCAGCTAGTTTATTGACTCTGGACTCCAAGCCTCTCGCGGCAAGCCATCGACGAAGCTTTGACCAGATCTTGGCCCGCAATTTTTTGTGTGTGGCGAATAGCAAAGCTTTGACCAGTTCCTCTCGGGATGCAGCACGCCGGTGAGCTTGCACGGTTGCCATGAGCACTTTCCGGCGGAACTTCCTCTTCAGCGCCCTCAAGCCGCCATGCGCGAGACAGCACGCGGTGCCTCGAGGTGGACGGAATTCTGGATCTCGGGGCGGGGGTCCGCATCGTCCGGAACGATCTCCGGCGGGTTAACGAGGACATGCATGGCGGCCGGGGATTTTTTTTGGTTTGAGCTTGGGATTTGGGGTTTTTCGGATAGGGGAGGAGGAACCGAGGAAGAGGAAGGAACAGCCGCGTGCTTGGCGCGTGGCGGTGTGCTTGAATTTCGAATTTTTGTGAAATGTTTCATTTCCCCGCTACAATTCGGGGGTTTCTTGACGCGCCAATGCGTCCCGCCGGGCAGCTTCAAGTGAATTTGGGGTGCCACGCTATGGGCCCTAGTTTCAGTGAGACATGTAATGACTAGTCACATCAGTAAGTTCACTGTGTCCTCTCAAAAAAAAAAGTAAGTTCACTGTGTAATAAAATATGTTACCCCTCCCCTTTATGTAGCACCCCTTCTCTCCCTATCGAGTGCCGATTGCCGACGGATGCAAGCCGCTAGCTCGATCCCCTCCTTTCGCCTCCACCGTCCAGGCATCCAGCTTGGAGGGGCAAGCTGCATCTAGACCAAGCGGATTAGGTAGGACTAGTAATGTTCTTTCCTTTCTCGAGATCGGTTCTTTTTTCCTCTCCTCGATATCTTGCGCATCTCTTTTCTATTACGGGCGAAGGGCGTCTTTACGGGTCACCCTCGAGCTGGGAGTGATTGATGGGGGTGGGGGCGGGGCCGACCTTTGCTTGGATTGGGGTGTTCTTCCTTTATTTGTCGACATTTGCAACCTTTGTAGTTTCTGCTGATCCTCACCTTTGTATCTTTTGTCGGCTTGTACGGGGAAAGGTAAGACCTCGGCGGTGGGGGCAATGGAGCGTAAGGCCACCACGCATGTGGGCGGTTGGGCGAGCACGAGCTGCGTCCCCAGCCCCTTGACAGTACTCCGTTTGCTTATCCACTCTTTACCTTTTAAGTGTCTCTCTGCATCCTCAATCTGTTCACTGTTCGGAATATGCTTAAAGTAGCACATGTCTTCAGCTGTTTGTGCGTAAAGCCTCTGTGACACCATGCTCTATATTCTCTGTATCGAGTTGGTACCTCCGAGGTTCCGTGCTGAGGCTATGGGGAACGAGAATAGCGCCCCACCTGCTGCAGGAGCATGGCCCGATCTGCAGCACAAGAAGCGAAATGCCACTGCCGAGCTGGGCAGGGACCGCCCAGGGGTAATTTTTTTAACCAACTTACCATGATGTAGTCTGAATCTGATACTCCCTCAGATCCAAATTAATTGACTCAACTATCTGTAGATACGGATGTATCTAGATGTGTTTTAGCTCTAGATACTATCGCCTCCATCCCAAAGCTTTGGGCTTATATTATTTTTAGAAAGTCAAACTATACCATGTTTGACTAAGCTTTTACCAAAAATCAGTAACATGCAAAATACAAAATTAATATCATTAAATAGATAATAAAATATATTTTCCTACGGTATCTACACAGTATTATATTTGTTGATAGAATGTTCTAAAATTTTGGTCAAACTTTGCTTGTTTTGATTTCTCAAAAATAAATAAGGCTTAAGCTTTTGGATGGTGGTAGTACATTCATATCTAGACAAAGCTGAGTTAACTAGTTTTTTGTCTGTCCATAGCTAGTGTTCACGCTGCAAAAGGCTAAGAGCATCCACTATATGCATCGGTCTATCTCATACGGTAATTCAATATCAACTGCTGAGGTCTGCCTTTTGTTTTGCTATTCATATCGACTGAAACTTTAGGGCCTTTACTCAAAAGGAAGATCAAAGCTGCGGCTGATCGAGGCTGCCGGTATGTTGATGCCGCCCCCATCTTCTAAATGCCTCTACAAGCACAAGGCCACGCGCCGGCTGGTGGTGATCTTTTAATGAATATGGTATATTTTCTTAATCCACAAAACATGCCTTGATTTTTCTCTGTTTATTGTCGGTTTTTTCTATGCTTGCCAAAAGTTTACAACAACAACAACAACAACCAAGCCTTTCAGTCCCAAACAAGTTGGGGTAGGCTAGAGTTGAAACCCATAAGATCTTGAAGCCAAAAGTTTAGAAACACCAAATTCGTTTGCTTACAATCATCATACAGTAATGTTCATCTACTCCAGTTCCCTAACCCAACAAAAAATGATGTTAATTACGATTTTTAGATTAAAAAGAGCACCATTAGGCGCTGTTAATTACGACTTTAAGATTAAAATTTCATTTGCAATTGTTAATTACAATTTTGAGACAAATGGTTAGTTTAACCTCGATCTCTTCCGCTCTCCATTTATCCCAACCGAACAAAAATTTAACCATTCCATTCCTCTGAAATGGAACCATTCCATTCCATTCCACGCTGTTTCAGAACCGAACACACCCTTGCATTGTTGTGAACTGTTGTCCATACACGGCCATACCCTTCCACTTACATCCAGCACTATATGCATCAGTCTGTCTCAGAGTCATTCAATATCAACTGCGAGATCTGTTCCCATTCTTATGCGGCTGAAAGCTAGCTGCGCCTTTACTCAAGTGGATGCAAAATGAGGCTAATGAGGCTGCTGTGAGGACGATGGTGCCGGCACCATCTTCCGAAAACCTCTACAAGCACGAGGCCATGGGCCAGCTGGGTGGTGACCTTTTAATGAATCTGGTATATTTTCTTAATCCACATACATGATTTCATTATTATCTGTTTAATTACTGTTGGCTTTGTCTAATGCTTACCAAAAGTTCAGAAACACTGCGTTTGCTTACAATCATCATACACTAATTTTTCACTTTTCAGTCTGTCTCATCCAGTATATAAACTGTTGATTTCCATTGGCTTCTTTTGTAATCATTTGCATTGTTGTCAACTGTTCTCTATGCACAACCCTATTCTTCCACTTACACCCGCACTATTTGCATCAGTCTATCTCATAGATTTATTAAATATCAATGATGAGTTCTGTTGCTATTCATATGCAGGATGAAACTTCTGTGCCTCTACTCAAATGGATAAAAAATGATCCTGATGAGGCTGCTGTGAAGACGATGGTGCCGCCACCATCTTCTAAAAACCTCCTCAAGCACAAGGCCACGGGCCAGCTGGGTGGTACCCTTTTCGATAAGTGGTATATTTTCTTAATCCTCATACATGATTTGATTTTTGTCTGTTTATTGCCGGCTTTGTCTAATGCTTACCAATAGTTCAGAAACACACACACACCTATTCTTACACTTACATCCAGCACTATATGCATCAGTGTCTCATAGATTCATTTTATATATCACTGCTGATGTCTGTTGCTCTTCAATTTTCATATGCGGAGGTAAACTGCTAACCCTTCATTGGTCAAAAGGATTGCAAGCTGCACGATGAGGCATCTGCAGAGGCTGCCACCAAGTTCTTGTCAGCCCCACCTTACGGATGCTTATATAAGCTCAAGTCCAAGGACCAGCCGGGCCGTAACCATCCAAGGGTTCGGGTATATTTTCTTAAGCCACATATACATGCCATGATTTATGTCTGATATTATCACCGGCTCTGTCTAATGCTTTTTGGAATTCGGAAACACCAAATTAGCATGCTTATATTCATCATACACTAATTTTTCACTGTTCAGTTTGTAACATAGTGTTATGCACTCGCTTGTCAACATTTGCATTGCTCTGAACTATGCACTTTACACAACCTAATTCTTCCACTTACATTCAGCGCTACGCACCAGTAGTACCTCCCATGTTTCCTTCACCATCCCGATGCCGAGCTTGCGGGAATATGGCGGGCCCATCACTACAAGAAAAGTTCTGATAGACAACGTCTCAAAATCGTCCGCTAAGGGGTATTTTTCGTCGCCTATGGGCCTAACCCGACGATATGGGTTCTGTTGTGGAAACTGCGTCAGGCAAAGTCCTACGACGATTTTTTCGGTCCGTCGCGCTTGGGCGCCCTTCCGCCACGGAAAATCGGACCGTTGCCCAAGTGTTTCCGGGAGCCCATTGACTGCTGACGTCATGCAAACTGACACGTGGCAGACGCCGTTAATTAGCGCGATTAACGGCGTTAACCGGCTGAAACCCCGTGGTAGATGGTAGGCCCACACGAGGCCTGCCACGTCTTAAGCGGGCCGGCCCATTAAGTTTGCGGGCCGGGCCAGCTGACTTAGTTTGACCGGTCAACTATATAGCTGGGCTGGTCCATTAGTTACGTGGGCCGGGCCTAACCTCTAAGGTTGACTGGTCAAAACTTTAATGGGCCGGCCCACTAAGCATGTGGGCCGGGCCGAATGCACTCGATTGACCGGTCAACAGGCAAAAGGGCCGGCCCACAAGACATGTGGGACCCACTTTCCTGTTACCGGGCCGGCCCATTTACAAAGTGGGGACCACATTAAAGCAACTGGGCCAGCCCAAGAAGATAGTGGGCCGGCCCAATTAGCATGTGGGTCCCACTTTCCTACTATCGGGCCGGCCCATTTAGTACGTGGGGTCCACATTAGATCAAATGGGCTGGCCCAACAAGCCAGTGGGCCGAGCCAAAAGCACCGGTGGGTCCCACTTTCCTGTTAAAGGGCCAGCCCATTTAGTACGTGGGGTCCACCATATAGGAAGTGGGTCGGCCCAACAATATAGTGGGCCGGGCCAAAAACACAGGTGGGTCCCACTTTCCAGTTAAAGGGCTAGCCCATTTAGTATGAGGGGTCCACCATATAGCAAGTGGGCCGGCCCAACAAGATAGTGGGCCGGGCCAAAACACTGGTGGGTCCCACTTTCCTGTTAAAGGGCCGGCCCATTTAGTATGTGGGGTCCACCATATAGCAAGTGGGCCGGCCCAACATGCTAGTGGACCGGGCCAAAAACACAGGTGGGTCCCTCTTCCTGTTAAAGGGCCGGCCCATTTAGTATGTGGGGTCCACAATATAGCAAGTGGGCCGGCCCAACACGCTAGTGGGCCGGGCCAAAACACAGGTGGGTCCCACTTTCTTCTTAAAGGGCCGGCCCATTTTGTATGTGGGGTCCACCACAAAAGCAAGTGGGCCGGCCCAGTAGGTGGTGGGGTCCACCTTAAAGAAAGTGGGCCGGCCCAATAAAAGTGTGGGGTCCACATTAAATCAAGTGGGCTGGCCCAATAAGTAAGTGGGCCAGCCCGTTTAGTTGCTTGTTTATATGCTGCGCGTAATAGGCGCTTTAGGATTTTGCGGGCGGCACATATGTGATTTCGCTTAATTGGGCCGTTTAAGGGATGGGAATTCGTGATTTAGATGCGAGAATATTTACGCAGCATTGATTTACGTCGGATAGCCTCACTTACCACAAGCACCAAAGAAAAATGCGCGAAAGAACTATAAAAACTAACTAAATATTACATCACCAAGTGCAAGGCTTTGAAAAAATATTACAGAACCCAGAGAAATTGAATGGTAATTAAACCTAGCAATACAATGAAGCGATCCGGCAATCTTTGAAGTTGTCCATGCAGCACCTATATCTGAAACAAAGACATTACAAGTTAAGACAGCAACAATGGAAACGCAAAGACACTGCAATATTGTTTGCCAAAGAATTTGGAACTCATCATTTCGTCGTTATAACAAGATCATTGTAATGCGCACAATAAGCAAACAAAGAGTGCATGCCGCATACCAACAGCCAATATAACAGAGCATGTTAGAATGAAACATCAGACTTACCACTGTCGAGTCCCATGCAAACCAACATGTTCAGGGAGTACAAAATTGGCATGAACAACATAGTAGCAGGCTATAAATTTTGTAACAAGGACTGAGCAAGATGAAGTTATGATGGCTACATCTACAGAGCAGGGAATGTAAACCAAAAATAGAAGTTACGATGGCAAAAGCTAAAGAGGAGGGAATGTGAACCAACATGTGCCAAGTGCAATTACTTCATTTTGGCCGTGAACTAAATAATACTCCCTGAACTTATAGTGAAGGGGATGCAAATCAAGATGTTTCGGGATATAAACTTGTAATGAGCAACACATAGAGGATAGTTAATGCTGGAGCTTAGGATGGACCAGATACAGAATATAGTGGGATCACCTGTGAACTTGTATAAGAGGGAATGCAAACCAATATGTTCAGCTTTCCATATGTGAGCGTCATGCCAAGTTAGAGAAACAAGTCAATAATGCAGCTTTTGAAGAACAAGATGGCACGCAAAATTATTATCTAGTAGTATGACAAGTATATTTGTACTACAGGCTAGATAGCAGAGTGATAGCATGCCAAACTAAGTCCTTACTTTGTTAGCTTACAATGAACTAGATACAAAACAATGGCATCACCTGTAGTACTGGGAATGCAAGCCAACATGTTCATGGAGTAAAAAATTGGCACAAACAACATAGTAGCAGGCCATAATTTTTGTAACAACGGCTGAGCAAGATAAAGTTATGATGGCTAGATCTACAGAGCAGGGAATGTAAACCAAATATAGAAGTTACGATGCCAAAACCTATAGAGCAGGGAATGCGAACCAACATGTGCAATTACTTAAAATTGGCCATGAACTAAATAATAGCAGGATGTTACTATAATACCTATAATTTTTGTAACAACGACTGAGCAAGATAGAAGTTATGATGGCTACATCTACGTAGCGAGGAATGCAAACCAAAATGTTCAATCGCTTAAAGTTAGCAATGAAGTAGAAAATAGCAACGTGTTACGGTCATAGCTAGGAATGAACTAAAAGAGCTTCGGACAAACAAGCATCTGAACCCGAACATGGCGCTAAAACAAGGGACTTAAATTAGGAGAAGCACTCGTGGGAGTCACGACGAGATCTTCCTGGGGTTGATAGATCCGGTGATGAAGTACGCTACATGTGCTACTTGGGGTTGGAGAGACGGCCATTACACTTCATGGTTACTCATCTCATACGCAAAAAAGTAACGGCGCGTCGTTAGCACAAGCGAGTTCCCCCAAGATTAAACAAGAACTTGCGAGCAAGCAATAGAAAAGCGACAGTAGAAGAGTTTAGATCATGCACGGCGCCGGTGAAGCAGATCCGGTTCATGCATAGCGGTGTCGGTGAGCAAGATACGATGCGGTGGACGGCGATCCGGCGAAGCGGCTCCGGTGGGGTGGACGATACCGCAGCTGAAGCGGCTACGGTAGACTGCTGGATGAGCATATGGTTTCGAGGTTCGGCGGGGATGATCCGGTCCGGTTGATGACGGCGTCGATGAAGCGGCTCCGGCAGGCAGCCGGATGACGAGGATCGCGAGGGCTCGGGTAGGCCAGGGAAGTCCGGCGGGGATGTTCCGGTGCGGTGGTCGTGGAGGTGGGAGAGAGGGACTTGGGAAGTTCCGGTGGGTGGTCTGAAGGAAATGTATTTTTTTTGGGAGGGTTTCTGGGCTAGGGAGGTGGTGATCCAAAAAATGACGGGCAGACCCCCACCAACCGACTTTGCTGGCATCTCCACGGGGGTAGAATAGGAATTTGGAAGCGTGTGAAATTTTTGTATTTTGTGGGCGGCAAGTTTTGCCGCTATGAGATTTTGAATTTGGCCACCGTCCAAGTATAATGATAAAAAATTGTGACACCGTACTAGTACCTCTGTTCAAGGCCGAGTGCAAAATCAAATCATCATCACGTTGAATATAGGTAACTACCATGATCATGATCTATCTTCTGGACAGAGATCCAGTGCCCCCACGTTCACAGGGCACAACGTGACCTGAGGCTTCCCATCCACCATTCGTTTCAATCCAACGGCAAGGAAAGCAACAGCGTGACCCGATTAATTTCTGCTGAGTGAAGAGCTGCCGTGTTCTCTCGAACCTGAAGAAATAGAAGGGAACGAGAAGATGATTTCGGTTCCGAGCGCATCTGTCCGGCCAAAAATGTATACGAGTACAAACTCCAGCGGGACGACGCATAGTGGCGGGCCGTTCGCAGCGACGCAAACATGCCCAAATATGTGTCTCGGATCCGTCGCGTGGACGCTGCGTGGATGCGTAAAGTGTCCGCTCGCGTCTGGCGAACGTTTCGTCGGGCCCGCTTGGCAGTGACCCAGCGTCGATGCGTCTTCTCAGCGGCGCCGCTTCGGCAGTCTGCGGTCGCGTAAAATGGCGATGCGTCGGGTGGCACGCGTCGTCACCTACCTCTGCGAATGGCGATGCCACGCGTGCAGCGGCCGTCGCGTGCCTCCGACCTATATAAACAGGAGCGTACGCATATCATCTCCTCCCACACTAAACCCTAGCCGCTGCCGCTCAACCTCCCTCTTTGGGTTTTGTATAGAACTAGAACGCATAATTTAATCTCAAGTTTGATGTGCCACTGTGAACGTGGGGAGCCTTTGGATCTATGTCCCTATCTTCTTAATCCCAATCAAAAATGTGTTTGAAATATTTCAGGATTGGTGGGAGATTTTGCCGCCGGCGAGATTAAATTAAACCACGCGTTCGACAATTCAAACTTGAGACCAAGGCTATGATACCATTTAAGTTCGAACTGATTGAAAAAGGCTATGCAATTAATTTATATAACATCCACAGGAACAACTACCAAGTTGATCCCAACCGCAGATAAATGCATCCACCAACAAAAGTAGGAACGGTGCCTTATTCTAAGGAAACATTTCACAAGACCAATGTACTCACTATGTAGTGTTCATCTCCAATTATCTATGGCATTTTCTAAGTCTTTGGGAGATTATAACGAACTTGATTGGCCTCGTGCAATAGGGCATCACATGCTTCTAATCTCGATCTCAACATGTTAACTTTTGTTCTTAGCATAGCTGTTGCAACTCGTTCTACTTGGAGTTGTTCCTCCAAAACTTGAGCGAGAGAAAGACTTGGACTTGGGCTTCAAAACCCAGCATTTCGCGGGGAAAGAGATATCTTTATCTTTCCCATGTTTTGCCATCTCGAATTTCATATTAGCATGACAAGTTTTGAGTTGTGTAAAAAGAAAAGTTATTACGAGAGAAAAATGCGGATGGTAGATTTAATGTGTACGAACTACTTTTAATCATACAAGTTGGCATGCCTGACTATAATAAGGACCATCTATCTTGCTAGCGGGCATAATTATTAAGGTATTATTAATGGGCTACCATGTTCATAGTCTTCGAAGAAACAGCCTTTATTGCATTACGAGCGTAAAACAGTTCACACGTGCGCTCGATTCAAATTTTCAGCATGCGGCCGATTTATGGTTTAATTGAAGTACACATCATTATATTATTTCACACAAAACACAGCAGCCACATGGAACATATCTAATTTTAGTACAACAACAAAATTTGCAATTATTACAGACCAGGAAATTTTGAACGAAATTTTGAGCGATAATTAATTACGGCATTGGCATCAATGACCCACTTGGTGAACAACGAGAATCAAAGTTTATTTAGACACCTTCAATTCCCAGACACATCACAACTGGCTTACCATGACAAGTGCATAGGAGATTCTTTAGAACATTTTCTGTCAAAGTTTGCCTATTTTTCAATTCATGTATCTCTTGGCGTGTTTTGGCAATTATTTCATCGACATCTTTGTTTTCCCGCCCAAATATATCAAGCGCCTCTTGGAGTGCATCCCCAAATCTCTTTGTGCCGGATTAAGTTGAGCAATAGATACCATGGGCCTATGCGAGCAATATGCACTCTCACTGCTGCTTTGTGAAACATCAATACTTGAGGCATTGGCCCTTGCTTCTGGCTTTGTAGCTTTATTTGAAGCCTGAAATTTAGATAGAACAAGTTACAACATCATATGATGCAATAAAAGACCTCCAATTTCAAGAGCATCATTGAGCTGATATAACATAGCAAGCAATCCAAAATAGAGCCTCGTACATCTATTTCTTAGGAACGGTTGGTGTCTTGGACTCGGTGGACCAATGAGAGCACGTGCCACATCCTTTGTTGCTCTGTGAAATGACCGCAACACTTGATAAATGGGTTGTCCCTACTGACATTACAGCTTTGTTTGCAGGCTGAAACTAAGACAGAACAAGTTAAAATGCAATACAATACACGGCAAACATGTATCATTTAATCTCAGCCGTTCTTTGTTTTACTCAAGAAAACATTTTTATTTTGGGAGTTTATAGAAGCACAAGCCATCGTCTACATTGGCACTGTGTTATGAAAAATATCATCTTCATCGTACATGGTTATGTGAAGATATTGATATATAATTCTGTGCTAGGAAAACAAATAGCAATTACTATGTTACAAGAACCATCTTCAAGCTCAAAGATACTAAGTTCATTGGTCCACCAACCAAAGGCTGATAAAATATTATATATTAATTTAGTACTAATATTTCGTATTTACTCATATTAAGGTCTAACTTTTTTCCCCATGACAACCCGGTTTGATATAAAATCTAACGGTGGCCATGTGTGGGTCACATAAAAAGTATTGAGGTAGTAAATTTATACATAGATATTGGATAATGTATTTTAAATTTCAAAAAATATGGTAGAAATATATAAATTAGATAGTCTTGCCGTGCAATATGCATGCCGCAAAAGGTAAGATAGATCCTTAAAAATTCTCGACTCTAATCACAAAAATATACATAATCCTAATGGGGTGTCCATGAAAAAGTTTTGTCACTTTCGTATTAGGGTATACTTCTATTTCATACTGACTAAAAAACTTAATTGTAATGAACTCACATATTACTCCTTCCATTACTTCTTTTAGGGTGTATTAGTTTTTCAAAAGCCAAACTTTAGGCTTTGTGACTAATTTTAGCAAAAAATAATAATTATCAACATCAAATAAAATATGGAAATATATTTTAAAATTATATATGTCGTGACGTGCAAAGCACGTGCTACTTACTAGTAGATTACTAGAAAATGAATGAAGCAATTGAACATGGAGCGTATTATATAAACAGCCAGATCATTTGAATATGGATATACCACATCATGTCAATGGGACTCAGAAAAACAAAGCTAGACATTTAAACAAGTAATATAACTATTTTTTCACAATGTTTCAAGTAGAATAGGAATCAAGGTTAGGAATAAAGCAATCATGTTTCAAGTAGAATATGAAGCTA
This sequence comes from Lolium perenne, assembly GCF_019359855.2. NCBI lineage: Eukaryota > Viridiplantae > Streptophyta > Magnoliopsida > Poales > Poaceae > Lolium > Lolium perenne. The sequence continues at coordinate 255,971,250 of NC_067248.2, read as the reverse complement.
GGTTAGGAATAAAGCAATCATGTTTCAAGTAGAATAGGAAGCTAGGTTAGGAATAAAGCAATAAAAAAAACACGAAGTGCATCATTTCAGCTAGGATCATTTATATCAAACTTCATGCACTAGCCATGGAACAACAGGCAAACTCAATGAAGCAACAGGCAAAAAATTAACATAATAGAATTTTAGGACTTGTTTAACATAGCCAAATCATGTAACTTATACCCGGGCATGCCGGATGCCGGATGGGTCAAAGGCGGTGTGCAATGTTCCATATGGTCATTGTTTATATTTTATTAGATTCCATTAGGCAACTTAGGTAGTGCAACATACGAGAAAATGATGCAATTGAACTACGCACAGGAGGTAAATTAACATTCCAAAAAAAACAGGGAACTTACGTGAGCTTTTTTTTGAGTCACACGGACCTCATCAGGTACTTGGGCAGAAGAACCTGGTGCCACACTGTTTCTCCTCTGCATGAAGGAGAGGCCAATTGTAAACAGAAACAGGATCCAAGATATAGAAGTTTGCATTAAGCAATATACAAAAAACAGCAGGTACTTACATGATTATAGGCGAGCTTTACTCTACGTTTCTGAGTGTAAGATGTGCACTGTGCACGTGTAATAACAACAAACGATTCTGAGTCAAGGATTTGCTATAATTAAATTGACACCAAACAGTAGTAGAAACATTATGACGTGCATAAACATGTAATACGAGGATCGCGAGAAAGATATCAAACATGATGTAACTAGAGCAGTAGCCTACGGCCAAATAGTGAGAAATTGTAATCGTGTCAATGGTGGACTTGTATAGCCTACCCCAACTTGTTTGGGAATAAAGCTTTGTTGTTGGTGGTGGTGTTGTTGTTGTCAATCGTGGACATGTAGAGCATTCAACGCTCATGATTGGTGGCTCATATTTTGTAGAGTTTCAGCGAATGGGTGGGTTAGGTCACTCAGACCACGACACTCTGTATTTATATCATCTGAGTTAGGGTTACAATACCACTGGACATGGGCCTCTATGGGCCTCACACTTGGATACAATATTACTACGAGCGCTACTACTAAACTCACTCATGGTCCAACACACCCCCTCAAGATGATCATGGGTAAACAACCATGGCCATCTTGCAACAACATGACACATATGACAACTACGAGTAATGAACTTTCAGCATAACTCCTAGGATACATGACAGAATTGCACTTTTCATCATCTTGTCATCTCGATTCATCTCTTCATCAGCAGCGAAGACATCCGACTTCAACCATACGGGATACGAAGAACTCCTAACCATACACATCCTCAACCACCCCGGCTGCATCACCACACAAGTTCCGCAGAACCATCCACACTCGCCTCAATGTCCTCAGCCTCTCTTCTCCACTCTGCCCGACCCTTGACCTCTTCCGTCTCTCCGACAAACCCCCAGCCAACTCCTGCCTCAACCATCCACTCCTCAAGCACCCATGCCTATCCCCCGGTCAGGCCTCAACCAGTCTCACCTCAGGCACGCATGCCTTTCCCCTGGACATATCCACAACCATCACCATCACCACTAAACTGCAGCCTCATCAACTCCATCACGACTCAATCGCAGCCTCATCAACTCCATCACAACATATCCTCACAGCCTCACATCTCCATTTTCTCCTCACTTCCACTCGGATGGCGCCTCGTCTGCGCGCCACAGCCAACTGGCAGATCGCACCTGGCCACATCGACCGGCTCGCGCTGGTCAACGTCCAGCACCAACCTCCGGCTCCGCCCTGCGCTCAAAGGCTCGGCCCACTCCGCACGCCTCCAACATCTCCCCCTCGCACGGATCCAGATCTCTCTGCCACGGATTCACTTCCTCTTCTCTCCTTTCTAAACCAAAACGATCTTGACCCTCTTCTTTGTTCCCGCGCGAGCAGCCGCCGATCTCACACAACTCGCATCGCTGTGTGTGATAGCCGCAACCCACGCAGAGCACCTGATGCGGCCTCCCGCCGCCTGGATTTCTACATCTGAACGGTGGTTTTTGTGGTCAAAGGAAGAACTTGTATGGTACTGTTTGGGGCGGCTAGCACTAGCAGGAAGGAAACCTAGGCTCTGATACCATGTAGAGTTTCAGCAAATGGGTGGGTTAGGTCACGGAAAAAAAATACTTATGCGTCGTGTTTAAATCTAAAGGATGAGGTTGTTACAAACGAAAGCACTTGTAAGTTAAAAATATACTAGCACGAATTCAGAAATACAGTCACAGCTGCAATACTCCTAACAGAACAAAACGCGCAGGGATGTCTGGTTACCTATTTCTGGGCGGCGTTTAGACGTGTTCCGCGTTCTTACGGGTGACGCGGAGGTCGGCGAGGGGCTGCTGTTGCGGTGGGTGCCGGGAAGCAGATCTTGGGGGTCGGAGAAGGACATCTTGGGCGGTCGATGAAGTGTTCAGCGCGCCGGCCGAAGTAGAAGGTCGGTGAAGCAGATGATGTGCAGTGCACGGGGACGTCGGTGTCGGCGAAGCTGGTCAGGTGCGGTGGTCGATAGAGTCGGCGAACGAGATACGGTGCGGTGGACGCCGGAGTAGGTGCAGATCAAGCGGATAGGGCAATCTCGAGGTTTGAAGCCGTGGCAGCTTGAACGGCGAAGTGCGGCGGTGATTTTCCGGTGCGGCGGCCGTGAAGGTGGGAGGTAGGTAAGAGGAGCGGTTTCTCTGACGGCTTGCAGGCGAAACTAGGGCGAAGCTGGGCGATAGAGGAGAAAAAGGGAATTTCGCAGTCCTTCTTTTGAGGGAAAAAAATATTCGCAGATCTGAAACTTTGCGGCGCGAGATATTTGGGCGTTGGCGGGGAATTTTACCGCTCGATGAGATTAAATTTTGCCTGCAGTAGGTAATAATAATAAAAAATAGTAGGCCCTACTAGTAGTACTGTAAGTCTGTTCAGGAATCCAAGGGGGTCGAGGTAGAGGAATCCATTATGTGAATCCACATTTCAAAGTGTCCAAAAATTCTAAACTTAAATTTTACATGTATATCTAGACATTTTATGTTGGTACATAAGTTTTTTTTAAAAAAAATGTGGCTCCTGTAAAAAAGACAAATTTTGATGCTGTAACACGACTACGTACATTTTTTGCCTTTTTTGTACACACCACACAAAATGTTGTTTTTCCACGAAAACTTATGAACGAACATAGGATGTCACAATGTATACCAAAAAAATTATGTCAGACTTTTTTAACATTTATATAATTGTTTTTTTATTATTTTCAATAATCGGTGCATATGCACGTGTGTGTGCCAAAACGCCACCTCCAGGGGCTAGGAGTTTCTAAACTTCTTATGGCACATCAAATAAAATGTTGTTCAATCAATAATAATAATGTGCTTATGATTGTTACTCCCTTCCACCATTAATAAAGTCCACATCGGTCTCGTGTCAAACTTTGACTCGAGATTTAGGTACCCACATGATAGTGCTAGTATCATAGCTAGTATCATACACATTGGTCCCACAAAACTGCTGATGTGGCAGCTAATTAAGTAGGAGAGAGGAGATTAGTGTAACATAGGTAGATATTGTATCATAGCGCAAACAACCGAGATACATGCTTAGGGTTAGGGGTAGATACATGATTTTTCTGGTTTGAATATGTCTAGACCTTATTTATCAACTTAATTGAATGCTTACTATATAACATAAGAAGACCTTGTTTTTTTATTTTGTTTTTTAATTTTTATACGGATTTGAATCTTGGTCAAATCCTAGGTTTCACCAAGATTTGAATAAGTTTAAAACATGAATATGAAAAAGTAAGCATGCATGTATGCTTCATAATTAATCACTTCAAAATGAAGCTCTTGGGAGGGTTTTTGAAATTTCCATGTTTGAAACCAAAAACCACATATCATCATGCTTGACTTCATAAGACAGAGTTTAGGTTAGGGGTAGATACATGATTTCTCTGGTTTGAATATGTCTAGACCTTGTTTATCAACTTAATTGAATGCTTACAATATAACATAAGAAGACTATGTGCCTTGGTTTTTCATTTTGTTTTTTTTTAAATTATGCCCATTTGAATCTTTGTCAAATCCTAGGTTTGACCATGATTTAAACAAGTTTAAAACATGAATATGAAAAAGTAAGCATGTATCCTTCGTAGTCACTCCAAAATGAAGCTCGATCTTGAGAGGGTTTTTGAAATTTCCATGTTTGAAACCAAAAAACCACATACTTATCTTCATGCTTGACTTCATAAGACATAGTTAATTAGGGGTTAGGGGTAGCTTGATACATGATTTTTCTGGTTTGAATATGTCTAGACCTTATTTATCAACTTAATTGAATGCTTGCTATATGACATAAGAAGACCTTGGTTTTCATTTTTTATACCCATTTGAATCTTGGTCAAATCATAGGTTTGACCAAGATTTGAACAAGTTTAAAACATGAATATGAAAAAGTAAGCACGTACGTATGCTTCTTAGTCACTCCAAAATGAAGCTCTTGGGAGGGTTTTTGAAATTTCCATGCTTGAAACCAAAAACCACTTCTCTTCATGCATGCTTGACTTCATAAGACAGAGTTTAGGGTTAGGGGGTAGATACATAATTTCCTGGTTTGAATATGTGTAGACCTTGTTTATCAAAATAATTGAATGCTTACTATATAACATAAGAAGACCTTGTGTTTTTTTGAATTTTTATACCCATTTGAATCTTGGTCAAATCCTTGGTTCCACCAAGATTTGAATAAGTTAAAAACATGAATATGAAAAAGTAAGCATGTGTGCTTCTTAGTCACTTCAAAATGAAGCTCTTGGGAGGGTTTTCGAATTTCCATGTTCGAAACCAAAAACCACATATGTTCATGCTTGACTTCATGAAACAGAGTTTAGGGTTAGGGGTAGATACATGCATGATTTTTCTTGTTTGAATATGTCTAGACCTTGTTTATCAACTTAATTGAATGCCTACTATATAACATAAGAAGACCTTTTTTGTTTTTTTGAATTTTTATACCCATTTGAATCTTGGTCAAATCCTAGGTTTCACCAAGATTTGAATAAGTTTAAAACATGACTATGAAAAAGTAACCATGCATGTATGCTTCTTAATTAATCACTTCGAAATGAAGCTCTTGGGAGGGTTTTTGAAATTTCCATGTTTGAAACCAAAAACCACATATCTTCATGCATGCGCTTGACTTCATGAGACAGAGTTTAGGGTTAGGGGGTAGATACATGATTTCTCTCGTTTGAATATGTCTAGACCTTGTTATCAACTTAATTGAATGCTTACTATATATATGACATAAGAAGATCGACTATGTGCATTGGTTTTTCATTTTATTGTTTTTTTAATTTTATGCCCATTTGAATCTTGGTCAAATCCTAAGTTTGACCATGATTTAAACAAGTTGAAAACATGAATATGAAAAATTAAGCATATGTCCTTCTTAGTCACTCCAAAATGAAGCTCTTGGGAGAGTTTTTGAAATTTCCATGTTTGAAACCAAAAACCACATATCATCATGCTTGACTTCATGAGACAGAGTTTAGGTTAGGGGGTAGATACATGATTTCTCTGGTTTGAATATGTCTAGACCTTGTTTATCAACTTAATTGAATGCTTACAATATAACATAAGAAGACTATGTGCCTTGGTTTTTCATTTTTTGTTTTTTTTTAAATTATGCCCATTTGAATCTTTGTCAAATCCTAGGTTTGACCATGATTTAAACAAGTTTAAAACATGAATATGAAAAAGTAAGCATGTATCCTTCGTAGTCACTCCAAAATGAAGCTCGATCTTGAGAGGGTTTTTGAAATTTCCATGTTTGAAACCAAAAAACCACATACTTATCTTCATGCTTGACTTCATAAGACAGAGTTAATTAGGGGTTAGGGGTAGCTTGATACATGATTTTTCTGGTTTGAATATGTCTAGACCTTATTTATCAACTTAATTGAATGCTTGCTATATGACATAAGAAGACCTTGGTTTTCATTTTTTATACCCATTTGAATCTTGTTCAAATCATAGGTTTGACCAAGATTTGAACAAGTTTAAAACATGAATATGAAAAAGTAAGCACGTACGTATGCTTCTTAGTCACTCCAAAATGAAGCTCTTGGGAGGGTTTTTGAAATTTCCATGCTTGAAACCAAAAACCACTTCTCTTCATGCATGCTTGACTTCATAAGACAGAGTTTAGGGTTAGGGGGTAGATACATAATTTCCTGGTTTGAATATGTGTAGACCTTGTTTATCAAAATAATTGAATGCTTACTATATAACATAAGAAGACCTTGTGTTTTTTTGAATTTTTATACCCATTTGACTCTTGGTCAAATCCTTGGTTCCACCAAGATTTGAATAAGTTAAAAACATGAATATGAAAAAGTAAGCATGTATGCTTCTTAGTCACTTCAAAATGAAGCTCTTGGGAGGGTTTTTGAATTTCCATGTTCGAAACCAAAAACCACATATCTTCATGCTTGACTTCATAAAACAGAGTTTAGGGTTAGGGGTAGATACATGCATGATTTTTCTTGTTTGAATATGTCTAGACCTTGTTTATCAACTTAATTGAATGCCTACTATATAACATAAGAAGACCTTTTTTGTTTTTTTTTGAATTTTTATACCCATTTGAATCTTGGTCAAATCCTAGGTTTCACCAAGATTTGAATAAGTTTAAAACATGAATATGAAAAAGTAAGCATGCATGTATGCTTCATAATTAATCACTTCAAAATGAAGCTCTTGGGAGGGTTTTTGAAATTTCCATGTTTGAAACCAAAAACCACATATCATCATGCTTGACTTCATGAGACAGAGTTTAGGTTAGGGGGTAGATACATGATTTCTCTGGTTTGAATATGTCTAGACCTTGTTTATCAACTTAATTGAATGCTTACAATATAACATAAGAAGACTATGTGCCTTGGTTTTTCATTTTTCATTTTTTTTAAATTATGCCCATTTGAATCTTTGTCAAATCCTAGGTTTGACCATGATTTAAACAAGTTTAAAACATGAATATGAAAAAGTAAGCATGTATATATCCTTCGTAGTCACTCCAAAATGAAGCTCTTGAGAGGGTTTTTGAAATTTCCATGTTTGAAACCAAAAAACCACATACTTATCTTCATGCTTGACTTCATAAGACAGAGTTAATTAGGGGTTAGGGGTAGCTTGATACATGATTTTTCTGGTTTGAATATGTGTAGACCTTGTTTATCAACTTGAGTGTTTACTATATGACATAATTAAGAAGGCTATGTGTGCTTTGGTTTTTCATTCTTTAGATTTTTTGTCTGAATTTTTATGCCCATTTGAAGCTTGGTCAAATCCTAGGTTTGACCAAGATTTAAATAAGTTTAAAACATGGAAATGAAAAGGTAAGCATCGATCCTTCTTAGTCGCTCTAAAATGAAGCTGAATTTTGGGAGGTTTTTTGAAATTTCCATGTTTGAAACCCAAAACCACTTCTCTTCATGCTTGACTTCATAAGACGAAGTTTAGGGTCGATAGGGGTAGATACATGATTTGTCTGGTTTGGATATATCTAGAACTTGTTTATCAACTTGAATGCTTACGATATGACATAGTTTAGGGGTTAGCGGGTAGATACATGATTTGTATGGTTTGAATATGTCTAGACCTTGTTTATCAACTTTAATGCTTACTATATGACATAAGAAGACTATGTGCTTTGGTTTTTCATTTTTCTGTTTTTTTTTGAATTTTCTGCCAATTTTGTTTGACCAAGATTTAGACAAGTTTTACACGTGAAAACGAATAAGTAAGCCTGGATCCTTCTTAGTCACTCCAAAATGTACCAATTGATAGGTGCGTTAACTTTGCTTCATGGAAAAAATAATGTCATGTAAATGAGTTAACTTGGATTTCCTACCCTTGAATCCATAGGAAACTTTGTTCTAATGCACTATAATAATCAACCGAGTTTTTACACCAACAGGTCTGTCACTTACGTGTGGTGCCCACGCGTGAGGTCCCACACTTCAGTGAGCACAAGTCACGTGCAATAGGTACGCAAACTCCCAGCCATCTTCTTTGTCAAGAGAAGACGCATCACGGCATCAGGATGCGTATTGGAAGCCTGTGGGTCCTTCTGGATCCTTCGGTTGTCCCTCTCACAAAAAAAACAAATCTCTCTCATTCTCGGCCTCGCTCGCTCGCTCGCTCGCTCGCACCTCCTGCTCACTGACAAACCCTGCACAAAAGTCAACATCATCACCCGAAAAAGGGGAGACACCATAATTCTCTCCCTTCTTCTCTCCTTCCGAGTGACCCCTCTTCCTCCGAGTTTCACTCGACGGGCAAACACACATGTGCTGCATAGTAATAATAAAAAGGTAGAAAAATCGACCTACAAATCTATAATTAAATAGGTTAAACTAGGGTTTTGCCCAGTACTACAGATCAAGGTTCAAAAAATCCAACTACGGGGTTCGAACAACCCCATTTCTAATCCAAGATAATGTGCTTATGATTGTTACTCCCTTCCACCATTAATAAAGTCCACATCGGTCTCGTGTCAAACTTTGACTCGAGATTTAGGTACCCACATTATAGTGCTAGTATCATAGCTAGTATCATACACATTGGTCCCACAAAACTGCTGATGTGGCAGCTAATTAAGTAGGAGAGAGGAGATTAGTGTAACATAGGTAGATATTGTATCATAGCGCAAACAACCGAGATACATGCTTAGGGTTAGGGGTAGATACATGATTTTTCTGGTTTGAATATGTCTAGACCTTATTTATCAACTTAATTGAATGCTTACTATATAACATAAGAAGACCTTGTTTTTTATTTTGTTTTTTAATTTTTATACGGATTTGAATCTTGGTCAAATCCTAGGTTTCACCAAGATTTGAATAAGTTTAAAACATGAATATGAAAAAGTAAGCATGCATGCATGCTTCATAATTAATCACTTCAAAATGAAGCTCTTGGGAGGGTTTTTGAAATTTCCATGTTTGAAACCAAAAACCACATATCATCATGCTTGACTTCATGAGACAGAGTTTAGGTTAGGGGGTAGATACATGATTTCTCTGGTTTGAATATGTCTAGACCTTGTTTATCAACTTAATTGAATGCTTACAATATAACATAAGAAGACTATGTGCCTTGGTTTTTCATTTTGTTTTTTTTTAAATTATGCCCATTTGAATCTTTGTCAAATCCTAGGTTTGACCATGATTTAAACAAGTTTAAAACATGAATATGAAAAAGTAAGCATGTATCCTTCGTAGTCACTCCAAAATGAAGCTCGATCTTGAGAGGGTTTTTGAAATTTCCATGTTTGAAACCAAAAAACCACATACTTATCTTCATGCTTGACTTCATAAGACATAGTTAATTAGGGGTTAGGGGTAGCTTGATACATGATTTTTCTGGTTTGAATATGTCTAGACCTTATTTATCAACTTAATTGAATGCTTGCTATATGACATAAGAAGACCTTGGTTTTCATTTTTTATACCCATTTGAATCTTGGTCAAATCATAGGTTTGACCAAGATTTGAACAAGTTTAAAACATGAATATGAAAAAGTAAGCACGTACGTATGCTTCTTAGTCACTCCAAAATGAAGCTCTTGGGAGGGTTTTTGAAATTTCCATGCTTGAAACCAAAAACCACTTCTCTTCATGCATGCTTGACTTCATAAGACAGAGTTTAGGGTTAGGGGGTAGATACATAATTTCCTGGTTTGAATATGTGTAGACCTTGTTTATCAAAATAATTGAATGCTTACTATATAACATAAGAAGACCTTGTGTTTTTTTGAATTTTTATACCCATTTGAATCTTGGTCAAATCCTTGGTTCCACCAAGATTTGAATAAGTTAAAAACATGAATATGAAAAAGTAAGCATGTGTGCTTCTTAGTCACTTCAAAATGAAGCTCTTGGGAGGGTTTTTGAATTTCCATGTTCGAAACCAAAAACCACATATGTTCATGCTTGACTTCATGAAACAGAGTTTAGGGTTAGGGGTAGATACATGCATGATTTTTCTTGTTTGAATATGTCTAGACCTTGTTTATCAACTTAATTGAATGCCTACTATATAACATAAGAAGACCTTTTTTGTTTTTTTGAATTTTTATACCCATTTGAATCTTGGTCAAATCCTAGGTTTCACCAAGATTTGAATAAGTTTAAAACATGACTATGAAAAAGTAACCATGCATGTATGCTTCTTAATTAATCACTTCGAAATGAAGCTCTTGGGAGGGTTTTTGAAATTTCCATGTTTGAAACCAAAAACCACATATCTTCATGCATGCGCTTGACTTCATGAGACAGAGTTTAGGGTTAGGGGGTAGATACATGATTTCTCTCGTTTGAATATGTCTAGACCTTGTTATCAACTTAATTGAATGCTTACTATATATATGACATAAGAAGATCGACTATGTGCATTGGTTTTTCATTTTATTGTTTTTTTAATTTTATGCCCATTTGAATCTTGGTCAAATCCTAAGTTTGACCATGATTTAAACAAGTTGAAAACATGAATATGAAAAATTAAGCATATGTCCTTCTTAGTCACTCCAAAATGAAGCTCTTGGGAGAGTTTTTGAAATTTCCATGTTTGAAACCAAAAACCACATATCATCATGCTTGACTTCATGAGACAGAGTTTAGGTTAGGGGGTAGATACATGATTTCTCTGGTTTGAATATGTCTAGACCTTGTTTATCAACTTAATTGAATGCTTACAATATAACATAAGAAGACTATGTGCCTTGGTTTTTCATTTTTTGTTTTTTTTAAATTATGCCCATTTGAATCTTTGTCAAATCCTAGGTTTGACCATGATTTAAACAAGTTTAAAACATGAATATGAAAAAGTAAGCATGTATCCTTCGTAGTCACTCCAAAATGAAGCTCGATCTTGAGAGGGTTTTTGAAATTTCCATGTTTGAAACCAAAAAACCACATACTTATCTTCATGCTTGACTTCATAAGACAGAGTTAATTAGGGGTTAGGGGTAGCTTGATACATGATTTTTCTGGTTTGAATATGTCTAGACCTTATTTATCAACTTAATTGAATGCTTGCTATATGACATAAGAAGACCTTGGTTTTCATTTTTTATACCCATTTGAATCTTGTTCAAATCATAGGTTTGACCAAGATTTGAACAAGTTTAAAACATGAATATGAAAAAGTAAGCACGTACGTATGCTTCTTAGTCACTCCAAAATGAAGCTCTTGGGAGGGTTTTTGAAATTTCCATGCTTGAAACCAAAAACCACTTCTCTTCATGCATGCTTGACTTCATAAGACAGAGTTTAGGGTTAGGGGGTAGATACATAATTTCCTGGTTTGAATATGTGTAGACCTTGTTTATCAAAATAATTGAATGCTTACTATATAACATAAGAAGACCTTGTGTTTTTTTGAATTTTTATACCCATTTGAATCTTGGTCAAATCCTTGGTTCCACCAAGATTTGAATAAGTTAAAAACATGAATATGAAAAAGTAAGCATGTATGCTTCTTAGTCACTTCAAAATGAAGCTCTTGGGAGGGTTTTTGAATTTCCATGTTCGAAACCAAAAACCACATATCTTCATGCTTGACTTCATAAAACAGAGTTTAGGGTTAGGGGTAGATACATGCATGATTTTTCTTGTTTGAATATGTCTAGACCTTGTTTATCAACTTAATTGAATGCCTACTATATAACATAAGAAGACCTTTTTTGTTTTTTTTTGAATTTTTATACCCATTTGAATCTTGGTCAAATCCTAGGTTTCACCAAGATTTGAATAAGTTTAAAACATGAATATGAAAAAGTAAGCATGCATGTATGCTTCATAATTAATCACTTCAAAATGAAGCTCTTGGGAGGGTTTTTGAAATTTCCATGTTTGAAACCAAAAACCACATATCATCATGCTTGACTTCATGAGACAGAGTTTAGGTTAGGGGGTAGATACATGATTTCTCTGGTTTGAATATGTCTAGACATTGTTTATCAACTTAATTGAATGCTTACAATATAACATAAGAAGACTATGTGCCTTGGTTTTTCATTTTTTGTTTTTTTTTAAATTATGCCCATTTGAATCTTTGTCAAATCCTAGGTTTGACCATGATTTAAACAAGTTTAAAACATGAATATGAAAAAGTAAGCATGTATATATCCTTCGTAGTCACTCCAAAATGAAGCTCTTGAGAGGGTTTTTGAAATTTCCATGTTTGAAACCAAAAAACCACATACTTATCTTCATGCTTGACTTCATAAGACAGAGTTAATTAGGGGTTAGGGGTAGCTTGATACATGATTTTTCTAGTTTGAATATGTGTAGACCTTGTTTATCAACTTGAGTGTTTACTATATGACATAATTAAGAAGGTTATGTGTGCTTTGGTTTTTCATTCTTTAGATTTTTTGTCTGAATTTTTATGCCCATTTGAATCTTGGTCAAATCCTAGTTTTGACCAAGATTTAAATAAGTTTAAAACATGGAAATGAAAAGGTAAGCATCGATCCTTCTTAATCGCTCTAAAATGAAGCTGAATTTTGGGAGGTTTTTTGAAATTTCCATGTTTGAAACCCAAAACCACTTCTCTTCATGCTTGACTTCATAAGACGAAGTTTAGGGTCGATAGGGGTAGATACATGATTTGTCTGGTTTGGATATATCTAGAACTTGTTTATCAACTTGAATGCTTACGATATGACATAGTTTAGGGGTTAGCGGGTAGATACATGATTTGTATGGTTTGAATATGTCTAGACCTTGTTTATCAACTTTAATGCTTACTATATGACATAAGAAGACTATGTGCTTTGGTTTTTCATTTTTAAATTTTTTTGAATTTTCTGCCAATTTTGTTTGACCAAGATTTAGACAAGTTTTACACGTGATAACGAATAAGTAAGCCTGGATCCTTCTTAGTCACTCCAAAATGTACCAATTGATAGGTGCGTTAACTTTGCTTCATGGAAAAAATAATGTCATGTAAATGAATTAACTTGGATTTCCTACCCTTGAATCCATAGGAAACTTTGTTCTAATGCACTATAATAATCAACCGAGTTTTTACACCAACAGGTCTGTCACTTACGTGTGGTGCCCACGCGTGAGGTCCCACACTTCAGTGAGCACAAGTCACGTGCAATAGGTACGCGAACTCCCAGCCATCTTCTTTGTCAAGAGAAGACGCATCACGGCATCAGGATGCGTATTGGAAGCCTGTGGGTCCTTCTGGATCCTTCGGTTGTCCCTCTCACAAAAAAAAAACAAATCTCTCTCATTCTCGGCCTCGCTCGCTCGCTCGCTCGCTCGCACCTCCTGCTCATTGACAAACCCTGCACAAAAGTCAACATCATCACCCGAAAAAGGGGAGACACCATAATTCTCTCCCTTCTTCTCTCCTTCCGAGTGACCCCTCTTCCTCCGAGTTTCACTCGACGGGCAAACACACATGTGCTGCATAGTAATAATAAAAAGGTAGAAAAATCGACCTACGAATCTATAATTAAATAGGTTAAACTAGGGTTTTGCCCAGTACTACAGATCAAGGTTCAAAAAATCCAACTACGGGGTTCGAACAACCCCATTTCTAATCCAAGATTTTTTTCGACCTCATCCAATGGCCTCAAACTATAGGCCGGGTTAGCATCTAGTGCAGTATGTGTGAGAATGTATGCACTATGTGTGCTATAACTTGTGTGTCTTTCAAATTTGAACCAAATTTGAATAAGTTTGAAATATTTGAAATGGGGCTTTTGGCTTAAACGTTTGAAACCCAAAACGACTTCTCCTCATGCTAGACTTCATAAGACCGAGTTTAGGGTTAGGGGGTAGATACATGATTTGTCTGGTTTGAATATGTCTAAACCTTGTTTATCAACTTGAATGCTTACTATATGACATAAGAAGACCATGTGCTTTTGTTTTTCATTTTTCTATTTTTTTTAAGAATTTTATGCACATTTGATTCTGGTCAAATCCTAGGTTCAACCAAGATTTAAACAAGTTTCAAGCATGAAAATGAAAACGTAAGCCAAGATCCTTCTTAATTAGTCACTCTAAAATATATGAAGCTTTTGGGACGTACTTTAAATTTCCATGTTTGAAACCCAAAACCAATTCTCTTCATGATTGACTTCATAAGACAAAGTTTAGGGTTAGGGGTAGATATACACATGTTTTTTCTGGTTTGAATATGTCTAGACCTTGTTTATCAACTTGAGTGTTTACTATATGACATAATTAAGAAGGCTATGTGCTTTGGTTTTTCATTCTTTAGATTTTTTGTCTGAATTTTTATGCCCATTTGAATCTTGGTCAAATCCTAGGTTTGACCAAGATTTAAATAAGTTTAAAACATGGAAATTAAAAGGTAAGCATCGATCCTTCTTAGTCGCTCTAAAATGAAGCTGAATTTTGGGAGGTTTTTGAAATTTCCATGTTTGAAACCCAAAACCACTTCTCTTCATGCTTGACTTCATAAGCCGAAGTTTAGGGTCGATAGGGGGTAGATACATGATTTGTCTTGTTTGAATATGTCTAGAACTTGTTTATCAACTTGAATGCTTACTATATGACATAAGAGGACTATGTGCATTGGTATTTCATTTTTTGATTTTTATGCCCATTTGAGAATCTTGGTAAAATCCTAGGTTTGTTGAGCAAGATTTAAACAAGCTTAACATGTGAAAATGATAAGGTAATTAAGTCTGGATCTTTCTCTTAGTAACTCTAAAATGAAGCTTTTGGGAGGTTCTTGAATTTGCCATGTTTGAAACCCAAAACCACCGTACTTCTGTTCATGCTTGACTTCATAAGACAGAGTTTAGGGTTAGGGGTAGATACATGATTTTTCTGGTTTGAATATGTCTAGACCATGTTTATCAATTTGAATGCTTAATATATGACATAACAAGGCTATGTGCTTTGGTTTTTCATTCTTTCGATTTTTTTCTAAATTTTTATGCCCATTTGAATCTTGGTCAAATCCTAGGTTCGACCAAGATTTAAACAAGTTTAAAACATGACAATGAAAAGGTAATTAATCATGGATCCTTCTTAATTAACCAGCCAGTCTAATTAAAATGAAGCTTTTTGGGAGGTTTTTGAAATTTCCATGTTTGAAACCCAAAACCACACTTCTCTGCTTCATGCTTGACTTCATATATAATTAAGACAAAGTTTAGGGTTAGGGGGAACATGATTTGTCTGGTTTGAATATGTCTAGACCTTGTTTATGAACTTTTGAATGCTTACTATATATGACATAAGAAGACTATGTGCTTTGGTTTTTTTTATTTTTTTATTTTATGCCCATTTGAATATTGGTCAAATCCTAGGTTTGACCAAGATTTAAACAAGTTCAAAACATGAAAATGAAAAGGTATATAAGCCTGGATCCTTCTTAACTAGTCACTCTAAAATGAACCTTTAATTTTGGGAGGTTTTTGAAATTTCCATGTTTGAAACCAAAAACCACTTCTCTTCATGCTTGACTTCATAAGATAGAGTTTATGGTTTTAGAGGGGTAGATACATGATTTGTCTTATTTGAATTCTAGCTAGCTAGACCTTGTTTATCAACTTGAGTGTTTGCTATATGACATAAGAAGACCTTGGTTTTCATTTTTTATACCCATTTGAATCTTGGCCAAATCATAGGTTTGACCAAGATTTGAACAAGTTTAAAACATGAATATGAAAAAGTAAGCACGTACGTATGCTTCTTAGTCACTCCAAAATGAAGCTCTTGGGAGGGTTTTTGAAATTTCCATGCTTGAAACCAAAAACCACTTCTCTTCATGCATGCTTGACTTCATAAGATAGAGTTTAGGGTTAGGAGGTAGATACATAATTTCCTGGTTTGAATATGTGTAGACCTTGTTTATCAAAATAATTGAATGCTTACTATATAACATAAGAAGAACTTGTTTTTTTTTGAATTTTTATACCCACTTGAATCTTGGTCAAATCCTTGGTTCCACCAAGATTTGAATAAGTTAAAAACATGAATATGAAAAAGTAAGCATGTATGCTTCTTAGTCACTTCAAAATGAAGCTCTTGGGAGGGTTTTTGAATTTCCATGTTCGAAACCAAAAACCACATATCTTCATGCTTGACTTCATGAAACAGAGTTAAGGGTTAGGGGTAGATACATGCATGATTTTTCTTGTTTGAATATGTCTATACCTTGTTTATCAACTTAATTGAATGCCTACTATATAACATAAGAATACCTTTTTTGTTTTTTTTTTGAATTTTTATACCCATTTGAATCTTGGTCAAATCCTAGGTTTCACCAAGATTTGAATAAGTTTAAAACATGACTATGAAAAAGTAACCATGCATGTATATATGCTTCTTAATTAATCACTTCGAAATGAAGCTCTTGGGATGGTTTTTGAAATTTCCATGTTTGAAACCAAAAACCACATATCTTCATGCATGCGCTTGACTTCATGAGACAGAGTTTAGGGTTAGGGGGTAGATACATGATTTCTCTCGTTTGAATATGTCTAGACCTTGTTTATCAACTTAATTGAATGCTTACTATATGACATAAGAAGACTATGTGCCATGATTTTTTTTAAAATTTTGCCCATTTGTATCTTGGCCAAATCCTAGGTTTGACCATGATTTAAACAAGTTTAAAACATGAATATGAAAAATTAAGGATGTATCCTTCGTAGTCACTCCAAAATGGAAGATCTCGAGAGGGTTTTTGAAATTTCCATGTTTGAAACCAAAAAACCGCGTACTTCTCTTCATGCTTGACTTCATAAGACAGAGTTTGGGGTTAGGGGTAGCTTGATACATGAATTTTTTGGTTTGAATATGTCTAGACCTTGTTTATCAACTTAGTTGAATGCTTACTAGATGACATAAGATGACTATGTGCATTGGTTTTTCATTTTATTGTTTTTTTAATTTTTATGCCCATTTGAATCTTGGTCAAATCCTATGTTTGACCATGATTTAAACAAGTTTAAAACATGAATATGAAAAATTAAGCATGTATCCTTCGTAGTCACTCCAAAATGAAGCTCGATCTTGAGATGGTTTTTGAAATTTCCATGTTTGAAACCAAAAAACCACGTACTTCTCTTCATGCTTGACTTCATAAGACAGAGTTTAGGGTTAGGGGTAGATACATGATTTGTCTGGTTTGAATACGTCTAGACCTTGTTTATCAACTTTAATGCTTACTATATGACATAAGAAGACTATGTGCATTGGTTTTTCATTTTTCTGATTTTTTTTTTATTTTTGATGCCCATTTGAATCTTGGTCAGATCCTAGGTTTTACCAAGATTTAAACATGAAAATGAAAAGGGAAGCATTTATCCTTCTTAGTCACTCTAAATGAAGTTTTTGGGAGGTTTTTGAAATTTCCATGTTTGAAACCCAAAACCACTTCTCTTCATGCTTGACTTCATAAGACATAGTTTAGGGTTAGGGGTACATACATGATTTGTATGTTTTGAATATGTCTAGACCTTGTTTATCAACTTGAATGCTTACTATATGACATAAGAAAACTACGTATGTGCTTTGGTTTTTCATTTTTCTGTTTTTTTTTGAATTTTCCGCCCATTTGAATCTCTGTCAAATCCTAGGTTTGACCAAGATTTAAACAAGTTTAACACGTGAAAACGAAAAGGTAAGCATGGATCCTTCTTAGTCACTCCAAAATGTACCAATTGATAGATGTGTTAACTTTGCTTCATGGAAAAAATAATGTCATGTAAATGAGTTAACTTGGATTTCCTACCCTTGAATCCATAGGAAACTTTGTTCTAATGCACTATAATAATCAACCGAGTTTTTACACCAACAGGTCTGTCACTTACGTGTGGTGCCCATGCGTGAGGTCCCACACTTCAAATGAGCACAAGTCACGTGCAATAGGTACGCAAACTCCCAGCCATTTTCTTTGTCAAGAGAAGACGCATCAGGATGCGTATTGGAAGTCTCTGGGTCCTTCAGGATCCTTCGGTTGTCCCTCTCACAAAAAACAAATCTCTCTCATTCTCGGCCTCGCTCGACTCGCTCGCTCGCTCGCACCTCCTGCTCACTGACAAACCCTGCACAACAGTCAACATCATCACCCGAAAAAGGGAAGACACCATAATGCTCTCCCTCCTTCTTCTCTCCTTCCGAGTGATCCCTCTTCCTCCGAGTTTCACTCGACGGGCAAACACATATGTGCTGCATAGTAGAGTAATAATAAAAAAGGTACGTAAAAAAATCGACCTACGAATCTATAATTAAATAGGTTAAACTAGGGTTTTGCCCGATTACTACGAGATCAAGGTTCAAAAATCCAACTACGGGGTTCGAACAACCCCATTTCTAATCAAAGAATTTTTTCGACGTCATCCAAATGGCCTCAAACTATAGCATGGGCGGATCCAGACTATAGCCAAGGGGGGCAGCCGCCCCCACTCAATTTTCTGAAACCTTGTACTTAGAAATATGTTAAGCTAAAGGCTGGTTTGCCCGCACTTAGAAATGATATTTGCATCACTTATCATATGTTTGCCCATTTGAATCTTGTCAAATCCTAGATTTGACCAAGATAATTTAAACAAGTTTAAAACATGAAAATGAAAAGGGAAGCTTGTATCCTTCTTAGTCACTCTAAAATGAAGTTTGGGGAGGTTTTTGAAATTTCCATGCTTGAAACCAAAAACCACTTCTCTTCATGCTTGACTTCATAAGACAAAGTTTAGGGTTAGGGGTAGATACATGATTTTTCTGGTTTGAATATGTCTAGACCTTGTTATCAACTTAATTGAATGCTTACTATATATATGACATAAGAAGATCAACTATGTGCATTGGTTTTTCATTTTATTGTTTTTTTTAATTTTATGCCCATTTGAATCTTGGTCAAATCCTAAGTTTGACCATGATTTAAACAAGTTGAAAACATGAATATGAAAAATTAAGCATATGTCCTTCTTAGTCACTCCAAAATGAAGCTCTTGGGAGGGTTTTTGAAATTTCCATGTTTGAAACCAAAAACCACATATCTTCATGCTTGACTTCATGAGACAGAGTTTAGGTTTAGGGGGTAGATACATGATTTCTCTGGTTTGAATATGTCTAGACCTTGTTTATCAACTTAATTGAATGCTTACTATGTGACATAAGAAGACTATGTGCCTTGATTTTCCATTTTTTTAAATTATGCCCATTTGAATCTTGGCCAAATCCTAGGTTTGACCATGATTTAAACAAGTTGAAAACATGAATATAAAAAATTAAGCATATATCCTTCTTAGTCACTCCAAAATGAAGCTCTTGGGAGGGTTTTTGAAATTTCCATGTTTGAAACCAAAAACCACATATCTTCATGCTTGACTTCATGAGATAGAGTTTAGGGTTAGGGGGTAGATACATGATTTCTCTGGTTTGAATATATCTCTAGACCTTGTTTATCAACTTAATTGAATGCTTACTATGTGACATAAGAAGACTATGTGCCTTGATTTTCCATTTTTTGTTTTTTCTAAATTTTTATGTCCATTTGAATCTTGGTCAAATCCTAGGTTTGACCATGATTTAAACAAGTTTAATAAAACATGAATATGAAAAATTAAGCATATATCCTTCTTAGTCACTCCAAAATGTAGATCTTGGTAGGGTTTTTGAAATTTCCATGTTTGAAACCAAAAACCATGACTTCTCTTCATGCATGCTTGACTTAATTGAATGCTTACACTATATGACATAAGAAGACTATGTGCCTTGATTTTTTTTTAAATTTTGCCCATTTGAATCTTGGCCAAATCCTAGGTTTGACCATGATTTAAACAAGTTTAAAACATGAATATGAAAAATTAAGCATGTCTCCTTCGTAGTCACTCCAAAATGGAAGCTCTTGAGAGGGTTTTTGAAATTTCCATGTTTGAAACCAAAAACCGTGTACTTCTCTTCATGCTTCACTTCATAAGACAGAGTTTGGGGTTAGGGGTAGCTTGATACATGAATTTTTTGGTTTGAATATGTCTAGACCTTGTTTATCAACTTAATTGAATGCTTACTAGATGACATAAGATGACTATGTGCATTGGTTTTTCATTTTATTGTTTTTTTTTGAATTTTTATGCCCATTTGAATCTTGGTCAAATCCTATGTTTGACCATGATTTAAACAAGTTTAAAACATGAATATGAAAAATTAAGCATGCATCCTTCGTAGTCACTCCAAAATGAAGCTCGATCTTGAGAGGGTTTTTGAAATTTCCATGTTTGAAACCAAAAAACCACGTACTTCTCTTCATGCTTGACTTCATAAGACAGAGTTTGGGGTTAGGGGTAGCTTGATACATAAATTTTCTGGTTTGAATATGTCTAGACATTGTTTATCAACTTAATTGAATGCTTACTAGATGACATAAGAGTTTTTGAAATTTCCATGCTTGAAAACCAAAAACCACTTCTCTTCATGCATGCTTGACTTCATAAGGTAGAGTTTAGGGTTTGGGGGTAGATACATGATTTTCCTGCTAGTTTGAATATGTCTAGACCTTGTTTATCAATTTAATTGAATGCTCACTATATGACATGAGCAGACCTTGGTTTTAATTTTTTTATAGCCATTTGATTCTTCGTTCCTAGGTTTGTTGACCAAGATTTGAACAAGTTTAAAACATTAATATGAAAAGGTAAGCATGTATGCTTCTTAATTAGTCACTCCAAAATGAAGCTCTTGGGAGGGTTTTTGAAATTTCCATGATTGAAACCAAAAACCACTTCTCTTCATGCTTGAATTCATAAGTCAGGGTTTAGGGATATATAGGGGGTAGATACATGATTTTTCTGGTTTGAATATGTCTAGAGCTTGTTTTTCAACTTGAATGCTTACTATATGACATACGAAGACTATTTGCTAACGGAGGGAGTAAGCACTCGCTATGAAAAGTACCAAACGATGCATACCAAAATGATTTTTTAGAGGAATACTAGTTCGGATTATATAATTTTATATTAGCAGGCCAAAATCGAACCCCGTAGTTGGATTTTCAGAAATTGATCCGTAGTAATCTTGGGCAAAACCCTAGTTTAGCTGTAGGTCGATTTTTTTACGTTATTATTATTACTACTAGGCAGCACATGTGTTTGCCCGTCCAGTGAAACTCTTTCATTTCATTTTTCTTTTCCGCAAGGTCGGGAGTCGGAGGAAGAGGGATCACACGGGAGGAGACGAAGGGAGAGCAGTCACGGGGCCCCACTTATTTATGGTGTCTATCCTTTTTCTGGTGATGTTGACTGTTGTGCAGGGTTGTCAGTGCGCAGTTTACAGCAGGACACAAAATAAACAGGAAATTACGTCTAAATCCCTAAGATTTACATGGTAGACCCCATGCTGAAAGCAAGAAATGCGATCGGGTCCTTAATAGGCACCGTCCGGATTGATCCTCGTCGCAGCTCGGGGACGAACCACTTGGCGCGACCAAATCGCCATGGCTACAGAGCCTGCACACCATGGCCTACGAGCTGAGCTAGAAACGACCTGCCAAAACCGGCAGCCAACGGAGGTGGATAATTGGAGAGAGAGAGAGAGAGAGAGAGAGAGTGTGTGTTGATGCCTCTCTCTTGACAAAGAAGATGGCTGGGAGTTTGCCTACCTAGCGTACGTGACTTGTGCTCACTGAAGTGTGGGACCTCACGCATGGGAACCACACGTAAGTGACAGACTTGTTGCTCTAATAACTCGGGTGATCATTATACTGTATTAGTACTACATAGTTTCCTATGGATCCTTCTTAGTCACTCCAAAATGAAGCTCTTTGGGAGGGTTTTTGAAATTTCCATGTTTGAAACCAAAAATAAGAAGACTATGTGCCTTGATTTTTCATTTTTTTAAAATTTTGCCCATTTGAATCTTGGTCAAATCCTAGGTTTGACCATGATTTAAACAAGTTTAAAACATGAATATGAAAAATTAAGCATGTATCCTTCATAGTCACTCCAAAATGAAGCTCTTGAGAGGGTTTTTGAAATTTCCATGTTTGAAACCAAAAAACCGCGTACTTCTCTTCATGCTTGACTTCATAAGAGAGAGTTTGGGGATAGGGGTAGCTTGATATATGAATTTTCTGGTTTGAATATGTCTAGACCTTGTTTATCAACTTAATTGAATGCTTACTATAGATGACATAAGATGACTATGTGCATTGGTTTTTCATTTTATTGTTTTTTCTTTTGAATTTTTATGCCCATTTGAATCTTGGTCAAATCCTAGGTTTGACCATGATTTAAACAAGTTTAAAACATGAATATGAAAAATTAAGCATCTATCCTTCTATTAGTCACTCCAATATGTAGCTCTTGGGAGGGTTTTCGAAATTTCCATGCTTGAAACCAAAAACTACTTCTCTTCATGCATGCTTGACTTCATAAGACAGAGTTTAGGGTTAGGGGTAGATACATGATTTTCCTGGTTTGAATATGTGTAGACCTTGTTTATCAAATCAATTGAATGCTTACTATATAGCATATAAGAAGACCTTGTTTTTTTGAACTTTTATACCCATTTGAATCTTGGTCAAATCCTTGGTTCCACCAAGATTTGAATAAGTTAAAAACATGAATATGAAAAAGTAAGCATGTATGCTTCTTAGTCACTTCAAAATGAAGCTCTTGGGAGGGTTTTTGAATTTCCATGTTCGAAACCAAAAACCACATATCTTCATGCTTGACTTCTTGAAACAGAGTTTAGGGTTGTTAGGGGTAGATACATGCTTGATTTTTCTTGTTTGAATATATGTCTAGACCTTGTTTATCAACTTAATTGAATGCCTACTATATAACATAAGAAGACCTTTTTTTTTAATTTTTATACCCATTTGAATCTTGGTCAAATCCTAGGTTTCACCAAGATTTGAATAAGTTTAAAACATGAATATGAAAAAGTAAGCATGCATGTATGCTTCTTAATTAATCACTTCGAAATGAAGCTCTTGGGATGGTTTTTGAAATTTCAATGTTTGAAACCAAAAACCACATATCTTCATGCATGCGCTTGACTTCATGAGACAGAGTTTAGTGTTAGGGGGTAGATACATGATTTCTCTCGTTTGAATATGTCTAGACCTTGTTTATCAACTTAATTGAATGCTTACTATATGACATAAGAAGACTATGTGCCTTGATTTTTTTTAAATTTTGCCCATTTGAATCTTGGCCAAATCCTAGGTTTGACCATGATTTAAACAAGTTTAAAACATGAATATGAAAAATTAAGCATGTATCATTCGTAGTCACTCCAAAATGAAGCTCTTGAGAGGGTTTTTGAAATTTCCATGTTTGAAACCAAAAAACCACGTACTTCTCTTCATGCTTGACTTCATAAGACAGAGTTTGGGGTTAGGGTTAGCTTGATACATGAATTTTCTGGTTTAAATATGTCTAGACATTGTTTATCAACTTAATTGAATGCTTACTACATGACATAAGATGACTATGTGCATTGGTTTTTTTTTTTGAATTTTTATGCCCATTTGAATCTTGGTCAAATTCTAGGTTTGACCATGATTTAATCAAGTTTAAAACATGAATATGAAAAATTAAGCATCTATCCTTCTTAGTCACTCCAATATGTAGCTCTTGGGAGGGTTTTTGAAATTTCCATGCTTGAAAACCAAAAACCACTTTTCTTCATGCATGCTTGACTTCATAAGACATAGTTTAGGGTTAGGGGGTAGATACATGATTTTCCTACTAGTTTGAATATGTCTAGACCTTGTTTATCAATTTAATTGAATGCTTACTATATGACATGAGCAGACCTTGGTTTTAATTTTTTTATACCCATTTGAATCTTCGTCAAATCGTAGGTTTGTTGACCAAGATTTGAACAAGTTTAAAACATGAATATGAAAAAGTAAGCATGTATGCGTCTTAACTATAGTCACTCCAAAATGAAGCTCTTGGGAGAGGGTTTTTGAAATTTCCATGTTTGAAACCAAAAACCACTTCTTCTCTTCATGCGTGACTTCATAAGTCAGGGTTTAGGGATATATAGGGGGTAGATACATGATTTTTCTGGTTTGATATGTCTCTAGACCTTGTTTATCAACTTAATTGAATGCTTACTATATGACATAAGAAGACTACGTGACTTGTGCTCACTGAAGTGTGGGACCTCACGCATGGGAACCACACGTAAGTGACAGACTTGTTGCTCTAATAACTCGGGTGATCATTATACTGTATTAGTACATAGTTTCCTATGGATCCTTCTTAGTCACTCCAAAATGAAGCTCTTTGAGAGGGTTTTTGAAATTTCCATGTTTGAAACCCAAAACAACTTCTCTTCATGCTTGACTTCATAAGACAGAGTTTAGGGTTAGGGGTAGATACATGATTTGTCTGGTTTGAATACGTCTAGACCTTGTTTATCAATCTAGGGTGTTGGTTGTGATCGAACCGGTGAACAAAAAAGAGATAGCCCAAAAGAGGAACACACCAAGGTACAAAAACTAGCATATATGCATGTTTCTATGTACATATATATGACCCTGGGTTTGTAGATAAAAAACATTCATATATGCACTTACTATTAATATACATAAGTTTATGATGATTCTCTTGGTTTAGGTATATATATGGTTAGGCATCACTACTAATTCAGAAAAAAACAAAAATGTAACCCTTCAAGTGAAGTCATTTTAAGTGACCTAACAACTAAAATTCATATATAGGATTTGTATAGGAATTATGTAGGATTTAGATCACATGTGAATTTTCCCCACACTAGTTGTTTGATTCATAGGAACATATCCTATAGGAATCTTGCAGTGCAAATCCTATACGAATAAAACATTAGGTCATACCTCATGGAAAATTTCCTTTGGCACAATCAAACACAACTCATCTTCCTATATGATTCAACTAGCCATTAAATCTCAATCCTATGTTTTTCATATTTCTACGGTTTTCCCATCCTATGAATCAAAGGAGCCTTAGGGCTTATATCTTTTTTTAGAAAGGCAAACTATGTTAAGATTGGCCAAGTTTTACGAAAAACCTTTAACATGCAAAATACAAAGTTGAGTCATTTCGTTTGAATCGGAGGGGTACATTTGACGTTATGGTACTATTTGACAAATGCTTGCACCGTATTTTTTCGAACCAAACTTCCCCCTTCATGAAGCTTTTATTTTAGCTTCGTTGACTTGATATATCCAATTCATTTGAATCAGAGGAGTACATTTGACTATATGGGTATTGTTTGACAACCGCTTGGCACTGTCTTCTTTTTGAACCAAACTGCCCCCTTCACGAAGCTTTTATTTTGGGATAGAGCTTCACCGACTTGATACACTTCCAAGTCTCACGGTGACTTGGTGCCACCATCCACCATCCATCTCGCATCCAATGTATGCGATCGACTTAGAATTTAAACTAAATAATTATTATAATTGCTCAGTAAAAATTTCAAGAACTTCCAGTTAATCGTGCATATTTCGATTTATATTTTGGTGAAGTTTCATTTGATTTGAATCAAAGGTTTGTGAGCAAATATATACTCCCTCCGGTTCATATTAATTGACTCTAATATGGATGTACTAGACACATTTAGTTCTAGATACATCCATATTGAAGTCAATTAATATGAATCAAAGGGAGTATTTAGTTTAAACTAGTGCTCGTATACGTAAAAAGCTCTTTAATCACAAGCTAATCGTCCGAGTGGGATGAAATATTCACAGATTTTAGAACAAGGCATCTACATTTTAGTGGATTTTTTTCATAATTTGTGTTTTTAGGTTCGAAATAAGAGATAGTTTGGAACGTTGGATCTCAAATGGTTGGTAGATGGTGGCACCAAGTCACAATGAGATTTGGAGACTTCAAGTCACTGCAGCTCTGTCCTTTTATTTTGACAAACTGCAGAGCCGCTGGTGCATCTATGGTTGCGTACGGCCGACGCCGATTCTTAGCAAGGAAGTTCTTCCTATAAGTAGTAGTATCCATACTCCACTCCAAGGCATGTATAAAAAAAAGAACCCATCCCGTTCTCGGTTTCCCGATCACTCTTCTCTGAAGATGGAGGAGTCCCTCTTCTTGTGCCCCCTCTCGCTCGCTGCCCTTCAAACCCCCCTTATCCAAGGTCGCTCCCTTCCGATTTCATTCTTAGGTTCACCTGTGAGAAATGTCAATGACAACTGATGCCACGTACGTTGTTCCGTGCAGTGCAAGGGCGGTCATATGGGCTGTCGGCGCTGCGTCGGCGAGCTTGCGCCGAACCCGTGCAAGAAGTGCGAGCAGCCGGCGAGGTTGCCGCCGTCGAATCGATCTGGGGCAAGATTGCCGCCGTCGAATCGATCTGGGGCAATGGTCAATTGCGTCGGCTGCCAGAGCTTGGTCGCCTCCACGGAGTCCTACAAGCACTATATCGCGTGCCCGCATGGTCCGTGCGGCTGCACAGAGGCCATCAAAACCGGCTGCAGCTTCACCGGCCCGCCGCGGGAGCTCCTGGTACACCTCCAAGCATCCCACTTCATCCCAGTGTTTACGTTCCGCATGGCATACCCGCCTGGTGCATAGTTCGTGTTCCGGCACAACCGCGGGGACACCTGTTCATCGGCGGTGGGGAAGAAGACGGTAGCGTGTTCGCCATCACCGTTGGCGCGCTCGGCCCGACCACCATTGTGTCATGTGTGTGCATCAGGTCGGCCGCGTGCTTGTTTCCGATGTACAAGGCGCATTTCTGGTGATTGGTCCGCCGGCGCCGGCGACGGCCGGGACCGATGACCTCTCGACGGACACCTTGATGGCGGTAATCGAGCCGACGAGCTCCCCGACGCCTAGCTCGATCATGTTGCAGCAGCTCACTTCTTTCTGGCGGTGCCGCCCGTTACGCGAAGCAGAAATGAGGGCAGCGTGTGTTGCCTATCTGCGTTTGCATCAACAAGAAGGTTATACAATAATCTTCGTTTAGTCATACTGCAATGTAGTTACTCGAAGATCGGAGGGAGTAGTTTAGTTCGAAGTAGGGTTCGTTCGGATGTATTTTGGACTTGTATAGTAGTACTACTACTCCAGAACTATTAGCTAGCTAGTTGGAGTGCTAGAATGCAGCTCGGAGTATTATAGTATTTTAGCGATTACTACTAGTATATGTATGTGACTGCAAATTCAAACTAAAATGGAGTATTTCTTGCTAATGTTGTTCTTTTGGAGTCATCATTTTTTTCTGAACGTGTTAACTATGCTATTGTCTAAGGATTCGTTTAGATTTCTTTGGTTGAATTCATATTTCGTCTCTTCCTAATTTGGCAAAACTGCACTGTCATGGGAATTCTTACAAGGTCGCTGAAGTTTCGAAGTTTCTTAATGTATATTGCGTAGGGTGTACCCCCTTAACATGGATCTGTTGCATTTTTGGGTTGTATTTTTTTTTTGGCAATTTTCAGGACCATAAAATAGCACGCCTTCAGTTGAAATTTGAATTAGTGGCCGATACTAGCATGGAGTAGTAAAGTTTTTTTGTACTCCCTCGGTCCCACCAAAAGTGTCTCACCTTTGTTAAAATTTAGATGGATAGATGTTTTTTTTTTGGGTGTGCCTATGTCTCAGTTGACTGAGATTTTCTTAAGTCTCGATCACCTCGAGAAAAGTGCAAGCTGAGTTCAAAGAAAAGTGCAACTCGGTCCAGTTGCACATTTCTGGTAGAAAAGTGCAATTGCACTTTTTTAACAGAAAAGTGCAACTCAAAGCACTTTTTTGTAAGTGACTTAGACTTAAGAAAATCTCAGTTGACTGAGACATAGCAAAACCGTTTTTTTTTACAAAGTTGAGACAACTTTGGTGGGACGGAGCCACGGAGTCGTAGTTGATGGCGAGAAGGTTGATGCCTTGCTAGGTTGGTGTACGTTGCAAAAAGAACAAGGTTGGTGTGTATTTGTTTTATTTGTTCACCATAATACTGACATGGCCATCGATTTGATTAGACAACACAAGCCTGGGATGTTTCACTTATTTATTGTAGGAAGCACGATTAATGTTCTCAGAATGATGGGGCTACTCCTATAGTCCGTCCGCTCCTACTCGGGTGTCGGGTCACGGTCACACTCTCCTCTTTTTTGAACACATTCACACTCTCCTCTTTTTTGAACACATTCACACTCTCCACGAAACTGCGATGAGCGGTATATGCATCAGAGGAGGAGCGTCTCGGTTCACCTCCGTCGTCTATCCCCACTCCGCCCAGCTTCCATAGCACGCGCCTGCGTCTCCGCCATGGCGCTTTCGCATCCTATCCAGCAGTGCCCAGTTTGAGAGCCTCTGTTCTCCAACTCAAACCCCCACCTGCCGCCATTGATCGCCATCTCTCTCCCAAAGTTCGAATCAGTAGATCTCCCAAGAAAATACCAACCCCATTGTACCACCTGCCTCATTGCGATGGCGAAATCGAGCAGGGTCTGTGGATCTGGGCTGTTTCACAAGGTGTTTACGGAAGGCCCCCTTGAAGTGCTCATCAGCCAGTGCGACGCCATCACCGCCGCGTCCCTAGTCGGTTCCTCCAAAAGTATTCTTCAGTCAGCCAAATACAGTGCCACTCTGCCTGCTTCTCAGCCGTTTGGCCTTCCGTGTGTTCTCTGTTGTGACCCGGCGGATAAACCATGGGTGTTCAAGGAGGATTTGCCGGTGCACAGCAAGTGCAAACTAGTGCCGCTGGACAGGTTCTCCTATGATGGCCTAGTGCCACACGGTAAGGATGAGGAGCGGGCAGGTGCCAATGGAGATTGGATCGCCATGGTTGGCCCCGAAGGCAAGTGGAACCTCCTCAATGTCTACACTCATCGCAAGATCAAACTTCCATCTTTGAGGAAGAAGTTTGAAACCACACGCAATCCTCTTATATTCGGGTATAAGGGTTCTGCTATTCAACTCCAGAAGATAGCTATTTGCCAAGTTCCTACATTTGCTCGGCGGTATGAAGATTTCTCCCTTGTCGCAATCTTCGACTTTGCAATTGCCTACCTCAATGCCGAATATCCTGGTACATGGATAATTCTTGAAAACCAGTTTCAAAGATTTGCAGCGCCATATACTGCGATGCAATTATACATAACGAACTTGTGTTCGCCGTTACTGAGCTTGGAAATGTTTATGCATGGGATCCTAATGAATTTGGTAACATTTCCTCCCTATCTTTTTTATATACGTAACTTATATAGTATTTCACCTCTTATTTGTTGAACTGTTTTGGCATCTTTTGGCTTAAAGGAATTCCATAGGCGCACACCATAACCCTCTTGTGGTATGGACATATTTAGAATTTAACATCTATAGGAATTTTAGTATGGTCTAATGTGCATGTTGTTCCTTAGGAAAAAGGCCCCCTAGTAATTAAGTTTCTTTATTATTACTCCCTAGAAAATTTAAGGTAGAGTAGAAATAGAATCAATAAAGCTGCCATGCAATATTGATAAAGACTTTCATTTGTTTATATTCCCCCGGTTCTAGAGAATAAGGAGTACTATATTCAAACCATCTAAAATTTGGACCAATATTTTGGGGAACATGTTTATAATCCATATGAAGTTTTACCAAGATGTTCGAAATATATTTCAAACCATCTTATGTTCGACCATGATTTTATAAAGTACTAGTATTGGCATCTACAATATCAAATCAATATCACTAGTAGATAAATCATGCAATATATTTTCATGTGACGTGTTCTTTCCTTTTTCAAGGTCCTATAGTGCTCCGTGCTCCATTCATTCCGCGGACGGCTGGATTTTATGGCTGTGACTATTTTGACTCTAATAGTCGTACGTGGTGGCTGGCAAGATCTCAAGATCGTTCTAGACTTCTCCTGGTCTATGCACGTGGCGTAATGGATTTTGACGCTGACGGTGCTCCAACTTATTTTGATAGTACCCGTTCTGTCCATTGCGGTCGCGCTGTTCACAGCTATTCGGGGTATACCTGCATTGTATTCTCGAATGACACTAGTCGGTTACTTCCAGCCAACCGGTGGGAAAGGGTTACTAATCTTGGAGACTATTCTATGTTCCTTGGGTTGAACTATCCGATTTTCATGCCAGTGGGTGGTGCAACATTTCCCCCAGGATATTTGACAAGAAGAAAGCGCATCTACACCACGCCTCGTGCCATTGGCTCTCGGTTTGACACATCACATCAAGAAATTTTCCGCTTCGGTCTAAATGGCGAAGACCACCAAAGCATCTCTTTCTCAAGCAGCGGTCCAAAGTGGCCAACCTGGCAGACGGGGTTTTGGTTCATCCCAAGCTACACCAACGCTACTGGACTGGAACAAAGACAATCAGAGTTAGGGATATTTATGTAATAGTAGGATCATACTACTAGCTAGCTCAGTTGGTCTTGACTCCTATTTAACTATTTATTGCTAATGGACTTAGGTGATTAACTGATGCTATTTGCATGAACCGAGGTGCTTCTTTTAATTTGATCAAATACGGTCTATGCACATGCATGGTTGTTTGGCTGTTTCAGTGTCCCTAGAGGCATACATATATACTGTTATTTAGCAATCTTTATTACAGTACAAAGGTCTTAACCTCATGGTTCACGGAAAGTATAAACGTAGATCAACCATCTAAACATAGAAGACATTCTAGTGTATGATTCTTACATATACACATCAACATCCTATCAGAAAATCTTAATGTGAATTGTACTGGCTGTACAAACCCGTGCATCATTCTCTAGCCGGTTGCACCCAAAAACCAAATCGTGGTACTTCATAGTTGACTGTATGTAGGACAACATACAGATCCAATGCGAAGCCATGGGTATCACTCGCATGATGAACCATATTTCACATGGTTGGAGGTACTCCATATGGCATTTAAAATCATTCCTTGTCCTTCATATGGCCCTAAAAATAGTACAGTTGGATTTGTGGGTTTTAATTTTTTATTAACACACTCAATTGATTGCCCAAACATTGATTAATAATATTATTAAGGGGTGTGATGTTGAAAGCCATAAGAACAATGTGCCAAACAATCTTTGCTAGCGGACGGTAAATGTATACCCATCAGAAATAATCAGCAGACGTGCATGTTTCTTTGGTCAGAATAACTGCTGCACCATCTTAAAGCTAAATGGCATGACCATTTATTTGATTTGATAGCGTGCAGCTAGATGGCGTACATTACTATCTCTACTTCCTTGGGTCGCCCAAATCTGGAGTACTAAAAGCAAATCCTGGTGATTCATTTGACAAGACAACAGAGATGCGTCCAAATTTCTCCGCCCATATTATTATAGTAATATACGAAATCTGGAGTGCGTTGCCTCGTTGCCTTCCAAGAGAAGCTGCATTCCTTGCCAAAAAACTAAGAGAGAGAGGCTGTATTTATAACTACCTCACCGGCCGCCACTAGTACAAACCATCACTCCCTCTCCACCTCCACCTCCATCTCTTCCCTAGTAGCTCCACCTCCATATCGGCGACGGACCACAATCGCGCGGCTTCGACTTCCTCTTCGACGGCGGCGGCGACAGAGGCGTGAGGCACCTTCTCCGCGGCGCATCACTCATCCTCGTTCCGCGGCAACAATGGTTGTATGTGAAATCACCATACCCTTGTGTATGGTAGAGATGATGATGTGCGGATAAATTTTTATTGGCGGTTGCTCATCCTTGTTTGAATATTTGGTGTAGATTCACATCTAGGGCAGGGTGTCAAGCGGGGTGGGTAGCGGGCTAGCTAGTTTCAGTGCGAGTGCTTTAAATCTGCTCTAATCTCAACCACTATTTGCTCTACTCCCTCCGTCCCGGTTTACAGGGCCTACGCGTCTCCCAAGATCATCAATTTAACTAATATAATATAAAATTTACACTATAAAAATTATACCATTAGAAAGTACAACATCTGAGCTTTCTAATGATATATGTTTTGTAGTATATATTTTGTGTTACGTTGGTAAAATTAACAACCTAGGGATAACGGGTAGGACACAGTAAACCGGGACGGAGGTTTTCTCGCTTTGCGGGACGATTCGCGGACGCCGCTTGCAACCCTAATCTAGGGTATTGATCCTAGTTTAGTAGACTACTAGGATTTACATGCCAATTTGTTTTTAGACTAGATCCGGATATTTGTCAATACTACTACGTACTTCTTCCGTTCGTATTTAATTGACTCTAGTTGAAAGCATCGACAGTTCATTTTCTTCTCTCCCTCGCGTCGACTAATTAAAACCGAACGAGTTAGGAATCCATGTGCATCCGTACTACCGCAAGGTATTGCGTTGTTGCAGTAGGCTCAATGTAATCAATATCTTTCGATATTAATATACTCACTTTATCGAGAAAATAAATTAGTAATCCATGTTCAAACTTGCTAGTTTGATCGACGTTTGATGATGATTTGTGAGGCCATGTATGGGCCTAGTTTGTTTTGCCTGGTGGTCAGTAGGCTGATGATTTATTTTTTTGCTTGGTCGATCTGTGGTCGTTCCATGGCCACTGCTGATTAAGCATTACTAGAATCAACAATTTTTTGCTTGTCTGGTGATTGGAAGTGTATGCGCTAGCACCATCGCACGATGATTAGTCTTAATGGAGATGCAGATGTCGATCAAGAGGAAGAAACATATCTTGATCATGCATTTCTCACGAGATTACTTGGTGATTGGAAGTAGAATCCACAATTTGTTGTGCAAACTTCTCAACATATGCATATATTCAATGAATTGGCTTTATTTTTTTAGATCAACATGAATTGGCTTTATGTGATCAATAGTACTTATTGCAGATGGATGGAGGGGAAAGAGCGAAAAAACCGATACTTAGTGAGATGACTTCTCATTCGTGACTTCGATATCCCGTATAACAAGGTAAATATATAGAAACGACGATTCGTAGGTGATAAAAGCAGAATCCACAATTTGCCGTGCAAACTTCTCAACATATGCATATATTTGATTAATTAGTTTTATGTGATCAATAGTATTACTTATTCCAGATGGACGTAGGGGAAGGAACGAAAAAGCGGATGCTATGTGAAATGACTTCTAAATCTGTATGTTCTGATATCCCAGTTGACAAGGTAAACATATGGACCGACGCTTGTTTTGCCGCTGCCCCTGTTAGATGGCTAGATGCTCTGGTCTAATTTCTGTTCATGTGCTTATTATTGCAGAAACATAGAGTTGAAGAAAACTCTATATTGTCTGATGACAAAGGTGAAATGGCATGCCAGTCTTTTAAATCTCCGACGCCACCTTGTTTACTGTCTATGGAGACCGATGCGTACTGGACACAGTGCGATGAGCCTATACCTGGCATCATCGTGCCACATGAAGAAGGTTGTGGATTGGGTTTACCCCCTGCTGTAGAAATCGGTGGTGCAGCTGGAGCTGCTAGTGTAGAGCCTCTAGTGAACGGTGTCGTGCCACGGGAATTCTCTGAATCGGAGCAAAACGGTTTACCTATTGTCAAGACCGATTTAATCGGTGCGATCTTGGAGTTGCTACGATGATCCTGCACCCGAAGGAGGTTTTGTATTGGTAGAACCCGTCATGACTATGCCCACTTACAGTCGACCGGTGGTGGACCTGGAGCTGGTAGGGTAGAGCCTCTAGCGAAAGGTGTCGTGCCACGAGAATCCTCTCGAAGTGGATATTGGTGGTTTACCCTCTCAGAGACCGGTGGTCTACCCGGAGCTGGTATTGTAGAGATTTCAGCAAACGGTGCTGTCCCACACGACTCCTATAAACCGGAGCATGTACCGACGCACCTGTAAGTAGTGGTGATGATTCCGCTGAATCGATCAAGAAGGATCTGCATCTCTAGGACAAGATGTCACTGCCATTCACTCGAACCTCGAGCTGAAGTCAGCAACGGTAGCTTATATAGCACGGACTGTCCTTCAAGCTCTAAAGATCCAGATTGGGTGGTTCACGGGACCAGCTACTCCAAGCCATTGTCACTACAAAAGACCAGCCAGCATGCTTCGTCATCTCCGCATACCGTTTGACAAGCCGTGAGCACCGCAAGCGGCGCATTGTTCAATCCCATCAGCATGGAGAGAGGAGCTATGTTTATGTCAAGATGATTCATGCTGATTTGGTAAGGTTCCATGATAAGATGTATGGGTGGGGTGAGGCAAGAGCCACATTTTGCAGCATTCACACAGTCTTCGCTCTTGAGCCAGACCCCATGGATGCTTACCCAGTGGTGCAGCTGTCCTGACTTGATATATGTTTTATGATCGGTATGTCTTTGTCGTGGAACTGTGATGTGGAGCTACCTTTCTTATGGTTTCTAGGCTGGTGGTGTCAACCTGTATGATGGAGCTTTCCTGAGGACTGTCGCTTGCGTTGGCTGTTGACTGTAATGTTTGTGGTTGGTTATCTAATCTACTTGGCACAATCATATTGCAAAGGCAAATGTTCCTTTTCTCTTTAATTGTTATTATGACTTATGTGTTATAACCAGGCAAGAATATGCAATCTTGGTTCTCTCGACCGATATATATGTACACACAACTTTTGTTCACATAATAACACTTACACGGGAAAAGAGTAGCTTTCTCTGTTGGACAAACACCAAACCACAAAAGGGTAACAACACAATATCCAAACTAGGTACGGCACCGTTGAGCATACATGACTTTTGGCGTAAAATCACGTTAACCAACACTAGCATCATCTTGTTCTTTGCAAGGTGCTATGCTTATCAGTCTAATCCCAATACACCACCTACTTCAGGTGGCACGATGATGTCAAGTGTAGGCTCACCAGTACCAACTCTCTTGCATCAGTCTCCATTGAATGTACGCCACTGCTGCAGCAGACACCATTAGCAATGCAAGCTGAAGGTGTTCTTATCCTCATATCAGGATCACATAATACAGGTGTCAAGCTTCATGCACTAGCCAACACAATAAAAAGTCCGAACTAGGATAGCTAGGAAAAAAACATGAAGATCTTTTTTTCTAATCCCACGCTTAACATCTTTTTTTAACTAATTAGGTAAGATCCTGGCGACGAACATATTACAGCAACTCCAGAAGTTGGCTCTATATTTTGGCGCTCGTGGGCTGAATGGCTGATGTCTGCGCATGGAGCCGACAATAGCTTCACCGGAAGCTGCAAACCGTGGCGGCCAAATGCAGGGCTGAAACAGCGTATTTTCGAGGCGCTATAAATGCAGCGCCAAAAACGAGAATATAATGAAAAATAGAGTGCAGTAAAACAGAAGATCAAACAAAGACTAGAAATAGACATAAAATAGGATAAAATTAGCTTGATAGATACTCCGTAGTTCATATTTTTACAAAGTAGTGCGATAAAACTAAACTAAAACTCGACATCTGACGAGTCCGGTGTCGTGCCCGACACCGGATCCGACGAGAAGAGGTCAATCCAACGGGGGTCGTCCTCGCCAATGGTGGTCGGCCCGGCGAGCTGCGCTTCGATGAAGGCCCGCTTCGTCGCCTTCTCCGCCCTCCGTCGTGCGCGGTCCTCCTTCTTCGCTGCCCGCCTCGTCGCCTTCTCCGCCCTCGCGTCTGCGGAAGTGCTCGTTCTCGGCGGCAACGTCCTCGGGGAAGCGGGCCGCCCACTCGCGCGCCGCGCGCTCGTCCCGCTCGGCGATGCGCAAACGGCGCTCCGTCTCGCGGCGGCGGTGCTGTTCCTCTGTCTAACGATGTACGGCGGCGGCGCGAGATCCTCGGCCTGCTGGCGCGTCCACACGTCATGGAAATTCATCGACGATCGCGGGCGCCCGAGCAGCCACGCCACGGCGTCGTACGCGCGCGCGGCCTCGTGCGCGGTCTCGTAGGTGCCGAGGCCGATGCGCTCGCCGCCGTCACGTATCTCCGCGTAATACGTACCTTTGGGGCGCGCGCGGACGCCGCGGTACCCCGTGCCCGAGACGCGGCAGTACCGCGAGCTCGACGCGAGACGAGGCATGGCGGCGGCGGCGGAAGCGGAGCCGCAGCGGCGATATTAGGCGCAGATGGGCAAATTTCAGCAACCCGTGTCCATCTTTTTTTTTGGCAGGTTTACGCCATGTACCACCTTCCAATTAGAATATAGGACTGTTCAGCCTTCCCCTGTTGGGCCCAATATTTCACTTTGGGTTGCCAACGGCCATCTACATGGTAATTGCTATCGGCCTACTTGCTCCGGCTGTCGAAGCCCAATAACTACAAATGGGCCTTTCTGCTCATGCAATTTCGGCCCTTTTCTAATGAAACACAGATCCTATGAATGGCAAAAGAAAAAAAACGCGGAGATTCTACATAAAAGTTGTTTTTATTTATTTTGAATTATTGGGTTCCCATTTTTGAAACTGCTCATGCCCAATATGAAAATCCTTGTTCGCTCCATACCCACATGGATAACGGTATTTTTAATAATTCATAAAGTGGATTTGAAATTTAAAACATATCCTAATAATTCCATGATTTAATCTATCAACTTGCAAGATCTTGGAGAGAAAAAGCTTGTATTAGTCTGCAGAATCCTCACCGTTTCAAAGGCGGCAGTGGATCAAAAGAAAAAAGGAAGTAGCCAGAAATTAGGGGTCAAAAATAACTCCAAGAAATGAAACTTTTATTGTTCGTAGAGGATGACATGCGGGACCCATGAGCCAGCAGCTTACTCAATGTTTCAAAGGCGGCATGAGATCGGAAGAAAAAGGCAATTGACCAAATATCAGGAGCCAAAAATAATCCAAGAAATGAAACTTATTGTACATAGAGGATGACATGCGGGTCCCACTTTGCAGCAGCGGTTTCAGCGTTTCAAATGCGGTTTGAGATCAAAAGAAAAAGAAAGTAGCCAGAAATTAGGGGGTAAAAACTCCAAAAAAGAAAGTTGATTGTACATAGAGGATGACATGCGGGTCCCATGAGTCAGCAGCTTACTCAACGTTTCCAAGGCGGCAGGGGATCAAAAGAAAAAGGAAATAGCCAAAAATCAGAGGTGAAAAAAAAACCAAGAAAAGAAATTTTATAGTACATAGAGGATGACATGCGGGTCCCATGAGCCAGCAGGTTCCTCAACGTTTTCAAAGGCCGGTGGGGATCAAAAGAAAAAGGCAAATAGCCAGAAATTAGGGGTAAACAATAAATCCAACAAAGGAAAGGTTTATTGTTCATAGATGCTGACATGTGGGACCCATGAGCCAGCAGCGTCAAGGCAAGTGACCAAAAATCAGGGGTAAAAAAAATCCAAGAAAATAAACTTTATTGTACATAGAGGATGACATGTGGGTCCCATGAGCCAGCACCTTACTCAACGTTTCAGTGGTGGCTTGAGATCGAAAGAAAAAGGAAAGTGACCGAATATCAGGAGCTAAAAATAATCCAAGAAAGGAAACTTTTATTGTACATAGAGGTTGACATATGGGTCCCACTAATACAAGCTCTTTCGCTCGAAGATCTTGCAAGGTTATTGTACATAGAGGATGACATGCGGGCCCCATGTGCCAGCAGCTTACTCAACGTTTCAAAGGCGGCATGAGATCGAAAGAAAAAGGAAATAGCCAAAATCGGAGGGTGAAAAATAAATCCAACAAAGGAGAGGTTTATTGTCCATGGAGGCTGACATACGGGACCCACGAGCCGCCAGCGTCCTCTACGTTTAGAAGGCGATCGGGGATCGAAAGAAAAAAGGCAAATAGCCGTAAATTAGGGGTACAAAATAACTCCAAGAAAGGAAGTGTTTCTTGTTCATAGAGGCTGACATGTGGGACCCATGAGCCAAAGCAAAGTCTTCAACGTTTCAAAGGCGGCAGGGATCAAAAGAAAAAGGAAGTAGCCGTAAATTAGGGTAAAAAATAACTCCAAGAAATGAAACTTTTATTGTACATAGAGGATGACATGCGGGACCCATGCTCCAGCAGCTTCCTCAACGTTTCAAAGGCGGCATGAGATCGAAAGAAAAAGGCAAGTGACCAAATATCAGGACCCGAAAATAATCGAAGAAAGAAATTTTATTGTACATAGAGGATGACATGCGGGACCCATTTAGCGAGCAGGTCTCAACGTTTCCAAGGCGGCACGGGATCAAAAGAAAAAGGAAGTAGCCGAGAAATTAGGGTTTAAAAATAACTCCAAGAAAGGAAACTTTTATTGTTCCTAGAGGATGACATGCGGGACCCATGAGCCAGCAGCTTACTCAACGTTTCAAAGGCGGCATGAGATCGAAAGAAAAAGGCAAGTGACAAAATATCAGGAGACAAAGATAATCCAAGAAAAGAAAACTTTATTGTACATAGAGGATGACATGCGGGTCCCATTTAGCAGCAGCGGTCTCAACGTTTCAAATGCGGCTTGAGATCAAAAGAAAAAGAAAGTAGCCAGAAATTAGGGGGTAAAAAAACTCCAAGAAAGGAAAGTTTTATCGATGAGCCAGCAGAGTCCTCAACGTTTCAAAGGCGGCAGGGGATCAAAAGAAAAAGGAAATAGCCGAAAATCAGAGGGTGAAAAAAAAACCAAGAAAATGAACTTTTATAGTACATAGAGGATGACATGTGGGTCCCATGAGCCAGCAGGTTTTTCAACGTTTCAAACGTGGCATGAGATCGAAAGAAAAAGGCAAGTGACCAAATATCAGGATCCAAAAATAATTCAAGAAAAGAAACTTGATTGTACATAGAGTATGACATGCGGGTCCCATTTAGCAAAAGCGGTATCACCGTTTGAGAGGCGGCAGGGGATCGAAAGAAAAAGGCAAGTGACCAAATATGAGGTGCCAAAAAAAATCGAAGAAAAGAAAGTTTTATTGTACATAGAGGATGACATGCGGGTCCCATGGGCCAGCAGGTTTTTCAACGTTTCAAACGTGGCATGAGATCGAAAGAAAAAGGCAAGTGACCAAATATCAGGAGCCAAATATAATCTAAGAAAAGAAATTTTACTGTACATAGAGGATGACATGCGGGTCGCATTTTGCAGCAGCCGGTCTCACCGTTTGAGAGGCGGCACGAGAACCAAAAGAAAATGAAGTAGCCGAGAAATCGGGGGTGAAAAAATCCAAGAAGAAAGATTTCAATTGGGCTGCATCTCGGACATCTGGGCCTTCGAACTATCCTGCTAGGCCTTTTGACTCGTACAATTTCAGCCCACTCCAAAACAGGAAAGTTCCGAATTTTCTAAAAAAACAGGAAAGTCCTCTGCTTCGCAAAGACAAAAAAACAAGGAGATTCAACATATAAGTTTGTTTATGTAAAAATAAAGATTTAGTTATCCGTTTGAAATAGCTCAGAGCGCAATACATTGTTTATTGTCTGCAAAATAATCAAGATATCATATGTTTCTTGTACGGGAGATCGACATCGGGGACCCATGAGCCAACGAGCGTCGTCAACGTTTTAAAGGCGGGGGGATGGAAAGAAAAATAAACCAAAAATCTGTTGGTAAAAAATCCAAGAAAAGAAACATTTTCGTTACGAGAGGATGACATGCGGGACCCATGAGGCAGCGGCATCCTCGGCGTTTATTGTTCATAGAGGTTGACATGTGGGACCCGTGAGCCGGCAGCGTCCTCAACGTTTTAAAGGCTGCAGTGATCGAAAGAAAAAATAAGCCAAAAATCGTTTGGTCAACAAAATCCAAGAAAATAAACATTTACCGTTACGAGAGGATGACATGCGGGACCCATGAGGCAGCAAGATCCTCAACGATTCCAAGGCGGCAGGGGAAATATCCGAGAAATTAATTAGGGGTTCAAAATAAATCCATCAAAGGAAACTTTTATTGTTCATAGAGGATGACATGTGGGACCGACCTGCCAACAGCGTCCTCATCGTTTCGTAGGGGGCAGGAGATCAAAAGAAAAAGGCAAATAGCCGTAAATTAGGGGTAAAAAATAACTCCAAGAAAGGAAACTTTTATTGTTCGTAGAGGATGACATGCGGGACCCATGAGCCAGCAGCTTACTCAACGTTTCAAAGGCGGCATGAGATCGAAAGAAAAAGGCAAGTGACAAAATATCAGGAGCCAAAGATAATCCAAGAAAAGAAACTTTATTGTACGTAGAGGATGACATGCGGGTCCCATTTAGCAGCAGCGGTCTCAACGTTTCAAATGCGGCTTGAGATCAAAAGAAAAAGAAAGTTGATTGTACATAGAGGATGACATGCGGGTCCCATGAGTCAGCAGCTTACCCAACGTTTCCAAGGCGGCATGGGATCAAAAGAAAAAGGAAATAGCCAAAAATCAGAGGGTGAAAAAAAATAAAGAAAATAAACATTTATAGCACATAGAGGATGACATGCGGGTCCCATGAGCCAGCAGGTTCCTCAACGTTTCAAACGTGGCATGAGATCGAAAGAAAAAGGCAAGTGACCAAATATGAGGAGCCAAAAATAATTCAAGAAAAGAAAGTTTTATAGTACATAGAGGATGACATGCGGGTCCCTTGAGCCAGCAGCTTACTCGACGTTTCAAAGTGGGCAGGGGATCAAAAGAAAAAGGTAAGCCAAAAATCAGCGGGTGAAAAAAAATCCAACAAAGGAAACTTTTATAGCACATAGAGGATGACATGCGGGTCCCATGAGCCAGCAGGTTCCTCAACGTTTCAAACGTGGCATGAGATCGAAAGAAAAAGGCAAGTGACCAAATATGAGGAGCCAAAAATAATTCAAGAAAAGAAAGTTTTATAGTACATAGAGGATGACATGCGGGTCCCATTTAGCAGCAGCGGTATCACCGTTTGAGAGGCGGCAGGGGATCGAAAGAAAAAGGTAAGTGACCAAATATGAGGTGCCAAAAAAAATTCAAGAAAAGAAAGTTTTATAGTACATAGAGGATGACATGCGGGTCCCATTTAGCAGCAGCGGTATCACCGTTTGAGAGGCGGCAGGGGATCGAAAGAAAAAGGCAAGTGACCAAATATGAGGTGCCAAAAATAATTCAAGAAAAGAAAGTTTTATAGTACATAGAGGATGACATGCGGGTCCCAGTTAGCAGCAGCGGTATCACCGTTTGAGAGGCGGCAGGGGATCGAAAGAAAAAGGCAAGTGACCAAATTTGAGGTGCCAAAAAAAACTCCAAGAAAAGAAAGTTGATTGCACATAGAGGATGACATGCGGGTCCCATTTAGCAGCAGCGGTCTCAACGTTTCCAAGGCGGCAAGGGATCAAAAGAAAAAGGAAGTAGCCAGAAATCAGGGGGTCAAAAAAAATCCAATAATAGAAAGAATTTTGGTTCATAGAGGATGACATGCGGGACCCATGATCCTGCATCGTAAACGGCTCGATCGGAGAACGTTGAACGAGATGGCGCGATCGAGAAAAAAACAATGCCAGAGAGGCTGCCATCTGGGCCCTACATCCCTCGGCGGGGCGGATTTGCGTTGACTCGGCCGGCGAACCCGAGAATTCGCGATGCACCACGTCCCGGGCCACCATACGCGACGTTTTGGCCGCTTTCGTCGGGCTAGGTGGCCTCAAAAACGAGAAAAAAAAAAGTTTTGACATGCACCACGGAGGGACCAAAATCGTCGGCCATGTACACCAGCAACCACGGCGCGACTTCAACTTCGTCGGCCATGGCAACTTTTCTTGTAGTGCATGTACATACCCCGCATATAACACCTCCTATGGCTCTATCTACCTTTCTAGTAGCTCCTTCACAGAGTTACAGGTATGTATTCTCAGTGGTTTAGCATGAATTGGCATATAGTAAAGTCTTGTTTT
The DNA here is from genome assembly GCF_019359855.2 of Lolium perenne. Taxonomy (NCBI): domain Eukaryota; kingdom Viridiplantae; phylum Streptophyta; class Magnoliopsida; order Poales; family Poaceae; genus Lolium; species Lolium perenne. The sequence goes on along the minus strand of NC_067248.2, from coordinate 255,929,542 downwards.
TAGTCTTCCTGCTTCTTACATTTGTATCAATTTTCACATGCAGACTGTACCTTGTGAACTTCGTCCTATGATTAACCAGATGTGTCCGCATGAAGGGTCTTTCACTATGCATGGCAATGGCAAATTGATGAACACCTACACGGTCTATGAGGTGTATGTCTACAAGACGCAGGCCATCACATATTTGTATGGACATGATTGGAGAAAGTTTGCTTTTGACTACGGTCTGAAGAAGGGCGACGAGCTGAGGATCAGAAACTCAAACGGGCAGATATACGTAATCGCTACGTAGTTGGAGACACTTCCAAATATATAATATGTAACTTTTTTCTACTCATATCTTTTGATAAGCTGTTTCCGAGCAGTTGTTCTAAACCATTCCCTCTGTTCTAGCTTGCTGGGTATAACATGATCAAAGCTGCAGATCCCCTGATGGAACATGAGCGGATGTCACAAAGGGCAACCACACCAGCACCGGCTTCCCACTCTCCTGCATCAGCACCTGTTCCTGTACCCGACTCCGTTTCGCATCTACCCGGAGTCCCCTACATCAGCATTGGTTCTGTAGAGGCCCCATATACTACACCTGCCCAGCAGGCTCTCGCATCAAGATCGGTTCCTCTAGCTGCACCGTTTCTCGCACCTGCCCAGATCTCTGCATCAGCACCGGTTCCTCTAGAGGCACCGTTTCTCGCACACTGCCCAGTCTCCTGCGTCGGCACCAGCTCGTGTACCAGCCCAGGCTCCTGCACCTGCCCAGCCAGATCACCGAGGTCTCAGCTCATTGCTGTGGCCACCCGTGTGGTGACCAGGACGCATCTGAAGGCTATGTTCGTGAGTATATGACAGCATAACTGCTCTTATCTTGATGTCTTCTCTGCTCAAAGTCTCACATGGTTCAGTGCATTGGTGCCATTGACTAATTTTTGGTGGTATCTCTTGCTTTGAATCAGAAATTGCCTAAAAGTATCGCCAAGGATCTCAATGCTGGCCGAAGGGGCAAGATTTCCCTCGTCATGGAGAGTGAAGGTCTCACCGTGGAGGGACGGTACTCGTCAGTCCCACAGATGGCCGCTTGGCTGTTACTTCCGGGTGGAAAAAGTTCATTGATGGTGCCAAACTTCGCATTGGATCAAAGTTGAAGGTCAAGATCTTTCGATGCCGCTGTGACATGCTGGTCATAAAGTTCGCGGTTGTCTAGTTCTCGTTGCCCCATGAGCCCTTAGCAAATGCATTTGTAGTTATACTTATATAAGGTTATCTTATCTGAACTGCTAATTAATTGTATGGGTGGTAAAACTCCGGCAAGCTTTTGCTCTTAGCAAGTATGTATATATGATCAGCTATTATGATAACTAATGTTTGTGTTCATCTTAATTTGCATTTCCGTTTTAGAAAAAAACTTAATTTCTATTTTGGCTGACCTGTTAGAGAACTATCGATTGAACCCACAACATGATTCAAATAGATTCATTACACCGAGCCACATGTCTTGACCTTGCTATACACTACGTCCATTAATCAGTGCAAGAAGGCTTACCTGAGCTGCCTGAACCATGGCAGATTCGAATCCACCTTATCTATCTAGAAATACAACCTTTGCAGAAAGAGAATTGGCCGTATGGGGAGGCTGACATTGGGGACCCATGAGCCAAACGTCGTCAACGTTTTAAAGGTGGCAGGAGATCGAAAGAAAAATAAGCCAAAAATCAGTTGGTAAACAAATTCAAGAAAAGAAACATTTACCTTTCTGAGAGGATGACATGCGGGACCCATGAGGCAGCAGCATCCTCAACTATTTCAAGGCGGCAGGGGATCAAAAGAAAAAAAGGAAATAGCCAGAAATTAATTAGGGTCAAAAATAAATCCATCAAAGGAAACTTTTATTGTTCATAGAGGATGACATGTGGGACCGACTTGCCAGCTGCGTCGTCATCGTTTCAAAGGGGGCAGGGGATCAAAAGAAAAAGGCAAATAGCCAGAAATTAGGGGAAAAAAATAAATCCAACAAAGGAAACTTTTATTGTTCATAGAGGATGACATGCGGGACCCATGAGCCAGCAGCTTCCTCAACGTTTCAAAGTCGGCATGAGATTGAAAGAAAAAGGCAAGTGACATAATATCAGGAGCCAAAAATAATCCAAGAAAGAAACTTTATTGTACATAGAGGATGACATGCGGGTCCCATTTTATAGCAGCGGTCTCAACGCTTCCAAGGCGGCACATGACCGAAAGAAAAATGAAGTAGCCAGAAATCAGGGTGTGAAAAAAAATCCAAGAAAAGAAAGATTTCAATTGGGCTGTATCTGGACATCTGGGCCTTCGAACTATCCTGCTGGGCCTTTTGACTCGTACAATTTCAGCCCACTACAAAACAGGAAAGGTCGAATTTTTCTAAAAAAAACAGGAAAGTCCTATGCTTCGCAAAAACAAAAAACAAGGAGATTCAACATATAAGTTTGTTTATGTAGATATAAAGATTTAATTTATCCGTTTGCAATAGCTCAGAGCGAAATACAACGTTTATTGTCTGCAAAATAAAATATCACATGTTTCTTGTACGGGGAGGCTGACATCGGGGACCCATGAGCCAGCAGCATCGTCAACGTTTCAAAGGCGGCAGGGGATCGAAAATAAAAAAAAGCCAAAAATCAGTTGGTAAAAAAATACAAGAAAAGAAAACATTTATCGTTCTGAGAGGATGACATGCGGGACCCATGAGGCAGCAGCATCCTCAACGTTTCAAAGTCGGCATGAGATCGAAAGAAAAAGCCAAGTGACATAATATCAGGAGCCAAAAATAATCCAAGAAAAGAAACTTTATTGTACATAGAGGATGACATGCGGGTCCCATTTTGTAGCAGCGGTCTCAACGTTTCCAAGGCGGCACAGGACCAAAAGAAAAATGAGGCAGCAGCATTCTCAACAATTCCAAGGCGGCAGGGGATCAAAAGAAAAAAAGGAAATAGCCAGAAATTAATTAGGGGTCAAAAATAAATCCACCGAAGGAAACTTTTATTGTTCATAGAGGATGACATGTGGGACCGACCTGCCAACAGCGTCCTCATCGTTTCAAAGGGGGCAGGGGATCAAAAGAAAAAGGCAAATAGCCAGAAATTAGGGGTCAAAAATAACTCCAAGAAAGGAAACTTTTATTGTTCGTAGAGGATGACATGCGGGACCCATGAGCCAGCAGCTTACTCTGCCAAAACCCACCGGCGGGCAGCGACGGTCAACACGGTAGAGCCGGGAAGAGCCTAGAGCTGCGGCTGGCTGAGACCCCTCCGAGCGACGGCCCGCAATGCTCTTCTGGTCACACGTCCGATGCGAAGTGCAAGGGCGTGCCACCTGACCTATACCTGGTCAGGAAGGTGATGGGGATGCCTCGCTTAGTTTCCTGCATGGCATACACGTAAACATTAAATACGAGCCTCGATCGGCTCTCAGGTTATCCTGTGAATCGGCTCAAAGAGCCGATTCACCCATGATTCGTACGGGGTGCACGAATATATGGTGATCCTGCTTGATCAAGATAAAGCTAATGAGATCTACGACGATTTAGGGTTTTCACCGCATAATCGGATCATCCTACTCCAGGTTGGGCCTCGCGGCCACGCACGGTGATCGTAAGCCGACCCTAAACAAGGCCTAAAAACCAACATGAAGTTGATCCTCGGAACATCCTGTTTAGGACTTGCGAACGCCACCCTACGTGCCGCTGGATCCTCCACCCCTTTGTAAGGCCTAACTATTGCAGATGTTAAACTAATCCTTGCGGAACAAGGAGCAATCGTAACGGATCAGATCTACTAAACCATGACCAAGCGGGGTGCCGCCCCCACACCTGAGATAGATGTGAGGGCGGCTAGACATGCAAGGGTTGCACTACGTAAGCATATTATACGAAGAACTATGCTAACCCTAACACATCTATGATAACTACGTTGCTCGCCATCAAAGACGCTTCAGTACGAGCAACGCATGAACAACGTGGGGCTTGTGCTGCCTAGATCGCAAGATGCGATCTAGGCAGCATGTCGCTTACCTGGTAGAAACCCTCGAGACGAAGGAGTTGGCGATGCGCCGAGATTGGTTTGTTTTGGGTTGAACGTGAGTTGTTGTTTATTCCATAAACCCTAGATACATATTTATAGTCCAGCGGACTTTCTAATTCAGACGTGCACCTAACCGTGCACGAATAAAACTCTAACTCTTAATCTAAGATGCGATCTACTATATTACAGATACATGGGCAATTCAGCCCAGCTTCGTGTATAAGGCCAATTCTTGTTCTCCCTTCCATGTATATCTTCAAGTCTGTCTCAATCGTGGCCCACCTCTGACTCGGTCAAATTCTGGTGATAACACATGCCCCCCTGGTTTTGGAATTGGTAATTCCAAAATCACTATGTTTCCCTTCGTCGGGTCATGTCGTGGCAGAACCGTTTGCAGTATCCTCCATCATGATGCCCTGCCTTCTCAACTTCTCCGCGTGATCTGGCAGTTTTTTTTTTCTTTTCTTTAGGCACCACTTCCTCGGAAACTGCTGTGGCATTGAATTTCCACTATATCTCCCTTTATTTAACCGCTACGAACAGTTCTCCTCTGCATCTCCTTCGCATTAGCCACCATGTCTTCTTCCTCCTCTGCTTCATCGGATCCTTCCAGCCAGTCCTCCACATCCCGTGAGCCGACGCCGGAGTACAACCCGGCAAGGGTCCACGCGGCGAACATCCGTCGCGCCATTGCAGCCGGGGAGGAGTCAAACCATGACTTCTCCATCTGGTCCGAGGACGACCAGTCCTCGACGGACGGGGAGAGCGACCTCCGCTTCCTCGCCAACGGGGAATCGGAAGAGGAGAGCGATGACGATCGCTTCTCCTGGGATGACTTCACCTCCTCCGAGGGGGTGGATGAGGAGGAAGAGGACGACGACGACAGCTCCCCCGACGAGCCGCCGGCCAAGCGGTTCTGCCCTTGGCCGGGCAACCTTAGCGACTTCGACAGCGACGAGGACGATGCTGACGAAGAAGATGAAGACAACGAGGGCCCGGTCGGCGGCCATTGGAGCGACGACGAGCCCGCCGGGAGCAGCGCCGACAGCGGCGATGACGGCGACGACGAGGGCAGTGATGGCCCGTAGATAGGACCTCGAGAGTAGGGCCAGCAGTAGTAGATGGGGCAATGTATCCCCTAGTATTTCCCTTTTGAGAGAAACTAGCTTTTTATGTAAGAAACCTCGCCTATCAATGAAGAATTTTTCCCCAATTTGACTTTGCAGATTTCTTCTGAGTTTAATTGAGCCGATTTCCTCGTCTACTGATCTTGCCGATTCGTCCCTTTCGCCAATGCGTAATGAGCCGATAGCACCGCATCGGCCCTTTGAAATTCACCCTTCCCTTCTTCAACCGATGATTTTCTAAATCTGGTGGAAAATGCGGGATCTTCAGGAAAACCTTTGAACTTTTCCAACCAAATCCAATAATCCTCTTCAGTACTCATCATTGTGAAGAAGGTTGCAATGAAGGATCAGCCGATGGTATCCCCATCGGCTCTTTAAACAGAGTAAAACAGAGTATCCACCAGGCCTGCTGCCCCCCCGAGCCTTACTCGAGCCTGCTGCCCCCCGAGCCTTACTCGAGGCGAGAATGTAAGAGAGAATGCGCCAAAGCCGATCCTCTTTCTTCCTCGGACAGCCGATAATCTTCCGTTTCAGCTGAACTAGCCCCAAAGATTGGAAATCCTCGACAAAAAGGTTCAGGAACCCGGATCGGCTCGAAGCAGCTGAGGAAACAGTAGGCACCGTCGCTGGCCTGGATTTGGTGGAGACTCGATAAACATCGCATAATTCCACTGGAGTCGATGGCTGCGCATCGGCTGCTTTTCAATTCTAAAGTCGATGCCCTTGCATCGGCTGTGAAATTTTTTTTACTGGCCGATTTTCTCCTATCAGCCCCCAGTATTTCATTGCACACATGTTTGCACATGTGTATCCGCACATGTTCATCTGGCTATATGCCCCCCGAGCCGAATCTGCCAGATGACTGCAGATATCGGCTTTCATGGGTAGTCAGGGCAGTGCACTTGCACGTCGACTTCGCAAGGATTCATGCTGACCTTCATCTGCCGACGTGGCCGCCGCCTAGTGGATCGTCGCTTGAACACAAGCAGAATATGTGCAGAGGATAATTTTGGCCGATTGCTGGAATCGGCCTCCACATTGCTTGTTCGATGAAGGTTTTGTAATGTCCCTCCATAAAATTTTGGGGCCGATCCCAAGGATCAGCCTCGCCTTGTTTGCTCATTGGTTTAATCTTGCTACTCGGTCAGGCTGGATAAAACCAACCCAACCTCTGACTTGATGCGCCTGCCGTCGTCCACCTTGAGTGCATCGTATAATCGTGGAGCACTAAGCTCTGTCGGCAAGACGAGCACCATGTTTGTGCCAGCCGATGTTTCATCATCGGCCTTCTTTTGCTTGGGACGCCACTCCATTTTCCGTGGACGACCCTCTTCGTCCAGGGTTCGCTGAACTTTCGCAGCCAGATCAGGTCGTGCCTTCCTTAGCGTATGCAGGTATAACCTTTCGGCTTCCTCCAGGCCGCGCAACCGCTGAACCCTGCGTTTTTGTGAACGGCTGAGTCCGTCAGGGCACCACCTTGGACGGTGGTACCTGTCTTCTTCTTCTTCTAGTCCCTCGTCCTCAGAATCTTCAAGATCTGCCCATCGAGGGGACTCAGCACGTTTGCTCTGTGGCGGGAGAGGCCCTAAACGCTCGAACACAGACACGTTGGTTGCCTCCTTCTTCTTCTTGTTGCATTCTGGGCAATTGCCGATTGTGGGCAATCGGCTCATTCCTGAATCCCAGCAGTGTCTGAAGAAAGGGCAGTCCCAGTGTCTGGCGCTGTCATCTTGCTCCCTTGACTTGTCCGTGGCACGGCGCTCGTGCTCCTCCTCATCGCGATCATGCCGACGATGTCTTCTGGCTTCTCTAGCCAGACGATCTCCTTCATCATCATAGTTGGACCGTCGGCGTTGGTCGTACTGACTCACATATTTGTTGAGGAGGTGATCAGAGAGAGGTCGTTGGTATCTTATATTCTTCACCTCTCCCTCTGTGACGTAGCGCTTGCCATCATGATGGAGCCGATCGCGTGGAGCGGCCTCTTCTGTGTCCTTGGTATGAGAGCAGCTGCCCTCATCTCCATCCTTGCCAGAGTGGCTCCCAGGTCCTACCATGTTGATGCTGAACGAGGGACCTGGCTGGCAACCCTTAGGGTAGGTGACTTCCACCATGTTAACGGCGGGGAAGGGTTGGGTGTCGACCTTCATGGCGTACTGGTTGAAAATTAGCCGCCCCTTCTCTATCGCCGCTTGGATGTGCTGACGCCACACCCTGCAGTCGTTGGTGGCATGGGAGAGCGAGTTGTGGTACTTGCAGTACGGCTTTCCGTTCAGCTCTTGCGCCGTGGGGAACTTGAGACCTTCAGGAATCGTCAACTGTTTCTCCTTGAGCAGGAGGTCGAAGATTTGTTCAGTCTTGGTCACGTCAAAATCAAATCCCACAGGCGGCCCTGGTGGCTTTACCCATTTGCGGGACACGGGGGCTCCTCCCCGGGTCCACTCAGCCACTTGCTACTTCTTGGTCTCCCGCAGAACTTCGTCTTCCTCTCGCATCGACCGGGACTACCGCACGCTTGAACTTGTCTTGGTACAGTCCGGGTGGCGCTGTTCATATGCTGATAGTTTCGAACCATGTGCGCCGGCGAGGGATAATCTGCTTGGGAGGCCATGTCCTTGATCTCGAAGCAAGGCCCGCCGCTGCCAACTCGATCGCTTCCTTTTCGGTTACACGAACCGAATAACATCGGTTCCTCAGATTTCTGAAGCGCTGGATGTATTCCGCTACGGTTTCTCCACGCTTCTGACGTACTTGTGCTAGATCGGCAAGGCCAGACTCGGCAGCGTCTGAGTGATACTGCATGTGGAACTGTTCTTCCAACTGCTTCCAAGTCTGGATCGAGTTCGGCGGCAACGAGGTGTACCACCCGAAAGCCGATCCCGTGAGGGACTGTGAGAAGTACCTCACGCGTAATGGATCCGACACTGACGCCGTTCCAAGCTGTGCCAAGTATCGGCTTACATGCTCGATGGAGCTGGAGCCATCCGTTCCGCTGAATTTGGAGAAATCAGGGAGCCGATACTTAGGTGGTAGTGGGACCAATTCGTAGTCGTCGGGATACGGCTTGGAATAGCCGATCGTCCTTCTTTTCGGCACCATGCCGAACTGGTCCCTCAGGATCGTGCTGATTTGATCCGCGGTGCTGGCTGTAGGAGTGGAACTCTGAAGATTTGCCGGAGTGGCGTACTTAGCCAGCCACGCTTGCTTTTCTGATTCTGAGCCAACTGCAGGAGCTGCTCTCTGGAGGTTCGCCGGGGTGGCGTATTTTGTTAGCCACGTCTGCTTCTCAAGCTCTGTCGCTGACGTTCCTCCTGTCTTTGCCGGAGTCCCTGACGTCGTGGCCTGGTTTGAGAGAGCCCAGTTGCCACAATCTGGCACATACGTGCACGCGTATCCTTGAGGGATCTCCTTGGGCGCCTCAGCCAAGAACTGGTAGTCGCTAGGGTCGCCACCGGTCTTGTAGACGACGAATGCCGGTGTAGCCGGCACTTCAGCTGGTGCTGCCAACGCATATGGCAGCGGCGGACGGGACTGGAGTGGCAACTCTCCTTGATGCGTCCCGAGAGCTGGTCCTGACGGCGAGTACTGGTGGCTCATGATCTCCTGGATCACGCGCAGAGCGACGCGCTCCAACACGTTGACCAAGTTCTCAGAGTGGCGGTATAGCGAGTGAGCCACCAAGTAGTTGATCTCCTGCCGCAGGCCCCTGGTGCGTTCCTCCGACGGGGCAGAGAGGTCTATCCCATCGAGTGCACCTTGCGGTGAGAATCCCTTCCATCTGATGCCATGGGAACGGGTTCTCTGAAAAGAGCCGATGAGGTCGGCTTCGAGGGTGACCTTGATCTCGTCATATCTCTTTTTGAGCTCGTCAGGCAGCTCCTCGTAGGTGACTGGCGTGCCGTCCGCCATCTCAGATGTAGATGGCGATGTGGTTGATGTAGACGATGGTCCCACCGGGCGTGCCAGAATGTGTTGACTGCCAAAACCCACCGGCGGGCAGCGACGTTCAACACGGTAGAGCCGGGAAGAGCCTAGAGCTGCGGCTGGCTGAGACCCCTCCGAGCGACGGCCCGCAATGCTCTTCTGGTCACACGTCCGATGCGAAGTGCAAGGGCGTGCCACGTGACCTATACCTGGTCAGGAAGGTGATGGGGATGCCTCGCTTAGTTTCCTGCATGGCATACACGTAAACATTAAATACGAGCCTCGATCGGCTCTCAGGTTATCCTGTGAATCGGCTCAAAGAGCCGATTCACCCATGATTCGTACGGGGTGCACGAATATATGGTGATCCTGCTTGATCAAGATAAAGCTAATGAGATCTACGACGATTTAGGGTTTTCACCGCATAATCGGATCATCCTACTCCAGGTTGGGCCTCGCGGCCACGCACGGTGATCGTAAGCCGACCCTAAACAAGGCCTAAAAACCAACATGAAGTTGATCCTCGGAACATCCTGTTTAGGACTTGCGAACGCCACCCTACGTGCCGCTGGATCCTCCACCCCTTTGTTAGGCCTAACTATTGCAGATGTTAAACTAATCCTTGCGGAACAAGGAGCAATCGTAACGGATCAGATCTACTAAACCATGACCAAGCGGGGTGCCGCCCCCACACCTGAGATAGATGTGAGGGCGGCTAGACATGCAAGGGTTGCACTACGTAAGCATATTATACGAAGAACTATGCTAACCCTAACACATCTATGATAACTACGTTGCTCGCCATCAAAGATGCTTCAATACGAGCAATGCATGAACAACGTGGGGCTTGTGCTGCCTAGATCGCAAGATGCGATCTAGGCAGCATGTCGCTTACCTGGTAGAAACCCTCGAGACGAAGGAGTTGGCGATGCGCCGAGATTGGTTTGTTTTGGGTTGAACGTGAGTTGTTGTTTATTCCATAAACCCTAGATACATATTTATAGTCCAGCGGACTTTCTAATTCAGAAGTGCACCTAACCGTGCACGAATAAAACTCTAACTCTTAATCTAAGATGCGATCTACTATATTACAGATACATGGGCAATTCAGCCCAGCTTCGTGTATAAGGCCAATTCTTGTTCTCCCTTCCATGTATATCTTCAAGTCTGTCTCAATCGTGGCCCACCTCTGACTCGGTCAAATTCTGGTGATAACAGTTTCAAAGGTGGCATGAGATCGAAAGAAAAAGGCAAGTGACCAAATATCAGGAGCCAAAAATAATCCAAGATTTATTGTACATAGAGGATGACATGTGGGTCCCATTTTGCAGCAGCGGTCTCAATGTTTGTAATGCGGCTTGAGATCAAAAGAAAAAGAAAGTAGCTAGTAATTAGGGGGTGAAAAAAAATCCAAGAAAAGAAAGTTGATGGACATAGAGGATGACATGCGGGTCCCTTGAGCCAACAGCTTACTCAACGTTTCAAAGGGGGCAGGGGATCAAAAGAAAAAGGCAAGCCAAAAATCAGAGGGTGAAAAAAAATCCAACAAAGGAAACTTTTATAGCACATAGAGGATGACATGCGGGTCCCATGAGCCAGCAGGTCTCTCAACGTTTCAAACGTGGCATGAGATCGAAAGAAAAAGGCAAGTGAAAAAATATCAGGAGCCAAAAATAATTCAAGAAAAGAAAGTTTTATAGTACATAGAGGATGACATGCGGGTCCCATTTAGCAGCAGCGGTATCACCGTTTGAGAGGCGGCAGGGGATCGAAAGAAAAAGGCAAGTGAAAAAATATGAGCAGCCAAAAATAATTCAAGAAAAGAAAGTTTTATAGTACATAGAGGATGACATGCGGGTCCGATTTAGCAGCAGCGGTATCACCGTTTGAGAGGCGGCAGGGGATCAAAAGAAAAAAGAAATTGCCAAAAATCAGAGGGTGAAAAAAAACCAAGAAAATGAACTTTTATAGTACATAGAGGATGACATGCGGGTCCCATGAGCCTGCAGGTTCCTCAACGTTTCAAACGTGGCATGAGATCGAAAGAAAAAGGTAAGTGACCAAATATGAGGTGCCAAAAATAATTCAAGAAAAGAAAGTTTTATAGTACATAGAGGATGACATGCGGGTCCCATTTAGCAGTAGCGGTATCACCGTTTGAGAGGCGGCAGGGGATCGAAAGAAAAAGGCAAGTGACCAAATTTGAGGTGCCAAAAAAAATCCAAGAAAAGAAAGTTTTATAGTACATAGAGGATGACATGCGGGTCCCATTTAGCAGCAGCGGTATCACCGTTTGAGAGGCGGCAGGGGATCGAAAGAAAAAGGCAAGTGACCAAATATGAGGTGCCAAAAAAATCCAAGAAAAGAAAGTTTTATAGTACATAGAGGATGACATGCGGGTCCCATTTAGCAGCAGCGGTATCACCGTTTGAGAGGCGGCAGGGGATCGAAAGAAAAAGGCAAGTGACCAAATTTGAGGTGCCAAAAAAAAACTCCAAGAAAAGAAAGTTTTATAGTACATAGAGGATGACATGCGGGTCCCATTTAGCAGCAGCGGTATCACCGTTTGAGAGGCGGCAGGGGATCGAAAGAAAAAGGCAAGTGACCAAATTTGAGGTGCCAAAAAAAACTCCAAGAAAAGAAAGTTGATTGCACATAGAGGATGACATGCGGGTCCCATTTAGCAGCAGCGGTCTCAACGTTTCCAAGGCGGCAAGGGATCAAAAGAAAAAGGAAGTAGCCAGAAATCAGGGGGTCAAAAAAATCCAAGAATAGAAAGAATTTTGGTTCATAGAGGATGACATGCGGGACCCATGATCCTGCATCGTAAACGGCTCGATCGGAGAACGTTGAACGAGATGGCGCGATCGAGAAAAAAAACAATGCCAGAGAGGCTGCCATCTGGGCCCTACATCCCTCGGCGGTGCGGATTTGCGTTGACTCGGCCGGCGAACCCGAGAATTCGCGATGCACCACGTCCCGGGCCACCATACGCGACGTTTTGGCCGCTTTCGTTGGGCTAGGTGGCCTCAAAAACGAGAAAAAAAAAGTTTTGACATGCACCACGGAGGGACCAAAATCGTCGGCCATGGTACACCAGCAACCACGGCGCGACTTCAACTTCGTCGGCCATGGCAACTTTTCTTGTAGTGCTAGTATCAACTCTCTATCAAAGACTTTACTTGGCACAACAATGCAATAAAGTAAAGATACAAAGGTATTGCTACAGTAGTAACAAGCACCTTGACTCTTATATAAAACAAAAATTGCAGAAATAAAACAATGGGTTGTCTCACATAAGCGCTTTTCTTTAACGCCTTTCAGCTAGGCGCAGAAAGTGTACATCAAGTAACATCAAGAGAAGAAGCATCAACATCATAATTTGTTCTAATAATAGAATCAAAAGGCAACTTAATTCTCTTTCTAGGGAAGTGTTCCATACCTTTCTTAAGAGGGAATTGATATTTAATTTTTCCTTCTTTTATATCAATAATAGCACCAACGGTTCAAAGAAAGGGTCTTCCCAAAATAATAGGACAAGATGCATTGCATTCAATATCCAAGACAACAAAATCAACAGGGACAAGGTTATTGTTAACCATAATGTGAACATTTTCAATCCTCCCCAAAGGTTTCTGTATAGAATTATCAGCAAGATTAACATCCAAATAACAATATTTCAATGGTGGCAAGTCAAGCATATCATATAGTTTCTTAGGCATAACAGAAATACTTGCACCAAGATCACATAAAGCATTACAATCAAAATCATTGACCTTCATTTTAATGATGGGCTCCCAACCATCTTCTAACTTCCTAGGAATAGAAGCTTCAAGTTTTAATTCCTCTTCTCTAGATTTTATGAGAGCATTTGTAACATGTTTTGTAAAGGCCAAGTTTATAGCACTAGCATTAGGACTTCTAGCAAGTTTTTGCAAGAACTTAATAACTTCAGAGATATGACAATTATCAAAATCAAAACCATTATGATCTAAAGCAATGGGATCATTGTCCCCAATATTCTGAAAAATTTCAGCACTTTTATCACAAACAGTTTCAAATAGCTTTTGCAATTTTGCATGCTTTGTATTAGAAGTAGAAACATTGCCAACACCAATTATTTTACCATTGATAGTAGGAGGTTTAGCAACATGTGAAGCATCAACATTACTAGTGGTAGTAATAGTCCAAACTTTAGCTACATTATTCTCTTTAGCAAGTTTTTCTTCTCTTTCCCACCTAGCATGCAATTCGGTCATCATTCTAATATTGTCATTAATTCGAACTTGGATAGCGTTTGCTGTAGCAAATGACTTAATATCTTTAGTTTCATTAGGCATAACTTTCAGTTTTAAAAGATCAACATCAGCAGCAAGACTATCAACCTTAGAAGCAAGAACATCAATTTTACCAAGCTTTTCCTCAACAGATTTGTTAAAAGTAGTTTGTGTACTAATGAATTCTTTAAGCATGACTTCAAGACCAGAGGGTACACTCCTACTATTGTTGTAAGAATTACCATAACCATTACAATTATTAGAAGGATATGGCATATAGTTGTTACCAAAATTATTCCTATAAGCATTGTTGTTGAAATTATTATTTTTAATGAAGTTCACATTAACATGCTCTTCTTGAGCAACCAATGAAGCTAAAGGAACATTATTAGGATCAACATTAGATCTACCATTAACAAGCATAGACATAATAACATCAATCTTATCACTCAAGGAGGAGGTTTCTTCAACATAATCTACCTTCTTACCTTGAGGAGTCCTTTCAGTGTGCCATTCAGAGTAGTTGATCATCATATCATCAAGAAGTTTTGCTGCAGCACCCAAAGTGATGGACATAAAAGTACCTCCAGCAGCTGAATCCAATAGGTTCCTTGATACGTCTCAAACGTATCTATAATTTCTTATGTTCCATGCTAGTTTTATGACAATACTCACATGTTTTATATACACTTTATATCATTTTGATGCATTTTACGGCACTAACCTATTAACAAGATGCTGAAGCGCCAGTTCCTGTTTTCTGCTGTTTTTGGTTTCAGAAATCCTACACAGGAAATATTCTCGGAATTGGACGAAACAAAAGCCCACGGTCTTATTTTCCACGGAGCCTTCCAGAAGTCCGAAGAGGAGACGAAGAGGGGCGACGAGGCGGCCACACCCTAGGGGGCGCAGCCCCACCCCTGGCCGCGCCGCCCTATGGGTTGGGCCCCTCGAGTGTCCCCCGACTCTGCCCCTTCGCCTATTTAATCTCTCCGTCGCGAAAGCCCTAGTACCGAGAGCCACGATACGAGAAAAGTTACTGTGACGCCGCCGCCGCCAATCCCATCTCGGGGGATTCAGGAGATCGCCTCCGGCACCCTGCCGGAGAGGGGAATCATCACCGGAGGGCTCTACATCACCATGCCCGCCTCCGGACTGATGCGTGAGTAGTTCATCCTTGGACTATGGGTCCATAGCAGTAGCTAGATGGTTGTCTTCTCCTCTTGTGCTATCATGTTTAGATCTTGTGAGCTGCCTATCATGATCAAGATCATCTATTTGTAATGCTACATGTTGTGTTTGTTGGGATCCGATGAATATGAAATACTATGTCAAGTTGATTATTGATCTATCATATATGTGTTGTTTATGATCTTGCATGCTCTCCGTTGCTAGTAGAGGCTCTGGCCAAATTGATACTTGCATTGTAACTCCAAGAGGGGGTATTTATGCTCGATAGTGGGTTCATGCCTCCATTGAATCTGGGACAGTGACAGAAAGTTCTAAGGTTATGGATGTGTTGTTGCCACTAGGGATAAAACATCAATGCTTTTTCTAAGGATATTTGTATTGTTTATATTACGCATAGTACTTAATTCAATTGTCTGTTGTTTGCAACTTAATACTGGAAGGGGTGCGGAAGCTAACCCGAAGGTGGACTTTTTAGGCATAGATGCATGCTGGATAGCGGTCTATGTTCTTTGTCGTAATGACCTAAGTAAAACTCATAGTAGTCATCATGATATGTATGGGCATTGTTATGCCCTCTCTATTTGTCAACTGCCCAACTGTAATTTGTTCACCCAACATGCTATTTATCTTATTGGAGAAACACCACTAGTGAACTGTGGACCTCGGTCCATTCTTTTACATCTGAAATACAATCTACTGCAATCATTGTTCTCTTTTATTCTTTGCAAACAAACATCATTCTCCACACCATACGTTTAATCCTTTGTTTACAGCAAGCCGGTGAGATTGACAACCTCACTGTTAAGTTGGGGCAAAGTATTTTGATTGTGTTGTGCAGGTTCCACGTTGGCGCCGAAATCCCTGGTGTTGCGCGCACTACACTCCTTCACCAACAACCTTCACGTGGCCTTCATCTCCTACTGGTTTGATAACCTTGGTTTCTTACTGAGGGGAAAACTTGTTGGTATGTGCATCACACCTTCCTCTTGGGGTTCCCAACGGACATGTGCATCACGCGTCATCATTCCTCGAAGAAAAATTTAATCCTGCATAAAAGGTTTGGATGATCATCCAAGTAGTTAGTCCATGGGTAGGGCAATTCTTTACCAAAGATTTCATTCTTTCCCATGCTTGGGCAACATGTTCATTATCCAATTGCTTAAAATTCATAATGCTACTTCTCAAAGATATAATTTTAGCAGGAGGATAATATCTTCCAATGAAAGCATCCTTACATTTAGTCCATGAATCAATACTATTCTTAGGCAAAGATAGCAACCAATCTTTAGCTCTTCCTCTTAAGGAGAAAGGAAACAATTTCAGTTTTATAATGTCCCCATCTACATCCTTATAATTTTGCATTTCACAAAGTTCAACAAAATTATTAAGATGGGAAGCAGCATCATCAGTACTAACACCAGAAAATTGCTCTCTCATAACAAGATTTAGTAAAGCAGGTTTAATTTCATAAAATTCTGCTGTAGCAGCAGGTGGAGCAATAGGAGTGCATATGAAATCATTATTATTGGTTCTAGTGAAGTGATACGTCTCCGACGTATCGATAATTTCTTATGTTCCATGCCACATTATTGATGATATCTACATGTTTTATGCATACTTTATGTCATATTTATGCGTTTTCCGGAACTAACCTATTGACGAGATGCCGAAGGGCCAGTTGTTGTTTTCTGCTGTTTTTGGTTTCAGAAATCCTAGTAAGGAAATATTCTCGGAATCGGACGAAATCAACCCAGCATCTTAGAATCCCCGGAAGCATCCAGAACACCCGAGAGTCGCCAGAGGGGGGCCACAGGCCCACCAGATGGTAGGCCGGCGCGGCCTGGGGGTGGCCCGCGCCCCCCTATCGTGTCGTCGCCTCGTTGTCCTTCTGACGCCGCCTCTTCGCCTATAAGAAGCCCCTCGACCTAAAACCTCGATACGGAAAAGCCACGGTACGAGAAACCATCCAGAGCCGCCGCCATCGCGAAGCCAAGATCTGGGGGACAGGAGTCTCTGTTCCGGCACGCCGCCGGGACGGGGAAGTGCCCCCGGAAGGCTTCTCCATCGACACCACCGCCATCTTCATCAACGCTGTTGTCTCCCATGAGGAGGGAGTAGTTCTCCATCGAGGCTAAGGGGCTGTAACGGTAGCTATGTGGTTCATCTCTCTCCTATGTACTTCAATACAATAATCTCATGAGCTGCCTTACATGATTGAGATTCATATGATGATGCTTGTAATCTAGATGTCATTATGCTAGTCAAGTGGATTTTACTTATGTGATCTCCGGAGACTCCTTGTCCCACGTGTGTAAAGGTGACAGTGTGTGCATCGTGTGGGTCTCTTAGGCTATATTTCACAGAATACTTATTCACTGTTATGAATAGCATAGTGAAGCGCTTATTTATATCCCTTTATGATTGCAATGTGTTTTGTATCACAATTTATCTGTGTGGTACTCTAGTGATGTTATTAAAGTAGTTTATTCCTCCTGCACGGTGTAATGGTGACAGTGTGTGCATCGTGTAGTACTTGGCATAGGCTATGATTGTGATCTCTTGTAGATTATGAAGTTAACTATTGCTATGATAGTATTGATGTGATCTATGCCTCCTTTCGTAGCGTGAAGGTGACAGTGTGCATGCTATGTTAGTACTTGGTTTGGTTATGTTGATCTGTCATGCACTCTAAGGTTATTTAAATATGAACATCGAATATTGTGGAGCTTGTTAACTCCGGCATTGAGGGTTCGTGTAATCCTACACAGTTAGTGGTGTTCATCATCCAACAAGAGGGTGTAGAGTCTAGCATCTATTTATTTATCCTGTTATGTGATCAATGTTGAGAGTGTCCACTAGTGAAAGTATAATCCCTAGGCCTTGTTCCTAAATACTGCTATCGCTGCTTGTTTACTGTTTTACTGTGTTTCTACTGCCTGCAATATTACCACCATCAACCACACGCCAGTCCTGGACAGCAAAGCACTTTTCTGGTGCCGTTGCTACTGCTCATATTTATTCATACCACCTGTATTTCACTATCTCTTCGCCGAACTAGTGCACCTATTAGGTGTGTTGGGGACACAAGAGACTTCTTGCTTTGTGGTTGCAGGGTTGCATGAGAGGGATATCTTTGACCTCTTCCTCCCTGAGATCGATAAACCTTGGGTGATCCACTTAAGGGAAACTTGCTGCTGTCCTACAAACCTCTGCTCTTGGAGGCCCAACACTGTCTACAAGAATAGAAGCACCCGTAGACATCATGAAGTCACACAACTTAGTGTTCTCAGGAATATTCATTTTAACAATAATAAAAATAAGTAAAGCAAACCGAATTTAAGTAAAGTAAAACAAGTAACTATTTTTTGTGTTTTTGATATAAAGAAAGCAAACAAGACAGAAAATAAAATAAAGCAAGACAATAAACAAAGTAAAGAGATTGGATGTGAGAGACTCCCCTTGGAGCGTGTCTTGATCTCCCCGGCAACGGCGCCAGAAAAATGTCTTGATGGCGCGTGATGCACACGTCCGTTGGGAACCCCAAGAGGAAGGTGTGATGCGCACATCAGCAAGTTTTTCCCTCACTAAGAAACCAAGGTTATCGAACCAGTAGGAGATGAAGACTGATACGCATACAACACGCGACCGTTGGGAACCCCAAGAGGAAGGTGTGATGCGTACAGCGGCAAGTTTTCCCTCAGTAAGAAACCAAGGTTTATCGAACCAGTAGGAGCCAAGAAGCACGTTGAAGGTTGATGGCGGCGAAGTGTAGTGCGGCGCAACACCAGGGATTCCGGCGCCAACGTGGAACCTGCACAACACAACCAAAGTACTTTGTCCCAACGTAACAGTGAGGTTGTCAATCTCACCGGCTTGCTGTAACAAAGGATTAGATGTATAGTGTGGATGATGAAGTTTGCAGAAAACAGTAGAACAAGTATTGCAGTAGATTGTATTCGATGAAAAGAATGGACCGGGGTCCACAGTTCACTAGAGGCGTCTCTCCCATAAGAATAAGTATGTTGGGTGAACAAATTACAGTTGGGCAATTGACAAATAAAGAGGGCATGACCATGCACATACATGATATGATGAGTATTGGGAGATTTAATTGGGCATTACGACAAAGTACATAGACCGCTATCCAGCATGCATCTATGCCTAAAAAGTCCACCTTCAGGTTATCATCCGAACCCCTTCCAGTATTAAGTTGCAAACAACAGACAATTGCATTAAGTATGGTGCGTAATGTAATCAACAACTACATCCTTAGACATAGCATCGATGTTTTATCCCTAGTGGCAACAGTACATCCACAACCTTAGAACTTTCTCACATCGTCCTGCATTTAATGGAGGCATGAACCCACTATCAAGCATAAATACTCCCTCTTGGAGTTACTAGCAAAAACTTGGCCAGAGCCTCTACTAACAACGGAGAGCATGCAAGATCATAAACAACACATAGGTAATAGATTGATAATCAACATAACATAGTATTCTCTATCCATCGGATCCCAACAAACACAACATGTAGCATTACAGATAGATGATCTTGATCATGTTAGGCAGCTCACAAGACCCGACAATGAAGCACAATTAGGAGAAGACGACCATCTAGCTACTGCTATGGACCCATAGTCTAGGGGTGAACTACTCACTCATCACTCCGGAGGCGACCATGGCGGTGAAGAGTCCTCTGGGAGATGATTCCCCTCTCCGGCAGGGTGCCGGAGGTGATCTCCTGAATCCCCCGAGATGGGATTGGCGGGGGCGGCGTCTCTGGAAGGTTTTCCATATCGTGGCTCTCGGTACTGGGGTTTTCGCGACTTAGGCTTTAAGTAGGCGGAGGAGATAGGTCAGGGGGCGTCACGAGGGCCCCACACGCTAGGGCCATGCGGGCCCCCCCTGGGCCGCGCCGCCCTAGTGTGGCGGCGCCCCGTGGCCCCACTTCGTCTCTCCCTCGGACTTCTGGAAGCTTCGTGGCAAAATAGGCCCCTGGGCGTTGATTTCGTCCAATTCCGAAAATATTTCCTTACTAGGATTTCTGAAACCAAAAACAGCAGAAACAAAGAATCGGCTCTTCGGCATCTCGTTAATAGGTTAGTGCCGGAAAATGCATAAATATGACATAAAGTATGTATAAAACATGTAGGTATCATCAATAAAGTGGCATGGAACATAAGAAATTATCGATACGTCGGAGACGTATCAGCATCCCCAAGCTTAGTTCCTGCTCGTCCCGAGTAGGTAAACGATAACAAAGATAATTTCTGGAGTGACATGCCATTATAATTTTGATCATACTATTGTAAGCACATGTAATGAATGCAGTGATCAAAGCAATGGTAATGTAATGAGTAAACAACTGAATCATATAGCAAAGACTTTTCATGAATAGTACTTTCAAGACAAGCATCAATAAGTCTTGCATAAGAGTTAACCCATAAAGCAATAAATTCATAGTAAAAGCATTGAAGCAACACAAATGAAGATTAAGTTTCAGCAGTTGCTTTCAACTTGTAACATGTATATCACATGGATATTGTCAATGTAAAGTAATATAACAAGTGCAATATGCAAGTATGTAGGAATCAATGCACAGTTCACACAAGTGTTTGCTTCTTGAGATGGAGAGAAATAGGTGAACTGACTCAACATAAAAGTAAAAGAAAGGCCCTTCGCAGAGGGAAGCATTGATTGCTATATTTGTGCTAGAGCTTTGGATTTGAAAACAAGAAACAATTTTGTCAACGGTAGTAATAAAGCATATGCATCATGTAAATTATATCCTACAAGTTGCAAGCCTCATGCATAGTATACTAATAGTGACCGCACCTTGTCCTAATTAGCTCGGATTACCTGGATTATCATCGCAATACATATGTTTTAACCAAGTGTCACAAAGGGGTACCTCTATGCCGCCTGCATGTACAAAGGTCTAAGGAGAAAGCTCGCATTGGATTTCTCGCTTTTGATTATTCTCAACTTAGACATCCATACCGGGACAACATAGACAACAAATAATGGACTCCTCTTTAATGCATAAGCATTTAGCAACAATTAATGTTCTCATATGAGATTGAGGATATTTTTCCAAAACTGAAACTTCCACCATGAATCATGGCTTTAGTTAGCGGCCCAATGTTCTTCTCTAACAGTATGCATGCTCTAACCATTCAACTAGTGGTAAATCTCCCTTACTTCAGACAAGACGGACATGCATAGCAACTCACATGATATTCAACAAAGAGTAGTTGATGGCGTCCCCAGAAACATGGTTATCGCTCAACAAGCAACTTAATAAGAGATAAAGTGCATAAGTACATATTCAATACCACAATAGTTTTTAGGCTATTTGTCCCATGAGCTATATATTGCAAAGGTGAAGAATAGAAATTTTAAAGGTAGCACTCAAGCAATTTACTTTGGAATGGCGAAGAAATACCATGTAGTAGGTAGGTATGGTGGACACAAATGGCATAGTGGTTGGCTCAAGGATTTTGGATGCATGAGAAGTATTCCCTCTCGATACAAGGTTTAGGCTAGCAAGGTTATTTGAAACAAACACAAGTATGAAGCGGTGCAACAAAACTTACATAAAAGACATATTGTAAACATTATAAGACTCTACACCGTCTTCCTTGTTGTTCGACTCTTTACTAGAAATTATCTAGACCTTAGAGAGACCAATTATGCAAACCAAATTTTAGCAAGCTCTATGTATTTCTTCACTAATAGGTGCAAAGTATATGATGCAAGAGATTAAACATGAGCACAACAATTGCCAAGTATCAAATTATCCAAGACATTATATCAATTACTACATGTAGTGTTTCCCGTTTCCAACCATATAACAATTTAACGAAGAAGATTCAACCTTCGCCATGAATATTATGAGTAAAGCCTAAGGACATATTTGTCCATATGCAACCGCGGAGCGTGTGTCTCTCCCACACAATGAATGCTAGGATCCATTTTATTCAAACAAACAAAAAAAACAAAAAAAAACAGACGCTCCAAGCAAAGTGCATAAGATGTGATGGAATAAAAATTTAGTTTCACTAGAGGAACCTGATAATGTTATCGATGAAGAAGGGGATGCCTTGGGCATCCCCAAGCTTAGACGCTTGAGTCTTCTTGAAATATGCAGGGGTGAACCACCGGGGCATCCCCAAGCTTAGAGCTTTCACTCTCCTTGATCATATTGCAGTTGGCGGAGCTTCGAGGGAAATCATGGGCGGGCGAGGCTAAAAAGGAACACGGAATTTTTTTCAGTGGTTATAGATCAGCAATACGTAATATTAGTCACTAAATTCTTGTTTTCAGTGGTTATAGATCAGCAATACGTAATATTAGTACATCATAAAAGAAGCTATACCAAAAGATGGTACCAAAAGGATGAGTACATCGTAGATGGTCAGGCATGAGTTAATATACATACTTGATACAGTTGATACAACAAGTCAGCTCTTTGGTTTGGTGGATGTTGCCATGAGGGATCGTTCATTTGGCCGAAGTCCTTCATCGAGGTTATGTTGGTGTTGGACTGCTGGTGCTGTTCCAATTCAAGCAAAGGAAAAGGATCATTTGCTGCCACTGTAGGATCTTCGTCAGTATCATTTATGCCATCTCTTTTTCTTTTGTAGACAAAATGGTTTCTTCTCTGAGTGGCCTTTCCCATGGCTGTTAGCATGCTGCAGTTTGTAAAATTCAGAACAGATTGAGTGAACAAACCAATCCGTCAGCCATGCCATCAAATTGACAAATCGCTAGCTAGGAATTTGGAGAATGATAGAAACGTAACTGGATTAGATGGGGCAATTCGGGAAGGGGGCGGGCTTGATTCAGTAGGAAGTCGCTCATCGTGGCGTCGGCTGCTGGACCTCCGTCCGTCCAGCAGGTGCTGTGCCGGCGGGCGGCGCCGCGACTGCTGTGCGCCTGTGCCCCTGCTCCGCCTCCCCTGCTTCCCCCCGGCAGGCCAATTCCCCCTTCCTAAATTCCTAATCATAGACAGGCCGAGGCAGGCAGGGCATTCTGGTGGGCTGGGCATCTGATGCATAGTATTAAATTTTCTTTTGCTAAAAAGCTGGGCGGGCCATGGCCCAGTTTGGCCCCTACTAAGCTCCGCCAGTGTCATATTGTATCATCCTCCTCTCTTGATCCTTGAAAACTTCCTCCACACCAAACTCAAAACAACTCATTAGAGGGTTAGTGCATAATCAAAATTCACATGTTCAGTGCATAATCATTCTTAACACTTCTGGACATTACACAAAGCTACTGAAAGTTAATGGAATAGAAAAATCCATCAAGCATAGCAAAACAGGCAATGCGAAATAAAAGGCAGAATCTGTCAAAACAGAACAGTTCGTAAAGATGAATTTCTAAGAGGCACCAGACTTGCTCAAATGAAAATTCTCAAACTGAATGAAAGTTGCGTATATATCTGAGGATCACTCACGTAAATTGACATAATTTTATGAGTTACCTACAGAGAATTAGGCCCAGATTCGTGACAGCAAAGAAATCTGTTTCTGCGCAGTAATCCAAATCTAGTATGAACCTTACTATCAACGACTTTACTTGGCACAACAATGCAACAAAAGTAAGATAAGGAGAGGTTGCTACAGTATTAACAACTTCCAAGACTCAAATATAAAATAAAAGTGCAGTAGTAAAATCATGGGTTGTCTCCCATAAGCGCTTTTCTTTAACGCCTTTCAGTTAGGCGCAGAAAGTGTGTATCAAGTGTTATCAAGAGACGAAGCATCAACATCATAATTTGTTCTAATAATAGAATAAAAAGGTAACTTCATTCTCTTTCTAGGGAAGTGTTCCATACCTTTCTTGAGAGGAAATTGATATTTAATATTACCTTCCTTCATGTCAATAACAGCACCAACAGTTCGAAGAAAAGGTCTTCCCAATATAATGGGACAAGATGCATTGCATTCAATATCCAAGACAACAAAATCAACGGGGACAAGGTTATTGTTAACGGTAATGCGAACATTATCAACTCTCCCTAAAGGTTTCTTTGTAGAATTATCAGCAAGATTAACATCCAAATAACAATTTTTCAATGGTGGCAAGTCAAGCATATTATAAATTTTCTTAGGCATAACGGAAATACTTGCACCAAGATCACATAAAGCATTGCAATCAAAGTCATTGACCTTCATCTTAATGATGGGCTCCCAACCATCCTCTAGCTTCCTAGGAATAGAAGCTTCACGTTCTAGTTTCTCTTCTCTAGCTTTTATGAGAGCATTTGTAATATGTTTTGTAAAAGCCAAATTTATAGCACTAGCATTAGGACTCTTAGCAAGTTTTTGTAAGAACTTTATAACTTCAGAGATGTGTCAATCATCAACATCCAAACCATTATGATCTAAAGCAATGGGATCATTATCCCCAATGTTGGAAAAAATTTCAACAGTTTTATCACAGGCAATTTCAGCAGTTTTAGCAGTTTCAGGCAGTTTTTCGCGCTTTGCATTAGAAGTGGAAACATTGCCAACACCAATTCTTTTACCATTAATAGTAGGAGGTGCAGCAACATGTGGAGCATTAGCATTTCTAGTGGTGGTAATAGTCCAAACTTTAGCTATATTATCTTCTTTCGCATTTTCTTCTTTCTCCCACCTAGCACGCAATTCGGCCATCAATCTTATATTCTCATTAATTCTAACTTGGATGGCATTTGCTGTAGTAAAAATTTTATTATTATGATTTTCATTAGGCATAACTTTCGATTTCAAAAGATCAACATCAGCAGCAAGACTATCGACTTTAGAAGCTAGTATATCAATTTTCCCAAGCTTTTCTTCAACAGATTTGTTAAAAGCAGTTTTGTACTAATAAATTCTTTAAGCATGGCTTCAAGTCTAGGGGGTGTATTCCTATTATTTTTGTAAGAATTCCCATAAGAATTACCATAACCGTTACCATTATTATAAGGATATGGCCTATAGTTGTTACTAGAATTGTTCCGGTAAGCATTGTTGTTGAAATTATTATTTTTAATGAATTTTACATCAACATGTTCTTCTTGGGCAACCAATGAAGCTAACGGAACATTATTAGGATCAATATTAGTCCTACCATTCACAAGCATAGACATAATAGCATCAATCTTATCATTCAAGGAAGAGGTTTCTTCGACAGAATTTACCTTCTTACCTTGTCGAGCTCTTTCCGTGTGCCATTCAGAGTAATTAATCATCATATTATCAAGAAGCTTTGTTGCTTCGCCTAGAGTGATGGACATAAAGGTACCTCCAGCAGCTGAATACAATAAGTTCCACGAAGAAAAATTCAGTCCTGCATAAAAGGTTTGGATGATCATCCAAGTAGTCAGTCCATGGGTTGGGCAGTTTTTAACCAAAGATTTCATTCTTTCCCAAGCTTGGGCAACATGCTCATTATCCAATTGTTTAAAATTCATTATGCTACTCCTCAAAGATATAATTTTAGCAGGAGGATAATATCTACCAATAAAAGCATCCTTGCATTTAGTCCATGAATCAATACTATTCTTAGGCAGAGATAGCAACCAATCTTTAGCTCTTCCTCTTAATGAGAAAGGAAACAATTTTAATTTTATAATATCACCATCTACATCTTTATACTTTTTCATTTCACATAATTCAACAAAATTATTAAGATGGGCAGCAGCATCATCAGAACTAACACCAGAAAATTGCTCTCTCATAACAAGATTCAGTAAAGCAGGTTTAATTTCAAAGAATTCTGCTGTAGTAGCAGGTGGAGCAATAGGTGTGCATAAGAAATCATTATTATTTGTGGTTGTGAAGTCACACAACTTAGTATTTTCAGGAGTACCCATTTTAGCAATAGTAAATAAAGCAAACTAGATAAAGTAAATGCAAGTAACTAATTTTTTTGTGTTTTTTAATATGGAGAATGCAAACAAGATAGCAAATAAAGTAAAACTAGCAACTAATTTTTTTTTGTGTTTTGATATAATGCAGCAAACAAGAAAGTAAATAAAATAAAGCAAGACAAAAACAAAGTAAAGAGATTGGATGTGGAGACTCCCCTTGCAGCGTGTCTTGATCTCCCCGGCAACGGCGCCAGAAAACAGTCTTGATACGCGTACAGCACGCGACCGTTGGGAACCCCAAGAGGAAGGTGTGATGCGTACAGCGGCAAGTTTTCCCTCAGTAAGAAACCAAGGTTTATCGAACCAGTAGGAGCCAAGAAGCATGTTGAAGGTTGATGGCGGCGAAGTGTAGTGCGGCGCAACACCAGGGATTCAGGCGCCAACGTGGAACCTGCACAACACAACCAAAGTACTTTGTCCCAACGTAACAGTGAGGTTGTCAATCTCACCAGCTTGCTATAACAAAGGATTAGATGTATAGTGTGGATGATGAAGTTTGCAGAAAACAGTAGAACAAGTATTGCACTAGATTGTATTCGATTAAAAGAATGGACCGGGGTCCACAGTTCACTAGAGGCGTCTCTCCCATAAGAATAAGTATGTTGGGTGAACAAATTACAGTTGGGCAATTGACAAATAAAGAGGGAATGACCATGCACATACATGATATGATGATTATTGTGAGATTTAATTGGGCATTACGACAAAGTACATAGACCGCTATCCAGCATACATCTATGCCTAAAAAGTCCACCTTCAGGTTATCATCCGAACCCCTTCCAGTATTAAGTTGCAAACAACAGACAATTGCATTAAGTATGGTGCGTAATGTAATCAACAACTACATTCTTAGACATAGCATCGATGTTTTATCCCTAGTGGCAACAACACATCCACAACCTTAGAACTTTCTGTCACTGTCCCAGATTTAATGGAGGCATGAACCCACTATCGAGCATAAATACTCCCTCTTGGAGTTACTAGCAAAAACTTGGCCAGAGCCTCTACTAACAACGGAGAGCATGCAAGATCATAAACAACACATAGGTAATAGATTTATAATCAACATAACATAGTATTCTCTATCCATCGGATCGCAACAAACACAACATGTAGCATTACAGATAGATGATCTTGATCATGTTAGGCAGCTCACAAGACCCGACAATGAAGCACAATTAGGAGAAGACGACCATCTAGCTACTGCTATGGACCCATAGTCCAGGGGTGAACTACTCACTCATCACTCCGGAGGCGACCATGGCGGTGAAGAGTCCTCCGGGAGATGATTCCCCTCTCCGGCAGGGTGCCGGAGGCGATCTCTTGAATCCCCCGAGATGGGATTGGCGGCGGCAGCGTCTCTGGAAGGTTTTCCGTATCGTGGCTCTCGGTACTGGGGGTTTCGCGACGAAGGCTTTAAGTAGGCGGAGGAGATAGGTCAGGGGGCGTCACGGGGGCCCCACACGCTAGGGCCGCGCGGGCCCCCTGGGTCGCGCCGCCCTAGTGTGGCGGCGCCCCGTGGCCCCACTTCGTCTCTCCCTCGGACTTCTGGAAGCTTCGTGGCAAAATAGGCCCCTGGGCATTGATTTCGTCCAATTCCGAGAATATTTCCTTACTAGGATTTCTGAAACCAAAAACAGCAGAAAACAACAACTGGCTCTTCGGCATCTCGTTAATAGGTTAGTGCCGGAAAATGCATAAATATGACATAAAGTATGTATAAAACATGTAGGTATCATCAATAAAGTGGCATGGAACATAAGAAATTATCGATACGTCGGAGACCTATCAAATACCACGTGAAGGTTGTTGGTGAAGGAGTGTAGTGCGGCGCAACACCAGGGATTCCGGCGCCAACGTGGAACCTTCACAACACAATCAAAATACTTTGCCCCAACTTAACAGTGAGGTTGTCAATCTCACCGGCTTGCTGTAAACAAAGGATTAAACGTATGGTGTGGAGGATGATGTTTGCTTGCAAAGAACAACAGAGAACAATGCTTGCAGTAGGTTGTATTTCAGATGTAAAAGAATGGACCGGGGTCCATAGTTCACTAGTGGCGTCTCTCCAATAAGATAAATAGCATGTTGGGTGAACAAATTACAGTTGGGCAATTGACAAATAGAGATGGCATAACAATGCACATACATATCATGATGACTACTATGAGATTTACTTAGGGCATTACGACAAAGAACATAGACCGCTATCCAGCATGCATCTATGCCTAAAAAGTCCACCTTCGGGTTAGCATCCGCACTCCTTCCAGTATTATGTTGCAAACAATAGACAATTGCATTAAGTACTGTGCGTAATGTAAACAATACAAATATCCTTAGACAAAGTATCGATGTTTTATCCCTAGTGGCAACAGCACATCCATAACCTTAGAACTTTCTGTCACTGTCCCAGATTCAATGGAGGCATGAACCCACTATCGAGCATAAATACTCCCTCTTGGAGTTACAAGTATTAACTTGGCCAGAGCCTCTACTAGCAACAGAGAGCATGCAAGATCATAAACAACACATATATGATAGATTAATAATCAACTTGACATAGTATTCCATATTCATCGGATCCCAACAAACACAACATGTATCATTACAAATAGATGATCTTGATCATGATAGGCAGCTCACAAGATCTAAACATGATAGCACAAGAGGAGAAGACAACCATCTAGCTACTGCTATGGACCCATAGTCCAAGGATGAACTACTCACGCATCAGTCCGGAGGCGGGCATGGTGATGTAGAGCCCTCCGGTGATGATTCCCCTCTCCGGCAGGGTGCCGGAGGCGATCTTCAGAACCCCCAAGATGGGGTTGACGGCGGCGGCGTCTCTGGAACTTTTCTCGTATCGTGGCTCTCGGTACTAGGGTTTTCGCGACGGAAGGATTATATAGGCGAAGGGGCAGAGTCAGGGGACGCTCGAGGGGCCCACCCCATAAGGCGGCGCGGCCAGGGGTGGGGCCGCGCCGCCTATGGTGTGGCCGCCTCGCATCCCCTCTTCGTCTCCTCTTCGGTGTTCTGGAAGGCTCCGTGGAAAATAAGACCGTGGGCTTTTGTTTCATAAAATTCGGAGAATATTTCCTGTGTAGGATTTTTGAAACCAAAAACAGCAGAAAACAACAACTGGCGCTTCGGCATCTTGTTAATAGGTTAGTGCCGGAAAATGCATCAAAATGATATAAAGTGTATATAAAACATGTGAGTTGATGTCTACGCACGCTTCTATTCCTGTAGACAGTGTTGGGCCTCCAAGAGCAGAGGTTTGTAGAACAGCAACAAGTTTCCCTTAAGTGAATCACCCAAGGTTTATCAAACTCAGGGAGGTAGAGGTCAAAGATATCCCTCTCAGGCAACCCTGCAATAACGATACAAGAAGTCTCTTGTGTCCCCAACACACCTAATACACTTGTCAGATGTATCGGTGCACTAGTTCGGCGAAGAGATAGTGAAATACAAGTAATATGGATGATTGTAAGTAGTAATTGCAATCTGAAATAAAGATGGCAGCAAGCAAACATGTAACAGAACTTGTTGGAAACGGTGTTTCAATTCTTAGAAACAAGGCCTAGGGATCATACTTTCACTAGTGGACACTCTCGACAATGATCACATAAATAAATAACTTCTCTTCACTTGTGCTACTATCTCACACTCTCTTGTTGGATAACAAACACCATTCATTGTGTAGGGCT
This sequence comes from Lolium perenne, assembly GCF_019359855.2. Classification (NCBI taxonomy): domain Eukaryota; kingdom Viridiplantae; phylum Streptophyta; class Magnoliopsida; order Poales; family Poaceae; genus Lolium; species Lolium perenne. The sequence continues at coordinate 255,900,353 of NC_067248.2, read as the reverse complement.
ATAAAAGCACACCTCAAGCCGGAGTAAACAAGCTCCACAACATCCGGAGTTCATATTTAAGTAACCTCTAGAGTGCATAATAGACCGTTGCAATTTAGACCGAGTACTAACATAGCATACACACTGTCAACAATAGGTATGAAAGGGGGAATAGATCGCATCAATACTATCATAGTAATAGTTAACTTCATAATCTACAAGAGATTACAATCATAACCTACGCCAAGTACTACATGATGCACACACTGTCAACATTACATCATGGAGGAGGAATAGACTACTTTAATAACATCACTAGAGTAGCACATAGATTAATAGTGATACACAGCTCATGATCACATAAAGATCACATGGGAGAGAGAGATGAACCACATAGCTACCGGTAGAGCCCTCAGCCTCGGGGGATAACTACTCCCTCCTCATCATGGGAGACAGCGATGGCGATGAAGATGGCGTTGGTGTCGATGGAGATGACTCTGCGGGCAATTCCCCATCCCGGCGGCGTGCCGGAACAGAGACTTCTGTCCCCCGAAACGGAGTTTCGCGATGGCGGCGGCGTCCCTGGAGTCTTTCTGGAGTTTCGTCAATTGGTATCGAAGTTTTAGGTCACGAGGGATCTTATAGGCGAAGAGGCGGCGCAAGGAGGCACCTGGGGGGCCCACCCCATAGGGTGGCGCGCCCCCCCTCCAGGCCGCGCCGGCCTATGGTCTGGGGGCCCAGGCCTCCCCTCCGACTCTCCTTCGGTGTCCTGGTCCGTCTCGGTGAATTATGATGTTTGGTCTTCGTTTCGTCGAATTCCGAGAATATTGCCCGAACAGCCCTTCTGGAACAAAAAACAGCAGAAAACAGGAACTGGCACTTCGGCATCTTGTTAAGGTTAGTTCCGGAAAATGCATGAAATCATTAATAAGTGCGAGCAAAACATGTAGGTATTGTCATAAAACTAGCATGGAACATCAGAAATTATAGATACGTTGGAGACGTATCAAGCATCCCCAAGCTTAGTTCCTACTCGCCCTCGAGTAGGTAAACGATAAAAAAGAATAATTTCTGTAGTGACATGCTACTTACATAACCTTGATCATACTATTGTAAAGCATATGAGATGAATGCAGTGACTCAAGGCAATGATCTATAGTTGCTAACAAATAGATAACATATAGCAAAACTTTTCATGAATAGTACTTTCAAGACAAGCATCAAAAGTCTTGCATAAGAGTTAACTCATAAAGCAATAAATTCAAAGTAAAGGCATTGAAGCAACACAAAGGAATATGTAAGTTTCAGCAGTTGCTTTCAACTTTCAACATGCATATCTCATGGATAATTGTCAGCACAAAGTAATATGATGAATGCAAATAAGCAAGTATGTAGGAATCAATGCACACAGTTAACACAAGTGTTTGCTTCTAAGATAGAAAGAAGTAGGTAAACTGACTCAACATAAAGTAGAAGAATGGCCCTTCGCAGAGGGAAGCATGGATTACTATTTTTGTGCTAGAGCTTTTATTTTGAAAACATAGAAACAATTTTGTCAACGGTAGTAATAAAGCATATGTGTTATGCATAAGACATCTTATAAGTTGCAAGCCTCATGCATAGATTACCAATAGTGCTCGCACTTTGTCCTAATTAGCTTGGATTTACATGGATTATCATTGCATAACATATGTTTCAACCAAGTGTCACAAAGGGGTACATCTATCACTACAAGAAAAGTTGCCATGGCCGACGAAGTTGAAGTCGCGCCGTGGTTGCTGGTGTACCATGGCCGACGATTTTGGTCCCTCCGTGGTGCATGTCAAAACTTTTTTTTTCTCGTTTTTGAGGCCACCTAGCCCGACGAAAGCGGCCAAAACGTCGCGTATGGTGGCCCGGGACGTGGTGCATCGCGAATTCTCGGGTTCGCCGGCCGAGTCAACGCAAATCCGCACCGCCGAGGGATGTAGGGCCCAGATGGCAGCCTCTCTGGCATTGTTTTTTTTCTCGATCGCGCCATCTCGTTCAACGTTCTCCGATCGAGCCGTTTACGATGCAGGATCATGGGTCCCGCATGTCATCCTCTATGAACCAAAATTCTTTCTATTCTTGGATTTTTTTTGACCCCCTGATTTCTGGCTACCTCCTTTTTCTTTTGATCCCTTGCCGCCTTGGAAACGTTGAGACCGCTGCTGCTAAATGGGACCCGCATGTCATCCTCTATGTGCAATCAACTTTCTTTTCTTGGAGTTTTTTTTGGCACCTCAAATTTGGTCACTTGCCTTTTTCTTTCGATCCCCTGCCGCCTCTCAAACGGTGATACCGCTGCTGCTAAATGGGACCCGCATGTCATCCTCTATGTACTATAAAACTTTCTTTTCTTGGAGTTTTTTTTGGCACCTCAAATTTGGTCACTTGCCTTTTTCTTTCGATCCCCTGCCGCCTCTCAAACGGTGATACCGCTGCTGCTAAATGGGACCCGCATGTCATCCTCTATGTACTATAAAACTTTCTTTTCTTGAATTATTTTTGGCACCTCATATTTGGTCACTTACCTTTTTCTTTCGATCCCCTGCCGCCTCTCAAACGGTGATACCGCTGCTGCTAAATGGGACCCGCATGTCATCCTCTATGTACTATAAAACTTTCTTTTCTTGAATTATTTTTGGCTCCTCATATTTTTTCACTTGCCTTTTTCTTTCGATCCCCTGCCGCCTCTCAAACGGTGATACCGCTGCTGCTAAATGGGACCCGCATGTCATCCTCTATGTACTATAAAACTTTCTTTTCTTGAATTATTTTTGGCTCCTCATATTTTTTCACTTGCCTTTTTCTTTCGATCTCATGCCACGTTTGAAACGTTGAGGAACCTGCAGGCTCATGGGACCCACATGTCATCCTCTATGTACTATAAAAGTTCATTTTCTTGGTTTTTTTTCACCCTCTGATTTTTGGCAATTTCTTTTTTCTTTTGATCCCCTGCCGCCTCTCAAACGGTGATACCGCTGCTGCTAAATGGGACCCGCATGTCATCCTCTATGTACTATAAAACTTTCTTTTCTTGAATTATTTTTGGCTCCTCATATTTGGTCACTTGCCTTTTTCTTTCGATCTCATGCCACGTTTGAAACGTTGAGGAACCTGCTGGCTCATGGGACCCGCATGTCATCCTCTATGTGCTATAAATGTTTATTTTCTTTATTTTTTTTCACCCTCTGATTTTTGGCTATTTCCTTTTTCTTTTGATCCCCTGCCGCCTTGGAAACGTTGGGTAAGCTGCTGACTCATGGGACCCGCATGTCATCCTCTATGTACTATAAAACTTTCTTTTCTTGAATTATTTTTGGCTCCTCATATTTGGTCACTTGCCTTTTTCTTTCGATCTCATGCCACGTTTGAAACGTTGAGGAACCTGCTGGCTCATGGGACCCGCATGTCATCCTCTATGTGCTATAAATGTTTATTTTCTTTATTTTTTTCACCCTCTGATTTTTGGCTATTTCCTTTTTCTTTTGATCCCCTGCCGCCTTGGAAACGTTGGGTAAGCTGCTGACTCATGGGACCCGCATGTCATCCTCTATGTACAATCAACTTTCTTTTTCTTTTGATCTCAAGCCGCATTTGAAACGTTGAGACCGCTGCTGCTAAATGGGACCCGCATGTCATCCTCTACGTACAATAAAGTTTCTTTTCTTGGATTATCTTTGGCTCCTGATATTTTGTCACTTGCCTTTTTCTTTCGATCTCATGCCGCCTTTGAAACGTTGAGTAAGCTGCTGGCTCATGGGTCCCGCATGTCATCCTCTACGAACAATAAAAGTTTCCTTTCTTGGAGTTATTTTTACCCCTAATTTCTGGCTATTTGCCTTTTTCTTTTGATCTCCTGCCCCCTCTGAAACGATGAGGACGCTGTTGGCAGGTCGGTCCCACATGTCATCCTCTATGAACAATAAAAGTTTCCTTTGATGGATTTATTTTGAACCCCTAATTAATTTCTGGATATTTCCCCTGCCTTGGAATCGTTGAGGATGTTGCTGCCTCATGGGTCCCGCATGTCATCCTCTCAGAACGGTAAATGTTTATTTTCTTGGATTTTGTTGACCAAACGATTTTTGGCTTATTTTTTCTTTCGATCACCTGCAGCCTTTAAAACGTTGAGGACGCTGCTGGCTCACGGGTCCCACATGTCAACCTCTATGAACAATAAACGCTGAGGATGCTGCTGCCTCATGGGTCCCGCATGTCATCCTCTCAGAACGAAAATGTTTCTTTTCTTGGATTTTTTACCAACAGATTTTTGGTTTATTTTTTCTTTCCATCCCCTGCCGCCTTTAAAACGTTGACGACGCTGTTGGCTCATGGGTCCCCGATGTCAGCCTCCCCGTACAAGAAACATATGATATCTTGATTATTTTGCAGACAATAAACAATGTATTGCGCTCTGAGCTATTTCAAACGGATAACTAAATCTTTATTTTTACATAAACAAACTTATATGTTGAATCTCCTTGTTTTTTTGTCTTTGCGAAGCATAGGACTTTCCTGTTTTTTTAGAAAATTCGGAACTTTCCTGTTTTGGAGTGGGCTGAAATTGTACGAGTCAAAAGGCCTAGCAGGATAGTTCGAAGGCCCAGATGTCCAGATGCAGCCCAATTGAAATCTTTCTTCTTGGATTTTTTTCACCCCCTGATTTCTGGCTACTTCATTTTTCTTTTGGTTCTGTGCCGCCTCTCAAACGGTGAGACCGCTGCTGCAAAATGGGACCCGCATGTCATCCTCTATGTACAGTAAAATTTCTTTTCTTAGATTATATTTGGCTCCTGATATTTGGTCACTTGCCTTTTTCTTTCGATCTCATGCCACGTTTGAAACGTTGAAAAACCTGCTGGCCCATGGGACCCGCATGTCATCCTCTATGTACAATAAAACTTTCTTTTCTTTGATTTTTTTTGGCACCTCATATTTGGTCACTTGCCTTTTTCTTTCGATCCCCTGCCGCCTCTCAAACGGTGATACCGCTGCTGCTAAATGGGACCCGCATGTCATACTCTATGTACAATCAAGTTTCTTTTCTTGAATTATTTTTGGATCCTGATATTTGGTCACTTGCCTTTTTCTTTCGATCTCATGCCACGTTTGAAACGTTGAAAAACCTGCTGGCTCATGGGACCCACATGTCATCCTCTATGTACTATAAAAGTTCATTTTCTTGGTTTTTTTTTCACCCAAAGATTTTCGGCTATTTCCTTTTTCTTTTGATCCTGCCGCCTTTGAAACGTTGAGGACTCTCTTGGCTCATCGATAAAACTTTCCTTTCTTGGAGTTTTTACCCCCTAATTTCGGCTACTTTCTTTTTCTTTTGATCTCAAGCCGCATTTGAAACGTTGAGACCGTCTGCTGCTAAATGGGACCCGCATGTCATCTTCTATGTACAATAAAGTTTTCTTTTCTTGGATTATCTTTGTCTCTGATATTTTGTCACTTGCCTTTTTCTTTCGATCTCATGCCGCCTTTGAAACGTTGAGTAAGCTGGGGCTCATGGGTCCCGCATGTCATCCTCTACGAACAATAAAAGTTTCCTTTCTTGGAGTTATTTTTGAACCCTAATTTCTGGCTACTTCCTTTTTCTTTTGATCCCGTGCCGCCTTGGAAACGTTGAGACCGCTGCTGCTAAATGGGTCCCGCATGTCATCCTCTATGTACAATAAAATTTCTTTCTTCGATTATTTTCGGGTCCTGATATTTGGTCACTTGCCTTTTTCTTTCGATCTCATGCCGCCTTTGAAACGTTGAGGAAGCTGCTGGAGCATGGGTCCCGCATGTCATCCTCTATGAACAATAAAAGTTTCCTTTCTTGGAGTTATTTTTTACCCCTAATTTCTGGCTACTTCCTTTTTCTTTTGATCCCCTGCCGCCTTTGAAACGTTGAAGACTTTGCTGGCTCATGGGTCCCACATGTCAGCCTCTATGAACAAGAAACACTTCCTTTCTTGGAGTTATTTTGTACCCCTAATTTCTGGCTATTTGCCTTTTTTCTTTCGATCCCCAGTCGCCTTCTAAACGTAGAGGACGCTGCTGGCTCGTGGGTCCCAGATGTCAGCCTCCATGGACAATAAACCTCTCCTTTGTTGGATTTATTTTTCACCCTCTGATTTTGGCTATTTCCTTTTTCTTTTGATCCACTGCCTCCTTGGAAATATTGAGTAAGCTGCTGGCACATGGGGCCCGCATGTCATCCTCTATGTACAATAACCTTGCAAGATCTTCGAGCGAAAGAGCTTGTATTAGTGGGACCCATATGTCAACCTCTATGTACAATAAAAGTTTCCTTTCTTGGATTATTTTTAGCTCCTGATATTCGGTCACTTTCCTTTTTCTTTCGATCTCATGCCACGTATGAAACGTTGAGTAAGGTGCTGGCTCATGGGACCCACATGTCATCCTCTATGTACAATAAAGTTTATTTTCTTGGATTTTTTTTACCCCTGATTTTTGGTCACTTGCCTTGACGCTGCTGGCTCATGGGTCCCACATGTCAGCATCTATGAACAATAAACCTTTCCTTTGTTGGATTTATTGTTTACCCCTAATTTCTGGCTATTTGCCTTTTTCTTTTGATCCCCACCGGCCTTTGAAAACGTTGAGGAACCTGCTGGCTCATGGGACCCGCATGTCATCCTCTATGCACTATAAAATTTCTTTTCTTGGTTTTTTTTTCACCTCTGATTTTTGGCTATTTCCTTTTTCTTTTGATCCCCTGCCGCCTTGGAAACGTTGAGTAAGCTGCTGACTCATGGGACCCGCATGTCATCCTCTATGTACAATCAACTTTCTTTTTTTGGAGTTTTTTACCCCCTAATTTCTGGCTACTTTCTTTTTCTTTTGATCTCAAACCGCATTTGAAACGCTGAAACCGCTGCTGCAAAGTGGGACCCGCATGTCATCCTCTATGTACAATAAGTTTCATTTCTTGGATTATTTTTGGCTCCTGATATTTGGTCACTTGCCTTTTTCTTCCGATCTCATGCCGCCTTCGAAACGTTGAGTAAGCTGCTGGCTCATGGGTCCCGCATGTCATCCTCTACGAACAATAAAAGTTTCATTTCTTGGAGTTATTTTTGACCCCTAATTTCTGGCTACTTCCTTTTTCTTTTGATCCACCGCCGCCTTTGAAACGGTGAGGATTCTGAGACTAATACAAGCTTTTTCTCTCCAAGATCTTGCAAGTTGATAGATTAAATCATGGAATTATTAGGATATGTTTTAAATTTCAAATCCACTTTATGAATTATTAAAAATACCGTTATCCATGTGGGTATGGAGCGAACAAGGATTTTCATATTGGGCATGAGCAGTTTCAAAAATGGGAACCCAATAATTCAAAATAAATAAAAACAACTTTTATGTAGAATCTCCGCGTTTTTTTTCTTTTGCCATTCATAGGATCTGTGTTTCATTAGAAAAGGGCCGAAATTGCATGAGCAGAAAGGCCCATTTGTAGTTATTGGGCTTCGACAGCCGGAGCAAGTAGGCCGATAGCAATTACCATGTAGATGGCCGTTGGCAACCCAAAGTGAAATATTGGGCCCAACAGGGGAAGGCTGAACAGTCCTATTTTCTAATTGGAAGGTGGTACATGGCGTAATCCTGCCAAAAAAAAGATGGACACGGGTTGCTGAAATTTGCCCATCTGCGCCTAATATCGCCGCCGCGGCTCCGCTTCCACCGCCGCCGCCATGCCTCGTCTCGCGTCGAGCTCGCGGTACTGCCGCGTCTCGGGCACGGGGTACCGCGGCGTCCGCGCGCGCCCCAAAGGTACGTATTACGCGGAGATACGTGACGGCGGCGAGCGCATCGGCCTCGGCACCTACGAGACCGCGCACGAGGCCGCGCGCGCGTACGACGCCGTGGCGTGGCGGCTCGGGCGCCCGCGATCGTCGATGAATTTCCATGACGTGTGGACGCGCCAGCAGGCCGAGGATCTCGCGCCGCCGCCGTACATCGTTAGACAGGAGGAACAGCACCGCCGCCGCGAGACGGAGCGCCGTTTGCGCATCGCCGAGCGGGACGAGCGCGCGGCGCGCGAGTGGGCGGCCCGCTTCCCCGAGGACGTTGCCGCCGAGAACGAGCACTTCCGCAGACGGAGGGCGGAGAAGGCGACGAGGCGGGCAGCGAAGAAGGAGGACCGCGCACGACGGAGGGCGGAGAAGGCGACAAAGCGGGCCTTCATCGAAGCGCAGCTCGCTGGGCCGACCACCATTGGCGAGGACGACCCCCGTTGGATTGACCTCTTCTCGTCGGATCCGGTGTCGGGCACGACACCGGACTCGTCAGATGTCGAGTTTTAGTTTAGTTTTATCGCACTACTTTGTAAAAATATGAACTACGGAGTATCTATCAAGCTAATTTTATCCTATTTTATGTCTATTTCTAGTCTTTGTTTGATCTTCTGTTTTACTGCACTCTATTTTTCATTATATTCTGTTTTTGGCGCTGCATTTATAGCGCCTCTGAAAATACGCTGTTTCAGCCCTGCATTTGGCCGCCACAGTTTGCAGCTTCCGGTGAAGCTATTGCCGGCTCCATGCGCAGCATCAGCCATTCAGCCCACAGCGCCAAAATATAGAGCCACTGCTGGAGTTGCTGTAATATGTTCGTCAGCAGGAGCTTACCTAATTAGTTAAAAAAAAGATGTTCAGCGTGGGATTCGAAAAAAAGATCTTCATGTTTTTTTCCTAGCTATCCTAGTTCGGACTTTTTATTGTGTTGGCTAGTGCATGAAGCTTGACACCTGTATTATGTGATCCTGATATGAGGATAAGAACACCTTCAGCTTGCATTGCTAATGGTGTCTGCTGCAGCAGTGGCGTACATTCAATGGAGACTGATGCAAGAGAGTTGGTACTGGTGAGCCTACACTTGACATCATCGTGCCACCTGAAGTAGGTGGTGTATTGGGATTAGACTGATAAGCATAGCACCTTGCAAAGAACAAGATGATGCTAGTGTTGGTTAACGTGATTTTACGCCAAAAGTCATGTATGCTCAACAGGTGCCGTACCTAGTTTGGATATTGTGTTGTTACCCTTTTGTGGTTTGGTGTTTGTCCAACAGAGAAAGCTACTCTTTTCCCGTGTAAGTGTTATTATGTGAACAAAAGTTGTGTGTACATATATATCGGTCAGAGAACCAAGATTGCATATTCTTGCCTGGTTATAACACATAAGTCATAATAACAATTAAAGAGAAAAGGAACATTTGCCTTTGCAATGTGATTGTGCCAAGTAGATTAGACAACCAACCACAAACATTACAGGTCAACAGCCAAACGCATGCGAAAGTCCTAAGGTAAGCTCCATAATACATGTTGAAACCAAAAGCCTAGAAACCATAAGAAAGGTAGCTCCACATCACAGTTCCACGACAATGACATACCGATCATAAAACATATATCAAGTCGGGACAGCTGCACCACCGGGTAAGCATCCATGGGGTCCGGCTCAAGAGCGAAGACTGTGTGAATGCGCAAAATGTGGCTCTTGCCTCACCCCACCCATACATCTTATCATGGAACCTTACCAAATCAGCATGAATCATCTTGACATAAACATAGCTCCTCTCTCCATGCCGATGGGATTGAACAATGCGCCGATTGCGGTGCTTGACTTGTCAAACAGTATGCAGGAGATGACGAAGCATGCTGGCTGGTCTTTTGTAGTGACAATGGCTTGGAGTAGCTGGTCCTGTGAACCACCCAACTGGATCTTTAGAGCTTGAAGGACAGTCCGTGCTATATAAGCTACCGTTGCTGACTTCAGCTCAGGTTCAGGTGAATGACAGCTGACATCTTGTCCTAGAGATGCAGATCCTTCTTGATCAGATTCAGCGGAATCATCACCACTACTTACAAAAAGGCGTCGGTACATGCTCCGATTTATAGGAGTCGGGTGGGACAGCACCGTTTGCTGAAATCTCTACAATACCAGCTCCGGGTAGACCACCGGTCTCTACGAGAGGGTAAACCACCAATATCCACTTCGAGAGGATTCTCGTGGCACGACACCTTTCGCTAGAGGCTCTACCCTACCAGCTCCGGGTCCACCACCGGTCGATCACCGTGGGCATAGTCATGACGGGTTCTACCAATACAAAACCTCCTTCGGGTGCGGGATCATCAGTAGCAACTCCAGCCATCGGCACCGGTTAAATCGGTCTTGACAATAGGTAAACCGTTTTGCTCCGATTCGAGAGAATTCACGTGGCACGACACCTTTCACTAGAGGCTCTACACTAGCAGCTCCAGCTGCACCACCGATTTCTACGGCAGGGGTAAACCCAATCCACAACCTTCTTCATGTGGCACGATGATGCTGTATAGGCTCATCGGTACCAAGTCCAGCTGCATCGGTCTCCATAGACGATAAACAAGGTGGCGTCGGAGGTTTAAAAGACTGGCATGCCATTTCACCTTTGTCATCAGACAATATAAAGTTTTCTTCAACTCTATGTTTCTGCAATAATAAGCACATGAACAGAAATTAGACCAGAGCATCTAGCCATCTAACAGGGGCAGCGGCAAAACAAGCGTCGGTCCATATGTTTACCTTGTCAACTGGGATATCAGACCACACAGATTTAGAAGTCATTTCACATAGCATCCGCTTTTTCGTTCCTTCCCCTACGTCCATCTGGAATAAGTAATACTATTGATCACATAAAACTAATTAATCAAATATATGCATATGTTGAGAAGTTTGCACGGCAAATTGTGGATTCTGCTTTTATCACCTACGAATCGTCGTTCTATATATTTACCTTGTTATCTGGGATATCAGAAGTCCCAGAATGAGAAGTCATCTCACTAAGTATCGGTTTTTTCGCTCTTTCCCCTCCATCCATCTGCAATAAGTACTATTGATCACATAAAGCCAATTCATGTTGATCTAAAAAAATAAAGCCAATTCATTGAATATATGCATATGTTGAGAAGTTTGCACAACAAATTGTGGATTCTACTTCCAATCACCAAGTAATCTCGTGAGAAATGCATGATCAAGATATGTTTCTTCCTCTTGATCGACATCTGCATCTCCATTAAGACTAATCATCGTGCGATGGTGCTAGCGCATACACTTCCAATCACCAGACAAGCAAAAAATTGTTGATTCTAGTAATGCTTAATCAGCAGTGGCCATGGAACGACCACAGATCGACCAAGCAAAAAAATAAATCATCAGCCTACTGACCACCAGGCAAAACAAACTAGGCCCATACATGGCCTCACAAATCATCATCAAACGTCGATCAAACTAGCAAGTTTGAACATGGATTACTAATTTATTTTCTGATAAAGTGAGTATATTAATATCGAAAGATATTGATTACACTGAGCCTCTGCAACAACGCAATACCTTACTGGTAGTACGGATGCACATGGATTCCTAACTCTGTTCGGTTTTAATTAGTCGATGCGAGGGAGAGAAGAAAATGAACTGTCGATGCTTTCAACTAGAGTCAATTAAATACGAACGGAAGAAGTACGTAGTAGTATTGACAAATATCCGGATCTAGTCTAAAAACAAATTGGCATGTAAATCCTAGTAGTCTACTAAACTAGGATCAATACCCTAGATTAGGGTTGCAAGCGGCGTCCGCGAATCGTCCCGCAAAGCAGAAAACCTCCGTCCCGGTTTACAGGTCCTACCCGTTATCCCTAGGTTGTTAATTTTACCAACGTAACACAAAATATATACTACAAAACATATATCATTAGAAAGCTCAGATGTTGTACTTTCTAATGGTATAATTTTTATAGTGTAAATTTTATATTATATTAGTTAAATTGATGATCTTGGGAGACGCGTAGGCCCTGTAAACCGGGACGGAGGGAGTAGAGCAAATAGTGGTTGAGATTAGAGCAGATTTAAAGCACTCGCACTGAAACTAGCTAGCCCGCTACCCACCCCGCTTGACACCCTGCCCTAGATGTGAATCTACACCAAATATTCAAACAAGGATGAGCAACCGCCAATAAAAATTTATCCGCACATCATCATCTCTACCATACACAAGGGTATGGTGATTTCACATACAGCCATTGTTGCCGCGGAACGAGGATGAGTGATGCGCCGCGGAGAAGGTGCCTCACGCCTCTGTCGCCGCCGCCGTCGAAGAGGAAGTCGAAGCCGCGCGATTGTGGTCCGTCGCCGATATGGAGGTGGAGCTACTAGGGAAGAGATGGAGGTGGAGGTGGAGAGGGAGTGATGGTTTGTACTAGTGGCGGCCGGTGAGGTAGTTATAAATACAGCCTCTCTCTCTTAGTTTTTTGGCAAGGAATGCAGCTTCTCTTGGAAGGCAACGAGGCAACGCACTCCAGATTTCGTATATTACTATAATAATATGGGCGGAGAAATTTGGACGCATCTGTGTTGTCTTGTCAAATGAATCACCAGGATTTGCTTTTAGTACTCCAGATTTGGGCGACCCAAGGAAGTAGAGATAGTAATGTACGCCATCTAGCTGCACGCTATCAAATCAAAATGGTCATGCCATTTAGCTTTAAGATGGTGCAGCAGTTATTCTGACCAAAGAAACATGCACGTCTGCTGATTATTTCTGATGGGTATACATTTACCGTCCGCTAGCAAAGATTGTTTGGCACATTGTTCTTATGGCTTTCAACATCACACCCCTTAATAATATTATTAATCAATGTTTGGGCAATCAATTGAGTGTGTTAATAAAAAATTAAAACCCACAAATCCAACTGTACTATTTTTAGGGCCATATGAAGGACAAGGAATGATTTTAAATGCCATATGGAGTACCTCCAACCATGTGAAATATGGTTGTCATGCAGGTGATACCCATGGCTTCGCATTGGATCTGTATGTTGTCCTACATACGATCAACTATGAAGTACCACGATTTGGTTTTTGGGTGCAACCGGCTAGAGAATGATGCACGGGTTTGTACAGCCGGTACAATTCACATTAAGATTTTCTCGATAGGATGTTGATGTGTATATGTAAGAATCATACACTAGAATGTCTTCTATGTTTAGATGGTTGATCTACGTTTATACTTTACGTGAACCATGAGGTTAAGACCTTTGTACCGTAATAAAGATTGCTAAATAACGGTATATATGTATGCCTCTAGGGACACTGAAACAGACAAACAACAATGCATGTGCATAGACCGTATTTGATCAAATTAAAAGAAGCACCTCGGTTCATGCAAATAGCATCAGTTAATCACCTAAGTCCATTAGCAATAAATAGTTAAATAGGAGTCAAGACCAACTGAGCTAGCTAGTAGTATGATCCTACTATTACATAAATATCCCTAACTACGATTGTCTTTGTTCCAGTCCAGTAGCGTTGGTGTAGCTTGGGATGAACCAAAACCCCGTCTGCCGATTGGCCACCGGACCGCTGCTTGAGAAAGAGATGCTTTGGTGGTCTTCGCCATTTAGATCGAAGCGGAAAATTTCTTGATGTGATGTGTCAAACTGAGAGCCAATGGCCCGAGGCGTGGTGTAGATGCAGTTTCTTCTTGTCAAATATCCTGGGGAAATGTTGCACCACCCACTGGCATGAAAATCGGATAGTTCAACCCAAGGAACATAGAATAGTCTCCAAGATTAGTAACCCTTTCCCACCGGTTGGCTGGAAGTAACCGCCTAGTGTCATTCGAGAATACAATGCAGGTATACCCCGAATAGCTGTGAACAGTAGCGACCGCAATGGACAGAACGGGTACTATCAAAATAAGTTGGAGCACCGTCGCCGTCAAAATCCATTACGCCACGTGCATAGACCAGGAGAAGTCTAGAACGATCTTGAGATCTTGCCGGCCACCACGTACGACTATTAGAGTCAAAATAGTCACAGCCATAAAATCCAGCCGTCCGCGGAATGAATGGAGCACGGAGCACTATAGGACCTTGAAAAAGGAAAGAACACGTCACATGAAAATATATTGCATGATTTATCTACTAGTGATATTGATTTGATATTGTAGATGCCAATACTAGTACTTTATAAAATCATGGTCGAACATAAGATGGTTTGAAATATATTTCGAACATCTTGGTAAAACTTCATATGGATTAAAAACATGTTCCCCAAAATATTGGTCCAAATTTTAGATGGTTTGAATATAGTACTCCTTATTCTCTAGAACCGGGGGAATATAAACAAATGAAAGTCTTTATCAATATTGCATGGCAGCTTTATTGATTCTATTTCTACTCTACCTTAAATTTTCTAGGGAGTAATAATAAAGAAACTTAATTACTAGGGGGCCTTTTTCCTAAGGAACAACATGCACATTAGACCATACTAAAATTCCTATAGATGTTAAATTCTAAATATGTCCATACCACAAGAGGGTTATGGTGTGCGCCTATGGAATTCCTTTAAGCCAAAAGATGCCAAAACAGTTCAACAAATAAGAGGTGAAATACTATATAAGTTACGTATATAAAAAAGATAGGGAGGAAATGTTACCAAATTCATTAGGATCCCATGCATAAACATTTCCAAGCTCAGTAACGGCGAACACAAGTTCGTTATGTATAATTGCATCGCAGTATATGGCGCCGTACTGAAACTGGTTTTCAAGAATTATCCATGTACCAGGATATTCGGCATTGAGGTAGGCAATTGCAAAGTCGAAGATTGCGACAAGGGAGAAATCTTCATACCGCCGAGCAGCTGTAGGAACTTGGCAAATAGCTATCTTCTGGAGTTGAATAGCAGAACCCTTATACCCGAATATAAGAGGATTGCGTGTGGTTTCAAACTTCTTCCTCAAAGATGGAAGTTTGATCTTGCGATGAGTGTAGACATTGAGGAGGTTCCACTTGCCTTCGGGGCCAACCATGGCGATCCAATCTCCATTGGCACCTGCCCGCTCCTCATCCTTACCGTGTGGCACTAGGCCATCATAGGAGAACCTGTCCAGCGGCACTAGTTTGCACTTGCTGTGCACCGGCAAATCCTCCTTGAACACCCATGGTTTATCCGCCGGGTCACAACAGAGAACACACGGAAGGCCAAACGGCTGAGAAGCAGGCAGAGTGGCACTGTATTTGGCTGACTGAAGAATACTTTTGGAGGAACCGACTAGGGACGCGGCGGTGATGGCGTCGCACTGGCTGATGAGCACTTCAAGGGGGCCTTCCGTAAACACCTTGTGAAACAGCCCAGATCCACAGACCCTGCTCGATTTCGCCATCGCAATGAGGCAGGTGGTACAATGGGGTTGGTATTTTCTTGGGAGATCTACTGATTCGAACTTTGGGAGAGAGATGGCGATCAATGGCGGCAGGTGGGGGTTTGAGTTGGAGAACAGAGGCTCTCAAACTGGGCACTGCTGGATAGGATGCGAAAGCGCCATGGCGGAGACGCAGGCGCGTGCTATGGAAGCTGGGCGGAGTGGGGATAGACGACGGAGGTGAACCGAGACGCTCCTCCTCTGATGCATATACTGCCTACTGCAGTTTCGAGGAGAGTGTGAATGTGTTCAAAAAAAGAGGAGAGTGTGAATGTGTTCAAAAAAAGAGGAGAGTGTGACTGTGACCCGACACCCGAGTAGGAGCAGACGGACTATAGGAGTAGCCCCATCATTACAGAACATTAATCGTGCTTCCTACAATAAATAAGTGAAACATCCCAGGCTTGTGTTGTCTAATCAAATCGATGGCCATGTCAGTATTATGGTGAACAAATAAAACAAATACACACCAACCTTGTTCTTTTTGCAACGTACACCAACCTAGCAAGGCATCAACCTTCTCGCCATCAACTACGACTCCGTGGCTCCGTCCCACCAAAGTTGTCTCAACTTTGTAAAAAAAAAACGGTTTTGCTATGTCTCAGTCAACTGAGATTTTCTTAAGTCTAAGTCACTTACAAAAAAGTGCTTTGAGTTGCACTTTTCTGTTAAAAAAGTGCAATTGCACTTTTCTACCAGAAATGTGCAACTGGACCGAGTTGCACTTTTCTTTGAACTGCAGTTGCACTTTTCTGAGGTGACTGAGACTTAAGAAAATCTCAGTCAACTGAGACATAGGCACACCCAAAAAAAAACATCTATCCATCTAAATTTTAACAAAGGTGAGACACTTTTGGTGGGACCGAGGGAGTACAAAAAAACTTTACTACTCCATGCTAGTATCGGCCACTAATTCAAATTTCAACTGAAGGCGTGCTATTTTATGGTCCTGAAAATTGCCAAAAAAAAAAATACAACCCAAAAATGCAACAGATCCATGTTAAGGGGGTACACCCTACGCAATATACATTAAGAAACTTCGAAACTTCAGCGACCTTGTAAGAATGCCCATGACAGTGCAGTTTTGCCAAATTAGGAAGAGACGAAATATGAATTCAACCAAAGAAATCTAAACGAATCCTTAGACAATAGCATAGTTAACACGTTCAGAAAAAAATGATGACTCCAAAAGAACAACATTAGCAAGAAATACTCCATTTTAGTTTGAATTTGCAGTCACATACATATACTAGTAGTACTGCCAAAATACTATAATACTCCGAGCTGCATTCTAGCACTCCAACTAGCTAGCTAATAGTTCTGGAGTAGTAGTACTACTATACAAGTCCAAAATACATCCGAACGAACCCTACTTCGAACTAAACTACTCCCTCCGATCTTCGAGTAACTACATTGCAGTATGACTAAACGAAGATTATTGTATAACCTTCTTGTTGATTCAAACGTCGATAGGCAACACACGCTGCCCTCCATTCTGCCCGCGTAACGGGCGGCACCGCCAGAAAGAAGTGAGCTGCTGCAACATGATCGAGCTAGGCGTCGGGAGCTCGTCGGCTCGATTACCGCCATCAAGGTGTCCTTCGAGAGGTCATCGGGTCCCAGCCGTCGTCGCCGGCGCCGGCGGACCAATCACCAGCAGCTGCGCCTTGTACATCGGAAACAAGCACGCGGCCGACCTGATGCACACACATGACACAATGGTGGTCGGGCCGAGCGCGCCAACGGTGATGGCGAACACGCTACCGTCTTCTTCCCCACTGCCGATGAACAGGTGTCCCCGCGGTTGTACCGGAACACGAACTATGCACCAGGCGGGTATGCCATACTGGAACGTAAACACTGGGATGAAGTGGGATGCTTGGAGGTGTACCAGGAGCTCCCGCGGCGGGCCGGTGAAGCTGCAGCCGGTATTGATGGCCTCTGTGCAGCCGCACGGACCATGCGGGCACGCGATATAGTGCTTGTAGGACTCCGTGGAGGCGACCAAGCTCTGGCAGCCGACGCACTTGACCATTGCCCCAGATCAATTCGACGGCGGCAATCTTGCCCCAGATCGATTCGACGGCGGCAACCTCGCCGGCTGCTCGCACTTCTTGCACGGGTTCGGCGCAAGCTCGCCGACGCAGCGCCGACAGCCCATATGACCGCCCTTGCACTGCACGGAACAACGTACGTGGCATCAGTTGTCATTGACATTTCTCACAGGTGAACCTAAGAATGAAATCGGAAGGGAGCGACCTTGGATAAGGGGGGTTTGAAGGGCAGCAGGCAGAGGGGGCACAAGAAGAGGGACTCCTCCATCTTCAGAGAAGAGTGATCGGGAAACCGAGAACGGGATGGGTTCTTTTTTTTATACATGCCTTGGAGTGGAGTATGGATACTACTACTTATAGGAAGAACTTCCTTGCTAAGAATCGGCGTCGGCCGTACGCAACCATAGATGCACCAGCGGCTCTGCAGTTTGTCAAAATAAAAGGACAGAGCTGCAGTGACTTGAAGTCTCCAAATCTCATTGTGACTTGGTGCCACCATCTACCAACCATTTGAGATCCAACGTTCCAAACTATCTCTTATTTCGAACCTAAAAACACAAATTATGAAAAAAATCCAGTAAAATGTAGATGCCTTGTTCTAAAATCTGTGAATATTTCATCCCACTCGGACGATTAGCTTGTGATTAAAGAGCTTTTTACGTATACGAGCACTAGTTTAAACTAAATACTCCCTTTGATTCATATTAATTGACTTCAATATGGATGTATCTAGAACTAAATGTGTCTAGTACATCCATATTAGAGTCAATTAATATGAACCGGAGGGAGTATATATTTGCTCACAAACCTTTGATTCAAATCGAATGAAACTTCACCAAAATATAAATCGAAATATGCACGATTAACTGGAAGTTCTTGAAATTTTTCTGAGCAATTATAATAATTATTTAGTTTAAATTCTAAGTCGATCGCATACATTGGATCTGAGATGGATGGTGGATGGTGGCACCAAGTCACTGTGAGATTTGGAAGTGTATCAAGTCAGTGAAACTATATCCCAAAATAAAAGCTTCGTGAAGGGGGCAGTTTGGTTCAAAAAAGAAGACAGTGCCAAGCAGTTGTCAAACAATACCCATATAGTCAAATGTACTCCCTCTGATTCAAATGAATTGACTCAACTTTGTCTAGATATATGGATATATCAAGTCACTGAAGCTAAAATAAAAGCTTCATGAAGGGGGAAGTTTGGTTCGAAAAAAAATACAGTGCCAAGCTGTCAAATAGTACCATAACGTCAAATGTACCCCCTCCGATTCAAACGAAATGACTCAACTTTGTATTTTGCATGTTAAAGGTTTTTCGTAAAACTTGGCCAATCTTAACATAGTTTGCCTTTCTAAAAAAAGATATAAGCCCTAAGGCTCCTTTGATTCATAGGATGGGAAAACCATAGAAATATGAAAAACATAGGATTGAGATTTAATGGCTAGTTGAATCATATAGGAAGATGAGTTGTGTTTGATTGTGCCAAAGGAAATTTTCCATGAGGTATGACCTAATGTTTTATTCGTATAGGATTTGCACTGCAAGATTCCTATAGGATATGTTCCTATGAATCAAACAACTAGTGTGGGGAAAATTCACATGTGATCTAAATCCTACATAATTCCTATACAAATCCTATATATGAATTTTAGTTGTTAGGTCACTTAAAATGACTTCACTTGAAGGGTTACATTTTTGTTTTTTTCTGAATTAGTAGTGATGCCTAACCATATATATACCTAAACAAAGAGAATCATCATAAACTTATGTATATTAATAGTAAGTGCATATATGAATGTTTTTTATCTACAAACCCAGGGTCATATATATGTACATAGAAACATGCATATATGCTAGTTTTTGTACCTTGGTGTGTTCCTCTTTTGGGCTATCTCTTTTTTGTTCACCGGTTCGATCACAACCAACGCCCTAGATTGATAAACAAGGTCTAGACGTATTCAAACCAGACAAATCATGTATCTACCCCTAACCCTAAACTCTGTCTTATGAAGTCAAGCATGAAGAGAAGTTGTTTTGGGTTTCAAACATGGAAATTTCAAAAACCCTCTCAAAGAGCTTCATTTTGGAGTGACTAAGAAGGATCCATAGGAAACTATGTACTAATACAGTATAATGATCACCCGAGTTATTAGAGCAACAAGTCTGTCACTTACGTGTGGTTCCCATGCGTGAGGTCCCACACTTGATGAGCACAAGTCACGTAGTCTTCTTATGTCATATAGTAAGCATTCAATTAAGTTGATAAACAAGGTCTAGAGACATATCAAACCAGAAAAATCATGTATCTACCCCCTATATATCCCTAAACCCTGACTTATGAAGTCAAGCATGAAGAGAAGAAGTGGTTTTTGGTTTCAAACATGGAAATTTCAAAAACCCTCTCCCAAGAGCTTCATTTTGGAGTGACTATAGTTAAGACGCATACATGCTTACTTTTTCATATTCATGTTTTAAACTTGTTCAAATCTTGGTCAACAAACCTACGATTTGACGAAGATTCAAATGGGTATAAAAAAATTAAAACCAAGGTCTGCTCATGTCATATAGTAAGCATTCAATTAAATTGATAAACAAGGTCTAGACATATTCAAACTAGTAGGAAAATCATGTATCTACCCCTAACCCTAAACTATGTCTTATGAAGTCAAGCATGCATGAAGAAAAGTGGTTTTTGGTTTTCAAGCATGGAAATTTCAAAAACCCTCCCAAGAGCTACATATTGGAGTGACTAAGAAGGATAGATGCTTAATTTTTCATATTCATGTTTTAAACTTGATTAAATCATGGTCAAACCTAGAATTTGACCAAGATTCAAATGGGCATAAAAATTCAAAAAAAAAAACCAATGCACATAGTCATCTTATGTCATGTAGTAAGCATTCAATTAAGTTGATAAACAATGTCTAGACATATTTAAACCAGAAAATTCATGTATCAAGCTAACCCTAACCCCAAACTCTGTCTTATGAAGTCAAGCATGAAGAGAAGTACGTGGTTTTTTGGTTTCAAACATGGAAATTTCAAAAACCCTCTCAAGAGCTTCATTTTGGAGTGACTACGAATGATACATGCTTAATTTTTCATATTCATGTTTTAAACTTGTTTAAATCATGGTCAAACCTAGGATTTGGCCAAGATTCAAATGGGCAAAATTTAAAAAAAATCAAGGCACATAGTCTTCTTATGTCATATAGTAAGCATTCAATTAAGTTGATAAACATGGTCTAGACATATTCAAACGAGAGAAATCATGTATCTACCCCCTAACACTAAACTCTGTCTCATGAAGTCAAGCGCATGCATGAAGATATGTGGTTTTTGGTTTCAAACATTGAAATTTCAAAAACCATCCCAAGAGCTTCATTTCTAAGTGATTAATTAAGAAGCATACATGCATGCTAACTTTTTCATATTCATGTTTTAAACTTATTCAAATCTTGGTGAAACCTAGGATTTGACCAAGATTCAAATGGGTATAAAAATTAAAAAAAAAGGTCTTCTTATGTTATATAGTAGGCATTCAATTAAGTTGATAAACAAGGTCTAGACATATATTCAAACAAGAAAAATCAAGCATGTATCTACCCCTAACAACCCTAAACTCTGTTTCAAGAAGTCAAGCATGAAGATATGTGGTTTTTGGTTTCGAACATGGAAATTCAAAAACCCTCCCAAGAGCTTCATTTTGAAGTGACTAAGAAGCATACATGCTTACTTTTTCATATTCATGTTTTTAACTTATTCAAATCTTGGTGGAACCAAGGATTTGACCAAGATTCAAATGGGTATAAAAGTTCAAAAAAACAAGGTCTTCTTATATGCTATATAGTAAGCATTCAATTGATTTGATAAACAAGGTCTACACATATTCAAACCAGGAAAATCATGTATCTACCCCTAACCCTAAACTCTGTCTTATGAAGTCAAGCATGCATGAAGAGAAGTAGTTTTTGGTTTCAAGCATGGAAATTTCGAAAACCCTCCCAAGAGCTACATATTGGAGTGACTAATAGAAGGATAGATGCTTAATTTTTCATATTCATGTTTTAAACTTGTTTAAATCATAGTCAAACCTAGGATTTGACCAAGATTCAAATGGGCATAAAAATTCAAAAGAAAAAACAATAAAATGAAAAACCAATGCACATAGTCATCTTATGTCATCTATAGTAAGCATTCAATTAAGTTGATAAACAAGGTCTAGACATATTCAAACCAGAAAATTCATATATCAAGCTACCCCTATCCCCAAACTCTCTCTTATGAAGTCAAGCATGAAGAGAAGTACGTGGTTTTTTGGTTTCAAACATGGAAATTTCAAAAACCCTCTCAAGAGCTTCATTTTGGAGTGACTATGAAGGATACATGCTTAATTTTTCATATTCATGTTTTAAACTTGTTTAAATCATGGTCAAACCTAGGATTTGACCAAGATTCAAATGGGCAAAATTTTAAAAAAATGAAAAATCAAGGCACATAGTCTTCTTATTTTTGGTTTCAAACATGGAAATTTCAAAAACCCTCCCAAAGAGCTTCATTTTGGAGTGACTAAGAAGGATCCATAGGAAACTATGTAGTACTAATACAGTATAATGATCACCCGAGTTATTAGAGCAACAAGTCTGTCACTTACGTGTGGTTCCCATGCGTGAGGTCCCACACTTCAGTGAGCACAAGTCACGTACGCTAGGTAGGCAAACTCCCAGCCATCTTCTTTGTCAAGAGAGAGGCATCAACACACACACTCTCTCTCTCTCTCTCTCTCTCTCCAATTATCCACCTCCGTTGGCTGCCGGTTTTGGCAGGTCGTTTCTAGCTCAGCTCGTAGGCCATGGTGTGCAGGCTCTGTAGCCATGGCGATTTGGTCGCGCCAAGTGGTTCGTCCCCGGCTGCGACGAGGATCAATCCGGACGGTGCCTATTAAGGACCCGATCGCATTTCTTGCTTTCAGCATGGGGTCTACCATGTAAATCTTAGGGATTTAGACGTAATTTCCTGTTTATTTTTAGCTTCAAAAAAAATTTCCTGTTTATTTTGTGTCCTGCTGTAAACTGCGCACTGACAACCCTGCACAACAGTCAACATCACCAGAAAAAGGATAGACACCATAAATAAGTGGGGCCCCGTGACTGCTCTCCCTTCGTCTCCTCCCGTGTGATCCCTCTTCCTCCGACTCCCGACCTTGCGGAAAAGAAAAATGAAATGAAAGAGTTTCACTGGACGGGCAAACACATGTGCTGCCTAGTAATAATAATAATAACGTAAAAAAATCGACCTACAGCTAAACTAGGGTTTTGCCCAGTACTACGGATCAATTTCTGAAAATCCAACTACGGGGTTCGATTTTGGCCTGCTAATATAAAATTATATAATCCGAACTAGTATTCCTCTAAAAAATCATTTTGGTATGCATCGTTTGGTACTTTTCATAGCGAGTGCTTACTCCCTCCGTTAGCAAATAGTCTTCGTATGTCATATAGTAAGCATTCAAGTTGAAAAACAAGCTCTAGACATATTCAAACCAGAAAAATCATGTATCTACCCCCTATATATCCCTAAACCCTGACTTATGAATTCAAGCATGAAGAGAAGTGGTTTTTGGTTTCAATCATGGAAATTTCAAAAACCCTCCCAAGAGCTTCATTTTGGAGTGACTAATTAAGAAGCATACATGCTTACCTTTTCATATTAATGTTTTAAACTTGTTCAAATCTTGGTCAACAAACCTAGGAACGAAGAATCAAATGGGTATAAAAAAATTAAAACCAAGGTCTGCTCATGTCATATAGTGAGCATTCAATTAAATTGATAAACAAGGTCTAGACATATTCAAACTAGCAGGAAAATCATGTATCTACCCCCAAACCCTAAACTCTACCTTATGAAGTCAAGCATGCATGAAGAGAAGTGGTTTTTGGTTTTCAAGCATGGAAATTTCAAAAACTCTTATGTCATCTAGTAAGCATTCAATTAAGTTGATAAACAATGTCTAGACATATTCAAACCAGAAAATTTATGTATCAAGCTACCCCTAACCCCAAACTCTGTCTTATGAAGTCAAGCATGAAGAGAAGTACGTGGTTTTTTGGTTTCAAACATGGAAATTTCAAAAACCCTCTCAAGATCGAGCTTCATTTTGGAGTGACTACGAAGGATGCATGCTTAATTTTTCATATTCATGTTTTAAACTTGTTTAAATCATGGTCAAACATAGGATTTGACCAAGATTCAAATGGGCATAAAAATTCAAAAAAACAATAAAATGAAAAACCAATGCACATAGTCATCTTATGTCATCTAGTAAGCATTCAATTAAGTTGATAAACAAGGTCTAGACATATTCAAACCAAAAAATTCATGTATCAAGCTACCCCTAACCCCAAACTCTGTCTTATGAAGTGAAGCATGAAGAGAAGTACACGGTTTTTTGGTTTCAAACATGGAAATTTCAAAAACCCTCTCAAGAGCTTCCATTTTGGAGTGACTACGAAGGAGACATGCTTAATTTTTCATATTCATGTTTTAAACTTGTTTAAATCATGGTCAAACCTAGGATTTGGCCAAGATTCAAATGGGCAAAATTTTAAAAAATCAAGGCACATAGTCTTCTTATGTCATATAGTGTAAGCATTCAATTAAGTCAAGCATGCATGAAGAGAAGTCATGGTTTTTGGTTTCAAACATGGAAATTTCAAAAACCCTACCAAGATCTACATTTTGGAGTGACTAAGAAGGATATATGCTTAATTTTTCATATTCATGTTTTATTAAACTTGTTTAAATCATGGTCAAACCTAGGATTTGACCAAGATTCAAATGGACATAAAAATTCAGAAAAAACAAAAATGGAAAATCAAGGCACATAGTCTTCTTATGTCACATAGTAAGCATTCAATTAAGTTGATAAACAAGGTCTAGAGATATATTCAAACCAGAGAAATCATGTATCTACCCCCTAACCCTAAACTCTATCTCATGAAGTCAAGCATGAAGATATGTGGTTTTTGGTTTCAAACATGGAAATTTCAAAAACCCTCCCAAGAGCTTCATTTTGGAGTGACTAAGAAGGATATATGCTTAATTTTTTATATTCATGTTTTCAACTTGTTTAAATCATGGTCAAACCTAGGATTTGGCCAAGATTCAAATGGGCATAATTTAAAAAATGGAAAATCAAGGCACATAGTCTTCTTATGTCACATAGTAAGCATTCAATTAAGTTGATAAACAAGGTCTAGACATATTCAAACCAGAGAAATCATGTATCTACCCCCTAACCCTAAACTCTGTCTCATGAAGTCAAGCATGAAGATATGTGGTTTTTGGTTTCAAACATGGAAATTTCAAAAACCCTCCCAAGAGCTTCATTTTGGAGTGACTAAGAAGGACATATGCTTAATTTTTCATATTCATGTTTTCAACTTGTTTAAATCATGGTCAAACTTAGGATTTGACCAAGATTCAAATGGGCATAAAATTAAAAAAAACAATAAAATGAAAAACCAATGCACATAGTCGATCTTCTTATGTCATATATATAGTAAGCATTCAATTAAGTTGATAACAAGGTCTAGACATATTCAAACCAGAAAAATCATGTATCTACCCCTAACCCTAAACTTTGTCTTATGAAGTCAAGCATGAAGAGAAGTGGTTTTTGGTTTCAAGCATGGAAATTTCAAAAACCTCCCCAAACTTCATTTTAGAGTGACTAAGAAGGATACAAGCTTCCCTTTTCATTTTCATGTTTTAAACTTGTTTAAATTATCTTGGTCAAATCTAGGATTTGACAAGATTCAAATGGGCAAACATATGATAAGTGATGCAAATATCATTTCTAAGTGCGGGCAAACCAGCCTTTAGCTTAACATATTTCTAAGTACAAGGTTTCAGAAAATTGAGTGGGGGCGGCTGCCCCCCTTGGCTATAGTCTGGATCCGCCCATGCTATAGTTTGAGGCCATTTGGATGACGTCGAAAAAATTCTTTGATTAGAAATGGGGTTGTTCGAACCCCGTAGTTGGATTTTTTTGAACCTTGATCTGTAGTACTGGGCAAAACCCTAGTTTAACCTATTTAATTATAGATTCGTAGGTCGATTTTTTTACGTACCTTTTTTATTATTACTCTACTATGCAGCACATATGTGTTTGCCCGTCGAGTGAAACTCGGAGGAAGAGGGATCACTCGGAAGGAGAGAAGAAGGAGGGAGAGCATTATGGTGTCTCCCCTTTTTCGGGTGATGATGTTGACTGTTGTGCAGGGTTTGTCAGTGAGCAGGAGGTGCGAGCGAGCGAGCGAGTCGAGCGAGGCCGAGAATGAGAGAGATTTTTTTTTGTGAGAGGGACAACCGAAGGATCCTGAAGGACCCAGAGACTTCCAATACGCATCCTGATGCGTCTTCTCTTGACAAAGAAAATGGCTGGGAGTTTGCGTACCTATTGCACGTGACTTGTGCTCACTGAAGTGTGGGACCTCACGCATGGGCACCACACGTAAGTGACAGACCTGTTGGTGTAAAAACTCGGTTGATTATTATAGTGCATTAGAACAAAGTTTCCTATGGATTCAAGGGTAGGAAATCCAAGTTAACTCATTTACATGACATTATTTTTTCCATGAAGCAAAGTTAACACATCTATCAATTGGTACATTTTGGAGTGACTAAGAAGGATCCATGCTTACCTTTTCGTTTTCACGTGTTAAACTTGTTTAAATCTTGGTCAAACCTAGGATTTGACAGAGATTCAAATGGGCGGAAAATTCAAAAAAAACAGAAAAATGAAAAACCAAAGCACATACGTAGTTTTCTTATGTCATATAGTAAGCATTCAAGTTGATAAACAAGGTCTAGACATATTCAAAACATACAAATCATGTATGTACCCCTAACCCTAAACTATGTCTTATGAAGTCAAGCATGAAGAGAAGTGGTTTTGGGTTTCAAACATGGAAATTTCAAAAACCTCCCAAAAACTTCATTTAGAGTGACTAAGAAGGATAAATGCTTCCCTTTTCATTTTAATGTTTAAATCTTGGTAAAACCTAGGATCTGACCAAGATTCAAATGGGCATCAAAAATAAAAAAAAATCAGAAAAATGAAAAACCAATGCACATAGTCTTCTTATGTCATATAGTAAGCATTAAAGTTGATAAACAAGGTCTAGACGTATTCAAACCAGACAAATCATGTATCTACCCCTAACCCTAAACTCTGTCTTATGAAGTCAAGCATGAAGAGAAGTACGTGGTTTTTTGGTTTCAAACATGGAAATTTCAAAAACCATCTCAAGATCGAGCTTCATTTTGGAGTGACTACGAAGGATACATGCTTAATTTTTCATATTCATGTTTTAAACTTGTTTAAATCATGGTCAAACATAGGATTTGACCAAGATTCAAATGGGCATAAAAATTAAAAAAACAATAAAATGAAAAACCAATGCACATAGTCATCTTATGTCATCTAGTAAGCATTCAACTAAGTTGATAAACAAGGTCTAGACATATTCAAACCAAAAAATTCATGTATCAAGCTACCCCTAACCCCAAACTCTGTCTTATGAAGTCAAGCATGAAGAGAAGTACGCGGTTTTTTGGTTTCAAACATGGAAATTTCAAAAACCCTCTCAAGATCTTCCATTTTGGAGTGACTACGAAGGATACATGCTTAATTTTTCATATTCATGTTTTAAACTTGTTTAAATCATGGTCAAACCTAGGATTTGGCCAAGATACAAATGGGCAAAATTTTAAAAAAAATCATGGCACATAGTCTTCTTATGTCATATAGTAAGCATTCAATTAAGTTGATAAACAAGGTCTAGACATATTCAAACGAGAGAAATCATGTATCTACCCCCTAACCCTAAACTCTATCTTATGAAGTCAAGCATGCATGAAGAGAAGTGGTTTTTGGTTTCAAGCATGGAAATTTCAAAAACCCTCCCAAGAGCTTCATTTTGGAGTGACTAAGAAGCATACGTACGTGCTTACTTTTTCATATTCATGTTTTATACTTGTTCAAATCTTGGTCAAACCTATGATTTGACCAAGATTCAAATGGGTATAAAAAATGAAAACCAAGGTCTTCTTATGTCATATAGCAAGCATTCAATTAAGTTGATAAATAAGGTCTAGACATATTCAAACCAGAAAAATCATGTATCAAGCTACCCCTAACCCCTAATTAACTCTGTCTTATGAAGTCAAGCATGAAGATAAGTATGTGGTTTTTTGGTTTCAAACATGGAAATTTCAAAAACCCTCTCAAGATCGAGCTTCATTTTGGAGTGACTACGAAGGATATATACATGCTTACTTTTTCATATTCATGTTTTAAACTTGTTTAAATCATGGTCAAACCTAGGATTTGACAAAGATTCAAATGGGCATAATTTAAAAAAAACAAAAAATGAAAAACCAAGGCACATAGTCTTCTTATGTTGTATTGTAAGCATTCAATTAAGTTGATAAACAAGGTCTAGACATATTCAAACCAGAGAAATCATGTATCTACCCCCTAACCTAAACTCTGTCTCATGAAGTCAAGCATGATGATATGTGGTTTTTGGTTTCAAACATGGAAATTTCAAAAACCCTCCCAAGAGCTTCATTTTGAAGTGATTAATTATGAAGCATACATGCATGCTTACTTTTTCATATTCATGTTTTAAACTTATTCAAATCTTGGTGAAACCTAGGATTTGACCAAGATTCAAATGGGTATAAAAATTCAAAAAAAACAAAAAAGGTCTTCTTATGTTATATAGTAGGCATTCAATTAAGTTGATAAACAAGGTCTAGACATATTCAAACAAGAAAAATCATGCATGTATCTACCCCTAACCCTAAACTCTGTTTTATGAAGTCAAGCATGAAGATATGTGGTTTTTGGTTTCGAACATGGAAATTCAAAACCCTCCCAAGAGCTTCATTTTGAAATGACTAAGAAGCATACATGCTTACTTTTTCATATTCATGTTTTTAACTTATTCAAATCTTGGTGGAACCAAGGATTTGACCAAGATTCAAATGGGTATAAAAATTCAAAAAAACACAAGGTCTTCTTATGTTATATAGTAAGCATTCAATTATTTTGATAAACAAGGTCTACACATATTCAAACCAGGAAATTATGTATCTACCCCCTAACCCTAAACTCTGTCTTATGAAGTCAAGCATGCATGAAGAGAAGTGGTTTTTGGTTTCAAGCATGGAAATTTCAAAAACCCTCCCAAGAGCTTCCTTTTGGAGTGACTAAGAAGCATACGTACGTGCTTACTTTTTCATATTCATGTTTTAAACTTGTTCAAATCTTGGTCAAACCTATGATTTGACCAAGATTCAAATGGGTATAAAAAATGAAAACCAAGGTCTTCTTATGTCATATAGCAAGCATTCAATTAAGTTGATAAATAAGGTCTAGACATATTCAAACCAGAAAAATCATGTATCAAGCTACCCCTAACCCCTAATTAACTCTGTCTTATGAAGTCAAGCATGAAGATAAGTATGTGGTTTTTTGGTTTCAAACATGGAAATTTCAAAAACCCTCTCAAGATCGAGCTTCATTTTGGAGTGACTACGAAGGATACATGCTTACTTTTTCATATTCATGTTTTAAACTTGTTTAAATCATGGTCAAACCTAGGATTTGACAAAGATTCAAATGGGCATAATTTAAAAAAAACAAAAAATGAAAAACCAAGGCACATAGTCTTCTTATGTTATATTGTAAGCATTCAATTAAGTTGATAAACAAGGTCTAGACATATTCAAACCAGAGAAATCATGTATCTACCCCCTAACCTAAACTCTGTCTCATGAAGTCAAGCATGATGATATGTGGTTTTTGGTTTCAAACATGGAAATTTCAAAAACTCTCCCAAGAGCTTCATTTTGGAGTGACTAAGAAGGACATATGCTTAATTTTTCATATTCATGTTTTCAACTTGTTTAAATCATGGTCAAACTTAGGATTTGACCAAGATTCAAATGGGCATAAAATTAAAAAAACAATAAAATGAAAAACCAATGCACATAGTCGATCTTCTTATGTCATATATATAGTAAGCATTCAATTAAGTTGATAACAAGGTCTAGACATATTCAAACGAGAGAAATCATGTATCTACCCCTAACCCTAAACTCTGTCTCATGAAGTCAAGCGCATGCATGAAGATATGTGGTTTTTGGTTTCAAACATGGAAATTTCAAAAACCCTCCCAAGAGCTTCATTTCGAAGTGATTAATTAAGAAGCATACATGCATGGTTACTTTTTCATAGTCATGTTTTAAACTTATTCAAATCTTGGTGAAACCTAGGATTTGACCAAGATTCAAATGGGTATAAAAATTCAAAAAAAACAAAAAAGGTCTTCTTATGTTATATAGTAGGCATTCAATTAAGTTGATAAACAAGGTCTAGACATATTCAAACAAGAAAAATCATGCATGTATCTACCCCTAACCCTAAACTCTGTTTCATGAAGTCAAGCATGAACATATGTGGTTTTTGGTTTCGAACATGGAAATTCAAAAACCCTCCCAAGAGCTTCATTTTGAAGTGACTAAGAAGCATACATGCTTACTTTTTCATATTCATGTTTTTAACTTATTCAAATCTTGGTGGAACCAAGGATTTGACCAAGATTCAAATGGGTATAAAAGTTCAAAAAAACAAGGTCTTCTTATATGTTATATAGTAAGCATTCAATTGATTTGATAAACAAGGTCTACACATATTCAAACCAGGAAAATCATGTATCTACCCCTAACCCTAAACTCTGTCTTATGAAGTCAAGCATGCATGAAGAGAAGTAGTTTTTGGTTTCAAGCATGGAAATTTCGAAACCCTCCCAAGAGCTACATATTGGAGTGACTAATAGAAGGATAGATGCTTAATTTTTCATATTCATGTTTTAAACTTGTTTAAATCATGGTCAAACCTAGGATTTGACCAAGATTCAAATGGGCATAAAAATTCAAAAGAAAAAAACAATAAAATGAAAAACCAATGCACATAGTCATCTTATGTCATCTATAGTAAGCATTCAATTAAGTTGATAAACAAGGTCTAGACATATTCAAACCAGAAAATTCATATATCAAGCTACCCCTATCCCCAAACTCTCTCTTATGAAGTCAAGCATGAAGAGAAGTACGCGGTTTTTTGGTTTCAAACATGGAAATTTCAAAAACCCTCTCAAGAGCTTCATTTTGGAGTGACTATGAAGGATACATGCTTAATTTTTCATATTCATGTTTTAAACTTGTTTAAATCATGGTCAAACCTAGGATTTGACCAAGATTCAAATGGGCAAAATTTTAAAAAAATGAAAAATCAAGGCACATAGTCTTCTTATTTTTGGTTTCAAACATGGAAATTTCAAAAACCCTCCCAAAGAGCTTCATTTTGGAGTGACTAAGAAGGATCCATAGGAAACTATGTAGTACTAATACAGTATAATGATCACCCGAGTTATTAGAGCAACAAGTCTGTCACTTACGTGTGGTTCCCATGCGTGAGGTCCCACACTTCAGTGAGCACAAGTCACGTACGCTAGGTAGGCAAACTCCCAGCCATCTTCTTTGTCAAGAGAGAGGCATCAACACACACACACACTCTCTCTCTCTCTCTCTCTCCAATTATCCACCTCCGTTGGCTGCCGGTTTTGGCAGGTCGTTTCTAGCTCAGCTCGTAGGCCATGGTGTGCAGGCTCTGTAGCCATGGCGATTTGGTCGCGCCAAGTGGTTCGTCCCCGGCTGCGACGAGGATCAATCCGGACGGTGCCTATTAAGGACCCGATCGCATTTCTTGCTTTCAGCATGGGGTCTACCATGTAAATCTTAGGGATTTAGACGTAATTTCTGTTTATTTTGTGTCCCGCTGTAAAAGCATGCGACAACCACCGCACAACAATAACATCACCGGAAAAAGGATAGACACCATAAATAAGTGGGGCCCCGTGTTGCTCTCCCTTCGTCTCCTCCCGTGTGATCCCTCTTCCTCCGACTCAGACCTTGCGGAAAAGAAAAATGAAATGAAAGAGTTTCACTTTGGACGGGCAACCAAATGTGCCGCCTAGTAATAATAATAATAACGTAAAAAAATCGACCTACGACTAAACTAGGGTTTTGCCCGATTACTACGGATCAATTTCTGAAAATCCAACTACGGGGTTCGATTTTGGCCTGCTAATATAAAATTATATAATCCGAACTAGTATTCCTCTAAAAAATCATTTTGGTATGCATCGTTTGGTACTTTTCATAGCGAGTGCTTACTCCCTCCGTTAGCAAATAGTCTTCGTATGTCATATAGTAAGCATTCAAGTTGAAAAACAAGCTCTAGACATATTCAAACCAGAAAAATCATGTATCTACCCCCTATATATCCCTAAACCACGACTTATGAATTCAAGCATGAAGAGAAGTGGTTTTTGGTTTCAATCATGGAAATTTCAAAAACCCTCCCAAGAGCTTCATTTTGGAGTGACTAATTAAGAAGCATACATGCTTACCTTTTCATATTAATGTTTTAAACTTGTTCAAATCTTGGTCAACAAACCTAGGAACGAAGAATCAAATGGGTATAAAAAAATTAAAACCAAGGTCTGCTCATGTCATATAGTGAGCATTCAATTAAATTGATAAACAAGGTCTAGACATATTCAAACTAGCAGGAAAATCATGTATCTACCCCCAAACCCTAAACTCTACCTTATGAAGTCAAGCATGCATGAAGAGAAGTGGTTTTTGGTTTTCAAGCATGGAAATTTCAAAAACTCTTATGTCATCTAGTAAGCATTCAATTAAGTTGATAAACAATGTCTAGACATATTCAAACCAGAAAATTTATGTATCAAGCTACCCCTAACCCCAAACTCTGTCTTATGAAGTCAAGCATGAAGAGAAGTACGTGGTTTTTTGGTTTCAAACATGGAAATTTCAAAAACCCTCTCAAGATCGAGCTTCATTTTGGAGTGACTACGAAGGATGCATGCTTAATTTTTCATATTCATGTTTTAAACTTGTTTAAATCATGGTCAAACATAGGATTTGACCAAGATTCAAATGGGCATAAAAATTCAAAAAAAAACAATAAAATGAAAAACCAATGCACATAGTCATCTTATGTCATCTAGTAAGCATTCAATTAAGTTGATAAACAAGGTCTAGACATATTCAAACCAAAAAATTCATGTATCAAGCTACCCCTAACCCCAAACTCTGTCTTATGAAGTGAAGCATGAAGAGAAGTACACGGTTTTTGGTTTCAAACATGGAAATTTCAAAAACCCTCTCAAGAGCTTCCATTTTGGAGTGACTACGAAGGAGACATGCTTAATTTTTCATATTCATGTTTTAAACTTGTTTAAATCATGGTCAAACCTAGGATTTGGCCAAGATTCAAATGGGCAAAATTTTAAAAAAAATCAAGGCACATAGTCTTCTTATGTCATATAGTGTAAGCATTCAATTAAGTCAAGCATGCATGAAGAGAAGTCATGGTTTTTGGTTTCAAACATGGAAATTTCAAAAACCCTACCAAGATCTACATTTTGGAGTGACTAAGAAGGATATATGCTTAATTTTTCATATTCATGTTTTATTAAACTTGTTTAAATCATGGTCAAACCTAGGATTTGACCAAGATTCAAATGGACATAAAAATTCAGAAAAAACAAAAAATGGAAAATCAAGGCACATAGTCTTCTTATGTCACATAGTAAGCATTCAATTAAGTTGATAAACAAGGTCTAGAGATATATTCAAACCAGAGAAATCATGTATCTACCCCCTAACCCTAAACTCTATCTCATGAAGTCAAGCATGAAGATATGTGGTTTTTGGTTTCAAACATGGAAATTTCAAAAACCCTCCCAAGAGCTTCATTTTGGAGTGACTAAGAAGGATATATGCTTAATTTTTTATATTCATGTTTTCAAGTTGTTTAAATCATGGTCAAACCTAGGATTTGGCCAAGATTCAAATGGGCATAATTTAAAAAAAATGGAAAATCAAGGCACATAGTCTTCTTATGTCACATAGTAAGCATTCAATTAAGTTGATAAACAAGGTCTAGAGATATATTCAAACCAGAGAAATCATGTATCTACCCCCTAACCCTAAACTCTGTCTCATGAAGTCAAGCATGAAGATATGTGGTTTTTGGTTTCAAACATGGAAATTTCAAAAACCCTCCCAAGAGCTTCATTTTGGAGTGACTAAGAAGGACATATGCTTAATTTTTCATATTCATGTTTTCAACTTGTTTAAATCATGGTCAAACTTAGGATTTGACCAAGATTCAAATGGGCATAAAATTAAAAAAAACAATAAAATGAAAAACCAATGCACATAGTCGATCTTCTTATGTCATATATATAGTAAGCATTCAATTAAGTTGATAACAAGGTCTAGACATATTCAAACCAGAAAAATCATGTATCTACCCCCTAACCCTAAACTTTGTCTTATGAAGTCAAGCATGAAGAGAAGTGGTTTTTGGTTTCAAGCATGGAAATTTCAAAAACCTCCCCAAACTTCATTTTAGAGTGACTAAGAAGGATACAAGCTTCCCTTTTCATTTTCATGTTTTAAACTTGTTTAAATTATCTTGGTCAAATCTAGGATTTGACAAGATTCAAATGGGCAAACATATGATAAGTGATGCAAATATCATTTCTAAGTGCGGGCAAACCAGCCTTTAGCTTAACATATTTCTAAGTACAAGGTTTCAGAAAATTGAGTGGGGCGGCTGCCCCCTTGGCTATAGTCCTGGATCCGCCCATGCTATAGTTTGAGGCCATTTGGATGACGTCGAAAAAATTCTTTGATTAGAAATGGGGTTGTTCGAACCCCGTAGTTGGATTTTTTGAACCTTGATCTGTAGTACTGGGCAAAACCCTAGTTTAACCTATTTAATTATAGATTCGTAGGTCGATTTTTTTACGTACCTTTTCTATTATTACTCTACTATGCAGCACATATGTGTTTGCCCGTCGAGTGAAACTCGGAGGAAGAGGGATCACTCGGAAGGAGAGAAGAAGGAGGGAGAGCATTATGGTGTCTTCCCTTTTTCGGGTGATGATGTTGACTGTTGTGCAGGGTTTGTCAGTGAGCAGGAGGTGCGAGCGAGCGAGCGAGCGAGCGAGTCGAGCGAGGCCGAGAATGAGAGAGATTTTTTTTGTGAGAGGGACAACCGAAGGATCCTGAAGGACCCAGAGACTTCCAATACGCATCCTGATGCGTCTTCTCTTGACAAAGAAAATGGCTGGGAGTTTGCGTACCTATTGCACGTGACTTGTGCTCACTGAAGTGTGGGACCTCACGCATGGGCACCACACGTAAGTGACAGACCTGTTGGTGTAAAAACTCGGTTGATTATTATAGTGCATTAGAACAAAGTTTCCTATGGATTCAAGGGTAGGAAATCCAA
Source organism: Lolium perenne (assembly GCF_019359855.2). NCBI lineage: Eukaryota > Viridiplantae > Streptophyta > Magnoliopsida > Poales > Poaceae > Lolium > Lolium perenne. The sequence continues at coordinate 255,865,565 of NC_067248.2, read as the reverse complement.
GTTAACTCATTTACATGACATTATTTTTTCCATGAAGCAAAGTTAACACATCTATCAATTGGTACATTTTGGAGTGACTAAGAAGGATCCATGCTTACCTTTTCGTTTTCACGTGTTAAACTTGTTTAAATCTTGGTCAAACCTAGGATTTGACAGAGATTCAAATGGGCGGAAAATTCAAAAAAAAACAGAAAAATGAAAAACCAAAGCACATACGTAGTTTTCTTATGTCATATAGTAAGCATTCAAGTTGATAAACAAGGTCTAGACATATTCAAAACATACAAATCATGTATGTACCCCTAACCCTAAACTATGTCTTATGAAGTCAAGCATGAAGAGAAGTGGTTTTGGGTTTCAAACATGGAAATTTCAAAAACCTTCCAAAAACTTCATTTAGAGTGACTAAGAAGGATAAATGCTTCCCTTTTCATTTTCATGTTTAAATCTTGGTAAAACCTAGGATCTGACCAAGATTCAAATGGGCATCAAAAATAAAAAAAAATCAGAAAAATGAAAAACCAATGCACATAGTCTTCTTATGACATATAGTAAGCATTAAAGTTGATAAACAAGGTCTAGACGTATTCAAACCAGACAAATCATGTATCTACCCCTAACCCTAAACTCTGTCTTATGAAGTCAAGCATGAAGAGAAGTACGTGGTTTTTTTGTTTCAAACATGGAAATTTCAAAAACCATCTCAAGATCGAGCTTCATTTTGGAGTGACTACGAAGGATACATGCTTAATTTTTCATATTCATGTTTTAAACTTGTTTAAATCATGGTCAAACATAGGATTTGACCAAGATTCAAATGGGCATAAAAATTAAAAAAACAATAAAATGAAAAACCAATGCACATAGTCATCTTATGTCATCTAGTAAGCACTCAACTAAGTTGATAAACAAGGTCTAGACATATTCAACCAAAAAATTCATGTATCAAGCTACCCCTAACCCCAAACTCTGTCTTATGAAGTCAAGCATGAAGAGAAGTACGCGGTTTTTTGGTTTCAAACATGGAAATTTCAAAAACCCTCTCAAGATCTTCCATTTTGGAGTGACTACGAAGGATACATGCTTAATTTTTCATATTCATGTTTTAAACTTGTTTAAATCATGGTCAAACCTAGGATTTGGCCAAGATACAAATGGGCAAAATTTTAAAAAAAATCATGGCACATAGTCTTCTTATGTCATATAGTATGCATTCAATTAAGTTGATAAACAAGGTCTAGACATATTCAAACGAGAGAAATCATGTATCTACCCCCTAACCCTAAACTCTGTCTCATGAAGTCAAGCGCATGCATGAAGATATGTGGTTTTTGGTTTCAAACATGGAAATTTCAAAAACCATCCCAAGAGCTTCATTTCGAAGTGATTAATTAAGAAGCATATATACATGCATGGTTACTTTTTCATAGTCATGTTTTAAACTTATTCAAATCTTGGTGAAATCTAGGATTTGACCAAGATTCAAATGGGTATAAAAATTCAAAAAAAAAACAAAAAAGGTATTCTTATGTTATATAGTAGGCATTCAATTAAGTTGATAAACAAGGTATAGACATATTCAAACAAGAAAAATCATGCATGTATCTACCCCTAACCCTAAACTCTGTTTCATGAAGTCAAGCATGAAGATATGTGGTTTTTGGTTTCGAACATGGAAATTCAAAAACCCTCCCAAGAGCTTCATTTTGAAGTGACTAAGAAGCATACATGCTTACTTTTTCATATTCATGTTTTTAACTTATTCAAATCTTGGTGGAACCAAGGATTTGACCAAGATTCAAGTGGGTATAAAAATTCAAAAAAAAAACAAGTTCTTCTTATGTTATATAGTAAGCATTCAATTATTTTGATAAACAAGGTCTACACATATTCAAACCAGGAAATTATGTATCTACCCCCTAACCCTAAACTCTATCTTATGAAGAAGCATACGTACGTGCTTACTTTTTCATATTCATGTTTTAAACTTGTTCAAATCTTGGTCAAACCTATGATTTGACCAAGATTCAAATGGGTATAAAAAATGAAAACCAAGGTCTTCTTATGTCATATAGCAAGCATTCAATTAAGTTGATAAATAAGGTCTAGACATCTTCAAACCAGAAAAATCATGTATCAAGCTACCCCTAACCCCTAATTAACTCCGTCTTATGAAGTCAAGCATGAAGATACGTATGTGATTTTTTGGTTTCAAACATGGAAATTTCAAAAACCCTCTCAAGATCGAGCTTCATTTTGGAGTGACTACGAAGGATATATACGTGCTTACTTTTTCATATTCATGTTTTAAATTGTTTAAATCGTGGTCAAACCTAGGATTTGACAAAGATTCAAATGGGCATAATTTAAAAAAAAACAAAAAATGAAAAACCAAGGCACATAGTCTTCTTATGTTATATTGTAAGCATTCAATTAAGTTGATAAACAAGGTCTAGACATATTCAAACCAGAGAAATCATGTATCTACCCCCTAACCTAAACTCTGTCTCATGAAGTCAAGCATGATGATATGTGGTTTTTGGTTTCAAACATGGAAATTTCAAAAACTCTCCCAAGAGCTTCATTTTGGAGTGACTAAGAAGGACATATGCTTAATTTTTCATATTCATGTTTTCAACTTGTTTAAATCATGGTCAAACTTAGGATTTGACCAAGATTCAAATGGGCATAAAATTAAAAAAACAATAAAATGAAAAACCAATGCACATAGTCGATCTTCTTATGTCATATATATAGTAAGCATTCAATTAAGTTGATAACACGGTCTAGACATATTCAAACGAGAGAAATCATGTATCTACCCCCTAACCCTAAACTCTGTCTCATGAAGTCAAGCGCATGCATGAAGATATGTGGTTTTTGGTTTCAAACATGGAAATTTCAAAAACCCTCCCAAGAGCTTCATTTCGAAGTGATTAATTAAGAAGCATACATGCATGGTTACTTTTTCATAGTCATGTTTTAAACTTATTCAAATCTTGGTGAAACCTAGGATTTGACCAAGATTCAAATGGGTATAAAAATTCAAAAAAAAAACAAAAAAGGTCTTCTTATGTTATATAGTAGGCATTCAATTAAGTTGATAAACAAGGTCTAGACATATTCAAACAAGAAAAATCATGCATGTATCTACCCCTAACCCTAAACTCTGTTTCATGAAGTCAAGCATGAAGATATGTGGTTTTTGGTTTCGAACATGGAAATTCAAAAACCCTCCCAAGAGCTTCATTTTGAAGTGACTAAGAAGCATACATGCTTACTTTTTCATATTCATGTTTTTAACTTATTCAAATCTTGGTGGAACCAAGGATTTGACCAAGATTCAAATGGGTATAAAAATTCAAAAAAACACAAGGTCTTCTTATGTTATATAGTAAGCATTCAATTATTTTGATAAACAAGGTCTACACATATTCAAACCAGGAAATTATGTATCTACCCCCTAACCCTAAACTCTGTCTTATGAAGTCAAGCATGCATGAAGAGAAGTGGTTTTTGGTTTCAAGCATGGAAATTTCAAAAACCCTCCCAAGAGCTTCATTTTGGAGTGACTAAGAAGCATACGTACGTGCTTACTTTTTCATATTCATGTTTTAAACTTGTTCAAATCTTGGTCAAACCTATGATTTGACCAAGATTCAAATGGGTATAAAAAATGAAAACCAAGGTCTTCTTATGTCATATAGCAAGCATTCAATTAAGTTGATAAATAAGGTCTAGACATATTCAAACCAGAAAAATCATGTATCAAGCTACCCCTAACCCCTAATTAACTATGTCTTATGAAGTCAAGCATGAAGATAAGTATGTGGTTTTTTGGTTTCAAACATGGAAATTTCAAAAACCCTCTCAAGATCGAGCTTCATTTTGGAGTGACTACGAAGGATACATGCTTACTTTTTCATATTCATGTTTTAAACTTGTTTAAATCATGGTCAAACCTAGGATTTGACAAAGATTCAAATGGGCATAATTTAAAAAAAAACAAAATGAAAACCAAGGCACATAGTCTTCTTATGTTATATTGTAAGCATTCAATTAAGTTGATAAACAAGGTCTAGACATATTCAAACCAGAGAAATCATGTATCTACCCCCTAACCTAAACTCTGTCTCATGAAGTCAAGCATGATGATATGTGGTTTTTGGTTTCAAACATGGAAATTTCAAAAACCCTCCCAAGAGCTTCATTTTGAAGTGATTAATTATGAAGCATACATGCATGCTTACTTTTTCATATTCATGTTTTAAACTTATTCAAATCTTGGTGAAACCTAGGATTTGACCAAGATTCAAATCCGTATAAAAATTAAAAAACAAAATAAAAAAACAAGGTCTTCTTATGTTATATAGTAAGCATTCAATTAAGTTGATAAATAAGGTCTAGACATATTCAAACCAGAAAAATCATGTATCTACCCCTAACCCTAAGCATGTATCTCGGTTGTTTGCGCTATGATACAATATCTACCTATGTTACACTAATCTCCTCTCTCCTACTTAATTAGCTGCCACATCAGCAGTTTTGTGGGACCAATGTGTATGATACTAGCTATGATACTAGCACTATCATGTGGGTACCTAAATCTCGAGTCAAAGTTTGACACGAGACCGATGTGGACTTTATTAATGGTGGAAGGGAGTAACAATCATAAGCACATTATTATTATTGATTGAACAACATTTTATTTGATGTGCCATAAGAAGTTTAGAAACTCCTAGCCCCTGGAGGTGGCGTTTTGGCACACACGTGCATATGCACCGATTATTGAAAATAATAAAAAAACAATTATATAAATGTTAAAAAAATCTGACATAATATTTTTGGTATACATTGTGACATCCTATGTTCGTTCATAAGTTTTCGTGGAAAAACAACATTTTGTGTGGTGTGTACAAAAAAGGCAAAAAATGTACGTAGTCGTGTTACAGCATCAAAATTTGTCTTTTTTACAGGAGCCACATTTTTTTTAAAAAAAACTTATGTACCAACATAAAATGTCTAGATATACATGTAAAATTTCAGTTTAGAATTTTTGGACACTTTGAAATGTGGATTCACATAATGGATTCCTCTACCTCGACCCCCTTGGATTCCTGAACAGACTTACAGTACTACTAGTAGGGCCTACTATTTTTTATTATTATTACCTACTGCAGGCAAAATTTAATCTCATCGAGCGGTAAAATTCCCCGCCAACGCCCAAATATCTCGCGCCGCAAAGTTTCAGATCTGCGAATATTTTTTTCCCTCAAAAGAAGGACTGCGAAATTCCCTTTTTCTCCTCTATCGCCCAGCTTCGCCCTAGTTTCGCCCGCAAGCCCTCAGAGAAACCGCTCCTCTTACCTACCTCCCACCTTCACGGCCGCCGCACCGGAAAATCACCGCCGCACTTCGCCGTTCAAGCTGCCACGGCTTCAAACCTCGAGGCTGCCCTATCCGCTTGATCTGCACCTACTCCGGCGTCCACCGCACCGTATCTCGTTCGCCGACTCTATCGACCACCGCACCTGACCAGCTTCGCCGACACCGACGTCCCCGTGCACTGCACATCATCTGCTTCACCGACCTTCTACTTCGGCCGGCGCGCTGAACACTTCATCGACCGCCCAGCATGTCCTTCTCCGACCCCCCAAGATCTGCTTCCCCGGCACCCACCGCAACAGCAGTCCCCTCGCCGACCTCCGCGTCACCCGTAAGAACGCGGAACACGTCTAAACGCCGCCCAGAAATAGGTAACCAGACACCCCTGCGCGTTTTGTTCTGTTAGGCGTATTGCAGTTGATCGTATTTCTGAATTCGTGCTAGTATATTTTTAACTTACAAGTGCTTTCGTTTGTAACAACCTCATCCTTTAGATTTAAACACGACGCATAAGTATTTTTTTTCCGTGACCTAACCCACCCATTTGCTAAAACTCTACATGGTATCAGAGCCTAGGTTTCCTTCCTGCTAGTGCTAGCCGCCCCAAACAGTACCATACAAGTTCTTCCTTTGACCACAAAAACCACCGTTGAGATGTAGAAATCCAGGCGGCGGGAGGCCGCATCGGGTGCTCGCGTGGGTTGCGGCTATCACACACAGCGATGCGAGTTGTGTGAGATCGGCGGCTGCTCGCGCGGGGACAAAGAAGAGGGTCAAGATCGTTTTGGTTTAGAAAGGAGAGAAGAGGAAGTGAATCCGTGGCAGAGAGATCTGGATCCGTGCGAGGGGGAGATGTTGGAGGCGTGCGGAGTGGGCCGAGCCTTTGAGCGCAGGGCGGAGCCGGAGGTTGGTGCTGGACGTTGACCAGCGCGAGCCGGTCGATGTGGCCAGGTGCGATCTGCCAGGTTGGCCAGGGCGCGCAGACGAGGCGCCATCCGAGTGGAAGTGAGGAGAAAATGGAGATGTGAGGCTGTGAGGATATGTTGTGATGGAGTTGATGAGGCTGCGATTGAGTCGTGATGGAGTTGATGAGGCTGCGGTTTAGTGGTGATGGTGATGGTTGTGGATATGTCCAGGGGAAAGGCATGCGTGCCTGAGGTGAGACTGGTTGAGGCCTGACCGGGGGATAGGCATGGGTGCTTGAGGAGTGGATGGTTGAGGCAGGAGTTGGCTGGGGGTTTGTCGGAGAGACGGAAGAGGTCAGTGGCCGGGCAGAGTGGAGAAGAGAGGCTGAGGACATTGAGGCGAGTGTGGATGGTTCTGCGGAACTTGTGTGGTGAGGCAGCCGGGGTTGTTGAGGATGTGTATGGTTAGGAGTTGTTCGTATCCCAGATGGTTGAAGCTGGATGTCTTCGCTGCTGATGAAGAGATGAATCGAGATGACAAGATGATGAAAAGTGCAATGCTGTCATGTATCCTAGGAGTTATGCTGAAAGTTCATTACTCGTAGTTGTCATATGTGTCATGTTGTTGCAAGATGGCCATGGTTGTTTACCCATGATCATCTTGAGGGGGTGTGTTGGACCATGAGTGAGTTTAGTAGTAGCGCTGTAGTAATATTGTATCCAGTGTGAGGCCCATAGAGGCCCATGTCCAGTGGTATTGTAACCCTAACTCAGATGATATAAATACAGAGTGTCGTGGTCTGAGTGACCTAACCCACCCATTCGCTGAAACTCTACAAAATATGAGCCACCAATCATGAGCGTTGAATGCTCTACATGTCCACGATTGACAACAACAACAACACCACCAACAACAAAGCTTTATTCCCAAACAAGTTGGGGTAGGCTATACAACTCCACCATTGACACGATTACAATTTCTCACTATTTGGCCGTAGGCTACTGCTCTAGTTACATCATGTTTGATATCTTTCTGCGATCCTGTATTACATGTTTATGCACGTCATAATGTTTCTACTACTGTTTGGTGTCAATTTAATTATAGCAAATCCTTGACTCGTAACTGTTTGTTGTTATTACACGTGCAGCAGGCACATCTTACACTCAGAAACGTAGAGTAAAGCTCGCCTATAATCATGTAAGTACCTGCTGTTTTTTGTATATTGCTTAATGCAAACTTCTATATCTTGGATCCTGTTTCGTTTACAATTGGCCTCTCCTTCATGCAGAGGAGAAACAGTGTGGCACCAGGTACTACCGCCCCAGTACCCGATGAGGTCCGAGTGCCTCAAAAAAAACCTCACGTAAGTTCCCCTGTTTTTTGGAATGTTAATTTACCTCCACATGCGTAGTTCAATTGCATCATTTTACGTATGTTGCACTACCTAAGTTGCCTAATGGAATCTAATAAAATATAAACAATGACCATATGGAACATTGCACACTGCCTTTGACCCATCGGCATCCGGCATGCACAGGTATAAGTTACATGATTTGGCTATGTTAAACAAGTCCTAAAATTCTATTATGTTAATTTTTTGCCTATTGCTTCATTGAGTTTGCCTGTTGTTCCATGGCTAGTGCATGAAGTTTGATATAAATGATCCTAGCTGAAATGATGCACTTCGTGTTTTTTTTATTGCTTTATTCCTAACCTAGCTTCCTATTCTACTTGAAACATGATTGCTTTATTCCTAACCTAGCTTCATATTCTACTTGAAACATGATTGCTTTATTCCTAACCTTGCTTCCTATTCTACTTGAAACATTGTGAAAAAATAGTTATATTACTTGTTTAAATGTCTAGCTTTGTTTTTCTGAGTCCCATTGACATGATGTGGTATATCCATATTCAAATGATCTGGCTGTTTATATAATACGCTCCATGTTCAATTGCTTCATTCATTTTCTAGTAATCTACTAGTAAGTAGCACGTGCTTTGCACGTCACGACATATATAATTTTAAAATATATTTCCATATTTTATTTGATGTTGATAATTATTATTTTTTGCTAAAATTAGTCACAAAGCCTAAAGTTTGGCTTTTGAAAAACTAATACACCCTAAAAGAAGTAATGGAAGGAGTAATATGTGAGTTCATTACAATTAAGTTTTTTAGTCAATATGAAATAGAAGTATACCCTAATACGAAAGTGACAAAACTTTTTCATGGACACCCCATTAGGATTATGTATATTTTTGTGATTAGAGTCGAGAATTTTTAAGGATCTATCTTACCTTTTGCGGCATGCATATTGCACGGCAAGACTATCTAATTTATATATTTCTACCATATTTTTTGAAATTTAAAATACATTATCCAATATCTATGTATAAATTTACTACCTCAATACTTTTTATGTGACCCACACATGGCCACCGTTAGATTTTATATCAAAACTGGGTTGTCATGGGGAAAAAAGTTAGACCTTAATATGAGTAAATACGAAATATTAGTACTAAATTAATATATAATATTTTATCAGCCTTGGTTGGTGGACCAATGAACTTAGTATCTTTGAGCTTGAAGATGGTTCTTGTAACATAGTAATTGCTATTTGTTTTCCTAGCACAGAATTATATATCAATATCTTCACATAACCATGTACGATGAAGATGATATTTTTCATAACACAGTGCCAATGTAGACGATGGCTTGTGCTTCTATAAACTCCCAAAATAAAAATGTTTTCTTGAGTAAAACAAAAGAACGGCTGAGATTAAATGATACATGTTTGCCGTGTATTGTATTGCATTTTAACTTGTTTTGTCTTAGTTTCAGCCTGCAAACAAAGTTGTAATGTCAGTAGGGACAACCCATTTATCAAGTGTTGCGGTCATTTCACAGAGCAACAGTGATAGTGGCACGTGCTCTCATTGGTCCACTGAGTCTAGTACACCAACCGTTCCAGAAGAAATAGATGTACGAGGCTCTATTTTGGATTGCTTGCTATGTTATATCAGCTCAATGATGCTCTTGAAATTGGAGGTCTTTTATTGCATCATATGATGTTGTAACTTGTTTTATCTAAATTTCAGGCTTCAAATAAAGCTACAAAGCCAGAAGCAAGGGCCAATGCCTCAAGTATTGATGTTTCACAAAGCAGCAGTGAGAGTGCATATTGCTCGCATAGGCCCATGGTATCTATTGCTCAACTTAATCCGGCACAAAGAGATTTGGGGGATGCACTCCAAGAGGCAGTTGATATATTTGGGCGGGAAAACAAAGATGCTGATGAAATAATTGCCAAAACACGCCAAGAGATACATGAATTGAAAAATAGGCAAACTTTGACAGAAAATGTTCTAAAGAATCTCCTATGCACTTGTCATGGTAAGCCAGTTGTGATGTGTCTGGGAATTGAAGGTGTCTAAATAAACTTTGATTCTGTTGTTCAGTCAAGTGGACCTGATGCCAATGCTGTAATTAATTACTGCTCAAAATTTCGTTCAAAATTTCCTGGTCTGTAATAATTGCAAATTTTGTTGTTGTACTAAAATTAGATATGTTCCATGTGGCTGCTGTGTTTTGTGTGAAATAATATAATGATGTGTACTTCAATTAAACCATAAATCGGCTGCATGCTGAAAATTTGAATACGAGCGCACGTGTGAACTGTTTTCTGCTCGTAATGCAATAAAGGCTGTTTCTTCGAAGACTATGAACATGGTAGCCCATTAATAATACCTTAATAATTATGCCTGCTAGCAAGATAGACGGTCCTTATTATAGTCAGGCATGCCAACTTGTATGATTAAAAGTAGTTCGTACACATTAAATCTACCATCTGCATTTTTCTCTGTAATAACTTTTCTTTTTACACAACTCAAAACTTGTCATGCTAATATGAAATTCGAGATGGCAAAACATGGGAAAGATAAAGATATCTCTTTCCTGCGAAATGCTGGGTTTTGAAGCCCAAGTCCAAGTCTTTCTCTGCTCAAGTTTTGGAGGAACAACTCCAAGTAGAACGAGTTGCAACAGCTATGCTAAGAACAAAAGTTAACATGTTGAGATCGAGATTAGAAGCATGTGATGCCCTATTGCACGAGGCCAATCAAGTTCGTTATAATCTCCCAAAGACTTAGAAAATGCCATAGATAATTGGAGATGAACACTACATAGTGAGTACATTGGTCTTGTGAAATGTTTCCTTAGAATAAGGTACCGTTCCTACTTTTGTTGGTGGATGCATTTATCTGCGGTTGGGATCAACTTGGTAGTTGTTCCTGTGGATGTTATATAAATTAATTGCATAGCCTTTTTCAATCAGTTCGAACTTAAATGGTATCATAGCCTTGGTCTCAAGTTTGAATTGTCGAACGCGTGGTTTAATTTAATCTCAGTCGGGCGGCAAAATCTCCCACCAATCCTGAAATATTTCAAACACATTTTTGATTGGGATTAAGAAGATAGGGACATAGATCCAAAGTGCCCCCACGTTCACAGGGCACATCAAACTTGAGATTAAATTATGCGTTCTAGTTCTATACAAAACCCAGTAGGAGGTTGAGCGGCAGCGGCTAGGGTTTAGTGTGGGAGGAGATGATATGCGTACGCTCCTGTTTATATAGGTAGGAGGCACGCGACGGCCGCTGCACGCGTGGCATCGCCATTCGCAGAGGTAGGTGACGACGCGTGCCACCCGAGGCATCGCCATTTTACGCGACCGCATGATCGCCGAAGCGGCTCCGCTGAGAAGACGCATCGACGCCGAGTCATCGCTGCCAAGCGGGCCCGACGAAACGTTCGCCGCACGCGAGCGGACACTTTACGCGTCCACGCAGCGTCCACGCGACGGATCCGAGACACATATTTGGGCATGTTTGCGTCGCTGCGAACGGCCCAGTCACTATGCGTCGTCCCGCTGGAGTTTGTACCAGATACATTTTTGGCCCGGACAGATGCGCTCGGAACCGAAATCATCTTCTGTTCCCTTCTCTATTTCTTCAGGTTCGAGAGAACACAGCAGCTCTTCACTCGCAGAAATTAATCGGGTCACGCTGTTGCTTTCCTTGCCGTTGGATTGAAACGAATGGTGGATGGGAAGCCTCAGGTCACGTTGTGCCCTGTGAACGTGGGGGCACTGGATCTCTGTCCAGAAGATAGATCATGATCATGGTAGTGACCTATATTCAACATGATGATGATTTGATTTTGCACTCGGCCTTGAACAGAGGTACTAGTACGGTGTCACAATTTTTTATCATTATACTTGGACGGTGGCCAAATTCAAAATCTCATAGCGGCAAAACTTGCCGCCCACAAAATACAAAAATTTCACACGCTTCCAAATTCCTATTCTACCCCTGTGGAGATGCCAGCAAAGTCGGTTGGTGGGGGGGTCTGCCCGTCATTTTTTGGATCACCACCTCCCTAGCCCAGGAAACCCTCCCAAAAAAAATACATTTCCTTCAGACCACCCACCGGAACTTCCCAAGTCCCTCTCTCCCACCTCCACGACCACCGCACCGGAACATCCCCGCCGGACTTCCCTGGCCTACCCGAGCCCTCGCGATCCTCGTCATCCGGCTGCCTGCCGGAGCCGCTTCATCGACGCCGTCATCAACCGGACCGGATCATCCCCGCCGAACCTCGAAACCATATGCTCATCCAGCAGTCTACCGCAGTCGCTTCAGCTGCGGTATCGTCCACCCCACCGGAGCCGCTTCGCCGGATCAGTCGTCCACCGCATCGTATCTTGCTCACCGACACCGCTGTGCATGAACCGGATCTGCTTCACCGGCGCCGTGCATGATCTAAACTCTTCTACTGTCGCTTTTCTATTGCTTGCCTGCAAGTTCTTGTTTAATCTTGGGGGAACCTGCTTGTGCTAACGACGCGCCGTTACTTTTTTGCAGATGAGATGAGTAACCATGAAGTGTAATGGCCGTCTCTCCAACCCCAAGTAGCACATGTAGCGTACTTCATCACCGGATCTATCAACCCCAGGAAGATCTGCTGTGACTCCCACAGAGTGCTTCTCCTAATGTAAGTCCCTTGTTTTAGCGCCATGTTAGGGTTCGATGCTTGTTTGTCTGAAGCTCTTTTAGTTCATTCCTAGCTATGACCGTAACACGTTGCTATTTTCTACTTCATTGCTAACTTTAAGCGATTGAACATTTTGGTTTGCATTCCCTGCTCTGTAGATGTAGCCATCATAACTTCTATCTTGCTTAGTCGTTGTTACAAAAATTATAGGTATTATAGTAACATCCTGCTATTATTTAGTTCATGGCCAATTTTAAGTAATTGCACATGTTGGTTCGCATTCCCTGCTCTATAGCTTTTGGCATCGTAACTTCTATATTTGGTTTACATTCCCTGCTCTGTAGATCTAGCCATCATAACTTTATCTTGCTCAGCCGTTGTTACAAAAATTATGGCCTGCTACTATGTTGTTTGTGCCAATTTTTTACTCCATGAACATGTTGGCTTGCATTCCCTGTACTACAGGTGATGCCATTGTTTTGTATCTAGTTCATTGTAAGCTAACAAAGTAAGGACTTAGTTTGGCATGCTATCACTCTGCTATCTAGCCTGTAGTACAAATATACTTGTCATACTACTAGATAATAATTTTGCGTGCCATCTTGTTCTTCAAAAGCTGCATTATTGACTTGTTTCTCTGACTTGGCATGACGCTCACATATGGAAAGCTGAACATATTGGTTTGCATTCCCTCTTATACAAGTTCACAGGTGATCCACTATATTCTGTATCTGGTCCATCCTAAGCTCCAGCATTAACTATCCTCTATGTGTTGCTCATTACAAGTTTATATCCCGAAACATCTTGATTTGCATCCCCTTCACTATAAGTTCAGGAGTATTATTTAGTTCACGGCCAAAATGAAGTAATTGCACTTGGCACATGTTGGTTCACATTCCCTCCTCTTTAGCTTTTGCCATCGTAACTTCTATTTTTGGTTTACATTCCCTGCTCTGTAGATGTAGCCATCATAACTTCATCTTGCTCAGTCGTTGTTACAAAATTTATAGCCTGCTACTATGTTGTTCATGCCAATTTTGTACTCCCTGAACATGTTGGTTTGCATGGGACTCGACAGTGGTAAGTCTGATGTTTCATTCTAACATGCTCTGTTATATTGGCTGTTGGTATGCGGCATGCACTCTTTGTTTGCTTATTGTGCGCATTACAATGATCTTGTTATAACGACGAAATGATGAGTTCCAAATTCTTTGGCAAACAATATTGCAGTGTCTTTGCGTTTCCATTGTTGCTGTCTTAACTTGTAATGTCTTTGTTTCAGATATAGGTGCTGCATGGACAACTTAAAAGATTGCCGGATCGCTTCATTGTATTGCTAGGTTTAATTACCATTCAATTTCTCTGGGTTCTGTAATATTTTTTCAAAGCCTTGCAGCTAATGTAATATTTAGTTAGTTTTTATAGTTCTTTCGCGCATTTTTCTTTGGTGCTTGTGGTAAGTGAGGCTATCCGACAGAAATCAATGCTGCGTAAATATTCTCAGTATCTAAATCACGAATTCCCATCCCTTAAACGGCCCAATTAAGCGAAATCACATATGTGCCGGCCCGCAAAATCCTAAAGCGCCTATTACGCCGGCATATAAACAGCAACTAAACGGGCTGGCCCACTTACTTATTGGGCCAGCCCACTTGATTTAATGTGGACCCCACACTTTTATTGGGCCGGCCCACTTTCTTTAAGGTGGACCCCACCACCTACTGGGCCGGCCCACTTGCTTTTGTGGTGGACCCCTGTTATCACCCGATTTTGGCCAAATCAGGAGATGGGCCGTAAGTGAAGATGGGCTTGAAGGACGTACACGTGGAGCATCTTCGAAGCGGCCTTGCACGAGGAGTTTGGGCTGGATTGCCCGTGTATCTTTAATTATAATAGATTGCATCTTAGATTAGAAGATTGAATTTGTATCGTGCACGGTGGGATATTCCCACGTTAGAAAGTCCGCTGGACTATAAATATGTATCTAGGGTTTATGGAATAAACAACAACACAACGTTCACCCCAAAAACAAACCAATCTCGGCGCATCGCCAACTCCTTCGTCTCGAGGGTTTCAATCAGGTAAGCGACATGCTGCCTAGATCGCATCTTGCGATCTAGGCAGCACAAGCCCCACGTTGTTCATGCGTTGCCCGTACTGAAGCGTCTTTGATGGCGGGCAACGTAGTTATCATAGATGTGTTAGGGTTAGCATTGTTCTTCGTATAAACATGCTTACGTAGTGCAACCCTTGCATATCTAGCCGTCCTCACGCCTATCTCAGGCGTGGGGGCGGCACCCTGCTTGTTTATCGTTTAGTAGATCTGATCCGTTACGATTGCTCCTTGCTCTGCAAGGATTAGTTTAATATCCGCAATAGTTAGGCCTTACAAAGGGGGGAGGATCCAGTGGCACGTAGGGTGGCGTTCGCAAGTCCTAAACAGGATGTTCCGCGGATCAACATCATTGTTGGTTCTTTGGCCTTGTTTAGGATCGGCTTATGAGCACCGTGCGTGGCCGCGAGGCCCAACCTGGAGTAGGATGATCCGATTATGCGGTGAAAACCCTAAATCGTCGTAGATCTCATTAGCTTTATCTTGATCAAGCAGGATCACCAAGTATTCGTGCACCCCGTACGGATCATGGGTGGATCGGCTCTTTGAGCCGATTCACAGGATAACCTGAGAGCCGATCGAGGCTCGTATTTAATGTTTACGTGTATGCCATGCAGGAACTAAGCGAGGCATCCCCATCACCTTCCTGACCAGGTATAGGTCAGGTGGCACGCCCTTGCACTTCGCATCGCCGCGTGTGACCAGAAGAGCATTGCGGGCCGTCGCTCGGAGGGGTCTCAGCCAGCCGCAGCTCTAGGCTCTTCCCGGCTCTACGGTGTTGACAGGCCGCTGCCCGCCGGTGGGTTTTGGCGATCAACACATTCTGGCACGCCCGGTGGGACAACCTTCTGCAACATCCACGGACATTCGGGATGGCAGAGGAACAGATCACATACAAGGATCTTCCTGCAGAACACAAGAAGAAATGCAATGAGCTGAAGGCCATCTGTGAAGCCGAGCTCATCGGCTCCTTTGCGAAAGCCCGTCTGCATGGCATCAAGGTCAAAGGGGGCACACGTTCGTCTCCTGGCGTCAATATGATGGATCTCAACCACTCTATAAGGGAGCCAGGGTTCTCCTTTGGTGTCAGTATGGCAGGGCTTGTGATCCGCCATAGCACGGGCAAAGTAGAAAGCAGCCACTCTCGTGGCAAGGACAAAGAGGAGGCCGTTCCACGCGACCGGCCCCAGGATGGTGATAGACGATACCTAACCAAGGAAGAGGTGAGAAGCATACGGTATCAACGCCCACTCTCAGTGCATCTCCTCAACCAATACGAGCAGCAGTACGACCGACGTCGGCGCCACGACGAAGACGACGGAAGATATCATCGGTCAGATGCAGCGGACAGGAGGTATCGTCAGCACGACACAAACAACGACGGGTACGAGCTTCACGCTATGGGGAGGTCAAGGGAGCAAGATGACGGGGATAAGCACTGGGACTGTCCTTTCTTCAAGCATTGCTGGGACTCAGGAATGAGCCGATTGCCAACAATCGAGAACTGCCCAGAATGCAAGCAGCAAAGGAGGAGGGCGAATGAAGTTTCAGTGTTCGAGCGTCTAGGGCCTCTCCCACCTCATAATAAACAAGCTGAGTCATCTCAAGAAGAAGACTTTGAGGAGTCAGATGGAGAAGAAGACAGGTATCACCGACCAAGGTGGTGCCCTGATGGACTCAGCCATTCTCAGAAGCGTAGGGTGCAGCGGCTGCGAAACCTGGAAGAAGCCGAGGCACAGTACCTGTACACGTTGCGAAAAGCGCGGCCCGATCTGGCCGCGAAAATTCAGCAAACAATGGAGGCAAAGGCGCGCCCGCCAAAGAAAGTATGGCGCCCTAAACAGATGAAAGCCGATGCACATGCATCGGCTGATGCCGATGTAGAAACATCGGTTGACACAAACGTGGTGTTCATACTCCCGCCGGAGTTTCGCGCTCCAAACGACGAGGAGGTATCAGTGGCTCAATTCGACTGCGGTCCACGACCAGTTATCTGTGAGAAGCCACGAGATAGAAGCTATAGGCACTTGAAAGCCCTATACTTGAGGGGTTACATCAACGGGCAGCCTGTCAGCAAGATGTTGGTTGACACCGGAGCGGCAGCCAACATAATGCCGTATTCCATGCTACGACGTTTGGGGCATTCCAGCGATGATCTGATCAAGACCAACATCACATTAAGCGACTTCAACGGCCAGGCGTCAGAAGCGAAAGGTGTTCTGAAGGTAGAGCTTACTGTAGGCCGGAAAACCATACCTACCGCGTTCTTCATCGTCGACAGCAGAAGCAATTACGCCGTCCTATTAGGAAGGGATTGGATTCATGCTAACTGTTGCATTCCGTCTACAATGCACCAATGCATCATACAGTGGGATGGAGATGAAGTAGAAGTCGTTCAGGCGGATGACTCAATCGAGATATCTCTAGCTGCCATGAGCGTGTGGGAAGCAGATAACCAAGAGCCGCTCTCTGGAATCAGTTTAGAGGGTTGTGAGCGCATCGAAGCTTCGAAAAATGGGGTAAGGCTGGTTTTATCCACCGGCCTAACAGAGTAGCAGGTTCAGGATATTGGACGTACGTGGCAAGGCCGATCCCTGAGATCGGCCCTCAAAAATGAAAAGCAAAGGATCTTATCTCCAGCATGCCACGAAGCTACAGAGGAAATCCGAGAAGTTGCAAACCATCGTCAAGCATTGCAATGAAGAGGGAGGCCGATTCCCGCAATCGGCCAAAAATTATCCTCAACATGCGTTTTGTCTGTGTTCAACGTTGATCCAACAGATGCCTGAAGAGCCGATACCATCAAATACCTGACAGAATCGGCTCGGGGGGCACATAGAAGGATAGAACACGAGGATACGGAGTTTGAATCAATTCAGGATGTATTCTCTGACAAAGTGGGGGCCGTTACATGAGTAAATCGGCCGTAGAAAATTTCAAAAAAACCCAGCCGATGCGCAGACATCGACTCAAGGGTAAGAAGCCGGTGCGTGGTCATCGACTCAAGAAGCCCAATGGGGTAGTTATCAAATTACATGGAGGAACTCCTCATTGGAATGATTCGATGACTTGGGTCCTCTCTGCAAGGGCCTCCAACCTCCTTGGCGAGCCATCAGGTGCGGCAGTACTGGCAGGAGCATCGCTTGTGGCGTCCAACACTACCTCGGCCCATTCAAAGCCACTGATGTTTTTTCTGCAAGATTGAGGATTGCAACCCTGACTAACAACAAGAGCAGCATAAACTTGCAAGTCAGGTTAAGGATGGGCCCGACGAAGGGAACATACTTCCTCTAGGACCGTGAGGACGGCCGATGATGAAGCAATCGGCTGTAGCATTTCTGCCTGAGGACTTGGTCAAGGTGGCAACTTGGTGGACATTACCTTCAGAGGATGTTGCGACCGAGTTGGGAAGGACGTCAGGGCCTCATCAAACACCCCCACTAGCAGTTGCGTTAGCCTCCCAAGAGGATGAGCCGATCTGATTAGCAAGGCGCGAGAACTGAGCTGAAAAAGGCTCGGGGGGCAGCGCGCCCTGAAATTTCTTTCACTCTGAAGAACCGATTGGGTTGGATCGGCTGATTCTTCCCTACAACTTGGAGGCCGATGGAAGCCCATCTGGCTGGCCCGCTATGGTCCTCACCCTGATCGAGGCTCGGGGGGCAGTTTGCCCTGAATGATCCTTTGCTGTAAGAAGCCGATTCTTGTCGGATTCGACTGGCTCGGCGTCACGACTTGTCTGAGGAATGGTGCTGATGCTGCAACATTATCAGTTCCAAAGTGCAAGACGATTCAGCAACAGGCTCAGAGCTCTATCGAAGGCACCTGCCCACAACCAGGTTACCAGCTTGCTGGATTGGCGGCTACAGTACCGGCTGTCAACGGAGGAAAGGCGATCAGCTGGTTGGCCCTGCATGATGACTCTCTCAGATGTGATTGAACTTGGGTCTAGTTGTTTGAATTACGTGTCCCCGTCACCATTTTCACCTCGGCTGAGGTTTGGGGCAGCAGCTGGCCTAGTGGATGCTCTGTTTTTTAGAAGCCGATGGGAGAGTCATCGGTTGGTCCTGCAACGCAATCCCTCTCAAGGGCGACGAGTTCTTGCAGAAGAAAGGTCCATCATCACCGATGGAGAATGGACTCTGGGTTATCCGGTTGCCGTAAAGGAACAGAGCAGGGGATATCTGTACTACAGGGGTCTCGGTTTCAACGGCAAGTTGTTTTAGAGGCAGTTTTAAGACTCTTTTGAAGGCATTGGCCTGCCTCACTGTCCATTAGGGCTCCAGATCGTCGGTCGAAAAGGTGAAGGATAGATCGTGTGGGATCGATATGTTGACATTGATTGGTTGAGCATTGACCAAGTTCACGATCACTCCGACGTGAGAAAGAGGAAAAGCGGATTATGGGGGACCGATGCATGGAAATCGGCTCGTCGAGCATTGACTGAGTTGACAATCGGCAGACTCAGTACAAAGGACGATCGGCTAAATTATCATAAAGGAGATCGGGAAAATCAAATTGGGAAATTCTTCATTGATGAACGGGATTTCTCACATGAAGAGCTGATTGCTCTCAAAAGGATGTCCTAGGGGATACATTGCCCATGTACTACTACTGGCCCTAGGCTGAGATCCTATCTAGGGGCCGTTGCTGCCCTCGTCGTCGTCGTCGCCATCATCGCCATCGTCGGCGCTGCTCCCGGCCGGCTCGTCATCGCTACCGTAGCGGCTGCCGACAGGACCCTCGTTGTCCTCATCCTCCTCGTCAGCGTCGTCCTCCTCGCTGTCGAAACCGCTGAGGTTCCCGGGCCAGGGGCAGTGGCGCTTGGCCGGCGGCTCGTCGGAGGAGCTATCGTCCTCCTCCTCCTCCTCCACCTCCTCGGAGGAGGTGACACCCTCCCAGGGAAGGTCGTCGTCGCTCTCTTCCTCCGCTGCCCCATTGGCGAAGCAACGGAGGACGCTCTCCCCGTCGGTCAGGTACTGGTCGTCCTCTGACCAGATGGAGAAATTGTGGCTTGGCTCGTCCCCGGCTTCGATGGCGCGGCGGATGTTGGCCGCATGGGCCTCTTCCGGGTTCCATTCCGGCGTCGGCTCGCGGAAGGGGGAGGACTGCGCGGAAAGACCCGATGAGGAGGAAGAGGAAGAAGGCATGGTGGCGGAGGAGGGCTTTTGGAAGTGCTGGTGAAAGGGGATGAAGAGGAGAACTGTTCGATGCGGTTAAATAAAAGGAGATGGAAATTGAATTGTCGAGCAGTTTTCGAGGACGTGGTGCCAAAACCGTCAAATCGTACAGAGAAGGTGGGAAGGCGAGTCGTCATGATGAGGAAATACTGCGACGGTTCTGCTCTGCTCTGCCACGACATGACCCTTCGACGAAGCCAGATGGTTTTGCAATTATCATTATCAAAACCAGGGGGGCATGTGTTATCACCCGATTTTGGCCAAATCAGGAGATGGGCCGTAAGTGAAGATGGGCTTGAAGGACGTACACGTGGAGCATCTTCGAAGCGGCCTTGCACGAGGAGTTTGGGCTGGATTGCCCGTGTATCTTTAATTATAATAGATTGCATCTTAAATTAGAAGATTGAATTTGTATCGTGCACGGTGGGATATTCCCACGTTAGAAAGTCCGCTGGACTATAAATATGTATCTACGGTTTATGGAATAAACAACAACACAACGTTCACCCCAAAAACAAACCAATCTCGGCGCATCGCCAACTCCTTCGTCTCGAGGGTTTCAATCAGGTAAGCGACATGCTGCCTAGATCGCATCTTGCGATCTAGGCAGCACAAGCCCCACGTTGTTCATGCGTTGCCCGTACTGAAGCGTCTTTGATGGCGGGCAACGTAGTTATCATAGATGTGTTAGGGTTAGCATTGTTCTTCGTATAAACATGCTTACGTAGTGCAACCCTTGCATATCTAGCCGTCCTCACGCCTATCTCAGGCGTGGGGGCGGCACCCTGCTTGTTTATCGTTTAGTAGATCTGATCCGTTACGATTGCTCCTTGCTCTGCAAGGATTAGTTTAATATCCGCAATAGTTAGGCCTTACAAAGGGGGGGAGGATCCAGTGGCACGTAGGGTGGCGTTCGCAAGTCCTAAACAGGATGTTCCGCGGATCAACATCATTGTTGGTTCTTTGGCCTTGTTTAGGATCGGCTTATGAGCACCGTGCGTGGCCGCGAGGCCCAACCTGGAGTAGGATGATCCGATTATGCGGTGAAAACCCTAAATCGTCGTAGATCTCATTAGCTTTATCTTGATCAAGCAGGATCACCAAGTATTCGTGCACCCCGTACGGATCATGGGTGGATCGGCTCTTTGAGCCGATTCACAGGATAACCTGAGAGCCGATCGAGGCTCGTATTTAATGTTTACGTGTATGCCATGCAGGAACTAAGCGAGGCATCCCCATCACCTTCCTGACCAGGTATAGGTCAGGTGGCACGCCCTTGCACTTCGCATCGCCGCGTGTGACCAGAAGAGCATTGCGGGCCGTCGCTCGGAGGGGTCTCAGCCAGCCGCAGCTCTAGGCTCTTCCCGGCTCTACGGTGTTGACAGGCCGCTGCCCGCCGGTGGGTTTTGGCGATCAACAACCCCACATACAAAATGGGCCGGCCCTTTAAGAAGAAAGTGGGACCCACCTGTGTTTTGGCCCGGCCCACTAGCGTGTTGGGCCGGCCCACTTGCTATATTGTGGACCCCACATACTAAATGGGCCGGCCCTTTAACAGGAAGAGGGACCCACCTGTATTTTTGGCCCGGTCCACTAGCATGTTGGGCCGGCCCACTTGCTATATGGTGGACCCCACATACTAAATGGGCCGGCCCTTTAACAGGAAAGTGGGACCCACCAGTGTTTTGGCCCGGCCCACTATCTTGTTGGGCCGGCCCACTTGCTATATGGTGGACCCCTCATACTAAATGGGCCAGCCCTTTAACTGGAAAGTGGGACCCACCTGTGTTTTTGGCCCGGCCCACTATATTGTTGGGCCGACCCACTTCCTATATGGTGGACCCCACGTACTAAATGGGCTGGCCCTTTAACAGGAAAGTGGGACCCACCGGTGCTTTTGGCCCGGCCCACTGGCTTGTTGGGCCAGCCCATTTGATCTAATGTGGACCCCACGTACTAAATGGGCCGGCCCGATAGCAGGAAAGTGGGACCCACATGCTAATTGGGTCGGCCCACTATCTTCTTGGGCCGGCCCAGTTGCTTTAATGTGGTCCCCACTTTGTAAATGGGCCGGCCCGGTACCAGGAAAGTGGGTCCCACATGTCTTGTGGGCCGGCCCTTTTGCCTGTTGACCGGTCAATCGAGTGCATTCGGCCCGGCCCACATGCTTAGTGGGCCGGCCCATTAAAGTTTTGACCAGTCAACCTTAGAGGTTAGGCCCGGCCCACGTAACTAATGGACCAGCCCAGCTATATAGTTGACCGGTCAAACTAAGTCAGCTGGCCCGGCCCGCAAACTTAATGGGCCGGCCCGCTTAAGACGTGGCAGGCCTCGTGTGGGCCTACCATCTACCACGGGGTTTCAGCCGGTTAACGCCGTTAACTGCTAGTTAACGGCGTCTGCCACGTGTCAGTTTGCATGACGTCAGCAGTCAACGGGCTCCCGGAAACACTTGGGCAACGGTCCGATTTTCCGTGGCGGAAGGGCGCCCAAGCGCGAAGGACCGAAAAAATCGTCGTAGGACTTTGCCTGACGCAGTTTCCACAACAGAACCCATATCGTCGGGTTAGGCCCATAGGCGACGAAAAATACCCCTTAGCGGACGATTTTGAGACGTTGTCTATCAGAACTTTTCTTGTAGTGTATGCCGCCTGTACAAAGGTCTAAGGAGAAAGTTCGCATTGGATTTCTCGCTTTTGATTATTCTCAACTTAGACATCCATACCGAGACAACATAGAAAATAGATAATGGACTCCTGTTTAATGCATAACCATTCAACAACAGATAATATTCTCATAAGAGATTGAGGATTAGTGTCCAAATTGAAACTTCCACCATGATTCATGGCTTTAGTTAGCGGCCCAATGTTCTTCTCTAACAATATGCATACTCAAACCATTTGATCATGATAAATCACCCTTACTTCAGACAAGACGAACATGCATAGCAACTCACATGATATTCAACAAAGGTGTAATAGTTGATGGCGTCCCCAGAAACATGGTTACCGCTCAACAAGCAACTTATAAGAAATAAGATACATAAGCTACATATTCTTTACCACAATAGTTTTTAAGGCTATTTTCCCATGAGCTATATATTGCAAAGACAAGGAATGAAATTTTAAAGGTAGCACTCAAGCAATTTACTTTGGAATGGCAGAGAAATACCACATAGTAGGTAGGTATGGTGGACACAAATGGCATAGTTTTTGGCTCAAGGATTTGGATGCACGAGAAGTATTCCCTCTCAGTACAAAGCTTTGGCTAGCAAGGTTGTTTGAAGCAAACACAAGTATGAACCGGTACAGCAAAACTTACATAAGAACATATTGCAAGCATTATAAGACTCTACAATGTCTTCCTTGTTGTTCAAACACTTCACCAGAAAATATCTATACTTTAGAGAGACCAATCATGCAAACCAAATTTCAACAAGCTCTATGGTAGTTCTTCATTAATAGGTGCAAAGTACATGATTCAAGAGCTTAAACATGATCTATTTGAGCAAAACAATTGCCAAGTATCAAATTATTTAAGACAATATACCAATTACCACATGAAGCATTTTCTGTTTCCAACCAAATAACAATGAATGTTGTAGCTTCCAACTTTTGTCATGAACATTAAAAGTAAAACGAAGAACACTAGTGCTCAATTTCGTGACAGTAAGAAATCTGTTTCTGCGCAGTAATCCAAATCTAGTATCAACTTTTCTATCAAAGACTTTACTTGGTACAACAATGCAATAAAATAAAGATAAGGAGAGGTTGCTACAGTAGTAAAAACTTCCAAGACTCAAATATAAAACAAAATTGCAGAAGTAAAATAATGGGTTGTCTCCCATAAGCGCTTTTCTTTAACGCCTTTCAGCTAGGCGCAGTAATTTTAATGATGCTCACATAAGGATGAGAATTGAAGCAAAGAGAGCATCAAAAATCAAGTATGAAACAAATTTAAGCCTAACCCACTTCCTATGCATAGGAATCTTGTACACAAATAAATTCATGAAGAACAAAGTGACAAACATAGGAAGATAAAACACGAGTAACTTCAAGATTCTCAACATAAAGAGGGGAAACTTAATATTATTAAGATGCATATAATCATGTTTCCCTCTCTCATAATAACTTTCAGTAGCATCATTGATGAAATCCACAATATACCCATCACTTAAAACATTCTTATCATGAGTCTCATGCATAAAATAATTACTACTCCCAACATAAGCATAGTCATTCTTATTAATTGTAGTGGGAGCAAATTCAACAAAGTAGCTATCATTATTATTCTCATCACCATAATCATCAAATATAGGAGGCATAGTATAATCATAATAAACTTTATCCTCCATAGTAGGTGACATAGGCATCCCAAATGGGCCTGCCGAAGAGAGTACCCGGGATTTACTGAAGGCCCACTACCCGAAGAATAAGAAGATTCGGAAGCCCAAGATATTATTAAGGAAAGTTAGAGTTGTAATAGAAAGTCTTATTTGTAAACTTGCGGGATGAGTTAGAAACCTTCCCGGACTTTGTAACTTGTACATCACGAATCTCTCGGCTCCACCACCTATATAAGGGGGAGTCGAGGGACGCAGAGATCATCGAATCATTGTTTACAAACCCTAGTTTCATAATCGTTGAGTACTTTTCGGCTGAAACCTTCGAGATCTACTTGCCCTCTACTTCCAACTAAACCCTAGTCTACAATCCGTAGGCATTGACAAGTTGATACCTTGTCAATTGGCCCCGTCTGTGGGAACTAGAGGCGTCAAAGATCTGGTCTCGATGGCACGTTCAAGATCATCGACCTCATCAACCGCAAAATCATCGACTTCATCAATCGCAAGCAACGCAATGGATCGAGGTAAACAGATCGCTACTGGTTCTGTTGATTTTGTTCCTCACCCACCCTCCCGTTTGGATGCATATGCGTATCTGGCGGAGCCTATGGAGATGACGTTCGGAAGGTTTCACTTTCGCGTCGAGAAAGAAGGGTCGTATCGTGTCGAAATTCCGATTTCGTCGGGATCGTCGGCGGTCGATTCCGATTTTTCAAGCTATACATCGTCAACCGAATCAGGAGAAGAAGAAACTTCGTCGTCACGCTACATCAGCACCAGGGCAAGAGAGAAACTCGCCAAGATCTTCGGCGACATGTCGTTTGAGTCATCTGCGGACTCATATATAAGCAATGGCTCAAGCAGTGTCGACAGTTACGACTTCATCGACAAATCTACTACAGTGGGCAAGGTCTTCACCAATCTCAACGATGGTGTCACCAAACCCAACATAGATCTGAATACAAAATATCATCAGATTTATGTCATTGGAGAGCCAAGCCATGACCAAGAGGAAACATCTGAGGCTTTCGACGATCTGGGAAATCCATAAGTCGATCCCTCCGATCTGCGACGAGGCCTGGGCAATAAATACGTCGGGCCACAGCCGCGACACAGAGTTCGACTCCCGCAAGCAGCATGGGATAGAGCAGCGAGAGCTATGGACGGCTCATAACCAATGGCCACCACAGCCACGCCAGAGGAATTACAAGCATATCAATATAGGCTCGCACGAGCTGCAAGGGAATTGGAAAAACAGACAAATTGAGTTAAAACAAGAAAGGAGGCAGCTTCGCATCCAGCAGAGAAGGGCGTAGCTGAGCCGACAATCTAGAACTTCGGGTGATAGCCACAGGGAGGCTCGGAACAGAGCAAGATCAAGGTTACAACACATACCCGAAGCAGAAAGAGAGCACCTGGTCCAAAACCTCGACATGTCCTTTATGTCGATAGACACAAGAGGAAATATCATCCCTAAGACACCAGAGGCTGGGTATATGGCGACACATGCTTTTATCCTCGCATCTAAACCACCTCCAGGAGATCCAAGGGAAACACTGTACAACATGACGATAGCAGGAGTTGGAGCCATGGGGACGGCGTTTGTATCAACACCTCCCAAAGGAACAGCAAGGCAAAATAGTCCACGACCTGCGGCAGCAGCAGCAGCAGCTCCTGAAGGACCAAGTGGAGCAAGAGATACGGCAGCACAAGCAAGGGTCGACAGAGCGCGAAAAAGCAGAAGAGAACATCGGCAGTCCCCAGAGTTAAACGACGAGGATATGTGTGGTTTGCCGTGCTTCACGAGGAGAGTGCGGAAAAATCGAGTACCTTCGGGATTCAAGTTGCCTGATAATTTCAAAAAATTCGACGGCCTTCAAGATCCAGAAGATTGGCTAGTTGATTATCTCGAGACGGTGAAACTCACAGGAGGAACCAAAGCAACAGCTATGCAAAGCATCCAGGTGCATTTGAGTGGAGCCGCACGGTCTTGGATAAAGAAACTCCCTCCAGGATCTATCGACAGTTGGGAAAGCTTCGAGGACGTGTTCGTCAAGAACTTCAGGTCCACGTGCAAAAAACCTGCGTCGTTAGAGGAGTTGAGAGCATGTCGACAAAAGCCAGACGAGCCAATGAGAAAATATATCCAAAGGTGGAACATCATCAAAAACTCGGCAGAAAATATATCTGACGAGAGAGCGATAGATGCGTTTGTCGCAGGAATCAGGCGTGGAGATTTTGTCGAGGACTTGGGGAGGACCAACCCAAAGACAGTATCCGCGTTAATGGAAATAGCAAACAGATGGGCAGATGGAGAAGATGCTGTCCACAACAAACGGCACAGGTCGCCAGAGGAGGACCGTGGTCGAAATTATCAACCGAGGCGACGATTTCCTCTGCAGTACCCGAGCTATGATGCTCCAGGACAAATTTCGGCAGGCTTTCGGGCAAACACAGGAGGAAACAACAGAGATGATTATCAGAGAAGCAATGAGCAGCGAGGCGATAATAGAGATGATTCTCGAAACAACAGGCAAAATAGCGGGCCTAGGTTCCCGAGGCCTTTCGTGTCTCCTGAAGAGATGATGAATGGGCCGTGTCAGATGCAGTTTTTCCTCGACAGCAACGGAAAAAGACAGTCAGGACATCTGCAGAAAGACTGTCGCAATTTTCAGGCAATGTTAAGGTGGGCAGAGCATGCTAATGCTCGGGCAGCACAGAGAAATCCTCGAGAACCCAGGAGTGAGATTCACTTGCCACCTCCTCCCGCGATTACGGAAGACAATCGACATCAGCTCAGAATAGCGGCAGCACCTCCACCGCCACCTTACATTGACCCTAACTCCAACGGAGCGGTGTCAATGATTCAGAAGGGAAGGCCATCCAATAGGGCTCAGAAAGTAATCTCGCGACAGGTGTTCATGGCAGAAAAAATGCCCCCACCAACAGTCGAGTATCTTAATTGGTCAGGGCAAGATATTGGTTTCACCATAGCAGATCATCCGCAGCAAGTTCCTCGACCAGGGCAGTCAGCACTTATCCTACCAGCAGTCATTGCGGGATTTGACGTCTCTCGAGTATTCATAGATGGTGAAAGCAGCCTAAACCTGATGTATGCAGATACATTGAGAAAGATGAACATATCCCTAGCAAACTTGAAGCCAACAGACACAAGGTTCCATGGTATCACACCGGAGAAACCAAGTTATCCATTGGGGAAGATTAATCTCGACGTTCAGTTTGGAACCTGAGAGAATTATAGAATCGAGAAGCTGGAGTTTGAAGTTGTGGATTTTCCGTCGCAGTATCACGCTCTGTTGGGACGACCAGCATATGCTAGATTTATGGCGGTACCACATTATACATACCTGTTGTGGAGGATGCCTGGACCTAAGGGACCAATCACAGTCAAAGGAAGCTTCGCCTTAGCCGATAAGTGCGATAAGGATTTTCATCGGATATCAGAAACTTTCGGGATGCAAGCTGAGTATTTGGCGTCAAGGAGTATGACTGACTACGACGTGCTGCCAGACGTCGGAAGGCCAAATAAAGAATCAACTTTCAATATCGAGAAAAATTCTAAGGAGGTGCAAATTCACCCGACAGACCCGAAAAAGACGACGTCCATCGCAAACGACATGGACCTCGCATAGGAAAGCGTGCTCGTCGAGTTCCTCCGTGAGAACTGGAAAATCTTCGCATGGTGTCCAGCTGACATGCCAGGAGTACCCAGGGAACTAGCCGAGCACCACCTAAACTTGGATCCACTAGCAAGACCAATCAAACAACCTTTGCGGCGTTTTTCGGAACCAAACCGCAAGGCTATGCTGTCAGAAATAGATCGACTACGAGAAGCTGGTTTTATAAAGGAGCTGCATACAGAGGCCACATGGGTAGCAAATCCTGTGTTGGTGCCGAAGAAAAACAATAAGGTCCTTCGCATGTGCGTCGACTTTACGTTCCTCAATAAACATTGTCCAAAGGATCACTTTCCCCTCCCGAGGATCGATCAAATTATCGACTCCACGGCTGGATGTGAACGTCTTTCCTTCCTGGACGCATACTCTGGTTATAACCAGATCAGATTGAAAGAAGAAGATGAAGTAAAGACAGCGTTCATCACACCGTATGGCATGTTTTGCTATAGAACAATGCCCTTTGGTCTGAAAAACGCGGGAGCAACATATCAGAGGATGATGCAGAAGTGTCTGGCGACACAGATTGGGAAAAACGTGCAAGTATACATCGACGATGTCGTCATAACGTCAAAAAAGGGGGCGACATTGATCGAGGATCTCAAGGAAACCTTTGACAACCTCGACAAATTCTGCCTCAAGCTGAACCCGACGAAGTGCTCTTTTGGCGTCCCAGCAGGAGAACTTCTGGGGTTCCTAGTTTCAGCAAGAGGGATTGAAGCAAATCCCAACAAAATACAAGCTATCGTAACAATGAGGAAGCCAACGAAGTTGAAAGAAATACAGCAGCTAACTGGGCGAGTCGCAGCTTTGAGCAGATTCGTCGCCAGGCTGGGAGAAAAAGCGTTACCATTTTACGCTCTGATAAAGCAAGGGGAGAAATTCCAGTGGAACGAAGAGGCCGACAGAGCTTTCAAGGATCTGAAGCGCACAATCTCGACACCACCAATCTTGGTGGCGCCAAAGGAAAAGGAACCTCTCCTGCTGTACATTGCAGCCACGCCCCAAGTGGTTAGCACGGTGCTAGTTGTTGAAAGAGAAGAAGAAGGAAAACTCCATGGAGTGCAAAGGCCAGTATATTTCATCAGTGAAGTTTTATCGCCTTCCAAACAGCGGTACCCACAATACCAGAAACTAGCATATGGAGTAATTGCAACGGCAAGGAAGTTGCGCCACTATTTTTCGGCACACCCGATAATAGTAGTCAACGAAGCACCTCTTTCAAATATACTGAACAATCCAAAAGCTACAGGGCGTGTCTCCCTTTGGGGAATAGAACTTTCCCCTCGGGACATCACGTATGAAAAAAGAAAGGCAATCAAGTCGCAAGTTCTCCCAGATTTCATTGCAGAGTGGATGGAGTTGCAAAACACGGGACCCCCAGATTTGTCGAGAACCTGGACAATGAACTTCGATGGGTCCAAGAGAGTAGAAGGAGCTGGCGCAGGAGTGGTACTTATATCACCTGAAGGCGACACGTTAAAATACATCCTCCGGATGACGTTCCCTAACGCATCCAACAATGAAGCAGAATATGAAGCCCTCATACACGGGATGAAGATGGCGAAAGCTTGCGGTGCAACTCGATTAAAAATCTTTGGCGACTCACAATTGGTGGCTCAGCAAGTTATGAACCAATGTGACGCAGTCAATGATAGCATGATGGCATACAAGGAGGTGTACAATGAGCTCGAGAAGCTGTTTGATGGGTGCGAGGTAAATCACATCAGTAGATTGAGCAATGATGAAGCCGACGTTCTCGCAAACATCGGGTCGCAGTGGCTCCCAATCCCGCCAGGAGTATTTTGGGAAGAAATAGCGGAGAGATCCACGAAGCCGAAAAAGGTGCAGAAAAAAGCAAAGGAAGAAAAAACTTCGGCGCCCCTCAAAGAAACCACGGAGGACGAAGAGGACCAAGAGCTTGTGATGATGGTAGAAGTTCCTTGGATGCAAGCATATATATCATATATCCTCAGGAAAGAAATACCCGACGATCCAGTTTAGGCAAGGCGAGTTATTCGACGATCCAAAGCTTTCACAGTGATCAAAGGGGAGTTATACAAGCGAAGTATTTCAGGCGTCCTGCAAAGGTGTGTCACACCCGAAGAAGGAAGAATAATTCTGAAGGATGTACACGAAGGAATATGTGGCCACCATGCAAGTAGTCGAGCTATTGCAGCCAAGGTTTTTCGGGCAGGATTCTATTGGTTGACAGCAATCGAGGATGCCAAGGAAATAGTACGAACCTGCGACGCGTGTCAAAGATTTGCCGCAAAACCTCACTCTCCAGCGGCAGAGTTAACACCAATACCATTGTCATGGCCCTTTGCCCAATGGGGACTTGATATGGTGGGCAAGTTGCACAAAGCTTCGCCAGGAGGATATGAGTACCTGCTGGTCGCTGTCGACAAATTCACCAAGTGGGTAGAAGCGAAGCCAATAAATTCACCAGATGCAGCGTCAGCAATAAAGTTCGTGAAAGGCCTCGTTTTTCGGTTTGGAGTGCCTCATAGCATTGTTACATATAACGGTGCAAACTTTACGTCGAAGGAATTCAAGGAGTACTGCGCAGAAGTAGGCATTAAATTGCACTTTGCGTCAGTTGGGCACCCACAAACCAATGGCCAAGTCGAGAAAGCCAATGGAACCATCTGCAACGGCCTCAAAAAGCGCCTACTAGGACCGGTTGAAAAAGCTCGACATACTTGGCCAGAGGAATTGCCAAGTGTTTTGTGGAGCATCCGAACAACACCAAATACGGCGACACAAGAAACTCCATTTTTTCTCGTCCATGGAGCCGAAGCAGTATTACCAATTGAAATAGAGCATGATTCTCCAAGGGTAACAGAGTATGACGAAGAAACATCACAAAAAGCTCGGGAGGATGATATGGACGCACTCGACGAAGCTCGAGATGAAGTACTTTCACGAGTCACCAAATACCAGCAAGACCTCAAAAACTACCACAGTCGACGGTTAAGGCCAAGATCTTTTCAGGTCGAGGATTTGGTCTTGCGGTTAAATCAAAAAAGTACTGAGAAGCTCGAATCACCATGGTTGGGGCCTTACGTTGTCACGGAAGTCATCGACGGAGGCGCATACAGGATCAAGGACAAGAAGACAGGGGCTCCCGAGAAAAACCCCTGGAACGTGGCGCAACTCAGGCAGTTCTACGCCTAGAGTTGAAATATAGTCCTCCTCTGCAAAAATACAATGTACTGAAACGCCCGCGAGTTTTCAGACGCACTCTTTTTCTTTTCGGGGCACCGAGTGGGGCCGGAAAAGTTTTTAATGAGGCGGGCTCGCGGTGCTGCAATATAATAAAGATAGTGGAGATATACCTCTTATTCTTCGACACGTTCGGGGGCTCAACGCCTTCAAGACTTAAAATACGTACAATATAGACAAACTAGACTTACCGAAATATTTCGCCTTGGTACACTAATACCTCGCCAAATATAAACATCGGAAGCTAACAAATATAAATATAGTGTACGCGTCAAAATCTTATTGCTTTGGTCCAAGAACCTCGCAACAAAAAATATAGAACTTCGACACTAAGATGCGCGGGGGCTTGCAACCCATCAATGGAAAAAATAAAGACATTTTCTTACGACAAGAGGAAAAATCTTCGAGATAGCAAAAACAGTACAAACTCTAGCCAGAGGCTCGGGGGCTCCAACAATATAGAGCACTTTACAATATACAACAAATCTCTTTGGAAATAAAAAAGAAATCAAAAAAGATATAGACACAATGTTTTGCAATATAGTACAACTCAGTCAAAGCCTAAAATACTATCTATGGACAAGCCTCTGGTTGTCTTGTGTTCAGCATAGGACCCCTTGACGAAGAATTCTGAGTCCATCCGAAGAAGCTCATCTATCATCTACTCGGCCACAGGAGTTACCATCTCATTGATTGTGTCAATATCATTTTTTCGCCGCGATTTCTTGGCCAGGCAATCAGCAACAATCTTCGTCAGGTCTAACTTTGGATGGCAAATATTTATCATAATCATGGCGAACCTTGCTCCAGCAGTCAATTGAGCTAGCACGAAATTATGAATGCGGGGAGCATCTCTAAATATCTCCAGCAATTCAGGAAGAGTTTTGGGAACCTCATTTCGAGGAAACAAAGTCTTGTAAACAAGGGTTAACGTTGTCGTGCAAAAACTGAGAAATTCGCGCACCTGGCAAGCACGATCTTGGAACCTGACAATTTGTTGGGTCCGTTCAGGAGTGGCCCAGAACAGACACACATGGTTAAGGGAAAGATTGACGAGAAGATTCGTTCTCTCGTTCACTCTTCGGTCTTCGGCGGCAGCATCAAGAACCGAGCCTATTAAGCGACAAGGCAAGAAATTTAAGGGGAGGCACAGTAAAGCAAAAAAGAGGCAGTACGAGGTTGGAAAACATACCTAACATATCTGTGCTAGCTTCAGACATCAGCTCAAGCATGCTATTTTCTCGAGTAGCGGCTGCCTTAGCTTCCAGCACAGCAGCATCCTTGGCAGCCATAGCTTCTTTGGCTTGTTGGAGAGCAAGTTTCTCTTTTTCAGATGCTTTACAAGATTGTTCCATCATTGCCAGAGTTTGTTTCTTCATGGATTGAAGTTGTTGTCGAAGTTCTTGCAAATCTTCCGACAAATGTTTGCTTGAAGAACCTTCGAGGGGACTATCATCGACTAGCATTTTCTTCGAGAAGGAAGAAGCAGGTGAAGCATCGGCAGAGCAAGGGTTGGTTGAATAGTTATCAAATATTAACTGGAAAAGAAATTCCCAGGATCAATGATAGTGCCAAGAGGAATTTCATTGATTTCTGGAAAGTTTACATGGACATTACAAAAGAAGTTCTCCAAAGGGACTAAACAGGATAATTGTTGCCAAAGCTAAAATGGCGACAACAGCAAAAGAAATAGAGAAAGCAAAGGAAAGAAAAAGAAAAGGCATTCAACTAGACCTCCAGCCTTGATGAGCTAGGAGTTGCAGATGGCTTGATCCTGAGATAGGCCAGGATTTTCTTCGTGTTGGGCTTGGCTGCCTTGATCAGCGACCGCCATTTTGTTTGCTCTATCTGCTCGGTGTCGCCAACCTTCATCCAGTCAACAGTTTGTTGGATGTCAGCGACCAAGGCAACAGTGTTCTCGACAGCAACTTTCATGTTCTCCTGGCGCATTTTCAGCCCAAGATCCTCCGGTGGATTGAAGTCCTTGGCAAGGGCAAGGAAAGTTTTAGGCTCCTCTTTCTTCGGGAAGAAGTAGGGGAACAGCTTCGACAATCCTGCGTCAGCATTCACCACGCCTTCGCGAATTTCTTGGCCATGAAACTCCAGATAAGAAAGTGCGTCAAGCAGAGGATCATTGGTGGGATTCTCAAGATCAAACTCTTGGCTTGTTTGACCTGCCATAGAAAATACTCCCTCCGTTCCTTTATATAGTGCCTATAGATTTTTGGCATTTGTTTCAGAATATAAGGTTTTAGCTTAGCTTTTTTTCAATTACCCCCTCCCCGTTCAGCTCCCAAATCGTTCAGCCCCCAAAATTGTTATGGTAAGTTAGGAAGATATGGATTTCCCAAATTTTACGTTGATCTCAAATCGTTCAGCTAGGAGTCTTGTGTAAACAATACTCTTGCGCTAATTTCCGTGCCAAAAAACAATAGGCACTATAGAATGGAACAGAGGGAGTATATGTTAGTCAACAGCAAGTAAAAACAAAATAAAGTAAGTCCTAAGAAGAATAGAAGGGATCGACAAAGTTACCAAGGAAGCGACGATTTTGCGTGTTCAAGCGCTTGAGGATTCCCTTTTCACGAGTAGCCTGTGCGGCTTTGTGCTCGTTTAAAGCAGCTTCAACATCCTCAAGTTTCTTTTGCAGTTCTTCGACACTAGCAGCTTTTGCCTTGGCCTCATCAGCCTCTGCTTTGGCTTGGCTAGCATCAAGTTCGGCTTTCTTGTGAGCCGTTTCACTTTGCTCCAGTTTCTGAGCAAGAGTATCGGCAAGCTTGTTGGCCTCTGCAAGTTTCTCTGTCAAAATAGAAAAGAACCGTCAAAAGTGCGACAAGAATAGGAGCAAGAAGATTAGAAATAATGGCAGCAAAAAAAGTTGTTACCTTCAGTCCCGCTGGCATATTCACGGTACCCAATGAATTGGGATCCAATGCGAACAAGCTCTTTGATCATGGGCTGTCAAAGAAAAACAGAGAAAGAAAACATCGGTATGAGAAAAATGTGAAGGCATAAAGAAGCAAACAGAGGAAATGCAGATACTGGCAAGAAAATTAAAAAACTTACATCATTGATGCGTGCAGTTGACACATCCGTTGGGAACCCCAAGAGGAAGGTGTGATGCGCACAGCGGCAAGTTTCCCTCAGTAAGAAACCAAGGTTTAATCGAACCAGTAGGAGTCAAGAAGCACGTTGAAGGTTGATGGCGGCGGGATGTAGTGCGGCGCAACACCAGAGATTCCGGCGCCAACGTGGAACCTGCACAACACAACCAAAGTACTTTGCCCCAACGAAATAGTGAGGTTGTCAATCTCACCGGCTTGCTGTAACAAAGGATTAGATGTATAGTGTGGATGATGATTGTTTGCAGAAAACAGTAGAACAATATTGCAGTAGATTGTATTTCAGTATAGAGAATTGGACCGGGGTCCACAGTTCACTAGAGGTGTCTCTCCTATAAGATAAACAGCATGTTGGGTGAACAAATTACAGTTGGGCAATTGACAAATAAAGAGGGCATGCCATGCACATACATATTATGATGAATATAGTGAGATTTAATTGGGCATTACGACAAAGTACATAGACCGCTATCCAGCATGCATCTATGCCTAAAAAGTCCACCTTCAGGTTATCATCCGAACCCCCTCCAGTATTAAGTTGCTAACAACAGACAATTGCATTAAGTATTGCGCGTAATGTAATCAGTAACTACATCCTCGAACATAGCACCAATGTTTTATCCCTAGTTGCAACAACACATCCATAATCTTAGAGATTTCTGTCAGTTCCCTAGATTCACGGAGACATGAACCCACTATCGAGCATAAATACTCCCTCTTGGAGTTACAAGCATCTACTTGGCCAGAGCATCTACTAGTAACGGAGAGCATGCAAGATCATAAACAACACATAGACATAACTTTGATAATCAACATAACATAGTATTCTCTATTCATCGGATCCCAACAAACGCAACATATAGAATTATAGATAGATGATCTTGATCATGTTAGGCAGCTCACAAGACCCGACAATTAAGCACAATGGGGAGAAGACAACCATCTAGCTACTGCTATGGACCCATAGTCCAGGGGTAGACTACTCACTCATCACTCCGGAGGCGACCATGGCGGTGAAGAGTCCTCCGGGAGATGATTCCCCTCTCCGGCAGGGTGCCGGAGGCGATCTCCTGAATCCCCCAAGATGGGATTGGCGGCGGCGGCGTCTCTGGAAGGTTTTCCGTATCGTGGCTCTCGGTACTGGGGGTTTCGCGACGGAGGCTTTAAGTAGGCGGAAGGGCAGGTCAGGGGGCGGCAGGAGGGGCCCACACTACAGGCCGGCGCGGCCAGGGCTTGGGCCGCGCCGCCCTGTAGTCTGGCCACCTCGTGGCCCCACTTCGTCTCCTCTTCGGACTTTTGGAAGCTTCGTGGCAAAATAGGACCCTGGGCGTTGATTTCGTCCAATTCCGAGAATATTTCGTTACTAGGATTTCTGAAACCAAAAACAGCAGAAAACAGCAACTGGCTCTTCGACATCTTGTTAATAGGTTAGTTCCAGAAAATGCACGAATATGACATAAAGTGTGCATAAAACATGTAGATATCATCAATAATGTGGCATGGAACACAAGAAATTATCGATACGTCGGAGACGTATCAATCATCTAAGAGCGGATTAGAAGAGCTACCCAATTGAGGGGCAGGCTCAACGATTGTTTCAACCCTTGTCCTTTTTGGTGAAGGAGCAAGGGGGCTTGAAGGAGGAGTGGTGGTGACGACGTTTTGTTGAGGAGGCGAGGATTCTTCTCCCTCAACTGGCGTCTCCGAAACAATTAAAGTATGTGACGTGCTCGTCCGAGGAGCCACGTCAAGAGTTGGTACTTCTTCCTCATCATCACTGTGATTAAAGATCGACAGCATAAAAAGCAAGATGAGACAAAAATCTTCGAGTATAGAAATGAGGGGAAATGAAAGTGACTTACGAGCTGATGAGGGATTCAAGATAGGGATCATAAGTTGCCTTCTGACGTGAAGGATCAACTTCTTCGGCTTTGGAGGTGCCGGAATCTTCGACATCATTCCTCTTCCTTTTGAATGGGGGCGGAAAGACCGCGGATGAGGTGGTCGACAAAACTTACCCGGTACCCCATTGGAGGGGTTGGGTAGCTCTCCTCACTGGGGAAGCACAGTGCCTTGGGTTTCTTGCTGATCCCCAGCTTCTTCAGCATGTTGATGTCCTGAGTGGAAATCTTCGATCTTTCCCACTCCGCTGCCCCCAGATCCACGGCGGCCATGGAGGATTCCGGCGTGCTGTGCCTTGTCAATCGACGCGGTGGCATCAACAATGGCGCAGGGTTTGCAGCTTGGAGACGAGGAGCTAAGGTGGCTGTGGGTCGCAGGAGGAAATTTGCAGATGAGAGCAGGAGGACGGCGCGAGCGAAAGTGCTCAAGGAGGAAGAAGACTATCTTATATAGGGTGCGGTGAAACGATGAACCGTTGGATAAGAAAAATGTGTGGCAGATGGTAGCCACGTGGAAACGAGGGTAAAAAAGTAATTCAACATTGGAGAAGTTACGGTATGTGCGCCAGAAAAAGCGGAGGACGTGTGTCCCCCACTTGCACGACGTGTCAAGATAGTGGATCAATTGGGCCCGCAAGGCAGTGGGAGAAGGCTTCTCGCGATTTTGGGTTCGCAATCATGGATATCGTCAGCAATAACGTCACCTTGGCAGAGGAAAAAAATCGACTCTACAATTTCATAAAAGGCGACTTGGAAAATAATGCTGAGCCTTTGATCAAATACAAGTTTTTGATCAAATGCTCGGGGGCTACTTTGAAAAAAAGGAAAAGATCCAGAAGGACAAGATAGAAATGGCGTGAGCCTATGACCAAATACAAATATTTGTTCATAGCCTCGGGGGCTACTCCCATCGGGAGCGCTGTTCGCGCACCCGAGAAATTATAAAACTTCGGGAGATAAAAGAAAATATAGCGGCATAAGGCGTGGAGCCTACACCCAAGTACAAGTCCTTGGCTGTAGCCTCGGGGGCTACTCCCATCGGGAACGCTGCTCGCGTGCCCGATGAAATCATTAAAAAAAGAGAAAGAAGAAAGAAAAAAGAAAAAGAAAAATAGCAGAGCAAAAAAGTATATTTCGAGTTATAAATAACTCTGCATATACTCCCATCGGGAGAGCAATATAAGTCATCTTTGACTCGATAAAATGTGCCATTCCAACAGCCGAAAAAGCACTCGACAATATATTCTCAGAACGCCAAAGTTGCGATCAATTTCTGAATGCCGCAAATTTGCGAAGGTAAGACCCCAGATCCGTTCTGCTGGGCGTGGCATCGCCGAAGACTGCGCTCTGCTACTTTTATCTGTATCAACAGATACAAAGAAAAATCCTAACGGACGCGTTAGGTACCCGATAAATTTTACTGGGACTCGACAGAATGGTAAGACCTTAAGCGGCACCTGTCGAAGTTTACACCAGTATCCCGAGATCATGTCCAGGGACGTGATCTTGAAGTAGGTTTTTGCGGATTGCCACTAGAGCAGTTAACTAGTACCTGATCCGTCAGATGAACTAGCCCCAATTACCGTTATCCCTGTACAATATAGAAGTTTATGAGAAGAAATATAAAAAGTTAAAGTTGTCGAATAAAAATAAACAGTGGAGATTTTCCTTGACCCTACGATTCAAGCAAAATCTCGGGGGCTACTGACATAGGCATCCCAAATGGGCCTGCCGAAGAGAGTACCCGGGATTTACTGAAGGCCCACTACCCGAAGAATAAGAAGATTCGGAAGCCCAAGATATTATTAAGGAAAGTTAGAGTTGTAATAGAAAGTCTTATTTGTAAACTTGCAGGATGAGTTAGAAACCTTCCCGGACTTTGTAACTTGTAGAGAACGAATCCCTCGGCTCCACCTCCTATATAAGGGGGAGTCGAGGGACGCAGAGATCATCGAATCATTGTTTACAAACCCTAGTTTCATAATCGTCGAGTACTTTTCGGCTGAAACCTTCGAGATCTACTTGCCGTCTACTTCCAACTAAACCCTAGTCTACAATCCGTAGGCATTGACAAGTTGATACCTTGTCAGTAGGTGGCACCAAAATACCACTATCATTATAATCATCATAAATGGGAGGCAAAGTATCATCAAAGTAAATTTTCTCCTCCATGCTTGGGGGACTAAAAATATCATGCTCATCAAAACCAGCTTCCCCAAGCTTAGAATTTTCCATAGCATTAGCAACAATAGTGCTCAAAGCATTCATACTAATAACATTGCCATTAGCATGCATATAAAGTTCCATAGGTTTTTTAATTTTCTCTTCAAACACCTCATGTCCTAACTCAAGATAAATACTATAAAGATCTCTAATTTTTTGTTGTTTTCCATTAAGCCTAACTAGTGAAAATAAAAACAAGAAACAAAAGGATGCAATTGCATGATCTAAAGGAAATAGCTTCGAGCACTCACACACCGGCAACAGTGCTAGGAAATAGCTTAGTAGTCGAAGGATGTGAATACCTTTTACCTTACCTCCCCGGCAACGGCGCCAGAAAATAGCTTGATGTCTACGCACGCTTCTATTCCTGTAGACAGTGTTGGGCCTCCAAGAGCAGAGGTTTGTAGAACAGCAGCAAGTTTCCCTTAAGTGAATCACCCAAGGTTTATCGAACTCAGGGAGGTAGAGGTCAAAGATATCCCTCTCAAGCAACCCTGCAATAACGATACAAGAAGTCTCTTGTGTCCCCAACACACCTAATACACTTGTCAGATGTATAGGTGCACTAGTTCGGCGAAGAGATAGTGAAATACAAGTAATATGGATGATTGTAAGTAGTAATTGCAATCTGAAATAAAGATGGCAGCAAGCAAACATGTAACATAACTTGTTGGAAACGGTGTTTCAATGCTTAGAAACAAGGCCTAGGGATCATACTTTCACTAGTGGACACTCTCAATATTGATCACATAAATAAATAACTTCTCTTCACTTGTGCTACTATCTCACACTCTCTTGTTGGATACCAAACACCATTCATTGTGTAGGGCTATAAAAGCACACCTCAAGCCGGAGTAAACAAGCTCCACAACATCCGGAGTTCTTATTTAAGTAAGCTCTAGAGTGCATAATAGATCGTTGCAATTTAGACCGAGTACTAACATAGCATACACACTGTCAACAATAGGTATGAAAGGGGGAATAGATCGCATCAATACTATCATCGTAATAGTTAACTTCATAATCTACAAGAGATTACAATCATAACCTACGCCAAGTACTACATGATGCACACACTGTCAACATTACATCATGGAGGAGGAATAGACTACTTTAATAACATCACTAGAGCAGCACATAGATTAATAGTGATACAAAGCTCATGATCACATAAAGATCACATGGGAGAGAGAGATGAACCACATAGCTACCGGTAGAGCCCTCAGCATCGGGGGAGAACTACTCCCTCCTCATCATGGGAGACAGCGATGGCGATGAAGATGGCGTTGGTGTCGATGGAGATGACTCTGAGGGTAATTCCCCGTCCCGGCGGCGTGCCGGAACAGAGACGGCGGCGACGTCCCTGGAGTCTTTCTGGAGTTTCGTCAATTGGTATCGAAGTTTTAGGTCACGAGGGATCTTATAGGCGAAGAGGCGGCGCAAGGAGGCGCTTGGGGGGCCCACCCCATAGGGTGGCGCGCCCCCCTCCAGGCCACGCTGGCCTATGGTCTGGGGGCCCCATGCCTCCCCTCCGACTCTCCTTCGGTGTCCTGGTCCGTCTCGGTGAATTATGATGTTTGGTCTTCGTTTCGTCAAATTCCGAGAATATTGCCCGAACATCCCTTCTGGAACCAAAAACTTCAGAAAACAGGAACTGACACTTCGGCATCTTGTTAATAGGTTAGTTCCGGAAAATGCATGAAATCATTAATAAGTGCGAGCAAAACATGTAGGTATTGTCATAAAATTAGCATGGAACATCAGAAATTATAGATACGTTAGAGACGTATCATGAGTATTGTTAGCATGAAACATAACAGATTATAGATACGTTTCAAACATATCATTCCTATTTTGTTTGCACTGACCGGTAGGAAGGAAGCAAGTCTCGTACTAACAATTCACTTGACATTCCATGATTGATTTTTTACTTCTTATTTAATCTATTTTTCTTTAACTGCAATTGATATGTTTAGACCTTATCTCCACACACATGTACTCCATCTTTATTTATTTTGTACGCATTTATACCTAATCTGAAATAATCATAAGTCCAAAACAAGATAGGACGTCGCAGACAAAAAAGATATTAGGAGCGGAGCTTTTACGTGTAAAATATTACCATATTCACCGCCAGCGCGCACCCGCAGCGTGAACTCGCAAGTCATCAGCGGAAACTCGATTTCTTCGACATAATCATCATATTTCCAGCTAATTACTATTCGTAAAATTTATTTAGCCGTGTATATTTTTTCGGTTCGTGCTATTACTTGCGCGCAGAATTTTTCGCTTCAATAGAACTGCGGATCAGGATAAGCTCTGACTACTTCGACCGCCGCGCAATCACCACGCTCGGAGGCTCACCGTCGAGGATCCACCATGCCGGCTGCATCCTCTTCATCGACTACGTCCTCTACATCGACACGCTCGGGGGATCACCCGTCGCGGATCCACTTCATCAACTACTTTCGGTCAGATGCAGCGCGCCTACTTCGACTGTCGCTACACGGCCTATTTCAGCGATGACTTTGTCACACCCAAAAAAAAGCTAAGTGTTCTTCTTCCGAGAGTTAATTGTTATTTATTTTCGCCACACCCGAATACCCGGGGGTTGCGCCAATACATTATTACAGCAAATTCACCCAACTCAAGGGGCTACGCCATTACTTCGTTACCACAAATATACTCGGTTACTTGGTGAATTTATTTTCTTCGGCTCTGGATACATCTTCTCCGGCCCAGTGAAATTATTTTTCTTCGGCTCAGTGAAATTATTTTCTTTGACTTTGGTTTTATCTTCTTCGGCTCAGTGGATTTAATTTCTTCGCATTACTGGATTTGTTTTCTTTGAGTTATCATTGGTTCACTTATACAATATTACCTAATGCGTTTCCGGATCAGCGGATTCATCTTCTATGGTTATTACTCGATTCTTCGGGTCAATGGATTCATCCTCTATGATAAAAGCGGATTCATCTTGTATGGTTATTACTGGATTCTTCGGGTCAATGGATTCATCCTCTATGATATCGGTGGATTCATATACTTCATATTTAATGGAGTAATCTCCAATGTCGATTCATCTCAAATAACTCATCGTGGCTTCATCTTCGTGGATTCATATTATATTATTGACAATGGCTTCACTTTATATGACGTCGCGACTCCGACAGCTTCTTCCGACATCACGCCTAATACTCGGGGGCTCGACAACGACTTCACCCCTGAGCATAGCTACAACATAATATTCCAGGCGACCACTACTGTGGCATAATGTTGTCAGCAACGCTTGGGGGCTCGATAACGACTTTCCCCCGAGTACCAACTGTGACACAGCATCTAAGCAACAATCATGATGTCACCCCAGCAGTGCTCGGGGGCTCGGCTATCTCTTCCTCAACAATTTGGTGGCATCCACTTTTGATATTCGGTGGTTTCTACTTCGGCTCGATTTCTTCTCCGCACTCAAAGACTTGATCGTGCGTCGACTCCGTCGTGCCCAATAAGCTAAGTTTCCTTTATGTTACACAAAATTAATTATAGTTTACTTTCGCCATACCCAACACTCGGGGGCTGCGCCATACTTCTTCACTTTACATCTCAGGTTGACAAAAGAAGAATTACGCTGGAAAAATGATGAAATCTTCTTCAGGGAGGAAACCCGAAAAAATTGCCTTCAGGGAGAATCCGACGAAATTGTCTTCAAGAGAGAACAGGACCCGACGAATTTTTTCCTGGAGAAGGATCCGAAGAATTATCATCAAGGAGGTCCCGAAGAATTGTCCTCAAGGAGGTCCCGAAGAATTATCCTTAAGGAGGACCCGAAGAATTTTCCTCAAGGATGACTATTACGTCTCCAACGTATCTATAATTTCTGATGTTCCATGCTAGTTTTATGACAATACCTACATGTTTTGCTCACACTTTATAATTATTTTATGCATTTTCCGGGACTAACCTATTAACAAGATGCCGAGGTGCCAGTTCCTGTTTTCTACTGTTTTTGGTTCCAGAAAAGCTGTTCGGGCAATATTCTCGGAATTGGACGAAACAAAAACCAAACCTTCTATTTTACCGAGACGGACCCAGAACACCGAAGGAGGGACGGAGAAGGGCCAGGGGGCCCCACACCACCTGGCGGCGCGGCCAAGAGGGGGGCGCGCCCAGCTATGGGGTGGGCCCCTCGGGACCCCTCCGCCGCCGCCCTTTCGCCTATATATTCCTCGCGATGAGAAAGCCCTACAACAATCAATCATATTCCAGAAAGACTCCAGGGGCGCCGCCGCCATCGCGAAACCTAGTTTCGGGGGTCAGAAGTTCCTGTTTCGGCACCCTGCCGGGACGGGGATCGACCCCCGGAGCCTTCTCCATCGACGCCACCGCCTCCATCATGCTCCGTGAGTAGTTCCCCCATGGACTACATGATAAGGGGTGGCCCGATCTTCTCAGTAAGCAACGGTCGTGATGATGATCACAGGGTGATAGCAGCGGATGAACACGACGATGTAGTGGATGATAACTTGTATGACGCAACGAGATCTCTCGATTGGTCCCTGTCGCCAATGCAACAGCTCTCAACCCTGCAAGATATTCGCAACTCCACACACTTGCGCACGTAGCCGCCGACCACGAAGCGGTAAGTTGCAACCGTCTAATTCCCAATGGAACAGCAGATCACACAAGACTTTATCAGGATCTACACAATATCAAGCAATATGGTGTAGGGATTCAATAGTTTTGCATAAGCAAACAACTAAGAACTAGGGTTTATCTTAAACGTGGTCTAAACAGCTAGGGGGGCGTCCTGGGCACTTATATAGGCGTCCGGGACAAGTTCTGGTCGAAAAGATACAAAGAAAACCGACCCAGAAT
Source organism: Lolium perenne (assembly GCF_019359855.2). Taxonomy (NCBI): domain Eukaryota; kingdom Viridiplantae; phylum Streptophyta; class Magnoliopsida; order Poales; family Poaceae; genus Lolium; species Lolium perenne. The sequence continues at coordinate 255,822,546 of NC_067248.2, read as the reverse complement.
AGATCTGGTCGAGACAGACTCGGACGCGTCCGGTCTGGAATCCGGTCGACCGGGCTGTGGGCCGGGTCGTCCGGTCTGGGGTCCGGTTCAACCGGGCGGAAACCGGATCGGCCGGTCTGGGGTCCGGTCAACCGGGCGGCAACCGGAAAGTTGCGAGAATTTCCGGTCTTCGTCCGGTACGATAAACGGCGTCCGGTTGGCGCCCGGTCGACCGGGCCAGGGACCGGGTCGGCCGGTCTGGCGGCCGGTCGGACCGGGTGCTGGACCGGCCTGGACGTCTTCTTCTCCTCTCGCGCATGCCTCCCGCTCCTCCCTCGCGCGTTCATGAGATATCTTCATGTCCAGCTGCATGTCCAGCTTCACGGCCATCTTGACGTCCGTCTTCATGTCCAGCTGCTCCTCTCCTCCTCGTGCGATGCTCGTCTCTTCTTGATACCTGATGATACATAAGTAATAGGACTTACGCAGTATAAAGTTCTCATCAATCAAAGTACCGTTTAGAAACAAGTTCACCTGTTGTTTAAGTAGCTTCGCACGAGCCCTTGTAATTGGTCCAATCCGAACTTCATCGGACTTGAGCTTCACAGCAGGTTCATCTTCAGCTTGTAATGACGGAGGTGGCATTGAGGTAGGGATGTCCTCATCATCTCCCCCCCCCTTCAAAAGGCGTCGACCCCGACGCTCCAAGGTCTTCTCCGTCATATGGTGTCAAATCAGCAACATTGAAAGAATTACTGACACCAAACTCATCAATTGGAAGATCTATTGAGTATGCATTATCATTGATCTTGGCAAGCACTTTGTAAGGACCAGCACCACGAGGCTTCAACTTAGACTTCCTCAGCTTCGGGAACCTATCCTTGCGAAAATGTACCCAGACCATATCACCAGGCTTGAACAACATCTCCTTACGCTTCTTGTTCATCCTTGCAGCATTGCTCTTGCCTTTCTTCTCTATCAACTCTTTAGTCTTCACATGGATCTTACGCACAAAATCTGCCCTCTTGGATGCCTCCATATTAACTCTCTCATGTATGGGCAAAGGCAACAAGTCAAGTGGAGTAATTGGTTTGAAACCATACACCACCTCAAAAGGACATAGCTCCGTGGTAGAATGTACCGCCCTGTTATAAGCAAACTCCACATGCGGCAAACAATCTTCCCACTCCTTCAAGTTCTTCTTGATCATGGATCTCAATAATTGTGACAATGTTCTATTCACCACCTCAGTTTGACCATCAGTTTGGGGATGACAAGTAGTACTGAACAACAGCTTTGTCCCCAGCTTTCTCCACAGCGTCTTCCAGAAGTAGCTCATAAACTTCACGTCACGATCAGAAACAATTGTCTTCGGGACTCCATGTAGTCGCACAACCTCCCTGAAAAACAGGTTAGCAATATGCGACGCATCGTTGCTTTTGTGGCAGGCAATAAAGTGTGACATTTTAGAAAATCTGTCCACTACCACAAATATAGAATCATGGCCTCTTTTAGTACGCGGCAAACCCAACACAAAATCCATACTAATATCTTCCCAAGGTGTAGTAGGTGCCGGTAAAGGAGTATACAAACCGTGAGGCTTCAGCTTGGACTTGGACTTGTTGCAAGTAATGCATCTCTTCACATACCTGTCCACGTCCCGCCTCATCTTTGGCCAATAAAAGTGGTCAGCAAGCATGAGTAGCATCTTCTCACGCCCAAAGTGACCCATCAAACCTCCAGCATGTGATTCCTGCAATAAGAGCAAACGCACAGACGATTCTGGAACACATAGTTTGTTAGCTCTAAACAAGAACCCATCGTGTATGTGATATTTGTCCCATGCTTTACCAAGAGTACATAAGCGATATGGTTCAGCAAAATCATGATCAGTAGCATATAAATCACATAGCACTTCTAATCCAGGAATTTTAACATCAAGTTGAGTTAATAGCATATTCTTCCTAGATAGAGCATCAACAACAATATTATCTTTTCCCTTCTTATGTTTAATAATGTATGGAAAAGATTCAATGAACTCAACCGACTTAGCAAGACGCTTATGCAAAGTAGACTGAGCTTTCAGGTATTTCAAAGCTTCATGATCAGAATGTATGATAAATTCTTTTGGCCACAAGTAATGTTGCCAAACCTCAAGAACTCTAATTAAAGCATACAATTCTTTATCATAGATAGGATAGTTCAACTTAGCACCAGACAGTTTCTCGGAAAAATATTTAATTGGGCGACCCTCTTGCATTAACACACCACCAATTCCAATACCACTAGCATCACATTCAATTTCAAATTGCTTATTGAAATCAGGAAGTGCAAGTAACGGTGCAGAAGTTAACAATCTCTTAAGTTCATCAAAAGCATGATCTTGGGCTGTGCCCCACTCAAAGACAACACCCTTTTTAGTCAATTCATTCAAAGGTGCAGCAATAGTAGAAAAATTGGGCACAAAACGGCGATAAAACCCAGCTAGACCATGAAAACTTCTTACTTGACTCACATTCATGGGAGTAGGCCAATTTTGAATAGCTTCAATTTTAGACACATCTACTTCTACTCCATGCTGAGAGACAACATAACCCAGAAATATGACCTTATCTTTGCAAAATGTGCACTTCTCAAGATTACCATAGAGTTTATTATCACGCAACACTTGCAAAACATGTCGAATATGAATAGTATGATCAGATTCATTGCGGCTGTAGATTAATATGTCATCAAAGTACACAACCACAAACTTGCCAATAAATTCACGCAAAACATGGTTCATTAGTCTCATGAAAGTGCTAGGTGCATTAGTTAGACCAAAAGGCATTACTAACCACTCATATAAACCAAATTTTGTTTTAAAGGCTGTTTTCCACTCATCCCCTTCTTTCATCCTAATTTTATGATAACCACTACGCAAATCAATTTTAGAGAACACAGCAGCACCACTCAATTCATCTAGCATATCCTCTAAACGGGGAATAGGGTGACGATATCGAATAGTGATATTGTTTATAGCTCTACAATCTACGCACATACGCCATGTACCATCTTTCTTAGGAACTAGAATAACAGGAACAGCACAAGGACTAAGGCTTATGCGAATATAACCTTTGTCGAGTAGCGCTTGTACTTGCTTCTGTATCTCCTTCGTTTCTTCGGGGTTCGTTCTATATGGTGCCCGATTGGGTAGCGAAGCTCCGGGAATCAAGTCGATTTGATGCTCAATACCTCGCAATGGTGGAAGCCCTGCAGGTACCTCATCCGGAAACACGTCGCCAAATTCCTGCAAAACATTAGAAACACCAAGAGGAAGAGGGGTCATGTCGTTAGAAACCAAAACCGTACCCCTGTACAAGAGCACAAGAGGCATGGCTGTAGGATCCTCACTAAATTCTCTCATGTCTTCTTTGGTGGCTAATGAGACTAAGGAATTCACTCTCTCACTTTTCGTTATATCACTCACAACATTACAATTCTCTCGTCTATCAATGGATGCATCTTCCAAGTTCACTTCAACTTTCTGACGCGACTCATTGACAATTTGCTGTGGTGTCATAGGCTGTAAGTTGATTTTCTTGCCCTTGAACTCCAAGTGATATGTATTGGCACGGCCATTGTGTTGCACAGAACGGTCATAGAGCCAAGGCCGACCCAATAGTAGGTGACACACCGTCATAGGAACGACATCAAAGTCAATGCAATCCTTATACGGTCCAATAGCAAATTCAACACGCACCATGTGGTTTACCTTCATCTCACCATTGTCGCTCAACCACTGAATATAGTATGGATGCGGGTGCGGTAGATACTTCAACTTCAGCTTGGTGCACAACTCTTTGCTTGCTAAATTGCGGCAACTCCCGCCATCAATAATGACCTTGCAAGCCTTGTCAGGACCAACTAAAGCTTTTGTTTGGAACAAATTGCAGCGCTGAGTAGATGCACTAGGCAACACATTAAGAGCACGCTGCGACACAACAATGGTGCGAGCATCAGACGGATATGCATCTTCACCATCAGTGTCATAGTCATCATCTTCTGGAGCATTAGGATCAACATCATCTCCAGTCTCATACTCATTGTCCTCATTGATAATCATGACTTTATGGTTAGGACAATCTCTCTTGAAGTGACCTTTGCCACCACATGTGTGACAAAGCATATCACGGTTACGCGCAGTAGACACATTAGAGCCACTCGTACTTGCAGCAGATTCGGACTTCTTTGTGTTAGACACATTGGAGACCGGCTTACTAGGCTGAGTAGAGTAAGGGGCGGAGCGCGTCGAAGGCGCCGGCGCCGTAGATGGGGCCGCGCGGGGTGTGTAACGCCCAGCTCCTGTAGCTCGTCCTTTGATCTTTGCTTCGTCAGCCAACTGTGATTCAGCTTCTCTTGCATGATGTAACAATTGATTCATATTGGTGTAATGTAGTGACGAACAATGCCTTTGATATCATACTTCAAACCATTCAGAAAACGCTGCATTGTCATCTCAAGAGACTCACGGACACGGCCACGCTGCATGAGCATCTCCATCTCCATGTAGTATTCATCGACAGTCTTCACACCTTGTCTCAATAGAGTCAACTTATCATATATATTCCGCATGTAATTTGTAGGCACAAAGCGAGAAGTCATCGCCTCCTTCATGGCAAGCCATGTGCGTATAGGTTGTTCACCATCCTCTTCACGATTACGAACAAAAGCATCCCACCAACGCAATGCATAGCCATCAAATTCAGAAGAAGCAAGCTTGATCTTTCTATCTTCAGTGTAGTGCGGATGTAAATTCCACAACTTCTCAATCTTGAGCTCCCAAGTGAGGTATTCTTCAACATCAGCACCTCCTTCAAACTTGGGGATAGAAAATTTGGGCTTACCCAATCCATCTTCCTCATCTTGTCCACGACCATTGCGGCCAAGTGGAACCCAACCGCGAGCACGATCGCCACGAGGTGCACCACGAGCATTGTGTGCATCATCTTGAAACTCAGGATCGTCATCATCGTCTTGTTGTTGTCGTGCAGTCAAATTCTGAACAAGCAAGCGCAAGTCATTAAGACTGTGTTGTATATCCGTCGTTTGATCTTGCATCCTTGTGACGGTCACATTTGTAGCATCCAACTTCTGGGAGATCTCTTGGACCGTCCCTTTAAGCTCATCATCCTGAGCGCGGAATTCACGTCGCATCTCATTACGAAGAGCCTCATACTCCCTCCATGTCATCAAATCCGCGGAATTCTTGTTCTCCTGGTTAACAATTTTCTCATCACTAGCAGACATGGTTAGTAGGTTAGTGCACTTAAATCAAGAATATATGGTGGTACTCTCACAACTCACTCAAAAACTGATAAGAAAAGGAGATCTTACTGTTCCAAAGTAAATTAGTGTTGCTTACCACTTGTAGTAACAACTAGTGCACGGATGTAGCGAAGCGAATATCAAGGGTATAAGAACAAATCACACGACAAAGCAGGATATATGTGGGGCTGTAGGTAGGCTACCTATTTGCACCAATAACAAGCTCTAGCGCTGACCGTAGACAACCAAAGATACTCACACAAGGCGATATAATGAGGCAATGCAACTATATGTGGGAAAGGTTGCAATGCACACGAGAGATGCTAGCAAAGCTCAACAAGGCAGGCACAAGATTGCTCAACTACGGGTGCAGTAAAGTAAACTTAGGCCTTCACTTGATTCAACTAGCACTTCACTTTTTTTTTTGGATTTTCTGTTTGTAAAACACACGCAGCTACGTAGCTCTTTTTGCTTCTTTTCTAGTTTTGCTTTTTTTTATGACTCAACTCCTTGATAACACGGCCAACAAAATATGCAAAGCACCAAACCCTAATGAGCAGCCTGACGAGCGGTAAAACTAGTCTCTTCTGGGGAAGTTCCTAGTCACGTATATCGATAGGCTGTGGCTATGGTTGGGAAAAGCACACTGTACGCTATGTGGACTCGGAGAAACAAAAACGAAAACTAGATGATAAAAACAAGATGATAGAGTAAACTCAAACCCTAAAACTAGATGGAAGACAAAGATACGCAAAAACAACTACGAAAAGCAACTAAAACTCGAAATTAGTGCAATCTAAGGCTATGGCAAACCCTAACCCTAATTTTTTTTGGCTTTTTCTGGATAGGAAAACACTCACAACTCAACTATGGGGTGGATTGTGGATGGCTTACCGAGGAAAACTGGAAATCTGATACCAAGATGATAAGGGGTGGCCCGATCTTCTCAGTAAGCAACGGTGGTGATGATGATCACAGGGTGATAGCAGCGGATGAACACGACGATGTAGTGGATGATAACTTGTATGACGCAACGAGATCTCTCGATTGGTCCCTGTCGCCAATGCAACAGCTCTCAACCCTGCAAGATATTCGCAACTCCACACACTTGCGCACGTAGCCGCCGACCACGAAGCGGTAAGTTGCAACCGTCTAATTCCCAATGGAACAGCAGATCACACAAGACTTTATCAGGATCTACACAATATCAAGCAATATGGTGTAGGGATTCAATAGTTTTGCATAAGCAAACAACTAAGAACTAGGGTTTATCTTAAACGTGGTCTAAAGCAGCTAGGGGGGCGTCCTGGGCACTTATATAGGCGTCCGGGACAAGTTCTGGTCGAAAAGATACAAAGAAAACCGACCCAGAATAGATCTGGTCGAGACAGACTCGGACGCGTCCGGTCTGGAATCCGGTCGACCGGGCTGTGGGCCGGGTCGTCCGGTCTGGGGTTCGGTTCAACCGGGCGGAAACCGGATCGGCCGGTCTGGGGTCCGGTCAACCGGGCGGCAACCGGAAAGTTGCGAGAATTTCCGGTCTTCGTCCGGTACGATAAACGGCGTCCGGTTGGCGCCCGGTCGACCGGGCCAGGGACCGGGTCGGCCGGTCGGACCGGGTGCTGGACCGGCCTGGACGTCTTCTTCTCCTCTCGCGCATGCCTCCCGCTCCTCCCTCGCGCGTTCATGAGATATCTTCATGTCCAGCTCCATGTCCAGCTTCACGGCCATCTTGACGTCCGTCTTCATGTCCAGCTGCTCCTCTCCTCCTCGTGCGATGCTCGTCTCTTCTTGATACCTGATGATACATAAGTAATAGGACTTAGGCAGTATAAAGTTCTCATCAATCAAAGTACCGTTTAGAAACAAGTTCACCTGCTGTTTAAGTAGCTTCGCACGAGCCCTTGTAATTGGTCCAATCCGAACTTCATCGGACTTGAGCTTCACAGCAGGTTCATCTTCAGCTTGTAATGACGGAGGTGGCATTGAGGTAGGGATGTCCTCATCACTACGGGTTCTAGCAGTAGCTAGTTGGTACTCTCTCTCCCATGTACTTCAATACAATGATCTCATGAGCTGCCTTACATGATTGAGATCCATATGATGTAATCGGTGTTGTGCTTGTTGGGATCCATGAATTGTTACATTATGATCAGTCTATCTATAAAGTTTGTGAAGTTATTGTTGCTGCAATTTTGTTGTGTTTAATGCTTGTCACTAGTGCACGAGTGACATGATCTTAGATTTAAGCTCTATAATTATTGCTTAGATTGTATCTACAAGTTGTTTGCACATGTCTATGTCCAGAACCCGAGACCCCAGAGTGACAGCAACTGGGATAACTGAAGGGGATGGCTTAGATATGAGATCACATGTTTTCACCGAGTGTTAATGCTTTGCTCCGGTGCTCTATTAAAAGGAGTACCTTAATTACCAGTAGATTCCCTTGAGGCCCGGCTGCCACCGGCTGGTAGGACAAAAGATGTTATGCAAGTTTCTCATTGCGAGCACGTATGACTATATATGGAAAACATGCCTACATGATTAATAAATTGATGTTCTATCTTAATGCTATTTCAATCCTATCAATTGCCCAACTGTAATTTGTTCACCCAACACTTGTCACTTGTTATTGGAGAGTTACCACTAGTGTAGATAGCTGGGAACCCCGGTCCATCTTTCATCATCAAATACTCACTCGGTCCTATATGCCATTAGAAGTAGTATCCACTATTTTCTGGTGCCATTGCCTCTGTGTTACTGCTAATGATGTTGTGTTACTGTTACTATTGCTATCATATTACTGCTGCTTTCACATCACCCCTGTTACTAGTGCTTTTCCAGGTGCAGCTGAATTGACAACTCAGTTGTTAAGGATTATAAGTATTCTTTGTCTCCCCTTGTGTCGAATCAATAAATTTGGGTTTTACTTCCCTCGAAGACTGTTGCGATCCCCTATACTTGTGGGTTATCAAGACTATTTTCTGGCGCCGTTGCCGGGGAGGCATAGCTCTACTCATAAGTTTACCTGGGGAGTACACTCTACCTCTCTCTCTGTTATTGTTTTGTTTTGCTTAGTTTACTTTTGTCTAGTTTATTTGTGCTTAGTTTATTTCTGTCTAGTATTATTTTGCTTAGTTTACTTTTGTCTAGTTTGTTTTTGTCTTGTTTTATTTTTCTTATATACCCGAAAATCCATAAAAATTTGAAAAACCAAAAAATTAAAAACTGTTGTTATGGAAGAACCCACAACCATGATGGAGCTTATAGAATTATATATAAATTATAGAGAATCAAGAAAGGGTAAAGTCATGAGTGCCGTGTTAGAAAAATTGAATACAATTAATAAAATCTTGCTTAAACGCCATGATATAAACTGTTGCTCTAAACAGGATACTAAACATCTTAAATTCCAATGTGGCTTTAGTGAAGAAGTTTTAATTATGAACTATCATTGGAATAACTATATTCATCTTGGGTTCGAAGAAGTAGAACAATTTGTTTTATTTATGGGAGCCTCTGAGATAGAATCCTTCATGGCTAAAAATTATGAAACTTGTATTGCTTGTAAAGACCTTAAAGGTTATGTCTCTTTTATCCTTGATTTTTGCATAGAAAGTTACATCAATAATCCTTATATCATTGATTATAAAGAGAGACTCATTCATGCACAAGAATGCACTCATAATTTGCAGGAACCTGTGGAAATTGATGAACCTGAAAGCTCACTGGATGAAAAAGAAGAGGAGAGTGATGAACAAAAGGAGGAAGAATGGATTAGCTACCCATGCCAACCTTCTCATGAGAGTAACTCTTTATCTCTTACACTATTTGATTGTCCTCCATACTTACCAAAGGAGGATGAATGTTATGTTCCTGTGGATTCTCTTGAAATATTTCCTATGAGTAAAACTTGTGAGAATAATTATGCTACTGTTATCTATGATAATCCATGCTATTTTGATAAATCTTATGATAATGCTTTGTTTGTGCCTGATATCGAAATGCATGGTACTAAAGAGTTTTGCTTGGCAAATGTTTATGATAAAGCTCTAGATGATGGTCCTATGTTATTTGATAATATTAATTGTACTACTAATGAAAATGGGATTGGAAAGGTCTTGACTTTATCTAGGAGTCCCATATCTCTTGAGATTGATCAATCATCTTGTTATATTATTGATAAAAGTGGGTTTGAAAGTTTTAATCCCATTATTTTTGAGCTTGATAAAAATTATGTGTTTGTGGATCATGAAAAACATGCTTTATGTGATAGTTATATTGTTGAGTTTATTCATGAAGCTACTGAAAATTATTATGAGAGAGGAAAATATGGTTGTAGAAATTTGCATGGTACTAAAACACCTCTCTATATGCTGAAACTTTTGAAGTTACTCTTGTTTTATCTTCCTATGCTTGTCACTTTGTTCTTCATGAATTTATTTGTGTACAAGATTCCTATGCATAGGAAGCGGGTTAGACTTAAATGTTTTTCTTATTTGGTTTTGATGCTCTGTTTTGCTTCAACTCTTATTTCTTGCAAGATCATCATTAAAATTACTGAGCCCATCTTAATAGCTATAAAGAAAACACTTCTTGGGAGATAACCCATGTTTTTATTTTGCTACTGTTTTGTTGTGTCTTGGAAGTTGTTACTACTGTAGAAACCTCTCCTTATCTTTATTTTATCGCATTGTTGTGCCAAGTAAAGTCTATAATAGGAAGTTGATACTAGATTTGGATTTCAGCGCAGAAACAGATTTCTAGCTGTCACGAATTTGAGTAGGTCTCTATGTAGACAACTCAGAAAAATCTGCGAAAATTCATCCGTGTTCCTCAGATATGTACGCAACTTTCATTAGTTTTGAGTTTTCTGATTTGAGCAACGGAAGTACCTCCAAAAAAATCATGTTTACTGGCTGTTCTGTTTTACCAGATTCTGTCTCTGTTTTTTGCATTGTCTCTTGTGGACTTTAAGTAAGGCTTTCTAGATGTGGAGAGCTGTAGCCAATTTTTTATTGAGTTCTTGCAATGTGTCACTATAGGACTAAAGTGGATTAAAGTTTTTTGAGTACTAACCCCTCTAATGAAGTTTATGAGAAGTTTGGTGTGGCAGAAGTTTTCAAGGGTCAAGAGAGGAGGATGATATATGATCAAGAAGAGTGAAAAGTCTAAGCTTGGGGATGTCCCCGTGGTTCATCCCTGCATATTTCAAGAAGACTCAAGCGTCTAAGCTTGGGGATACCCAAGGCATCCCCTTCTTCATCAACTTATCAGGTCATCTCTAGTGAAACTATATTTTTATTCGGTCACATCTTATGTGCTTTACTTGGAGCGTCCGTGTGCTTTTATTTTTGTTTGTGTTTGAATAAGATCGGATCCTAGCAATCCTTGTGTGGGAGAGACACTGTTGTGGGTATACTTCATGGGTGTACCATCGACAGTGCCTAGATCCGGCAAGCCCGGGTGGCCCATAGATGGTGACGTGGCATGTGGCCCGTCGGGCGGCCCAGTTGCTGTTGATCCTAAAGGATGAAGTCCAGCCCAGGATAGGGAAGCCGGATCCCAACCGACCATCGGAGGAAGTCGGATCCGTGGAGGCCCATGTGGAACCCGGATCCATGGAGGCCCAGGAGTAACCCGGATCCATGGAGGCCCATGTGGAACCCGGATTCAGTACGACGTAGGGAGGAAGGCAGATCCTTGACGTACACGGCAAGACATTGTACCGTAGTTAGGCGACCTGTAATCCGGCTAGGACTCTCCATGTAAACCCTAGATCCGTGCGTCTTTATAAGCCGGATCCTAGGAGCCGTAGAGGCACAACCACAACTCATTGTAACAACGCGAAAGCGCCCAGATAATTCCAGACAAGCAGCAGTAGGCCCTGTCATCGAGCAGGTGTTCCGAAGCTCGGTAAATCGCGTACCACCGTCCCGAGTGCTCTCCGCCCTATGGCCCCTACTTCCTCTCCCCCTCGTGAGGATCCCTCCTCCGAGGTACCGTCGAATAGGCAACGACAGTTGGCGCCCACCGTGGGGCCTGCGGCGTCTGGAGGCCGGAACCGGGAGGGTTCCGCCATGGGAAGCTACGACGACACCATCGCTGTGGGGCGCGTCCTTTACGCCGGAAACCTTCCGATCGTCCCTCCGGATGAGTGCTGGATTCCGGCTAAGACAAACCCCGTCAAGCTCTCCATCGTCCCAGTCGGCGGCATACACATCTTCATCGGCGAAACCGTCGATTCCGATGGAAACGCTCTGGTAAGTAACGCTGACGCGACCGCAGCTGAGCGGCACGCAGTCGCAAAGATCCGATCTGAGACGCAGGAACTTCCCAGGGAAGATTCCACCTTAGATCTGGAAAAATCAACGCCCACCCAATCCGCCCCTGAGCAGGAAACAAAGGTGGAAGACCAATGCAGATCCGCCTGGGTCTCCCAGGTGTTAGAGAAGCAAAGGTGTCACTTCATACACTTCTTGGCCCATACCGCCGGAACCGCCCCTCAAGTCGGAGATGGTCCCGAGCAGGTTGAGGCACCGGAAAACAGCATCGCTCCGGATCAGCAGGAGGCTGTCGGAGAAAGCGACGCTCCGGGTGAAGAGTCAATTCTGGGTAACCTGAGCCCAATCTCCGGGGATGTCCCTGATACGTCTCCGACGTATCGATAATTTCTTATGTTCCATGCCACATTATTGATGTTATCTACATGTTTTATGCACACTTTATGTCATATTCGTGCATTTTCTGGAACTAACCTATTAACAAGATGCCGAAGTGCCAGTTGCTGTTTTCTGCTATTTTTGGTTTCAGAAATCCTAGTAACGAAATATTCTCGGAATTGGACGAAATCAAAGCCCAGGGGCCTATTTTTCCACGAAGCTTCCAGAAGTCCGAAGGAGAGACGAAGAGGGGCCATGGGGTGGCCAAACCCTAGGGCGGCGCGGCCCTACCCCTGGCCGCGCCGGCCTATGGTGTGGGCCCCCCGTGCCGCCTCCTGACCTGCCCTTCCGCCTACTTAAAGCCTCCGTGACGAAACCCCCCGTACCGAGAGCCACGATACGAGAAAACATACTGAGACGCCGCCGCCGCCGATCCCATCTCGGGGGATCCAGGAGATCGCCTCCGGCACCCTGCCGGAGAGGGGATTCATCTCCCGGAGGACTCTACACCGCCATGGTCGCCTCCGGAGTGATGAGTGAGTAGTCTACCCCTGGACTATGGGTCCATAGCAGTAGCTAGATGGTTGTCTTCTCCCCATTGTGCTTCATTGTTAGATCTTGTGAGCTGCCTAACATGATCAAGATCATCTATCTGTAATTCTATATGTTGCGTTTGTTGGGATCCGATGAATAGAGAATACTTGTTATGTTGATTATCAAAGTTATACTTATGTGTTGTTTATGATCTTGCATGCTTTCCGTTACTAGTAGATGCTCTGGCCAAGTAGATGCTTGTAACTCCAAGAGGGAGTACTTATGCTCGATAGTGGGTTCATGCCTGCATTGACACCGGGACGATGTGAGAAAGTTCTAAGGTTGTGTTGTGCTGTTGCCACTAGGGATAAAACATTGATGCTATGTCTAAGGATGTAGTTGTTGATTACATTACGCACCATACTTAATGCAATTGTCTGTTGCTTTGCAACTTAATACTGGAGGGGGTTCGGATGATAACCTGAAGGTGGACTTTTTAGGCATAGATGCAGTTGGATGGCGGTCTATGTACTTTGTCGTAATGCCCAATTAAATCTCACTATACTCATCATGATATGTATGTGCATGGTCTTGCTCTCTTTATTTGTCAATTGCCTAACTGTAATTTGTTCACCCAACATGCTGTTCGTCTTATGGGAGAGACACCTCTAGTCAACTGTGGACCCCGGTCCAATTCTCTTTACTGAAATACAATCTACTGCAATACTTGTTCTACTATTTTCTGCAAACAATCATCTTCCACACAATACGGTTAATCCTTTGTTACAGCAAGCCGGTGAGATTGACAACCTCACTGTTTCGTTGGGGCAAAGTACTTTGGTTGTGTTGTGCAGGTTCCACGTTGGCGCCGGAATCCCTGGTGTTGCGCCGCACTACATCCCGCCGCCATCAACCTTCAACGTGCTTCTTGGCTCCTCCTGGTTCGATAAACCTTGGTTTCTTTCTGAGGGAAAACTTGCTGCTGTGCGCATCATACCTTCCTCTTGGGGTTCCCAACGAACGTGTGAAATACACGCCATCAAGCATATTTTCTGGCGCCGTTGCCGGGGAGATCAAGACACGCTGCAAGGGGAGTCTCCACTTCTCAATCTCTTTACTTTGTTTTTGTCTTGCTTTATTTTATTTACTACTTTGTTTGCTGCACTAAATCAAAATACAAAAAAATTAGTTTTACTTTATTTGCTATCTTGTTTGCTATATCAAAAACACAAAAAAAAATAGTTTACTTGCATTTACTTTATCTAGTTTGCTTTATTTACTGTTGCTAAAATGGCCAACACTGAAAATACTAAGTTGTGTGACTTCACAACCACAAATAATAATGATTTCTTATGCACACCTATTGCTCCACCTGCTACTACAGCAGAATTCTTTGAAATTAAACCTGCTTTACTGAATCTTGTTATGCGAGAGCAATTTTCTGGTGTTAGTTCTGATGATGCTGTTGCCCATCTTAATAATTTTGTTGAACTATGTGAAATGCAAAAATATAAAGATGTAGATGGTGATATTATTAAACTAAAATTGTTCCCTTTCTCATTAAGAGGAAGAGCTAAATATTGGTTGCTATCTCTGCCTAAGAATAGTATTGATTCATGGACTAAATGCAAGGATGCTTTTATTGGTAGATATTATCCCCCTGCTAAAATTATATCTTTGAGGAGTAGCATAATGAATTTTAAACAATTAGATACTGAACATGTTGCTCAAGCTTGGGAAAGAATGAAATCCCTGGTTAAAAATTGCCCAACTCATGGACTGACTACTTGGATGATTATCCAAACCTTCTATGCAGGACTAAATTTTTCTTCACGGAATTTATTGGATTCAGCTGCTGGAGGTACCTTTATGTCCATCACTCTTGGTGAAGCAACAAAGCTTCTTGATAATATGATGATCAACTACTCTGAATGGCACACGGAAAGAGCTCCACAAGGTAAGAAGGTAAATTCTGTCGAAGAAACCTCTTCCTTGAGTGATAAGATTGATGCTATTATGTCTATGCTTGTGAATGATAGGACTAATATTGATCCTAATAATGTTCCATTAGCTTCATTGGTTGCACAAGAAGAACATGTTGATGTGAACTTCATTAAAAACAGTAATTTCAACAACAATGCTTACCGGAACAATTCTAGTAACAACTATAGGCCATATCCTTATAATAATGGCAACGGCTATGGTAATTCTTATGGGAATTCTTACAACAATAATAGGAGTTCACCCCCTGGACTTGAAGCCATGCTTAAAGAATTTATTAGTACACAAACTGTTTTTAACAAATCTGTTGAAGAAAAGCTTGGGAAAATTGATATACTTGCTTCTAAAGTCGATAGTCTTGCTGCTGATGTTGATCTTTTAAAATCAAAAGTTATGCCTAATGAGAATCATCATAACTACTACAGCAAATGCCATTCAAGTTAGAATTAATGAGAATATAAGATTAATGGCTGAACTGCGTGCTAGGTGGGATAGAGAAGAAAATGAAAAACTAGCTAAAGAGAAGAATATAGCTAAAGTTTGGACTATTACCACCACTAATAATGCTAATGCTACACATGTTGCTGCACCTCCTACTAATACTTATAAAAGAATTGGTGTTAGCAATGTTTCCACTTCTAATGCAAAGCGCGAGAAACTGCCTGAAACTGCTAAAACTCATTAAATCGCACTGTGATAAAGCTGCTGAAATTTTTTCCAACATTGGGGATGATGATCCCATTGCTTTAGATTATAATGGTTTGAATTTTGATGATTTCCACATCTCTGAAGTTATAAAGTTCTTGCAAAAACTTGCTAAAAGTCCTAATGCTAGTGCTATAAATTTGCCTTTCACGCATCATATTACAAATGCTCTCATAAAAGCTAGAGAAGAGAAACTAGAGCGTGAAGCCTCTATTCCTAAAAAGCTAGAGGATGGTTGGGAGCCCATCATTAAGATGAAGGTTAAAGATTTTGATTGTAATGCTTTATGTGATCTAGGTGCAAGTATTTCTGTTATGCCTAAGAAAATTTATGATATGCTTGACTTGCCACCGCTGAAAAATTATTATTTGGATGTTAATCTTGCTGATCATTCTACAAAGAAACCTTTGGGTAAAGTTGATAATGTTCGTATTACCGTTAACAATAACCTTGTCCCCGTTGATTTTGTTGTCTTGGATATTGAATGCAATGCATCTTGTCCCATTATATTGGGAAGACCTTTTCTTCGAACTGTTGGTGCTATCATTGATATGAAGGAAGGTAATATAAAATATCAATTTCCTCTCAAGAAAGGTATGGAACACTTCCCTAGAAAGAGAATGAAGTTACCTTTTGATTCTATTATGAGAACAAATTATGATGTTGACACTTCATCTCTTGATAATACTTGATACACACTTTCTGCGCCTAGCTGAAAGGCGTTAAAGAAAAGCGCTTATGGGAGACAACCCATGTTTTTACCTACAGTACTTTGTTTTTATTTTGTGTTTTGGAAGTTGTTTACTACTGTAGCAACCTCTCCTTATCTTAGTTTTGTGTTTTGTTGTGCCAAGTTAAGCCGTTGATAGAAAAGTAAGTACTAGATTTGGATTACTGCGCAGTTCCAGATTTCTTTGCTGTCACGAATCTGGGTCCACCTCTCTGTAGGTAACTCAGAAAATTATGCCAATTTACGTGAGTGATCCTCAGATATGTACGCAACTTTCATTCAATTTCAGCATTTTCATTTGAGCAAGTCTGGTGCCATTTTAAAATTCGTCAATACGAACTGTTCTGTTTTGACAGATTCTGTCTTTTATTTCGCATTGCCTCTTTTGCTATGTTGGATGAATTTCTTTGATCCACTAATGTCTAGTAGCATTATGCAATGTCCAGAAGTGTTAAGAATGATTGTGTCACCTCTGAATATGTCAATTTATATTGTGCACTAACCCTCTAATGAGTTGTTTCGAGTTTGGTGTGGAGGAAGTTTTCAAGGATCAAGAGAGGAGTATGATGCAACATGATCAAGGAGAGTGAAAGCTCTAAGCTTGGGGATGCCCCGGTGGTTCACCCCTGCATATATTAAGAAGACTCAAGCGTCTAAGCTTGGGGATGCCCAAGGCATCCCCTTCTTCATCGACAACATTATCAGGTTCCTCCCCTGAAACTATATTTTTATTCCATCACATCTTATGTGCTTTTTCTTGGAGCGTCGGTTTGTTTTTGTTTTTGTTTGTTTGAATAAAATGGATCCTAGCATTCACTTTATGGGAGAGAGACACGCTCCGCTGTAGCATATGGACAAGTATGTCCTTGGTTTCTACTCATAGTATTCATGGCGAAGTTTCTCCTTCGTTAAATTGTTATATGGTTGGAATTGGAAAATGATACATGTAGTAATTGCTATAAATGTCTTGGGTAATGTGATACTTGGCAATTGTTGTGCTCATGATTAAGCTCTTGCATCATATGCTTTGCACCCATTAATGAAGAAACACATAGAGCATGCTAAAATTTGGTTTGCATATTTGGTTTCTCTAAGGTCTAGATAATTTCTAGTATTGAGTTTGAACAACAAGGAAGACGGTGTAGAGTCTTATAATGTTTTCAATATGTCTTTTATGTGAGTTTTGCTGCACCGGTTCATCCTTGTGTTTGTTTCAAATAAACCTTGCTAGCCTAAACCTTGTATCGAGAGGGAATACTTCTCATGCATCCAAAATACTTGAGCCAACCACTATGCCATTTGTGTCCACCATACCTACCTACTACATGGTATTTTCCGCCATTCCAAAGTAAATTGCTTGAGTGCTACCTTTAAAATTCCATTCTTCACCTTTGCAATATATAGCTCATGGGACAAATAGCTTAAAAACTATTGTGGTATTGAATATGTAATTATGCACTTTATCTCTTATTAAGTTGCTTGTTGTGCGATAACCATGTTCACTGGGGACGCCATCAATTATTCATTGTTGAATTTCATGTGAGTTGCTATGCATGTCCGTCTTGTCTGAAGTAAGAGAGATCTACCACCTTATGGTTAAACATGCATATGTTAGAGAAGAACATTGGGCCGCTAACTAAAGCCATGATCCATGGTGGAAGTTTCAGTTTTGGACATATATCCTCAATCTCAAATGAGAAAATTATTAATTGTTGTTACATGCTTATGCATAAAAGAGGAGTCCATTATCTGTTGTCTATGTTGTCCCGGTATGGATGTCTAAGTTGAAGAATAATCAATAGCGAGAAATCCAATGCGAGCTTTCTCCTTAGACCTTTGTACAAAGTGCATAGAGGTACCCCTTTGTGACACTTGGTAAAAACAGTGCATTGTGATGATCCGGTAGTCCAAGCTAATTAGGACAAGGTGCGGGCACTATTAGTACACTATGCATGAGGCTTGCAACTTATAAGATATAATTTACATGATGCATATGCTTTATTACTACCGTTGACAAAATTGTTTCATGTTTTCAAAATCAAAGCTCTAGCACAAATATAGCAATCGATGCTTTTCCTCTATGGAGGACCATTCTTCTACTTTCAATGTTGAGTCAGTTCACCTATTTCTCTCCACCTCAAGAAGCAAACACTTGTGTGAACTATGCATTGATTCCTACATACTTGCTTATTGCACTTATTATATTACTCTATGTTGACAATATCCATGAGATATACATGTTACAAGTTGAAAGCAACCGCTGAAACTTAATCTTCTTTTGTGTTGCTTCAATGCTTTTACTATGAATTGTTGCTCTATGAGTTAACTTTTATGCAAGACTTATTGATGCTTGTCTTGAAGTGCTATTCATGAAAAGTCTTTGCTTTATGATTCACTTGTTTACTCATGTCATATACATTGTTTTGATCGCTGCATTCACTACATATGCTTTACAAATAGTATGATCAAGATTATGATGGCATGTCACTCCAGAAATTATCTGTGTTATCGTTTTACCTGCTCGGGACGAGCAGAACTAAGCTTGGGGATGCTGATACGTCTCCGACGTATCGATAATTTCTTATGTTCCATGCCACATTATTGATGTTATCTACATGTTTTATGCACACTTTATGTCATATTCGTGCATTTTCTGGAACTAACCTATTAACAAGATGCCGAAGTGCCGATTCTTTGTTTTCTGCTGTTTTTGGTTTCAAAAATCCTAGTAACGAAATATTCTCGGAATTGGACGAAATCAAAGCCCAGGGGCCTATTTTTCCACGAAGCTTCCAGAAGTCCGAAGGAGAGACGAAGAGGGGCCACGGGGTGGCCAAACCCTAGGGCGGCGCGGCCCCACCCCTGGCCGCGCCGGCCTATGGTGTGGGCCCCCCGTGCCGCCTCCTGACCTGCCCTTCCGCCTACTTAAAGCCTCCGTGACGAAACCCCCAGTACCGAGAGCCACGATACGAGAAAACATACTGAGACGCCGCCGCCGCCGATCCCATCTCGGGGGATCCAGGAGATCGCCTCCGGCACCCTGCCGGAGAGGGGATTCATCTCCCGGAGGACTCTACACCGCCATGGTCGCCTCCGGAGTGATGAGTGAGTAGTCTACCCCTGGACTATGGGTCCATAGCAGTAGCTAGATGGTTGTCTTCTCCCCATTGTGCTTCATTGTTAGATCTTGTGAGCTGCCTAACATGATCAAGATCATCTATCTGTAATTCTATATGTTGCGTTTGTTGGGATCCGATGAATAGAGAATACTTGTTATGTTGATTATCAAAGTTATACTTATGTGTTGTTTATGATCTTGCATGCTTTCCGTTACTAGTAGATGCTCTGGCCAAGTAGATGCTTGTAACTCCAAGAGGGAGTACTTATGCTCGATAGTGGGTTCATGCCTGCATTGACACCTGGGATAGTGACAGAAAGTTCTAAGGTTGTGTTGTGCTGTTGCCACTAGGGATAAAACATTGATGCTATGTCTAAGGATGTACTTGTTGATTACATTACGCACCATACTTAATGCAATTGTCTGTTGCTTTGCAACTTAATACTGGAGGGGGTTCGGATGATAACCTGAAGGTGGACTTTTTAGGCATAGATGCAGTTGGATGGCGGTCTATGTACTTTGTCGTAATGCCCAATTAAATCTCACTATACTCATCATGATATGTATGTGCATGGTCATGCTCTCTTTATTTGTCAATTGCCTAACTGTAATTTGTTCACCCAACATGCTGTTCGTCTTATGGGAGAGACACCTCTAGTGAACTGTGGACCCCGGTCCAATTCTCTTTACTGAAATACAATCTACTGCAATACTTGTTCTACTGTTTTCTGCAAACAATCATCTTCCACACAATACGGTTAATCCTTTGTTACAGCAAGCCGGTGAGATTGACAACCTCACTGTTTCGTTGGGGCAAAGTACTTTGGTTGTGTTGTGCAGGTTCCACGTTGGCGCCGGAATCCCTGGTGTTGCGCCGCACTACATCCCGCCGCCATCAACCTTCAACGTGCTTCTTGGCTCCTCCTGGTTCGATAAACCTTGGTTTCTTTCTGAGGGAAAACTTGCTGCTGTGCGCATCATACCTTCCTCTTGGGGTTCCCAACGAACGTGTGAAATACACGCCATCAGTCCCCTCCATGAACACTGAAGAGTTTGATCGCAAGGTGTCGGAACTCGGGTATGGTGAACAGTCTGAAGTTGAATCCGCCCAGCCTAAACAGGTTCTCGCAACCTTGGCGGCGCTGGATCAAGGACACTCTGAGGACAATACCTATTCCGACCCGCAGCCATCCCGTGCTGGATCTCCGCTCTCGCGGGTACGTCCGCACAGGGAAGTGCTATCTCCAGAAGAGATGATTGAGCAAGCAGGCATGGAGGCCATCGCACACTCAGATGTTCTCAACAAGCCAATAACTCCCGACGATGCCGCAGATCTAGAGGCTCTTGAAGCCAAAAGACAGGAGATGCTGGCAACAGCCCAGAAGTTCGCCCGAACCGCAGTAGTAATGCTGGACGAGAGAAAAGAAGCCACGCACTTTGTGGAAAATTTTCGCCAGCGTGAATTGGAGGTCGACGAACAGATGGTGAAAGTCAGGGAGCTCCAACAACACTGGAAAGATAAGGTCACCGAGCTTCAGGAGGAGGCCGACAAAATCAGGCGGGAAGCTATACCTCCCCGCAAGATAACATTTGCGACCCCCACTGAGCAACAGCCACTCGCAACTCCAAAGGCTAACATGAAGAAGGCTGCGGAGATCTTAAAAAAGAAGGACGAGGAGATTGACATCGACTACGTCCGAACGCTGGTTGCCTCAGCAATGAAGCAGCAAAGCAAGGCAGATACTTCACGCAAGCTGGAGTCCAATCCGGATCACTGCATGTCCACTGCGCAGAAGGACGCCCACGACAATCGCCATCGGGATGACGAGTCGCGCACCGGATCCACGGAGCGCAGGAGGAGAGCCAGAGAGCATCCAAATCCAATCCCTGTACCATCAAAGACACCTCCGTCAGATCCAAACAAGGGAAAGGATGCGATGTACTCTGGTAGAAACAAGTACCGGAATCCATCACCTCCACCGAGGGGATACCCGCGTCCTCCGCCTCCTCGTCGTCGTAGTCCAGCCGGAAACACCAGGCCCCATGGGCCAGGTGGAATCAATATCCGCGACAACGTGGCACCCGAGAGGAACAGGAGCAGGGAGCGCACGCCGGAGCCTCGTCGGAGCCGGAACGACAACCGTGAGCCGGAGCCAAGAAGGAGCCGGAACGACGACCGTGAGCCGGAGCCAAGGAGGATCCGGAACGACGACCGCGAGCCAGAACCTCGCCGAAGCCGGAACGACGGCGGCAGCCAGTACCACAGGGAAGGCAGTCACCGGAGCCGGAGTCAACATCGCGAAGGGCGTGGAGAATCAGAAGGCGGAAGCAAAAAGTCAAACAGACCCCCTCGCAGGTCTCCCTCACCACCACCTAGCGGTGGAGGCGGAGGTGGAGGCGGCGGCGGTCGGAAATCACGCTCTCGCTCAAAGTCTCCCCGCAACTGCCCGCGCGACGCCCGGGAACGCCTCAACGAATACAGATCTGACTACATCGGCCCAAAGTGCTTCGGCTGGATGATTCGAGAGGAACCAATGCCAAGGATGAACCTCAAGCTACCCGGAAACCTGAAGACATATGATGGCACTGAAAGGCCGGATACCTGGATTGAGGATTACTACAATGCTGTAACCTTCGCCGGAGGAACCCCTAATATTGCATGCCGCATGCTTCAGTTGTACCTTGTAGGTCCAGCACGGATCTGGCTCAGCGACCTCGACAAGAACTCTATCTTTTGCTGGTTTGACCTGAAGAACGCCTTTGAAAAGCACTTCAGGGGCACCTACAAAAGGCCTGCCACGATAAGCGACTTACAGGCATGTATCCAGAAGAAGGGAGAAACATCAAGAAACTTCCTCACCCGATGGCTGGCATGCAGGAACGAGTGTGAGAACGTCGATCACACCACGGCTATGCACGCATTTATAGGAGGGCTGCAGCGAGGAGGATTACTGCGGCACAAGCTCACATGCTTGGCTAACGCAAATAAACTGACCTTGGATGATATGATATCCATTGCCAGTGATCACACTGCCGCCGATGACGACGCTGGCGGAGACCTAGCAGCCACAGCAGTCCCCCTGCACCAGCAGAAGAAGAACCGTGACAACGGTAACAGCAGCGGCAACAAGCGGAAAAATCCCCCTGATGACCAGAAGAGTGGTGGATCCGAGATGATCGCCATGGCGTTTCAACGCGGAGGTCAGGGAGGTGGAAGAGGACGCGGCCGCGGAGGCGGAGCCGGCAGGGGCCAGCAGCGTGATGAGGTCACTGCTGCCGGAACCCGCGCCCCCCAAACCTATGAAGAGTACAGAGACATGCCCTGCCTGGCCCACTTGGATCCGGCTACAGGGAAGTCCACTCACACCAACCGCAACTGCAAGTGGGTCAACGATCTCAAATCTGACCCGGAAGCAGGATACAAGCGAGCCCGGAAGCACCGCCCACGCGGCAAAGGAGGCAAGGGCAAGAACAAGGACAAGGAGGAAGACAGCTCCGAGGCAATGGATGAAGATGAAGGCTCGCCAGATCCCAAGGAAGGAACCGCAGCTAAATCTAATCCATTTAGCAAAAAGAGTGTGGGCGCGTACCACACCTTCCTCGGAACCCCAACAGTCCGTCACAGCAAATCAGCTCTCCGGATCCTGAACGCCACAGTTCCGGCTGTGCCGCAGTATGTCAGGTGGTCGGAGACTCCGTGTACGTTCGACAGAACGGACCATCCTACTGTCGTTCCGAAGGAGTGTTATGCATTGGTTGTAAGTCCCCGCATAGACGGCTATGACTTCTCCAAGTGCCTCATGGATGGCGGAGCCAGCTTGAACATCATGTACCTGGAGACTCTGGAGCGGATGAACCTTACCAAGGAACAGCTCAAGCACAGCACCACTGAGTTCCATGGTGTGGTTCCGGGTAAAAAGGCAAATTCCCTCGGCAGCATCAGACTTCCCGTGGCCTTCGGCGATGTTAAAAATTTCCGCGAAGAAATGATCACGTTCGAGGTCGTGCCCTTCAAGAGCTCCTACCACGTCATCTTCGGCAGGCCCACCTACCACAAGTTCCACGCAAGAGCGTGCTACATCTACAACAAGCTCAAAATTCCGGGTCCTAATGGTATGATCACCATATCCGGAGACTACAAGAAAGCCCACGAGTGCGAGCTAGGCGAAGCCACCTTCGCCGAGTCTGTGATTTACGGAGAAGAGCTGAAAGGCTACAGAGCCGCGGTGGATCCGACTGAGATGCAGACCACGAAGAGGCAAATCTCCGAGCAGAAAAACTCGTTCAAGGCCGCGATTGAGACCAAAAACATCGACCTCAAGAAGGGAGATGCGTCTAAGCAGGTCTCGATCGGAGCCAACATGGACCCCAAATAGGAAGACGCGCTCGTCGAGTTCCTCCGAGCTAACATGGATATCTTCGCATGGCAGCCTTCTGACATGTCCGGAGTACCTAGGGAACTCGCCGAGCACTACCTCAACATAAATCCGGGGGCTAAACCGGTGAAGCCAGCTATGCGACGCTTTGGAGATAAGAAGCGCCGCGCCATAGGGATGGAACTAGCAAAGTTACTAGAGGCAGGATTTGTAATAGAAGTTATCCATACAGATTGGGTCGCAAACCCCGTCCTTGTACCCAAAAAGAACACTGAAATACTAAGAATGTGCATCGATTACTCTGGCTTGAACAAACATTGCCCGAAGGATCCGTTTCCCCTGCCGCGCATTGACCAGGTCATTGATTCGACGGCGGGGGCGGAACTTCTGTGTTTTCTTGACGCATATTCCGGGTATCATCAGATCCGGATGAAGGAGTCTGACCAAAAGGCGACTTCCTTCATCACCCCGTTTGGCACTTACTGCTATGTACTATGCCTTTTGGCTTGAAAAACGCAGGTGCCACCTACCAACGTACGATGCAGCGGTGCTTAAAGGACCAAATTGGCCGGAATGTGCACGCCTACGTCGACGACATCGCGGTCATGACCAGGAAAGGATCCGACTTGATCAGCGATCTCACAGAAACCTTTGAAAACCTCCGCCGGTACAAGATGATGTTGAATCCGCTCAAGTGCGTCTTTGGCGTACCAGCTGGAAAACTCCTTGGCTTCATTGTCTCAAATAGAGGCATTGAGGTGAACCCGGAGAAAATCAAGGCAATCCTGTGCATCAAAAGGCCAACTTGTCTCAAAGACGTGCAGCGACTAACTGGTTGTGTTGCAGCAATCAGCAGGTTTGTCAGTCGTCTTGGCGAGAAGGCATTACCCCTGTACAAGCTATTGAAGAAAGCAGGCAAATTTGTCTGGGACGAGGCAGCAGACGCAGCGCTTCAAGGGTTGAAGGAAATACTCACCTCCCCACCTATCCTAGCAGCTCCAGCAGAGTCAGAGCCTATGCTCCTCTACTTGGCAGCTACCAACAGAGTCGCCAGCCTCGTCATCGTTGTGGAGCGACAGGAAGAAGGACACGAGTATGGAGTCCAAAGACCAGTCTACTACATCAGCGAAGTACTTACGGAATCCAAACAGAGATACCCTCACTTTCAAAAGCTAGCCTATGGAGTATTCCTAGGTAGCAGGAAGCTGAGACACTACTTCCAGGAGCACCCAGTAATAGTCGTGAGCAAAGCTCCGCTGGCAACAATTCTGAATAACGCTGACGCAACAGGACGCACAGCAAAATGGGGCATCGAACTATCAGCCTTCGACATCAACTACAAAGCCAGGACTGCGATCAAATCTCAGGTCTTGGCGGATTTTGTCGCAGATTGGACAGAAGCTCCGGACATAAGCTTGGAGCCGGAACCAGAGACATGGGTTATGCACTTCGACGGATCCAAGCAGCATCAAGGCTCAGGAGCCGGAGTCACCCTGAAATCCCCAACCGGAGAAGAACTGCGATGCGTTGCAGATCCACTTCCAAGCTACAAACAACATGGCGGAATACGAGGCTCTACTACACGGACTGCGCATCGCTAAGGAGATAGGAATCAAGCACATCATCTGCTGCGGCGATTCCGACTTGGTGGCACAGCAGGTAGCCGGAACCTGGAACGCCAGAAACTCCGTCATGGCGGCTTACAGAGACGAAGTTGACGAGATCGCCAAGAGCTTCCTCGGATACGAAGTCAAGTACGTCAGAAGAGACGACAACACAGCGGCGGACATGCTATCTAAGCTCGGATCCGGCAGGAAACCAATTCCGCCTGGCATTTTCCTTGAGCATCTGCGGACACCCTCGGTGAAGGGCGCTAACCCGGAAAACCCAGAAGTGGCAGTTTCTCCGGCTAGAGAAGTGATGGCTATCATTCCGGCTTGGACACAGCCTTTCCTGGACTACCTCATCGATCAGAAGTTGCCAGAGGACGAGGTCCTCGCGCGACAGATCATTAGACGAGCAAGATCCTACACAATTGTCGATGGACAGCTCTACAAACGAAGCGCAACAGGGGTATTTCTCAAATGCGTCTCAAATCAAGATGGCATTGAAATCCTCAGAGAGATCCATGCAGGGGACTGCGGGCATCATGCCGCTCCTAGGTCACTCGTTGCCAAAGCCTTTCGGCTAGGATTCTACTGGCTCACAGCTAAAGAAGATGCTGACAAGCTAGTCAAGACCTGCCGAGGTTGCCAGTACTACGCTACTCAACCAAACGCTCCAGCCCAAGAGCTGAAGACCATACCTATCACCTGGCCATTTGCGGTCTTGGGGCTCGATATGGTTGGTAAACTCAAGAAATCATCTCCTGGCGGTTTTGAGTACCTCCTGGTCGTTGTTGACAAGTTCAGTAAGTGGATCGAGGCAAAGCCAGTGAGAAAGGCCGACGGTGCTACAGCACTAAAATTCGTCTGCAGCCTCGTGATGAGATTCGGCATCCCACACAGCATAATCACAGATAATGGCACTAACTTCGCACAGGGAGAATTGCGGGATTATTGCGATACTGTAGGGATACGATTGGACATCGCCTCGGTGGCTCATCCACAGTCCAACGGACAGGTTGAAAGGGCCAATGGCCTCATATTGTCAGGAATTAAACCACGCCTTGAAGAACCGCTGCGTCGCGCAGCCGGAGCTTGGGCTGATGAGTTAGATCCCGTCCTGTGGAGTTTACGAACTACCCCTAACAGGTCAACTGGATTCACACCTTTCTTCCTGGTATACGGATCCGAGGCTGTCATCCCCTCCGACATCATCCACGATTCACCGCGAGTTTCCGCCTACGATGAAGAAACTGCTGACGAGGCCAGACAGCTATCTGTGGACCTAATCGAAGAAGCTCGGAATTTGGCTGACCAGCGTTCCACCATATACCAGCAGAAGCTCCGACGCTATCATAGCCGTCGAGTCCGGAATCGCTCGTTTATGGTCGGAGACCTGGTCCTCCGCCTTCGACAGGTGAAAGACCATAAGCTACAGTCTCCATGGGAAGGACCTTTTGTCGTTAGCAAAGTGCTACACAACGGATCGTACTACCTCGTGGATTTCCGGGAGTTAAGAGACAGACCTGCAAACTGGCACCGGAAACGCAAACGAGAGGATCCGGGTGACATATACGACGAGACAGATCGACCCTGGAACATTTCACAGCTACGTCCTTTCCACACCTAGCATACTTTTCCGAGTATTGTACTCTGTAATAGTTATACATGATCAAATGAAATAAAGCTTCTGGTTCACTCTTTGAGTCTTTTACCTCCTTTACTTGTTCATTTTTTAGATCGTGTATGTTTTCCGACTAAAACCGCAGAGCTGGATATTTCCGCCTAGGCGTGTATGAAAGTTGTGATTTTCAAAAATCGTCCCTCAGGACGTAAGCTTAAGTTTTCTGATTAAGTTGTTATCTGTTGCGAACTCGTGGATTCCTAGTAGCGATTTCCGGCACCTATGCCTGGGGGCTTTGTTTCCGCGGTTATGGACGGATTGCCATTGGGCTTCGTCGCCGCTGGCGAGTGTTTCCGGCTAAGGTCCTCCGGCTCGCGGAAGGTCAAACGGGCAAGCCGGAAAAACAATAAAATCAGCACTTGCTTTTCAACACAAATGAAACATGCGCATAATATTAAAGGATAGCAGGATAAGTTGTTTCCGCCCATGCATAAGCTGTTTCGTCCCTAGCTACTTCAAAATTTAAGTCTTATTACAAACCCACTCCGGGGCCAAAATGATACATCACTGTTCAATGTTTCTCAGGTTTCCTACTCGGAGGATTGTTCTTCCTCCGACGCCACGTAGACGGATTCATCACCAGCATCATCTCCGGAACCAGGGCTGGAACCTTCTTCGGAAAGCTCATCGCTCTCTTCGGGGGCTACCTCGTAGTACTCCTCCTCAGCGTCTTCCTCTTCAATTTCCGCGTCGGAGAAACCCTTGGGAAGATCGGTCTTCTGGTACCAGAATGAGTGATTTACTCGCCCGACGAAGAGACGATCAGACCCTTGAGTCTCCGCCAGCAGGGACCGCATGTTGGTGCCCTTCGGGGTTTCGCGGGCAATTTCCGTGAAGTTTATGGAAGGGAAGTGCGCTTTACAGGTGGCGAGGACGAGGGAGGCGACTCCGCGAGCTGAAGACTCTTGCCAGTCTTTGATGAGCTCCGGCACCTGCTTCATCAGCTTTGTCATAGTGTCAATCACTATTGTCTTGGCCCTTTTCAGGGATAAGGACTTGGCGATTCCGCGACATGCTGCAAATAGCTCATCAATGGAGCTCCTTGCTTCATCGTATGCCTCCGCCCTCGTAAGAGTTGAATCCTTGGTCCACTCAAAGCCGAGGCTTGCTGTGGAGTTGATGGTCAGATTTTCCGCGAGAACGGCAATATTGGAAGAAGTCGGAATTATAATGTAAGAAATGCTTACGGAAGATCAGTTTGTCAATGGCCTCTGCTTCCGCCTCCTGAGCCTTATTTTTAGCCACCAAGGATGTTACCCTGTGCTGGCTCTTCTTAAGCTTCTCAGCAAGTTCCGTCAGGTCGCGGGCGTGTTTTTCAGAGAGCTCTTTCCTGGCTTGGTTTTCCTTCTCGGAGGATTCACTCATGAAGGCCTTGAGAGATTCGTTCTCCGCCTCCAGAACTTGAACCTTAGCGGACAAGGCGTCGAAGGAGGAATGCTTGGCAGTTTCTTCTGAAGATGGAAAAACACACATGTTATGCATCGCGGAAAATTATGACAAAGTGCACATATGCAACTCGGAGTTCTAACCATTGAGGCGGGCCTCCAGGTGCTTTATAGCATTATGGCTATTCTCAACATTCAGGCGCAGCCCCTCTATCTCTGTCAACTGCTCCAGTATATGGACACGCATATCTTCGTGCAGTTTCCGTGTAGTCTGAGAAGCGGAAAGGAGTTAGCCGGAAATTCAAATTTCTGGGGGCTGGCTAGGAATTCAAAGTCTTGGGTCGGGAGAATCTTAAATTTCCGCCTAAGGTACATCTAACAGAAAGAAGAAGCATCGGCTAACACATGTTACACGGAAAAATGTCTAACCCAATGCATGGAGGCTGGTGTTACCTGGCGTATTTCCTTATGCTTGGCAAAAAAGATCTTGAGGTCGCTCTCGAGGTCGGAGAGCTCCTTCATCTCCGTGTTCGCAGACCCCCATACCTTCTCCATCATGGCGGAAACTTCCGCGTGGCGCTGAGAGAGGGGGAGCCTTGGCAGAGACGGAGAAGGAGGAGGGTGTGCTTGGAGCATGCCGGAGGCGTGAATAAGCTGCGCCTTTTGCTCCTGTTGCTCAGCTGTAGGTTCAGCAGAGGTGGCGTTTGGTTGCTCAGGCGGAGGTGCGGATGAAGAGGCGCCCTTCTCGGAGTCACCCTGACCATTTGGACCTTCAGGAAGGTCATCGACGTTGATGACGTCCTTAGGATCCGGCTTGGCGGTAGAGGAAGCTTTGGGTGGAACTTCGACTTCTGGGGTAATTGGGATGGAGGCCGGAGACGGCTTGGCAGTCTTCTTTGGAGCAATCTTGGGGGGCTGGCTTCCGGAACCTCTGTTGCGAAAAAGAAAAAAGTATAAGCGTTGAAATTTGTACTGGATCATAGTGACAGAGTGATTCGGAGTTTTAGCGCTCACCCGGAAGGCTTGAAAAAATGACGCATGCTGGGTTGAGCCTTGTTACTGGTATCAATAAGCTTGAGGCGCTTTTTCTCCGCCTCCGCCTTCCGAGTAGCCGTGGTGCTGAGCACTTCGCGGGTGCGTTTGGCTGGGGGGCTGGAGGGAGCCACCTTTTTCCTCTTGGAGGGGCGCGGAGCTTCGGGAGCTTCCGCTTCCGATGCGGCTTCTGGATCTGCGTTACCCATGGAAGGGACGCGGACGAGGGTTCCGAGCTCACCTTCCTCGAGGGCTTCAAGCTAAGGTGCAAGATCCAACACTTAGAAAATTTTTGAATACAAAGAAAACAGTGGATAAGACAAAGATAGCGTACCTCGGTGCCGGAACCGGCGGTATAGATGTCCCTGTTGCACACGTGAACATGAAGGTCACGCGGAATTTTAATGAGGAGCCGGATCCTCTTGTCGATGGCGTCGGCGGAGAGGTTGTCTTTCGAAGCGCGCATCGGATCATCGCGTCTCGTATACTCAAACATCCGGCGGCTCCGATGTTGAAGTGGCTGGATCCGCCTGGTGAACCAGGACATGGTGAGGTCCTTCCCCGTCAGGCCTTCTTCCGTGAGCTTGCAGATCCGCCTCACAGCGCGGGTAAGCTGAGGCGACTCGGAGAGGTGGGGGCATTGGGTCCATGCCGGAGTTTCGGTGGCGGCGCAGTTCTTGAACGGCGGCAGCTTCCTTTCGCTTGCCGGGTCGGAGACGTCCTTCAAGTAGAAGAAACCCCCTGACCAGTATCGCGCGGATTCGTGGCGGTCGGTAGGCGGGTAGATGCGGCCGGGGCGGAGCATAAAAGTAATGGATCCGCATGTCGCCAGCTCGGAAGATTGGCGGATCTTCTCCTTCTTCACGGAAAAATAATACTGGAAGAGAGAAAGTTCAGGGGCTACCCGGAGATGTCCCTCGCAGAGGGTGGCGTGGTTGCTGATCGCCAGAACGCTGTTCGGCGATATGTTGTGGGGCTGTAGCCCATAAACCTTCAGGATTTCCGAGAAGAAATCCGAGGGCGGGAAAGAGAAGCCTCGCTCCACTAATGCCTTGGTCAGCACCATCTCACCAGTTAGAGGAGCTGGTGCCGGGGAACCCGGAACTGTCCGCCAGCTTCCGGGATGCAGGAATCCTTCAGCTTCCAAGTTTTGCAGTTCTAGCTCCGTGGTGGTACAGGGCCACCATTTGCCTTTTGCTTCCGAGTCTCGTTGGCGAGCCTTAGATTTTTTGGCAGCGATTTCCTCCGCTTTCTGCTCTGCTTGCTCCGCCTCGGAAGTTTTTTCCGGGATAGATGAGGTGCCTTCGGCGTCCTTGCCGGAATCCCTGGCAGGAACCAGTTGCACTGGAACAAAAGGAGGAGGGGCGGAGGAGATCGGCGTTGCCAAGATCGGCTCAGAGGACGGAGGCGGAGTCGCAGAAGACATCTGATGATAAAGAGATGGCGGAAAATAAGTTTTGGTCGGATCCACATCGTCTTCCTAAACATCATCCCTCCCAACTGCGACAAGTCTGAGGCTCGAAGAACTCACCGTGATGGTTTCCGCGGTGGTCGGGGTCGTCGGCGGCGAGGATTGCGCACGGTGGCTCGCTGAGGTTAAGAACACGAAGAATAGCGCGGTGGCGAAGTTGCTCCGGCGAAACTCCGGCGGGTTTTCCGGTGAACTCCGGCACGGCGGCGGAGAAGCTCGCGGGCGGCGCTGTGTGGAGAGGTGAAAGAGGGGGTGAATGGAAGATTAGGTCGACGGTGGATATTTATAGGCCGCTAGGGGGAGATTCGTGCTCCGCATCCTGTGGTCGGAACGCAAGCGTCGCGCCGTTGGATGTGTGACACGTGTCCAAACCCTAAGCGGTGAAAACGGCTAAGGATAATTTACCGCCCAAATCGCGCGAAAATGGCGCCAGAATTGACGGAACCGTTTGAGTCTTTTAAGATTCCGGGTAATCATGCGAGAAATAAGCAAGTCTCATTCACTAGCAGGAGAGTAACCCGGAGACATGTCTTGTACTGTCGATGGATGAAGTCCCGCGGAATGGGAATATTTTCCGACTCTAAGTTGGAAAAAGAAGAAAAATGTGAAGATTGGAGTTCTTCAAGTTTCTCCGCGTTACCAATATGTCGGAATCCATGATGGACTAGCAAGGCGGAAACAGCAGGAGGAACTCGGAGAACTCTGGGGGCTACTGTTGTGGGTATACTTCATGGGTGTACCATCGACAGTGCCTAGATCCGGCAAGCCCGGGTGGCCCATAGATGGTGACGTGGCATGTGGCCCGTCGGGCGGCCCAGTTGCTGTTGATCCTAAAGGATGAAGTCCAGCCCAGGATAGGGAAGCCGGATCCCAACCGACCATCGGAGGAAGTCGGATCCGTGGAGGCCCATGTGGAACCCGGATCCATGGAGGCCCAGGAGTAACCCGGATCCATGGAGGCCCATGTGGAACCCGGATTCAGTACGACGTAGGGAGGAAGGCAGATCCTTGACGTACACGGCAAGACATTGTACCGTAGTTAGGCGACCTGTAATCCGGCTAGGACTCTCCATGTAAACCCTAGATCCGTGCGTCTTTATAAGCCGGATCCTAGGAGCCGTAGAGGCACAACCACAACTCATTGTAACAACGCGAAAGCGCCCAGATAATTCCAGACAAGCAGCAGTAGGCCCTATCATCGAGCAGGTGTTCCGAAGCTGGGTAAATCGCGTACCACCGTCCCGAGTGCTCTCCGCCCTATGGCCCCTACTTCTTCTCCCCCTCGTGAGGATCCCTCCTCCGAGGTACCGTCGAATAGGCAACGACAGACACGCTCCGCTTTTTTCATATGAACACTGGTGTTCTTCGTTTTACTTTTAATGTTCATGGCGAAAGTTGGAAGCTACTGTACTTATTGTTATTTGGTTGGAAACAGAAAATGCTTCATATTGTCTTGAATAATTTGATACTTGGCAATTTTTTGAGCTCTCAAGTAGATCATTTTTAAGCTCTTGCATCATGTAGTCTAAACCTATTAGTGGAGAACTACCGTAGAGCTTGTCGAAATTTGGTTTGCACGATTGGTCTCTCTAAGGTCTAGATATTTTCTGGTAAAAGTGTTTGAGCAACAAAGAAGACAATGTAGAGTCTTATAATGCTTGCAATATGTTCTTATGTAAGTTTTGCTGTACCGGTTCATATTTGTGTTTGCTTCAAACAACCTTGCTAGCCAAAGCCTTGTACTGAGAGGGAATGCTTCTCGTGCATCCAAAACCTTGAGCCAAAACCTATGCCATGTGTGTCCACCATAACTACCTACTATGTGGTATTTTTCTGCCATTCCAAGTAAATACTTCATGTGCTACCTTTAAACAATTCAAAAGTTATTATCTCTTATTTGTGTCAATGTTTTATAGCTCATGAGGAAATATGTGGTGTTTTATCGTTCAATCTTGTTGGGTAGACTTTCACCAATGGACTAGTGGCTTCATCCGCTTATCCAATAATTTTGCAAAAAGATCTGGCAACGGGGTTCCCAGCCCCAATTAATTAACTTTCATTAATAATTCTCTTCACATGTTTTGCCCTGATTCATCAATAAGCAACTTAATTTTGCAAATAGACACTCCTTCATGGTATGTGAAATGTTGGAAGGCACCCGAGGATTCGGTTAGCCATGGCTTGTGAAAGCAAAAGGTTGGGAGGAGTGTCATCCATAAATAAAACTAAAGTACATGTGTAAACAAAAGAGAAGAGGGATGATCTACCTTGCTGGTAGAGATAACGTCCTTCATGGGAGCCACTCTTTGAAAGTCTGTTTGATGAGGGGGTTAGAGTGCCCACTACCATTCGTTGACAACAACAAACACCTCTCAAAACTTTACTTTTATGCTCTCTATATGATTTCAAAACTTGAAAAGCTCTAGCACATCATTTGATCCCTGCTTCCCTCTGCGAAGGGCCTTTCTTTTTACTTTATGTTGAGTCAGTTTACCTACTTGTTTCTATCTTAGAAGCAAACACTTGTGTCAACTGTGTGTATTGATTCTTACATGCTTGCTTATTGCACTCATCATATTACTTTGTGTTGACAATTATCTATGAGATATGCATGTTGCAAATTGAAAGCAATTGCTGAAACTTAAATCTTCCTTTGTGTTGCTTCAAAACCTCTTATTAAGAATTTATTGCTTTATGAGTTAACTCGTATGCAAGACTTTTTGATGCTTGTCTTGAAAGTACTATTCATGAAAAGTTTTACTATATGTTATCTATTTGTTAGCAAACTATAGATCATTGCCTTGAGTCACTTCATTCATCTCATATGCTTTACAATAGTATGATCAAGATTATGTTAGTAGCATGTCACTTCAGAAATTATTTTTTTTATCGTTTACCTACTCGAGGGCGAGTAGGAACTAAGCTTGGGGATGCTTGATACGTCTCCAACGTATCTATAATTTCTGATGTTCCATGCTAGTTTTATGACAATACCTACATGTTTTGCTCACACTTTATAATGATTTTATGCATTTTCCGGGACTAACCTATTAACAAGATGCCGAGGTGCCAGTTCCTGTTTTCTGCTGTTTTTGGTTCCAGAAAAGTTGTTCGGACAATATTCTCGGAATTGGACGAAACAAAAGCCAAACCTTCTATTTTACCGAGACGGACCCAGAACACCGAAGGAGAGACGGAGAAGGGCCAGGGGGGCCCCACACCACCTGGCGGCGCGGCCAAGAGGGGGGCGCGCCCAGCTATGGGGTGGGCCCCTCGGGACCCCTCCGACGCCGCCCTTTCGCCTATATATTCCTCGCGACGCGAAAACCCTACAACAATCAATCATATTCCAGAAAGACTCCAGGGGCGCCGCCGCCATCGTGAAACCTAGTTTCGGGGGTCAGAAGTTCCTGTTTCGGCACCCTGCTGGGATGGGGATCGACCCCCGGAGCCTTCTCCATCGACGCCACCGCCTCCATCATGCTCCGTGAGTAGTTCCCCCATGGACTACGGGTTCTAGCAGTAGCTAGTTGGTACTCTCTCTCTCCCATGTACTTCAATACAATGATCTCATTAGCTGCCTTACATGATTGAGATCCATATGATGTAATCGGTGTTGTGTTTGTTGGAATCCGAGGAATTGTTACATTATGATCAATCTATCTATAAAGTTTGTGAAGTTATTGTTGCTACAATCTTGTTGTGTTTAATATTTGTCACTAGTGTACGAGTGGCATGATCTTAGATTTAAGCTCTATAATTATTGATTAGATTGTATCTACAAGTTGTTTGCACATGTCTATTCCGGAACCCGAGGCCCCAGAGTGACAGCAACTGGGATAACTGGAGGGGATGGCTTAGATATGAGATCACATGTTTTCACCGAGTGTTAATGCTTTGCTCCGGTGCTCTATTAAAAGGAGTACCTTAATTACCAGTAGATTCCCTTGAGGCCCGACTGCCACCGGCTGGTAGGACAAAATATGTTATGCAAGTTTCTCATTGCGAGCACGTATGACTATATATGGAAAACATGCCTACATGATTAATAAATTGATGTTCTATCTTAATGCTA
Source organism: Lolium perenne (assembly GCF_019359855.2). NCBI lineage: Eukaryota > Viridiplantae > Streptophyta > Magnoliopsida > Poales > Poaceae > Lolium > Lolium perenne. Next base: position 255,787,883 of record NC_067248.2, on the reverse strand, counting down.
TTTCAATCCTATCAATTGCCCAACTGTAATTTGTTCACCCAACACTTGTCACTTGTTATTGGAGAGTTACCACTAGTGTAGATAGCTGGGAACCCCGGTCCATCTTTCATCATCAAATACTCACTCGGTCCTATATGCCATTAGAAGTAGTATCCACTATTTTCTGGTGCCATTGCCTCTGTGTTACTGCTAATGCTGTTGTGTTACTGTTACTATTGCTATCATATTACTGCTGCTTTCACATCATCCCTGTTACTAGTGCTTTTCTAGGTGCAGCTGAATTGACAACTCGGTTGTTAAGGCTTATAAGTATTCTTTGTCTCCCCTTGTGTCTAATCAATAAATTTGGGTTTTACTACCCTCGAAGACTGTTACGATCCACTATACTTGTGGGTTATCAATGACCCAAAGAAATTTTACTCAAGGAGGAACTCGATGAAAATCTCTGCAAGGAGGAACCTGACAAAAAAGAGAGAATGGAAAAATCTTCGAGTCCATATACTCGTCATTTATTCCAGTCGCATATTTGATGAAAAACATACTTCAAGAAAGTCGATAAAGAAAGTTGAGCCTACACCCAAGTGCAAACACTCGCCTGTAGCATCGGGGGCTACTCCCATCGGGAGCGATGGTCGCGCACCCGAAGAAATAAAATCAATATAGCAAGTCAATACAGAAAGGAGCTTCAAGATCCTATTCGACAACAGATAGCAACCCGGAAAAACGGTTCAACCCGAAGAAATAGAGCATTCCATTAGCCGAACAAAAGGTACTCGACAATATATTCTCAGAGCGCCTCAGTCGCGAATTAATCTCTGAATGCCGCAATACTTTGCGAAGGTAAGTCCCCGGATCCGTCCTGCGCGGCGTGGCACCGCCACTGATGGCGCTTTGCTACTTTTTTCCGTATCAACAGATACGAAGAAAAATCTTAACGGACGCATTAGGTACCCGATAAAAATGACTGGAATTCGGCATCTGGTAAGACCTTAAGCGGCACATGTCGAATTACGACAGTATCCCGAATTTGTGTCCGGGGACGCGAGTTTGAAGTAGGTTTATACGGATTGCCTCAAGTGCATTAACTGGTACCCGAGCTTTCGGATGAACCAACCCTATTTACCAATATCCCTGTGCAATATAGAAGTCGACAAAAATATAGTGTTTCCGTGCACTCGAAATATATGAAAAACAAAGAAATGAAGTCTGGAGATTTCATCTGATTTCATCTTATTCTGCGACTCAAATAAATATAGCAAAGTTGTTTACCCAAAGCTTTGGCTTCATGAAGAAAAATGTATATCAAAAATAATAATAAGACAAGATAGCAAAATAGTTTACTGGACCCGAGTTTTCGTGTTTCTGTTTTGCAGGTAAATATATAAAGGTTTGAAGACTCAACTCGACTCTACGACTCGAGTGGAGCCTACTCCCATCGGGAGCGCTGGATTTTATTAAGTCCTCTAACATGAGTCGATAAAAAGAGGGGTTGCGCCCAGAAATATAGTCAAGTTCTTCATCGAGTAGTACAACTTGAGTCTATGCCCAAGTGCAAGCACTTTCCCATAAACTCGGGGCTACTCCCATCGGGAGCGCTGCCGCGCACCCGATAGAAAAGTAATTTCGAGAATCGTCGACAACATCTACGCTACACATGATCTACGACATGAACCTCGCCTTGTATTTCTTCGACTTCGGAGATGATTATGCTTGGAGTCTCTACGCAAGTCTTCGACTTCCCTAGACACTCGGGGGCTACTGACATGGGTATACCCTTCGGGTACCCATTATTAGTATACCTGACTCGGCCCAATATGGAGAAGACCCAATATGGAGAAGGCCCAACAAGGCAATCCAAAGATGTAGTCGACTAGGACTCTTGTAAAACCCTAGGCTGGTTGCATATATAAAGCCAGTCAGGGCACCCGATAGAAGGAGGCAAACATATAGATAACAGATAGACAACATAGTTCCGCTACAGCGGCACCCTGTAAACATATATATGATCATATACTGGATTGCTAGCAGCACGTAGGGATCCTCCACCGAGGGGACCCGAAGCTGGGTACGTCGTGTGCCTAATCTCGCTCCCGGAATCTCCATCGTCGCTCTTTCCGAAACTCAAGTCTACAATACGTAGGCATTGACAAGGATCCCTCGTCAGCGAGAGATCTGTGTGGTTTGTGGGCGGTTGGGGGTTCGATGGCAGTGTTTAGACAATATAATGCATCATGTCTTCTTCATTTACCTCTGTCCATATATGGTGTCTTGTTATTACTATATTTTACCTTCTTACTTTGTGAGGAAGCCCTTCCACCCACAACCGCTGATTCATATGAATTGTTTTCTTCAGTTGCAGTAGTGCAAGCCATACCCTAGATTGGGCGTAGGAGTTTTGACGCCATGAGATGGCATTGCTTACTGATGAGGCGGGCAACCAACTTGTTTGTGACATACAACAACACACCTTGGCTTGATTGGAGCTCACCAGCATGCAAATGTGGTATGAGGTGATTTTCCATTTCTCTGAATTTCTCTTCAGTATGTACAGAAAGGATTAAGCCTTATATACTTAACGTGGATATTTATTTCATGTACATATATAGTAATAAAAACACACTACCGAGGTCTTGGTTGCTTATAATGTTTGACAATGAATAGCAATGAGGTTTAAGTGAGAGTGAATCTCTCCTTGAACAGACTGTAAGTGTTTCATCCTTCCTTATATATGGTACATAAATATGGTGTTAACCTTCTTAGGAAAATAGAGAAGGTCATGATCTTTGGTTATTTTTCCTCACAAATATGCTTCCTTGAACAGAGCTTCCTTCATTGCTTGTGTTTTCTTTCGCATTAAAAGTATTGAGTAATTAATATGGTCAGTAGTAACTTTGTACTCCAGCATTTGCTTCCATCGACTATGAGCTGTTGCGTTATCTTCTAAATTCACCTATCAATATTTTGTTGCCTGAAACTTCTAAATTCTTTTGCAGGCAAATCAATAGCTCGTTTTATCTATGGCGACCTTGGCACTGAATTAACATGCGCCAAGCCAAATGGCTTCTTCAATTTAGTTACCAGTTTGATGGACCTTTATACACATGGAAAAAATAGGTGCTATTCTACAGAAAATATTTCGGTGTATGACCTTTATCCTTTTTTAGGTATTTTGGTTTGATCATATACCGCAGGGCACCGATTTTTTTGCGTACTTGTTAATGTTGATTTGTAATATTCAACAAGTACGTACTCCTGTTTATTGTACTGCATTCTTTAATTGTTTTCTTGATCAGCTTTAAGATTAGAATTCATTTGCCGGAGGCATCCATTTGACTGAACCATGTTGTTATTCAGGTACATCTAGGTTGATACCTTCACTCCTGCAACCGAGAGAGGGCTTCCAGTCACAAGGATTGTTAGCCGCATGCCCCTGCAGGATATTCTTGCTCGTCTGGTTGGCGATGTTCCTATAATGAGCAATCACTATGTAGTCGATTTTACAGACGCTGGCAACAAGGTGAATGAACAGGTGGGTTTGAGTGCCCATCTCAGTAGAGAATTTTCTTAACAAATTATGATGTTGTTTCTAACTTTTCAGTTTTATCGTTGATATTGTTGATTAAAGGAGGCCCTCCTCCCCCCCCCCCACACACACACATAATCTCGAGTTTGGGCTGTAGTCAATAGTTACAAAGTGCAAATTTTGATTTATTTTGCAGGTTCATCCATAAGGTAATGATTTAAAGGTTCATCTGTCAGATATAATATGAGTCATTTGTTTCATAGATTATAGTACTTACTGTATCTGATTCTTCAGGTTCATGGAGATCAGGCGGAACAACCATCCGTGGAGATCGAGGGCACCACAAGCGCACTCGCGCTGGTCACGCAGAACACAAACGCGTGGAATTCCAGCGACTGTGGGAGCGAGGACGATGGCGGGTCAGCATCTTCCTTCCATGCCCTCTGCCCTGATGTGGGTTGGCCGCCTGCCGTTCTTGCGCGGGTGATGCTGACGTTGAAGGCCTGGTTCAAGGTTAGTTTCTCCTTTTTCCATCTGATGTCCACTTATTGCATGTATCAGAGCCTCTGTTAAATTCTCTTGGATTGGCTGGAGCAGCTGCACGATCTCGATTTAGATCTCTCCGCACTCCTGAGAATTTATTTCGTTTTCTGTGTGTATGAACTGTCAGTGGAAGGATTTAGGAGGGTTGGAGGTGAGCGCCCATCTCCTTGGATATTGGTGCAGCAAATGTACATCCATCTCTCTGTGTTGCAAAGTTATTATTGCGGGCATCTGCTGTAAGAATTAACACTTGACAAGTTGTTTGGAGTTCTGTGCCCGGTAACTCAGAGCTGTAATATACTCCGTATCTTGAAACTTTAGTTTAGATAGAATCCATGAAAATACCAGATTGGTTAGATAATTTTGGTTCCCCGAAAAAAAGGTTAGACAATTTGGGTTAGTTAACTATGTCGGCAGTGTCTCCCCACACAGGCTTCTATGGCTGAGAAGCTCGACATATATAAATTCTATCTCTAATGTCTAACAGTGTAATTATCATTTGTACTCATTGTAGATTGTATCTTTGGTTTTGTCTATTCTGAAATAATTGCATGTGCGATGTAAGGACTAATGGGATACATGTGGTGATTTGAGGCTAAAGAAGCTACAGAATCACCTCCAGAGTGGCTTGAGCATTAATGTTATTATTTAGTTGCATTTAATGTTCTTCCTTTTATGTCAATGGTTTTCTATGCAATATGTGACATGAACTAGAGTTTCCCTCTGGAGAATATTATGGTGAGTTTAGGATTGGTTCGGTTAGTAATGTAATGAAATACATGTGGTTTAAGCTTGCTTGAATCTTGTTCCAGCCGTTGTGCATATCCATTGCCTCTTGTGTTGTTGATTGCTTTGCCGTCTTTCAGCACCTCAGAAAGGCTTTGATTTTTTTGGGAGAATAGAATCGGTGAATTGAGTCGTTGTGGCTATTCGGTTCATATTGGCCTATTTGAATCATTTTCTCATATTTTTTTAAATAATTTTATTTCGAGCAGCCATTTGACTAAAACAGATTGTTACCTTTTCAGATATGATGCCATTGGTTAGCATGCAGTTCCAGTACCTTATGGTTGAGGAAAAGTTATATAGAGATCCATCCAGATATGCTGCCACTGCAAATGCTCATGTGCAAAATTTACTCTGTTTCGCATTGCACTATCAATCATTGTCACTCCATGATGTACCAGAGGTTGTCTCTTGTGTATAGTATTTCGTTCAATAGCAAAATAGTCCATACATGTTGGAATAAATGCACAGCTCATACTCCGGTTACTCATTAGTTGCATTTTGCACACAATATTAGTTGAGGAAAGTGGGGTTTGGAACTCTAGTAGAGCAACTGAAGAAAAGTGGTGTTTTAGTTGATCGATATCCTGTTGCTCATTAATTACTTTGTCAAGTGAAATATGGTAAATTGGAGCTGCAAACTAGATAGAATCAATCTGTATTTTTATCTAAAAGAACACTATCAAAGAAGGATGCTTCTTTATTAACAAAACATCGATAAAGTAAAATAAGTTATGCTTTCCACAATAAGTTTATATGTAAAATACTACCCTTTGAAGGTGTGGGTCATTGGCATTTCTGTGAGCTTGCAATTTCAGTTTTCCAATAGTATCGTTGATGCTTTATGTTCGGTATTATCTGCTTTAAGCACTCTTGTTGTAATGTAATCTGTTTTGCAGGTAGGATGCATAACCTTGCAGACTTTGTTTGCTTGACATGTGAATATAATCCATCAGAGCTACTACCCTGATGGCCAAGATTGATCTACTTTTGAAGGTTCATATTGCTTGCCACAGATGGTACACTATTTTAGTTAAAATGTTTTCTTGATGAGGAGGTTATGAAAATATATAAAATTAAAATAAGTTAAGCTAGGATTATAATGCTTCCTCTTGCGATTAATTAGTTTTAAAAGTGCTCATTAGTGCTCTGTTCCCAAGGTTGCTGCAAAGAAAAGGGTAGAAACTTCTCCAGCTTGAACACAAGTACTTTGCCGCTCAAGTTTGTGATCTATTATTCAAGGGTCTGATGTCATGTTTACAACTGGTTCGTTGTCAAGATTAGGCCAATTACTCCTTGCTGTCAAATGTCTATGCAAGCTCCTCCTTTTACAATGAAACTACATTATTTCGTTTTCATGGGGCCCAGAATCAGTTCCTTACCGTATGGGAGTATGCATTTAATTTACCTACTGGTTTTCATTTTATAAATAGAGATAGTGTGCTGCTACAGAGGCAGAGAGCACCCCTGAGAGATGTCAATGATTGATTCTCGGTGATGCTTATGAAGTTTGAGCTTGAAATATGAATCAAAGCCTGAACATAGTCTGCTCAAGATTCCTCAAGTTTTGTAAGTGTGTTATGTGTGTTGCTTTAAATACGAGCTTTAAATCACATTCAATCTATGTGTCATGTAGCTCCACTGGCCAACTACACCATTCCATATTAATACTCTTAAACTGGTCGACACCTGACTACTGAAGCTCCCAACTGGCTTTTAGATTTCGCCTATGACATTTTGTTAATATTTGCCTCTGATCTGGCTTATGATTCATGAGCTCTTGCCGTCTAATTGGTTCAGTTGTGTTATTTGATTTAATCTCATGTGAATAAGTATCCAAAAATTATTTATTTGTACTCGTGCTATGTTTTTACTTATTTTAATTGCCTATGATTTACTCGTGCCATTCCTGTTGTTATGGTTTGTGAATGTGGTCTTAATGAAAATACCATTTTATCTACGGGTTTGGTATAAACGGATACTTTTCGATTGTCCTCTTTTTGGTAGTTGACCTTCTGTAATTTCTAGGTATAACTTTCAGAGAACAAGCAATCATATGAGCTTGCTTCCCTGAATGTCCATATATTTGGTAGTTAGGCTTAAATATTATCGCCTTGGAGCTAGCGATGGTCGCCGCCTCAACTGTCTTCCGCTCCCCTCTTCGAGTCAGACATCAATATATTGGTGCTTTGCAGGTCAAACCCTATCTTATTATCTCTCCCTCTCCCTCTATAAATCTTCGGATGCTTTATGTTGAACAATGGTACATCACATAGTTATCAGATCTTGTATCCGCTAAAACCCACGAACGATACAACATGAGAATGGAAGCTATCTGATAATCATAGAATTAGTTCTGCTAATCATGTATGTTGTTGTTCCTTTTGTTTTACGTCCTCGAAACATTTTTTGGTGCTACTGGATTTTACAATTGAAATTCCTGTTTTAGCTCCAATTATCTGTTTCTACTCGATTAGCACTCCCAAGTGAACTCCAACCAGATGGTTCTTGCTTGGCCTGTGAAGAATCCGCTTATTGTGTATTTCCTTACTTTTTCTTCAAAGCACACCATTGTTGATTTCCTTTACATATCTTTATTATTCCTATCTGTCATTTGAATATCCATCATGTTTAGTTAAAGGATATTCTTCTCCTTTTATCCTGCCATGTTTTAGTCTACAACATTGTTGCCACAAGCAATTTGGTACAATCATATTTAGAGAGGACATTTAAATCAACCCTTCTTATTCCGAAGTCAGTTTACCATTTATGATGCAATGCTATTAATTTGTTTGTCTCTCTTATTTTACTTATTCACGATGCGGATAACTCAATATTTAATTTGTTATTTTCATATCTGGGTGCTAATGTGGATATACATTTCATTCCAAAAACTCAGAGGGCTGATTTAATTCCAAACATACAGTCAATTATTGCTGCTTTAGATGGGGTAAGGCCCTGAACATTCCCTATATTATTCATTCTCCCTCCCACATTTAAATTTCCTTAGATCGCTTGTGTCATGCAAATTGCATTCAAGAAATTTTTCTCAGTGGAGCTTCTTGAAATGTTTATAGGAAATGGTGGCTCATGGAGATCTGGGTGTTGAACTTCCAGTTGAGGAAGTACCTTTACTACAGGTGAGACTAAAAAACAACATATATAATTTTGGGCGGCAAGAAAATGCTCATCCCTTTTATACACCCCTTTCTTGTTAATCTACCTAAAATGTAACCAAGCGTTTAGTATTGTTGGTAATCATATTTTTTGAAGATAGATTGTTGTAAAATAAAACACAGGAGGCTGATTTTCTCACAATTTTTCTTTTTGGCCAGTAACATTATGGTGATTAGATCTGATACTTCTTTGGCACATTAAATATTTATTTTCTCTCCATGATCTGTAAAATTGCTCACAGGTTCTTTCTTTGGCTGCTTTATAAACAATTATGGTTTTGTACACACCATATGCAGTATGAAATGATTATTAGCTACCATTTTTCATTAATTGCAGTCTATCTACCAGTGGACTGCAAAGCAATAGCAAAACATATTGACCTTAAGTAGGTTTATCTAAACATACAATGCATGATGGTTATTTCTTTTACTGCAGGTTTTGCAAATATACGTGTGTATGGCATATTGGCCTTTCTTAGGAGTTGCTTTCTGGATTTGCTCACTGCTTCATGGATCTATTATTTCAAGAAATGATGTTATACAGTGACTTGCACCATCTTTAGCCTTTTAACCGTTTGATTTGAATTTTTAAATGGAGTCAAATAGTGTCCCTCCATCTTAACATGCCACCCATTTATCATGTGTGGCGTGTAATTTAAGAGGACATGAGTGCATGACATGTGCATTCCTGATTACTGATTACAGGGTGTTATAAAGAATATCATCCTAGCCATGCAATTATTTGTGTTGCTTGTGCATTGGAAGCTTTAAAGCTCGTCTCTGGCTGCAGCAGAAGTGTGTCAAATTATCTCACGGTGAGTTTCACTGCATCATGCCTTCGTAAATTATGCATGGTTATGTAAGTATTCTAAGTAAACAATGATATTTTCATTTATGTTTCAATATAAAATTGGGTTTAATCTTTAGTTATATACAACTCACCCTCTGTAGCTAATTATAGTAATGGACACATGTAAGTTGAACTCACCCTCTAATTATAGGGCGATGCAAGTATTTTCATTTGCAGACTTCTCTTCCTTTTGTATGTATTTATTCCTAATTCTCCATTTTTTTTGCTTTTTTTCACTGGTATACTCGGCTTGTTTTAGCCACGTTAATTGATTCTATTTATGCTGGCCATTTTTGTGTGTACAAGCTGCCTCTGGGAGCCGCATACAGTCGGTTCGGGTGTATTTACCTGTAGTATGTATGACAGTTGCAGCAGCTTGCCAATTAGTACCCACCAAAGGTAATTTGCCTCTTCATCTTCGAGGCTCTACTGGTTGTCGCAAGGGCCGGCATTGCGAAATCACTGTCTTGTGGCGAGGTTCAACTTCTTGTGCACCATGAGATTATGCAAGGTCCTCAATTCTAATGGGAAATTTGATATCGCAAGAGACAACAATATTCTGAATTTGAGTGTTCTGGAATAGATCAATAGTAAGTCTCAAAAGAGTAAAATTGGTTAGAGTACACGTACAATTGAAAATTAGATAAACCTGAAAAAACAAAATGTAAATGTGAGTGTATCTGATAACTGAAAAGCCAAATTTTGGAATTAGATATACTAACATATGGGAAATAATATTAGCTTTTGGCTAAGCAATTTTTTTTATATGGCGCTATATTCTCTATACAGAGATGTTGACAACCAATAATGCGTAGTTCTACGTTTTCTTTTCCAGTTTTGGCGTTCCATCTTCTCCGAGCAAAGCATAGGCCACGGATCCGCTGCTCTGCTCTAATTTTGTAGGCGAGAGAACAATTCGGGACGGGGCTACCTTACCGGAGATCTTGACGGTTTGGAGTTAGAATGCTAAATCCTAATTTTATATTTAAGCCCTTTGCCTTATTTATATATATTTTATAGCTTAGACAGCATCAGAGTAGAACTAAACATATTATTGCAACATGGGCTATTTACTGTGCTACGACTTTTTGATTCATTTGTATGACAGTGTACTGCTATTGGTGATTTTGTGATCAATTTCGTGTGCAACCAAAATATTAGTTGTCTATTTACTGTTGATTCATTTGTGTTTTATTTCTTGCTGATTATCACCATGATTTGACTTACTGGTAAGGCATGACTTCAATTCAGGCTCTGGTTCGATCTTTGGGCTGGAGCACAATGCGATAGCGCAACCGGTCATCTAGTCTAGTTGGCAAAAAGAAGAAGAAAAGAACCTGCACTGGAAAGGGGAGAGGAACTAGTGGGCCCTACTGTCAGCCGGAACGGAGAGACCCTAGTCTTATCGGGCACGAATAACGGCATGAAGAGAAGGCGAGGGACGGGCAACCAACCAACGAAGAGAGTACGCCGCAAGCCGGCTTCTTTTCTTCTTCCCCTGCTTTCTCGGACAAAGCCCTAATCGCCGGATCAGGCGCCACCACCATGGATCCTCGATTTCTCGGCAGCCTTGCACCAAACTACGTGCCCCCCAACCCAGCACCACGCGTGGATCCGCAAACCATCGGGGGATTCAATTTCCCTTTCCATGTTCCCGGCGATGGGACCAGGGTCGGCGACTTCACTCTGCGCGGGACCGTCCCGGAATTCCTCGGCAGCCTTGCACCAAACTACGTGCCCCCCAACCCAGCACCACGCATGGATCCGCAAACCATCGGGGGATTCAATTTCCCTTTCCATGTTCCCGGCGATGGGACCAAGGTCGGCGACTTCACTCTGCGCGGGACCGTCCCGGAATTCTACGCCAGCTACACTCCCCAGCCGCCGCCGCCAGGGTATGAACACCGCCGCCCCTCGATGATCAGTTTTCCCTGAAATCCTTTTGTTGTTTCGTCTATTAGTGGATAGATCGATGGGGCTCTTCCGGTCTCGTCGAGATATGGGGGAGAATTTATAATTTGCCACACATTAGTTCAGATTTCTATAATTTGCCACACATTAGATTGCTTCCTTGATAATTTGCCACATTTCTACTTTTACAAATATATTCTTTTTTTAACTCCCAAATACAATGTGAAATACTGTACCTTGGTACCCCTTGACAAATGATACTCGATATATGGTTCCGAAACAGAGGAGCTAGGGCGGGGGCTCCGCCGCCGTCCGCCGGAACTCCATGAACGCAGCAGCAGTTCCGCGTCCGCCGGACCACCATGGACGCAACAGCAGCGCCGCCGCGCCGGACTACCACGGACGCAGCCATGGTCGTGGACCATGAACATCAGCCACGATTGAGAAGGTGACACTAGGATCCGGTAGTTGGTAATGCAGTAATGCTCTTCGACATTGATTTTAGACCTCGAGTAGAATACGTGGCCTGATCATGTTGCCGATGTAAGCCAAGCACAAACTGAACTTTCTACGATCTGAACAGAACACATCATACAAACTGAACCGTCCAGTCGTCCACGTATCTTTTGCTTTCTTGCTAGCTGAGCTTTCCTTCAATTTCATGAACTGTTCAGCTTTCTATATTCGGAGATAATTCCCATTGTTGCACTTCAGTGAGTGAAGTTTAACACTTTCCAGCAAGAGCTGCCTTGTACGAGTCTCATTGCTACATATTCAGTTGAAGTCACTGTTCGTCTTCAAGCTAGCACCACAACATTCAGTATCGGCATGGCTGACCTGTACTTTGGGACGGGCCTTGGAGTTGACCCAGTCGGTGTCATCCTGTAGCCGTGTAGGGCGGGGAGATTAAATCTGCCTCCATGAAGCTTCCGGTCGGTGTCGCCGGGAGGCGGCAGCACTTCACCTCCTCCGCCGTCATGGTAGGTGCGTCGTCCGTGGTCGCTGCCGGGAGGAAGGTTGGCGCTCCTGATGCGTCCGTGCCGCTGCTGCGTTCGTGGTGTTCCGGCAGGCGGCGCCGTCCCTCGGTGTTTTCCCTCCCCTGTTTACCCCGATCAAGTATCATTTGGGTAGGGGTACTGTATTTCGCATTGTATTTGAGAGTTAGAAATAATAATATATCTGTAAAAGGAGATATGGGGCAAATTATCAAAGAAACAGTCTAATGTGTGGCAAATTATAGAAGACTAACTAATGTGTGGCAAATTATAGAGGTCTAAACTAATATGTGGCAAATTATAAATTCTCCCGAGATATGGAGCTGTTTTGTGCATCGATAGATGCATCCTTTGGGGTTTATGATATCCGATCTGGTTGAATCCTAGTTGTTTTGCCTGTAGATAGATGGGCACTTCGAGATTTCTGTAATGGAATTCACTACAATTTCAGTCTGGATTTTAATTACTACAATATTTATTTGTAATGCAAAAGAATGATTTTTTTTTTGTTCCACAAAAACTTGCCATAGCACCAAGCGATGGGGCTCTTTGGTATAGCCGAGATTGAACTGTTCTGTGCATCGAAAGATGGGGTTCCTGCATCCTTTCGAGTTTAGTATATCTGATCTTGCTGAACCCTAGTTGTTTTGCCTGTAGATAGATGGGCATTTTACGATTTCTTGTATAGAATCTAATAAATTTCAGTCTGTAAATTTTGTTACAATTTTTGTAACCCATACTCATTCATCTCTGTAATCTATTAATATTTCCTTTGTTCCACATCAACTTGCCATAGCACCAAGTGATGGGGCTCTTCTGGTATAGCCGAGATTGAACTGTTCTGTGCACCGAAAGATGGGTTTTTCCTGCATCCTTTGGAGTTCAGGATACCTGATCTTGCTGAACCCTAGTTGTTTTGCCTGTAGATAGATGCGTGTTTTAGGATTTCTTGTATAGAATCTAATAAATTTCAGTCGGTAGGTTTTGTTACAATTTTTGTAACCCAGAAGCACCATGGGAACTGCTTCTACGCATTCATCTCTGTGTAATCTATTAGTACTTCCTTTGTTCCACATCAACTTGCCATATCGCCACATAATGCTGATTACTTACATATACATAGATGAACTGTTCTTGTGACTCATCGACACTGCTTATTCTGTTCCAGGTGTGAGGAGAAGGCACAACATGTGCCTGGTCCATCGGCAGCATACAATCAGCAACAGAATGTGCCGTCCTCTAGCTTGATGCCTCCTGGCCTGCCAACATATGGGGGATCCTTCTCTTCCGCTTACTCGCCCCCTCCGTACCATCAGCTGCCACCGTGGCTCCGCCCGCCAGGTTTTCTGTCCCCTGCAGACCTGCTAGGGCGCCCACTTGTCCCGTCTCTAGGGCCACCTTTTCAGCACCGGAAACAGTATGAGTGGGGAATGGACTTCTACATCAGGGTCGACCGTGCAGGGTGCTACCATACTTATCCTAATATTGGTGGACCATATGAAGGACTACATGAAGCTGAAAACGCTATCGAGCGCTATCTTGATGACCGTCGGCATCCAGAAATGTATATTTTTTCAACTTTCTTTCTAGATTTTCAGCCACCCTGTTTATCTGAATTAGAAAATTGTAGCTTGTACAGTTCTTACTATTACATTGTTTCTCCACAACTTCTGTCGCTCACCAAAGTCTAATGTGAAATAGGTTTGCCAAGGATGATATTTCTGCTGTGGATATTACTGTAAGGCATTATCTTTACCTACCCGATGGAAGGAAGCGGTCGAGAATGGAACCAATCAATAAAATCAGTGATAACCAGCGCCAATTGGTTAATGCTTTGGTGGACAAATATAACGATGACAACAATTTCTTGGGGGTTTACTCTCTGTCCCTCTTAGTCTTCATTCATTCGATAGTCCATTCATTTGTTTGTGCATTGCTTCATTCATATTCCCTCCGTTTCTAAATATAAGCCATATAGTGTTTTGTGAAAAATTCAAGAATATAAGGTTTACTATGTTGCCCCACTTGTATGGAAAATATTATTAGTGATTTGATTATGTTTCCTTAGCTTATGCAAAGTCCTCTATTAGCTCACTCTATTAGCTCACTCTATTAGCTCACTCTATTAGCTCATGTTAATTGCCTAGGGTCAATCCTAGCCAAACATGGTGTAATTTTTTCTAAATGTGTGTTTCTTAATTCCCGTGCGAAAAACTATATGGCTTATATTTAGGACGGGAGGGAGTATATAACAGTAAATGGCTCATTGAATCCATGCTTATTATCTTAGGATCTTGCATATGAGCTCACAGAGGTGGTATGCTACAAATCATTTTATGAGGGTGATCTGCGCGTATGGTACCATCACATCAATTTCACTGCGAAAGCTAAAGGAGCGGTTGGTTGCAAGCTTTTCTTTGCTGAAGTCATATTTATGCAAGGAGAATTACCAGTTAGCTGTTTGTGTTTGGTCACTCCTAGTGATGATGGTAATCAATATTCTTATCTTAACTCAGCTGTTGAATTAAACTTTGTGGATCTTAAGTCGCTTGTTTTGTTGTGGAGATTTTACATTGTGCAACTTTATTCTTTTGCCTGATGTCTTTTATGTCTCTTATGTAAAGGCCATTGCTTCAGCTGTTCGAATAATGGAAATGATCTGAGGCACCCTAAAGATGTCCGCTATGCTGGTGGCCATGTGATGCAAACATTCAGAGCATTTGATGGAGTTAAGGTGACGCCTGGACAGTGTGATGATGGACAGTGTGATAATGATGTACGCATGATGTTCTCTTTTCCTAGCAAAAGCGTGTATTTACATTTTGTTGACTCACTCATTCGTTGCTAATAACAGATTCTACAGTGGGAAGCTAAGGAGAAAGCTAGGGAGGCTAAGTTCAGAAAAACGTTAGAGGTAATTGAATATATTACATGGTAACAGTTACTTTTTAACGCAAATTTGTTTTGGCTTACTTGGCTGATTACTTCATTTTTATATCTATATGGGTATGTTCAACAGGGCTGCGATTGGTCAAAGCCACCTTTCGTCACAGGGGGTCTCGCTAACGTGTACACAACCACTGGAACGCCAGTATGGAAAGGAGGGTGCTGGAGGATGGAGGATGCGGTTTAGGTGGGCACTGTACATCTAAAAGATGGCTCTCTATCTTGTTTTTACCGTTCGCTGTTATCTCTCTCTATCTACATCAATTCCTTTTTCAGTAGAAAAAAAGAATAGCAGTATCTGCCACCACAACTAGTGAACAATGCATGGTTTTAAAGGCGCCAAGGCGTCCTAAGGCGAAGGGGCGCTCTGACGCCTAGGCGGACGCTTTGGACGCCTAGGCGCCTAAGGCGGGTGTTTTTCTAAGGCGGAGGGGGAGCGCTTGGACGCCTAGGCGTCCCTAAGGCGACGCCTTTAAAACCATGGAACAATGTGTAGCACATATGCTAGTAGTATATTTTTGGATGACCACCCAATATTTTGGCGTAGTTTATGCATGCTCCACTGCTTTGGGAAATTTTGATAGCATTATCGCGTGTGTTACACAAAGTGGGTAGTCTCGCTTATAATTCAAATAAACGGGGTGGCTGAAGATCTAGAAAGGAACTTGAGAATAGCAGTAGGCTGCAGCAGCCCTTCTGCTGAGGTTGTCTTCCCCTCGTCACCGAGCACTTGTGCCTACCAACTGATCGAGCTAGAGATGCTCTTTTTCTCTTGACCACCTAGCTAGTTCGTTGATGTAATTCTTTGCAACCAAAATTTTGGCTCCAAATTTTATCAGTCGTTTTTATTGAGTGAAATGCATCTCTAGTTCTTGAAGTTACCGGCGATGTCTAAAACAGTTATGAAACTTAGAATTTTACGAAAAAGTTGTTATGTATGACCTACGGTACTAAATATGAATTCCTACCGGATAACACTGACGTGAGCTGGGTTCCTCCATGGCCGAGCTTCCAGCGAGATGGGTACGTTTCTTCTTTTGGTGCTCCCCTTTCTACTTTTGTTTTAGCGGCTCTATGTGCATTCGCGTTGTAGCCATGTATGATAGTGGTTGGATCTGGTTGTGGACAGGGAACGCGAGTACATGTATTTCCCACCATCACCCCTATGCAACATTTTGATCCAGAGCGTTACTGATTTTCATTTGCCGTAGCCTCTGATGTAGCTCAATGGATTTGATAGTGGAGTCAGAGCCCCCATCATCCTCATGCTGCTTCGCTTTTTAATTTTCATAGGCGACATCCTCTACGTACGCAAATCTCATCTATATGTTTTAGTTTGATTATCCATGATTCACAAAGAATGCACTGATTGATTAACTGAACTAGTATGTATTGTTTTCTACTAACTTTTCCTTGTAAACACCTAAGCACCATAATCAATCTACCTACTTTTGTTTTGTTTTTTCGGGGGATCTACCTAGTTTCGTCGGTACTAGTAGTACAGCTTTTGAATTTATGTGTTCAAACTTCAGAACAAGTCACACATTGGAGCAAATCAATCTAGGTGAGGTAGCCAATTCAAGATTGGTTCCACAACCCTATGGATGGATCGATGGTGGTTGTTGCTGTTGTACATGTGTGTGTACTGGCTAGTACAAAGAACGACCTTGATCAATTAATTACCGATGGTGAGGCCCAAATGACATACTCTCGAACCAACTTTGTCCCTGATCGAACTGAACCGAAGCGTGGGTACCCTCCTAGCCGTAAGAAAGAGAAGAAGCCAAGCCGATTCAGTTTTCAAATTATAGTTTGTGATTTTGGATTGTGATGTTAAACAGCAAGATTCTGATGGCATGTTACAAACAAACACGTAGCTGAGCTTGTCCTTCTTGGGCGAGGTTAGCACCACTCCGGCACCACAGCCGCCCAGGTTCTTGGAGCCGTTGAAATGCATCTTCCAATAGTTGGAATCAGGTGGAGGAGGCTCGTACTCCGTCTCGGCCCAATCGACAAAGAAATCCGCCAGCACTTGTGACTTGATGGCGTCTCTCTTCTCATATGTCGGGGTGTAAGGCGCTAGCTTGATCGCCCACTTAGCAATTCTGCCACTGGCATCCTTGTTGCCCATAATCTCCGAGATAGGCGCCTTTGCCACCACCCTCATGTCGTGCTCCTGGAAATAATGCTTGAGCTTCTTGGCCGCCAGGTACACTCCATACGTCATCTTCTGGTAGTGAGGGTAGTTCTGCTTTGACGTTGACAGCACTTCGCTGATGTAGTATACCGGTCGCTGTACGAGCATGCCGTTTTCTTCCCGCTCGACCACGACGACGACGCTAACGACTCTGTTGGTCGCAGCGATATAGAGCAGCATTGGCTCTCTCTCCAAAGGGGACGCTAGGACTGGTGCCGTGGAGAGCATCCTTTTCAGCTCATGGAAAGCCGCATCCGCTTGCGAGGTCCAGGTGAACTTGTCAGCTTTCTTCATTAGCTGATATAAGGGCAAAGCTTTTTCGCCCAACCGGCTTACGAACCGGCTTAGCGAGGCTAGGCATCCTGTGAACTTCTGGACGTCTTTGAGGCATTTTGGCACCGGCATTCTCTCTATGGCGGAGATTTTTGCGGGATTGGCCTCTATGCCGCGGCTCGACACAAGAAAACCGAGCAACTTTCCCGCCGGCACACCAAAGGTGCACTTCGTCGGGTTGAGCTTCATCCGGTATACCCGGAGGTTGTCGAATGTTTCTTTCAAGTCATCCAACAGCGTGTCGTGCACTTTGGTTTTTATGACTATGTCGTCGACATACACTTGCACGTTTTTGCCTATCTGGCTGTGCAGGCACTTTTGCATGCATCGCTGGTATGTCGCACCGGCGTTTTTCAACCCAAATGGCATGGTGACATAGCAATAAGCCCCGAACGGGGTAATGAATGATGTCTTTATTTGATCATCTGGGTTCAATGGAATCTGGTGGAAACCAGAATACGCGTCTAAAAAAGACAACAGTTCACAACCTGCAGTGGAGTCGATCACTTGATCTATCCTAGGTAGTGGGAAGGGATCCTTCGGGCACTCCTTGTTCAGGGGTGTGTAATCGATACACATGCGCCATTTCTTGACCGCGAGGGGGTCTTCTGACTTTTTCTCGACCAGCACTGGGTTTGCCAGCCAGTCAGGATGGAGGACTTCTCTGATGAAACCAGACGTCATCAGCCGGAATATCTCGTCCCAGATGGTCTTCCTTTTCTCGTCTGAGAAACGCCTCAGGGGTTGTTTCACCGGCTTTGCCCCAGGCTGGACATGGAGGGAGTGCTCACACAGTTCCTTCGGCACACCTAAGAGGTCTTTATGAGCCATCATCCATGGCATAGCAGCTGGACGAGGTAGCTTGGGAGGGCGGAGAACTGTCCATGGCGGAGGAGCTGGGCGAGGTTGCTCGCGGTCCTCCGGCCAGTTCCTTCGCTCGTATTCCCATCCAGCATCAGGCATGGACGGAAAATAGGAAAGAAGTTAATGACGCGTTAATGGCTAACAAAAACCGGATATTGAACAGGAATTGAATCACTTCCATCCACACTTATTCCATAGACCAAACACACGCTTACAAGTAGGGCCCACATGTCAGTACGAGAGTCCGCAATCCCGGTCGGGATCGTCGCATTCCCGGTGTACCAAACATGTGCAGGGTTCGATTTAGACCGGGATTGCTAAGTTCAGGGTTCAAACGACCGGGATTTGAAGTTCAGGGTTCAAATCGTCCGACCTCTACGAGTTCAGGGTTTAAAATGGACTTTTTCCAAAAAAAAAAGTACCAGCTTTTTTTTCTCCCTCTGGTTTATGGCGCTGAGACGGGCAAAGTCACCGAAGCACTGGCCGTCACTAGCAAGCAGATTGAGGACAAATCCACGCGTCAGGCTACCAACCCCGTCCCCGCGCCGCCCCGGGGTGGCCGTCCTGCCCGCGCACGCCCACTCCCAGCGACAGGCTCCGCCACTGCCGCTCTTCCCCTCGCCGGCGCTCGGCGCTCCCCTAACCCTAGCAGGGAGGCCAGCGACTCCGCGTTCCCCTAACCGGCCAGCGACGCCCCTCAGCGCAGTCCCGTGCTCCCGGCGACCGAAGTTCATTCCTGCCCGTGGCCGGCGGCGTGGAGCGGGCCAGCAGCAGCCCAATTCGTTCTCTAGAAACCAGTCAGCCGACAAGCTCCATTACGCTTGTTCTCCAACCTTACCTAGGTACATTATACAACTGATTGATTTTTTACATTTGATGTCCAAGGAACTGTACCCAATTACTAAAATTGATTGAACGTTTATATTATAGAATTGCTGAAGAATAAAGAAGACCGGACATATTGCTGCTCTTTTTCGGATGCAAATAGTCTTCTTTGAGCATCTGAAAGTATGTAGGCGCCTCTTTTCTTTTATGCAAAATTCAAACTTCATTCTGAATTACCGTATGTTTGTAGGACCATAATGCTATTGTCAAATTATATGCTCACATTGTCCTATTTGTGTTCAATTTTTCTTTTAATGAACATGGAGCACCCTGCTTCAAAACTCCGGATCCTCCGCCACTGAGACCCCGCTGTTATCCTTCTTCTGTAATGCTGGCGCCTCTCAAACTCCGTGATGTGGTGCTGTCCTGGTCTCACAGTAAGCCTCAATACGAGGTAAGCGTTGGACTTCGCTATGGAATAATTAACAATCCGCTTACCGTATAATAAGAAAGTTATCTGGCACACAAAATAATCTACCTCTCAAACACTTGTTCCAAAATGTAACATCCTTGTCTATTTCCTGCAAAAAATAGAAATACGTTTTGTTTCCAACCTCTTTTGTTCATATTATCAAACGGTTAACTTAACACTGAGCTATCCTCCTGTTTAACAGTTCTCTCGATTGCCAAATATTAATGATAGCTGTGTTTCATGGAGGCTAATTGTTCTTCCTTCACCTCTGGCTTCGGGATGAGGAGGGAGTCGCTGGCGCGCCTTTGCTGATGTCGGCTACCGCTGCGCCGCGCCTCAGATTGACGGGTGGCGTCGCGAACTCTGGCTCCTCCTTCACCTCGCGCTTGGGCACGGTGTAGGGAGCGATGCGACGAGGAAGGCGCTGACCGCGCTGGCCATGACGAGGAAGAGTCGGAGGAGGACGAGGCTGCCAGCGCGCCGCAGGATATGGTGGCGGCGACGACGGCGTCTCCAACTTCAGCGCGCCATTCTGGATGCCGTCGATAACGTGCTCTAGGGTGCGCCCCGGAACGCCCCAGAAGAGGAGGAGCCCATCCTTGTTCGGTCGGCGGTGCTGTTCATCTCGATGTCATGTTGCGTCTGGAAGTAGGCGACCCACCAGGTGATTGCCATCGTGTAAGTTTTCACGGAAAAGACGAGAGTACAACCATTATAGTTCTAACACTTAACATTTAATGGTTCAAACACTTAACCATTATGGTTCTACCACGGCAGACGCTAGGTTCAACACAATACATAACGACATAGTTCAAACATAACAAGCTAGTGCCACTGCACCATCTACTTCATGACACATAATAGAACTTGCTCTAATTCTTGGGGAGGTACTTCTGCAGGAACACACCGTATGCGGCGTGCTTGGCCCTCATGTGCGGCGGACGCTTCTGGCTGTGGTAGTAGGAAGCATGCTGCTGCATGCCTAGGAGCGGAGGCGCACGAGGATCTGCATGAGCATGTCATTCGGAAGGGCGCTGATCCTGTCCAAGTTCGACCCGTCTCAAATTTGTTTCGCATGGTGGCATGCATCAGACCTAATGATTTGCAAGGACGCTCACAATTTGCACAAGAGGTATGTTGAGATGCTTTTTGGATTCTGAGAGCTGCTGTTGAACAAGGTCACGGGGATGCCGAGAGGGAGTTCCATCTTAATCAAGGACTGGAATCACGAGTTATTCTTCCTCTCGTCGCCGGAGCCCTGGCCTTGCCCGTCGTGTGGGGCGAGCCATCACCTACATCATTCTCACGAAGCCCATGCTCCGCTTCATCACCCTCACAGTCATCACCCTCCGTTTCCTCCTCTTCATATTGGTCCTTGCGGACTGGGCTCATTGGAGGTTGGCTCATTGAAGTGTCATACACATCGACACTACGGTCTGCAAGTGGCTCATTTGAGGTAGGCTCATTTAAGTCAATGGTCAACCGAACACCAACCTCAACGATAAAGTTAGTGTATGTACACGGCCATATTCAAACTGTAGCTGGTAAATGGGAGGCCTGATGGTGTTGGAGCAGATGCTGCAGCCAACAAACTCAACCGGACTAACAATACCTCAGCAGCTCTCAGAATCCAAAAAGCATCTCAACATACCTCTTGTGCAAATTGTGAGCGTCCTTGCAAATCATTAGGTCTGATGCATGCCACCATGCGAAACAAATTTGAGACGGGTCGAACTTGGACAGGATCAGCGCCCTTTCGAATGACATGCTCCTGCAGATCCTCGTGCGCCTCCGCTGCGCCCGCGCCGCCGCCCACACGAGCGGCCTCTCCCGCCGCTGGCGCGGGCTCTGGAGGCACCTCCCCGAGCTCTACTTCCGCGGCATGTCGGCCGACACAATCGACGCAGCCCTCGACCAGGTCGCCGGCCACACGAGCAGGCCTGCTCTGTCCTTCCTCGAGGTAGACATCCCTGAGAAGCACCTGAATTTTGACAAAACTGACCTAAATCTGGCAACAACTCACAAAATAACCTGTTTTTGGAAAGATTTCACAATGGGGGTCTCGATGAGGTGGCGCGGCGGCGGTAGCGGGCGCGCCATGAGAGTCCGTGAGATTTTTTCGCATGCCCACATGCACCCAAACGGTCCGTTTGTAAGTTTGTCATTTTTTTGTTCTTCTTTAAATTAGCCCAAATTTGTTATACATGGTATCATACACATAATATACTAGAATAACCAGCTGGTAGGGGAGGATCTGTAGGCGGAGGAGGATCATGGGGAAAGAGCGACGAGGATGGCTGGAATTCGTCAAAAGGAGCCGGAGGTTCAGGTATGACCAGTGTCACTTGAAATGAAAGACTCAGTTGTGTTTAAGCTGTGGTATCAGAACACAAGATTGGTAGACATAAGTTTTGGCAAGTGATCTGCAAGTTCTACTAGGAATCTCCCAACATTTTCAGCACCAGCACCATCTGTCACATAATCTTTTTGGTCAGTGCGACCAATTTCCCTGATCAGGGAAATTGCCAAGCTTCCATCGCCAAACTTTTTCTCTGCTGCAGCAACTGCTTCCGCAAAATAGACGACAGTGAAATCATATTTATGAATCAAATGCAAGACAGATGCACAGGTTTGAGAAGGGAAACCGTCATCCCTGGCCACGCCGATGCTTTCCCCGTCCTTCGAAAGGAGGCTGCCTCTCCTGGTTCCTTCCCGAGGCTCCACCGGGCGTGCGTAAATTGGCTTGGGTGAGGACGATACGCAACGCAAGAGGGATGCGAACTTTGAAATTCAAAAGGAGGCTGCCTCTCAATTCCCAGGTTTTCACCTAAAATTCAACCGGGTATTATAAAAATAAAAAAAATCAAAAAAATATAAAAACTTCACAATCTATCTATGTTTGTCTAGAAGATCATGTGTAGGAAATTTGAGGTGATTTAGAGGTGGTCGAAAAAATCACGTTGTTAGAAAAGCTGGTTTGATTGAGACCAAAGGGTCTGTCCTTAAAAAAAATGATTTTTTGACCATGTCTAAATGACCCCAATTTTGGCATACATGATGACATACATGTAACAAATAGAAATATGTAGAAAGTTTCTCAAAATTTGAAGTTTAGAGTGTCACTTTATGCTAAATTCCGAGGTTTTCACCTGAAATTCAACCGGGCATTATAAAAATAAAAAATCAAAAAAATGTAAAAACTTCACAATCTATCTATGTTTGTCTAGAATATCATATGTAGGAAATTTGAGGTGATTCTTATCCAGGTTGTTGTCCGTGTCCGACCTTTGAATAACACCGAGAAAAGCCTATCTAGCTCATCATATTCGACACCCCATTGTAACCAGATCCATCAACTAATAAAGAACAGACAAGCAGGACGTACGGGTTTTACCAAAGGGCCCCGAATCTGGGTAAATCTTGCCCCTCGTTTGTCTGTGTTCCGATGTCTAGTGCGAAGAGGAGCAGATGCAGAACTAGAGAAGGAGAGGCCGGATCTCGTCGTGGAGCGGGCGAAGGCCAGACTCGCCGCGGCAAAGCTTGCGCTGGAGGAGGAGCTGGGGAGCGCCTCGTATTCCTTTTGCTGGTGCCACCGACCAGTACCATATGCTTCCGGCCCCAGATTCTCACAAGCTGGTGCCACGCGTGGGCGACAGCCACGGCCGGCGGGTGGAGCTCGCCTTGGTGAGCTCACTTATAAATTTGAAGTTTAGAGTCTCATTTTATGCTAAATTCCCAGGTTTTCACCTAAAATTCAACCGGGTATTATAAAAATAAAAAAAATATAAAAAATATAAAAACTTCACAATCTATCTATGTTTGTCTAGAAGATCATGTGTAGGAAATTTGAGGTGATTTAGAGGTGGTCGAAAAAATCACGTTGTTAGAAAAGCTGGTTTGATTGAGACCAAAGGGTCTGTCCTTGCCTGCTCGTGTGGCCGGCGACCTGGTCGAGGGCTGCGTCGATTGTGTCGGCCGACATGCCGCGGAAGTAGAGCTCGGGGAGGTGCCTCCAGAGCCCGCGCCAGCGGCGGGAGAGGCCGCTCGTGTGGGCGGCGGCGCGGGCGCAGCGGAGGCGCACGAGGATCTGCATGAGCATGTCATTCGGAAGGGCGTTGATCCTGTCCAAGTTCGACCCGTCTCAAATTTGTTTCGCATGGTGGCATGCATCAGACCTAATGATTTGCAAGGACGCTCACAATTTGCACAAGAGGTATGTTGAGATGCTTTTTGGATTCTGAGAGCTGCTGTTGAACAAGGTCACGGGGATGCCGAGAGGTAGTTCCATCTTAATCAAGGACTGGAATCACGAGTTATTCTTCCTCTCGTCGCCGGAGCCCTGGCCTTGCCCGTCGTGTGGGGCGAGCGAGGTGGTCGAAAAAATCACGTTGTTAGAAAAGCTGGTTTGATTGAGACCAAAGGGTCTGTCCTTGCCTGCTCGTGTGGCCGGCGACCTGGTCGAGGGCTGCGTCGATTGTGTCGGCCGACATGCCGCGGAAGTAGAGCTCGGGGAGGTGCCTCCAGAGCCCGCGCCAGCGGCGGGAGAGGCCGCTCGTGTGGGCGGCGGCGCGGGCGCAACGGAGGCGCACGAGGATCTGCATGAGCATGTCATTCGGAAGGGCGCTGATCCTGTCCAAGTTCGACCCGTCTCAAATTTGTTTCGCATGGTGGCATGCATCAGACCTAATGATTTGCAAGGACGCTCACAATTTGCACAAGAGGTATGTTGAGATGCTTTTTGGATTCTGAGAGCTGCTGTTGAACAAGGTCACGGGGATGCCGAGAGGTAGTTCCATCTTAATCAAGGACTGGAATCACGAGTTATTCTTCCTCTCGTCGCCGGGCCCTGGCCTTGCCCGTCGTGTGGGGCGAGCCATCACCTACATCATTCTCACGAAGCCCATGCTCCGCTTCATCACCCTCACAGTCATCACCCTCCGTTTCCTCCTCTTCATATTGGTCCTTGCGGACTGGGCTCATTGGAGGTTGGCTCATTGAAGTGTCATACACATCGACACTACGGTCTGCAAGTGGCTCATTTGAGGTAGGCTCATTTAAGTCAATGGTCAACCGAACACCAACCTCAACGATAAAGTTAGTGTATGTACACGGCCATATTCAAACTGTAGCTGGTAAATGGGAGGCCTGATGGTGTTGGAGCAGATGCTGCAGCCAACAAACTCAACCGGACTAACAATACCTCAGCAGCTCTCAGAATCCAAAAAGCATCTCAACATACCTCTTGTGCAAATTGTGAGCGTCCTTGCAAATCATTAGGTCTGATGCATGCCACCATGCGAAACAAATTTGAGACGGGTCGAACTTGGACAGGATCAGCGCCCTTCTGAATGACATGCTCCTGCAGATCCTCGTGCGCCTCCGCTGCGCCCGCGCCGCCGCCCACACGAGCGGCCTCTCCCGCCGCTGGCGCGGGCTCTGGAGGCACCTCCCCGAGCTCTACATCCGCGGCATGTCGGCCGACACAATCGACGCAGCCCTCGACCAGGTCGCCGGCCACACGAGCAGGCCTGCTCTGTCCTTCCTCGAGGTAGACATCCCTGAGAAGCACCTGAATTTTGACAAAACTGACCTAAATCTGGCAACAACTCACAAAATAACCTGTTTTTGGAAAGATTTCACAATGGGGGTCTCGATGAGGTGGCGCGGCGGCGGTAGCGGGCGCGCCATGAGAGTCCGTGAGATTTTTTCGCATGCCCACATGCACCCAAACGGTCCGTTTGTAAGTTTGTCATTTTTTTGTTCTTCTTTAAATTAGCCCAAATTTGTTATACATGGTATCATACACATAATATACTAGAATAACCAGCTGGTAGGGGAGGATCACGGTGTAGGGCGCGATGCGACGAGGAAGGCGCTGACCGCGCTGGCCATGACGAGGAAGAGTCGGAGGAGGACGAGGCTGCCAGCGCGCCGCAGGATATGGTGGCGGCGACGACGGCGTCTCCAACTTCAGCGCGCCATTCTGGATGCCGTCGATAACGTGCTCTAGGGTGCGCCCCGGAACGCCCCAGAAGAGGAGGAGCCCATCCTTGTTCGGTCGGCGGTGCTGTTCATCTCGATGTCATGTTGCGTCTGGAAGTAGGCGACCCACCAGGTGATTGCCATCGTGTAAGTTTTCACGGAAAAGACGAGAGTACAACCATTATAGTTCTAACACTTAACATTTAATGGTTCAAACACTTAACCATTATGGTTCTACCACGGCAGACGCTAGGTTCAACACAATACATAACGACATAGTTCAAACATAACAAGCTAGTGCCACTGCACCATCTACTTCATGACACATAATAGAACTTGCTCTAATTCTTGGGGAGGTACTTCTGCAGGAACACACCGTATGCGGCGTGCTTGGCCCTCATGTGCGGCGGACGCTTCTGGCTGTGGTAGTAGGAAGCATGCTGCTGCATGCCTAGGAGATCAGTTGGCATCTCCCCGCGGAAGCACCACGGGCACTTGTACTTCCCAGGTCCAATGAGGTAGGTGATGCTCCCATCAATAAGTTTCTTTAGAACAGCACGGCTCTTGCGGTCAATATCCTCCTCATCATCAGGAACGTCATCCGACTCCTGGGAAAAAATGTTAAATGAGATAAGGAACTGCATTGCATAAATAAATGAACTTACAAAGTATTTAAAAAGAGCAAATGCATCATAATTACATGCTAGACCAACTGCAACTGAAATAATTATCTACCATGTGTACATACACATCATAGACCTGCAAACAATATATGTATCTGAATAGAACTACCAATGCTAGCACACCACATGGACTATAAGCAAACCATGCGCCTATGAATAGTATGAGCTAAAGGATAGTCATTCACATTGTACAGGCTCAAAAAAATATAACATTCAGTTAAGCATCAGTATCACAGGTGTGATGCCAAAGGACAACAGGACATGTTACCTCATCCATGTCGTCGGAGTCGAACTCGTTGAAGGTCACGACGTTCGGCAGGTGACCAGATCTTCCCCCCCGTAGCCTTCCTCTGCTCACGCAGCCTATTCTTCAGGTTTTTCTTCTTCTTACGCATGCGCTGAGCATCTGTCAGCAACTTCCTCTTCACATGCACGGCGGTGGAGACGGCCCCACCAAACGACGCCGCAGATCCGACGCCGCTCTCTTGAGCCGCAATGGCAGCGAGCCACGGCGTGTGGTCTTCCTCTTCAGCCGCCGCCACCTGCTTCCCCTTCTCCAACTCCGTCTTCTCCATGTATGGCGAGCGAGTCCAGCCGGAGCTCAGATCGTCGCTCTCTTGAGCCGCAATCGCAGCGAGCCACGGCGCGTGGTCTTCTTCTTCAGCCGCCGCGTGCTTCCCCTTTTCCGCCTCCGCCTTCTCCATGGACGGCGAGCGAATCCAGCCGGAGCTCAGATCTCGGAGCTCTTGTCCCCGAATCGCCTTGATCCACGGCGTGTGATCGTCAGCCGCCACGAGGACCTGCTTCCCCTTCTCCATGGACGGCCACCGCGAGCGAGCATGCGTGCACCGAGAGAGAGCTAGCTAGGGTTTGCTTCCAGATTTGGGACTAGGGTGGAATAAACTCCACTCGTACTCTTTGCTTATTATAGACGCTGACGGATCGGCTGCTCACGTGTACCTGTATCCGTGTATAATACGCGGCGTGGTATCTCCGTTCGGGCCGTACTGGCTTCTACGCAGCGAATCCCCTCCTGGCGATCGATCGCTGGTGTAATCGGGAGCCAGTCAATTTAGTGTTTAATTGCGTTTACATGCGTCTATGTGTTCACACTAACAGCTTCTATTACTACTTTGTAAGTTACATGCAGCCAAAAGAATTCACACTGCATGCATGCATATGCACAGAGCATCTCATGGATTTGCATTTAATGAGCCAACTTTTCAGCACGCTTTCATAAGTTGTTGCATGCATACATATAACATCTCACTCTTTTTTTCAGCACGAGGCAGACTGTCAATTCTCCTTTTTGTAATTCCCTTTTGGGTTTTATTTTCGTACGGTAATTCATGTTTAAGGCGGTTCTTTTGCAATTCCCTTTTTCGGGCTAGTGGTTTTTAAGGGAGAAAATAACGGGTGGGAAGATCCACATGCCTTACGACGAGCGATACACACGGTATATCAAGAAGACCGGACTTCTCCCTTTCGTCCAGCTTGTGTCCCGGTCGACCCCACACATGAACCCCTGCGCGATCACGGCACTTGTTGATCGATGGAGACCGGAGACACATAGCTTTCACCTGCCTTGTGGGGAGATGACCGTGACTCTACAGGATGTTTCCATGATCCTGGCGCTCCCTATCAAAGGGGAGCCTGTGTGTCGGAGCACAAGATCTGATGGATGGCGTGACTTGATGATGGAGCTCATCGGGAAGGCGCCGACGAGGGAAAAGATGTCTGCTGGTGCTCCTTATTCTTGGATACAGACTAACTTTGACAAGTGCCCTGAGGGCGCTGATGATGAGGTGGTTCAGATGTATGCCCGGGCTTACTTGTGGTATGTTGTTAGTAGGTTTCTTTTCGCTGATGGCACTGGATCGAATGCCGCTTTCATGTGGCTCCAGTTATTTGCGGGTTGGGAACATAAACTCAGCTGGGGAACAGCGGCACTTGCTTACTTGTATCGACAGGTAATAAACCGTACACCGTTAATGACTTGTACCATATCTACTGCTGTTCCCACATGCCCTATAGAAGTTGGAACAGAAATGCCTCATGCACCATCGATGGTGGACACGAGCACACCCTGGAATTTCCTTCTCAACTGCGTTGAGTATCCCTTGGTGGCGGTCCGAGATGATGCAAACCTCTCTGTTCGGTTCAATAACTTTGGTCCTCACTAGGTGCATGAACCACTCCCAATTGTCGTTGTTCTCTGCGGTAACCAAAGCAAAAGCCAAAGGCAACAGTTGGTCCCCGGCGTCGTGCCCTATGGCAACCAACAATGTGCCCCTGAACCGCCCAGTCAAAAATGTTCCATCAACAGCCATAACTGGCCGGCAATGCTTGAATGCCCTTATGCTTGGCCCGAATGCCCAAAACGCACGGCCAAATACTCTGACACTTTCACCATTCACAATCCTAGTCTTCGATCCAAGAGCCTCCACCACATGATATGTTCCTGGGTTTCTTGCCGCCATCGCTCCCAACAACCTAGGGAGGCGGTTGTATGCTTCTTCCCAATCACCATACAAGATCTTAAATGCAGCTTGTTTGGCCTTCCACGCCTTCCCATATTTCACCTTGTAACCAAATAGTTCCTTTACCAAGTCTATCACTCCCTTTATTGTGTATGTAGGGAGTGACTTTATTTCGTCGGAGTCGAACTCGTTGAAGGTCACGACGTCGGCAGGTGAACAGATCTTCCCCCCCGTAGCCTTCCTCTGCTCACGCAGCCTATTCTTTAGGTTTTTCTTCTTCTTACGCATGCGCTGAGCATCTGTCAGCAACTTCCTCTTCACATGCACGGCGGTGGAGACGGCCCCACCAAACGACGCCGCAGATCCGACGCCGCTCTCTTGAGCCGCAATGGCAGCGAGCCACGGCGTGTGATCTTCCTCTTCAGCCGCCGCCACCTGCTTCCCCTTCTCCAACTCCGCCTTCTCCATGTATGGCGAGCGAGTCCAGCCGGAGCTCAGATCGTCGCTCTCTTGAGCCGCAATCGCAGCGAGCCACGGCGCGTGGTCTTCTTCTTCAGCCGCCGCGTGCTTCCCCTTTTCCGCCTCCGCCTTCTCCATGGACGGCGAGCGAATCCAGCCGGAGCTCAGATCTCGGAGCTCTTGTCCCCGAATCGCCTTGATCCACGGCGTGTGATCGTCAGC
This sequence comes from Lolium perenne, assembly GCF_019359855.2. NCBI lineage: Eukaryota > Viridiplantae > Streptophyta > Magnoliopsida > Poales > Poaceae > Lolium > Lolium perenne. Next base: position 255,758,636 of record NC_067248.2, on the reverse strand, counting down.
CGCCACGAGGACCTGCTTCCCCTTCTCCATGGACGGCCACCGCGAGCGAGCATGCGTGCACCGAGAGAGAGCTAGCTAGGGTTTGCTTCCAGATTTGGGACTAGGGTGGAATAAACTCCACTCGTACTCTTTGCTTATTATAGACGCTGACGGATCGGCTGCTCACGTGTACCTGTATCCGTGTATAATACGCGGCGTGGTATCTCCGTTCGGGCCGTACTGGCTTCTACGCAGCGAATCCCCTCCTGGCGATCGATCGCTGGTGTAATCGGGAGCCAGTCAATTTAGTGTTTAATTGCGTTTACATGCGTCTATGTGTTCACACTAACAACTTCTATTACTACTTTGTAAGTTACATGCAGCCAAAAGAATTCACACTGCATGCATGCATATGCACAGAGCATCTCATGGATTTGCATTTAATGAGCCAACTTTTCAGCACGCTTTCATAAGTTGTTGCATGCATACATATAACATCTCACTCTTTTTTTCAGCACGAGGCAGACTGTCAATTCTCCTTTTTGTAATTCCCTTTTGGGTTTTATTTTCGTACGGTAATTCATGTTTAAGGCGGTTCTTTTGCAATTCCCTTTTTCGGGCTAGTGGTTTTTAAGGGAGAAAATAACGGGTGGGAAGATCCACATGCCTTACGACGAGCGATACACACGGTATATCAAGAAGACCGGACTTCTCCCTTTTGTCCAGCTTGTGTCCCGGTCGACCCCACACATGAACCCCTGCGCGATCACGGCACTTGTTGATCGATGGAGACCGGAGACACATAGCTTTCACCTGCCTTGTGGGGAGATGACCGTGACTCTACAGGATGTTTCCATGATCCTGGCGCTCCCTATCAAAGGGGAGCCTGTGTGTCGGAGCACAAGATCTGATGGATGGCGTGACTTGATGATGGAGCTCATCGGGAAGGCGCCGACGAGGGAAAAGATGTCTGCTGGTGCTCCTTATTCTTGGATACAGACTAACTTTGACAAGTGCCCTGAGGGCGCTGATGATGAGGTGGTTCAGATGTATGCCCGGGCTTACTTGTGGTATGTTGTTAGTAGGTTTCTTTTCGCTGATGGCACTGGATCGAATGCCGCTTTCATGTGGCTCCAGTTATTTGCGGGTTGGGAACATAAACTCAGCTGGGGAACAGCGGCACTTGCTTACTTGTATCGACAGGTAATAAACCGTACACCGTTAATGACTTGTACCATATCTACTGCTGTTCCCACATGCCCTATAGAAGTTGGAACAGAAATGCCTCATGCACCATCGATGGTGGACACGAGCACACCCTGGAATTTCCTTCTCAACTGCGTTGAGTATCCCTTGGTGGCGGTCCGAGATGATGCAAACCTCTTTGTTCGGTTCAATAACTTTGGTCCTCACTAGGTGCATGAACCACTCCCAATTGTCGTTGTTCTCTGCGGTAACCAAAGCAAAAGCCAAAGGCAACAGTTGGTCCCCGGCGTCGTGCCCTATGGCAACCAACAATGTGCCCCTGAACCGCCCAGTCAAAAATGTTCCATCAACAGCCATAACTGGCCGGCAATGCTTGAATGCCCTTATGCTTGGCCCGAATGCCCAAAACGCACGGCCAAATACTCTGACACTTTCACCATTCACAATCCTAGTCTTCGATCCAATAGCCTCCACCACATGATATGTTCCTGGGTTTCTTGCCGCCATCGCTCCCAACAACCTAGGGAGGCGGTTGTATGCTTCTTCCCAATCACCATACAAGATCTTAAATGCAGCTTGTTTGGCCTTCCACGCCTTCCCATACTTCACCTTGTAACCAAATAGTTCCTTTACCAAGTCTATCACTCCCTTTATTGTGTATGTAGGGAGTGACTTTATTTCATTGGCAACTCTATTAGCAATGAAAGTGGAGGTCAATTGACGATGATCATCTGCCACTGTGGTATCACGGATATCCCTTGCCACTGCATGTATGAATAGATTGGCAAGTTACAATACTCCATTGCGGCCCACCTTTGTATGGTCTTGCACGCACAACCCATGAACATCCAGCCTCATCATACTTGATGAAACTGGGTTCAACAGAGCCCACGGAAAATGATTTTGCACGGTTACAGAATCTCGAGCTCCAGAGAGGAAGAGGTGTGAGGAAGTGCACATCTTTGGAGTAGAGCTGCTGGCTAAGGTAGATCACCACCTGGTGCATGTCCTCCGCAAGCGTGTTCTGCTTGCCGCGACCGAACCACCATCGTCGCTGCCGCCTCCTCCACCACCACCGCCACTATCACCTCCTCCAGCACCGGCGCCGCCTCCACCACCACCGCCGCTGCCGCCTCCAGAAATGCAGGGGCCTATTCAGCCACGCCCCCGGCACGTCAGCCACCAGGCAATCCTCGTTTCACCTCGCAGCTTGTTTTGGTCATTCTGATTTGTCGAAGTGCAGTTTCATTTGGTTGTGTAGTTGTTAGCATGAAGTAATTTGCTATTACATTTGTAGCGCTTTTCCCATTGCTGACCTCCCATTCACCTGGATCTAGGGTCGCCGGTGTGGGGGAGCGGGTCGCCGATGCAGCCGTCACCGCCAGGGGAGGGGAGCTCGGGGGTGGGCTTCCAGCCGTCGCCGGTGCGGGGGAGCTGGTCGCCGGTGCAGCCGTCACCGCCAGGGGATAGCAGCTCGTCGGCGACCTTCCAGCCTTGCCCGTCGAGGATGACTTCATCGACAACCTACCGGTCTATGCCCTCGCCTTTAGGGGGCGGGCCTCGAGAGTGTGGTGGAGTCGTCGTCGTTGTCGGTGTCGCTGAGGATCACGGCGGGGGACGGGGAGGATGGCGTGGTGGTGCAGATCTCCATGTCCATGGTGTTGCGCTCTCGGTGCTCCATGCCATGGTGCTCGCTTGTCGATTCCGTCTGGACGGCTTGGTGCAGAGGGACGTAGCACACATCATCACGGCAGTAAATCATCTGCAAATTGGACAAAGGGGAATCGATTGTGCAGTTTTATACAGTAAAATATTCGCATTCTGGATAGTACCCTAGTACTAACAAACATCCACAAGAACTTTCAACCATTAAGGTCCTACTCGTTGATCATGCGCCCGAGGGCAACGACTAGCACCCTCCTAATTAGGCCGGAACGGAATAACCCTGCCAAGAAGGCAGCAACCTGCAAGATACGGTAGGTATGCAAGTCTCTCATGGGGATATTGCACTAGCGATCGCCAGGGGCGAAGACCCTGGGGATACTAAGCTCAACATCAGGCAGCTGGGGAACGGGATGGCGGACTACTGTGTTCCCGTTCATCGCCCTCTCGAGCGCCTCCAGCTGGTACCTTCAGCCTTGCCCGTCGAGGATGACTTCGTCGACAACCTACCGGTCTATGCCCTCGCCTTTAGGGGGCGGGCCTCGAGAGTGTGGTGGAGTCGTCGTCGTTGTCGGTGTCGCTGAGGATCACGGCGGGGGACGGGGAGGATGGCGTGGTGGTGCAGATCTCCATGTCCATGGTGTTGCGCTCTCGGTGCTCCATGCCATGGTGCTCGCTTGTCGATTCCGTCTGGACGGCTTGGTGCAGAGGGATGTAGCACACATCATCACGGCAGTAAATCATCTGCAAATTGGACAAAGGGGAATCGATTGTGCAGTTTTATACAGTAAAATATTCGCATTCTGTATAGTACCCTAGTACTAACAAACATCCACAAGAACTTTCAACCATTAAGGTCCTACTCGTTGATCATGCGCCCGAGGGCAACGACTAGCACCCTCCTGATTAGGCCGGAACGGAATAACCCTGCCAAGAAGGCAGCAACCTGCAAGATACGGTAGGTATGCAAGTCTCTCATGGGGATATTGCACTAGCGATCGCCAGGCGAAGACCACTGGGGATACTAAGCTCAACATCAGGCAGCTGGGGAACGGGATGGCGGACTACTGTGTTCCCGTTCATCGCCCTCTCGAGCGCCTCCAGCTGGTACCTTCACACACACAAGTCGCTAATTATTTCCTCTCAATGATCCTAATAAATATCTCAAAATTCAGATGCCACTCTACATGGTGCTCGCTTGTCGATTCCGTCTGGACGGCTTGGTGCAGAGGGACGTAGCACACATCATCACGGCAGTAAATCATCTGCAAATTGGACAAAGGGGAATCGATTGTGCAGTTTTATACAGTAAAATATTCGCATTCTGGATAGTACCCTAGTACTAACAAACATCCACAAGAACTTTCAACCATTAAGGTCCTACTCGTTGATCATGCGCCCGAGGGGCAACGACTAGCACCCTCCCTGATTAGGCCGGAACGGAATAACCCTGCCAAGAAGGCAGCAACCTGCAAGATACGGTGCTTCGAGGCCGTGCCTTTGGTCGTGCTTCCCGGCGGCCCAAAATAACCCGGCCCGATGGCCGAGGATTAGGTAAGCCTGCGCACGGCGTCTTCTCCCCCACGACCCTAGCCCCGTGGAAAGTGAGAGAGGAGACGACGGGCGGCTACGAGAGGCGACGGCGGCGGGGAAAGGAGACAGCGGCGGGGACTGAGCGAGCAAATCACGACGGCACCGACGGGATCTTCCTCCGGCGACTGGTCTCCGGTGAGCCATCCCGCCTTCTCCCCTCCCCCCTCCTCCTAGGGTTTTCTTGGTCGACGGCCGCCGTCCACCAAGAAAACCCTAGGAGGAGGGGGGAGGGGAGAAGGCGGGATGGCTCACCGGAGACCAGTCGCCGGAGGAAGATCCCGTCGGTGCCGTCGTGATTTGCTCGCTCAGTCCCCGCCGCCGTCTCCTTTCCCCGCCGCCGTCAGCTCCTGTAGCCGCCCGTCGTCTCCCTCTCCCACTTTCCACGGGGCTAGGGTCGTGGGGGAGAAGACGCCAGGCAGAGGCTTACCTAATCCTGGCCATCGGGCCGGGTTATTTTGGGCCGCCGGGAAGCACGACCAAAGGCACGGCCTGAAGCACGGACTGGGCCGGGCCTTTTTGAGGTCCGTGGTGTGCGGGGCTTTTTTTAGGAAAGAGGCCCGTAGGCACGGTTATGCCTGAAATTATATTTTTTTGTATTTTTTCCTTTATTATATACTAGCAAAATGCCCGCGCGTTGCGGCGGAAGGGCCTCGCTGCTCTCAATCACCAGCTTCAACTAAGGGAAGTTCAGGACACCGACTTTTCCTGACAAAAAATTATTATCTATACAACTTGTCAAAACCGTCAGATGCAAAAACATGAAGCAACCTAGGCGATCTGGGTGTCATCTTTTTGTGGGCGATGCACTGACCAAACTGTCAGATGCAAATAACAGGAAGCAACCTAGCGATATGCATTCAACCGAGAGCCTTTTCCTAGTACTTTAATTAATCCGTCATCAGTGCTGAGGGAGTAGATGAGGTTGCACGTCTGCCATTCGATTCTTCCATGCATTTTCCCCTCTGTTTTATCTTGTTGAACCGCATGTGCAGAATTATCTGCAACATCGCAGTGATCTTTATTCGTGCACGAATTAGCACATTGCAACGGGCTAGCCTTTCACATACAGCAGCCAACCTAGTCCAAACTCCATGGTGATGAAGGGCCAGAACACCGGCTTGACATAATCATCCCAACACGGTGCCTGCTAGCTCAGGATGCAGGAACCGCCGCCTTCTCCATCAGATGCGAGCCGCCGCCGACTCGAGCCTTTCCCTACAGCGCTGCCGCCTCTCACTGTTGGCCAGGAGGTCGCCGTCGCCGTCGAGCAGCGCGGAACTTGCATGCAAGTCGAGCGCGCGTGCGCGGCGGCCGGAGGATGGCGAGCTCCACTGTTCGTCGCGCATGGAGGTACTGCACCTTGGACGAGGCTGCGCGCGTGGGTGGCGGAGCCCCGGATGCTAGCTCCGTCTTTGCCTTACTGATTTCAGCTACATAGCTTTGGCTGATGGATGATGCATGCCATAGATGGATATGCTGCTGGCTTTTGTTGATGGATGCCTGCGAGCAGCCGGCGGCACGTCGGCCTGCCTCAGTTTGTTTCGCGGTGATCCATATGCTGCGGTTTTCATGGACAGTGGTGACCGATCCATTGATCTGCCTAGATCCATCCCAGTGTCGGTACAGGCTAATGATATGGAAGTGAAAACCTCGTTGAATTTCCTAGAGGCTAGTGCACGTTCAGATCCCAACACTTCGTATATGGAGTTATCAAAATTTGGTTTTCAGAGTCCGATGAAAGTTCGCCCTGATCTGTCGTCGACGATCGCCAGTCCGGCTTCGCCAAGGCTGTCGAAGCAGCATGCAGATAGTTTGGGTACATTTGTGATCTTTGGAAGTTTGGCTTTCTCAGTTCACCAAATCCCGCAAGATACGCCTCTGATGGACCTGGTTTTCCGTGGTTCAAATTTTAAAAAAGGGATGTCTGATGGACCCATGTTCTCTAGAGATTTTTTTGGTCATATTGATGACATGCGAGCTGCTAAATATACGGATTTTGAAATTCAGAAGGCCATGGGTATCAGAGCTTTGCCTGATCGTGCCTTCACTCGCTGTGTGCTCAATAATAGTCAAAGACTCAGTTTGTTTTGCGGGAGAGATCTTGGCTTCAGTTTGTTTCCCGGGACGTGCACTTCTCCCGAGAGCGCCTGCGCGAGTAGTGGAGTAGAGTTCCTGGCCGAGGTAGTTCACCGCCTGGTGCATGTCCTCGGCCAGCGGGTTCTGTTCGACGCGGCCAATGTAGTAGCGGCCCCGCCTCATCCTCTACATGAGCTGCGGTGAACTACGTCGGCCAGGAGCTCCGGAATGCCGTGCTTCTCGCAGAGGGCGTCGACCTCGACCTTAGTGCAGAGGGACGAGGTGAAGCGCTTGGCAGGGGACCTCGAGAGGTTAGGATCGTTAATAAATATCTTGAAAAATAACATATGCCACTAGAACTTACCACCATTCTTGAAGGAATTTTGAGGAGGAAAGGATTCCGAGGGACAAAATTTGGGGCAATGCTTTAAGCCACGCTAGTTCCCATGCGTCGCTTCACAACAAGGAGAGAAGAGAATAAGTGGGGCATGCTTAGTCGTTGCGTCGTCAGCAAATATAGAAACAGTTATTGCAGCTCGAGGTTTGGCATGGGCAACGAGTAGAAACAACTTTTTTCATTTTTCCCGTGAGAGCATTTACCGCTTCTAAAATAAATTCGTCTCATCTGCCTCCCACCCACCACTGCTGCATCGCCGAGCCCTGTGAGCCGAAGCTGCGTTTTCGGGTCCGCTCGCTGCCCGTGCCGCCCCTCGAGCTAAGACAGCAAGGAAGCGAGATGGTTGTGAGGAGACAGAAGAGCTTGGAGATGATGGCAATGGCATAGTTGGCCATCTAGTGGATGTAGGCACATGCCCCGTTCCTCCGCAGGACCCACACTGCCACCTCGCTGAGCCCTGCGAGCCGAAGCTGCGTTTTCGGGTCCGCTCACTGCCCGTGCCGCCCCTCGAGCTAAGACAGCTCACACTCCACCGCCGCCGGGAGCAGGCAAGCGCGCATCTCCGTCGAGCCAGTGCTGCGATGCATGGTTGCTGCCCTGCGTCACGCACTCTCCTTGCTGACTGCTCCTGGTCTTTTGTGCTTGCCTAGTATCATGGAAGTTTGGACCCACACTGCCGCCTCGCCGAGCCCTGTGAGCCGAAGCTGCATTTTCGGGTCCGCTCGCTGCCCGTGCCGCCCCTCGAGCTAAGACAACTCCCACTCCACCGCCGCCGAGAGCTGGCAAGCGTGCATCTCCGTCGAGCCAGTGCTGCGATGCATGGTTGCTGCCTTGCGTCACGCACTCGCCATGCTGACTGCTCCTGGTCTTTCGTGTTGGCCTAGTATCATGGAAGTTCCTTCTTAAGGAAGGAAGCGAGATGGTTGTGAGGAGACAGAAGAGCTTGGAGATGATGGCACACGCCCCAGCAACATTAATATGAAAGCAACACAGGTCACATGTCGAAGACACGCCTACAAACAGGAAAAAGTGTAAATCCGCCCGAGTAACATATGTCGGATGAAGAGGTTTTGTGACTCTAACGTCAAAACACCCAAAGAGGGTAGACAAGAGCGAAAACCATCAAGACGACAAACGTGAAGACGGACCCGGGGACTTGTTTGAAGAAAGAACGGCAGGAGCCTAAATCAAGTTTTAGCAACTAGTTGTTCACAACGCAACCAAGTCTTAACCATACATATTACATAAATATACCCGGCATTCCGGGCATTTGATGGTCAATTGTCTTTAAGGCAAAGGTCACAGATTACCAGGAGAAAGAATAACTCAGGCATTTGGAGGAGCTTCAGGAGTCGAGCTAGCACCAGCTGTGCCGGAGGCACCGCCGATGTCGGAGGCAGGAACCTTCTGGCGGTGAATGTCGGAGATGACGAGATCATCCGTGTTCTCCTCCGTCCTGCCACCATCGTCGTGGGCTCCGACACCACCAGCCTCTCCTCCCTCGTCGTCAGAATCCGGCTCGTTGACATCTTTGAAGAACTGGGAGTGCACGTCGGCGAAGTCCAGGAGCTTGCACGCCGCCTCCTCCAGCCTCTTCTTGGCAGCTTCATCCGTATAATATTCCGAGTCAGCGCGAATGGAGTTAAGCTCGGCGAGGTTGATGCCCTCGAACCAGCTCAGCACAATCTGAAGAGCCTTGAAGATGCCAACGCGGCCAGCGGAGTCGCGCCACTCGCTGAGATGAGCCTCGGTGGCCTGGACCCACTTGCTTAGTTCAGAGACCTCCTTTGGCACCTCTTCTTCTGGCCAGAGCGCGCGGAAGGCGGCGATGGCTGCGAGGGGAAGATCCGAGCCAAGCACGTGCATGTGGTCGACCCTCTCCGCAATGGCCACGAGATGGTCCTCCATTGACCAGAAGCCAATGTCGGGGATCTCCCCCCGCTCCCTAGCCAGAAGAACGGCGTCCGCAGCTGGGTCTTGAGAATCAGGGGAGATGTCTGAAAGAACAGACAAATCCTTAGTCGCAGCAACCGCGACTGAAATAAGAGAAAAAACCAACTCAGCGGAATAGTTGGAGGATGAGGCATGTCGGAAAGATATCTAAAGCACGAGCGAAGAAAAGAGGCATGGGAGAGCTAACCTTCCATCTTCTCGTTGGCCTTCTTGGCAAGCTCGAGCCACCTGGCGTTCCGCTCCTCCACAATGCCGGCCCGCCTCTGCTGCTCCGCATTGGCCTCCTTCAGCTTCTCGTTCTCCTCGCGGAGCGCGCTGATGTCGGCTCGCAGCCTGCGCTCGGTGACCTCGGAGCTGTCCTTGGCTTGGGCGGCGGCGTCAACTTGGGCTTTCAGCTCCTCCCTCGCCTGCTCCAGCTCTGTCCTCAAGCCGTACGCCTCCCCCCGAACCTTCTGGACCTCTCCGGCATAGGAGGTGCGGGCAGCCTCCTCATCCTTCAAGGCCTGGACCAGCTGATCCTTTTCCGCTGGAAAAATAATGTCAAGAAAATTAAAATATGTCAAGTGCAATCACGACGCACGCATGTATATCGGGGTCATACCCTGGATTTCGCGAACCCGGACGGTCAAGGCGTCAACGGCCGGCTGATCTCTAGCGGCAGCTGCGGGCCAGGAAATACAAATAAGAACAATGTCGAAAGAGGCTAGAACCTTATGACGGTGAAACCAGGGCAGAATGATAATGCCGGAGAATCGACATACCTTGGATAGCCTGGAGCTGCTCCCGGACCTTGGCGAGCTCCGACGTCACCGCCAGATGCCGGAGCACGAGGCTCTTGTATAGCCCAGCATGCTTGGCCATCATGACCTATGAGGCAAAAAGCAAGTCAGCAAAACAAAAATAAAGTTTCGCGCGGCCTGCTGCGCAGCCCACCCGAAACTCGGGGACTGGGGGTGGCATAGCTTATTTTTGCTGACACTATGTCGGTAGAAGGAATACCTTGGTGGTCGCCATCTGGTCGTTCCAGGTCTTGCACAGCTCATTGATGGCATTCTGGGTGCGGACGGTCTTTTGACCAAGGTTCACCCCGCCAAGTGGATTGGCGTCGGGGACGTCCATGTCGACATCAGCGTCGTTCCATGGAGTTACCAACTCAGCCTGCATGGAGTCCAAATTCTCGCCGCCAGATGTCCGAGCACGGACGGTCCCGAGGCGGAAGGTGTTGGCGGCATTGATGGCTGCCTGCGCGGTGTGCACCACCATGCTGGTGCCGGTGCTGGTGTTGGTGCTGGTGCCAGTGCCGGTGCCAGCGCCTGCTGCGGCAGCAGCAGTTCTGCTCCTCTTCGATCGCTGCTGCGGCGGCGGCGCAGACGCCGCAGCGCGCTTCTGCGCCTGGCCTGCAGCAGGGGACTGCTGCGCCAAAGGCGTCCCTTGTGCCGGAGGCGCGTTCCCGGCAGGAGAGAGAACAGGCACCGCTGTCGGTGTCGGGGCGGCAGGAGTGCCAGCAGCTGGTGCCGGAGTCTCCGGCGTAAGCTGTGTCAGAGCAGCAGGCGTGGGCCGTGCCGAAGCCGATGCTTCCGGCACTGGTGCGGCGCGTGGCGGAGAAGACGCTACGTCATCTTGTGTAGCGGGCTGAGCCTGAGGCTGCTCAACCCGCTCCTCAACTTCATCATCGACGCCCATGCGGCCGGCGTCGTAGCCTTGTTCGTTTGATGCCGGAGTCCCGGCATCGGCGCGGTGATCGGTCGTTTCTGGGGCCGCGCTCGCCTCCATTGTATTTACCTCGAGCTGACGAGGCCCGAGGTCGGCGTCCGTGGCAATCGGACGTGTCAGCATGAAGCTAAGCTTTCTCTGCGACATAGGAGTCCTAGCAGCAGAAACTTGCTTCACAGGCCTGGAAGCAATGTCGGGGTTAGCAACCCAACGATGATAGCAAGGCAGGCACTAAAGTATGTCGGAATTGTATCCATGCCGGAGAAAGCTCATGTCGGAAAGAACTTACCCCGATTCTACGGGCGTGACGCGAGGTCTCCTAGTCCTCCCCGACGTGGTCGGAGGTGCCTTCTTCTTGGTCTTCTCGGTGGGCTTCTTGCCTTTCTCCTTCGCGGCCGGAGGAGCGTTCTGCCGAACGACGGCCCGAGCAGGCGCGCCAGCTGGTTCACCCACTGGCAGTGCGTAAGCAAGTGGCTTGGCCATATGTGGCTCCACAATACAGCAGTCATCATCGTCATCAGAATCCTTACTTGCGCGGGCAGGCTCCTCCAGGTCGATCCGCGGGGTGTAGGAAGCGAGATCCGGATCCTCGTCGTCCGACTCGGCGCGGTCAGCAGCGAATTTGATCTCGGAGTCCTCCTCCTGCCATAAGTTCTTCAACTGGAGCAACAGAGCAAAGAAGGTTATGTCGGAAACACCGGTATGAATTATGCCGGAAGAAGCAGTGAACAAAGAACGGGGAAAGGGAACAAACCTCTTCCGGCGCGGGCAGGTTGCGTCGGAGCGGTTTCTTGCCCCACTTCCACTCAGCCGGAAGTTTGGAGTCGGAGATGCTCCGCACCCACATAGAGACATCCTCTGGCGTGATGGCCCATGTCGTAAACCTGGTGGGGTCTTTGGGCCCGCTGAGGTGGCATAGTTTGTGGTCCCTCCTCTGGAGCGGAAGGATGCGGCGGTTGATCCAAGCACAGATCATGTTGTCTGCCGTCGGCTTGTTCTCCGACAGCAGGTTCTCGATGAACGACGAGATCTGGACATCGGGCTCCAGTACGTCGGGGAGGTTGAGTGCCCAGCCTTGGCGCTTGTCAGGAGCGCCAGCCTTGTATGCCGGAAGATTGATGAGATCCTCCGGGGTTCTGTTGCTGACATAGAAATACGTACACTGCCACTTGTGGGCAGACTGCAGACCGGGGACGCGGAGGAAGTCGACGTTCCTCCGAGGAATGACGGAGGCAGCGCCGCACTGAACCAAAGGTTTGTCCTCGGAGTCGAGGCCCTGGACGGTGACGGCGCGGAAGTTGAAGTAGTGGCTCCAATGGTGGAGCCTGGGCCAGAGGCCAAGGTAGCCCTCAAAGAAAGCCACGAAGCAGGAAAGAAAAAGAAGAGCGTTTGGAGGAAGATGATGGGGCTGAAGCCCGAAGCAGTTCAAGAAGAGGAAGAAGAAATCGCTGGCCGGAAGGCCAAATCCGCGCTGAAGATGGGAGAGAAAGATAACGAACTCACCGCGGCGCGGCGACGGCGAGATCTCGCCGGCCGGCGGGATGCGGTGCGCGACTCCTGACGGAATGCGGCGCGATTTCCGCGCCCACGCGACGTGGGCATCCGTCACCACAGAGCCCTGCCAGGTTCCCCGCCGCTGGAGCTCGAGCTTGCGAGCGGCGAGGGCGGCCTCGTCCACCACGGGGGCCTGAGATTGACCTTCACCAGCCATGGCGGCAAAGGAGCTTCCTGTCGATGGAAGCGCGGAGAAGCGAGGACGGAGAGATTCCGGCGGCGGCGCACGCGAAGACGGTGGAGCTCTGGAGCGGAAGCACCGGCGGCGGCGCACGCGAAGACGGTGGAGCTCTGGAGCGGAAGCACTGGCAGCGGCGATGGCGAGAGCGGAGGGAACGAGAGAGGCAAGTAACTGTTCCCCTCCGAGACGGTCCTCTATTTAAAGAGGAGAGGAGATCGTGGGATCTTTTGTGCCCGCAGATTCAGTAACTGCACGATCAGCGCGGCATAACCGCCCCACGATCCAGCGAACGATCGCGATCGTGCAGCCGCTGCTGTAAAAGCTACAGTTACCGATGGCTAAATGCCAACCGGCGTCATCATGGCGCCCCTGAACCGAAGCGACGCGACGTGGGGCCCTCCACGAACGCGCGGAAACCGCTTACACCAGTACAAGACCCGAGGCGTCACGAGCTGCCTGATCGACACGCGGCCCCTAACAGGCAGGGCTAGTTGAATAAACAACTGGAGCCGTAGAAACCTATGCCGGAAGGAAGACTCTTCCTTCCAGAGCAAGGAAGCTCAAACACAGAGATAACTCGGAGAAGATAAAGGGCTGCCGATTCAGCCTATGTCGGTTAAAGCGGAAACCCCGCAATGCCGGTAGGCAATCTCGAAAGAGACAGGGAGGGAACCTGCTGAGGCCCTCAAAGCTAGCGCCAAAGTGCCACAACAGCTTCGGGGACTACTGTCGGGGGGCTAACCCCCGGTAGGCCAAAGTCTTGGCCATTGAGGCTGAACCGACAGAGCTAAACCGGCATACCCTGACCGGCATTGCTATGCCAGGCGTAGGACGATGTCGGTGGCAGATATGCGTTTACCCCGGGATAGGCGTGAAGAGCAATATCGACACAAGATGCCACGGAGGATGCCAGGCGGGCGTAAGGTATGCCGGGAGGCTATGCCGAATCCGACATGGCGGGTCAAGACGCGTGCCAGGAGCGTGCCGGAGGCGTGGCGGAACGTGCCGGAGCGTGCCAGGCGTGTGCCGGGCCCGTGCAGCTACAGACAAAGGCGCTGCTCTGCTCTGACCGACACAGCAGCCCAGGAATGCCGAGAATGGCAAAGAGTCAGATGTCGACAGGCAAGCATGCCGGAGCTGGCAGTACCCACTTCGGGTAATGCCGGGTCAGAGCTGCAGGCGCACTCCCGAGGGCCAAGAAGTCTTTTCCCCCGTTAGGGTTTCTACCTTGTAACCTGCCCTCCCACTATATAAGGGAGGGCAGGGCCTCCTGTGTGAGGGATCGATTCCTTTGTTCACTTCATCTTCTACCTCTAGCTAGAGAGCAAGTACTTCATTGTAGAGAGCTATCCAACACAAAGAGAATAAGAGACAGACAAGCAGGAGTAGAGGTGTTACCTCCATACGAGGGCCTCGAACCTGGGTAACTTCCCGTGTCACCTGAGATTACTTGCGTGCATGCGAGCAAACCTACCCTCCCCGGTGCCATCAGCGTAGCCTTGGCCCCAACTCAAGCCATCCTATGGCATCTGCCGTGATCCCACCACGACACATGATCTCTTACACAAACATAGAGAGAATGTGAAGGTTTTACATTTTTTTGATTTTTTTTGAATTTATAGTGCCTCGTTGAATCTTAGGTCAAAACCTCGGACTATACCTTAAGGGGGCATTGTAAACTTCACATTTTGTGAAAATTACTTGATAATCCTGCTTATGACCTGCATGCCACCATGTAAAACAAATTTGGGATGATTTGAAGATGGTCGAAAAAATCACTTAAAATTTGAGTTGATTTAGAGGAGATCAAAAAAATCACTTGCTTACAAAAACTGGTTTAAGTAGGACCAAACGGTCTGTTTGTAAATTTGTGATTTTCTCGACCTTCTTAAAATTAGCCCAAATTTGTTGATTCCGTCCGGTTTTATTCTGGTTCTCGCTGGTTGCCTACTGCGTTTTTCTAAACGGTTTTCTAAATGGTTTTTTGTAAATTTGAACACTATGAAAACTATGATCATTTTCTAAACTGAAAACTGTTCAAATTGAAAACTGTTCAAATTTATAAATTTTTAAATTGAAAACTATGATCATTTTTGAAATCTGAACTTTTTATAAAATTTGATCATTTTTAATTTTGAACGTTTTTGAAATCTGAACATTTTCAAAACCTGAAGATTTTTAAATTTGAACTTTTTTCAAGTTTTTAGATTTGAACTGAAGAAACAGATACTGGAAGCGGAACAACAAGCAAGACAGGAACCACCTAAACTTTGAGAAAGGGGAGCAGCGGAGCACATATCCAGAACAAGATGTGCATGAACTTCAGAAATTAGTACATATAAGCATAGGTGTCCAGAGCAGACTTTGTTGTTTCTTAGTTTACAACACCAAGCACCCGGCAAGACAGAGACTAGACAATGAGACCACAGGAGTAATTAAAACAGCAACACAATGTCTAAAGTTTACGACACCAAGCATCCGGCAAGGCAGAGAATAGACAACGAGACCACAGCCACCCTTGTCCATCACCTACTCTTCACTTGTTCTAAAAAGCTGCAGCACAAAAACAGGGTTGTTTACTAAGAAACCTCATGCTGTAAGCTGGTATCCCCAGCCGTTTAAAACCTCGTTGTTGCTAGCTTAAATGTACTAGTAATAATGGTTTTGAAGTTTATGCACATCTTGTTCTGGATATGCGCTGTCTGCACTGTGCTGTACGTTGACTGGCTGTGTGGTGAATTCATGGTACTGTTCATTCACGTGCCAAACATTACCATGGCTCTATGACGTGGCACCATGGTACTGTAGGTTGACTGGACGAACGGTACTGTAGGTTGACTGGACGAACATTACCATGGTGCTGAGTGGACCTTGACGGTGAAGCTGTTGTCGAGGAATGGGCTCACGTCGAAGCGGAGCACGCGCAGGCGTGGACAGCGCGGGAGCAAGACGGCGAGGTCGACGCTGCTGCCCGGGAGGGACAAGCTTTCGAGCGCGTGGAACTCGACGGACGGCGCCGGCAACCTCTTCTTCTTTCCGAGCTTGAGGCGGATGAAGTTATGGGAGTTCATACTCAGATCGATCGTGCAATCTCGGTCGCAAAAGATTTAGGGGCAATTCGCCTCCGCAACCCAACAAATCTCACTGTTCAAAAGTCTCGATGTAAATCAAATGCCTCTAGTCCCAAACACGGCGGTAGTCAGACAAACCCAGGTCCCAGACACAGTGGTAGTCGGCGGCCTCCTCCGCGTCGAGCCGCTCCTGCTCCAGACACGACGGTAGGCTTAAGATCTCCATGAACAATTGGATCTGATTTGTTCTCATGCAAAAAGATCAGAGCTGAACATATCTCAGCAACAACATGGACTCGAACTTGCCACGTCAGAGTTCGCCTCTTATTCGCACATGGAAAAAAGTCTTCAAGGCTACCATTTGGTAAGACCTCATAGACCAGTGTATATGACGGTGAGCATGCTCCTAGCAGAGTTACAAGGTTGGGATGTCTCACTCTACCATGGATAACAACAGAACTTTGCATCCCAGGATCACATGGCCATCCAACTCATTGTGAAGTATATGGAGAATCTCGATGCAATTTTCAATGATAATGGAAGCACAAGTTTCAATTTTCCCAACACAGCCGCATCCGGCGGCGGCAAGTGCCCGCGAGCACAGCGAGGCAAAAATTCAAGCTCGAATTTAGTAGGCAGATGACAAATAGGTAAGGTCTTTATTTCCTTTGTTCAATTTTTGTTCAGTTCCGGTTTTCAAATTAATTTAGGCCCCTGTATTCATATGATGTTTATGTTTGTCCGAGAAATTTTTTAATTGCCTTGCGGCGCGCCCAGGCTTCGACATTTTCCTAGGTCCGCCACTGAATGACGGCAACCTATTGAGCTTCCCTTGTGTCATCTGGTCCCCTGGTGTACTCGAGATCCAAGCCGACAAATGTTTTTCGCTCCACCTTCGCAGGATCGTTGGTGTATACCACATCGATCTCTGTGGTGCCATGGTAGTCTTTCACCTTCTAATTCCTGGCTCTTGCATTCAGTTCCTCTGCAACTTGATGAAAAAAATTGCTTTTGTCCGTCTGAAACATAGAGAAGATGGCTGTCAATCTCCCAGTTAGTGTAGTATTTTTGCAGATTTGGATAGAGTATATGAAATGTGATTTTTGAGAGTTGGAATCACCTCAAAATAACTTGTAGTTATTTTTAAATAAATGTTTGAAGTTGAAAAAGTCACTGTGGTGTTATTTTTGCTGCAGGTGATCTATCAATAATCTTGACATGAAACCAATTGGAGATTGTAGTGAATTTGATAAGCTTTCAAAGAAAATTAGAATAACTAGATTTGGTTCAGTAGAATTTGAATTATTTAATTTTTACTAAACCTACTGAGTAGGTTTTCTAACTAAAATGGAAATAAAATGTTTGAATTCAAAAGACTCGGCGGGAACCCTAACTGGGCCGGCCCACGGGGCGATGCGCACAGCGCAGGGCACGCACGGCCTGCTCTACTGCGGAAAAGAAAAAAAAACAAGCGAAGAGGTATTGGGGAAGGCTGGCCCTCCGATTAGAATCAATCGGACGGCTCACAGTCATCTTCCCCGATGAACAGAACTCCACGGGCTCTAACCCTAGCCGGTGATGTGGGGCACGGGGGAGGCTCACCGGAGGTCCGACGAGGGTCGGCGAAGGGCGTAGAGGAACCGGAGGACGACGGGGAGTCGGAGGAGGGTAGCGGCGGCGTCGGGGATGGCCGAGATTGAGCGGCCCCTTCTTCCTCTTCTCCGGCGGAGCTCCGACGAATTGGGGCAACTCCGGCGACGACTTGCAATGTGGCTACTCAGGGATGATCAGTGGGAGATGGGGAGCGTTGTGGTGTGCTCAGAAGTGGAGGGGGGGGTCTCATTTTATAGGCTCAACGAGCGGCCGGTGCGTCACGGGTGACGGTCGCCGTCGACGTCGTCACAGTGCACCCGCGTCGTGGGCGAGGGCATGGGGCGGTGCAGAGAGGTGCAGGGATTGTCATGGTGCTCGTGGAACAGCGGGAGGTGGTCAAGCACAGTGGGCGCGCGTCGGTGTCCGTCGATGGCAGAGGCGGAGAAGTCGTTGTCGTATCGTCATCGTGGAGCACGGGGGTGGCAGGGAGCTTGTCTACTGGGGTCCTGGGGTCACGGGGAGCAGGTGAGAGCAGGGAGAGGTGGTGCGATGGTGTGTGCTGACGGGGGAGGCTCGTGCACACTCGGTGCCCGTCGGCATCACCTGGCACAAAAAGTTCACGGGTTTGCTCGTTGCTACAGGGCACGGCTCGGGCTGGGGGTTGCGTGGGCGTGCTACTGGGAGTGTGAGGAGCGTGCAGGACACCGGTGGCGAGGCTGGCACGACGTGCAGCACTGGGTCGACGTTGGGGTGGCATGGGCATGCTTGGGCATGGCTTGGCTTGGAGTGACCCGTGCTCTCCTTTGACTTGGAGTTGCTGGGGAGGGTGCAGTGGGGTGAGAAGGTACTGCTGAGGCACGGAGTGCAAGGCTAGAGGGGATGGAGGCACTGAGGTGAGGTTGTGATGTGAGCATATGAGCATGGCCTCACTCTTTCTCTCCTCCATAGGTCAATGGCACTGCTCCTGGTGGCAGGGGAAGGTGCCGAGGGAGTGTGGAGGTCAGTGCCCAACAAGTGGGTGGTAAAAATGGCTTTTACTGAGTTAAAAGAGTTGGTGAGAATTTTGGCAATTTGCATACACAAAGGTGTTCGACAAAATGGGTGCAAGAAAAAAGTTTGGACTTTTGAAAATTCCTTTTAGGGGTGTGCTAGGGGTAGTCCAAGGAGTCATTGTGTGGAAGGAGAGGTCAAGGGGAGGAGTGGAAGGGTGGTTTCATAAAGTGTATAAGTGGTCTCTACAATTTTTGTCCAAATTTCGAAATTCCTCAAATATTCATAAAAAATATTTTTGAAGTTTCTCAAGTGGGCTTGTGTTCTTTGTCACTTGGTCTAGGCATGTGGGCAAAGATACAAGAATTTTTAGATTAGAAAAGAAGAATGGGAGAGGCTCAAAGATGGTAAGAATTAAGGGTTTTTAAGATAGCCAAAATGCTCAAATGGCAATGTGGTGATTTTCTTCACTTGGCTTTGGGTCAAATGGGTTCCTATATTCAAGTTATATTATTTAGAACATTTAGGAGTGAAGTCCTTGAAGAATTAGAGGCAATAGAGGTGAGATGAGAAAATGGCCAAAAATGAACATAGCCATCTCATCCCATTATTTGCTATTTTGATTTCCATTGCTTTTCTTTGGTTTTGCTTTGACCTAAAAGTCATTATATATGTATAATAACATTTAGCAACCATCAAAACCAAGCAAGGATGCTTGTGGTTAAGATTTGCAAAAATGGCTATTGTCACCATTTCATATGTGAGTGATTTTGCTTCTTGTTTTCTTTTGATTCCTTTGGGTTTGTTTGGGTCTAATATTCATATTGGAATATATTAGGAATTTAGGAAGCAAGCAAACCACCTAGGGTTAGCTTAAGCAAAGATTCACACTTTTGCATAATGAGGCAATATGCATATAAGGGTGTAGATTTTTATTTTGTTCTTCTCTTTATTTTATTTTCATTGGGTTGGGTTTAGATTGGTCCTATAAGTCATTGGAGTTCATTGGATCAATTCCCACACAAGGAAAATACTCTATGTGGCATTTGGCAAAAAGTTCATATTATGCCTATTTCACTTATATGCATTTTATTTCATTTTTCCTTTTATTTTGATTTGCTTTCAAAAGATCCTTGGGATTAGGGTTTTATATTTTTGTCACTTGTCATTCATCACTAACAAGTAGTGGTAGAGGTTCAAAGATTATGTTTCACAAGATTTGGCAAAGTGATTGAAATGCATATTAATGCATCTTTTTATTTCTATTTTATTTCTTTTATTTCTTTTAAATTTCTTTGACCTAGGGTTTGTGGATTAGGTGCATTAGGGTTTTAGAAATACTTCACACAAACAATTTCAATCCAATTGCAAGGGCTCACTTGCAAGCATTCCAACCCAAAACATTTTTAAGAAAAGTTTTTGTTGGTTCCAATTTTTGGGAATTGGAAAAATAAAGTTTTAATTGTTTTTTGGAAATTTTGAGGTGTTACAAACCTTCCCCCCTTAAACAAAATCTCGTCCCGAGATTTAGGAAAAATTAGGTACCTAAGAGAGATTGGGAAATTCAGTACACAGCCGCATCCGGCAGCGGCAAGTGCCCGCGAGCACAGCGAGGCAAAAATTCAAGCTCGAATTTAGTAGGCAGATGACAAATAGGTAAGGTCTTTATTTCCTTTGTTCAATTTTTGTTCAGTTCTTAATTTAGGCCCCTGTATTCATATGATGTTTATGTTTGTCCGAGAAATTTTTTAATCGCCTTGCGGCGCGCCCAGGCTTCGACATTTTCCTAGGTCCACCACTGAATGACGGCAACCTGTTGAGCTTCCCTTGTGTCCTCTGGTCCCCTGGTGTACTCGAGATCCAAGCCGACAAATGTTTTTCGCTCCACCTTCGCAGGATCGTTGGTGTATACCACATCGATCTCTGTGGTGCCATGGTAGTCTTTCACCTTCTAATTCCTGGCTCTTGCATTCAGTTCCTCTGCAACTTGATGAAAAAAATTGCTTCTGTCCGTCTGAAACATAGAGAAGATGGCTGTCAATCTCCCAGTTAGTGTAGAGAAGATGCCTGTTAGTCTCCCAGCTTTCTCTCTTCATTCTCCTAGTAAAGTTCTTTTAGCTAGCGCTTGTGGAAAATTGATGTTTTTCTCTCTGAAACCATGTCCTGCACACCATGTCCATTGATGAATTACATCATCCTTTTTGGAAAAGAAAAGTTCAGTGATGCCTGGGCTTCCTGTTTCAAGACCATATTTGCATTCCCTAAGCAAGCTTTAATTTCTTGCATTCCTAGACTTGCTTCTCTGTGGCACAACGAAACTGTCCAGTGGCAAGTCTGCAACCTGGGCTTTCCAAGCACTGTTTTCCTCGACATCCTCGTCTCCCTAAAACTGTTGAGGGGTGATATCTGTAAGCTTCCTGGTGGCCACAGCTGCAGTGGTTGTACTGGTACCTTGTACTGAATGAGGAGTTGCAGCTATTCCTTAATCCTTATCCTCTGCCTTGGTTGGCAGTGAATGTCGACAATGTCCCCAGACTCATTGTGGCGGTCTTCATACCAACAAATTCGTCCTCTTCTCCGGTGGAGCTCCGACGAATTGGGGCAACTCCGGCTACGATTTGCGATGTGGCTACTCAGGGATGATCAGTGGGAGATGGGGAGCGTTGTGGTGTGCTCAGAAGTGGAGGGGGAGGTCTCATTTTATAGGCTCGACGAGCGGCCGGTGCGTCACGGGTGACGGTCGCCGTCGACGTCGTCACAGTGCACCCGCGTCGTGGGCGAGGGCATGGGGCGGTGCAGAGAGGTGCAGGGATCGTCATGGTGCTCGTGGAACAGCGGGAGGTGGTCAAGCACAGTGGGCGCGCGTCGGTGTCCGTCGATGGCAGAGGCGGAGAAGTCATCGTCGTATCGTCATCGTGGAGCACGGGGGTGGCAGGGAGCTTGTCTACTGGGGTCCTGGGGTCACGGGGAGCAGGTGAGAGCAGGGAGAGGTGGTGCGATGGTGTGTGCTGACGGGGGAGGCTCGTGCACACTCGGTGCCCGTCGGCATCACCTGGCACAAAAAGTTCACGGGTTTGCTCGTTGCTACAGGGCATGGCTCGGGCTGGGGGTTGCGTGGGCGTGCTACTGGGAGTGTGAGGAGCGTGCAGGACACCGGTGGCGAGGCTGGCACGACGTGCATCACTGGGTCGACATTGGGGTGGCATGGGCATGCTCGGGCATGGCTTGGCTTGGAGTGGCCCGTGCTCTCCTTTGACTTGGAGTTGCTGGGGAGGGTGCAGTGGGGTGAGAAGGTACTGCTGAGGCACGGAGTGCAAGGCTAGAGGGGATGGAGGCACTGAGGTGAGGTGAGAGGTGAGTGATGTGAGCATATGAGCATGGCCTCACTCTTTCTCTCCTCCATAGGTCAATGGCACTGCTCCTGGTGGCAGGGGAAGGTGCTGAGGGAGTGTGGAGGTCAGTGCCCAACAAGTGGGGTGGTAAAAATGGCTTTTACTGAGCTAAAAGAGTTGGTGAGAATTTTGGCAATTTGCATACACAAAGGTGTTCGACAAAATGGGTGCAAGAAAAAAGTTTGGACTTTCGAAAATTCCTTTTAGGGGTGTGCTAGGGGTAGTCCAAGGAGTCATTGTGTGGAAGCAGAGGTCAAGGGGAGGAGTGGAAGGGTGGTTTCATAAAGTGTATAAGTGGTCTCTGCAATTTTTGTCCAAATTTCGAAATTCCTCAAATATTCATAAACAATATTTTTGAAGTTTCTCAAGTGGGCTTGTGTTCTTTGTCACTTGGTCTAGGCATGTGGGCAAAGATCCAAGAATTTTTAGATTAGAAAAGAAGAATGGGAGAGGCTCAAAGATGGTAAGAATTAAGGGTTTTTAAGATAGCCAAAATGCTCAAATGGCAATGTGGTGATTTTCTTCACTTGGCTTTGGGTCAAATGGGTTCCTATATTCAAGTTATATTATTTAGAACATTTAGGAGTGAAGTCCTTGAAGAATTAGAGGCAATAGAGGTGAGATGAGAAAATGGCCAAAAATGAACATAGCCATCTCATCCCATTATTTGCTATTTTGATTTCCATTGCTTTTCTTTGGTTTTGCTTTGACCTAAAAGTCATTATATATGTATAATAACATTTAGCAACCATCAAAACCAAGCAAGGATGCTTGTGGTTAAGATTTGCAAAAATGGCTATTGTCACCATTTCATATGTGAGTGATTTTGCTTCTTGTCTTGTTTTCTTTTGATTCCTTAGGGTTTGTTTGGGTCTAATATTCATATTGGAATATATTAGGAATTTAGGAAGCAAGCGAACCACCTAGGGTTAGCTTAAGCAAAGATTCACACTTTTGCATAATGAGGCAATATGCATATAGGGTTTTGCTTTATTCTTATTTGTGAAGTATTTTCTACACATTGAAATATGATTATTAAGATTTAATATTCACCAAAAATTAAAATATGGGCTCATGTTGACCAAGATCATCACCTCATATGTAATCACTTGGTAATGTGATTTAAAAGAGATGCTACATTTCATAATGATTTCATAATACTTTCTAATGATTTAAAAGAGTTGGAAATAGCCACATAGCCATTCTTTTATATCCACACCCAGATCTTCTATAACAACCATATGATATTTTTGCAGATTTGGATAGAGTATATGAAATGTGATTTTTGAGAGTTGGAATCACCTCAAAATAACTTGTAGTTATTTTTAAATAAATGTTTGAAGTTGAAAAAGTCACTGTGGTGTTATTTTTGCTGCAGGTGATCTATCAATAATCTTGACATGAAACCAATTGGAGATTGTAGTGAATTTGATAAGCTTTCAAAGAAAATTAGAATAACTAGATTTGGTTCAGTAGAATTTGAATTATTTAATTTTTACTAAACCTACTGAGTAGGTTTTCTAACTAAAATGGAAATAAAATGTTTGAATTCAAAAGACTCGGCGGGAACCCTAACTGGGCCGGCCCACGGGGCGATGCGCACAGCGCAGGGCACGCACGGCCTGCTCTACTGCGGAAAAGAAAAAAAACAAGCGAAGAGGTATTGGGGAAGGCTGGCCCTCCGATTAGAATCAATCGGACGGCTCACAGTCATCTTCCCCGATGAACAGAACTCCACGGGCTCTAACCCTAGCCGGCGATGTGGGGCACGGGGGAGGCTCACCGGAGGTCCGACGAGGGTCGGCGAAGGGCGTAGAGGAACCAGAGGACGACGGGGAGTCGGAGGAGGGTAGCGGCGGCGTCGGGGATGGCCGAGATCGGGCGGCCCCTTCTTCCTCTTCTCCGGCGGAGCTCCGACGAATTGGGGCAACTCCGGCGACGACTTGCAATGTGGCTACTCAGGGATGATCAGTGGGAGATGGGGAGCGTTGTGGTGTGCTCAGAAGTGGAGGGGGAGGTCTCATTTTATAGGCTCGACGAGCGGCCGGTGCATCACGGGTGACGGTCACCGTCGACGTCGTCACAGTGCACCCGCGTCGTGGGCGAGGGCATGGGGCGGTGCAGAGAGGTGCAGGGATTGTCATGGTGCTCGTGGAACAGCGGGAGGTGGTCAAGCACAGTGGGCGCGCGTCGGTGTCCGTCGATGGCAGAGGCGGAGAAGTCGTTGTCGTATCGTCATCGTGGAGCACGGGGGTGGCAGGGAGCTTGTCTACTGGGGTCCTGGGGTCACGGGGAGCAGGTGAGAGCAGGGAGAGGTGGTGCGATGGTTTGTGCTGACGGGGGAGGCTCGTGCACACTCGGTGCCCGTCGGCATCACCTGGCACAAAAAGTTCACGGGTTTGCTCGTTGCTACAGGGCACGGCTCGGGCTGGGGGTTGCGTGGGCGTGCTACTGGGAGTGTGAGGAGCGTGCAGGACATCGGTGGCGAGGCTGGCACGACGTGCAGCACTGGGTCGACGTTGGGGTGGCATGGGCATGCTCGGGCATGGCTTGGCTTGGAGTGGCCCGTGCTCTCCTTTGACTTGGAGTTGCTGGGGAGGGTGCAGTGGGGTGAGAAGGTACTGCTGAGGCACGGAGTGCAAGGCTAGAGGGGATGGAGGCACTGAGGTGAGGTGAGAGGTGAGTGATGTGAGCATATGAGCATGGCCTCACTCTTTCTCTCCTCCATAGGTCAATGGCGCTGCTCCTGGTGGCAGGGGAAGGTGCTGAGGGAGTGTGGAGGTCAGTGCCCAACAAGTGGGGTGGTAAAAATGGCTTTTACTGAGCTAAAAGAGTTGGTGAGAATTTTGGCAATTTGCATACACAAAGGTGTTCGACAAAATGGGTGCAAGAAAAAAGTTTGGACTTTTGAAAATTCCTTTTAGGGGTGTGCTAGGGGTAGTCCAAGGAGTCATTGTGTGGAAGGAGAGGTCAAGGGGAGGAGTGGAAGGGTGGTTTCATAAAGTGTATAAGTGGTCTCTACAATTTTTGTCCAAATTTCGAAATTCCTCAAATATTCATAAAAAATATTTTTGAAGTTTCTCAAGTGGGCTTGTGTTCTTTGTCACTTGGTCTAGGTATGTGGGCAAAGATCTAAGAATTTTTAGATTAGAAAAGAAGAATGGGAGAGGCTCAAAGATGGTAAGAATTAAGGGTTTTTAAGATAGCCAAAATGCTCAAATGGCAATGTGGTGATTTTCTTCACTTGGCTTTGGGTCAAATGGGTTCCTATATTCAAGTTATATTATTTAGAACATTTAGGAGTGAAGTCCTTGAAGAATTAGAGGCAATAGAGGTGAGATGAGAAAATGGCCAAAAATGAACATAGCCATCTCATCCCATTATTTGCTATTTTGATTTCCATTGCTTTTCTTTGGTTTTGCTTTGACCTAAAAGTCATTATATATGTATAATAACATTTAGCAACCATCAAAACCAAGCAAGGATGCTTGTGGTTAAGATTTGCAAAAATGGCTATTGTCACCATTTCATATGTGAGTGATTTTGCTTCTTGTCTTGTTTTCTTTTGATTCCTTTGGGTTTGTTTGGGTCTAATATTCATATTGGAATATATTAGGAATTTAGGAAGCAAGCGAACCACCTAGGGTTAGCTTAAGCAAAGATTCACACTTTTGCATAATGAGGCAATATGCATATAGGGTTTTGCTTTATTCTTATTTGTGAAGTATTTTCTACACATTGAAATATGATTATTAAGATTTAATATTCACCAAAAATTAAAATATGGGCTCATGTTGACCAAGATCATCACCTCATATGTAATCACTTGGTAATGTGATTTAAAAGAGATGCTACATCTCATAATGATTTCATAATACTTTCTAATGATTTAAAAGAGTTGGAAATAGCCACATAGCCATTCTTTTATATCCACACCCAGATCTTCTATAACAACCATATGATATTTTTGCAGATTTGGATAGAGTATATGAAATGTGATTTTTGAGAGTTGGAATCACCTCAAAATAACTTGTAGTTATTTTTAAATAAATGTTTGAAGTTGAAAAAGTCACTGTGGTGTTATTTTTGCTGCAGGTGATCTATCAATAATCTTGACATGAAACCAATTGGAGATTGTAGTGAATTTGATAAGCTTTCAAAGAAAATTAGAATAACTAGATTTGGTTCAGTAGAATTTGAATTATTTAATTTTTACTAAACCTACTGAGTAGGTTTTCTAACTAAAATGGAAATAAAATGTTTGAATTCAAAAGACTCGGCGGGAACCCTAACTGGGCCGGCCCACGGGGCGATGCGCACAGCGTAGGGCATGCACGGCCTGCTCTACTGCGGAAAAGAAAAAAAAACAAGCGAAGAGGTATTGGGGAAGGCTGGCCCTCTGATTAGAATCAATCGGACGGCTCACAGTCATCTTCCCCGATGAACAGAACTCCACGGGCTCTAACCCTAGCCGGCGATGTGGGGCACGGGGGAGGCTCACCGGAGGTCCGACGAGGGTCGGCGAAGGGCGTAGAGGAACCGGAGGACGACGGGGAGTCGGAGGAGGGTAGCGGCGGCGTCGGGGATGGCCGAGATCGGGCGGCCCCTTCTTCCTCTTCTCCGGCGGAGCTCCGATGAATTGGGGCAACTCCGGCGACGACTTGCAATGTAGCTACTCAGGGATGATCAGTGGGAGATGGGGAGCGTTGTGGTGTGCTCAGAAGTGGAGGGGGAGGTCTCATTTTATAGGCTCGATGAGCGGCCGGTGCATCACGGGTGACAGTCGCCGTCGACGTCGTCACAGTGCACCCGCGTCGTGGGCGAGGGCATGGGGCGGTGCAGAGAGGTGCAGGGATTGTCATGGTGCTCGTGGAACAGCGGGAGGTGGTCAAGCACAGTGGGCGCGCGTCGGTGTCCGTCGATGGCAGAGGCGAAGAAGTCGTTGTCGTATCGTCATCGTGGAGCACGGGGGTGGCAGGGAGCTTGTCTACTGGGGTCCTGGGGTCACGGGGAGCAGGTGAGAGCAGGGAGAGGTGGTGCGATGGTGTGTGCTGACGGGGGAGGCTCGTGCACACTCGGTGCCCGTCGGCATCACCTGGCACAAAAAGTTCACGGGTTTGCTCGTTGCTACAGGGCACGGCTCGGGCTGGGGGTTGCGTGGGCGTGCTACTGGGAGTGTGAGGAGCGTGCAGGACACCGGTGGCGAGGCTGGCACGACGTGCAGCACTGGGTCGACGTTGGGGTGGCATGGGCATGCTCGGGCATGGCTTGGCTTGGAGTGGCCCGTGCTCTCCTTTGACTTGGAGTTGCTGGGGAGGGTGCAGTGGGGTGAGAAGGTACTGCTGAGGCACGGAGTGCAAGGCTAGAGGGGATGGAGGCACTGAGGTGAGGTTGTGATGTGAGCATATGAGCATGGCCTCACTCTTTCTCTCCTCCATAGGTCAATGGCACTGCTCCTGGTGGCAGGGGAAGGTGCTGAGTGAGTGTGGAGGTCAGTGCCCAACAAGTGGGGTGGTAAAAATGGCTTTTACTGAGCTAAAAGAGTTGGTGAGAATTTTGGCAATTTGCATACACAAAGGTGTTCGACAAAATGGGTGCAAGAAAAAAGTTTGGACTTTTGAAAATTCCTTTTAGGGGTGTGCTAGGGGTAGTCCAAGGAGTCATTGTGTGGAAGGAGAGGTCAAGGGGAGGAGTGGAAGGGTGGTTTCATAAAGTGTATAAGTGGTCTCTGCAGTTTTTGTCCAAATTTCGAAATTCCTCAAATATTCATAAAAAATATTTTTGAAGTTTCTCAAGTGGGCTTGTGTTCTTTGTCACTTGGTCTAGGCATGTGGGCAAAGATCTAAGAATTTTTAGATTAGAAAAGAAGAATGGGAGAGGCTCAAAGATGGTAAGAATTAAGGGTTTTTAAGATAGCCAAAATGCTCAAATGGCAATGTGGTGATTTTCTTCACTTGGCTTTGGGTCAAATGGGTTCCTATATTCAAGTTATATTATTTAGAACATTTAGGAGTGAAGTCCTTGAAGAATTGGAGGCAATAGAGGTGAGATGAGAAAATGGCCAAAAATGAACATAGCCATCTCATCCCATTACTTGCTATTTTGATTTCCATTGCTTTTCTTTGGTTTTGCTTTGACCTAAAAGTCATTATATATGTATAATAACATTTAGCAACCATAAAAACCAAGCAAGGATGCTTGTGGTTAAGATTTGCAAAAATGGCTATTGTCACCATTTCATATGTGAGTGATTTTGCTTCTTGTCTTGTTTTCTTTTGATTCCTTTGGGTTTGTTTGGGTCTAATATTCATATTGGAATATATTAGGAATTTAGGAAGCAAGGAAACCACCTAGGGTTAGCTTAAGCAAAGATTCACACTTTTGCATAATGAGGCAATATGCATATAAGGGTGTAGATTTTTATTTTGTTCTTCTCTTTATTTTATTTTCATTGGGTTGGGTTTAGATTGGTCCTAGAAGTCATTGGAGTTCATTGGATCAATTCCCACACAAGGAAAATACTCTATGTGGCATTTGGCAAAAAGTTCATATTATGCCTATTTCACTTATATGCATTTTATTTCATTTTTCCTTTTATTTTGATTTGCTTTCAAAAGATCCTTGGGATTAGGGTTTTATATTTTTGTCACTTGTCATTCATCACTAACAAGTAGTGGTAGAGGTTCAAAGATTATGTTTCACAAGATTTGGCAAAGTGATTCAAATGCATATTAATGCATCTTTTTATTTCTATTTTATTTCTTTTATTTCTTTTAATTTTCTTTGACCTAGGGTTTGTGGATTAGGTGCATTAGGGTTTTAGAAATACTTCACACAAACAATTTCAATCCAATTGCAAGGGCTCACTTGCAAGCATTCCAACCCAAAACATTTTTAAGAAAAGTTTTTGTTGGTTCCAATTTTTGGGAATTGGAAAAATAAAGTTTTAATTGTTTTTTGGAAATTTTGAGGTGTTACAAACCTTCCCCCCTTAAACAAAATCTCGTCCCGAGATTTAGGAAAAATTAGGTACCTAAGAGAGATTGGGAAATTCAGTATTAACATGGAGACATACTCAGTTCGGCAGGTGGCGCTTCCGGGGCTTCTGCTGCTGTCAGGCGGAAATAACCGCCGGTGCGGTTGTTGGGGTAGCTTGGGGCATTCTTCCTTCTGGCTGCGACACGTCGCTGTTGCTGAGCAGTTGCATTGGCATTGGGTGCAGCATTCAGCTTCTTGGGGCACTCATTGGAGTAGTGACCCAGGGAACAATGCTGGATGACACCTCGCCGCTGGCCGATGTAGTAGCGGTCCCGGCTGATCCTCTGCACGGGCTGCCGGTCTGCCGCCGCCATCCCATAGGGCGGTTGGGCTCAGGTACCTCGCCCCCGCTGCGGGGTGCCATCTGCGTGTATGCGCACGCGCTGGAGGCCGGGATGTGTGTCCCGCTGCAGAGCTCCTGGCCGAGGTAGTTCACTTCATGGTGCATGTCCTCGGCCAGCAGGTTTTGCTCGCCGCGGCCAATGTAGTAGCGGTCCCGGCTGATCATCTGCACGTGCTGCCGGTCTACCGCTGCCATCCCACCCTCGTACCGGCGACACCTCCTACTTCCCCCAATCGCCTTCTTTTGTGAGGCGCTCTCCCACTTGGGCATCGCGTCGACCCAGATCACCGCGGGGTGCCGTCTACAGGTTGACGAGTATTTTCTAGAATATCTAGAAGATATCATTGGGACGAACCAATATGTTGAGAAAATTGAAGAAGCTAACAAACAATTGGAAGTGCTCAATGAGAAAAGAACCGCATCAGTTCAGATGCTGAAATTGGGTGAGAAGGAAAGGGATACTTTAGAGAGTGTGAAAAATGAAGTTGAAACATACATCTGTTACTTCAAGTTCACGCGCATGAACCCGCCGGCTGTGATACCGGTGCAGTCTCTCGCACGTGCTGCGGTGAACTACCTCCGCCAGGAGCTCGCCGTCCTGGAGTAGAGTTCCTGGCTGAGGTAGTTCACCGCCTGGTGCATGTCTTTGGTCAACGGGTTCTGTTCGACAAGGCCAATGTAGTAGCGGTCCCGCCTGGTCCTCTGCACGAGCTGCGGCCATGAGCTCGAAAATTCAAAAACGTGCTGAATTTAAAAACCCCCCAACCAAAAGGGGATCTAGGTATTTCAACCGACCGCCGCCTCGATCTAGGTATTTCAACCGACCGCCGCCTCTCCCCCGACCTCCCACCCCGACGGCCGTCTCTCCCCCGACCTCCCCTGCCCTCCGACTCCGAGCGCCGCCCTGCCCGGTATGGTAAGCACAAGGAGGTCCCGCCACGCAGAGAGGAAGAACGTTGAAGGTATGCATCCCCTTTCCCGTACTCCACCGACAGCTCCGCCACGCCATCGCGGCGCCCTACCCTCAGGCCCGCACCGCGCCGCTCTCCCCGCGCCTCTCCCAGGTCCATTCCCCCGCGCAGCTCCCCAATTCCACTTCCCCGCTCCTCCATCCGCCCCCCAAGAAGTTTGCCTAAAAACGATTCTTCAAAACGGTGGTGATTCCCCGATGGTGGCGGACTGGCGGAGTGGATTCTGATGGCCACGGTCCGGTATCCGACCGAAATCTCCGTCATCAAATACTAGGGCGGACGGTGGGGGAGGACGGCGGAGCGGTGGTGAGGTGGGGCGACTCTCGCCGGTGTCCTCCGACGGTGACCAGTGGGAGCCAAGGCAGCGTAGTTGCCGCCGTAGAGGAGGTAGGAGGGGCGGAGGTAGTTGCAGGCGGCGGCGATGAAGGCTCTGACGCCCTCTCCAAGGAAATCTGCAGGCGGCTGCCGGCCTCAAAGGGGACGTGGGCGCGGTGGAGCTCCGTCCTATCGTCCTCTCCTGCGCGCCGGGGTACAAGAGCTCGGAGGAGCGGCGGAATCGCGCGGGGGATAGGCGACGCCCATGAGCTCGGGGGAGTGGCGGAGTAGCGCTGGGAAGCGGCGGACGGGTGGGAGAACGGAGACCAAGATTCCAGTTTGGAATTGAAGTCACGGAGACCGAATTTGCTACGGTTTAGATGTTTTCGGGATTTGTTTGCAAAATTTCGTTTGTACTGCCGCTGCGACAAGTAATTCGGGCCGGAGGGAGTAGTTTATATAGGGACAAAATATGCAAGGTTTGTGCATGCTTAGCAAAATAGTTTTGACATTAGACTCAACGCTGTCAATTAGCTAGGTTATCCTACATGAGAATCGTGAGGATTTTTCTAGCGCCGTAGCGATTTGAGGAAGCAGAGAAGATACTCTTTTTGTGCACAGGGCGTGCTGAAAGTAACACCACACTGCAAAAAATTTACCAAGTTCTAACAGTCTAAGCCACACAGAAACTGAACTAGGACTCGTGCATGCTCCAGTAAACTTTGATTTGTCATATAAAAGCATAGCAGAATGTAATTTTGTAAAGGAGTATAGCAGAGTGCAAGTAACTGTGTATATATACACTGACTACTGCAGTACTGTATCATGTTCATGCTCCAATACACTTTGATTTGTCATATAAAAGAACATTTTTATGACAGATGCACCGGTGGTTCCGACTTACTCCTGGATATATAACTGTTTTTTTTATGTGCATTAAATCAATGATTGCTTGCTTTTGTTAGTTTTGGAGGTGTAGGGAGAGGTTAATTGAACCATCTAGATGCAGATTCATGTCATTTTATTGCAGCTGGCTATAACACACATCTCCGAAATACTAGCAAACTGCATTGTGCACTATTCCGAAACTGAAAACTGCTTGCTCTGTGCTTTCCCTTTGCTCTGTTGACAGAGCCGAAGAAGAAACGCGGCCGTGGGGGTAAACAGCAGAAAGTGCCTTCCACTGATGATGCAGGTATGCATGCCTACAATTTGGCAAGATCTGATTAGCAGAGTGCAAGTAACTGTGTATATATACACTGACTACTGCAGTACTGTATCATGTTCATGCTCCAATACACTTTGATTTGTCATATAAAAGAACATTTTTATGACAGATGCACCGGTGGTTCCGATGGTGAAACCTCAGGCGGACAACACTCAAACTTCAGGTATGTTTAATTGTTTAGAACTAACTTAAGGAACAGCAGCCTGAAGGTAGAATCATTTGAGGTGTTAGATGATCATTTATATGTCTGTTTCATGAGATTTTGTTAATTATGTGATTATGCCTGTAGTGCACAAAACATGAGTTATATCACTGTGTCATGTTCAGTTGAGAATTAGAGAGCAAGGTCTGGTACACCGTACACGGTGGAGACTTACTCCTGGATATATAACTGTTTTTTTATGTGCATTAAATCAATGATTGCTTGCTTTTGTTAGTTTTGGAGGTGTAGGGAGAGGTTAATTGAACCATCTAGATGCAGATTCATGTCATTTTATTGCAGCTGGCTATAACACACATCTCCGAAATACTAGCAAACTGCATTGTGCACTATTCCGAAACTGAAAACTGCTTGCTCTGTGCTTTCCCTTTGCTCTGTTGACAGAGCCGAAGAAGAAACGCGGCCGTGGGGGTAAACAGCAGAAAGTGCCTTCCACTGATGATGCAGGTATGCATGCCTACAATTTGGCAAGATCTGATTAGAGATGATGTCATCATTTTATGTCTTTTGTTTTCCTTGAAGAAGATGTTAAATATGCACGATTTTTGTGACAGAGCCAGAGCTGCCGGCGCCAGAGCAACAGCTGGAGCTGCTGCCGAAGCAGCCGGACCAAGGTGGTAACTTTCTCCAAGTTGATTCTTAAACTTATAGGTCGTGTTAAACTAGTAACGGAGAGGTTGAGCAGCTATCATTCATTCATTCATGAAACATTCTAGTGGGAGCTGTATAGATCACATTTTCTTCCATTGACTGCACCTTGTTTCCTGGTTAGAATCCGAGTTAGAAGGTTTCCCATGTATGGATGCATGGGCTTCCCAGTCATGTCATTTTATTGCAGCTGGCTATAACACACATCTCCGAAATACTAGCAAACTGCATTGTGCACTATTCTGAAACTGAAAACTGCTTGCTCTGTGCTTTCCCTTTGCTCTGTTGACAGAGCCGAAGAAGAAACGCGTCCGTGCGAGTAAACCGCAGAAAGTGCCTTCCCCTGATGATGGGTCTGCAGGTATATATACACTGACTACTGCAGTACTGTATCATGTTCATGCTCCAATACACTTTGATTTTTGTGACAGTGACAAAGGTGAAGGCGGTGAACACCCAAGCTCAAATTAGCCCGTCAGGTATGCATGCCTACAATTTGGCAAGATCTGATTAGAGATGATGTCATCATTTTATGTCTTTTGTTTTCCTTGAAGAAGATGTTAAATATGCACGATTTTTGTGACAGAGCCAGAGCTGCCGGCGCCAGAGCAACAGCTGGAGCTGCAGCCGAAGCAGCCGGACCAAGGTGGTAACTTTCTCCAAGTTGATTCTTAAACTTATAGGTCGTGTTAAACTAGTAACGGAGAGGTTGAGCAGCTATCATTCATTCATTCATGAAACATTCTAGAACTGGCCAACGATAGCCTCCATAGGAAGTGAAGAATTTTGCTTGGGAGCTGTATAGATCACAATCGAGGGGATCAAAGTAAGAGAGGCGGGCGTGCATGTGTGGCGGCTATGGCCTAGGACCTAGGAGGCTAGGATGCAGGAGAGGATCGATTTTTGTGCAGTGCCTGACGTTTTGGGCCTTTTGGAGGGGATCAATGTGTTTGGCTACGACTTGAGAAGCAAGAGGCATCTTGTTGGGCCTTTTGTTGGACCAAGAACAACACATAACTACATGAGGTTATTAAAATATTTCCTATTTTAGGCTTACATATGCCTGTTTTACCATGCACGCTTAAGCCGCGCTTAAGCTCGCTTAAGCAGTAGTTCCTCTAGGCAGAGCCTCACCGCTCGCTTAGCGCTCAGCGCTTTTTTGAACCTTGCATGGGAAACATCTTCACCGCCAGGACAATAATAACAGGAAAAACCAACTATGCCATGTATAGTTAGCATACATGTACCATAATCCATAAGAAATTCAAGGTCTGATATGGGTAATAACTGAAGTAACTAAAAATATGTCTAGATTGGGAGCGGGCAACCCATGACACAAGTGCTAATGAAACGGATGAGCAAAAGAAGATTGAAAATAGGTAAAGAAAACACATGACAGAAGTGCTAACCTATTGATATTCGCCGGAGTTGCCCCAATTCGTCGGAGCTCCGCCGGAGAAGAGGAAGAAGGGGCCGCCCGATCTCGGCCATCCCCGACGCCGCCGCTACCCTCCTCCGACTCCCCGTCGTCCTTCGGTTCCTCTACGCCCTTCGCCGACCCTCGTCGGACCCCCGGTGAGCCTCCCCCGTGCCCCACATCGCCGGCTAGGGTTAGAGCCCGTGGAGTTCTGTTCATCGGGGAAGATGACTGTGAGCCGTCCGATTGATTCTAATCGGAGGGCCAGCCTTCCCCAATACCTCTTCGCTTGTTTTTTTTTTCTTTTCCGCAGTAGAGCAGGCCGTGCGTGCCCTGCGCTGTGCGCATCGCCCCGTGGGCCGGCCCAGTTAGGGTTCCCGCCGAGTCTTTTGAATTCAAACATTTTATTTCCATTTTAGTTAGAAAACCTACTCAGTAGGTTTAGTAAAAATTAAATAATTCAAATTCTACTGAACCAAATCTAGTTATTCTAATTTTCTTTGAAAGCTTATCAAATTCACTACAATCTCCAATTGGTTTCATGTCAAGATTATTGATAGATCACCTGCAGCAAAAATAACACCACAGTGACTTTTTCAACTTCAAACATTTATTTAAAAATAACTACAAGTTATTTTGAGGTGATTCCAACTCTCAAAAATCACATTTCATATACTCTATCCAAATCTGCAAAAATATCATATGGTTGTTATAGAAGATCTGGGTGTGGATATAAAAGAATGGCTATGTGGCTATTTCCAACTCTTTTAAATCATTAGAAAGTATTATGAAATCATTATGAGATGTAGCATCTCTTTTAAATCACATTACCAAGTGATTACATATGAGGTGATGATCTTGGTCAACATGAGCCCATATTTTAATTTTTGGTGAATATTAAATCTTAATAATCATATTTCAATGTGTAGAAAATACTTCACAAATAAGAATAAAGCAAAACCCTATATGCATATTGCCTCATTATGCAAAAGTGTGAATCTTTGCTTAAGCTAACCCTAGGTGGTTCGCTTGCTTCCTAAATTCCTAATATATTCCAATATGAATATTAGACCCAAACAAACCCAAAGGAATCAAAAGAAAACAAGACAAGAAGCAAAATCACTCACATATGAAATGGTGACAATAGCCATTTTTGCAAATCTTAACCACAAGCATCCTTGCTTGGTTTTGATGGTTGCTAAATGTTATTATACATATATAATGACTTTTAGGTCAAAGCAAAACCAAAGAAAAGCAATGGAAATCAAAATAGCAAATAATGGGATGAGATGGCTATGTTCATTTTTGGCCATTTTCTCATCTCACCTCTATTGCCTCTAATTCTTCAAGGACTTCACTCCTAAATGTTCTAAATAATATAACTTGAATATAGGAACCCATTTGACCCAAAGCCAAGTGAAGAAAATCACCACATTGCCATTTGAGCATTTTGGCTATCTTAAAAACCCTTAATTCTTACCATCTTTGAGCCTCTCCCATTCTTCTTTTCTAATCTAAAAATTCTTAGATCTTTGCCCACATGCCTAGACCAAGTGACAAAGAACACAAGCCCACTTGAGAAACTTCAAAAATATTTTTTATGAATATTTGAGGAATTTCGAAATTTGGACAAAAATTGCAGAGACCACTTATACACTTTATGAAACCACCCTTCCACTCCTCCCCTTGACCTCTCCTTCCACACAATGACTCCTTGGACTACCCCTAGCACACCCCTAAAAGGAATTTTCAAAAGTCCAAACTTTTTTCTTGCACCCATTTTGTCGAACACCTTTGTGTATGCAAATTGCCAAAATTCTCACCAACTCTTTTAGCTCAGTAAAAGCCATTTTTACCACCCCACTTGTTGGGCACTGACCTCCACACTCCCTCAGCACCTTCCCCTGCCACCAGGAGCAGTGCCATTGACCTATGGAGGAGAGAAAGAGTGAGGCCATGCTCATATGCTCACATCACTCACCTCTCACCTCACCTCAGTGCCTCCATCCCCTCTAGCCTTGCACTCCGTGCCTCAGCAGTACCTTCTCACCCCACTGCACCCTCCCCAGCAACTCCAAGTCAAAGGAGAGCACGGGCCACTCCAAGCCAAGCCATGCCCGAGCATGCCCATGCCACCCCAACGTCGACCCAGTGCTGCACGTCGTGCCAGCCTCGCCACCGATGTCCTGCACGCTCCTCACACTCCCGATGCACGCCCACGCAACCCCCAGCCCGAGCCGTGCCCTGTAGCAACGAGCAAACCCGTGAACTTTTTGTGCCAGGTGATGCCGACGGGCACCGAGTGTGCACGAGCCTCCCCCGTCAGCACAAACCATCGCACCACCTCTCCCTGCTCTCACCTGCTCCCCGTGACCCCAGGACCCCAGTAGACAAGCTCCCTGCCACCCCCGTGCTCCACGATGACGATACGACAACGACTTCTCTGCCTCTGCCATCGACGGACACCGACGCGCGCCTACTGTGCTTGACCACCTCCCGCTGTTCCACGAGCACCATGACAATCCCTGCACCTCTCTGCACCGCCCCATGCCCTCGCCCACGACGCGGGTGCACTGTGACGACGTCGACGGCGACCGTCACCCGTGATGCACCGGCCGCTCGTCGAGCCTATAAAATGAGACCTCCCCTTCCACTTCTGAGCACACCACAACGCTCCCCATCTCCCACTGATCATCCCTGAGTAGCCACATTGCAAGTCGTCGCCGGAGTTGCCCCAATTCGTCGGAGCTCCGCCGGAGAAGAGGAAGAAGGGGCCGCCCGATCTCGGCCATCCCCGACGCCGCCGCTACCCTCCTCCGACTCCCCGTCATCCTCCGGTTCCTCTACGCCCTTCGCCGACCCTCGTCGGACCTCCGGTGAGCCTCCCCCGTGCCCCACATCGCCGGCTAGGGTTAGAGCCCGTGGAGTTCTGTTCATCGGGGAAGATGACTGTGAGCCGTCCGATTGATTCTAATCGGAGGGCCAGCCTTCCCCAATACCTCTTCGCTTGTTTTTTTTTCTTTTCCGCAGTAGAGCAGGCCGTGCGTGCCCTGCTTGTGTCTTGCATCGCCCGTGGGCCGGCCCAGTTAGGGTTCCCGCCGAGTCTTTTGAATTCAAACATTTTATTTCCATTTTAGTTAGAAAACCTACTCAGTAGGTTTAGTAAAAATTAAATAATTCAAATTCTACTGAACCAAATCTAGTTATTCTAATTTTCTTTGAAAGCTTATCAAATTCACTACAATCTCCAATTGGTTTCATGTCAAGATTATTAATAGATCACCTGCAGCAAAAATAACACCACAGTGACTTTTTCAACTTCAAACATTTATTTAAAAATAACTACAAGTTATTTTGAGGTGATTCCAACTCTCAAAAATCACATTTCATATACTCTATCCAAATCTGCAAAAATATCATATGGTTGTTATAGAAGATCTGGGTGTGGATATAAAAGAATGGCTATGTGGCTATTTCCAACTCTTTTAAATCATTAGAAAGTATTATGAAATCATTATGAGATGTAGCATCTCTTTTAAATCACATTACCAAGTGATTACATATGAGGTGATGATCTTGGTCAACATGAGCCCATATTTTAATTTTTGGTGAATATTAAATCTTAATAATCATATTTCAATGTGTAGAAAATACTTCACAAATAAGAATAAAGCAAAACCCTATATGCATATTGCCTCATTATGCAAAAGTGTGAATCTTTGCTTAAGCTAACCCTAGGTGGTTCGCTTGCTTCCTAAATTCCTAATATATTCCAATATGAATATTAGACCCAAACAAACCCTAAGGAATCAAAAGAAAACAAGACAAGAAGCAAAATCACTCACATATGAAATGGTGACAATAGCCATTTTTGCAAATCTTAACCACAAGCATCCTTGCTTGGTTTTGATGGTTGCTAAATGTTATTATACATATATATAATGACTTTTAGGTCAAAGCAAAACCAAAGAAAAGCAATGGAAATCAAAATAGCAAATAATGGGATGAGATGGCTATGTTCATTTTTGGCCATTTTCTCATCTCACCTCTATTGCCTCTAATTCTTCAAGGACTTCACTCCTAAATGTTCTAAATAATATAACTTGAATATAGGAACCCATTTGACCCAAAGCCAAGTGAAGAAAATCACCACATTGCCATTTGAGCATTTTGGCTATCTTAAAAACCCTTAATTCTTACCATCTTTGAGCCTCTCCCATTCTTCTTTTCTAATCTAAAAATTCTTGGATCTTTGCCCACATGCCTAGACCAAGTGACAAAGAACACAAGCCCACTTGAGAAACTTCAAAAATATTTTTTATGAATATTTTAGGAATTTCGAAATTTGGACAAAAATTGCAGAGACCACTTATACACTTTATGAAACCACCCTTCCACTCCTCCCCTTGACCTCTCCTTCCACACAATGACTCCTTGGACTACCCCTAGCACACCCCTAAAAGGAATTTTCGAAAGTCCAAACTTTTTTCTTGCACCCATTTTGTCGAACACCTTTGTGTATGCAAATTGCCAAAATTCTCACCAACTCTTTTAGCTCAGTAAAAGCCATTTTTACCACCCCACTTGTTGGGCACTGACCTCCACACTCCCTCAGCACCTTCCCCTGCCACCAGGAGCAGTGCCATTGACCTATGGAGGAGAGAAAGAGTGAGGTCATGCTCATATGCTCACATCACTCACCTCTCACCTCACCTCAGTGCCTCCATCCCCTCTAGCCTTGCACTCCGTGCCTCAGCAGTACCTTCTCACCCCACTGCACCCTCCCCAGCAACTCCAAGTCAAAGGAGAGCACGGGCCACTCCAAGCCAAGCCATGCCCGAGCATGCCCATGCCACCCCAACGTCGACCCAGTGATGCACGTCGTGCCAGCCTCGCCACCGGTGTCCTGCACGCTCCTCACACTCCCAGTAGCACGCCCACGCAACCCCCAGCCCGAGCCATGCCCTGTAGCAACGAGCAAACCCGTGAACTTTTTGTGCCAGGTGATGCCGACGGGCACCGAGTGTGCACGAGCCTCCCCCGTCAGCACACACCATCGCACCACCTCTCCCTGCTCTCACCTGCTCCCCGTGACCCCAGGACCCCAGTAGACAAGCTCCCTGCCACCCCCGTGCTCCACGATGACGATACGACGACGACTTCTCCGCCTCTGCCATCGACGGACACCGACGCGCGCCCACTGTGCTTGACCACCTCCCGCTGTTCCACGAGCACCATGACGATCCCTGCACCTCTCTGCACCGCCCCATGCCCTCGCCCACGACGCGGGTGCACTGTGACGACGTCGACGGCGACCGTCACCCGTGACGCACCGGCCGCTCGTCGAGCCTATAAAATGAGACCTCCCCCTCCACTTCTGAGCACACCACAACACTCCCCATCTCCCACTGATCATCCCTGAGTAGCCACATCGCAAATCGTAGCCGGAGTTGCCCCAATTCGTCGGAGCTCCGCCGGAGAAGAGGAAGAATTTGTTGGTATGAAGACCGCCACAATGAGTCTGGGGACATTGTCGACATTCACTGCCAACCAAGGCAGAGGATAAGGATTAAGGAATAGCTGCAACTCCTCATTCAGTACAAGGTACCAGTACAACCACTGCAGCTGTGGCCACCAGGAAGCTTACAGATATCACCCCTCAACAGTTTTAGGGAGACGAGGATGTCGAGGAAAACAGTGCTTGGAAAGCCCAGGTTGCAGACTTGCCACTGGACAGTTTCGTTGTGCCACAGAGAAGCAAGTCTAGGAATGCAAGAAATTAAAGCTTGCTTAGGGAATGCAAATATGGTCTTGAAACAGGAAGCCCAGGCATCACTGAACTTTTCTTTTCCAAAAAGGATGATGTAATTCATCAATGGACATGGTGTGCAGGACATGGTTTCAGAGAGAAAAACATCAATTTTCCACAAGCGCTAGCTAAAAGAACTTTACTAGGAG
Source organism: Lolium perenne (assembly GCF_019359855.2). NCBI lineage: Eukaryota > Viridiplantae > Streptophyta > Magnoliopsida > Poales > Poaceae > Lolium > Lolium perenne. The sequence continues at coordinate 255,719,138 of NC_067248.2, read as the reverse complement.
AATGAAGAGAGAAAGCTGGGAGACTAACAGGCATCTTCTCTACACTAACTGGGAGATTGACAGCCATCTTCTCTATGTTTCAGACGGACAGAAGCAATTTTTTTCATCAAGTTGCAGAGGAACTGAATGCAAGAGCCAGGAATTAGAAGGTGAAAGACTACCATGGCACCACAGAGATCGATGTGGTATACACCAACGATCCTGCGAAGGTGGAGCGAAAAACATTTGTCGGCTTGGATCTCGAGTACACCAGGGGACCAGAGGACACAAGGGAAGCTCAACAGGTTGCCGTCATTCAGTGGTGGACCTAGGAAAATGTCGAAGCCTGGGCGCGCCGCAAGGCAATTAAAAAATTTCTCGGACAAACATAAACATCATATGAATACAGGGGCCTAAATTAAGAACTGAACAAAAATTGAACAAAGGAAATAAAGACCTTACCTATTTGTCATCTGCCTACTAAATTCGAGCTTGAATTTTTGCCTCGCTGTGCTCGCGGGCACTTGCCGCCGCCGGATGCGGGTGTGTACTGAATTTCCCAATCTCTCTTAGGTACCTAATTTTTCCTAAATCTCGGGACGAGATTTTGTTTAAGGGGGGAAGGTTTGTAACACCTCAAAATTTCCAAAAAACAATTAAAACTTTATTTTTCCAATTCCCAAAAATTGGAACCAACAAAAACTTTTCTTAAAAATGTTTTGGGTTGGAATGCTTGCAAGTGATCCCTTGCAATTGGATTGAAATTGTTTGTGTGAAGTATTTCTAAAACCCTAATGCACCTAATCCACAAACCCTAGGTCAAAGAAATTTAAAAGAAATAAAAGAAATAAAATAGAAATAAAAAGATGCATTAATATGCATTTCAATCACTTTGCCAAATCTTGTGAAACATAATCTTTGAACCTCTACCACTACTTGTTAGTGATGAATGACAAGTGACAAAAATATAAAACCCTAATCCCAAGGATCTTTTGAAAGCAAATCAAAATAAAAGGAAAAATGAAATAAAATGCATATAAGTGAAATAGGCATAATATGAACTTTTTGCCAAATGCCACATAGAGTATTTTCCTTGTGTGGGAATTGATCCAATGAACTCCAATGACTTATAGGACCAATCTAAACCCAACCCAATGAAAATAAAATAAAGAGAAGAACAAAATAAAAATCTACACCCTTATATGCATATTGCCTCATTATGCAAAAGTGTGAATCTTTGCTTAAGCTAACCCTAGGTGGTTTGCTTGCTTCCTAAATTCCTAATATATTCCAATATGAATATTAGACCCAAACAAACCCAAAGGAATCAAAAGAAAACAAGACAAGAAGCAAAATCACTCACATATGAAATGGTGACAATAGCCATTTTTGCAAATCTTAACCACAAGCATCCTTGCTTGGTTTTGATGGTTGCTAAATGTTATTATACATATATAATGACTTTTAGGTCAAAGCAAAACCAAAGAAAAGCAATGGAAATCAAAATAGCAAATAATGGGATGAGATGGCTATGTTCATTTTTGGCCATTTTCTCATCTCACCTCTATTGCCTCTAATTCTTCAAGGACTTCACTCCTAAATGTTCTAAATAATATAACTTGAATATAGGAACCCATTTGACCCAAAGCCAAGTGAAGAAAATCACCACATTGCCATTTGAGCATTTTGGCTATCTTAAAAACCCTTAATTCTTACCATCTTTGAGCCTCTCCCATTCTTCTTTTCTAATCTAAAAATTCTTGGATCTTTGCCCACATGCCTAGACCAAGTGACAAAGAACACAAGCCCACTTGAGAAACTTCAAAAATATTTTTTATGAATATTTGAGGAATTTCGAAATTTGGACAAAAATTGCAGAGACCACTTATACACTTTATGAAACCACCCTTCCACTCCTCCCCTTGACCTCTCCTTCCACACAATGACTCCTTGGACTACCCCTAGCACACCCCTAAAAGGAATTTTCAAAAGTCCAAACTTTTTTCTTGCACCCATTTTGTCGAACACCTTTGTGTATGCAAATTGCCAAAATTCTCACCAACTCTTTTAGCTCAGTAAAAGCCATTTTTACCACCCCACTTGTTGGGCACTGACCTCCACACTCCCTCAGCACCTTCCCCTGCCACCAGGAGCAGTGCCATTGACCTATGGAGGAGAGAAAGAGTGAGGCCATGCTCATATGCTCACATCACAACCTCACCTCAGTGCCTCCATCCCCTCTAGCCTTGCACTCCGTGCCTCAGCAGTACCTTCTCACCCCACTGCACCCTCCCCAGCAACTCCAAGTCAAAGGAGAGCACGGGCCACTCCAAGCCAAGCCATGCCCGAGCATGCCCATGCCACCCCAACGTCGACCCAGTGCTGCACGTCGTGCCAGCCTCGCCACCGGTGTCCTGCACGCTCCTCACACTCCCAGTAGCACGCCCACGCAACCCCCAGCCCGAGCCGTGCCCTGTAGCAACGAGCAAACCCGTGAACTTTTTGTGCCAGGTGATGCCGACGGGCACCGAGTGTGCACGAGCCTCCCCCGTCAGCACACACCATCGCACCACCTCTCCCTGCTCTCACCTGCTCCCCGTGACCCCAGGACCCCAGTAGACAAGCTCCCTGCCACCCCCGTGCTCCACGATGACGATACGACAACGACTTCTCCGCCTCTGCCATCGACGGACACCAACGCGCGCCCACTGTGCTTGACCACCTCCCGCTGTTCCACGAGCACCATGACAATCCCTGCACCTCTCTGCACCGCCCCATGCCCTCGCCCACGACGCGGGTGCACTGTGACGACGTCGACAGCGACCGTCACCCGTGACGCACCGGCCGCTCGTCGAGCCTATAAAATGAGACCTCCCCCTCCACTTCTGAGCACACCACAACGCTCCCCATCTCCCACTGATCATCCCTGAGTAGCCACATTGCAAGTCGTCGCCGGAGTTGCCCCAATTCGTCGGAGCTCCGCCGGAGAAGAGGAAGAAGGGGCCGCTCGATCTCGGCCATCCCCGACGCCGCCGCTACCCTCCTCCGACTCCCCGTCGTCCTCCGGTTCCTCTACGCCCTTCGCCGACCCTCGTCGGACCTCCGGTGAGCCTCCCCCGTGCCCCACATCGCCGGCTAGGGTTAGAGCCCGTGGAGTTCTGTTCATCGGGGAAGATGACTGTGAGCCGTCCGATTGATTCTAATCGGAGGGCCAGCCGTCCCCTATACCTCTTCGCTTGTTTTTTTCTTTGCCGCAGTAGAGCAGGCCGTGCGTGCCCTGCGCTGTGCGCATCGCCCCGTGGGCCGGCCCAGTTAGGGTTCCCGCCGAGTCTTTTGAATTCAAACATTTTATTTCCATTTTAGTTAGAAAACCTACTCAGTAGGTTTAGTAAAAATTAAATAATTCAAATTCTACTGAACCGAATCTAGTTATTCTAATTTTCTTTGAAAGCTTATCAAATTCACTACAATCTCCAATTGGTTTCATGTCAAGATTATTGATAGATCACCTGCAGCAAAAATAACACCACAGTGACTTTTTCAACTTCAAACATTTATTTAAAAATAACTACAAGTTATTTTGAGGTGATTCCAACTCTCAAAAATCACATTTCATATACTCTATCCAAATCTGCAAAAATACTACACTAACTGGGAGATTGACAGCCATCTTCTCTATGTTTCAGACGGACAAAAGCAATTTTTTTCATCAAGTTGCAGAGGAACTGAATGCAAGAGCCAGGAATTAGAAGGTGAAAGACTACCATGGCACCACAGAGATCGATGTGGTATACACCAACGATCCTGCGAAGGTGGAGCGAAAAACATTTGTCGGCTTGGATCTCGAGTACACCAGGGGACCAGAGGACACAAGGGAAGCTCAACAGGTTGCCGTCATTCAGTGGCGGACCTAGGAAAATGTCGAAGCCTGGGCGCGCCGCAAGGCAATTAAAAAATTTCTCGGACAAACATAAACATCATATGAATACAGGGGCCTAAATTAATTTGAAAACCGGAACTGAACAAAAATTGAACAAAGGAAATAAAGACCTTACCTATTTGTCATCTGCCTACTAAATTCGAGCTTGAATTTTTGCCTCGCTGTGCTCGCGGGCACTTGCCGCCGCCGGATGCGGCTGTGTTGGGAAAATTGAAACTTGTGCTTCCATTATCATTGAAAATTGCATCGAGATTCTCCATATACTTCACAATGAGTTGGATGGCCATGTGATCCTGGGATGCAAAGTTCTGTTGTTATCCATGGTAGAGTGAGACATCCCAACCTTGTAACTCTGCTAGGAGCATGCTCACCGTCATATACACTGGTCTATGAGGTCTTACCAAATGGTAGCCTTGAAGACTTTTTTCCATGTGCGAATAAGAGGCGAACTCTGACGTGGCAAGTTCGAGTCCATGTTGTTGCTGAGATATGTTCAGCTCTGATCTTTTTGCATGAGAACAAATCAGATCCAATTGTTCATGGAGATCTTAAGCCTACCGTCGTGTCTGGAGCAGGAGCGGCTCGACGCGGAGGAGGCCGCCGACTACCACTGTGTCTGGGACCTGGGTTTGTCTGACTACCGCCGTGTTTGGGACTAGAGGCATTTGATTTACATCGAGACTTTTGAACAGTGAGATTTGTTGGGTTGCGGAGGCGAATTGCCCCTAAATCTTTTGCGACCGAGATTGCACGATCGATCTGAGTATGAACTCCCATAACTTCATCCGCCTCAAGCTCGGAAAGAAGAAGAGGTTGCCGGCGCCGTCCGTCGAGTTCCACGCGCTCGAAAGCTTGTCCCTCCCGGGCAGCAGCGTCGACCTCGCCGTCTTGCTCCCGCGCTGTCCACGCCTGCGCGTGCTCTGCTTCGACGTGAGCCCATTCCTCGACAACAGCTTCACCGTCAAGGTCCACTCAGCACCATGGTAATGTTCGTCCAGTCAACGTCCTTGAGCTGGTACTCACGGCAACCACCTTCGATAACATGCCCTAGTTTTCTGCACAAAAAAATGGTGAATCCCATTAGCAACATAAAACCATGTGGCTATGCTAGTGCACTCCAAACATATTTAGCTAGTGGACAATTGAAGAAACTATTTACACACGGTTCATCCCTAAGGCCTAACTTGGTTCCATGTTTATTAGCCAAAACCGGACCTGCATTAACACCAGTTCTGGTTCACCTCCAGTTGATGCATCCTTTCTTCCAAAGAGTCCTCGAGTGCTTGTTCCTTCGACTGCAATTGTTCTCGCAAGGCAACCAGTTCATCGTCCTTCTCATCAAGCTTGTCTCGCAAGTCCCCGAGCAAGTTGGTGATATATTGAGGAAAAGGATTTGTATCATACCAGGCGAAGAAGTCACATTTGACAGACTAATGCAAACAAAATATATATATGAGCATATTAGACAAAATAAAATGTCCGGAATCAACAAAGATCAAACAAACTAACTTACTTGAGGAAGCATGCAATTGAGGTACCTCCTCCCTGGGAACTTCGACCACGAGATGAATATTCCGGCCGGCTGTTTGCAAAGGCAGAACTCGTGTGGCGTGTAGCCCAATGGATCGTGGCGGTATGGTACCGGCGACTTCCTCCGCAACCTGGTCCCTAGGGACGACGGTGGCTGGAAGGATACCGGGGAACTGCTCTCCCTCGCCAGCGAGGACCGCGGCTGGAAGCGCTCTGCCGACTGCTCCTGGAAGGGAGCCGGCGAACGGCTCTCTCTCGCCGGCGACAACCGCGGCTGGAAGGGCACCGGCGACGGCTGCGGCTGGAAGGACACCAGGGAACTGCTCTCCCTCACCAGCAAGGACCGCGGCTGGAAGCGCCCCGGCGACGCCTGGAAGGGCGCCGGCGAACTGCTCTTCCTCGCCGGCGACAAATGCGGCTGGAAGGGCACATGCGAACTGCTCTCCCCAGTCCGCGACTCGAAGGCCCCCCCGGACGAACTGCCCTCCCCCTCCCACTGCTGCCACGGCCGCATCTGTGACCCGTCCCCCCCCCATTGGCCACCCTAGATCCAGGTGAACGGGAGGTGAGCAATGAACCTGCTGTCCTACAATAGAGAAAATGAAAAGTTGTGTATTAGCACGGTAATAAAAGGAAATACGTAAGCATGAACTCATTGTCATTCAATTTTTATCGAACATGAACAGAAAATATGTGGCTCCATCCTATAGGCTACCCGGCAATTCTTAACATGCCCATCAAGGAGTCCTTGAACACGCTGCATGCCATACGAGACAGAGCTATGCCTCTGCGTTCTGTCTACTCTCCCTCTAAGCTCTAGTCTTTGTGGATCCATTGCAGTACTAAACAATAGCAAAAAAAGGCGTGCAATAAGAATACAAGATCTAGATTGCATGTCAACAAGCACTAACAAGCAGGGCCGGCCCTTGGGGGGGTCGAGCGGGGCAGGAGCCCGGGCCCAAAAACATAGGGGGCCGTCTCAGATGTTTGCATAGTATATGGTCCATTAGTCGTATAGAGATTCAAGAATAAATAAAGATAGAAGTACTAATTGGGCCAGACCAGATTTGATCCTTTCTAACATAGATTACAAGGAGGCAGGACTCCAGCAGATCGCTTCCTCTGTGTCGTGCGATCACCGATCAGCAGATCGCACGGATCTCGCAAGGGCTAGCGTCGAGTCCGAAGTCCCGTTCAGCAATTCCACAGTTCGTCTCGGTAAATCCACTCGCTTGATCGCTGGCTGCAGGCAGGAGGCTAACTAACTCAACACCCAAGAGGAACTAGCCTGATAGTGCGTCCGTGCGTGTGGCGTTCACTGCAGTCTGCACGCAGGTCCAATCCCTGATCAAAGATGAAACATCTCCCCAATTCTCTCTGATTATGCCCAAAATTCTAATTCTAGTTAACTGATTCGTAATTGTTCTTTTTATTTTTAGCTTGGTTGATTGGTTATGGCGCCTGATTCCAGTGCTAAGAAAAGGCAAAAGAGGATATATGAACAGAAGTTAATAGAATCACAGAGAGGATCATCTCATAAATAATTTATTTTTCACCATTTTATACATGTCTATCAGAAAAAAATAGCAATGAGCCCTCCTTCCGCGGCACGGTGACCAGCTACGAATGGCTGGCGAAGATGTTTCGCTGTAGAGAGGATGGACCGATGGAGGTGGTCAGTGGTGGTGTGTGACGGGCCAAAAAAATTGTGTATAGCTAACAGCATTGCCCAGCGATGCTTCGGCGTGAGGTAGAATGCAGGAGGCCGGCCAGAAACCGATTTGCTGCAGATTTTTCTAGAGGCGGCAAAGACAGTGGGCTGTAGAGTGTTCCAGAATAGTCGGCACATTCACAACGTGGCCGTCGCATCGGACAAAGAGGCCAGGCGGCTCGGCCGGCGCGACATCCTCGTCTCCTTCCGCGGCACGGTGACCAGCTACGAATGGCTGGCTAATTTCATGAACGCGCTCTGTGGACGGCGGCCGTCGACCAAGAAAACCCTAGGAGGAGGGGGGAGGGGAGAAGGCGGGATGGCTCACCGGAGACCAGTCGCCGGAGGAAGATCCCGTCGGTGCCGTCGTGATTTGCTCGCTCAGTCCCCGCCGCCGTCTCCTTTCCCCGCCGCCGTCAGCTCCTGTAGCCGCCCGTCGTCTCCCTCTCTCACTTTCCACGGGGCTAGGGTCGTGGGGGAGAAGACGCCAGGCAGAGGCTTACCTAATCCTGGCCATCGGGCCGGGTTATTTTGGGCCGCCGGGAAGCACGACCAAAGGCACGGCCTGAAGCACCGTATCTTGCAGGTTGCTGCCTTCTTGGCAGGGTTATTCCGTTCCGGCCTAATCAGGAGGGTGCTAGTCGTTGCCCTCGGGCGCATGATCAACGAGTAGGACCTTAATGGTTGAAAGTTCTTGTGGATGTTTGTTAGTACTAGGGTACTATCCAGAATGCGAATATTTTACTGTATAAAACTGCACAATCGATTCCCCTTTGTCCAATTTGCAGATGATTTACTGCCGTGATGATGTGTGCTACGTCCCTCTGCACCAAGCCATCCAGACGGAATCGACAAGCGAGCACCATGTAGAGTGGCATCTGAATTTTGAGATATTTATTAGGATCATTGAGAGGAAATAATTAGCGACTTGTGTGTGTGAAGGTACCAGCTGGAGGCGCTCGAGAGGGCGATGAACGGGAACACAGTAGTCCGCCATCCCGTTCCCCAGCTGCCTGATGTTGAGCTTAGTATCCCCAGGGTCTTCGCCCCTGGCGATCGCTAGTGCAATATCCCCATGAGAGACTTGCATACCTACCGTATCTTGCAGGTTGCTGCCTTCTTGGCAGGGTTATTCCGTTCCGGCCTAATCAGGAGGGTGCTAGTCGTTGCCCTCGGGCGCATGATCAACGAGTAGGACCTTAATGGTTGAAAGTTCTTGTGGATGTTTGTTAGTACTAGGGTACTATCCAGAATGCGAATATTTTACTGTATAAAACTGCACAATCGATTCCCCTTTGTCCAATTTGCAGATGATTTACTGCCGTGATGATGTGTGCTACGTCCCTCTGCACCAAGCCGTCCAGACGGAATCGACAAGCGAGCACCATGTCATGTAGCACCGAGAGCGCAACACCATGGACATGGAGATCTGCACCACCACGCCATCCTCCCCGGCCCCCGCCGTGATCCTCAGCGACACCGACAACGACGACGACTCCACCACACTCTCGAGGCCCGCCCCTAAAGGCGAGGGCATAGACCGGTAGGTTGTCGACGAAGTCATCCTCGACGGGCAAGGCTGAAGGTACCAGCTGGAGGCGCTCGAGAGGGCGATGAACGGGAACACAGTAGTCCGCCATCCCGTTCCCCAGCTGCCTGATGTTGAGCTTAGTATCCCCAGGGTCTTCGCCCCTGCCGATCGCTAGTGCAATATCCCCATGAGAGACTTGCATACCTACCGTATCTTGCAGGTTGCTGCCTTCTTGGCGAGGTTATTCCGTTCCGGCCTAATCAGGAGGGTGCTAGTCGTTGCCCTCGGGCGCATGATCAACGAGTAGGACCTTAATGGTTGAAAGTTCTTGTGGATGTTTGTTAGTACTAGGGTACTATCCAGAATGCGAATATTTTAGTGTATAAAACTGCACAATCGATTCCCCTTTGTCCAATTTGCAGATGATTTACTGCCGTGATGATGTGTGCTACGTCCCTCTGCACCAAGCCGTCCAGACGGAATCGACAAGCGAGCACCATGGCATGGAGCACCGAGAGCGCAACACCATGGACATGGAGATCTGCACCACCACGCCATCCTCCCCGTCCCCCGCCGTGATCCTCAGCGACACCGACAACGACGACGACTCCACCACACTCTCGAGGCCCGCCCCCTAAAGGCGAGGGCATAGACCGGTAGGTTGTCGACGAAGTCATACTCGACGGGCAAGGCTGAAGGTACCAGCTGGAGGCGCTCGAGAGGGCGATGAACGGGAACACAGTAGTCCGCCATCCCGTTCCCCAGCTGCCTGATGTTGAGCTTAGTATCCCCAGGGTCTTCGCCCCTGGCGATCGCTAGTGCAATATCCCCATGAGAGACTTGCATACCTACCGTATCTTGCAGGTTGCTGCCTTCTTGGCAGGGTTATTCCGTTCCGGCCTAATCAGGAGGGTGCTAGTCGTTGCCCTCGGGCGCATGATCAACGAGTAGGACCTTAATGGTTGAAAGTTCTTGTGGATGTTTGTTAGTACTAGGGTACTATCCAGAATGCGAATATTTTACTGTATAAAACTGCACAATCGATTCCCCTTTGTCCAATTTGCAGATGATTTACTGCCGTGATGATGTGTGCTACGTCCCTCTGCACCAAGCCGTCCAGACGGAATCGACAAGCGAGCACCATCGCATGGAGCACCGAGAGCGCAACACCATGGACATGGAGATCTGCACCACCACGCCATCCTCCCCGTCCCCCGCCGTGATCCTCAGCGACACCGACAACGACGACGACTCCACCACACTCTCGAGGCCCGCCCCCTAAAGGCGAGGGCATAGACCGGTAGGTTGTCGATGAAGTCATCCTCGACGGGCAAGGCTGGAAGGTCACCGACGAGCTGCTATCCCCTGGCGGTGACGGCTGCACCGGCGACCAGCTCCCCCGCACCGGCGACGGCTGGAAGCCCACCCCCGAGCTCCCCTCCCCTGGCGGTGACGGCTGCATCGGCGACCCGCTCCCCCACACCGGCGACCCTAGATCCAGGTGAATGGGAGGTCAGCAATGGGAAAAGCGCTACAAATGTAATAGCAAATTACTTCATGCTAACAACTACACAACCAAATGAAACTGCAGTTCGACAAATCAGAATGACCAAAACAAGCTGCGAGGTGAAACGAGGATTGCCTGGTGGCTGACGTGCCGGGGGCGTGGCTGAATAGGCCCCTGCATTTCTGGAGGCGGCAGCGGCGGTGGTGGTGGAGGCGGCGCCGGTGCTGGAGGAGGTGATAGTGGCGGTGGTGGTGGAGGAGGCGGCAGCGACGGTGGTGGTTCGGTCGCGGCAAGCAGAACACGCTTGCGGAGGACATGCACCAGGTGGTGATCTACCTTAGCCAGCAGCTCTACTCCAAAGATGTGCACTTCCTCACACCTCTTCCTCTCTGGAGCTCGAGATTCTGTAACCGTGCAAAATCATTTTCCGTGGGCTCTGTTGAACCCAGTTTCATCAAGTATGATGAGGCTGGATGTTCATGGGTTGTGCGTGCAAGACCAATGGTTGAAAGTTCTTGTGGATGTTTGTTAGTACTAGGGTACTATCCAGAATGCGAATATTTTACTGTATAAAACTGCACAATCGATTCCCCTTTGTCCAATTTGCAGATGATTTACTGCTGTGATGATGTGTGCTACGTCCCTCTGCACCAAGCCGTCCAGACGGAATCGACAAGCGAGCACCATGGCATGGAGCACCGAGAGCGCAACACCATGGACATGGAGATCTGCACCACCACGCCATCCTCCCCGTCCCCCGCCGTGATCCTCAGCGACACCGACAACGACGACGACTCCACCACACTCTCGAGGCCCGCCCCCTAAAGGCGAGGGCATAGACCGGTAGGTTGTCGACGAAGTCATCCTCGACGGGCAAGGCTGAAGGTACCAGCTGGAGGCGCTTGAGAGGGCGATGAACGGGAACACAGTAGTCCGCCATCCCGTTCCCCAGCTGCCTGATGTTGAGCTTAGTATCCCCAGGGTCTTCGCCCCTGGCGATCGCTAGTGCAATATCCCCATGAGAGACTTGCATACCTACCGTATCTTGCAGGTTGCTGCCTTCTTGGCAGGGTTATTCCGTTCCGGCCTAATCAGGAGGGTGCTAGTCGTTGCCCTCGGGCGCATGATCAACGAGTAGGACCTTAATGGTTGAAAGTTCTTGTGGATGTTTGTTAGTACTAGGGTACTATCCAGAATGCGAATATTTTACTGTATAAAACTGCACAATCGATTCCCCTTTGTCCAATTTGCAGATGATTTACTGCCGTGATGATGTGTGCTACGTCCCTCTGCACCAAGCCGTCCAGACGGAATCGACAAGCGAGCACCATGTAGAGTGGCATCTGAATTTTGAGATATTTATTAGGATCATTGAGAGGAAATAATTAGCGACTTGTGTGTGTGAAGGTACCAGCTGGAGGCGCTCGAGAGGGCGATGAACGGGAACACAGTAGTCCGCCATCCCGTTCCCCACCTGCCTGATGTTGAGCTTAGTATCCCCAGGGTCTTCGCCCCTGGCGATCGCTAGTGCAATATCCCCATGAGAGACTTGCATACCTACCGTATCTTGCAGGTTGCTGCCTTCTTGGCAGGGTTATTCCGTTCCGGCCTAATCAGGAGGGTGCTAGTCGTTGCCCTCGGGCGCATGATCAACGAGTAGGACCTTAATGGTTGAAAGTTCTTGTGGATGTTTGTTAGTACTAGGGTACTATCCAGAATGCGAATATTTTACTGTATAAAACTGCACAATCGATTCCCCTTTGTCCAATTTGCAGATGATTTACTGCCGTGATGATGTGTGCTACGTCCCTCTGCACCAAGCCGTCCAGACGGAATCGACAAGCGAGCACCATGGCATGGAGCACCGAGAGCGCAACACCATGGACATGGAGATCCGCACCACCACGCCATCCTCCCCGTCCCCGCCGTGATCCTCAGCGACACCGACAACGACGACGACTCCACCACACTCTCGAGGCCCGCCCCTAAAGGCGAGGGCATAGACCGGTAGGTTGTCGACGAAGTCATCCTCGACGGGCAAGGCTGAAGGTACCAGCTGGAGGCGCTCGAGAGGGCGATGAACGGGAACACAGTAGTCCGCCATCCCGTTCCCCAGCTGCCTGATGTTGAGCTTAGTATCCCCAGGGTCTTCGCCCCTGCCGATCGCTAGTGCAATATCCCCATGAGAGACTTGCATACCTACCGTATCTTGCAGGTTGCTGCCTTCTTGGCAGGGTTATTCCGTTCCGGCCTAATCGGAGGGTGCTAGTCGTTGCCCTCGGGCGCATGATCAACGAGTAGGACCTTAATGGTTGAAAGTTCTTGTGGATGTTTGTTAGTACTAGGGTACTATCCAGAATGCGAATATTTTAGTGTATAAAACTGCACAATCGATTCCCCTTTGTCCAATTTGCAGATGATTTACTGCCGTGATGATGTGTGCTCCGTCCCTCTGCACCAAGCCGTCCAGACGGAATCGACAAGCGAGCACCATGGCATGGAGCACCGAGAGCGCAACACCATGGACATGGAGATCTGCACCACCACGCCATCCTCCCCGTCCCCCGCCGTGATCCTCAGCGACACCGACAACGACGACGACTCCACCACACTCTCGAGGCCCGCCCCCTAAAGGCGAGGGCATAGACCGGTAGGTTGTCGACGAAGTCATACTCGACGGGCAAGGCTGAAGGTACCAGCTGGAGGCGCTCGAGAGGGCGATGAACGGGAACACAGTAGTCCGCCATCCCGTTCCCCAGCTGCCTGATGTTGAGCTTAGTATCCCCAGGGTCTTCGCCCCTGCCGATCGCTAGTGCAATATCCCCATGAGAGACTTGCATACCTACCGTATCTTGCAGGTTGCTGCCTTCTTGGCAGGGTTATTCCGTTCCGGCCTAATCAGGAGGGTGCTAGTCGTTGCCCTCGGGCGCATGATCAACGAGTAGGACCTTAATGGTTGAAAGTTCTTGTGGATGTTTGTTAGTACTAGGGTACTATCCAGAATGCGAATATTTTACTGTATAAAACTGCACAATCGATTCCCCTTTGTCCAATTTGCAGATGATTTACTGCCGTGATGATGTGTGCTACGTCCCTCTGCACCAAGCCGTCCAGACGGAATCGACAAGCGAGCACCATGGCATGGAGCACCGAGAGCGCAACACCATGGACATGGAGATCTGCACCACCACGCCATCCTCCCCGTCCCCCGCCGTGATCCTCGCCGACACCGACAACGACGACGACTCCACCACACTCGAGGCCCGCCCCTAAAGGCGAGGGCATAGACCGGTAGGTTGTCGACGAAGTCATCCTCGACGGGCAAGGCTGGAAGGTCGCCGACGAGCTGCTATCCCCTGGCGGTGACGGCTGCACCGGCGACCAGCTCCCCCGCACCGGCGACGGCTGGAAGCCCACCCCCGAGCTCCCCTCCCCTGGCGGTGACGGCTGCATCGGCGACCCGCTCCCCCACACCGGCGACCCTAGATCCAGGTGAATGGGAGGTCAGCAATGGGAAAAGCGCTACAAATGTAATAGCAAATTACTTCATGCTAACAACTACACAACCAAATGAAACTGCAGTTCGACAAATCAGAATGACCAAAACAAGCTGCGAGGTGAAACGAGGATTGCCTGGTGGCTGACGTGCCGGGGGCGTGGCTGAATAGGCCCCTGCATTTCTGGAGGCGGCAGCGGCGGTGGTGGTGGAGGCGGCGCCGGTGCTGGAGGAGGTGATAGTGGCGGTGGTGGTGGAGGAGGCGGCAGCGACGGTGGTGGTTCGGTCGCGGCAAGCAGAACACGCTTGCGGAGGACATGCACCAGGTGGTGATCTACCTTAGCCAGCAGCTCTACTCCAAAGATGTGCACTTCCTCACACCTCTTCCTCTCTGGAGCTCGAGATTACGTAACCGTGCAAAATCATTTTCCGTGGGCTCTGTTGAACCCAGTTTCATCAAGTATGATGAGGCTGGATGTTCATGGGTTGTGCGTGCAAGACCAATGGTTGAAAGTTCTTGTGGATGTTTGTTAGTACTAGGGTACTATCCAGAATGCGAATATTTTACTGTATAAAACTGCACAATCGATTCCCCTTTGTCCAATTTGCAGATGATTTACTGCTGTGATGATGTGTGCTACGTCCCTCTGCACCAAGCCGTCCAGACGGAATCGACAAGCGAGCACCATGGCATGGAGCACCGAGAGCGCAACACCATGGACATGGAGATCTGCACCACCACGCCATCCTCCCCGTCCCCCGCCGTGATCCTCAGCGACACCGACAACGACGACGACTCCACCACACTCTCGAGGCCCGCCCCCTAAAGGCGAGGGCATAGACCGGTAGGTTGTCGACGAAGTCATCCTCGACGGGCAAGGCTGAAGGTACCAGCTGGAGGCGCTTGAGAGGGCGATGAACGGGAACACAGTAGTCCGCCATCCCGTTCCCCAGCTGCCTGATGTTGAGCTTAGTATCCCCAGGGTCTTCGCCCCTGGCGATCGCTAGTGCAATATCCCCATGAGAGACTTGCATACCTACCGTATCTTGCAGGTTGCTGCCTTCTTGGCAGGGTTATTCCGTTCCGGCCTAATCAGGAGGGTGCTAGTCGTTGCCCTCGGGCGCATGATCAACGAGTAGGACCTTAATGGTTGAAAGTTCTTGTGGATGTTTGTTAGTACTAGGGTACTATCCAGAATGCGAATATTTTACTGTATAAAACTGCACAATCGATTCCCCTTTGTCCAATTTGCAGATGATTTACTGCCGTGATGATGTGTGCTACGTCCCTCTGCACCAAGCCGTCCAGACGGAATCGACAAGCGAGCACCATGTAGAGTGGCATCTGAATTTTGAGATATTTATTAGGATCATTGAGAGGAAATAATTAGCGACTTGTGTGTGTGAAGGTACCAGCTGGAGGCGCTCGAGAGGGCGATGAACGGGAACACAGTAGTCCGCCATCCCGTTCCCCACCTGCCTGATGTTGAGCTTAGTATCCCCAGGGTCTTCGCCCCTGGCGATCGCTAGTGCAATATCCCCATGAGAGACTTGCATACCTACCGTATCTTGCAGGTTGCTGCCTTCTTGGCAGGGTTATTCCGTTCCGGCCTAATCAGGAGGGTGCTAGTCGTTGCCCTCGGGCGCATGATCAACGAGTAGGACCTTAATGGTTGAAAGTTCTTGTGGATGTTTGTTAGTACTAGGGTACTATCCAGAATGCGAATATTTTACTGTATAAAACTGCACAATCGATTCCCCTTTGTCCAATTTGCAGATGATTTACTGCCGTGATGATGTGTGCTACGTCCCTCTGCACCAAGCCGTCCAGACGGAATCGACAAGCGAGCACCATGGCATGGAGCACCGAGAGCGCAACACCATGGACATGGAGATCTGCACCACCACGCCATCCTCCCCGTCCCCCGCCGTGATCCTCAGCGACACCGACAACGACGACGACTCCACCACACTCTCGAGGCCCGCCCCTAAAGGCGAGGGCATAGACCGGTAGGTTGTCGACGAAGTCATCCTCGACGGGCAAGGCTGAAGGTACCAGCTGGAGGCGCTCGAGAGGGCGATGAACGGGAACACAGTAGTCCGCCATCCCGTTCCCCAGCTGCCTGATGTTGAGCTTAGTATCCCCAGGGTCTTCGCCCCTGGCGATCGCTAGTGCAATATCCCCATGAGAGACTTGCATACCTACCGTATCTTGCAGGTTGCTGCCTTCTTGGCAGGGTTATTCCGTTCCGGCCTAATCAGGAGGGTGCTAGTCGTTGCCCTCGGGCGCATGATCAACGAGTAGGACCTTAATGGTTGAAAGTTCTTGTGGATGTTTGTTAGTACTAGGGTACTATCCAGAATGCGAATATTTTAGTGTATAAAACTGCACAATCGATTCCCCTTTGTCCAATTTGCAGATGATTTACTGCCGTGATGATGTGTGCTACGTCCCTCTGCACCAAGCCGTCCAGACGGAATCGACAAGCGAGCACCATGGCATGGAGCACCGAGAGCGCAACACCATGGACATGGAGATCTGCACCACCACGCCATCCTCCCCGTCCCCCGCCGTGATCCTCAGCGACACCGACAACGACGACGACTCCACCACACTCTCGAGGCCCGCCCCCTAAAGGCGAGGGCATAGACCGGTAGGTTGTCGACGAAGTCATACTCGACGGGCAAGGCTGAAGGTACCAGCTGGAGGCGCTCGAGAGGGCGATGAACGGGAACACAGTAGTCCGCCATCCCGTTCCCCAGCTGCCTGATGTTGAGCTTAGTATCCCCAGGGTCTTCGCCCCTGCCGATCGCTAGTGCAATATCCCCATGAGAGACTTGCATACCTACCGTATCTTGCAGGTTGCTGCCTTCTTGGCAGGGTTATTCCGTTCCGGCCTAATCAGGAGGGTGCTAGTCGTTGCCCTCGGGCGCATGATCAACGAGTAGGACCTTAATGGTTGAAAGTTCTTGTGGATGTTTGTTAGTACTAGGGTACTATCCAGAATGCGAATATTTTACTGTATAAAACTGCACAATCGATTCCCCTTTGTCCAATTTGCAGATGATTTACTGCCGTGATGATGTGTGCTACGTCCCTCTGCACCAAGCCGTCCAGACGGAATCGACAAGCGAGCACCATGGCATGGAGCACCGAGAGCGCAACACCATGGACATGGAGATCTGCACCACCACGCCATCCTCCCCGTCCCCCGCCGTGATCCTCAGCGACACCGACAACGACGACGACTCCACCACACTCTCGAGGCCCGCCCCCTAAAGGCGAGGGCATAGACCGGTAGGTTGTCGACGAAGTCATCCTCGACGGGCAAGGCTGGAAGGTCGCCGACGAGCTGCTATCCCCTGGCGGTGACGGCTGCACCGGCGACCAGCTCCCCCGCACCGGCGACGGCTGGAAGCCCACCCCCGAGCTCCCCTCCCCTGGCGGTGACGGCTGCATCGGCGACCCGCTCCCCCACACCGGCGACCCTAGATCCAGGTGAATGGGAGGTCAGCAATGGGAAAAGCGCTACAAATGTAATAGCAAATTACTTCATGCTAACAACTACACAACCAAATGAAACTGCAGTTCGACAAATCAAAATGACCAAAACAAGCTGCGAGGTGAAACGAGGATTGCCTGGTGGCTGACGTGCCGGGGGCGTGGCTGAATAGGCCCCTGCATTTCTGGAGGCGGCAGCGGCGGTGGTGGTGGAGGCGGCGCCGGTGCTGGAGGAGGTGATAGTGGCGGTGGTGGTGGAGGAGGCGGCAGCGACGGTGGTGGTTCGGTCGCGGCAAGCAGAACACGCTTGCGGAGGACATGCACCAGGTGGTGATCTACCTTAGCCAGCAGCTCTACTCCAAAGATGTGCACTTCCTCACACCTCTTCCTCTCTGGAGCTCGAGATTCTGTAACCGTGCAAAATCATTTTCCGTGGGCTCTGTTGAACCCAGTTTCATCAAGTATGATGAGGCTGGATGTTCATGGGTTGTGCGTGCAAGACCAGTGGTTGAAAGTTCTTGTGGATGTTTGTTAGTACTAGGGTACTATCCAGAATGCGAATATAATCGTTGCAACCATACATTTAATTTTATTTGCATTAACTTTTAACGGATGTTACAAACATGTTACACCAGTGTAACTTTCATAGTATGTTACAATCATAGACTGTGAAGTTTTTACATTTTTTATTTTTTTTATTTTTTATAATGCCCTCTTGAATTTCAGGTCAAAATCTCGGAATTTAGCATAAAGTTGGCCGCGAGGAGCAAAACCTTGTAAATTTGTGATTTTCTCGACCTTCTTAAAATTAGCCCAAATTTGTTTTACATGGTGGCATGTAGGTCAAACAAAGGATTACAAAACAATTTTCAAGAAATGTGAAGTTTTGACCCGAGATTCAACGAGACACTATAAATTCCAAACAAATTGTTCTCGAGAGGAGGGTACTCCTCCCGAGCCGGCGCGCAAGACATCTGGAAGTTTGTCCCGTCCCTTGACTGGGTTGTGAACCTTCCTTTTCTTCAAGCCGGACTCTAAGCTCCGGGGCTGGTTCTATACTCGACTTCTTGCTGGCGATACTTCTCTTGGTTCACCAGGAGATCCCAGGATAATAGAAAACTTGAAACTTTCCAATACCCTCTATGCTGGCGGTATTGGAATGTTTCAGCTTTTCTATTACCCTTAGATTTCCGCCAGAATAGAGGGTATTGGACTTTTTCACCTTTTCTATTACCCTGTAGTCTCCGACAGAATAGAGGCTATTGGATCTTTTCAACTTTTCTATTACCCTCGGTTCTCCGCCACTATAGAGGGTATTGCACTTTTTCAACTTTTCTATTACCCTTTGTTCTCCCACAGAATTTAGGGTATTGGACTTTTTCAACTTTTCTATTACACTTGTTTGTGGACTGGACAAAGATAGAAAGAACGCGTGAAATTTCGTGGGTAGTTCTGGGAGCAGGCGGAGACTCTTCAGTCTTCGGATAAACAAGGCTTGCAGAAGCTTACAATGAAAGGACATGGCTTCCTCTGCAAGGAAAAATGCTTGCACAAAGAACGTTTAGCGCGACTCAACCCGCGAAGAGGCGGGAAAGGCGACAAGCGCTCCTCAACGAGCAGGGGGTAGGCTCTACACCAACAACGACACCACCCCCGGGAGTGTCCTCGGCGGCGGAGGCACTAGCGGCCATGTTCGCACAGCTCGAGTTCCCGCCATTCGCTGCCATCGCATGGCGCGATGATTGGACGGCCCGGTTGTCTGAGCTTGCCGCCTACGCTCGCTAGGCCATCGAGCCCATCTTGCCACCGTAGGGACCTCCGTACTCGCGCCCAGGGTGCCACGTTGACGACCTCTGGCCATGCGCGGGGGCTCTGCACGGAAGACCATGCGTCCCGCCGTATGTCCCAGGCGCAGGGCGCACCCCCACGCATGGTGGAGGTGTCGCCGGCACGAGGGTGGGATGGCAGCGGCAGACCGGCAGCACGTGCAGATGATCAGCTGGGACCGCTACTACATTGGCCGCGGCGAGCAAAACCCGCTGGCCGAGGACATGCACCATGAAGTGAACTACCTCGGCTAGGAGCTCGGTAGCGGGACACACATCCCGGCCTCCAGCGCGTGCGCATACACGCAGATGGCACCCCGCAGCGGGGGCGAGGTACCTGAGCCCAACCGCCCTGTGGGATGGCAGCGGCAGACCGGCAGCCCGTGCAGAGGATCAGCCGGGACCGCTACTACATCGGCCAGCGGCGAGGTGTCGTCCAGCATTGTTCCCTCTGGGGTCCCCACGTCTCCGCCCACTTTTGCCTATCTATCTACCTCGGCCAGAAGCTCTACTCCAGGACGGTTCTGCTCGCGCAGCCTGAGCGGGCGCTGGGATCCAACCCGGACAACCACGCTCCCCATGCACAAGGCCGATGTCGCGGCCAAGGTGAGGTCCATCTCGACCTCAGTGATGTCGGAAGATTGGGAGTGGGGCATGGAGCCGTACCGTCGCACCCAGATGGCGCCATTTGTAAGTTTCGACTCTGTTCTTTGCCTCTCCTTTTGCCGACATTGTCCGTGTCGGGTCACCGACATATACTTTGCTGCTAACTCGGTTACCCCGCCGCCCTTCAGAGATTCGACCGGCAGAAGGAGGAGGATGCCAAGATCACATACCTCCCGGACCGCACCGTGGAGGATGCAGAGGATCCCGACACCAGCATGAACGCACCGGATGAAGAGGAGACTCCGGCCCTCCCTTCAAGTAAGGCCTCCTCTTCCAATCCCATTCGAGATTGGTCGTATGATGAGGATGAGGATGTTGACGATGAGTGCTGCATTGTAGAGGTACGCGATGCCACCCCGGCGATCCCCATTTCATACTACTTTCCGAAGGCGAACTCGACTGACTCGGCCGCACAGGTGATGGAACGCACCGCCCCGCTGGCTGCGGAACCCGGTGCCCCTCCTGCGTCGAGGACTAAGGCGAGCAAGAAGGCAGCAAAGAAGCCTGGGCGGAAGAACAAGGGGCCGCCGACGGTCCCGACCGGCCCTCTGTCCGGCATGCGAGCTTTGGCTGCCGAGTCCGGGTAAGCGACCTAACCGACATGCTTACTGCCGGGTTAAGTTTGACTCGGTTGCATTTCACTTTCCCTGTATCTTATTCGTTTCTTTTCTTTTTCAGAGCTGCCAAGCAGGTGAGCCAGACTGCTCCCAGCATGGGCAGCACACGCCCTCGCGTGAGGCAACCTCTGCCGAGTGAGGCGGAACGCTCCGCTGCTACTCCGGGCCCATTCCCTCTTCCGGGTCAAGGGAGTTCCGCGGTGGATCTCGGGTCGAACTCGCCCGAGATTCACGATGTCGACATGGCGGGAGCATGGCCCCAGAACCGCAAGATCTCCATGCCGGTGCCGACGATTCGGCACCAGAGAGGGAAAGCCATGGCGCCGGCAGTTTGGGCGCCAGTGCCGAGTCTGAAGACCCGGCTGAGCCATCTGAGGCTCAGCTGGTTGCAAAGAATATCGTCATTGTCTTGCCCCCACCACAACAAACAGTGGAGACGCCGGTCACCACCTCAGCTCCAACATCAGCTGCGATGCCGGCTCAGTCTTCTCCGGTGCCACCGACATCAGAGCCTGTTGCGCCTCCGCCTCCGGTTGCCCAAAGAGTGCGAAAAATGAAGAGCTTGCCGCCTACGCTCGCTAGGCCATCGAGCCCATCTTGCCACCGTAGGGACCTCCGTACTCGCGCCCAGGGTGCCACGTTGACGACCTCTGGCCATGCGCGGGGGCTCTGCGCAGAAGACCATGCGTCCCGCCGTATGTCCCAGGCGCAGGGCGCACCCCCACGCATGGTGGAGGTGTCGCTGGTACGAGGGTGGGATGGCAGCGGCAGACCGGCAGCACGTGCAGATGATCAGCCGGGACCGCTACTACATTGGCCCCGGCGAGCAAAACCCGCTGGCCGAGGACATGCACCATGAAGTGAACTACCTCGGCTAGGAGCTCTGTAGCGGGACACACATCCCGGCCTCCAGCGCGTGCGCATACACGCAGATGGCACCCCGCATCGGGGGCGAGGTACCTGAGCCCAACCGCCCTGTGGGATGGCGGCGGCAGACCGGCAGCCCGTGCAGAGGATTAGCCAGGACCGCTGCTACATCGGCCAGTGGCGAGGTGTCGTCCAGCATTGTTCCCTCTGGGGTCCCCACGTCTCCGCCCACTTTTACATCTATCTACCTCGGCCAGAAGCTCTACTCCAGAACGGTTCTGCTCGCGCAGCCTGAGCAGGCGCTGGGATCCAACCCGGACAACCACGCTCCCCATGCACTAGGCCGATGTCGCGGCCAAGGTGAGGTCCATCTCGACCTCAGTGATGTCGGAAGATTGGGAGTGGGGCATGGAGCCGTACCGTCGCACCCAGATGGCGCCATTTGTAAGTTTCGACTCTGTTCTTTGCCTCTCCTTTTGCCGACATTGTCCGTGTCGGGTCACCGACATATACTTTGCTGCTAACTCGGTTACCCCGCCGCCCTTCAGAGATTCGACCGGCAGAAGGAGGAGGATGCCAAGATCACATACCTCCCGGACCGCACCGTGGAGGATGCAGAGGATCCTGACACCAGCATGAACGCACCGGATGAAGAGGAGACTCCGGCCCTCCCTTCAAGTAAGGCCTCCTCTTCCAATCCCATTCGAGATTGGTCGGATGATGAGGATGAGGATGTTGACGATGAGTGCTGCATTGTAGAGGTACGCGATGCCACCCCGACGATCCCCATTTCATACTACTTTCCAAAGGCGAACTCGGCTGACTCGGCCGCACAGGTGATGGAACGCACCGCCCCGCTGGCTGCGGAACCCGGTGCCCCTCCTGCGCCGAGGACTAAGGCGAGCAAGAAGGCAGCAAAGAAGCCTGCGCGGAAGAACAAGGGGCCGCCGACGGTCCCGACCGGCCCTCTGTCCGGCATGTGAGCTTTGGCTGCCGAGTCCGGGTAAGCGACCTAACCGACATGCTTACTGCCGGGTTAAGTTTGACTCGGTTGCATTTCACTTTCCCTGTATCTTATTCGTTTATTTTCTCCTTCAGAGCTGCCAAGCAGGTGAGCCAGACTGCTCCCAGCATGGGCAGCACACGCCCTCGCGTGAGGCAACCTCTGCCGAGTGAGGCGGAACGCTCCGCTGCTACTCCGGGCCCATTCCCTCTTCCAGGTCAAGGGAGTTCCGCGGTGGATCTCGGGTCGAACTCGCCCGAGATTCACGATGTCGACATGGGGGGAGCATGGCCCCAGAACCGCAAGATCTCCATGCCGGTGCCGATGATTCGGCACCAGAGAGGGAAAGCCATGGCACCGGCAGTTTGGGCGCCAGTGCCGAGTCTGAAGACCCGGCTGAGCCATCTGAGGCTCAGCTGGTTGCAAAGAATATCGTCATTGTCTTGCCCCCACCACAACAAACAGTGGAGACGCCGGTCACCACCTCAGCTCCAACATCAGCTGCGATGACGGCTCAGTCTTCTCCGGCGCCACTGACATCAGAGCCTGCTACGCCTCCGCCTCCGGTTGCCCAAAGAGTGCAAAAAATGAAGAGCTTGCTGCCTACGCTCGCTAGGCCATCGAGCCCATCTTGCCACCATAGGGACCTCCGTGCTCGCGCCCAGGGTGCCACGTTGACGACCTCTGGCCATGCGCGGGGGCTCTGCATGGAAGACCATGCGTCCCGCCGTATGTCCCAGGCGCAGGGCGCACCCCCACGCATGGTGGAGGTGTCGCCGGTACGAGGGTGGGATGGCAGCGGTAGACCGGCAGCACGTGCAGATGATCAGCCGGGACCGCTACTACATTGGCCGCGGCGAGCAAAACCCGCTGGCCGAGGACATGCACCGTGAAGTGAACTACCTCGGCTAGGAGCTCTGCAGCGGGACACACATCCCGGCCTCCAGCGCGTGCGCATGGAATCTGGGAAGAGCAACTAGACTTTTAGTGTAGTATATTTCACCAGACTTTTAGTGTCTCCTGGATTTATGTAATGAAGTATCACCGACTGGCTAATTTAAGTAGTACTACTGTGGTAACAATCTCTGTTGTACATAGCATCAGTACAACTCATGCTTGATGGGTGTGTTGTGCACTTATTCAGTCGGGTGTGGACTGCGGCTGGCGGTTGCAGAGCTCGGCTGGCGGTTCTGTTCCATTACTGCGCCTTATGTCGAAAAAATCTCTTTCTTACAAAAACTGGTTTAAGTGCCTAAACGGTCAGTTTCTAAGTTTGTCATTTTTTCGACCTTCTTCAAATTAGCCCAAATTTGTTATACATGGTACCATACACATAATATACTAGAATATGACATTTGTTTTTGAAAAATAAGATATTAACTTAACGAGTTTCGGATTATGAGATCCTGAATCAACAGCTGGATGAGGTAGTCAGCTCCTTCTAGTCAAGCGGCCATGAGTAAGATTGGCAGACAGCTGGATGAGGCAGTCGCCAAGACTGTTCGCACCTTGCTGAGAAGAACCGGAGCGGCATGCGGCGCCCTAGGAAGCGTTGTGGTTCTCCATCCAGTGGATGTAAGCATTCATATTCTTGACCGGCTGCTTCACAAGCAACATGGACGAATGTAAAAGGAGTTTCTTGGTGTCTCGTCCATGTGATGTTCTTAGAACTTTCTTTTCTCAAGCAGCGATTATAACCACATAGGCTTTTCTCGGTGTTATTCAAAGGCCGGACACGGATAACAACCTGGATAAGAAAAATAGCGCGATGCACATGGTGGGCAGCAATCGCGCTGCGGGGGGTTGCTGCGCTCACCCGCAACGGTGTCTCCTCGCCACGGGGCGGGGGTCGCCAAACCCGACTAAAGGATGGGGATTTCAACGGCGACTTCACCGACCACTTGAGCTTCCTCTTAAGCTGTGTGGCTGGCGTACTGATGGGAAGGAGACGATGCCGGGAGGACGCGGCGTTGGAGGCACGCGGCGTTGGAGGCCTTGGCGGCCACATGGGCGAGTACGGTATCCAGAGCATTGTCGTTGTCGCCGGCTTCTGCCTCGGAATCCCTCCCCGGAGTGCGGCATAGAGATCCACCGAGATGACCCACCAACATGTTGCAGAAACACCACACGGTGCTGGTGAATGCATGTACTGGTCCTCTATGTTTTGATGATTGTGTTGCTATTTTATGTTTTAAGCATTTATACCAAACTTTTATACTTATAATAAACAAAATATAATCGTTGCAACCATACATTTAATTTTATTTGCATCAGGTGTTAAATTATATTCCCTTAGAATAAGTTTGATTCAAGATCTAAAATGGGAGGAAACAAGACCATGATGAGTATATATATCCATAAATTCATTTCTAGATATGTCTAAACGTATTATGTTATAAATATCTCAAAGAATAATATAAGTCACATACTTGGTAAACTAAGATTTCAAAATGTTCAAAATGAGTAAAAATGAAGATGGCCATTTTGAGGAGTTTTTACGTGGTCTTGATCTGGGGTCACTACATATATCTTTTCTAGAAGATTTTCGGTGTGCAGTTAGAACACTTGTTCATGTTCATTGTACAAAATTTTCAGATTTTTTTGACATTGGGGGTGGAGGGCTGGCCCAGGTAACCGGTTTGCCAAGTATTCATAAGTCCTACCTTTTTCAGTATGGTGTCCAATATTTTAGTAACTCCTGCTTTTTCAGTCACAAATATCTGAAACCTTGAGAAACATGCCATGTGATGAGCTCCTTATTCTTGTCAAGTCAAACCCTGTTCTTTACAACGCTCTTTGTGAGAAGACAAAGGTCCAGGAAAGGGGCAAGCGCAAATCCCATCCTCCCAAAGTAAGCTAATCTAGTATAAACGAATCTAGCAATTTCTATTGGGTTCTTTCCCCACACGGTTGATCTTATTTTTTGCAACATGGTTCAGGTACATATGGTGGTAGACGATGGACCTTCAACATCAGTCCAAGCAGAAGGTGACCTTTTCCTGACGGGTTCCTGATCAGGGCAATGACTATGACTGTGGCGTCGCTACTTTGTAATAAAATGAGTTTCAGTGCCTTAGCAATGGATGGCATGTCAAATGGAGTTGAATTCGAAACTCAGAATGGTGCATCAGTTTCTGTGGGGTATAACCCATGGTTTTTGGGTCCTGGGGCGATTTCTAGGTCCCGTGACCCCCCCCGGACAGAAACATGCCAGCCCAAGCTCAGGGGCGCGAGCCAGCCTCTTTGACCGCCAGCCGCCGGCCGGGTAGTGCTGAATCCGTGCTTCGTTCCTTCTCTCGTAAGGAACGCAGACATAGAAATAAGTTTTTCTTTTCTAGGACTGATCTTGGAAAACAACGAGGTAATTCGCATCGGGATCACTTGTTTGGTTCACTCGTCGTGTCGTTGTTTTCATGTTTTTGGGTCCCGGGGTGATTTCCAGGTCCCGTGACCCCCGGAACACGATTTCAGGTGCATCGTTGTCTTCATTAATATGAACAAGCAAATACCAAAAAAGATCTTGCAACTTTAGTGTCTGAGGAAGATCTTCAATGGCGTGTTCCCGAAAGTCAACAAGACCACCATTAACATGCTACGCATGGTAGAACCATATGTTGCATATGGGTACCCTAACTTGAAGAGTGTCCGAGATTTGATCTACAAGAAAGGTCATAGAAAGCTAAACAAACAAATGATTCCTCTGGCCAACAACAAAGTCATCGAGGAGGGCCTGGCAATGCACAAGTCCTGAGGCAAAGCTACTGTTTGTTGTCCGTATCTGTGGTATCAATGCTAGGCACCCGAAGACAAAAATGATCTTGCAACTTTAGTGTCTGAGGAAGATCTTCAATGGCGTGTTCCTGAAGGTCAAGCAGACCACCATTAACATGCTACGCATGGTTGAACCATATGTTGCATATGGGTACCCTAACTTGAAGAGTTTCCGAGCGTTGATCTACAAGAAAGTTTATGGAAAGCTAAACAAACAAAGGATTCCTCTGGCCAACAACAAAGTCATCGAGGAGGGCATAGGAAAGCACAATCGTGAGGCAAAGCTGTTGTTTGTTTTCTGTATCCGTGGTATCAATGCTATGCACCCAAAGACAAAAAAGGATGTTGCAACCTTTACGTACCGTCCTGGAGTAGAGCTTCTGGCCTAGGTAGATAGATAGGCAAAAGTGGGCGGAGACATGGGGACCCCAGAGGGAACAATGCTGGACGACACCTCGCCACTGGCCGATGTAGTAGCGGTCCCGGCTGATCCTCTGCACGGGCTGCCGGTCTGCCGCTGCCATCCCACAGGGCGGTTGGGCTTAGCTACCTCGCCCCCGCTGCGGGGTGCCATCTGCGTGTATGCGCACGCGCTGGAGGCCGGAATGTGTGTCCCGCTGCAGAGCTCCTGGCCAAGGTAGTTCACTTCATGGTGCATGTCCTCGGCCAGCGGGTTTTGCTCGCCGTGGCCAATGTAGTAGCGGTCCCGGCTGATCATCTGCACGTGCTGCCGGTCTGCCGCTGCCATCCCACCCTCGTACTGGCGACACCTCCTACTTTCCCCAATCGCCTTCTTTTGTGAGGCGCTCTCCCACTTGGGCATCGCGCCGACCCAGATCACCGCGGGGTGCCGTCTGCGGGTTGACGAGGGTTTTCTAGAATATCTAGAAGATTTCATTGGGACGAACCAATATGTTGAGAAAATTGAAGAAGCTAACAAACAATTGGAAGTGCTCAATGAGAAAAGAACCGCATCAGTTCAGATGCTGAAATTGGCTGAGAAGGAAAGGGATACTTTAGAGAGTGTGAAAAATGAAGTTGAAACATACATCTGTTACTTCAAGTTCACGCGCACGAACCCACCGTCTGTGATACCGGTGCAGGCTCTCGCACGTGCTGCGGTGAACTACCTCCGCCAGGAGCTCAACTGACCAGCAGATACAACTAAAGTGAACTGAACAACATAACTGAAAAAAAGATGTGCCAACAGTTAAGGTGAATAGAACCTTCTTTTGAAAAATGAGTTCGTGCACGTGTGAAATCCATGTTACGGTGTTAAAAATGGTTATTCACAAATTCACCATGTTACGGTGCTCCAAATCTGCCCCTACTGGAGGATCTGTTGGGGGAGGATCTTGGGGAAAGATCAATGAAGAGAAGTCCAGCTGGGGAAGTGACAAAAATGATAGCTGGGGAGCGCCAAAACCATCTGGTGGAGATGATCAGGCAGTAAAGAAGGATGGAAACAAGCCATCTTCTGGCAGTGGATCCTCTATCCTGGGTCAGTGTGGCGCTCCTCCTGCTGACACTACAGCTGGTAGGGGAGGATCAAGGCCACGACTAGAGCATACGCTGCCACGCGCTTCGTCGAGAAGATGGAGCTCAGCATGGGGCAGTGGGAATTAATGGATGGAGTTGGAACATTTCTGGTTCCTCTGTTGGGCATCAAGAATATTCTTGGGGCAAACCAAGTTCGTCAAGTGGAGATCAAGAGCATGCTTGGAAGAAGCTAAATTATGGTGATGATAATACTGGATACAGTAGGGGCAGATTTGGAGCTAGGAATCGAGGCAGAGGGAGAGGAAGATTTGGGGACTCTTCATGGAATGGGGGAAGTAACACAAATGGTGGATCAGGTGGGAAAAGGTCTGAAGGTGGCAGAGGAAGAGGTAGAGGACGTTTTGGTGGAGGTGATCGCAATCAAGGCAACAACTTTGGGTCAGGAGATAGGGATGGTGGCAGTTGGGGCTCTAGCAGGGGAAACAGAGGCCGAGGTGGTGGTTACAGAAACTCGAATGACAACAATGAGGGAAGGGCCTCCAGTCAAGATCGAGGTGGTGGTTGGTCTCAGTCGACGGACTGGAATGCTGGCAAAAAGGGAAGCACTGAAGGAGATCAAGCTTTCTCACAAGGCAACTCCAGCTGGGGAAGTGATAAAATGATAGTTGGGGAGCTCCAGAGCTATTTAGTGGTGCCGGATTTTTCTTATGTTGGAATGACATTGGCCGGTTTTTTCTTGATGTTGGACTAAGACTTGAAGCATCTGGCGTGGCCATGATAGTGAGATGGAATCCCCAGGAAATGAAAGGTTAGTATATTCGAAGGTGTATTCAAAGGTTAGTATTTGAAGGTGTATTCGGATGTTAGTATTCGAAGGCGGTATATTTGAAGGTGTATTTGAAGGTGTATGTATTCGAATGTGTATTCAAATGTTAGTACTCGAAGGTGTAACATTACGATACTCTCATGCCACCGCCACAGTCCGGATGCACCGCACGTAGGCCAAGAGCAACAAGATGATGCTTGGTCAAGTAAGGTAACTTTGACCGCAGGTGCTGAGAACAATGGTGGCTGGAACACAAAGGCGAAAGAGCCTTCCTGGATGAGGCAAACTTTATGGCCAGAGGAATCATTTGTTTGTTTAGCTTTCTATGACCTTTCTTGTAGATCAAATCTCGGACACTCTTCAAGTTAGGGTACCCATATGCAACATATGGTTCTACCATGCGTAGCATGTTAATGGTGGTCTTGTTGACCTTCGGGAACACGCCATTGAAGATCTTCCTCAGACACTAAAGTTGCAAGATCTTTTTTGTCTTCGGGTGCCTAGCATTGATACCACAGATACGGACAACAAACAGTAGCTTTGCCTCAGGACTTGTGCTTTGCCAGGCCCTCCTTGATGACTTCCCGCGCCCCTTGCGGCGACGATGCTGAGACCCAACCACGGTCGTCCAGAGGGCCTCTTCTTCCTCAGCGGCAGCAGCATCTTCTCCTGCCTGTTCAGGGCCATCAGGCACGAACTTAGCAGAAGCAGGCAGCACAGCAGGTGCATCGGCAACACCACGACCCCAGCAGGCAGAGCAACAATATGATTATTTAGCACGTGAAGGGTCTCACAGGCTCAGAACATATTTTACACAGACCTATTTTCCAAAGTTGCGCACGGAACTTAGTATGTGCAGTGTTCTTACATACCTCTATAAACTAGACTTCCAAAGGGCACATATGTGAAGATTTGAGTCTTAAATTTCCTTTTTAATTGATCAACCTTCAAAATGAATGCCCTTTTTAAACAGATAGAAAATATCAAGATGGTGTAAAAAAAAAGAGAAAGCCAAATGGACACAACAGTAAGTAAATCAAGCAAAAATGTACACAGACCACCAAATCGAATAGAAGGGGCCCTTAAACTAATCATAGCACTACAGAAGAATTCAGGTTACTCGTTAGTACAAATAGTAAACCTAAAGTCTACTGGAGCACAGCATCAGGAGCAGAGATAGGGCTGTCAACGAGCCGAACTCGAGCGAACACAGGCAGGCTCGGCTCGAGCTCGGTAGAGGTTCGAGCCGAGCTCTGTTTCATTCTAATCATTTTACCTCTGTAAATAGCTTATGTTGCTTTCTTATTATCACCTGAAATGTATTGGGTAGCATAAGATAGATTGGGTTGGATAAGATCCACAATTGGGTGGTATAAGATATATTGGGCAGCATAAGGTATAATAACTACCTAAAATATCGGATTCCCGCGCGCTGTTCCCCAGCTTGTCCAGACTCGAACAACAAACGCTATAAAATACATCTGACGGCGGAAATCCCCAGGAAACCCTACCTGCTACCCTTCTCTTCTTCCTCCAAAAGACGCCATGGGCATGCAAGATTTCAGCAGTAAAAAACCTTGCAAAATGAGAGCAAGGCAGGAAGACACAGAAAATGATCAGCACCCTCCACTTGACGCCCCAAAATCTCCATCAGCAAAAGAAACATCAGGGCTAAAGATCCACCAAAGAAACATCCCGGGAGGGTAGCAGCTAAGAGATTTACATCATCCACTTCAGCAAAAACATCCACGAATAAAAGCAGAAACATCAACGAATAAACAGCTAGGAAAACCACAGTGGTTCAGAGAAACACTCTGGTTTTCAGGAACCCACCCTGGTAGTTGATGCAAGAACTACAGTCTAAGAAACATTAACTAGTTCTAATAAAGCAGGGACTTGACGCCATTGCAGTTATGATGCTGCCCGGTGATCAAAAGCAGGGACTTGCAGCCCCATAGACAAGTAGTTTTCTCCCCAAACCTTCTTTACAAGTACCCAAACTGCAGTTCAAACTGGAAGTCATATCACTGTGAACTTCAAACTGGAAGTCACTACAGCTGATCTGCTGGCTCGTCCAGACCGTATTCCTTGTACAACTGAGCTAATGACTTGGCCTGCAAAATGGTTTCACACAAAATATAGGTAAACAATATTAACTCAAGTGTAAAAGAACAATGGGTACAAAATCTTACTTCCTTCGCAATTGTTTCAAATTTATCGGTCGTCAAACCTCCCAAGCGCTTCAAATCATCTTCGGTTACATGATTTGCCCGGGGAAACAACATTTTGCCCTCTGGCACTTTAGTTACTAAGTCATGAAAAATAAGCTGCATGAAAAATAAGAGTTCATCAGTATCAGTTTGCAAGAAATATATTCAAAGTGAAAGGGACATCCCTTACCACCAGAATTAGCAAACACCCCCCACACTTCTT